>NC_092134.1:13912568-15241480 GCF_043159975.1 Macaca nemestrina | reverse complement strand
AACTTTGAAACCTTCGGTGCGCGCTGGAGAGGCGTCGGCGTGAACCTGGGCACGTCTTCTCTGTCTTTGGCTCGGTGTGTGTGTGCGTGCCTTTTTTGTTCGTTTGTCCTTTCTTGTTACTGGGGAAAAAATAAAGCGAACCTGGTGATCTTCCGTGAATTTCAGGAAGCTGCCTCCTAGACTTGGTACCCTGGCCCGCCCTGATGGCTTTCCATTTGGAGGGGAAAAGGGCCTTTGCCTTATTCTGAGTATTCCCATGTCCTACAAGGGTCTGTGTGGCCTGACCCCAGCATACCTAACTGACGTTATAACAGCAGACGATGGCTCCATGGTTAATATGTTTTTACCTTTTGAAATGGTTGAAAGCCTGGCGCGGTGGCTCACGCCTGTAATCCCCAGCACTTTGGGAGGCGGAGTCAGGAGGATCACTTGAGACCAGGAGTTTCGGACCAACCTAGGCAACAACAGAGCAAGACCCTGTCGCTACTAAAAATTCAAAAATTAAAAATGTAAATAAAATGGTTGGAAAAAATCAAAAGAATATTTTGTGCCACGTGAAAATTATGTGAAATTCACATCTCAGTGTTCACAAGTAAAGTTTTGTTGGAATACCACCATCCATCTGTTTATTGTCTGTGGTTACTTTTGCCTTGTAAAGCAGAGTTAAGTAGCTGCAGCTGAGACCGGTGGTTCACAGCACCTGAAAGATTTACTGCCTGGCACTTTACAGAAAGGTTTGCTGACTCTTGATTAAATCTTCGTACTCTATGTCCTCGGTGCCCAGAACATGCTTCACCCTAATCCTCTCCTGGTGGGTTTCTTCTTGTCACTGCTAACTCAAATGTCATCTCGGAGAGGCCTCATCTCCCTAATCACCTTATCTAATAGTATTCCCAACACACGTTGCCCAACAGATGTATTTAGAATAATTAACAAAAGGCACCTTTCTCCAGGTGAACAGAGCCCTGTGCTGAGGACTGAGTAAGGAGTGATATTCAGAACACATGGTATAATATATCACTCTTAAATGAAGCCACTTGAAAAGCAGAAAGAACAGGAGCCAGTGGTGGCCAAGTTGAATGACAACCTTTATTTTTAAGTTCTGGGGTGAATGTGCAGGACACGCAGGTTTATTACATAGGTAAACGTGTGTCATGGTGGTTTGCTGCACCTATCAACCCATCACCTAGGTATTAAGCCCAGCATGCATTAGCTATTTTTCCTGATGCTCTCCCTCGACACACTTTTTTTTTTTTTTTAAGACTGTACGCTGACCCAGCATGGTGGCTCACACCTGTAATCCCAGCACTTTAGGAGACCAAAGCAGGTGAATAGCCTGAGCTCAGGAGTTTGAGACTGCCTGGCCAACATGGTGAAACTCCGTCTCTACTAAAAATACAAACAATTAGCCAGGCGTGGTGGCAGGCGCCTATAATCCCAGCTACTCCCAGGCAGGAAAGTTGCTTGAACCCAGGAGGCAGAGGTTGCAGTGAGCTGAGATTGTGCCATTGCACTCCAGCCTGAGCAACAAGAGCAAAACTCTGTCTCAAAAAAAAAAAAAAAAAGAAAAGAAAAAAAGAAAAAAAATACTGTAAGCCATGGGATTTTATAGCTATACAGAACTGAGTCAGTATTTTCAACATCTGTCAATGAGCAGATGAAGTAAGTTCTCTATGTTCTCCGTCTTTTGGACCATGAAGTTTATGAATTCCAGTTGTCTGGTAAAATTATCTCTTTTCATCTATTTTCTCCATCGTTTAGTTTTTCTTAAACATGTTAATTATGGTTATTTTAAAGCATTTGTCTAACTCCAAAAACTTGATGACCTGTGGGTCTCTTTCTATTGACTATTTTTCCCTTTATTTTCAGTGATATGGTCCTGTCTCTTGGCAGGCCTTGTAATTTTTATTGAATGTCAGACATTGTGTATGAAAAAATGTACAGACTCGAGGTGATAATATCTAAGTCTGGAGAGGACACACTCTTTCTCTGCAAGATAAATTGCATACAGATCAATTATCTTAATCCAATCAGGGGCTGAGCTGGGTGGAGACTGGGTTATAGTTTTGAAAAGACACCACTTCACTCTGTCCACTACCTCTAATGCTTTGCCTTTCCAGGGTTCCAACCAGGAACCTTGGGTGTTCACTAAGTCCCCTCTCTCTGGTCCTGAGCTCTAACCCTTATCTTCACAGCACGACAAGACTGTGGAAATGGCTCTGTTTTTCAGCGACCTTCTGCTTGGCGTCTTTGCTTCTTGCCCTGCACTATTTCAGACTTTGCCAAATATCTTGAGGGGAAAACCACCATCTATCAGGCTCACTTTTCTGCCCCTCGCTTCTCCCTGGGATAATAGCCTCTCAAGTCTCCAGTTTTGTCTTTCTAGCCCTATGAGGTTGCTAAAAGTTTTGTCAGTTTCTCTGTTCCCCCAAAGCAGCCTTCATGCCTGGGAAGAGTCTAGAAACTCAGCCTCTTTCCCTGTGCCCAAATGTGCAAATATCCCCAGGGAAAAATCAGCTGCAGAATGTCAGCTCACCACACCAGAGTGTCCCTGTCTCCAGAATCTTGGCCTCTTTAGTCCTGGTTATTTCAGCAGTTCTCTGAATGTCTTTTAACAGATGGTGATGATGATGATGATTTAATCTGGCTTTTCTAGTTGTTCTCAGAAGTGGAAGTTTAAGTAATGAAAGTAGCCCACAGGTCAAATGTCATCCATTGGCAGGGCTGTAAGCAGCACACAAATGCATCTTCTTCTTATGTCTGGAAAATGCCTCACATTATGAGTTCCACATTTCCCTCACAGAAGCGAAAGCACTTTTCCAGAACCTTCCTTGCAAACAGGTCACATGTGATCTAGGCTGTGCCATTAGAAGATCACATGAGATTTCTGCCAGGAAGTGAGCAACAAAAGAGAGGAATCTATCTGGTAGTGAGCCTGGCAGCCAAGGCCTCTGCTTCCAGGTGCTCCACCCCTCTGTAAGCTTGGTATCCATGGTGAAAGGCATGTCACGTGTTCACAGGGGGCAGCCCTACAGCTGGTTTGGGAGTCATTTCTGGCTGCACAGACAGAACCTGGCTCTCTTGTCCTCCTGGAGATTCTACAGAGTTTTCAACCACCTGTCTTAGAGGCTGCCATAACAAAATACTGGATGGCTTAAACAAGAGAAATGTATTTTGTCGCTGGGCGCAGTGGCTCATGCCTGTAATCCCAATACTTTGGGAGGCCGAGGCGGGCAGATTACAAGGTCAGGAGTTCAAGACCAGCCTGGCCAACATGGTGAAACCCCGTTTCTACTAAAAATACAAAAAAAAAAAAAAAAAAAGCTGGGCATGGTGGCAGGTACCTGTAATCCCAGCTACTCAGGAGGCTAAGGCAGGAGAATCACTTGACCCCGGGACGTAGAGGTTGCAGTGAGCTGAGATCATGCCACTGTACTCCAGCCTGGGGGACAGTGTGAGACTCCATCTCAAAAAAAAAAAATTATTTTCTCACTATTCTGGAAACTGGAATTCTGAAATTGGGATGCCAGCATGGTCAGGTTCTGGGTTCTGGTGAGGGCTCTCTTTCTAAAGTCTTGCAGATGGCCACCTTCTTGTTGGTAAAGAGAGAAAGAAAGATCTATTGCTTTCTCTCCTTCTCTCTCATCCTCTTCTTGTAAGGCCGTAGTCCTATTGGATTAAGCCCCCACCCTTAAGACATCATCTAACCTTTAATTACCTCCTAAAGATCCTACCTCCAGATACAGTTACATTGAGGGTTAGGGCTTCAACACATGATTTGGTGCAGGGAAGAGGGACCACAATTCACCACCCTATTAAAATACTTCTGCTTAAACTATCTAGAGTAGATTGTGTCATTGGTAACAAAGAACCCTGACTAATGCTCTTGATAGTAGTTCCAAAATTAAGAGATACTATGCCAAAAATGCAGATCTCTGGCCTTTCTGGGAAAAGGAGAAGAGCCGGCTGCATTGGGCAACAATTGGTTGGAAGAGAGGTAACTATCCTTTCAGATGGGGCACAGACTCTCCACTACAGTCCCACCCAGGCCCCTACATTCATTATTGATATCTCCTCCCTGGCTCGTGTAGGCATTTGAGTTTGATGCCTCTGGTGAAGGGTTTTGCACCTCAAACTAATAAGAGTGTCATCAGTTTCAAAGAATGGAAGCTGATGGATGATAATTTTGTTGTTGATGATGCTGTTGTTATTGTTGATGTATTTCACTCTAGAAACTGCATACTAACTCTGAAGGCCATAGGTCTCAGAGTGATTTTATTAATAGTGGGAATAAATTATTGTTACCGGGCGACTGAATGAGCTGGATTTGGCAGGAAGAGAGACAGGTGGGAATCAAGAACTGGCTTTCTTTTCCTTCTTCCACTGCTTCTCAACCTTAAGATCCACTGCCAGGGCTCCCTTCTCTGCCCTGAGCAATATCTTAGTAAATCTCTTAGCTTTTCAGTTAGTTTCGACTAAGAATCTCATCAGACATTAAAAGTCCAGTCCAGGCTGGGCACAGTGGCTCACACCTGTAATCCCAGCACTTTGGGAGGCCGATTTGGGTGGATCACCTGATCCTGAGGTCAGGAGTTCGAGAACAGCCTGGCCAACATGGTGAAACCCCATCTCCACTAAAAAACAAAAATTAGCTAGGTGTGGTGGCAGGCACCTGTAGTCTCAGCTACTTGGGAGGCTAGGGCAGGAAAATCACTTGAACCCGGAGAGTGGAGGTTGCAGTGAGCCGAGATTGTGCCACTGCACTACAGCCTAGGAGACACAACGAGACTCAGCCAAAAAAAAAAAGAAAAAAGTCCAGTCCAATCAAAACTTCATTCTCACATCCAGTTTAATACCTTGTTCCCAGGCCGGGCGCAGTGGCTCAAGCCTGTAATCCCAGCACTTTGGGAGGCCGAGACGGGCGGATCACGAGGTCAAGAGATCAAGACCATCCTGGCTAACATGGTGAAACCCTGTCTCTACTAAAAACATACAAAAAACTAGGCAGGCGCCTGTAGTCCCAGCTACTCCGGAGGCTGAGGCAGCATAAACCCGGGAGGCAGAGCTTGCAGTGAGCTGAGATCCAGCCACTGCACTCCAGCCCAGGCGACAGAGCGAGTCTCCGTCTCAAAAAAAAAAAAAAAAAAAATACCTTGTTCCCTGTCCCTTCCAGCCTGACCCATGGATGGCTCAGGAATCTGCAGGGGAGACTAGGGTGTGTGTGTCCTCCTGATCTCCATCTCGCCTTGCAGGAGAGCAGGAACTGAGGGCTAAGTGGAAAAAGTACCTTCAACTGAGAGCAGGTGAAGGGAGTCAGATGTCCTACCATGTCCTGCCAGGCACTTGCAGGCTGACTTTTGAACATGGGGCACACTGGGGGATCTTTAGAGACCCTCATGGGGACCTTATCGGGACTCAGTGCACACACTGGGTGGTCTTTTGCAGACCAGTTTTCCATTCATACTCCAGCAAGTACCCCACATCTTCTTTCTGAGGTCCCTTTGCTGAAAGGATGCCCTCTTGGGTAAGTCTTTTCAGGATGGCTCAAGCCCAAGTGTGCTCAGAGGTAGTCACCTGACTCACAGGAAACAGGACACACCTTTGCCCTGCAGAGTGGCAATCGCAGGCTACTCCTCCTGCTGCCCCCTCTCCGCACCCTGCCATCTTGGGCAGCCCCAGGCAGCCTTCAGCCGGCAGTGAGGTGCCAGCATCTCCGTTTGGTGCACCCAAGTCTCACGAGTGACCTTTTGTTGAACCCCCTTCTCTTGGCTTGTGGTTGGGAAAGAAAAAGAAAATCCCCTACAAAGACCTGTCATGGAAACCTCTTCTGGACAAAATCTTGATCTTGTCTTACATAGGCTGGAGGCTGATGGTTACTGATAGTCAAAGGACCAGTCTAGCTACCTCTTAATAGGAGGAGGAAGTGTTGTCACCCACTGCCCTCACCTTGGAAGCTTTAGCTGAAGTTCTGGGTCAACAAGAAAAGTCTCATTCCACATCCAGTTATGTTAGCTATGAGCTGGCCCCAATATTTTCAAAGTTGCATTGTGAGGAGGCAAATGGGGAAATGGCAGATTAGGAGGAGAGGGGGCTACCAATGCCCCTGGAACTAAACAAAACTAATACTGACTTGTCCTTGAAGAGTTCACCACATTGCTTTCCCAGGGAATTTTTTTTCTTTTTTTCTTTTAATAAATTTTGCAGAGGCAGGTCTCGCCAATGTTGCCCAGACTGGTCTCAAACTCCTGGGCTCAAGTGACCCACCTGCCTTGGCCTCCCAAAATGCTGGGATGACAGGTGTGAGCCACCACGCCTGGCCTCCTTTTGTCTTTTTCTACTGATTTTTGTGGGGAGAAAAAAAATCTCACAATGCTATCCCCTAAAATACAACCAAATCTTCCATAGCTATTAGAGGATTATTGTTTCATTCTAACTTACTGATCCTCAAATCATAAATGATTTTTTAAAAATACCTTCTACTTGCTGGCCGGGCACGGTGGTTTATGCCTGTAATCCCAGCACTTCGGGAAGCCAAGGCAGGCAGATCACCTGAGACCACCCTGGCCAACATAGTGAAGCCCCACCTCTACTAAAAATACAAAAATTAGACAGGCATAGTGGCAAGTGCCTGTAATCCCAGCTACTCAGGAGGCTGAGGCAGAAGAATCGCTTGAACCCGGGAGGCAGAGGTTGCGGTGAGCCAAGATTGTGCCACTGCACTTCAGCCTGGGAGACAGAGCAAGACTCCATCTCAAAAAAAAAAAGAAAAAGAAAAAGAAAAACACACTTTTCTACTTGAGAGGCTGAGGTGGGAGGATCACTTGAGCCCCAGGATTTGAGGCTGTAATGAGTTATAACTGTGCCTATGAATAGCCACTGCACTCCAGCCTGGGCAACACAGTGAAGCCCTATATCTAGAAAAAAAAAATTACCTTTGATGAGGGCAGGCAGAAAGTGCCTATCTTTAACCTTGTAAGGTTTTCCTAACATCAGAAACAGATTTTTCACTCCAGCCTGGGCAACACAGTGAGATCCCATCTCCAGAAAAGAAATTACTATTGATGAGGATAGGCAAAATGTTCCTATCTTGAATTTTGTAAGGTTTTCTTTACAATATCAGAAAACTTATTTTTCTAGAGTTCTCCTTTTGGCTTTTTGCCTCATTGTCTCTTAATTTCCATTGTGAGCAAGGCAACCAGATCACTCTCTTGATGGTGAGATAATTTGAGCTCACGGTAATGGACAATTTAGTCCAGTGATTTATGCTAGCTTTACAAATTAAGCACTCAACGATACACCGTGAATTTTCAGATATAGCACCCTCAGGATGGGAGAGGATGTGTACTGTGGTACTCTCCAAGTACTTAAAGATGTATAGCCAAGAAATGCCATTGAAAATTGCAGTAAAGTAATGCCATCAACACAATTCACTCACTTCTTACGACATCTCGTCTATGAAGTTCAAGATCAGCATTAGCCTGAACGGCGTCTTTGTATGAATTAGAAAAAGGCATCCACTTTGCAAAAGTACCAGAGGTCTCAACCCAGGGGGCAGAGCACAATCTAGATTTCAGATTTGCACCCCAATCTGGGCGCCCTGTGCAGGCAACAAGCTGTGTGGCATCCATCAGAGACAGCCCTGATGATATTCCCGATTCTTTTGTTTTTATTGTGGTAAAACATATATAAGATAAAATTTACCACTAGTGACTTTTAGTGCATTCACAATGCTGTGCAACTATTGCCACTATCTAGTTCCAGAATGTTTTTATTACCCTGAAAGAAAATCCTGGCCGGGTGTGGTGGCTCATGCCGGTAATCCCAGCACTTTGGGAGGCGGAGGCGGGCAGATCGTGAGGTCAAGAGTTTGAGACCAGCCTGACCAATATGGTGAAACCCCATCTCTACTAAAAATACAAAAATTAGCTGGTTGTGGTGGTGTGCGCCTGTAATCCCAGCTATTTGGGAAGCTGAGGCAGGAGAATTGCTTGAACCCAGGAGGAGGAGGTTGCAGTGAGCTGAGATTGTGCCACTGCACACTCCAGCCTGGGCAATAGAGCAAGACTCTGTCTCAAAAAAAAAAAAAAAGGCATGCATGCATTGACTTACACATTTCTTGAGTGACTACAATGTGCCAGATATGATGCTGTATGTGTAAGATTAAAATATTAATCAAGTGTGTGCATTAGTATTCTTTTAGCTGCAAGGAACAAAACCCCAACACACCCAGTTTAGACAAAAGAAAGTAACTCGTATAATCGAGAAGTTTAAAGATGACTCTTACTCGGGTCTAGGACATTTCTTTTCTGTCTGCATCTACTTTGTTGTTGGCATCATTTTTAGGTGGCTTTTTCCCAGATGTAAGAAGGACAACTGCAGAATGCTGAGCAACCCTATCAGGGATACAGTCTCTCTCCCATTAGTTCTAGCATAAATCGTACAATTCACTTGCACTGACCTGGTCCGGACACATATACTCCTGAGTCAGTCACATTAACCAAGGGGATGGAATGTGTGTGTGGATGGGCCTGGCCTGGGTTGTAGGGCCGCCCTGGAACCTAGGGAGTGGTACTGATGCTACTCAAACCGTGTGGTATGAGATCAGGAAAGGGCTGGTCTGTCCCTCCAAAAAGGCGGGGCTGCTGTTATCAGAAGGAGCATGGATGCCTGGGCGCGGTGGCTCATGCCTATAATCCTAGTACTTTGGGAGGACGAGGCAGGCAGATTGTCTGAGCTCAGGAGTTCAAGACCAACCTGGCCAACATGGCGAAACCCTGTCTCTATTATAAATACAAAAAATTAGCCACGCGTGGTGGTGCACGCCTGTAATCCCAGCTACTCAGGAGGCTGAGGCAGGAGAATTGCTTGAACCCAGGAGGCAGAGGTTACAGTGAACCGAGATCACACCACTGCGCTCCAGCCTGGGTGACAGAGACTCTGTCTCAAAAAAAAAAGAAGCATGGATGGATGTCGGAAAGGCAAAATCATCAGCAATATTCCACCATTCTTGGGGAAGTCACAGTCTAGTTGGGGGACCCGTGTAAACAGAGCCTGTAATTATAGCAAATTCTGAGAATAAAGGAGAGGAGTCCTTCAACCCTGAAAGGAAAAGGGGGAAGATTCTGAGAAGGCTCTGGTGAGATGATCCAGAAGCTAAGATTTAAAAAGGAATGGGAATCGTTCAGGTACACATAGAGGACCTGGCTTGTGAGTCACAAGAAACATACACTTGCCACTTTTTTTTTTTCCTTAGATGGAGTTTCACTCTGTCACCAGGCTAGAGTGCAGCCGCGCGGTCTCAGCTCACTGCAACCATCACCTCCCGGATTCAAGTAATTCTCCTGCCTCAGCCTCTCGAGAAGCTGGATTACAGGCATGCCCCTCATGCCTGGCTAATTTTTTGTATTTTTAGTAGAGACAGAGTTTCTGGTTGCCATGTTGGCCAGGTTGGTCTCAAACTCGAACTCTGACCTCAAGTGATCCACCCTCCTCGGCCTCCCAAAGTGCTGAAATTACAGGCATGAGCCACTGTGCCCAGCCTTGTCACAATTATTTTTAAAGTTGCAACTGAAATACTAATCTGTCAGGTTCTATCTTAAGAAGGATTATGTTGGTGAATCACATGTGGCAGTCTCATACCTTGACTCTGAACTGGGATATTTCGCTGATTAGCTTAAGCCAAGACACTACAGGGTGACCAATCATCCTGGTCTACCTGGGACTAAGGGGGTTTCTAAGATGTGGGACCTCCAGTGCTAAAGCTGGAACAGATGAAGGCAAACTGAGACACCTTCATCATCCTAGAGTTAAGTCCCCAGTTCACGAGCACCTAGAGTGTGCGTGGAGTTGGGATCAGTGCTACAGGAGCACACACTGTTATGTATGAATGATCTCAGCATGCAAACGAAACGTGAATGTTCATGGCAGTACTATTCACAATAGCCAAAAGGTGGAAACAATCCAAATGTCCATCGATGGGCCAGACACAGTGGCTCATACCTGTAATCCCAGCACTTTAGGAGGCCAAGGCCGGTGGATCACCTGAGGTCAGGAGTTTGAGACCAGCCTGGCCACCATGGCAAAACCCATCTCTACTAAAACTACACAAATTAGCTGGGTGTGGTAGTGTGCAACTCTAATCCCAGCTACTTGGGAGGCTGAGGTAGGAGAATCGCTTGAACCTGGGAGGCAGAGGTTTCAGTGAGCCAAGATCACGCCACTGCACTCCAGCCTGGGCGACAGAGCAAGACTGTCTCAAAAAAAAGAAGAAGAAGAAAGAAAAAGAAATGTCCATCGATGAATACATGCTACCATATGGATGAACCCTGAAAACACTACGCTAAGTGAAAGAAGCCAGTCACAGAAGACCTCATTGTATAGTTCTTTATATGAAATATTCAGAACAGGCAAATCCGTCCAGACGGAAAGCAGATTAGTGGTTGCCAGGGGGCAGGGGAAGGAGGGTGGGGAGTGACTGCTAAATGGGTATTGGGTAATGAAAAACTTCTGGAACTATATAGTGGTGATGATTACACAATATGAATGTGCTTAATGCCACTGACGGTATACCTCGGTTAAATGATAAATTTCGTAAGTGTGTTTTACCACAATAAAAATGTAAGAATAATTTTTCAAAGAGTGAACCCTGCCTCCCAAAGGGTTTATTAACTAGATACACTAACAGGCAGCCCTCAGGGTCAAATTTAGCCTACATATGAGTTTCATTTGGCTACACAGAGTTTTAAAAGAGTCTGAGTTTGCTGCTAACATTTAGAAAATGGGATGTTTCACCTAACACTTCTGACCACCAGTTTATTTTGAAAAACTCCCAAAACCCAGCCCCACTTGAGCTCCTTTTCCCGCTGGCAATATCAGGATGGGGGTGGAGTGGCTTCTCTGCTTGGGGACAGACACTTTCCAGTTCTTTTAATCCCCTTCCCCTAACCCTCACTTTGGCTCCCTCACACCTCTGCTGTGACTGCCTGGTTCCCATAGGCACTAACGCGTAGAATTTCCAGTACTTGCACAAAACAATTAGAAGACAGATAGATAATCAAGTAAGGAAATGAAACAAAACACATGGTGACTTCCATTTTTATTCCCTTCTAAATGAGATGTCAGTGGGTTACCATTTTGCCCGACATGTTATATGACTGTTGAAGTCCTTAGCCTGTAAGGGGTAAGAACAGTTGCCCTTAAAGCAGCGGCTCATCACTTTAGCTGCACACGGGAATCACCTGGGAAACTTGATTTTTATTTTTTATTTTTTTCTGGAGACAGGGTCTTGCTCTGTCGCCCAGGCTGGAGTGCAGTGGCATGATCACAGCTCACTGCAACCTCGACCTCCTGGGCTCCTGGGCTCAACTGATCTTCCCACTTCAGCCTCCTAAGTAACTGAGAATACAGGTGTGTGGCACCATGCCTAGCTATTTATTTTTTTTATTATTTTATTTTTTATAGAACCAAGGTCTCCCCTGTGTTGCTCAGAGTGATCTCCAATTTCAAGACTCAAAGCAGCCTTCCATCTTGGCCTTCCAAAGTGCTGGGATTACAGGCGTGAGCCACCATGCCCAGCCAACAAAACGTTAAAAACTATCAATGCCTGGATCCTACCCACTAAAGATTCTGATTTATCTGGTCTGAGGTACAATCCAGGCATCAAAATTTTTCACAACTCCCCGGGTGATTCTAATGTGCAGCCAAACTTGAAAACTACCACTTTACAGCTTCCATTTATTTATTTATTTATTTATTTATTTATTTATTTATTTAAGACAAAGTCTTGCTCTGTCACCCAGGCTGGAGTGCAGGGGCGCCATCTCTGCTCACTGCAACCTTCGTCTCCCAGGTTCAAGTGATTCTCCTGTCTCACCCTCCCGAGAAGGTGGGATTACAGGCACCCACCACCATGCCCAGCTAATTTTTGCATTTATAGTAGAGATGGGGTTTCTCCATGTTGGCCAGCAGTGGCACTCAGCCAATTTCCTTTTATTTACTTATTTATTTATTTATTTACTTACTTACAGGGTCTCACTTTGTCCCCCAGGATGGAATGCAGTGACGCGATCTCGGCTCACTGCAACCTCTGCTTCCCAGGTTCAAGCAGTTCTCCTGCCTCAGCCTCCTGAGCAGCTGGGATTACAGGTGTCCACCACCACACCCAGCTAATTTTTTGTATTTTTAGTAGAGATGGGGTTTCACCATGTTTGCCAGGCTAGTCTTGAACTCCTGACCTCCAGTGATCCGCCCGCCTCGGCCTCCCAAAGTGCTGGGATTACAGGCGTGAGCCACGCACCTGGCCCCAACTTCTGTTTAAAAAGTTATCTTCTGTGGGCCTCAGATGCTAAGGACCCAACTACACACAAAAATCTTTGTAGTTTCGCTGCTGTGGTGGCTCACGCCTGTAATCTTAGCACTTTGGGAGGCCGAAGAGGGTGGAGAATTGCTTGAAGTCTGGAGGCAGAGGTTGCAGTGAGCCAAGATGGCGCCATTGCACTCCAGCCTGGGCAACAAGAGCAAAACTCCATCTCAAAAAAAAACAAACAGAATCTTTCTAGTTTCAACTCAAGTGTGTTTTGTTGTTCTTGGTATATACCTTTACAGATACATTCTATCTTCAGCTGCCCACCAGGCATCTTGGCAGATACAAGAAACATATGAATAATCTATTTTCAGATTTTTTTTTTTGGAGGAGAATCTGTTGATTCATTATCAAATACAGCATTTGGCTCTAGCTCGTGCCTGTAATCCCAATGCTTTGTGAGGCAGAGGCAGGAGGATCACTTGAGCTCAAGAGTTTGAGACCAGACTGAGCAACATAGTGAGACCTCCCCACCCCTCTCTCTACAAAAATTTTAAAAATTAAAAATTAGCCAGGCATGGTGGTGCATACCTGTAATCCCAGCTACTCAGGAGGCTGAGACGGGAATATCGCTTGAGCCCGGGATTTTGAGGCTAGAATAAGCTATGATCACGCAACCACACTCCAGCCTGAGCAAAAGAGCGAGACCCAGTCTCTAAAAAGTATATATTATTTATTTATTCAATTATTTAAGAAAAATAGCACCTAAAGCATCTCATAAAATCTGAATGTTACCCCACACTGGTTTAACTGGTGTGAACGACTCTAGTCCACAGTGTGCTATATATTTTTTTTTTTAGACAGTCTCACTCTGTCACCCAGGCGGAAGTGCAGTGGCACAATCTTGGCTCACTGCAGCCTTCGCCTCCCAGGACCAAGCGATTCTCCTGCCAAAGCCTCTCACGGAGCTGGTATTAATTTTTGTATTTTTAGTAGAGACAGGGTTTCACCATGTTGGCCAGGCTGGTCTCGAACTCCTGACCTCAAATGATCCACCCGCCTCAGTCTCCCAAAATGCTGGGATTACAGGCATGATCCATGTCATTTACATGGTTTGTCATGTAAATACACGTGCCCTCTTCCAAGTGGTCACCCCTTCTTAAAGTGCAACCATGACACAATGGCTGATACCCTGGATATGCATCTTCCACGTGCTCCTGCCTGTGAGCTCTCTCCCAGCACACCAGAGCTCTTCCGTGGTACATGATAGCAACTGCTGGAAGAAAAAGCAAAATCTGTGCTATGGTCTGGACATATTCAAGGTATGCTTTCTACTCTAATGCAGACCTTTCCTGCAGCCAGCTGTGCCCTGGTCAGAGAGGAAGCCCGCATCTGCCCTGCAGCTCCCATGTGGGGTGTCTGTCTGGTCGGAGAAAGCAGAAAGAGCCTCCTCTTTGCACCCCACCTCACAGCTGTCTGCATCTCGCCTTGTGGCACGGCGTTGACTCGGCTTCCAGCACCCATCTGTGCTTGGCAAAAAGAAAAAGAAAAAAGGAATGCATGTAGTGTGAGGACAAAAGAGCCTATGGAGTCCCAGATGAGCTCAAATCATCCCAAATGTGATTGCCTTCTGAAAGGTACAGACCCAGGATTTATTAGGAACTCTCCTGGTACTCCAGTCTGACAAAATGAACTGAAGGTCCTTTACAAGGATCTTCTGCAAGTTTTCAACTTTCCTTTTCTTTGGGAAAAAAAAAATGAGGTGGGGGAAACTGAGAAATGCTGAGCTGAGCAGGTCACAGATTTTCCTGTTTTGTGCTTTTCTGCACAGAATCAGAAATCAGTTACCGGGTTAGTTTTCTTGGTAAATGGAGAACCCTTTTTATTTTCAGCATGGGAAATACACATGTTGGCTTTTCTTTTTTCAAGACAGACCTAGTCCATGATTTCCATTGAACTAGAAAGTTTATAGTCCTCAATCCTGGGAAGTCACTGATTCATTAATTCGTCCAATACAAATATTGATAAATTTCTGATTGCAAATAGTCTGATTGTCGATGATAGGATTGTCATCCCCAGACTGACAGGCCAGAATGACAAGAAGCTGTAGAATTGGAGGGGCTGATGAACCTTCATCATCACAAATAGAGGTGGGGATCCAGGAGAGGAAGTTGAGCATTGCAGGTAGGAATATTGGCTCTAAGCCAGAGGACTTGAGTTCAAATCCCAGCTTTGCACTTCCTGACTTTGTGACCTCAGGCTAGTGGTCTCACTTCTTGCATCTGAGTCTCCTCACCTGTAAAATGAGGGTAATAATAGTAGCTGTTCAAAGGGTTGTACCGAGGATTAAACATATGTAAAGTGCTTAGAACACTGCCTGAAAATTACATGTAACTACTGCCCCCTGGCAACAAAACCCACTATATAAGCAGAAGCGTTATCTGTGGCATGACAGATTTATATCCAGCTAGCATTCTTGCCAATCTATTAAAAAATTTGGGCCGGGCGCAGTGGCTCAAGCCTGTAATCCCAGTACTTTGGGAGGCCGAGGCGGGTGGATCACGAAGTCAGGAGATCGAGACCATCCTGGCTAACATGGTGAAACCCCGTCTCTACTAAAAATACAAAAAACTAGCCGGGCGTGGTGGCGGGCACCTGTAGTCCCAGCTACTCGGAGGCTGAGGCAGGAGAATGGCGTAAACCCGGGAGGCGGAGCTTGCAGTGAGCCGAGACCACGCCACTGCACTCCAGCCTGGGTGACACAGCGAGACTCCGTCTCAAAAAAAAAAAAAAAAAAAAAAAAATTGGCCGGGTGCTGTGGCTCATACCTGTAATCCCAGCATTTTGGAAGGCCAAGGCAGGCAGATTGCTTGAACCCGGGAGTTCAAGACCAGCCTGGGCAACATGGTGAAAGCTCATCTCTACAAAAAACCCAAAAATTAGCTGGAGTGGTAGTGCACATTTGTGGTCCCAGCTACTCCAGGGACTGAGGTGGGTGGATCACTTGAGCCTTGGGAGATGGAGGTTGCAGTGAGTTGAGACCGTGCCACTGCACTCTAGCCTGGGTAACAGAGGAAGACCTTGTCTCAAAAAAGAAAAAAAAAATCTAAATTGGGTTAAAATGGGAAGGTCTGGTTCAGAATGTCTCTCTTTTTTTTAATTGAGACAGAGTTTCGCTGTTGTTGCCCAGGCTGGGGTACAATGGCGCAATCTCAGCTTACGACAACCTCCGCCTCCCAGGTTCAAGCGATTCTCCTGCCTCCACCTCAGGAGTAGCTGGGATTACAGGCACCTGCCACCACGCCTGGCTAATTTTTTGTTTTTAGTAGAGATGAGGTTTCACCATGCTGCCCAGGCTGGTCTCAAACTCCTGACCTCCGGTGATCCACCCACCTCAGCCTCCCAAAGTGCTGGGATTACAGGTGTGAGCCACCGCGCCTGGCCTCAGAATTCCTTAAAACGTCATGCCAGTTGTACCAGAAGCACCTGGGTTGCATATGAAAATTGCAGAATCGCAGGTGACACACTCCAGACCTACTTTATCCAGCAGCTATGGACCAAATGTTTATGTTCCCACAAAATTCATATATTAAAATCCTAAGCCCCCTAGGTGATGGTATATTAGAGGTAGGGAATTTGGGAGGTGTTAGGTCATGAGGGTGGAGCTCGGAGATTGGTGCTCTTATAAAAGAGGCCCCAGAGAGATCCCTTGTCCCTTCCACCATGTGAGGGCACAGTAAGAAGATGGCTGGCCGGGCATGGTGACTCATGCCTGTAATCCCAGCACTTTGGGAGGCTGAGGCGGGCAGATCACTTGAGGCCAGGAGTTTGAGACCAGCCTGACCAACATGACGAAACCCCATCTCTACTAAAAATACAAAAATTAGCCAGGCATGATGATGCATGCCTGTAATTCCAGCTACTCAGGAGGCTGAGGCATGAGAATCACTTGAACCTGGAGGCGGAGGTTGCAGTGAGCCAGGACCACGCCATTGCACTCCAGCCTGGGCGACCGAGTGAGGCTCTGTCTCAGGAAAGAAAAAAAAAGAAAAAGAAATTCAGCAAGTGCTAGAGAGATGTTACAGGCTCACTAACACCACATGGAGGCTTTCTCCTTGATGAAATGACTGGAAGGGTATTAAAAGGGGAATTACCTCCCCCTTGGGTGATTCAATGTCATTTAATGTTGGGTCTAAGCACCACCTAAAATCATTTCCTAGTGAGTCACAGCTTATGCGTTGTGGAGATCTTCAATAAAGTCTTTGAAAGTTTACTGACTCTGCATTTGCAAAAAAAAAAAAAAAAAAAAAAAACAAGAACAAAACTAAAAATGACCCCAGGCGATTGGAGACACCACTGGTAGACATGGTTCCTGTAGTCCATAATTCTGTTGCCACGAAAATTTAGAACTTCCCTCAGATGTCATTCTCAAAGGGTGACAGCATCAAAAGGATTTGGGTTAGGATCTGACCACCCACTTACTCACTGTGAACTTAAGCAAGTCTCCAGAAACCTTAGTTTTTCACAGCTATAAAATAAGCTGATGCTTGTTCAAGCCAAGATGAAATAAAATGATGTATGAGAAGCCCTACCACAGTGGAGGACACATAGTTAATGTTCAACAAATGGCAGCTTTTAAAAATTACCAAGACTTTATATTTTTAACCACTTTTACTAGTACTCTTTGTAAAGCACTGTTCTACTTCCTAAATGCAGTGTAACTACTGGATGACTCACGGTTATCATCTTCAGTGCTTCCATAGTCACTTTCTTGTCATTTGGACATATTTCAAACAGCTTCCCATACTCGCCCTCCTTCTTGGCCATCTTGAATACACAGTGGGCTGAGAACCAAGCTAAGTGTTCACCAATAGAGAACGAATTAAGTCAAGTATGGCAACATGACATAGGTAGCAAACAAAAATGCAAAATACACTTCAACAGTCATCGGAAAAATATTAATTAAAGCGACAAGATATTTTTGTCCATCAGCATAGCAAATACTAAAAAGTGTAATGTTATTTAAGGTTGTTGAGGATACGGCAAATAAGCACTCCCCTACACTAATGGTGGGGGTATCAATTGATACAAACATTTTGGAGGGCAATTTGTTAGATGCATCAAAATTTAAGATGTATATAACATTTGACCCATCAATTCCACTTCTAAAAATCTGTGCAACGGGGTCTGTTCCACGTGGACACGAGAATGTATGTGCAAAAACACAAGTGTTAGTTGATGAAGCAGAGAAATTAGAGCCTTTGTGCATTGCCAGTGGGAATGTAAAATGGTACAACCACTATAAAAAACAGTGTGGCAGTTCCTCAAAACACGAAACATAGAATTATCATATGATCTATGATCGTATGATTCCACTTTTGGGTACACACCCAAAAGAACTGAAAACAAAGATTTGGACAGATATTTGTGCACCAGCCACCAAGGTCCATACAGCATTATTCACAAGAACCAAAAGTTGGAAACGGTCAGGTGCGGTGGCTCACCCCTGTAATCCCAGCACTTTGGGAAGCCAAGGCGGGTGGATCACCTGAGGTCAGGAGTTCGAGACCAGCCTGGCCAACGTGGTAAAACCCCATCTCTACTAAAAATACAAAAAAATTAGCCAGGCATGGTAGTGCATGCCTGTAGTCCAGGTTATCACTTGAACCCAGGAGGTGGAGGTTGCAGTGAGCTACAATCATGCTACTGCACTCTAGCCTGGGTGACAGAGCAAGACTCCACCTCAAAAAAACAAAACAAAACAAAAAGTTGGAAAAAACTCAAATGTTCACCAATGGATTAAATATATAAAACACATACAATGGAATTATTCAGCCTTTAAAAAGGTAGGAAATTCTACAGTATGCTATAACATGGATAAACCTTTAGGACTGATATAGTTACCTGTCCCACTCAAATCTCATGTTGAAATGTAATCCTCCCACCAAAAAAGAAATGAGATCCCTAATGTTGGAGGTGGGGCCAGGTGGGGGGGGGTGATTAGATTATGAAAACAGTTTATCATGAATGCTTTAGCACCATCCCCTTGGTGCTATCTGTGTGACAGAGAGTGAATTCTCCTGAGATCTGGTTGTTTAAAACTGTGTGGCACCTCCCCTCCCTCTCTCACTCTCTCTTTTACTCGTGCTTTCTCCCTGTGATGTGCCTGCTCCCCCTTTGCCTTCCAGATGATTGCAAGCTTCCTGAGGCCTTCTCGGAAGCAGTGGCTGCTATGCTTCCTGTATAGCCTACAGAACCATGAGCCAGATACATCTCTTCTCTTATGACTTACCCAGTCGTAGGTATTTCTTTATAGCAATGAAAGAATGGCCTAATACAAGGACATTATGCTAGGTGGAATAAGCCAGTTACACACACAGACACACAGACACACACAAAACACCAATACTGTATGATTTTTTTTTATATGAGGTACTAGAGTAGTCAAAATCATAAAGACAGAAAGTAGAATGGTGTTGGCCAGGAATGGGCAGGAAAATGAAGGGAAGTTAGTGTTTAAGAGAGTCCAATTTGGGAAGATGAAAATGTTCTGGGGTGGATGGTAGTGATGCTTGCACATCATAAATGTACTTTATTTTATTTTATTTATTTATTTTTTTATTATTATTTTATTTTGAGACAGTCTCTCTCTCTCTCTGTCGCCCAGCCTGGAGTGCAATGGCACAATCTCAGCTAACTGCAACCTACACCTCCCGGGTTCAAAAGATTTGCCTGTCTCAGCCTCCCGAGTAGCTGGGATTACAGGCACATGCCACCATGCCCGGCTAAATTTTTTTTTTTTTTTTTTTTTTTTTTTAGTGGAGACGAGGTTTCACTGTGTTGTCCAGGCTGGTTTCGAACTCCTAAACTCAGGCAATCCACCTGCCTCAGCCTTCCAAAGTGCTAGGATTACAGGTGTAAGCCACTGTGCCCGGCCTATTTATTTATTTATTTATTTATTTATTGAGATGGAGTCTCACTCTGTCACCCACGCTGGAGTGCAGTAGCACAATCTTGGCTCACTGCAACCTCCACTTCCCATGTTTAAGAAACTCTCCTGTCTCAGCCTTCTGAGTAGCTGGGACTACAGGCGCACACTACCACACCCGGCTAATCTTTGCATTTTTAGTAGAGACGGGGTTTTACCATATTGATCAGGTGGTCTTTTTTTTTTTTTTTTTTTTTTTTTTTTTTGAGACGGAGTCTGGCTCTGTGGCCCAGGCTGGAGTGCAGTGGCCGGATCTCAGCTCACTGCAAGCTCCGCCTCCCGGGTTTACGCCATTCTCCTGCCTCAGCCTCCCGAGTAGCTGGGACTACAGGCGCCCGCCATCTCGCCCGGCTAGTTTTTTGTATTTTTTTAGTAGAGACGGGGTTTCACCGGGTTAGCCAGGAGGTCTCGATCTCCTGACATCGTGATCCGCCTGTCTTGGCCTCCCAAAGTGCTGGGATTACAGGCTTGAGCCACTGCGCCCGGCCAGATCAGGTGGTCTTAAACTCCTGACCTCAGGTGATCCACCTGCCTCAGCCTCCCAAAGTGCTGGGATTACAAGCGTGAGCCACCGCACCCAGCACTATGTTGTTTCTTTTTTTCTTTTTAGACGGAGTCTCGCTCTGTCGCCCAGGCTGGAGTGCAGTGGCGTGATCTCAGCTCACTGCAAACTCCGCCTCCCAGGTTCAAGCGATTCGCCTGCCTCAGCCTCCTGAGTAACTGGGATTACAAGTGCACGCCACCAGGCCCGGCTAAGTTTTGTATTTTTAGTAGAGACGGGTTTCACCATGTTGGTCAGGCTGGTCTTGAACTCCAGACCTTGTGATCTGTTTGCCTCGGCCTCCCTAAGTGCTGGGATTACAGGTGTGAGCCACCACGCCTGGCCTTTTTTTTTTTTTTTTTTTTTTGAGACAGTTTCATTCTTGTTGCCCAGGCTGGAGTGCAGTGGCAGGATCTCAGCTCACTGCAGCCTCCACCTCCCGGTTCAAGTGATTCTCCTGCCTCAGCCTCCCAAGTAGCTGGGATCACAGGCACGTGCCACCATGCCTGCTAATTTTTGTATTTTTAGTAGAGACTAGGTTTGACCATGTTGGCCAGGCTGGTCTCAAACTCCTGAGCTCAGCTGATTCACCCGTCTTGGCTTCCCAAAGTGCTGGGATTACAGGTGTGAGCCAACATGGCTGGCCATGAATGTACTTTAAAATGGTTAAAATGCATCCAACGAAAGTTTACTATCCAGAATCTGTAAGGAACTTAAAGAATTCAACAAGCAAAAAACAACCTCATTAAAAAGTAGGCAAAGGACACGAACATACACTCTCAAACGAAGATATACAAGCAGCCAACAAACATAGGAGAAAATGCTCAGCATCACTAATCGTCAGAGAAATGCAAATCAAAGCCACAAGGAGATACTATCCCACTCCAGTCAGAATGGCTACTATGAAAAAGTACAGGGCCGGGCACGGTAGCTCACACCTGTAATCCCAGCACTTTGGGAGGCCGAGGCAGGCGGATCACCTGAGGGCAGGAGTTCAAGACCAGCCTGGTTAACATGGGGAAAAAAAGACACATGTATTTATATGTTCATCACAGCACTATTCACTATAGCAAAGACATGGACACAACTTAGGTGCCCATCAATGGAGGACTGGATAAAGAAAATGTGGTATATATACACCAGGGAATACTACACAGTCATAAAAGAGAACAAAATCATATCCTTTACAGTGATATGGATGCAGCTGGAGGCCGTTATGCTAAGTGAATTCATGCAGGAACAGAAAACCAAATACTGCAGTTTCTTACATATAAGCAGGAGCTAAACAAGCACACATAGACATGAAGATGGGAAAAATAAACACTGGAGACTACTAGAGGAGGGAGAGAACAAGGAGGGTGAGGGCTGAAAAACTACCTGTTGGCCATTATGCTCACGCGTGGGTGATGGGATCCTTTGTGCCTCAAACCTCAGCATCATACAACATACTCATGTAACCAACTTGCACATGTACCTCTGAATCTAAAATAAAAGTTGAAATTATAAATAAATAAATAATGACATGGTTAAAATGGTAAAATTCTTTTTTTTAATTTTTTTTATTTTTTTTTTTTTTTGAGACGGAGTCTTGCTCCGTCGCCCAGGCTGGAATGCAGTGGCACAATCTCGGCTCACTGCAACTTCTGCCTCCCGGGTTCAAGTGATTCTCCTGTCTCAGCCTCCCGAGTAGCTGAGATCACAGGTGCCCACCACCACGCCCGGCTATTTTTGTATTTTTAGTACAGATGGGGCTTCACCATGTTGGCCAGGCTGGTCTTGAACTCTTGTCCTCAGGCGATCTCCCCACCTTGGCCTCCCAAAGTACTGGAATTACAGGCGTGAGCCGCCGCACCCAGCCTAAAATGATAAATTTCATGTCAAGTATATTTTACCATAATTTTAAAAAAATTGATACTACACCAAAGAATGTTACTTTTAAACAGAACTTTGATGATCTGGGAATATTTTTCTTCTAATTGCAGGTTCAACACTATGTACAAAAAGAAAATGAACGATATTGGAAATCGGGTCTCGAAATAAACAGAATGTTACTGGGTTTGTCTGTCTTTTTTCACTGTTTCTCCTATTCATATTCATTTCCATAAAAATACAAACAGAACTCTACTAATGTTTATTAAACAGTTAATAATTTATAAACTAGACACTGTGATAACTATGCTCTTCACAAAGCTGACAGATTATGAGGATTCAATAAGATAATACATATAAGGCTAGGCACAGTGGCTCACACCTATAATCCAGCACTTTGGGAGGCCAAGGTGGGCGGATTGCCTGAGGCCAGGAGTTGGAGACCAGCCTGGCCAACATAGCAAAATCCTGTCTCTACTAAAAATACAAAAATTAGCTGGGCGAGGACAGGCATGGTGGCTCATGCCTATAATCCTAGCACTTCAGGAGGCCAAGCGGATGGGTCACCTGAGATCAGTAGTTCGAGACCAGCCTGCCAATATGGTGAAACTCCGTCTCTACTAAAAATACAAAAATTTTAGCCAGGCGTGGTGGTGGGTGCCTATAATCCCAGCTACTCAGGAGGCTGAGGCAGGAGAATCGCTTGAACCTGGGGGCAGATGTTGCAGTGAGCCAGATCACGCTGCTGCACTCCAGCCTGGGAGACAAAGCAAAACACTGTCTCCAAAATAATAATAATAATAATAACAACATGTACAAAGTGCTTTGCACAATTAATTAGGTATTGTTATTTTCATCTCACTTAATTATCAAAACATTCCTATGACATTGTTATAACAATATGACTAGGCCGGGCGCGGTGGCTCAAGCCTGTAATCCCAGCACTTTGGGAGGCCGAGACGGGCGGATCACGAGGTCGGGAGATCGAGACCATCCTGGCTAACCCGGTGAAACCCCGTCCCTAGTAAAAAAATACAAAAAAATAGCCGGGCGAGGTGGCGGGTGCCTGTAGTCCCAGCTACTCGGGAGGCTGAGGCAGGAGAATGGCGTAAACCCGGGAGGCGGAGCTTGCAGTGAGCCGAGATCCGGCCACTGCACTCCAGTCTCGGCGACAGAGCCAGACTCCGTCTCAAAAAAAAAAAAAAAAAAAAAAAAACAATATGACTGTTATCCCCATTCTGCAGGCAAAAAAAAAAAAACAGGCTCAGAGAAGTTAAGTAATTTTTCCATGTTCACACAGCATATGGCAGAGTTGAGGCTAAAAGGCAAGCTGTCAGAGTCCAATGTCTACATGCTTGACCACTATGCTGAAAACATTTTGTCAAATCTTTGATTTCCTGAGAATATCCTAACCATTGATAAATGTGCACCAAAGCAAGTTTTAATTAATTTTTTAAATGAGAAAATATTATTGGCCAAGGGCAGTGGCTCATGCCTGTAATCCTAACACTTTGGGAGGCCAAGGAGGGTGGATTGCCTGAGCTCAGGAGTTTCAGACCAGCCTGAACAACATGGCAAAACTCCATCTCTACAAAAAATGTAAAATAAAAACAATTTTAAAAAAACAGCCAGGCGTGGTGGCACATGCCTATAGTCCCAGCTACTTAGGAGGCTGAGGTGGGAGGATCACTTAAGTCTGGGAAGTGGAGGCTGCCGTGAGCTGTGTTCGTGCTACTGCACTCCAACCCAGGTGACGGAGTGAGACTTTCTCTCTCTCTTTCTCTCTCTCTCTCTCTCTCTCTATATATATATATATGTATATGTTATTTACTAGCTCATTACTGTAGTCACATATAGTATATATTACTATCTTCAAAGTATTAAATGATATATTCAAAATAACATGGTTCCTGGCTATGTGTGGTGGCTCATGACTGTAATCCCAAAACTTTGGGAGGCTGAGGCAGGGGGATCACCTGAGGTCAGTTAAAAATACAAAATACAAAAATTAGCCCGGCATGGTGGTGGGCGCCTGTAATCCCAGCTACTCGGGGGAGGCTGAGGCAGGAGAATCACTTGAATCCAGGAGGTGGAGGTTACAGTGAGCTGAGATGGCGCCATTGCACTCCAGCCTGGGCAACAAGAGAGAAACTCCATCTCAAAAAAATAATAGTAATAACATGGTTGCAAAGTGCATTATTTAAAAGACCCTGCAATCCTATCCTTCCCCAGCCTATCTTTCATGTCCTGCTCTCCAGAGGCAGCCACCCTCAAACCTTATACCTTTTCACCTGGTACTTACCGCCATGCTTCTAAATAAGAAAGTTATACTGCAATTTCTTGACATCAATTTTTTTTTTTTTTTAAGACAGTCTTGCTCTGTCACCCTGGCTGGAGCAGTGGTGCAATCTCAGCTCACTGCAACCTCTGCCTCTCGAACTCAAGCAATTCTCCTGCCTCAGCCTCCCGGGTAGCTGAGATTACCAGTTGTGCACCATGCCTGGTCTATTTTCACTTTTTAGAAATGGGAGTATGCTCTTGTTTTTTCCATTTAGGAATGCACAGTGGATCTAGTTTCAAGCTTGCTTCCTTTTAACTGTTTAATTCCCCTATCGATGTCCATCAAAATTGTTTCAAGTTTTCCCCCAAAAAATTTGCAGAGTACTAACTTCCTTTTGCAGTTTAAGTCCTGGTTACAACAACCTTGAAGAGTGACAGGTCTACCCCTTATTAAATCATCTGAGCCAGGTGCAGTGGCTCGCACCTATAATCCCAGCATTTTGGGAAGCCAAGGTGGGAGGCTCACTTGAGGCCAGGAGTTCCAGACCAGCCTGGGCAACATAGGGAGACCCTGTCTCTACAAGAACTTTTTTAAAAACAGCTAGGTGTGGTGGTGCATGCCTGTAGTTCCAGCTACTCAAGAGGCTGAGGTGAAAGGATCACATGAGCCCTAGAGTGTGAGGCTGCAGTGAGCTATGATTGCACCACTGCACCCATTGTGACAGTATGGGTGACAGAATGAGACCCTGTGTCAAAAAAATAACAACAACCACAAAAAAAAAACCATAAGTGCAACCATCTCTTCTATCCCAAATTTTCCCCTTGTCTATTGCCTACAGGATAGATTCAAATCAAACTGCTCAGCCTAGCGTACAAGGTTGTTCAGAATCTGGCCCAAAAAGCCTTGCATTGTGATAATCTACACATACATCCAACAACCCACTCTTCACTCAACCCTATTAGTCTTTAGACTTTCACATGCACCAGCCTGTCTTGAATCTGGATCTTCCAACACACTCTCCTCTTGTCTGGACAACTTTCTCTACTCCCTCATCACCAGGCTAAATTCTACTCACTCTTCAAGTCTCCACTGAAATATCACTTCCCCAGGGTCTTCCTTGACTTTCCTTCACCCTCATTCATGCATCTTCACACTTGTAATTAATTACTCAATGTGTGTTTTGTCTGCAATTCTCCATGCAGACAAAAGGAGGGTCTGTCTTCTTTACCCGCTATATCCCTAGGGCAATGTGTCATAGTGGGTGGCACAGTGCAGATGTCAATAATTTTTTTTTGCTGAACCAGTGATGCCGAGTTACTCATTGGGAAATTTGACTGCTTCTAGATAATACCCAAGCACGTAGGTGAAGTCTCATGTTGAATATTTGGTTCCAGTAACAATGATAAGAAAGACACAAATCACCAAAATCAAAGTCTTCTAGTTTCTTTCTCAAAAGTGCCTTATACATTTTAAGAGTTGCAATTTTTTTCTCATGTGTATTAATTTATTTGTGGCTCTATCATTGTCAACCTATTTAAATGAGTCTTTTATAATCCAGTTATCTGAAGTAATTGAGATCTGATGTTTATTTCTACTGCCTTTTGTTCATGGTGGAGTGTTTCCTTGTGTGCTTTGTAATTTCAAACGTGTAGATCTCTACCTGTGGGAATCCCACACATCTAGGCTGAAGCTTTGTCATTCCCGAGTTTGTGTTTAGTTAATTTCTTGGCTTGGGTTTTCCATAGTATAAATTTGAACTCCAAATCTATGCGAGTATAGTCTTGTTTTCTCATTCTAAAATATTTAATTAACAAATAAAGGTTGGCTGAGTGTGGTACCTCACGTTTGTAATCCCAGTACTTTGGGAGGCTGAGGCAGGGGAATCGCTTGAGCCCAGGAGTTTCAGACCAGCCTGAGCAATATAGTGAGACCTCACTTTGTCACCCAGGCCAGAGTGCAATGACGCAATATTGGCTCACTGCAACCTCTGCCTCATGGATTCAAGCAATTCTCATGCCTCAGCCTCCCAAGTAGCTGGGATTACGGGAATGTGCCACTATGTCTGGCTAATTTTTGTATTTTTAGTAGAGACAGAGTTTTGCCATGTTGGACAGGCTGGTCTTGAACTCCTGACCTCAAGTGATCCACCCTCCTTGGCCTCCCAAAGTGCTGGGATTACAGGCGTGAGCCACTGCGCCCAGTCAAAAAGAAAAAAAAAATAAATGAGCTAGGCATAGTGGCAGACACCTGTGGTCTCAGCTACCTGGGAGGCTGAGGTGGGAGGATCACCTGAACCCAGGAGGCAGAGGTTGCAATGAGCTGAGATCTCACCATGGCACTACAATCTGGGTGACAGAGACCCCGTCTCAAAAAAAAAACACACACACACACAAAAAAAAAACACAAAAAAACAACAAATAAAGATTGTACATACATATTCAAGGCATACTACATGATGATTTGATGTATGTATATGATATAAAATGATTGTCACAATCAAATTAATTAACACATCCCTCACGGGCCATGGTGCACATTAGATGTCCAGAACTTGCTCAGTTTATAACTGAGAGTACGATCATGTTGTGACAAATGTAGAGGGGGAGTTTTCTCCACGTAGGACCCAGAATAAGACAGATAAGCCTCCTTGTCATCTCCCTACACTGGGTGAACAGATTTTTACGACCATTTTTCTTAAGAGTGTAACTCTTTGAGGGTTCTTACTTGTGTGGAGGTTGTAGTTCCAGTTCCACCAAAGCCTTGTCCCCTCCCTTTAGGAACCTTTGAAACTCAAACCCCGGCCGGGCGCGGTGGCTCACGCCTGTAATCCCAGCACTTTGGGAGGCCAAGGCAGGCAGATCATGAGGTCAGGAGATCGAGACCTTCCTAGCTAACACGGTGAAACCACGTCTCTACTAAAAATACAAAAAAATTAGCCGGGCGTGGTGGCGGGCACCTGTAGTCCCAGCTACTCGGGAGGCTGAGGCAGGAGAATAGCGTGAACCCAGGAGGCGGAGCTTGCAGCGAGCCAGAGATTGCACCACTGCACTCCAGCCTGGGCGACAGAGCGCGACTCTGTCTCAAAAAACAAAACAAAACAAAACAAAAGATTCAAACCCTTTTCACCTCCATAAGGACCCAGTTCATCCTCACAATTCTGTTTCTGTTTGTTTGCTTGCTTGTAGAGACAGAGTCTCCTGTCACCTAGGCTGGTGTGCAGTGTTGCGATCATACCTCACTGCAGCCTCAACCTTCTTAGGCTTAAGTGATCCTCCTGCCTCAGCCTCCTGAAAGTTGAGACTAATTTTTTTCAAAATGTTTTTGTAGAGACAGGGTCTGGCTATGTTGCCCAGGCTGGTCTTGAACTCCTGGGCCAAGAGATCCTCCCAGCCCTGCTTCCCAAAGTGCAGGCATTATAGGCGTGAACCACCGCACACAACCCAGCTCTGGTTTTCATATCCTCTTTTTCTGATTCCTGAGGATTGTCCCCATTTTCTGGCATTTAAGAGTGTGTTTGCTATATCTGGCCGGGCATGGTGGCTCACACCTGTAATCCCAGCACTTTGGGAGGCCGAGGTGGGTGGATCATTTGAGGTCAGGAGTTCAAGACCAGCCTGGCCAACATGACGAAACCCCATCTCTACTAAAAATATAAAAATTCACCAGGTGTGGTTGTGCACACCTGTAATCCCAGCTATTAGGGAGGCTGATGCAGGAGAACTGCTTGAACCCTGGAGGTAGAAGCTGCAGTGAGCCGAGATCACACCACGGCACTCCACCCTGGGTGACAGAGCAAGACTCCATCTCAAAAATAAAAATAAAATAAAAGTGTGTTTGCTCTATTTTATCCAGCATTTGTAGATGATTATTGGTATGAAAGTTTTTCGATTATCTGGCTCAAAATATTGCCAAAAATAGAAACCCAGTAGACTAATTTTTAGGCTTCTCTTCATTCTGTGTTCATGAGTCTATTTTTACAAAATGTCACTTTGTTCTCCTCTTATTTTCTATATATCTACCACTTTTCTCCTCTTATATTTACAAGTTACATTACAGAATGAAATGCCCATGCTAATCATATTCCTTGTATAAACTATTCTTTCTTCCCCCTTCGTATTTGGTTATCATTACTGGTTTATTTCATCTTTTCCTAACAATACTTTTATGTAATTTCTAGTAAACAGGCACCTAATATAGCTTGTATTTGCTCTGCTAAAATTGCCTTTTTTCCGAAGAAAATACTATCCCAATCTTGCACGTTAAAAAAATACATATATTGGCTGAGCACAGTGGGTCACGCCTGTAATCTCAGCACTTTGGGAGGCCGAGGTGGGTGGATCACCTGAGGTCAGGAGTTCGAGACCAGCCTGACCAACATGGTGAAACCCTGTCTCTACCAAATACAAAAAATTAGCCAGGCATGGTGGTGTATGCCTGTAATCCCAACTACTTGGGAGGCTGAGGCAGGAGAATCGCTTGAACCTGGGAGGCGGAGGTTGTAGTGAACCAAGATTGCACCATTGCACTCCAACCTGGGCAACAGAGTGAGACACCATCTAAAAAAAAATATATATATATATACACACACACACACACACACACACACACACACACACACACACATTGACATCAACAAAACTGCTAGCAGTGTTTCCATAATATCGTTGTCAAAATGCTGGCAAACTTGGTAGCACTAGGTAGCTAAGTTTTTAAAAATTCAATACCAGTATTGCAAGTCATATTTATAATTCTTTTTAATTTTATTTTTTGAGCTAGAATTTCATATGTCGCCCAGGTGCGATCTCAGTTCACTGCAGCCTCCCAGTTCAGAGTTCAAGTGATTCCCCTGCCTCAGCCTCCCGAGTAGTTGGGATTACAGTAGCTGGTATTACAGGCATGCACCACCATGCCCGGCCAGTTTTTGTATTTTTAGTAGCAATTGGGTTTCGACATGTTTCCCAGCCTGGTTTGGAACTCCTGGCCTCAAGAGATCCATCCACCCCGGCCTCCCAAAGTGCTGGGATTATAGGCATGAGCCACCGCGCCAGACCACAAGTCATATTTATAATTCTAATGAAAATTTTGACTTGCTTAAAACTTTCTTTTGGGCCTAGATAAGTTTCTTTTGCTCTTAGATCTAATAATGTATGCATATAAATATTTCTATTGTTATATAAGTATATCAAGCGTACTTCATACAGATCGTATTTGCAGTCTCAGAGTGCAACAGTAGAGCACCCAGTTATTAACACTGCACATTCTTACACATAGCTTACTTGGAATTTCTCATTTACATGACACCAAGTGAAAATTAGTTAAGTACTGCAGTGACTACTTTTGTTACTGCTATCATCAAAGTTACACATTAACTAACTTACAAAGAAATTCCTCTTCATGACAGAAACACTTGCAGCTGAAACAGTTTGTAAGTGCATCTATAAAGCTTTTTCAAAAGGACCTTAAAAAAAAACTTCCTTATGTTATGTCAGTTTGGGTCAATTAACATTCTACAATCTACCTGCTTTATATATACAGAGAGAGAGTCTCGCTTTGCCGCCCAGGCTAGAGTGCAGTGGCACAATCTCAGCTCACTGCAACCTCCATCTCCGGGGTTCAAGCAATTCTCAAACCTCAGCCTTCCAGGTAGCTGGGTTTATAGGCATGTGCCACTATGCCTGGCTAATTTTTGTATTTTTAGTAGAGACAGGGCTTCACCATGTTGCCCAGGCTTGTCTCAAACTCCTGACCTCCAGTGATCTGCCCGCCTCAGCCTCCCAAAATGCAGGGACTACGGGAGTGAGCCACCTCACCTGGCCACCTACCTGCCTTCTTTTCTCAACCTCCAAAAACTTTTAAGAGTTTGTAAATCCCAATTTTAAGAATTTAGAAAATTGCCATTTAAATCAGTCATTTATTGCTACATAACAGACCACATCTAAAGATAATAGTTTAAAAATAAAAATTAATTTATGCTATTTTATATTTATTAAGGGACAGGGTCTTGCTCTGTTACTCAGGCTGGAGTGCAGTGGTTCAATCATAGCTCACTCCAGACTCTTAACTCCTTGCCTCAAGTGATCATCCCACCTCAGCCTTTCAAGTAGCTGGGACTACAGGGATGCCATTATGCCTGGCTAATTTTTGTTACTTTTTGTAGGGACAGGTTCTCACTATGTCACCCAGGCTGGAACAACTGTTTTACTTGCTCATAAGTCTGTGGGTCTGGGACTCTGGCTGAGCTCAGAGGGGCAGTTCTGTGCTGATATGGTTTGGCTGTGTCCGCACCTAAATCTCATCTTGAATTGTAGCTCTCATAATTCCCACAGGTGGTGGGAGGGACCCAGTGGGAGATAATTGAATCATGGGGCAGTTTCCCCCATACTGTTCTTGTGGTAGTGAATAAGTCTTACAAGATCTGATGGTTTTGTGCGGGGAAACTCCTTTTGCTCAGTTCTCATTCTCTCTTGCCTGCAGCCATGTAAGTCGTGCCTTTGCTCCTCCTTGCCTTCCACCATGATTGTGAGGCCTCCCCAGCATGTGGAACTGTGAGTCCCTTAAACCTCTTTCCTTTATGAGTTACCCAGTCTCTGGTATGTCTTTATCAGCAGTATGAGAACAGACTAATACCTGTGTTCCACATGGTGTCAGCTCTAGTGGTTTCCTGTGGGGTTGGCAGATCCAAGATGGCCTTGCACGGCTGTCACTTCAGCTGAATTGGCTCCAACGACTGGGCACTGGTGAAGATAGCTGGGCTTCTTTTCTTGTGAAGTTGGCTGGACTTCCTCATGAGTTTGGAGCCTGGGTTCTGGCTGTTATCTGGGTTCCTCGGGTCCCCTTTACTTCACCTGTTTCCCCAGTAGGATGGCATGGACGTTCTCACAGGGCAGACGGCATTTCCTAAAGTTAAAGTAGAAACTTCCAGACCTCAGCTTGGAAGTCCTAGAATAGCAACAGCGTTTTCACTGCAATCCACCAGCCAAAGCAAGTCAAAGGCCGGCCCAGATTCAAGGAGTGAAGAAACAGATTTCACCTCTTGAGAGAAAAAACTGCACGCACCCACTGGGATAAAGGAATTGTTGGCAGCCCTCTTTGTAGACCTATCTACCACAGTTACTTTCCCCCAATAAGACAGCAGCCATTCTATTAAAAAGTTGCTACCAATCAAAGGGGATGTTTACTAACTATAGTTTAGTACTAGTACTTTTTTTTTTTTTTTTTTTTTGAGACAGAGTTTCGCTCTTTTGCCCAGGCTATAGTGCAGTGGCACGATCTCAGCTCACTGCAACCTCTACTCCCCAGGTTCAAGCGATTCTCCTGCCTCAGCCTCTCAAGTAGCTGGGATTATAGGTGCCCATCACCATGCTGGGCTAATTTTTTTTTTTTCTTTTTGTATTTTTAGTAGAGACGGGGTTTCACGATGTTGGCCAGGCTGGTCTGGAACTCCTGACCTCAGGTGATCCACCCACCTCAGCCTCCCAGAGTGCTAGGATTACAGGCCTGAGCCACCGCGCCCGGCCAGTTTATATTACTTTGACTAAAGAGATGTCAAGGTACTTTCCCGATAAAAAACATATTTAGAGCGGTGTTCGAATGTCACTGTCATTTTTTAACGCTTACAATTTTAAGTGAGAAGGAGCAATCTCAATTAATGTTAAAGCTTAAGCTAAATTCTCCTAGTCTTTAGTATCTGAGGGGTTACCTTTAGTTTATTACCTCTGTGTGTGTCTTCTGCCTGGTGGTCACTTAGGAATGTGGAAGACATGAATAAGTTATCTTGTTTTTTTTTTTGTTTGTTTGTTTGTTTGTTTTTTGAGACAGGGTCTTGCTCTGTTGCCCAGGCTGGAGTTCAATCACAGCTTACTGTAGCATTGACCTCCTGAGCTCAAGCATTCCTCCTGCCTCTGCCTCCCAGGTAGCTAAGACCACAGGCAAGTACCACCACGCCTGGCTAATTTTTAATTTTTTGTAGAGATGAGGTCTCACCTTGTTGCTCAGGCTGATCTGGAACTCCTGGGCTCAAGCCCTCCTCCCACCTTGGCCTCCCAAAGTGCTAGGACTACAGGCGTGAGCCACCGTGCCCAGCCTGTTTTCTCATTCTCATAATACCATATTGCAGACTTGGAATAACTTTCTAATCCCACTAATTGTTTTTAAAGAAATAACACAATTTTGATTTCGCAAATTTTATCACACCAAGTTCCCCACAGTTGGGTACACCAAGATCTTACCATTGAAACCCTTCCTGGTGTTAAGCAGATGGATAATTTTGAAATATGTACGTATGGAATTAAGTTCTGTGACTATCCAAATATGCCAACTTCTTCCATGGCATTTGGAATTATGCAATAGAAAATGTTTTCAGTGATGCCCTTTTATGTGTTAATTTTGCAAAATTTATTCCAATTATAATTTCAAATCACCTGAGCAACAGAAGAAAATTAGAAGTTGTATCAAAACCAAGAACTTATTCGAGTTTAGCATTAAGGAAAGATTTTTAATTAATTAATTGGCTCAAACTGACGATAACCCATATTCAACAAGCCAGTTCCGGTTGACATTTCCCAAAATATGACATATTGAGTATGTTATTTTTGTCCAATATCTCTTAAATTAAGAAAAAAAAACGAAAGCAGAGGATATGAAATGATTTACTCTCATGCAACTCAGGAAACTTACTCTTTTAAGAAAGAAATTTGCTTTTGTTCAAACTTGTACTTTAAATGATCTTTACATTTCAAGACCTAATAAACAAAAACTAGCTGAGTGTGGTGATACGTGCCTGTAGTCCCAGCTACTTGGGAGGCTAAGGTGGGAGGATGGAGCAAGACTGGGAGATGGTACCACCACTGCACTCCAGCCTGGGTGACAGAGCAAGACCCTGTCGCAAAAAAAAGAAAGAAAAAGAAAAAGAAAAAGATTTCAAGACTTTTTCATGACACAATTGTCCAATCCTCATATTAATGAATGTGCCAGGTATTTTAATTTCCTGCAGATCTGCCAAGTTGCTTCAGTTCAGAGCAAGACTTACTCTAAGGCGCTTCTCATTTAAAAGAATTCTCTTAGAGCATTTTTTAAAATATATTTTGATAGTCTATATTTGAACCCCAAAAAATATCTTCAAGCTCAAAAATTCTCCTCTATATTGACTTGGGGCAACGTTGGTGTCTCAATTTTGTTTTCTTTTCTTTATTATTATTTTTATTTTTTTTTTAATAGAGATGAAGTTTTGCCATGTGGCCCAGGCCGGTCTTGAACTCCTGGGCTCAAGCAGTTCACCCACTTTGGCCTCCCAAAATCTGGGATTACAGGTGTGCAGCACCATGCCTGGCCCAATTTTCTTTTTTTTTTTTTTTTTTTCTTTTTCTTTTTTTTGAGAGGGAGTCTTGCTCTGTCACCCAGGCTGGAGTGCAATGGTGTAATCTTGGCTCACTGCAACCTTCGCCTCCCAGGTTCAAGTGATTCTCCTGCTGCAGCCCCCCGAGTAGCTGGGATTATAGGCGTGCACCACCACACCCGGCTAATTTTTGTATTTTTAGTAGAGGTAGGGTTTCACCATGTTGGCCAGACTGGTCTCGAACTCCTGACCTCAGGTGATCCGCCTGCCTTGGCCTCCCAAAGTGCGGGGATTGCAGGCATGAGCCACCGCGGCCTGGCCCAATTTTCAATGCTTACTCTCTTGCTGTAATTTCAGCATTGCATTTTTTTAAAATGTACATTTTCGGGGCCAGGTATGGGATTATATGCCTATAATCCCAGCACTTTGGGAGGCTGAGGGGGGGCGGATCACTTGAGGTCAGGAGTTCAAGACCAGGTTGGCCAACATGTTGAAACCTCATCTCTACTGAAAAATACAAAAATTAGCCAGGCATGGTGGTGCACAATTGTAATCCCAGCTACTTGGAAGGCTGAGGCAGGAGAATCACTTGAACCTGGGAGGTAGAGGTTGCAGTGAGCCGAGATTGCACCACTGCACTCCAGCCTGGATGACAGAGACTCCATCTCAAAAAAATAAAAATTAAAGTATGTATTTTAAAAATCACATTGCCTGGCCGGGTACAGTGGCTCACATCTGTAATGCCAGCACTTTGGGAGACTGAGACAGGTGGATCTCTTGAGCCCAAGAGTTCAAGACCAGCCTGGGCAGTATGGTGAAACCCTGTCTCTACAAAAAATACCAAAATATTAGCCGGGCATGGTGGCATGTACCTGTGGTCCCAGCTACTCGAGAGGCTGAGGTGAAAGGATTGCTTGAGGCCAGGAGGCAGAGGTTGCAGTGAGCTGAAATAGAGCCACTGCACTCCAGCCTGGGCAAGAGTGAGACCCTGTCTCAAAAAATAAAAATCATATTGCCATTAAACTTGGGCTAAATGCTTTGAAAGAGTGAGTTTAGGGGAACTGGAGGAATGGGACAAAATGTCTATAAACAGCCATGCTTTGTGTAGCATCTACTATATAATAAACTGTTGTGTAACTCTGCCATGCAACATAAATAATGCTAGTGATTTGCATTTTCTTATTACTTGGCATTCTCGAATAAATTCTACAGTTTTTTGCCAATATTGAGGTCTATTTCTCACTTCCTTACATCCCCCAGGGTCCCTAGTATGATGGCAGAGGGGCAATAAATTGTCCCCTTGTTGTGCACACAGAGCTTACAATAGGTATGCACCCAACTGCTTTGTCATCTCTGCATTTCCTTTTTTAATTTACTTATTTTATTTTTATTTTTTTTTTTTTGAGACAGAGTCTCACTCTGTCGCCCAGGCTAGAGTGCAATGACATGATCTCAGCTCACTGCAACCTCTGCTTCCCGGTTTCAAGTGATTCTTCCACCCCAGCCTCCTGAGTAGCTGGGATCACAGGCACCCACGATCATGCCCGGCTAATTTTTGTATTTTTGTAGTGACAGGGTTTCACCATGATGGACAGGCTGGTCTTGAACTCCTGACCTCAGGTGATCCACCCGCCTCGGCCTCCCAAAGTGTTGGGATTACAGGCGTGAGCCACCATGCCCAGCACATCTCTGCATTTTTAGTGTCACAAACCCAAAAGCTGTGTGGTCCCAGGCTGGACCACTGCCAAACACAGCCAGGATAATGTAAGTACACTTTGACCACATCCTTATTAACACCTTTTTATCTTTCTCAGTCCCCATGACTTTGGGATTTCTAGCCTAGGGCAATTACATGGGATTCCATGTAGGGAAAATAAGGGAAAATTTCAAAATAAATCTTTTTTAAATGTTACTGGCTTAGAGGGCCTATTATTAGTGTGACAGAATAAAATGGTTGAGAAATTAACTAAACATTAATATTTACTGCTGAAGACTCAATACAAAAGACTAAGGAGGATTTTTCCCCCCAAGCAATTAAGCCTTAGAGTTCTGGAATATTGGGCTTGCCTAGTCCAGGGGAACTTGAATGCCTAGAAACTTTGGGACTTAAAGTTGAATTGTCAAAACGCCAGGCCCTTCGAGGGGACTAGAGTGTTGTATGAGAGCAGAGTGGCCCAAGTCCCTGAAGAATTCACAGTGAGGGTGTAGAACAGGCTGGAGAGGCAGGACAGTAGGATAGAGATATCAGGTTGGTGCAAAAGTAATTGCTTTTGCACCAACATAATACAATGCAGTGGTATCCAGGGTTTGGCAACTGAAGTGTGCTTACCAATTGCCTGGAGACCTTATTACAATGGAGATTTGGATTCAGGAGGTCTGGGGTGGAGCCAGAGACTGCACTTCTAACAAGCTCCCAGGTTGTGTGAAGGCTGCAGGTCCCTGAACCTTGCTTTGAGTAACAAGAGTGCAGATCACGTCCTGTCTTCATAGATCAATACTTCTCCTGGAGGCAAGGGAGGGGAGAGGTGATAAGAAGGACTTTGAAGAATGAGCACAGGGAAGTCTAAACCCCAAACTCTTGTGGCACTGGGTGCGATGACAAACGTTCTGGGTGGCTAAGTTGTACACTGAGAAAATCAACACTATTACCCACAGAGCTGCTGATCTTCAAAGGGATTGTTCCAACTGCACAAAGAGCATCTATTACAACAGACAATATAAAGAACTGAAGACCTGTAATCCCAGCACTTCGGGAGGCCGGGGCGGGTGGATCACCTGCGGTCAGGAGTTTGAGACCAGCCTGGCCAATATGGTGAAACCCTGTCTCTACTAAAAATACAAAAAAATAGCTGGGCATAGTGGCAGACACCTGTAATCCCAGCTACTCAGGAGGCTGAGGCAGGAGAATCGCTTGAACCCGAGAGGTGGAGGTTGCAGTGAGTCGAGATGGCACCATTGCACTCCAGCCTGGGCAACAAGAGCGAAACTCCATCTCAAAAAAAAAAGAATTGAAGACCAGCCGGGTCCAGTGGCTCATGCCTGTGATCCCAGCACTTTGAGAGGCCAAGGCGGGAGGATTGCTTGAGCCCAGATTTCAAAACAACCAGCCTGGTCAACATGGTAAGACCTCATCTCTACAAAAAATTTAAAAATTAGTCAGGTGTGGTGGCACATGCCTACAGTCTCAGCAATGCCAGAGGCTGAGGCAGGAGGATCACTTAAGCCCAGGAGGTTGAGGCCGCAGTGAGCTGTGATGGCACCATTGCATTCTATCCTGGGTAACAGAATAAGATGTTGTCACTAAAATTAAAAAAAAAAAAAAAAAAAAAAAAAAAAATAATAATAATAATAATAATAAAAGAATTGAAGACCAAAAGCCCTTTCTCCAAATTTTCTGGCCCATTTCTACAACCACCTAGGCATCTTGAATAGCCCCAGAGAAGGGAAGAAACCCAAACCTCCACTCCCAACAGAATGAATTTCCAAACTACCTTAGCTTGAGAGAGCAACAGCGAAGGACATTAAGCCAGATATATATTAAACGTAGAAAAATAATGAAATGTGAATTTTTTTGAGCCCTGTATATGGAGCAAATTCATAGGAGTTAACCCTTCCAACCTGAAAATTAGAATCAGATTCAGGATGTGATAAATAACCATCTATTCGTTAATCAACACATGTTAGAGGATGATGAACGAAGTCCCTAAACTCTAACATGGGGGATTTGGGGTTTCTGATAAGAGAAAGTAACTGGGGGGAAGAAGACCTCAGGACTTTGAGCACTGATCAGTCGTCTAGGATTTTGCTGTGGCCATTGAAGACACTCTTCAAATTGCCCTTTGAGATGTTTTTCTCCTTCAAGTCCTCCCTCTATTTAAACATGATTTCACCAGTATAAACATGCTCAGGAGAAAAACTCAGTTTGATTTTCTTCTGCCAGCATCTTCCAAAGATAGCCTTCAATCCCATTCTCTCATAAGAAGAAGTCTTAAAAATAAACGAAGGCGGCCCAGCGTGGTGGCTCACACCTGTAATCCCCACCCTTTGGGAGGCCGAGGCGGGTGGACCACAAGATCAGGAGTTCGAGACCAGCCTGGCCAACATGGTGAAACCCCGTCTCTACTAAAAATACAAAAATTAGCCAGGTGTGGTGGTGGGTGCCTGTAATCCCAGCTACTCGGGAGGTTGAGGCAGGAGAATTGCTTGAACCTGGGAGGCAGAGGTTGCAGTGAGCTAAGATTGCGCCATGCACTCCAGCCTGGGGGACAGAGCAAGACCCCGTCTCAAAAAATAAATAAATTAAGATAAACAAAGGCAGTAAGTGCTGTGTCCAAACCCAAGCTTGTTCCAAAGCTGAGAGTAGCAAAATCCCAGGCTCCCTTTCTCTAATCCAATTTTAAGAGCAAATGCCTTGTGTTGATAATTTTCCTTGTAATGTATGATCCTGCCATCTCTACGATTTGATGTTTTATTAAATTGTTTCCAAATCTGATGGTGATTATATAAGAAAAGTTTGCACCTGTGCTAATTAATGGTACAATTCACACAGAGATGTCACCTTTACTTGCCAGTAATGTCCCAGAAGGGCTAAACCACAGGCAGAAGGGGAAAGTAAGAAGAAATGACATCTTTGCCTGATCATCTGTCTTTGACAAATTAGAAATCACAAAGTGATCTGTATAGTGTTTTTGCCTGGCCAGCAGTTTGTTTTTAATTAGTTACCAACATTTAATATACAAGGATTTCATATAAAATCCAAATTTCACCCAGCCACCATAGTTCACACCTGTAATCGCAATGCTTTGAGAGGCCAAAGCGGGCAGATTACTTGGGCTCAGGAGTTCAACACCAGCCTGGGCAACATAGCAAGACCCCATCTCTACCAAAAATTTTTTTAATTAGCAGGGTGTGATGGTGCATGCCTTATAGTCCCAGCCACTCAGGAGGCTGACGGGGAGAATTGCTTGAGCCCAGGAGTTCAAGGCGTCAGTGAGCTAGGATTCCATCACTCCACTCCAGCCTGGGCCACAGAGTGAGACCTTGTCTCTAAAATAATAAATAGGCTTGGTGAGGTGGCTCATGCCTGTAATCCCAGCACTTTGGGAGTCCGAGGCAGGAGAACTGCTTGAGCCCAGGAGTTCGAGACCAGCCTGGGCAGTAGAGCACAACCCTGTCCCAAAAATAAAATAAGATAAAATCCAAATTTCTGATTTTGCTTGAAAAATCCGAAGCACTGGCAATATTTGACTATCGTCCCTCATGGCAGAATAGTGGTGTGATAAACACTTGTGATACCTTCGGTCACCAGCCTTTGAACCCCTCTCCTTTATTCAAGGATGTCCCCAATTCACAAGTCTTGGTCGGAGGCAGGTGCCATTTCCCACTGTTCGAGCAATATACCCGATACTTACCAACATGCTCCAGGCTTGGCCAATTAAGCGTGTCTCCCAGGCTTATAAATGGGGTGCTAATTTTAGGAAGAATCCAGGACAAAAAAGAATTGGTGAATTATTTCTGGCAGTCGATGGTGAAAGCAAAATTCAGCTTCTAGGAACAGCAAGGGCGGTAGGGGCAGTGGTATTCCATGGTTGGCAGCAGCAACAGTTTCTTAACTGGCTTGATTTGGGGAGTAATTTTGATCACGGTTTCAGTTGCGCAGCCTATCTGCCCATTTTCCAAGCTCAGTACTCCAGTCTCTTATAATAGTGATTATATTGCTGGGTGCGGTGGCTCATGCATGTAATTCCAGCACTTTAGGAGGCCAAGGCGGGCAGATTGTCTGAGGTCAGGAGTTCAAGACCAGACTGGCCAACGTGACGAAACCCCGTCACTACTAAAAATACAAAAAATAAATAAATAATAATAATAATAATAATTAGCTGGGCGTGGTGGCAGGCACCTGTAGTCCCAGCTACTCAGGAGGCTGAGGCAGGAGAATTGCTTGAACCTGGGAGGCGGAGGTTGCAGTGAGCCGAGATGGTGCCACTGCACTCCAGCCTGGGTAACAGAGTGAGACTCCATCTCAGAAAAAGAAAAAAAAAGGGCTCATACGAGCTGTCCAATATTTCATTATCATATTCCCCTTCTGCTTAAATCTTATATCTAAAACTTCAGCCCCCTTGAGGCACGGCATAGCTTCCACCCAACCCTCTTCCTTTAAAGATTAACTTCCAGGCTACTTAGAGACATGTGAGTTTGCAACTCCAGCCTTTCTCTGTCTTTCTCTTTACAGTGAAAGCATTTCGGTACTTACAGAGAAAGCAAAGACCACTAGTGCAAGAATCAGCAAAGTAATGAGAAAAAGCTTCCTGAAAGCCCCTCCCATCATTTCCTCTTACATCAAAATTGGGCAGAACTGGGTCACGTGCACATCTCTTAAGCCAATCATGAGCAAGAGGTCCGGGATGGCTGTGATTGGCTTTATTTAGCACAGTAGTTCAACTGTGGCTGAATATTATAATCACCTGAGAAGCCTCTTTAACATGCCAATAGAGGCTCGGCGTGGTGGCTCAGTCCTGTAATTCCAGCACTTTGGGAGGCCGAGGCGGGCAGATCACCTGAGGTCAGGAGTTCAAGACCAGCCTGGCCAACATGGTGAAGCTCCATCTCTACTAAAAATACAAAACAATTAGCCATGCATGGTGGCCAGCACCTGTAATCCCAGCTACTTGGGAGACGGAGGCAGGAGAATCGCTTGAACCTGGGAGGCGGAGGTTGCAGTGAGCCGAGATCACTCCACTGCACTCCAGCCTGGGCGACAGAGCAAGACTCCATCTCCAAAAAATAAATGAAAAAATAAATAAATAGGCTGGGCGCAGTGGCTCACGCCTGTAATCCCAGCACTTTGGGAGGCCGAGGCAGGCGGATCACGAGGTCAGGAGATCGAGACCATCTTGGCTAACACGATGAAACCCCATCTCTACTAAAAATACAAAAACAAAATTAGCCGGGCATGGTGGCGGGCGCCTGTAGTCCCAGCTACTCAGGAGGCTGAGGCAGGAGAATGACGTGAACCCGGGAGGTAGAGCTTGCAGTGAGCCGAGATGTCGCCACTGCACTCCAGCCTGGGCAACAGAGACTCCGTCTCATAAATAAATTAATTAAATAAATTAAAATGTCAATGAAGGGTCCCACTCCCAGAGGCCAAGTTTGATTGGTCTTGCTGAACTTCTGATAATGGATTTTTTTTTTTTTTTTTAAGTTCTGCAGGTGCTTTTAGTGTCAGCCAGGGCTAAAAGTCACTGATCTAGTCCAGTCCCCACCCCTGCCCATTTTACAGATGTGAATACTGAGGTCCAAAGACACGTTAAGTAACTTGCCCAAAGGCCTATACCTTTAATTAATAGCAAAAACAGAAAAAAGTAAAACCACACACACAAATTACATTTAGTAGGAAAACTTGGCTAGGCGCTGTGGCTCATACTTTTAATCTCAGCACTTTGGGAGGCCAAAGTAGGAGGATCCCTCGAGGGCAGGCATTTGAGAGCAGCCCTGGCAATACAATGAGACTCCGTCTGTACGAAAAAAAAATTTTTTTAAATCATAATAATACTAGAAGAACTAGGCCAGGTGCGGTGGCTCATGCCTGTAATCCCAGAACTTTGGGAGGCTGAGGCGGGCGGATCACGAGGTCAGGAGATTGAGACCATCCTGGCTAATATGGTGAAACCCTGTCTCTACTAGAAAATACAAAAAATGCCGGGCGCGGTGGCTCAAGCCTGTAATCCCAGCACTTTGGGAGGCCGAGACGGGCGGATCACGAGGTCAGGAGATCGAGACCATCCTGGCTAACACGGTGAAACCCCGTCTCTACTAAAAGATACAAAAATATAGCCGGGCGAGGTGGTGGGCCCTTGTCGTCCCAGCTACTCGGGAGGCTGAGGCAGGAGAATGGCGTGAACCCGGAGGCGGAGCTTGCAGTGAGCTGAGATCCGGCCACTGCACTCCAGCCCGGGTGACAGAGCGAGACTCCGTCTCAAAAAAAAAAAAAAAAAAGAAAAAAAGAAAATACAAAAAATTAGCCAGGCGTGGTGGTGGGTGCCTGTAGTCCCGGCTACTCGGGAGGCTGAGGCAGGAGAATGGTGTGAAACCAGGAGGCGGAGCTTGCGGTGAGTGGAGATTGTGCCACTGCACTCCAGCCTGGGCGACAGAGCGAGACTCTGTCTCGAAAATAAAAATAAAAATAAAATAATAATAATAATAATAGAACAACTTTGTGTTTCCAGAATATACATGTGAGTACTGTTAAATAAAATTTATGGTATGAACCTGACATGTTTTAAGAAAATAAAAATTAAAAATTAAATAAAACTTATGAGAGGTATTGTTTGGACTAAGTTCCTACGCTAGGCCTTGATAGAACAGACCAAACCAAAATGGAGTCACCTGTGCTAACTGCCATGCAAACAAATGGAACTTTAAAATGGGCCAGTTTGGGCCGGGCGCGGTGGCTCAAGCCTGTAATCCCAGCACTTTGGGAGGCCGAGGCGGGTGGATCACGAGGTCAGGAGATCGAGACTATCCTGGCTAACATGGTGAAACCCCGTCTCTACTAAAAATACAAAAAACTAGCCGGGCGTGGTGGCGGGCGCCTGTAGTCTCAGCTACTTGGGAGGCTGAGGCGGGAGAATGGCGTGAACCCGGGAGGCGGAGCTTGCAGTGAGCCGAGATCACGCCACTGCACTCCAGCCTGGGAGACACAGCGAGACTCCGTCTCAAAAAAAAAAAAAAAAAAAAAAATGGGCCAGTTTTTGACCAGGGGCAGTGGCTTATGCCTGTAATCCCAGCACTTTGGAAGGCCAAGGCAGGTGGACCACTTGAGGTCGAGGCAGGTGAACTACAGGAGTTCGAGACCAGTGTGGCCAACGTGAAACACCGACTCTACTAAAATACAAAAATTAGCTGGATGAGGTGGCAGGCGCCTGTAATCCCAACTACTAGGGAGGCTGAGGCAGGAGAATCACTTGAACCCAGGAGGCAGAGGCTACAGTGAGCTGAGATCGCACCACTGTACTCCAGCCTGGATGACAAAGCGAGACTCCATCTCAGAAAAAAAAAAAAAAAAGAAAAGAAAAGAAAAAAAAAATGCCAGTAGTCAAAAAACCAGATTTACAGCAACCAGTCCAAAAGGGCCCAGTCAAGCTGAACAAGCATAAGAATGTCTCCTCTGCTTTAATCTTATAAGGAAAGTAGCTTTGAAATTATCAGTTCACTTTCTAGCCTGTGTTTCTGCCGTCTTTAGTTCTTCTGCATATAAAACCCATCCCTTGCTCAGCTCGCTGGAGCACCTTTCTGTTTTACAAATGGGATACTGCCCGATTCATGAATTGAAAATAAAAGACGGCCCAGCACGGTGGCTCATGCCTGTAATCCCAGCATTTTTGGAGGCTGAGGTGGGCAGATCACCTGAGGTCAGGAGTTGGAGACCAGCCTGCCTAACATGGCAAAACCCTGTCTCTACTAAAAATACAAAAAATTAGCCAGGCATGGTGGCAGGCACCTGTAATCCCAGCTACTCAGGAGGCTGAGGCAGGAGAATCGCTTGAACCTGGGAGACAGAAGTTGCAGTGAGCCAAGATTGCCCAACTGCACTCCAGCCTGGGCAACAAGAGTGAAACTCTGTCTCAAAAAATACAAAACAAAATAAAATAAAATAAAATAAAATACAGACAATGAGATCATTAAATTCAGTTTGATAAAATTTTGTTTTTAGACAGCATCCATTGTGTTTCTTAGAAAGTGAAGTCCTGGGGCTGGGCACAGTGGTTCTTGCTTGTAATCCCAGCATGAGCCACTTTGGGAGGCAAAGGTGGGTGGATTCTTTGAGCCCAGGTGTTCAAGACCAGCCAGGAAACATGGCAAAATCCTGTCTCTACAAAATATACAAAAACTAGCTGGGCATCGTGGCATGCGCCTGCAGTTCCAGCTACTAGGGAGGCTGAGGCGAGAGGACCACTTGAGCCCTAGAGGTGGAGGTTGCAGTGAGCCACGACAGTGTCACTGCACTCCAGCCTGGGTCAGCCTGGGTGACAAAGTGAGATCCCTCTCTTAAATAAATAAATAAATAAATAAGGGAAATCAAATTCCTGGAGTGCTTGAAGACTGAGAAGGAGGGTAGCGTAGCGATATAACTCTCAAACCTGAGCGCTTCAGAATCCCCTCAAGGGCTTGTCACAACACAGATGGCTGGGCCCCACCTGCAAAGTTTAAGATTTCCTGCGTTTGAGGTGGAGGGAAGAATAATTAGGATGTCTAACAAGTTCCCAGGAGCTGCTGTTGATGCTGTTGTTCCAGCATGGGCTATATAGAATCAGACTATATTAGCAAGATCCAGTTCTGCCCCTTACAAATGAGAACCTAGGCAAGGTACCTAACATATCTACAAAATGGGGCCAATGATGGTAACTTGGGCTTCTTGCAACAATTGAGTGATCATAATAAATGTAAAGTGCGCAGAACAGTGTCTCAGCCATAATAACTGCCTAATGGATATGAGTCATTTTCATTCATTCATTCATTCATCAAACAGTTATGAATTGAGTACTTCCTTTGAGCCAGGTAATGTTTCAGGCACCAGAAGTACAGTGGTGAGTAAGTCAAAGGTTCTCCTCTCAATGAGCTTACATTCCACTGGGAAGGCATACAATAGATGACTTTGCAACATATAATCTAATGTCAACACAGGAGAACTCTACATTCCAAGTTAACGCAACAGCAGATGCACACAGAGTTTTATGATAAGTTGTTCTGGTCTTGTTTGAATCTTCCAGCTCAAAGAGGTGGCAGCATCATGCTTCTAATGCAAAGATCCTTAGAAGGATGGCTCTTACCATGAATGGCTTGTACCATGATGGTAAGGATGGCTGTAACCATCAGTAAGGGCAGGTTGTGGCATAGTTCCCCTAGCCAATCCTTTGGGTTTTGTTTGAAAGGACAAATTTGAAACCAGAACGGTTTGGGTGGAGAGTGTTAGGAGGGAAGGGAAGAGTAGGGTGGCAATGTGTTGGATGCTGCACATTTGTTCTTTCATTTAATCCTTACAACCATCCTTGAGTAAATATTACTGGATAAGAAGAGAAGCAACCTACCCAAGACTAAGTGGAAAAAGTGGCATCTCACCCCAAGAGTACCTAATGTTTGGCAAGGAGCAGAACCACTGAAGGGAGAACAAATCATGAACAAAGAGAGAAAGATCCAGAGTCCACATGGCCATCTTCAAAAGTTTGCCCTTGCCTTGCAACTTAAATTGCCTTTCTTGTGAGAAGCAAAAACATTTCAACGCACCATTTTCCTGGCATGTAGGAATGCTTTGGTCTACATGTTCACTGCACTGATTCTAATGGTTCTTTAGACTTTATGATTCTTTTCATTCTCCTGGAACACTTGAGGATCCAGGGACTTGCTTAGTTTTCTCTCCATAGGCTGTGTAAAGATTTGTAGAGTTGAACTGATTGAGGCAGGTCAATCAGATTTGTAGAGTTGAACTGATTGAGGCAGGTCTTCTGACACCCAAAGCAATGCTTTCTTGATGACTTCTCCTTTAGTTTCAAAAGCCACTGTATTAGTCCATTTTCACACTGCTATAAAGAAATACCCGAGACCGGGTAATTTATAAAGGAAAAAGATTTAATTGACTCACAGTTCCACATGGCTGGGGAGGCCTCAGGAAACTTACAATCATGCTGGAAGGCGAAGAGGAAGCAGGCACCTTCTTCACAAGGAGGCAGGAGAGAGAAGAAAGAGCGAAGCAGGAAAAGCTCTTTATCAGACCATCAGATCTCGTGAGAACTCACTATCACAAGAACAGCATGGGGGAAACCGCCCCCATGATCCACTCACCTCCCTCCCTCGACACCTGGGGATTACAATTCAAGATGAGATTTGGGTGGAGAAACAGAGCCAAACCATATCAGCCACCCTTTAGGATTTTAAAACCCCAGTGTAAAGCCTGCCTCTCAGTAATTAGATCATTGGTGAGGAGGGTACAGCACCATTTATTTCTTTAGTAATCGCTCATAATTTTGCTTAGTTATCGTATCAGTTGTTTTCTAGAATTGTATCAGCTGTTTTCCTTTACACACCCATCACTTGTATTTTATGCCTTTTAACAAACAGGAGTGGGCTGGGTGTGGTGGCTCACGCCAATAATCCCAGCACTTTAGGAGGTCCAAGGCAGGCAGATCACCTGAGCCCGGGAGTTAGAGACTGTAGTGAGCCATGATCGTGCCACTGTACTCCAGCCTGGGTGACAGAGTGAGACCTTCTCTCAAAAACAAAACCAAACCGTAGGAGTGTTCAGAGACCCCAGAATTTGGCAATACATGACAAATATTTAATGTGTTTCTGTGACTTTAATTCAGAAGCATCTATATCTCACCTCAGCATGTGTCAGCAAGTTAATTGTAAACATGTGCTGATTTTTAGCTTTAGTATTAAAAAAAAAAACAAACTTGTTAATCACTTATGATTCCTTTCCTGGAGATAAAAATGAATAAAACCAGTTTTATCTTAAAAGAAAGAAAGAAAATTTTTAAAATTACATGCTAATGATCTAAGCCCCCAGTGTTAAAGTTTCCTGGGAGAAAGCAGAGTAGGGGCTCTGTCACATCACAAGCCCTAGCTGATCCCCTTCATCGAGGTCCCCAGGCAGGGGCTAAGGTGAAGCCGTAACTGCCATCATATACTTGCCACTGTCCCTCTGCTGTGTTCCTGAAGCAGGTGACAGTGATGTAATCCAATGCAAGGAGTACTGCTACCTCCTAATCAGAACACTGCTGACCCCAGGCCAGCCTCAAAAATCCTCCCAGGATTTTTGTCTTCCTCATCATGTTAAAAGAAAAAAAAAAGCGGGGTGCGGTGGCTCACACCTGTAATCCCAGCACTTTGGGAGGCCGAGGCGGGTGGATCACGAGGTCAGGAGATTAAGACCATACTGGCTAACATGGTGAAAACCCGTCTCTACTAAAAATACAAAAAATGAGCTGTGCATGGTGGTGGGCACCTGTAGTCCCAGCTCCTTGGGAGGCTGAGGCAGGAGAATGGTGTGAACCCGGGAGGCAGAGGTTGCAGTGAGCCGAGATCGCCGCTGTACTCCAGCCTGGGCAACAGAGCGAGATTCCGTCTCAAAAAAAAAAAAAAAAAAAAAAGACTTCAGTATGGATGCTTTGCATGCTCATTGCTGGAAAATACAGACCAGGCCAGGCATGGTGGCTCACGCCTGTAATCCCAGCACTTTGGGAGGCTGAGACGGGTGGATCACTTGAGGTCAGGAGTTCGAAACCAGCCTGTCCAACATGGTGAAATCCCGTCTCTACTAAAAATACAAAAATTAGCCAGGCGTGGTGGCACGCACCTGTACTCCCAGCTACTCCGGAGGCTGAGGCAGAGAATCGCTTGAACCTGGGAGGCAGAGGTTGCAGTGAGTCAAGATCGTGCCACTGTACTCCAGCTTTCGTGACAAAGCGAGACTCCAAAAAAAAGAAAAGAAAATACAGACCGATAAAAAAGAAGAAAATAAAAGCGATCTAGAATTCTCCTCGCTTCAGGAAAAAAACTAAAATGTTGATATCGATTCTCCTCAGTATCTCATATCACAGAGACCCTGTCCTCTGTGTTCTTGAACTAGATCCTTCCAGCGACACAGATTAACCCAACTGGAAGTTTCTGTTTGTTTTTCTCTGGAGATGTTTTCTGGAGGTTGGTTCTCCAAATTTTGTTGGGTGAGGGACACGGATTCTGGAGACAGGTAGGTTGCAGTTGTGTTTGTTTGGGGTTGTTTTCGTTTCCAAACATTCACCTCCCAGCTTTGGGGCCGAGAGGTATCGCGAGCCTTTTTTCACAAGGGCGTCTATATTCAAGACCCAACCGTGTTACTCCGGGCTGTTTTTTTCTTAGATTCTTTTTTTTTTTTTTTTTTTTTCAGCCCCGGCAGCTTTTGTTCCTTTGAACGTAAGGGTTTGAAGCTTGGCGATGGAGGAATTGGCTTTGGCCGTGCGATCTTAATATGTAATGATGACTGGGGCTGCAGGGGGCCCTGCCTTTCCCGCTTCCCTGCTCTGAAAGCGCCTGGGTATCTAAGAGCTCAGAGCAGGCTGGAGGGGCGGAGCTTGGAGGAAGGCCGGCGGCCCGCGCCTCCCGGTAACCTAGCAACCGGCGCCCTAGCAACGCGAGGGGGCGGGACCGAGGGAGGAAGTCGGAAACTGGTGGCTACGGCTCGCGAGAGTTGCTTTTGCGCGCGAACTCTAAGTGCCAGGGTCTCAGGGCCGGGTCGCGGCTGGTCACTGGACAGGGGCTTGGGTGACGCGACGATCTCAGCTGATCTGGTCACCTTCGTCTCCCCGCCATGGAGACCTCAGCGCTCAAGCAGCAGGAGCTGCCCGCGGCGGCCAAGATCAGGAACCTGCCCTGGTAGGAAGAGGCCGAGCGGCGGCTGTGGGCAGAGGGGGCCGGGCAGCCGCGCGGGGAGGAGGTGGCTGGAGTGGGCAGGTGATCGGACCCCAACCCGACCTCTTCCCGTCTCCCCCGGGCCTGCAGCCGGGACCGAGCCGCAAAGGTTTTCTCCGACACCCCCCAGCTCCCCAGACTCGTCCGTCTGTTTAGGACTTTTGCCAGCTGTCACCCTTTGACGCCCAGCTCCATTTGCCGAAGAAGAAGTCGGCTTTCGCACCTGGTGACAGCACAGGGGTTCGATTCCGTGTCTCCTGACACCTGCAATGGCCTCCATGCCAAAGTGCCCTCTTCCCACTCTTCAAAACCTGCGATGCGACTACTGGTCACATTTTAAACTAGTAATAAGGCTCCCTGGTCAACTTTTATTGGATGGCATATTATTAGATTAGCAGACGCCCTGTTAGATGTTCGATCCTTACAAAGACCGTAAGAGGTAGGCACCGCTTCAAATTTTACACAGGAGGAAACTGCATTTTAGAAGGGTTAAATGACTTCCCTATGGTCCAAGGCTAAAAAATTGGCTTGGAGGTGAATCTAGGAAGTCTGAATTCAGAGCTTGTACTCTTAACCATCCTACTTCAACAACTGTGTTCTAGCAATGCTTTCAAGACTTTGAAGCAATTTGGCTTGGCTTCGAAAAGCTCCAAGTTGTCATTGTCTAGTAACTAGTTTAAAAAAATTTGTTTTTTTGAGACGGAGTCTCCCTCTGTTGCTGGAGTGCAGTGGCGCGATCTCAGCTCCCTGCAACCTCCGCCTCCTGGATTCAAGCAGTTCCCTACCTCAGCCTCCTGAGTAGCTGGGATTACAGAAGCCTGCCACCACGCCCGGCTAATTTTTGTATTTTTAGTAGAGACGAGGTTTCACCGTATTGTCCAGGCTGGTCTTGAACTCCAGAACTCGTGATCCACCTGCCTCGGCCTCCCAAAGTGCTGGGATTACAGGCTTGAGCCACCGTGGCCAGCCAATTTGTTTTTATTGTGGTTAAAAAAACCCAGAAGATTGACAGTTGTAACTATTTCATGTATTTACATATTTTTTTTTTAGAGACAGGGTCTTGCTCTGTCGCCCAGGCTGGAGTGCAGTGGCGTGATTACAGCTCAGTGTCACCTCAAACATTGGGGTTCAAGCCATTCTCCTGCCTCAGCCTCCAAAAAACTGGGACTTTTGGAGGCGAGCTACCAAGCCCATCCTGTAACCATTTTAAAATGTACAATTCAGCGGCATTAAGTACATTCAGAATGCAGTGGACTGTTGTGGAGTCTTCCCACTATCTAGTTCCAAAATTTCATCACCCCAAATAGAAATCCTGTGCCCATTGACAGTTACTCCCCATTCTCCCCTTCCTCTAGCCCCTGGCAACCACTAATCTACTTTCTGTCTCTATGGATTTGCCTATTCTGGACATTTCATGTAAGTGGAATCCTACACTATGTGGCCTTTTGTGTCTGGTTTCTTTCACTCAGCATCATGTTTTCAAGGTTCATGCATGTTGCTGCTTGCATCAGTAGTTCATTTCTTGTTATGGTTGAATCATATTCTATTGTGTGGACAGAAGAGGTTTTACCTATCCATTCTTCTGTTGAAGGCTATTTGGGTAGGAGTTCAGTTTCAAATGCACTTTGAAATAGTAGGTGCCCATCAGGTTGAGATTATAGACAAACAGCTGGAAAGATGAAATTAGAACAGAGTTCATCCTCGGCACTATTGACATTTTGGGCAAGATACTCTGGGTGGGTTTGGGGGAGCTGTCCTGTGCACTGTAGCATGTTTAACAGCATTCCTAGAGATTACACACTAAGTGCCATAGGACCCTCCGCTCACCTGTGACAACTAAATATGTTTCCAGATATCACAAGATGTTCCTGGGAGGACAAAATCACCCCTGGTTGAGAACCACTGGTCTGTGTTCAAACTTAAAGTGCTTTGTTTTTCTTGCTTTTTAAATTAGGATATGAAAGGATTCTTTTTTTTTTTTTTTTTTTTTGATACAGGGTCTCACTCTGTCGCCCAGGCTGGAATGCTGGAGTGCAGTGGCGCAGTCTCGGTTCACTGCAACCTCCGCCTCCCAGGTTCAAGCAGTTCTCCCATCTCAGCCTCCTGAGTAGGTGGGGCTGCATTGGTATGCCACCATACCCAGCTAATTTTTGTATTTTTGGGTATTTTTTATTGAATGGCATATTATTGGGTTAGCAGACGCCCTGTTAGATGTTCGATCTTTACAAAGACCCTAGGAGGTGGCCATAGAGACAGGGTTTTTTCATGTTGGTCGGTCTGGTTGGTCTTGAACTCCTGACCCCAAATGATCCACCCGCCTCGGCCTCCCAAAGTGGTGGGATTACAGGTGTAAGCCGCTGTGCCTGACCTGCAAGGATTCTTTTACACATAAAATATTCTTGCATGTATATATGTCATAATACATACTAAATTGTATTTCAGGGTTGAAAAATATCGGCCACAGACCCTGAATGATCTCATTTCTCATCAGGACATTCTGAGTACCAGTAAGTATCCATGTGTCAGTTGCTCTTGTCCTGGTTGAGGGACCTGTGTGAATTTCTTGGTGATGTCTCTCCTAAGTAATAACTTCAAAGAATCTGATTGAGCTTTGTAGAATGTGGCTTTAAGATCATTCATTCATCTTCTTCAGATAGCTGCAGTCTAGTGGGTAAGTCACAAACATGAGCATAAAATTGCAACTCAGTGGAGTAAAAATAGCATTACAGCGAATCATTTAAGTTTACAGATGTTGTCAGCACCCAGAAAGGTGCCTGTAACACAGTAGGCCCTCAATAAATACTTGCTGGCTGGCTGCACTATTGAGTGAATTCCAGTTGCCCCAGGAACGCAGAGACAAGGCCCCTACATCAAGTTGCATCTGCCTCTGATTTGGACATTGCATTGGGTTGAAGAGCTTTCAGCCCAACTCAGGGGCCCAGGGTGAATGAGGCGGCTCCCAAAGACTGATGGTGCCCTTCTTCCTTCCTGATCCTCAGTTCAGAAGTTTATCAGTGAAGACCGACTGCCACACTTGCTTCTCTATGGTCCCCCAGGGACAGGCAAGACATCTACCATCCTAGCCTGTGCGAAACAGCTGTATAAAGACAAAGAATTTGGCTCCATGGTCTTGGAGGTAAATACAATTGTTCTTACTCCACAAATAACTTAGGACTCCAGTCTCTGAATTTCAGTTCTGCTGGCTTTATTTTACTTTAAAAGTAAGTTGCCCCATGGACAGTTAGGAAAGAAGTAAATTCGAAATAAGATATTTTAATTCCCTTTTTCCTATAATGGTCATTTTAGTCTGGATTAGTGTTGGTCAGCTAGAGGGCAGTTGTAGGGCTAGGCACCTTTTTCTTTGCTGTTGCCAACTTCTACCCAAACCCTCCTTTATGGTTACTTGGTTGCTGCCTGTCTGCCATGGCCCCTCCAGATCAATTCTCCATGTCTCTCCACCCTATTCCTGCCTGGAAGGCTGAGCTCTACTGACTATAAGCTTACTTACCCTCTGGCTCCTGGTTGGGTTTGGCCAATAGAGGCCTTGGCAGGGGTAGGGGAAGGAAGTGAGTGATGCCGGGACCTTCCCTGAGGGCTGACAGGCTGGCAGCATGGCCCATCTGTAGGGTACATCTCACAGGTGGTACCTTTCCTGCAGCCCTCTCCAGGTGCCAACAGCCACTCCCTTCACTAACCCCTTCAGGCTTAAGGGTCACGGGTATTGTATAGCCCCATGGTTTTCCTATTATCGCACCTTTAAAAAGATCTCCTTGTTTAATTCTCTTCAAATTGCTGCGTTTGAGTATGCCATCTGTATATTGCTGCGACCTTGACTAACATACTTAGATTCAAAAATGTGAATATTGTCTATTGCAAGAAAAGTTTAATTTACCTTTTAGACGCGGGTCTCAGAACTTTGCTGCTACTAATGTCCTTATGTCAGTTTATTAAGAACTTGGTAACCTTGGGATTGTGGTAGCTGAAATTTGTATCATTCTGCTCATACCGGAGGTGCTATTCAGTGTAACCATACCAATTAATTATTTCTCCAGCTTATGTCAGTCATTGTCCTCAAACGGTGGGGGTAATGTAGCCATCTTTATTGATTTAGTGAGTTTTGTGTAAAACTGATTTTTTATTTTGTGATGATCTCTTAGCCATCATTAGACATAGAAAGCTAACCTGATGAGCTGGACTGATGAGGAGATACATTAAAACCAAGAACTCACAGATAGCATAGCAACATGCTTTTTGTTTTGACTTCTGTCTTCCACGTTTAGCTGAACGCTTCAGATGACCGAGGAATAGACATCGTTCGAGGACCAATCCTGAGCTTTGCTAGCACAAGGACAATATTTAAGTAAGAATTATTTGTGTAATTTCGCTCCCTTGATTTTGATTAGTAAGATGACATGGCTTAATTTTTTAATCCTCTCCTTAGCCAGTTTATATGGGTTGAAAAAAAATACTGACTTTGTCCAAAGCAACCATGGAAAAGAGATAAAGGAGAGGATGGTAGTAAGAAGTATTATAATGCAACTGCTAAAATAAAATGTTGTCTACACTTGTATTAGCAAGTTCTTTTTTTTTTTCCCCCTTTTTTTTTGGAGACAGGATCGCCCTCTATGGTACAGGCTGGAGTGCAATAGCATGATCTCGGCTCACTGCAACCTCCACCTCCTGGGTTCAAGCGATCCTCTAGCCTCAACCTCCTGAGTAGCTGGGACTACAGTCGTGAGCCATCACGCCCAACTAATTTTTGTATTTTTTAGTAGACATGGGGTTTTGCCATGTTGCGCTGGCTGGTCTCGAACTCCTGAGCTCAAGCAATTTGCCTGCTGCAGCCTCCCTGAGTGCTGGGATTACAGACGTGAGCCCAGCCTGTATTACCAAGTTCTTTAGGGAAGCATTCTTCATTTTTAGTTCCTAAGAACTGGTTAGATTACCCTAAGCCTGGATGAGCTAGTTTGAATTTTAAAATAAATTGAGATCAGGAAAGACAACTAGGATGGTGGCTAAAAAAAAAAAAAAAAGAAAGAAAAAGGGTGAGGGCCAGGAACAGTGGCTCACACCTGTAATCCTAGCACTTTGGGAGGTCTAGGCAGGTGGATCACCTGAGGTCAAGAGTTCAAGACTAGTGTGGCCAACATAGTGAAACCTCGTCTCTACTAAAAATACAAAAATTATCTGAGCATGGTGGTGGGCGCCCGTAATCCCAGCCACTCGGGAGGCTGAGGCAGGAGAATTGCTTGAACCTGGGAGGCAGAGGTTGCAGTGAGCCGAGATTGCGGCACTACACTCCAACCTGGGCAACAGAGCAAAAACTTCATCTCAAAAAAAGCGAAAGGGTGAGAGACTCTGGTGTGAGTGAGGGAGATGGGGAAAGCAGTAGCATGGTAGGGTGGTATGTGGAGGAAAGTGAAGATGCCAGAGGACACAGCGCATAGAAGTAGAGAAGTCAGTCCTCCATTCCCACCAAGTGTTGAAGGAGTGATGGGGCATTTCCTCTCTGAGTGACCAAAGATGTCTGTCTTGGCCAAAGTTCTAGAAGAAATAGCCTTTCCGAGACAGGACCCGATGGCACAAATGGGAAGATGTAGGTTTGAGCCCCGATGTTGAGGTGAGATTGAAGAAATCTTTAGACAGCACCATTTGTTTTTCTAGGAAAGGCTTTAAGCTAGTGATCTTGGATGAAGCAGACGCCATGACTCAGGACGCCCAGAATGCCTTGAGAAGAGGTAAGCAGAGGCACTGTGGAGTGTGTGGGCTGGCGCGCGCACTAGAAGGAGAATTAGGAACTTCGTGTTTGTTGCTGTTGTTATTGTTTTTTTTGGGGGGGGAGGGGATGGTTTTGAGTCAGTCTTGCTCTGTCGCCAAGGCTGGAGTGCAGTGGCGCGATCTCGGCTCACTGCAGCCTCTGCCTCCTGGGTTCAAGCGACTCTCCGACCTCAGCCTCTCAAGTAACTGGGATTACAGGCATGCACCACCACAGCCGGCTGATTTTTATATTTTTAGGAGAGATGGGATTTCACCATGTTGGCCAGGCTGGTCTCGAACTCCTGACCTTGGGTGATCCGCCCACCTCGGCCTCCCAAAGTGCTGGGATTACAGGAGAATTAGGAACTTTGGACATGAGATATGGCATGACCTGTTTTCAGTTTTCATCTTCTGGCCCAGAGAAATCTCTATGCCTTTCTGTGTGTCTCCCATCTGATGATACAGGCAAGATACCTCTGCAGTGGGACCTTCCCCTTCAGCAGCCTAAGGACTAAGCCCTGCGGGGACTTTTAAGTCTGGCCAGTCACTGGTGTTCAACCTCCTTTGACACTGGGTTCAGTTTCAGGGTTGAGAATTCATATCTTTCCATGGGATGGGGTGTGGAAAATCTTTCATCCCTAAACTATCGGATAGTCCTTTCTGCTAATAGTACCCTTTCCTTTCTGCTAATGGTACCCTTTGAACCACAATAGCTAGGAGAAGAATATCTGAAGTTGAGGTGCTCGGAGAGCTGACATTACTTCACTGCTTGCCAAGTGAATGATTTGGCGGGGGGAGGGAGAGCACCCTGCGATTTGTCTGTCTTCGGGGGCCCAGTGCAGTTCTTTTCCCTTAAAGGACACTTGTCATCTCTCATTAAGATTCCAAGTGAATCAGCTTTGAGAGAAGAACGATCTTTAGGAGCTTGTGGGGAGGGAGTAGATGGCAGCACATGTTTAAGGAAAGGACGGGGGAAGGTGGGGGGAAGAGGAGCGGGTGAGGAGGAGAAGGGGGAGGAGAAAGGGAGGAGGAGGGTAGGGGGAGGTGGAGGAGAAGGGTAGGGGCAGGCGGAGGAGGAGAAGAGGGGGTGGAGAAGGAGAGGAGGGGGAGGAGAAGGAGGACGAGGCAGAGGAGGAGGAGGTTGAGGAGGACAGTGAGAATCTCTCTGGTCCTAGAAGCTTGGCAGCCTTTCTTCGGCATCTTGTTCTGCCGAGTGACTGTCATTCTGGGCAGATCCCCATGTAAGAACATTGGGTACCTACAGAATGGAACTGGTGTCATAAGCAACTCTTTGTTCGGGTTATTGCTCCCTTGAGTGCTCTGAGGCCTCCAGACAGTCTCCATGGAAAAGTCTGCAAAAAGCCGTCCCCCTCCCTGCCCATAGAAGGTGAAGAATCATCAACCTGCCAAATATAATTTTATGTAAAAGGACAAGAAGAGGTCTCATAATCTTAATGGGATTACATGGCAAAAGTGCCAGAATCATGGTAAATGGCAAAAAGGAAGCATTTTGTAAAATTCCACGGAGGCATGTTTACCAGTTTGTGAAAGAGGAGTGGCTAGGCCGGGTGCGGTGGCTCATGCCTGTAATCCCAGCACGTTGGGAGGCTGAGGCGGGCAGATCACTTGAGGTCAGGAGTTTGAGACCCGCCTGGCTAACATGATGAAACTCTGTCTCTACTAAAAATACAAAAATTGGCCTGGCGCAGTGACTCATGCCTGTAATCCCAGCACTTTGGGAGGCCGAGGCGGGCGAATCATAAGGTCAGGAGATCGAGACCATCCTGGCTAACATGGTGAAACCCCGTCTCTACTAAAAATACAAAAAATTAGCTGGCGTGGTGGCACGCGCCTGTGGTCCCAGCTACTCGGGAGGCTGAGGCAGGAGAATCGCTTGAACCCGGGAGGCAGCGGTTGCAGTGAGCCAAGATCGCGCCATTGCACTCCAGCCTGGGTGACAGAGCGAGACTCTGTTTCAAAAAAAAAAAAAAGAGGAGTGACTAACCTCTGATCTGAAGAGGACAGAGCTGCCCTGTCTTGTTGCCGGCTGTATCTTCATTTGTTTACATTCTTTCTTTTTTGAGACAGAGTCTCACTCTGTTGCCCACGCTGGAGAGCAGTGGAATGATTTTGGGTCACTGCAACCTGCACCTCCTGGATTCTAGCAATTCTCCTGCCTCAGCCTCCCAAGTAGCTGGGATTACAGGCACGTGCCACCACACCTGGCTAAATTTTGTATTTTCAGTAGAGGTTTTGCCATGTTGGCCAGGCTGGTCTCGAACTCCTGACCTCAAGTGATCCTCCCGCCTCAGCCTCCCAAAGTGCTGGGATTACAGACGTGAGCCACCGCGGCCGGCCAACTTCCTCACTTGTTTGCAGTCTTGAATCTTTTCCTATACCCTTGTGACAACAGAAAAATTCAAGTTTTCTGGACTCTGAAAAATCAGAATGGAGTTTGACATGAGGTGGTTTTATTTTCTCTTACCAGTAATCGAGAAATTCACAGAGAATACCAGATTCTGCCTCATCTGTAACTATCTGTCAAAGATCATCCCTGCCTTGCAGTCCCGCTGCACGAGGTTTCGGTTCGGTCCCCTGACTCCTGAACTCATGGTTCCCCGCCTGGAACATGTCGTGGAAGAAGAGAAGTGAGTATTTTGCGGGTCTTTGGGGATGCAGTGTAGTAGAAACAGGCTTGTGGGATGACTGATGGTTCGTATGTAGAGGAGAGGATGTTGGAAAACGACTTTGCTGAGTGCCTAGCACAGGGGAGGCACTGGGGAGCGTCTACTGCTATCATTTTCTCTGCTGTCTCAAGGCCATTCCTCATAAAAGTCTTTTGGTACTTCATTTTTCTTGATTCCATCCTCCTCCCCTGGAAGCTGCCCAATTTCCTCCTACTCTTCTTTGTCATTGGAAACTGCAGGCTGCTGAGTCCCTTCTGCAAAGATGCTTCCAGCCTTTTTAGACTAGAAGGGAAGGTTCTGAGACATCACATTCTGTGTAATCAGATGCCAAACAAGTAGCCGACCTGAGCAGCTGCTTGTTGTAAAGGAGGAGTTTGGGCTGTGTGATCATGGCTTGTGCCAGGCCTCTGCTCCCCAGAGAGCAGAATTCAAGGCGACTGGCTCCATGGGAGAATGCTTGTTCCTAAATGCAGGCTGTTCTCGTTTTGGTTGGCTGTGAGTACTAATGTGGAGCCCAGGTCCCTAAAAACCAGAGTGAATTCTAGATCAGATAGATCACGAGATTATTAACTCTGTTCCTCTCTTTCCTTCATTCCTTTAAAGCCTTAATCATTCCAGACCATCTTGTTCCTTTGGTGAATGCTAGTGCTCTCAGGGGACCTCATAAATCCCTTCTGCTTATTTCTTTCAGAGTTGATATAAGTGAAGATGGAATGAAAGCACTAGTCACTCTTTCCAGCGGAGACATGCGCAGGGCTCTGAACATTTTGCAGGTATGGTCTCAGCAAATCCTTTTGTTTTTGAGACAGAGTCTTGCTCTGTCGCCCAGGCTGGAGTGTAGCAGCACAATCTCAGCTCAGTGCAACCTCCGCTTCCTGGGTTCAAGCGAATCCCCTGCCTCCTGAGCAGCTGGGATTACAGGCGCCCACTACCACGCCCTGCTAATTTTTGTATTTTTAGTAGAGATAGTGTTTCGCGCCCTGCTAATTTTTGTATTTTTAGTAGAGATAGTGTTTCGCCATGCTGGCTAGGCTGGTCTCGAACTCCTGACCTCAAGTGATCCGTCCGCCTCGGCTTCTTAAAGTGCTGGGATTACAGGCGTGAGCCACCGTGCCCGGCCTGGTCCCAGCAAATCCTGAGTCATTGTTTTGTCATAGTTTTTTAAGAAAGACCTAAGCAAAGGCATGATCAATCTGTACATTTAGAAATCTACAACTGGTAAGACCTTGATCTCATAACCTGCTGGATTTCCCCCTCCTCACTTTGTATTTTGATTAATTGAAAAAATCACTTGTTGCAGGGCCAGGTATGGTGGCTCACGCCTGTAACCCCAGCACTTAGGGAGGCCAAGGCAGGTGGATCACCTGAGCCCAGGAGCTGGAGCCCAGCCTGGGCAACATGGTGAGACTCTGTCTCCACTAAAAAAAACATGAGCCAGCTGTGGTGGTACATGTCTGTAGTCCCATCTACTCAGGAGGCTGAGGCAGGAGGGTGACTTGAGCCTAAGAGGTCGAGGCTGCAGTGAGCCGTGATCATGCCACTGTACTCCAGCCTGGGCAACAGAGCAAGACCCTGTCTCAAAAAACAAAGAGCAAAAGAAAATGTTTTAAAAACAAAAGGAGTCATTTGTTGGCAAAGAAGGCAAAGGAAGAAAAGGATTTGGCACTGGAATAGCCAACAGGCCGTGGCGTCCTCTGATGAGGGGACTCTTCCCAGTGTAGAACGTGTGGGTTCTAACTGCCTTATGCCCATGGAACTTTGCTGCCCACCTGTATTGCTGCCTTGGCAATTGCTTCTTGGCTCCCTGCAGCTTGGTGGCTGCTGTGACAGCCACTGTGATCTCCCCCTTCCCCCTCTCTGCACAGAGCACCAATATGGCCTTTGGGAAGGTGACAGAGGAGACTGTCTACACCTGCACCGGGCACCCGCTCAAGTCAGATATCGCCAACATCCTGGACTGGATGTTGAATCAAGATTTCACCACAGCCTACAGAAGTATCCTTTCTCATAACCTCCTGGCCAACGAGACCTGAAGTTGGCCCCAGGAGTTCAGGCTGCAGCCAGCACCCACACCTTGCTGGCAAAGCACAACTGGCTGCAGGCGACTCTGGTCAGCTTGTTGTGGGAGTGAGATGTCTGTAGGTGGAGTGCGTACTTGTCTTTAGCACTCCAGAGTTCTCCTTGGGGGGCGCTGACCTTCAAGTCAGGGTAAGGCTTGAAGCAGCTTCACTCCCAGATGGGAGAAAAGCTTAGGCCTTGGCATCGAAGATGCAGTAATTTTCAAGTGGTCAGTGATAGTGATAGCTCTTGTGCTGTGAAATTAAAGGCTGGGAATGGTGATACGAAGCCTTTTTGAAAATGCATTTGGGGCTGGGTGTGGTGGCTCATGCCTGTAATCCCAGCACTTTTGGAGGCTGAGGCAGGTAGATCACTTGGGGTCAGGAGTTCCAGACCAGCCTGGCCAACATGGCGAAACACTGTCTCTACTAAAAATACAGAAATTAGCCAGGCGTGGTGGTGGGTGCCTATAGTTCCAGCTACTCGGGAGGCTGAGGCAGGAGAATTCCTTGAACCCAGGAGGCAGAGGTTGCAGTGAGCCGAGGTCATGCCACTACTCCAGCCTGGGCGACAGAGGAAGACTCCATCTCAAAAAAAAAAAAAAGAAAAATAAAATGTAGTTGGCTTTATTCTCTACTAGAAGGAGGTACAACTCTATCTTTCAGAAAGCCCTTACTGAAGATGAAACAAAGAAAAATAAAGAATTGGAGTCCAACACGTGCAGCTTCAAGATGAAAGAGAAACAGTTGTTGGGATTAAAAGTCCTACTTTAAAAAGTCACTTGCCAGGGTTTGGATTCAAAATTCTCTGCAGTATGTTTGTTCTGGAACTTGTTCCCTTTGCCTTAACTGCTCCTCTAGATATTACAGAGTTGAAAACTCTGAAGGGGTTGGCACTGCATGATATCCTGACAGAGATACACTTGTTTGTGCATAGAGGTAACTGACATTAGACCCCAGCTGAGAAGCTGTGGAGAAGGTAGCCTGCTTTGGGGTTAAGGATGGTTAGGACAGGAGGCTTCATTCTTGAAGCAAAGAAACTAATGAAGTGTAAATCAGACCCCTTCTTGTTAGCAGTTCTGTCTTGCCACTGTTTAAAATTTTGTTCCAGAGCTGGGTAGGGTGGCTCAAGCCTGTAATCCTAGTACTTTGGGAGGCCGAAGCAGGCAGATCACCTGAGGTCAGGAGTTCAAGACCAGCCTGGGCAACATGGTGAAACCCCATCTCTACTAAAAATATGAAAAATTAGCCGGGTGTGGTGGCACACGCCTGTAATCCCAGCTACTTGGGAGGTTGAGGTGGGAGAATCATTTGAACCTGGGAGGTGGAGGTTGCAGTGAGCCAAGATTTGCCACTGCACTCTAGCCTGGGCAACAGAGCTAGAGTTTGTCTCAAAAAAAAAAAAAACTGTTCCATAAACCCTCTTTTAATATCTAGAACTGCTGGGGAGAGTGAAAACTCCTGGAGGCTAACTTTATTTCCTCTAGGGGTTTGTATTTTATAGCAGTAAGTAGTATATATTAATTCACATTTCTAAAAAAAAAAAAAAAACACAGTCTCTATCTATATCTGTGTATCTGTCTAGATATATATTCCCAGAAAAGAAAGAAAATATGTAAACATGTAAACCAAAGCAGGCTTAAGGAAAACATCTTAAGTTCCACACTTGCCTGTACCTTCTACACGGAGAACTGGTTCTCAACCTTGGCAGCAGATAGGGGCACTCCAGACAAATTAAGTCAGCTTCTCGGAGGAGAACCAGGCATCCGTATTCTCTAAGCTCCCCAGGTGACTTGTGTAGGCTTTCGGAGAAGCTCTTCCCTCCACAGTGGCCAACTGCGGATGGAGACTTAACTGGGTCAATGAATGTTGGTTCTGCCCAGGCCTTCACAGACCTCTTCCTGGCTGGCCCATGCCATGCCTTCTGCCCAAAGTATGGTTGGCTCAGGCCCTGCTCTGCACCTTGATTGTGGAAGCTGAGCATAAACCAACTTTTAAAAAAAGCTGTTGTTTGTGCTTGGTTTTTAAATGGGGACAGGCTGGGTATGATGGCTGACGCCTGTAATCCCAACACTTTGGGAGGTCGAAATGGGCAGATCATTTGAGCCCAGGAGTTCGAGACCAGTCTGGGCAATATGGTGAAACCCCATCTCTACAAAAAATACAAACTAGCCAGGCATGGTGGTGCACATCTGTAGCCTCAGTTACTCAAGAGTCTGAGGTGGAGGATCCCTCAAGCCCAGGAGGTCAAGGCTGCAGTGAGTCATGATCACACCATGCCACAGCACTCCAGCCTGGGCAACAAAGCAAGACCCCCTCTCAAAATAAAGTAAAATACAGAATAAAAACAGCAAGTGGGAACTCAGCATTCAGGTTAACTTGTAGAGCTACCCAGCTGCTAAGAACGGTGTGATCTTTGGTGTTCTCAGGATCACTTTGGTATCTGCTCATTTTCCTTTTTGACTACCCTATAAAGAAGCACAAAATCGAGTGGGTAAAAAGTATGAAACCAGCACCGTTTTTACTCTTAGAGGTGTGGTATCTCGTGAGCAGGCTGAGGCCTCGGGACTAGTTCAGTATTAAGGATTTGATGTTGAAACTCATTTGTCCTCTGTGGGTTTTTTGACAGTAGAGAGTGACAGACCTAACTTGTTTGATTTTGTTTTTCCCTCAGTTGACTTTCCGTCTTCAGTTCGAATACATTTATTGACCAAAATGGCAGACATTGAGTGAGTACTTCTCCCAGTTTTCAGTTTTCATTCTTTTCCTCCTTTTTCTCCCTGTTGTGAGTTGTTTCAACTTTCTTGGTTCCAGTTTTTTTTTTTCCTAAATCGTTCACATCCAGTAGAATCCAGTCTGGTGATATTGAATGGAATGTGGGGAAGGGTGAGCTGCTTAAAGAACACGGGGATAAACTCACAGGTCAAGTACAGATCAGTTACATATCTGACATGAAGACCTTTCCTTGGACCTCACAGGCTCGGCCCACATTGATTCTGAAAATGCCCTTGTTATTTGGGAGGCCTGCTTCGCTTCAACCACCCAGCTGTTATGAAGGCATTTTGGCATACTAAAGCATATTGGGGGGAAAAGTAAACACAAACTCAATTTTCTGCTTTGCCTGGTTCCGTAAACACTGTTATTAGCCCCCAGCGAAGCTGGCAGCTATCATTTAAGTAGACAGCATTGGGTTCAACAGAGACGTCAGCATAGGCCAACTAATTTGTGGCATTGGCTTTCACAGGCACAAATTAGGTCACCTCTCTTCACTGCATTGTGAATATGACGATTTTGCTCTCAGTGGCTGGGCATTTAAAAGGTGGCAAGAGGAACTCCAGTGTCCTGCTTTACTGACTAGACCACAGACCCACCAATGTATCAGCCAAACTTCCCAGTGAAATGGCTTAATTAAGAGGAAGGAAATCTCCGTTTTGTTTCCCTCTTAATGTATTTTGCCGACAAAATAATCCTTCATTACATAAATTTTGTATATCTGTATAGTTAGGACAAAGTTAAGTTCAGAACACCACTGTTGATACCTAATACTTTATTTCTTTTTTTTGAGACAGAGTCTCGCTCTGTTGCCCAGGATGGAGTACAGTGATGCAACCTCTGCCTCCCAGGTTCAAGCCATTGTCCTGCCTCAGCCTCCTGAGGAGCTGGGATTACAGGCATGCACTACCACGCCCAGCTAATTTTTGTTTTTTGTTTGTTTGTTTTGTAGATGGGGGTTTCACCATGTTGGCCAGGCTGGCCTCAAGTGATTGGCCCGCCTCCCAAAGTGCTGGGATTACAGGTGTGAACCACCGCACCCGGTCTGATACCTAATAATTTTTAAAATTGAATCTGTTCTTATGAGTTTGAAACATCACATTTATAAATCAATGTGTAGGGCAAAGAAGAAAATGTTAGGGGGACACATACAAGATTGCCGTCCAGGGTAAATTTGTTTTATCACTTCCCATCCCCACTCCTTCAACAGATTTTCAGTCCTAGATCTCTTTTTCCCTTAAGAAAAGGCAGCTGTGTGTGGTGTCTTTTTTCTTACCCTGTGTGTTTGCTTTCTGTTAGGTACAGGCTTTCTGTTGGCACCAATGAGAAGATCCAGCTGAGCTCCCTCATTGCTGCATTTCAAGTCACCAGAGACCTGATTGTTGCAGAGGCCTAGATGCTCCGAGGGCTGTTCACAATTCTCAGGGCTCTGCAGTGACGGAAGAACAGAGGACAGTTCCGGGATGAACTGCAGCCTGGGGTCGTGGGATGAACCAGTCACTCTAGATCTTGGAAAAACTCCTTTCCAGGACAGGATGGGCAGGCATTTTTAAAAGTACCATTTTTGTGGTGGTTTGGAGCAGAGATGTACAAAATAATTTTAATGTATAACTCATACTGCCCATCTTTTATAGGGGAAAAAAATAACCTTTTTTATTTTAAAGTTATAAGGCTTTTACCTTTTAGTTGCTTGGATGACAGGGAATTAGCCTACCCCATTTTGGTCTGGAACAGAAGACTTTCAAATCTAATATGGTCCAAGTGTCTTCCTACTCAAGGTAAACATCATCTCCAAAATTACATTTACGATTCTAATATTTGGCATTGTGTCTTTATCTAATTTAAACAGATGTTAATGAACGTCTGGCCAAAACTATTATACTTTTATAAGATGAGCTGAATTCTCTGACTTTAAAAACTGGTCTTTTTATTTACCCTTTGTGGTAGAAGAGTTACCAGCAGGTTCCAAATTGATGTGGATGATAGGAAAAAAATTTTAATTTTAAATATAATATAGAGCCTTAAACTATGCCATTGGGGGGCAGAGGCTGTATAAAACACACTTGTTTTCATGCAGGAGAGGGGCAAGTAAGATTGAGCCTGACTGTAAACCTAGAACTGTGGGAGGACTGGGACTTTTGTACAAATTTCACATTTATTTTATAGCAATCATGCTGCATTTGTGTTAGTGTTCTTTTTTTTTTTTTTTTTTTTTTTTGAGACGGAGTCTCGCCCTGTAGCCCAGGCTGGAGTGCAGTGGCCAGATCTCAGCTCACTGCAAGCTCCGCCTCCCGGGTTCACGCCATTCTCTGGCCTCAGCCTCCCGAGTAGCTGGGACTACAGGCGCCCGCCACCTCGCCCGGCTAGTTTTTTGTATTTCTTAGTAGAGACGGGGTTTCACCGTGTTAGCCAGGATGGTCTCGATCTCCTGACCTCGTGATCCACCCGTCTCGGCCTCCCAAAGTGCTGGGATTACAGGCTTGAGCCACCGCGCCCGGCCAGTGTTCTTTATAATAAAAGACAAAGCAGCCTGCTGGCTGGCTGTGTTACAAGTGACTCTTCCTTAGACAGCTAGAAAGATGCTGACTTTGTCAAACTTGCATTTATATGAAAACCTTCCGTCTCTAATATCACAGAATAAACTTTCTTTGGATGCTGTTCTTTATATAAGTGTCAAATTCTTAAACTGTCTAACGGAAAAAGTCACTATTCCCTTTATTCGTGGAGGACTCAACTCCTTAAGGACAGTGGCAAAGTTTGAAGCTAAATCTGATGGCCAACTAGGCCTTAAACCACCCAGAGGCTCAGCCTCTGCTGTACCTGGAACTTCAAGATAACCATGAAATGCAAACATTGGCCAGTTGGTTCCCAGCTCTTCCACTGTACTACTTGTTTTATCTGTTTATTTTTTGAGGCAAGATCATGCTGTGTCACGCAGGCTGGAATACTGTGACACGATCATGGCTCACTACAGCCTCCAAGTCCCAGGCTGGAGCAGTTTTCCCACCTCAGCCTCCTGAGTAGCTAGAACCACAGAACCACAGGTACATGCCGCCACATCCTCAGCCCCGAGTAGCTGGGGCTACCGTGCACACCACCACCACGCTAAGTTTTTTGGCTATTTTTTTTTTTTTAAATAAAGATGGGGTCCCGTCTCACTCTGTTGCCCAGGCTGATCTTGAACTCCTGGGCTCAAGCACTCCTCCCACCTCAGCCTCTCAAAGTGCTGGGATTACAGGCATGTGCCATCACACCCAGCCCTGCTTGTTTTAAAAGGGGACTTCTTTTTTCTTAATGGAAAAAAATGAAACAGAGCCAAAAGCTTTTTTTTTTTTCTTTCCTTCAATGAAAGCCTCTCATTTTGAAAAGACATGTTTTTCTTCAAGCAACAAAGGTGGTAGAGGAAATTCCTCAACTTTCTCAACAAGTCATGTAATGTTACACTGGCCTCCATAAAGCACCGATTAAGAAAGCTAAAGAATAAGATGTTGTATTTCTTTTAAAATAATTTAAAATATATTAAATTTTCCTAAGGCAGGTTTTGTTTGAATGAGGTGTCTTGATTAGATAACTACATGCCACTGAAGGAGAACAGTACTTTTAAGGAGCTATTTTTGTTTCGCAGTAGAGTTGAAACCAGCTGATTAATCCAATGAAGTTAAACAGCAGAGACAGATCTCGTACATAAAAGTATCAGCTAAAGTCATGACTACACCAAGTCTTTACACAATTAAGACATCTTTGCAACTGTTCAATTTAAGTACTACGGTTATTAGATAATCGAGAAAAACATAGTTGTACCTTAACATCTGTTGAGGTCTGGCCAAAACTATTGAGAAAATACAAATAAATATGATGATGATAAATGGCCACTGATAACTCAGTAGCCATCTGAATAGTCATGCAGTTTAAGAATACATCCTTGTATAATCTGACATACAAATTTGTCATCTCCTGCACATGCACACCATTGTTTAAAAAAAAAAAAAAAAAAAGCCAATAATAGTGTCTCGATCAGTCAGGAGCACGGCCTCTGATTCCCCTGTAATTTAGTTAAGCTAAATTAATACCTCATACCAAATGGCTCCAGGAAAACTGTCCTGCAGGTCAGAAGGGAGCCCAAGAAGAAAAGCACTTGGCCAACATCGAAGCAACTCTGACCACAGCAGGAGAGAACTTGAACCAATGCTACCACTGCATCAGTAACACAAGGATAGGTACTAGGCAGAAGCCATCCTTCCCAGTGGAGGGAGTGTGAGCTGCTCTGCCACTAGAGAGGCTCTGGAGGCCTACTTACTTGTATAATCAAAACAACATCAGTAACTGCACTTTGAATCAAAACGACTAGAAAGAGTTCAACACTTGCTGTTTGTAACTGGACTGAAGATTTAAGGTAAAGCTCTGTTGCCATGCAAGTGGAATCTCTTCCTCTAAGACTGACTTTCACATGCCAGGGAGAGAAAGATCCATGACTAGTACACTGGAATCTGGTTTTGCTACATTCTATTCACAATCCCGAAGAAATGCTATTTGAATCCAAGACCAGATGTTTGGCCCATTATTCCAGCACCTCCCTTTAACAGGACGATCTACCCTGCTACAAAAAAACACAAGATGTGGCATTGCTTAAAAAGTCCTGTATGTGAGGAACTCTTTCATTTTCTTGGGGATTGGCAGTGCTAGGACTTGGTAAGTTGTTAGGAAACTTCGAAGGGCTTTCCGGCATAAGTGCTTCAGTGAGGACAGCACCCGAGGAGCTGTCCAGAACTGGACGTGGCCATCTCTTGTCCTGAAATGAAACAAACCGATGCTGTGTTAAGACAAAGCTTGGATGTTCATGTTTTCATGAGGATGGATACTCAAGTTTCTGTTTTGACTGGAAAGAGCGGAGTCTTCAGAGAGTGAAATGTAACCCTGACCGTGGAAATGGATGTAAAAGTTGTGGTGCTGAATAATTAAGGCTGCTGATAGGATTAGAAAAACTCAAGACACCTTTGATACCAAAGTGCTCTCTCTCCGCACAGCCCTTTCTAAATCTGACCACAGTCAGTTCTAAAGTAATAGGAGGAAGAGTGCCACCTACTGAATTATAGATGTTACCTGTAAAGTGGTCTTTTAGCCCTAAATAGTTTCCCATATATTATGCATCATCTCAATTTTATTCTCCCTTGTGAACTTGGCCCATTAGGTGGCATGACTTACAGGTCTTTAATTACATTTAGGTTAAATATTCAGAGAAAATGGTACACTGTATTAGCAAAATCGATCATTTGAGTTTTATATAATCTTGAATTGCCTTAAAGGTTTCCTCATAGGCAAGAAAATTCTAGATGGTTTCTTTCCTTAAAAAGCTCCATGGTATACTCAGCAGAAACCACCACCCATCTGTTCAGCTAACAAATACATACCCTGTGGCAATGACTCCACCATGTGGAAAAAATGTGCAGCAAAGACCATTGGTCATAGGAGCAAATGCTATGGGAGTTTTCAGTTCCAGGGCCCAGATCCTGAGGAGTCTGGATGGGGAGAGAGAACATCCACACATTAGCTGACCCAGGGCAAGACCAGGAGGGCCTTGCTGCCATTACTTGCAAGCACTTGTTCTGAGGTCACGTAAAGAGAGTTCTATTTGTTACCTGTCATCTGCCACCGTGGCAAGGTACAAGCCTTCTGGAGAGAAGCACACAGATCTCAGTGAGCTAATGTGGACATCACTGTCATCCATGGCGGGGTCAACCTGGGTGTGGCTGAAAAGGAAAGAAACAGGATGGCAGGCCTGGAGTGATGGCTGCTCTCCACCCTCCATCGTCACCCCAGGCAGGAAGCCAAACTGCCGTGGCTATGAAAGGACTCAAGATGCACTTGTGTGCCCCTCGTGGAAAAGCTTGGGATTTGCACACTGGGAAAAAAAGGATATCTCAGAAGGCTCCAGGTGTCCTGTGGAGGGACTGAAGGGTTACTAACACTTCCTTGTGCTAATTGGCTTATGCAAAGTAGGTCAGCCCTCACTTTAATGCCACAGTAGAAACTGCAAGTCTTTTTTAGGCTAAGAGACATGATAATTATAGGACTGCCTATTATTTGCTTCATAAAACAACAGACACAAAAGGAAAAAGGAGACCAAGTTTATGAGAACATGAAACTCATTTTGGAAAGCACAGTTTCGATAAGAGGCTCTTTCTGAACTTGTTACTACAGTTATTAGTAAATGGAAATAAAGAGTCATATTGAGGCTTCATAATGCTGATTCCAAAGAAGTACATGCAGCCGCCTGAATCGGGAGATGGGAAGACACTCAAAGCTACTTGAGAGGGCTTAACTGACAAGGCATCACTAAGAAGCAATGAACCAGTCCAGGCGCAGTGGCTCATGCCTGTAATTCCAGCAGTTTGGGAGACGAGGCGGTGGATCATCTGAGGTCAGGAGTTTGAGACCAGCCTGACCAACGTGGTGAAACCCCATCTCTACTAAAAATACAAAAATTAGCCGGGCCTGGTGGCACACGCCTGTAGTCCCAGCTACTCAGGAGGCTGAGGCAGGAGAATCGCTTGAACCTGGGATGTGGAGGCTGCAGTGATCCAAGATTGCGCCACTGCCCTCCAACCTCAGTGACAGAGCGAGACTCCATCTCAAAAGAAAAAGAGACCCACTGTGCCTTTTTATCCAGCTTTTCCCCCTCCCATGTCCCAGACTCTAAAAGAGACATGTCTAATCCCAGGCAGGTTCCTCATCAGTCCCCCTACAAAAAAGTCATAGCAGGATTCAGTCCTTACTGGAGTGACCTCAGCCTTTCGCCGGTGTAGGGGTCCCACATAATCACATTGGTATCGTAAGAAGCCGTGACAAGCAGGGCAGAGTCGGGGGAGAAGTCACAAGAGACAACACTGCTTTGATGGCCCTCTAGCTTCCGAATTAACGTGTAGGACCTCATGCTCCATAGAAAGACCTGTGGAAAGTAAGAAGTGCCTGGTTAGGGCAGAAGCGAAGTGCTTAGGACTCAAATGGAGGGAGGGAAAGGTACCACCACCAAATCTTCTGCAGGCCTTGTGGCCAGGTCAAGTTGATTCTCTATCCCTTTCCTACAGCTCTTCCAGAACCTGTCGTATAGGTTTAAATAAGGTAACTGGTCTGGATTTTTGAGGATTTAAGCCAACAGACATGCTCAAGGAGCTCACTGTAAGAGAGAATAAACCAGACCAGCCTTAGGAAGCCCCCCGCTGAAACGCATGTGCAGAGACTTCGGAGTCTGCTTCTGAGTCCTGTTTGCCAACAGGGTAGTACGTGCTGATGAAGACCTGAGCCAAGTGCTATCTTATTCCACTTAAAAGTTGGTGGCCAGGCATGATGGCTCACGCCTGTGATCTCAGCATTTTGGGAGGACAAGGTGGGTGGATCACATGAGGGCAGGAGTTTGAGACCAGCCTGGCCAATATGGCAAAACCCCAAATACAAAAATTAGCCAGGCATGGTGGTGTACGCCTGTAAGCCCAGCTATTTGGGGGGCTGAGGCAGAAGAATCACTTGAGCCTGATAGGTGGAAGCTGCAGTGACCTGAGATCACGTCACTGCACTCCAGCTTGGGCGAAAGAATAAGACTGTCTCCAATTTTTTTTTAAAGGGTCAGAAGTGAAATCTGCGGCCACCCCACAAAGTAGTGGCAGCCTGTCAAGGCATTTTACACCCCCCACCTTGTGTATGGAACCATGGAAATCTGTCCCAAGACTGTGTCTCTAACCTAGCTCATCACTTTAAACCTTTGCGAGAAGCATTAAGAGGATTTTATTTTCATTCCTTTAAGAAAACCCTCAGGCCAGGCACGGTGGCTCACGCCTGCAATCCCAGTACTTTGGGAGGCCGAGGTGGGTGGATCACCTGAGGTCAGGAGTTCGAGACCAGCCTGGCTAACATGGTGAAACCCCATTTCTACTAAAAATACAAAATATTAGCCAGGCGTGGTGGTGCACACCTGTAATCCCAGCTACTCGGGAGGCTGAGGCAGGAGAATAGCTTGAACCCGGGAAGCGGAGGTTGCAGTGAGCCAAGATTGTGTCACTGCACTCTAGCTTGGGCAACAAGAGCGAAATTCTGTCTAAAAAAAAAAAAAAGTAAAAAAGAAAACCCTCATATTCCAAACCACAAATAAATGATGAGCCACCAGGACTGTACCAAATGGTGAACTCTCAACCTTCCCTTCAGTCACTTGCAGCAAGTGGCTCAACGCAACACAAAATTCAAACAGAAACTGTTCTCAAATTGTTCTTGGATTTCTAATACATGTTTGTTTTTTCAATTAACAGGATTTCAGGACAAAGTTCAACAAGTAACTACACTGACATGATTTGAATTGGAAATCCAAATTAGAGAGATTCAAATTTGATGGTTCAAAGGAAATTTGGACTCACATGTGGGCTGCAACTTTTAAAATCTCAGACTCCAAGAAGAAAAGAAATTTAAAAAGCAATCATTTTCCCATTTTGTAAAGGGAAACAGACCTCTGATGACAGGAGCAACCTGTTTCCAGATCCCTCCTGTCTTTGGGTTCATGTTAAAGTGCAAGTCACAAGGGAGTTTCGCAGGTGGCAGCCACGGTCCACCAGCATGCCTTCTATTGGGGTGGATTTGCGGACGATTTTGAGAACACTCACACACACCAGGCCACCACTTCAGACCTCCACGTCTCAGTGAATTAAAGCAATAATGCTGGAGACTCACCGACTTCTCTCCAGCTGCAGAGCACAGCATGCTGCAGTCTGGGGAGATGGAACAGCAGTAAACCCACTGCAGGTGGCCCGATAACACTTGAATCTGTTTACCTGGCAGAAAAAAGAAGCAAACGATGAGCCAATCCTCAAAACAACAAAGCAGGAAGACTGGAGAACTGGGAGAACTGGGGTGGTAACAGCCCCCCGCCCAGTATACCCATCAGCTCCTATCAGCTGGGCCCAAGGGTCCAATTTTCAATTCAGAGTAAGAAATATGACCAGATTTGTCATTTAAACACCTATAATCTGTGAATATGATATTCTAATTCCCCACGGAAACCATTACCTATGGCTTCAACACAATCTGTAAGATCAGTAAAGGCAAAGGGGTATGGTGATCACTTTTTTTTTTTTTTTTTCTGAGATGGAGTCTCACTCTGTCTCCCAGGCTGGAATGCAGTGGCGCAATCTCAGCTCACTGCAACCTCTGCCTCCCAGGTTCAAGTGATTCGCCTGCCTCAGCCTCCTGAGTAGTTGGGATTACAGGCACGTATCACTGTGCCCAGCTAATTTTTGTAGTTTTAGTAGAGACAGGGTTTCACCATATTGGCCAGGCTGGTCTCGGACACCTGACCTCAGGTGTTGACCACTTTTTAAATATAATCTTGAATTGCCTTAAAGGTTTCCTCATAGGAAACCATATCAAAGGGAGCCTTTGATAGCAGAGAATGTTCTTTTTCGGCTCCCCAACCACCTCAAGTACCCTGAATCATCATTCCCAATTTTGAGAGAGAGTTTATCTTCAATTCTCCCTCATTTAAACTGTAAAGGTTTCTCTGTAATCACAAGGATCCTGCTGCAGACTGTCACCCTGCCAGCCTTGCCAGGATGTCCAGATGAGCAGTGTTGTGGAGTCATTAGGGGCACACATTCTAGAGTCAGACAGCTTGGGTTTGAATCCTGACTCCCCTGCTAATTCAGCACATAACCCAGGGCAACTCACACAATCTCTCCAGCTCTTGCTTTAAAAAAAGCCCGTCCATATAGGGGATGGGTGAATAAATGGTGGTATATCTACCCCATTAATGCAGTTGGAATTAGAGACAGATTTTCCATGGGGTACCTACCGTTTAATGAAAAATGCGAGATGCAGGGGAAAATCGTGAAGATATATGATTCCATTTTTGTGAAACAATGACCCAAAAGCCATGAATGCAAATGTGTGTGCACAGGATTATATAAGCAGAGAGAAAAATATGGAAGGGTATATACTAGGCTCCTAACACGGAGTACCAGGATGCAGGGGAAGAGGGGAGGATGACGACAGCAGGGAGGGCAAGAGAGAGAATTGGGAAGGAAAGAGCCAAGCAAGAAAGAAGAAAAAAGAATTGTTATATGCCTGTACATGGTCATATATATGAATTTATTGAAGTTTATGCGGATGTATGGATCTACAAAAATTAGTACTTTTTATTTTTAATTTTTATTTATTTACTTATTTTGAGACAGGCTCTTGTTCTATTGCCCAGGCGGGAGTGCAATGGCATGATCTCGGCTCACTGCAACCTCTGCCTCCCGGGTTCAAGTGATTCTCCTGCCTCAGCCTCCCGAGTAGCTGGAATTACAGGCACCTGCCACCACGCCCTGCTGATTTTTATATATTTTTAGTAGAGCCAGGGTTTCACCATGTTGGCTAGGCTGGTTTCGAACTCCTGACCTCGAGTGATCTGCCTGCCTTGGCCTCCCAAAGTGCTTTAATTAATATTTTTAAAAAGTCATGGTGCCTGTAGTCCCAGCTACTCGGGAGACTGAGGCAGATCACTTGAGCCCAGGAGGCAGAGGTTGCAATAAGCTGAGATCGCAGCATTGCACTCTAGCCTGTGCAACACAGTGAGACTCTGTCTCAAAAAAAAATAAAGGTCAATCATAGTTTCTTCAGCCGTCAAATCTCAGGGTGCTGTGAGTACTGAATAAATTAAGGCCTGTTAGGTCAGTGGGGCAGCACCCGGCAGCTGGGAACGCAACTTTATTCCCCTCCTCTCCTTGAAAAGCTCTCATAATTGGCCTGCTCCATCCCACCCACTCTCAGTCACACTCACTTGGTCTTTCCTTCCCAGTCACCAAGCGATTTCCAGAGCCACGGCATGGACCTTCCTGAGATGGTGGCAAGCTGCCTCAGTACACGCATTAAGCCAGCATTTAAAAAGGCACTGCCAGAGGAGCGTGGTACCTCACACCTGTAATCCCAGCACTTCGGGAGGCTGAGGTGGGCGGATCCCTTCAGGTCAGGAGTGCAAGACCACCCTGACCTTACCTTCATGGCAAAACCCCATCTCTACCAAAAATATGAAAATTAGCCAGGCATGGTGGCACACACCTGTAGGAGGCTCTGTCTTAAAAAAAAAAAAAAAAAAAAAAAAAAGGCACTGCCTTGGAGAAGGTGCCCTGATCAGCAGCGTATCTTAGACTGTGTGATTACAGGTTCCACTAGAGTAGGTCAGGCGCAGTGGCTCACTCACGCCTGTTATCCCAGCACTTTGGGAAGCCCAGGTGGGCGGATCACTTGAGGTCAGGAGTTCGAGACCAGCCTGGCCAACATAGTGAAACCCCGGCTCTACTAAAAATACAAAAAATTAGCCAGCTGTGGTGGCTTATGCCTGTAATCCCAGCTACTTGGGAGGCTGAGACACAAGAATCACTTGAACCTGGGAGGCGGAGGTTGCAGTGAGCTGAGATCGTGCCACTGCACTCCAGCCTGGGTGACACAGTGAGACTCCGTCTCAAGAACAAAACAAAACAAAAAAAAACCACCTAGAGTTATCTGTGTGATCAGATGCCTTCAGATGAGGATGCACATGCACCGCCTTAGTTTGTTTGACAAGTTGCTATGGACTAAATGTGTCCCCAACACATAAAGCCCTAATCCCCAATGTGATGGTATTAGGAGGTAGGGCTTTTGATAAGTCAATAGGACATGAGGGTGAAGCCTCGGGAATGGGATTAGTGCCCTTAGAAGAAGAGACATGAAAGAGAGAGATCTCTGCCAGATGAGGATATAGACAGAAGGTGGCTGTTTACAAGCCAGGCAGCTGGTGCTCACAGACACCAAAACTACTAGCACCTCGCTCATGGACTTCCCAACCTTCAGAACTGGGAGAAATAAATGTCTGTTGTTTAAGCCACCTAGTCTCTGGCACTGACTAAGATACAAGTTTTTGGGCTCACTGCTAAAAGAGCAGGAGAAAGGTCCCTCCCATGGCTGTGTGGAGCTGGACAGTCATAACTTGGGAGAGAGTGCCAGTGCCTTCACACCATGGGGATGAGTGGCCTCTTCATAACTCTCCTTCCAATCCCTCCCGCCCCTGATCCTCTTCATGACCCTTTACCACTGCCTCCTTCTAATCCCTCCAGCCCCTGAGCCCCATCCAGGGCTGGAGGGATTGGAAAAATGGCATTGCAATAAATTCCCCTTTCTTATGTCACATTTTTTTTTTTTTGAGACAGAGTCTCGCTCTGTCGCCCAGGCTGGAGTACAGTGATGCAATCTCGGCTCACTGCAAGCTCCGCCTCCTAGGTTCAAGTGATTCTCCTGCCTCAGCCTCCCGAGTAGCTGGGACTACAGGAGCCCAGCACCACGCCCAGCTAATTTTTGTATTTTTTAGCAGAGATGGGGTTTTGCCATGTTGGCCAGGCTGGTCTTGAACTCCTGACCTCAGGTGATCCACCCGCCTTAGCCTCCCAAAGTACTGGGATTACAGGCGTGAGCCACTGTGCCTGGCCTGTTATATCACCTTTCTAGTTAAGGATCAAACCAGAGATGTATGGAATTCCTTACTGGGCCACCCCCGTATATAGTTTGCTCAAGGCAGAATTTCACAAAACCTGATGCCCTGTAGCCTGAGAGAATTATTCTAGGCTTAGAGTCTGCTTCAAAAAGAAAGTCTAACAGGAAGCACCCAACAGGGACTTCTACATCAGTGGTTCTCAACCTGGGGAGACCTTGCCCTTCACAGGACATGGGGACTTTTTTGCTTGTCACAACTGGAGAGGATGCTACTGGCATCAAAAGAGAAGAGGCCAGGCCTGCTGCTCGGTGTCTTAGAATGCACAGGAGAGCCCACGACAAAGGGTTATCCAGCCCAAAATATCCATAGTGCCGATGAGGAAACCTGTTCTAGATCAAATATTTTTAACAGGGGCAATTCACCCCAAGAGGGTACAAACTAGTTCTTGGTAGCCAAAAAAATCTTAACATTTTTTTACATACAAAGCATAGACATGCATTCAGCACATAAGCAAATATACAATAGATCTTCAATATTACAATAGCCTAAATAGACACACAGTATATGTCTGGTATTAAACTCTCTTTGGTACGGTATTATCTTTGGGGCGGGCAGGGGCAATTAGGAAAAAACTGTCTAAAAAGGCTCCTTAAGGGACAATCACAGAAAAAAACATCAAGAAACACTGTTTTAGATCAAAATGAAACTGGTAAAGAGGAGAAAGCAAATACGGTATTTTTGGAGTTGCCAAGTAGTTCCTTCTCTTCCCATACCGTGTTTATTCAGGTCCCAGATGCGAAGAGTCTTATCCCGTGACGCGGAGACCAAAATCAAACTGCCACTGGGTGTGAAGCTCAGATCTCTCACGACATCTTGGTGGCCGGAAAGATTCAAAAGCAGGAGCCCTGGCATGAAAGCAGGGGCACTCAGTCAGCCAGAGAGGGGGCACAAGGTGTGCCTTCCACGGCCACACCCCTCGGCCAACACGAGTGGAGCAGGGAGGTGACACAGTCAGAACATGCACCCGAGCCTCCCATCTCCTGCGCCAGCCAGGAATGACCTACCTGTCTGCACCTCCCAGATCTTGATCTGCCCATCGTTGAGTCCTGTAGCAAGAACCAGGCAAGAGACATCGGGCACCTGGGGGTGGTGGCGTGCCCAGAGCTTCCTGCTGGGTGGGGAAGGCCACGGGCTGAAGGCCAGCCCCCAGACAATCTGACCACAGTCCAGCGTCTTCTCTTTTGGGCTGCCCCTCCCTTTCGTCTCATTTTTGCTACTGCGGCTTTTGGCTTCAAACCCTTTAGGGATGCTGGGAGAAGCAGAGATTTCTTAATGAATCTGCAATTGTTACCAAGTCTATCAACTTTTCATCCTGGGACATGTAAGACTTTTGGGGAGTGGAGGGAAGGGTCTGTCACCCAAGCTGGCATGCAGTGACACAATCATGGCTCACTCAGCCTTGACCTCCCTGCTCAACTGATCCTCCCGCCTCAGCCTCCACCAAGTAGCTAGGACTACAGGCATGTGCCATTAGGCTCTGTTAACTCTGTTTGTATTTTTTGTAGGACGGACTTTTGTCATGTTGCCCAGGCTGGTCTCGAACTCCTGAGCTCAAGTGATCTGCCCACCTTGGCCTCCCAAAGTGCTGGGATTACTGGCATGAGCCACCCCACCGGGCCACATAAGATTTTAAATCCTAGAAACAAGCTGGCCTTTGGTGCAATTTGCTGTGACTTTTCTTTTTGTTTCTTTTTAAGAGTTGATGTAGGCCGGGCATGGTGGCTCATGCCTGTAAATCCCAGCACTTTGGGAAGCCAAGGCAGGTGGATCACCTGAGTTCTAGAGTTCGAGACCAGCCTGGCCAACATGGTGAAGCCCCATCTCTACTAAAAAAAAAAAAAAAAAAAAGATTAGCTGGGCATAGTGGCGGGTGCCTGTAACCCCAGCTACTTGGGAGGCTGAGGCAGGAGAATCGCTTGAACCCAGGGGGCGGAGGTTGCAGTGAACCAAGATCGCACCATTGCACTCCAGCCTGGGGAACAAAGGCAAAACTCTGTCTCAAAAAAAAAAAAAAAAAAAAAGAGTTGATGTAACACAGGCTATACTGGCCATGGCTCAATCTATTTGCAACAGCCCTGCAATGGGGTGACCTGCCTTATGGGATAACTAAATCACAGATGCTCCAGGGAGTCACATGCTTGCTCAGAAAGTTCTCTCGGGTTTTGGTGAGTGGAAGGAAAAAGATACTCAGTTTTTCCCATGAGTAAGAAAGCGCAATGCAGGTTTGGAACTAGGGCAGAACTTAGAGTCTGAACAGCCACCACTCTCCTGCCTGATGAGTTCCCTTATCTCTAGCTTAGAAATCCCCAAGGAGCTGGAAAATAAACCCCTGTCTTGCCAACACCGTTTGTTTGGTACATGTTAATTTCCACCTTTACTCACTATGTTCCAACTGATTAATGAGGCTCCTTCATTTACTTCCCTGATGGTAACCCGCACAAGAATCAAACAGCAAGGTAGTCAAGAGAGAAAAGGAATTCACAGGGCTGTGTAGAGGTAGCCTGTCCTGGAAGATCTCTTAACCCAACCCTCTCCTACAATTCAACTTACAGTGAAACAGGCCCAGATAAGCTAAAACATGGGGCCCTGGCTGCCACTGTGCCCAGGAAACAATGTCTCAAATGCACAAGCACTTGGCCAGCCCTGGGGTTGAGCCTGAAAACATGAAGCTTACTGTTTGCGGTACACAGCACAAAGGTCTCCATGTGACCTGACCATACTCTGGTTGGTTAAACTGAGGGAAATGGAGACGAGAAAGCTGAACGCCAAATTTGGTTCCATGAGAAATCCTAAACTTGACGCATATGTAGTTGACAACTTTATGTATTAATTGGTGCAGAAATAATTGCAGTATTTGTAATTACCACCATTACTTTTGCACCAACCCAATATTACAGATGTTCCCAAAAAATTCTAACTAAATCACATTTCTGTCAATTGTGTGGTGAAAGACATGAAAGAATTTTAACCAAGCTCATTTACAAAATTAGAAGGGAGGGGCCGGGCACGGTGGCTCACACCTGTAATTCCAGCAATTTGGGAGGCCGAGGTGGGTGGATCACCTGAGGTCAGGAGTTCGAGACCAGCCTGACCAATATGGTGAAACCCCGTCTCTACTAAAAATACAAAAATTAGCTGGGTGTGGTGGCAGGGGCCTGGTGGCGCACGTCTGTAATCCCAGGTACTCGGGAGGCTGATATGGGAGGATTGCTTGAGCCAGGAGGCGGAGGTTGCACTGAGCCAAGATCACATCACTGTACTCCAGTCTGGGTGACAGAGTCAGACCCTGTCTCAAAAAAAAAGGTCTACGCTCTTAGCAATTGTCAAGTGTATATTATTAATAACCACAGTCATCATGCTGTACAATAGATCTTCTGAACTTACCCTGCTTAGCTGAAACTTTATACCTTTGATCAATATCTCCCCACTCCCTCTCCCACCCCCGGTAACCACCATTCTACTCTCTGTTTCTATGAGTTAGACTTTTTTAGATTCTACATGTACGTGAGATCACGCAGTATTTGTCTCTCTGTGCCTAATTCATTTCACTTAGGATAAAGTCCCTCAGGTTCATCCATGTTGTAGCAAATGACAGATTTTGTTCTTGTCAATAAAGTTGTATTGGAACGCAGTCACACGCATTTGTTTAGGTATTGTCTGAGGCTGCTTTCACACTGTGACAGTAGAGTTCAACAGTCAAGACAGAGACCTTATGGCCTACAAAGCCTAAACTATTTACTTTATAGAAAAAGTTGGCCAGGCACTATAGCTCATGCCTGTAATCCCAGCATTTTGGGAGGCCAAGGTGGGCGGATCACTTGAGGTCAGGAGTTTGAGACCAGCCTGGCCAACATGGTAATACCCCGTCTCTACTAAAAATACAAAAAATTAGCCGGGCATGGTGGGGGGTGCCTATAGTCCCAGCTACTTAGGAGGCTGAAGCAGGAGAATTGCTTGAGCCCAGGAGGCAGAGGTTGCAGTGAACTGAGGTCGCACCACTGCACTCCAGCCTGGATGACAGAGCAAGACTCCATCTCAAAAAAAAAAAAAAAAAGAAAAGAAAAAGAAAAAGTTTGCCAACCTCTGGGTCTAAATGGCCAAATATAGGCTAAAACTTGTTATTCTGGCCAATCTGAATGTGACCACGAATGTCACTTCGATTGGTCCAGACCTACCTGGCTCTAGCCCTGGCACTGGCCGCTGAGTTTGCTGTCACGAGAAGAAGCACTTAAGAGGCAGGGTATGGGAAGAGGTTTAAGACAGGTTGGAGCCACCAGTTAAATTTATTTTATTTCTTATAAAATCCTGATTTCTGTATTTGTTTTATTTATTTTGGTTTTTTTTTAGAGACAGGGTCACTCTCTGGCACCCAGGCTGCAGTGCAGTGGTGTGACTATAGCTTACAGCAGCCTTGAACTCCAGGGCTCAAGCAGTCCTTCCACCTCAGCCTCCTGAGTAGCTGGGACTACAGGTGCATGCCACCATACCCAGCTAATTTTTTAATTTTTTGCAGAGACAGGGTCTTGCTGTGTTGCCCAGGTTAGTCACTAATTCCTGGCCTCAAGCAATCCATCCACGCCTCCCAAAGTGCTGAGATTATAGGCATGTGGCACCACACCTGGCCCTAATTTCTGCATTTGAATTAAGGAATACACCTGTAGCTACTTTATTCCAAAAGAATTAAGGCATATTTATCATTTCATTTTAATATCCTAAATTTAATTTTTCTAGAAAGAGATACTAAAATCTCCATTTTATGGGTTATTAACTTTCCCAGGGTCACAAAATCAGGGGCAGAACTGGAACTAAGGTCTTGGGTATCCTGGCCTAATGCTTAACAAATACTTTGAGTTTACTAATGAATCAAGGGATGAGTTACATGAAACGCAGTGGGATCGTATCATGGGAAAGGGCTGATGAGGCAAGACAGATTCATTGGCAGAATTTAGCTTCACTGAAGTTAAAGTTTCTAAAAACTTTATTTCAAAAAGCAGTATAATTATTTGGTTAATATCAATTATTTGCTCAATATCAAAAGCACTACATAATATGATTTTTTTAAAATGTAAAACTACCCTAACTAGAATATAAATGCCTCAAATTCTCTTTTAAAAGACTTTTAAAATAGCAATTGTTGGCGGGGTGTGGTGGCTACGCCTTTAGGAAGCTGAGGGAGGATCACTTGAGGCAAGGAGTTCAAAGCTGCATTGAGCTATGATCATGCCACTGTACTCCAGCCTGGGTGACGGAGTAAGACCTTGTCTCTGCCCCCCAAAAAACCCAATTATTTTAAATTATAAAAATAATAAATAAAAATAGAAGAGAAACATGGGAGAAATGTGAAAATGAGACAAATAAAGTAAAAATTACCTATAATCCTAACACCACCATTCTAAACATCTCACTATAAATTTTTGTGTATATACACGTCTTTTAAAAACAAATCTGGCCGGGCGTGGTGGCTCAAGCCTGTAATCCCAGCACTTTGGGAGGCCGAGACGGGTGGATCACGAGGTCAGGAGATCGAGACCATCCTGGCTAACATGGTGAAACCCTGTCTCTACTAAAAAATACAAAAAACTAGCCGGGCGAGGTGGCGGGCGCCTGTAGTCCCAGCTACTCGGGAGGCTGAGGCAGGAGAATGGCGTGAACCCGGGAGATGGAGCTTGCAGTGAGCTGAGATCTGGCCACTGCACTCCAGCCTGGGCGACAGAGAGAGACTCCGTCTCAAAAAAAAAAAAAAACAAAAAAAGCCAAATCTGGTATCATACTGCATACATGGTTTTACAAACTGCTTTTTATTTTTTTTAAGAGACAGCATCTCACTGTCGCCCAGGCTGGAGTGGCCTGGTATGATCAGAGCTCACTGCAGCCTCTAATTCCTGGGTTCAGGCGATCCTCCCATCTCAGCCTCCTGAGTAGCTAGGACCACATGCATGTGCCACCACGCCAGGCTAATTTTTAAATTTTTTTTTGTAGAAACAGGGTCTTGCTATGTTGCCCAGGCTGATCTAGAACTCCTAGCCTCAAGTAATCCTTCCACTTCTGCCTCCCAAAGTGCTGGGATTACAGGCGTGAGCCACCACACCCGGCCATATAGCCTCTTTTTTTTTTCAATAAGCTTCATACTGCAAACATTTCCTCAGAATACTGTTCTTCAAAATATGTGATTTTGTCAGGTGCAATGGCTCACGCCTGTAATCCCAGCACTTTGGGAGGCCAAGGTGGGTGGATCCCTTGAGGCCAGGAGTTCAAGACCAGCCTGGGCAACATAGTGAAACCTTGTCTCTGCTAAAAATACAAAACAATTAGCTGAGTGTGGTGGCACACGCCTGTAATCCCAGTTACTCAGGAGGTTGAGGCAGGAGAACCGCTTGAATCCAGGAGGCGGAGGTTGCAGTGAGCCGAGATGCGCCAGTACACTCTGGCCCGGATGACAGAGCAAGACTCTCTCAAAAAAAAAAAAAAAAAAAAAAAAGGCAGACTATAAATTCATATAGTAAATGTACTTATATGTCAAGTCTTGAAGGAGCATCCCTTGTATTTCAAGTGGTGAATTAGTAAACAATGTATGACCTTGGCATTATCATTAAACCGACCACAGAAGGAACTGAAAACTCTGATTAAAAACACATGACAAAATTTGATGGCTGCAAAAATATCATATGGAAATGGTAAAATTTTCTTTTTTTTTTTTTTTTTTTTTTTTTTTTTTGAGACGGAGTCTCGCTCTGTCGCCCAGGCTGGAGTGCAGTGGCCGGATCTCAGCTCACTGCAAGCTCCGCCTCCCGGGTTCACGCCATTCTCCTGCCTCAGCCTCCCGAGTAGCTGGGACTACAGGCGCCCGTCACCTCGCCCGGCTAGTTTTTTGTATTTCTTAATAGAGACGGGGTTTCACCGTGTTAGCCAGGATGGTTTCGATCTCCTGACCTCGTGATCCGCCCGTCTCGGCCTCCCAAAGTGCTGGGATTACAGGCTTGAGCCACCGCGCCCGGCCGTAAAATTTTCTTAACCATCCTCTCATTTCTGGATTTCAAACTGTTTCCAATTTTCTTAATATACAACTAATTTCATAATGAAGATCATCTATATAAATAGATGACACCATTTCTGAGATTTCTTTTTTTTGTTTTTTTTTTGAGATGGAGTCTTGCTCTGTTACCCAGGCTGGAGTGCAGTGGCGCGATCTCAGCTCACTGCAACCTCCGCCTCCCAGGTTCACGCGATTCTCCTATCTCAGCCTCCTGAGTAGCTGGGATTACAGGTGCACACCACCACACCTGTCTAACTTTTTGTATTTTTAGTAGAGACAGGATTTCACCATGTTGGCCAAACTGGTCTCAAACTCCTGACCTCAAGGGATCCGCCTGCCTCGGCCTCCCAAAGTGCTGGGATTACAGGCATCAGCTACCGCGCCCGGCCCAAAAGAACATTTTTCAGGTCTTTGATGCATTTTGCCAGCCTTCCTTCCAGAAACTGCACAGATTTATCCCCCTCAACCCTAGCAGCATGCAGAGTACCCATCTCAACAAACTCCTGTCAACATTCCCTTTTATCAATGCAAATTTCATATCCAACTTATAAAAACCTTAAATCTAATGTTATTTATAAAAAATGCTTAAAGCAAAATAAATGAGAGCTTCAAGGGCAAGGGCCATGTTTGATTTATCTCAGGACTCTCAGTCCCTAACTCCGTGTTACGCAAAGAAACTATGCAACCAAGGCTGGCCAACATAGTAAAACACCGTCTCTACTAAAATACAAAAAAATTAGCCAGAGGTGGTAGCGCATGCCTGTAATCCCAGCTACTCAGGAGGCAGGAGAATTGCTTGAACCCAGGAGGCGGAGATTGCAGTGAGCCAAGATTGCGCCCTTGCACTCCAGCCTGGGCGACAGAGCAAGACTACGTCTCAAAAAAAAAAAAAAAACCAAAAAGAAAGAACCTATGCAACCAAGGCTGGCTGAATGAATGAATACAGACATAGAGTTGCCCTGGGACCAATGAAAACATACAGATGCTGGACTATCTGAATGGGAGCTCACAGCATTCTGACACCGGGGCTTGTTCATCCCAAAGAAAGAAAAACTAGCATCAGAAACTAAACTTGGCCAAGCGCCATGGCTCACGCCTGTAATCCCAGCTACTTGGGAGGCTGAGGCAGGAGGACTGCTTGAGGCCAGGAGTTCAAGACCAGGCCTAGGCGAGACCCTGTCTCTACAAAATATTTAAAAGTTGAGCGGGCATGGTGGTGCGCCTGTAGTACCAGCTACTTGGGAGGCTAGGGCAGGAGGACAGCTTGAGCCCAGCAGATTAAGGCTGCAGTGAGCCGTGACTGAGCCACTGCACTCAAGCCTGGACAAGAGAGCAAGACCCTCTCTCTGTCTCAAAAAATAAAATAAAATAAAATAAACTTGGTTGATAATAAAGAGACAAAAACGAGCAAAGGCTCTGAGTAGACATTTATCCAAACAACATATACAAAGGACCAGTAAGCACCTGAAAAGATACTCCGCCAGGTGCAGTGGCTCCACACCTGTAATCCCAGCACTCTGGGAGGCCAAGGCGGGTGGATCACCTGAGTTTGAGACCAGCCTGGCCAACACAGTGAAACCTCGTCTCTACTAAAAATACAAACATTATCTGGGCGCGGTGGTGTGCACCTGTAGTCCCAGCTACTTGGGAGGCTGAGGCAGAATTGCTTGAACCCAGGAGGTGGAGGTTGCAGTGAGCCGAGATCATGCCACTGCACTCCAGCCTGAACAACAGAGACTCTGCCTCAAAAAAAAAAAAGAAAAGAAAAGAAAAGAAAAGATGCTTGACATCTGTAGCCATCAGGGAAATGCAAATCAAAACCACTATGAAATGCCACTTCACACCGCTAGGATGGCTATCCGCTAGGATAATAAAAAAGACACACAATAACAAGGGTTGGATGTAGAGAATCTGGAACCTGAATCCATTGCTGGTGGGAAAGTAAAATGGTGTAGCCACTCTGGAAAACAGTCTGACACTTCCTCAAATAGTTAAACATAGAAAACACAAGTTTTCTATAAAAATGTTCACAGCAGCACTATTTGTAACAACCAAAACATGAAGACAACCCAATGTTCATCAACTGATAAATGTATGAACAAAATTTGTCATCTCCATATGATGCAATAAAAGGAAATGAAATACTAGTATATGCTAGAACACAGACGAATTGTGAAAACATTATGTAAAATGAAAGAAGCTAGTCAAAAAAGGCTACGTGTTGTATGAACCATGAATAGGAAACATCTAGAATAGGTCAATCTAGAGAGACAAAGTAGATTAGTGGTTGCCTGGAGAGTGCAGGGGGGTTAGGGGATCTAAGCTAAGGGATACAGGATTTCTTTTTGAGGAAATAAAGATATTCTAAAATTGATTATGTGCTGGGTGCAGTGGCTCATGGGAGAAATGTGTAATCCCAGCACTTTGGGAGGCTGAGGCAGGTGAATCACTTGAGGTCAGGAGTTCGAGCCCAGCCTGGCCAACATGGCAAAACCTCATCTCTACTAATAATACAAAAATTAGCCAGGCATGGTGGTGTACGCCTGTAATCCCAGCTACTCAGGAGACTGAGGCAGGCAGGAGAATCGCTTGAACCCAGGAGGCAAAGGTTGTAGTGAGCCAAGATTGCGCCACTGCACTCCAGCTTAGGAGACAGAGACTGTCTCAAAAAATAAATAAATAAAGTAAAATTGATGATGGTGATGGATGCACAACTCTGCAGATAGACTAAAAGCCATTGTATTGTATACTTTAAATGGACAAATTGTGTGGTATATAAATTACATCTCAAAAAAGCTATGGAAAAAAAAGCCAACTTGGGGCTAACATAATCTTGACCGAATTGACTTTCACATATACAGAACTTGGGGCTCTGGAAACCCCCATGATCAATTCCTGAACCATGAGCCACCTTCCCTCTCTCTGGTTCTCGGGCAGGGAGATGGCAAAAGAATAAGGGGTGTTTGGAAACGCGCTGGATGGGGGCCCCAGTGAGAGAACACTTACAACTGCTCCTCCAGTGGCCAGGGGATCAGTTTGACGATGCAGTGTCCTTGAGACCAAGCAAACCAGGAGCCATCTGGGGAGAAGGCGACGCTCCAGGTTTCACAGCTGGACTTCCAATCAAACTGGTGGGGGCGCCCGGGCTTGAGTTCGGCCAGCAGCAGCGGTTCCTCTGGGGCAGGAGACAACATGCTTCAAATACACACCCCCTTGCTCCCTGACCACCCAGACACAGGAAAGCCACCGTCTCCCTGTGGCAAAGAGCGACACTATCCATTCCCAGAGGGAGTTGTCACTTAAATGACCCAGGGCAATAACAGCAGCCACAGGCCACATTCCACCATGGTTACTCAATCCTGGCACTCCTCACTGCTGGTTAACCATGACTCACAGTAACCTTTGTGCCCGTGAACTCAGTGAATGGAGGCCTCATTTTCCTATGAATACTTGAAGGGGAGGAAAGTGGAGAGATAGCCAGACCAGGAATATGCTAGATAGTGCTGATTATGGGGCCGAAATAGCAAGGCCTTCCAACGCATTTCAGTTTTCTTCAAAAGAACCTGCTGCTAGGAACGGGCGCGGTGGCTCATGCCTGTAATCCCAGCACTTTAGGAGGCTGAGGTGGGCGAATCACGAGGTCAGGAGATCGAGACCATCCTGACTAACATGGTGAAACCCCATCTCTACTAAAAATATCAAAAATTAGGCAGGTGTGGTGGCGGACGCCTGTAGTCCCAGCTACTTGGGAGGCTGAGGCAGGAGAATGGTGTGAACCCGGGAGGTGGAGTTTGCAGTGAGCCGAGATCGCGCCACTGCACTCCAGCCTGGGCAACAGAGCAAGACTCCATCTCAAAAAAAAAAAAAAAAAAAGAACCTGCTGCTGTCAAAGAAGGAATATATGAAACTCAAAGGCTCCCTCTCACTCGCCTGCATCCTCCCCATCATCAAGGCTAAAAACGCTCAGTCCTTGCCCTGCTTCCTCACACTCAGAAGTATGGATTCCATCTCCCCATCTCTCCTGCTTCCACATCCTCTGTCCGGGGTTAAACCTTCATCTCATCTTGCCCAGATCTTTTGCTACAGTCTCCTGATCGGTCTTCCTACCCCTGGAGACGCTGCTAAAGCTGAAATACACATACCATCACATCATTTCTTTCAAATACATTTGAAAGCTCCCACCTGCCTACATCATAAAGGCAACTGAGCCCAGGCCTTCCACCACATGCCATCTGCCCCAGCCCATCGGTCCAGACTCCTTCCCTTATCCCCTCCCTGCAGGCCACACTCTGGCCACAAAATCTCCTTAACATGCAAGGGGCTTATTTACGTTCACACCTGGACCCACTTTTGCTTATGAGAATCCCTAGCTTCTCAAAGTAACAAAAAAGAAAGAAAAAGTAATAATCCCACCTAGATTCACAACTAAGAAGCGTACCCTGATCTCACACTATCAAAACGGAAATAAGTCGCACCTTGTTTATTTCGTTCTTTCTTATGTAACCAATTTCCCTCTGCCCCCGGCCCTCCTTATCAGTGTCTAAATACCTTGTTCCAACACCCAGATCATTTCATCTTTGTTTCTCCCAGGACCTAGCACACCATTTTCTGAAAGAGTAGGCACCAGATTGGAGCTTCTTCATTGACTGACCCACAGTTCCTAGTTCAGTTCTTTACTCCGGTGGAAGATTCTCAATGGCTGAGGAAGCTCATAAATTAAAGGCCTTCAGAATGAATTTTTTGACCATTATGACTGTGATACTTACTAATATAAAAACTGGCTTCCATCCTGAATGAGGTCAGTTCCTGATGTGTGCATTCCACACAAGGAATGTGGAATGTGGAAGACTTTGACCCTGGCTGTTACCAGATAGATACTCATTTTTAAAACTCATATTTCATATATGTTAAGACACATCTTTATACATCTACATTTTGACCTTGCTGAAATCAGGATGTATCTTACAATCAATGACTTTTCATAGTTAAATAGGTAGTATTTTTTTCTCAGTTATACATGATGATAATACAATCCATGGTATCTTGGATTCGGTAAAGCAGATGGTAGAGATGCATATGTGTATATTTATAAAATATTTTTGCCGGGTGCAGTGGCTCACATCTGTAATCCCAGCACTTTGGGAGGCCAAGGCAGGTGGATCACTTCAGGACAGGAGTTTAAGACCAGCCTAGCAAACATGGTGAAACTATGTCTCTACTAAAAATACATTAAAAAAAAAAAAAAAATTAGCCACGCATGGTAGCGGGCACCTGTAATCCCAGCTACTCAGGAAGCTGAGGAAGGAGAAGCACTTAAACCCAGGAGGCGGAGGTTGCAATGAGCCGAGATTGCGCCACTGCACTCCAGCCTGGGTGACAGACCAAGACTCTGTCTCAAAAAAAAAAAATAGGCTCATGCCTGTAATCCCAGCACTTTGGGAGGCCAAGGCGGACAGATCACCTGAGGTCAGGAGTTCGAGACCAGCCTGACCAACATGGAGAAACCCCGTCTCTACTAAAAATACAAAATAAGCCAGGCGTAGCAGCACATGCCTGTATCCCACCTACTCAGGGGGCTGAGGCAGGAGAATTGCTTGAACCCGGGAGGTGGAAGGCAGAGGCTGCAGTGAGCCAAGATGGCGTCATTGCACTCCAGCCTAGGCAACAAGAGTGAAACTCCGTCTCAAAAAAATAAATAAATAAATAAATAAATAAATAAATTCTGGTATATGCATTTATAGGAAAATAGTAACATAGGTATATCTTGTTATATAAAATAGGTATGCGTTGCTGAAACTTCTGTCTTTAAATAGAATGTTAATAAATCATATCAAGCCTTTGTAAAGAGAATATTCATTCTCAGAGGTTCTACGTGTAGATCTGGGTTTTAATGTATTAGGTCTGGCCAGGCACGGTGGCTCACGCTTATAATCCTAGCACGTCGGTAGGCTGAGATGGAATGATCGCTTGAGGCCAGGAGTTCAAGACCAGCCTGGTCAACATAGTAAGACTCCATCTCTAGAAAGAGAAAGAAAGAAAAGAAAGAAAGGAAGGAAAGAAAAGAAAAGAAAAAAAGAAAGAAAGAAATTTATATATATATATATATGGTCTGTGTAAATAGCTCGTTGTATAGACCCAGGTAAATCCTCCTAGAAATCTGTACATTTGTATGTGTGATAGTTTTATTTATACAATCATATGTGTATAGCTATTTGTATAGACCCAGGGTTCTCAACTGGGGGCTATTTTGCCCCTTGAGGACATTTGGCAGTAACATTTTTGGTTGTCACAACTGGAGATGCTACTACTGCTGTCTAGTGGGTGGAGGCCAGGGATGCTGCTCAACACCCTGCAGTGCACAGGACAGCCCCCAGCAAAGAATCATTTGGCCCAAAACGTCAACAATGCTGAGGCTAAGAAACCCAGATGCAGTCAAGTATTAAATGACATTGACTGATCTAGAGAAACATTTTCAAATGACCTGGATGGCCTGGGATGTGGCTTACACCTGTAATCCCAGCGCTCCGGGAGGCAGAGGTGGAAGAATTGCTTGAGACCAGGAGTTCTGGATCAAATGACCAGAATGAAAATTTCTTTTTTTTTTTTCCCATCCTGATAACATTCACAGTTGGTTCATTTCCTCTACATTATCCCCCTTTTTTTTTTTTTTTTGAGATGGAGTCTCGCTGTGTCACCCAGGCTGGACTGCAATGGCGCAATGGCACGATCTCAGCTCACTGCAACCTCCGCCTCCTGGGTTCAAGCAATTCTTATGCCTCAGCCTCCCAAGAAGCTGGGATTACAGGCACGCACCACCACACCCAGCTAATTGTTGTATTTTTAGTAGAGACAGGTTTTTGCTATCTTGGCCAGGCTGGTCTCAAACTCCTGGACTCAAGCAATCTGCCTACCTCGGCCTCCCAAAGTGCTGGGATTACAGGCATAAACCACCATGCCTGATCTTTTTTTTTTTTTAATCTCCCAAACCAAATCCATTAGCAAGTTCTATGAAGTCTGTTTCCAAAAGACTTGCCAAATCTAACCCCCCTCCATCTCTACTCTCATCCATGCAGCACCATCTCCCACCTGGCTCAGTAGGCAACCTTCCAGTTGCTCTCCCTGCTTCCCCTCTAGCCCCGCACCATCAATTCTCCTTGCCTCCAGAGTGATCAGTTTCACTGTTAGAATAAAGCTCTAGCTACTCACCCTGCCCTCAAAATCCAGCATAATCTGAACCTCCCTGGGCTTGTACTTCTCTCCCTGCCCCTGGCTCCAACACATTGCCCTTCTCTCTACCCTCTGCCAATGCTCAATTAGTTCTGACCCTAGGCCTTTGCACCAACCATTCCCTTCATCTGGAATGCCTCTCCTCGGCTGGCATCTATTCTTATTCAGGTCTGGCTCAAATGACAACTGCTTAGAGAGTCTTCTGACCCCTGTCAACCTCCTTCACAACCCCTCACTTTATTTTCTTTACAGCCCTATCACCATTTGATTGCCATCTGTCTCCCCTCTACTAGGACATCAATTCCAGGGAGCAGGAACCTTGTATATTTATTCCCAGAGCTGGCAGAGTTCCTGGTGGAGGGCAGGCAGTAAGTAAATATTTGTCTAAAAAATACATATGGTATAACTCTTTAAACAAAAAAGTAATATAAAGCTGGCCGGGCATGGTGGCTCATGCTTGTAATCCCAACACTTTGGGAGGCCGAGGCAGGCGGATCACTTGAGGTCAAGAGTTCGAGACTAGCCTGGCCAACATGGTGAAACCCCGTCTCTACTAAAAATACAAAAGTTAGCCAGGCATGGTGGCGGGCGCCTGTAGTCCCAGCTACTCGGGAGGCTGAGGCAGGAGAAATCACTTGAACCCAGGAGGTACAGGTTGCAGTGAGCAGAGATTGCACCACTACACTCCAGCCTGGGCGAGAGAGCAAGACTCTGTCCCCCAAAAATAAAAAATAAATAAAGCCCCTTAAACTCTGATGATGCTTATGCCAAACACTTCACATGAAATGCTTCTTAAACACAAGCCCTACTCAGAATTCACACTCTATTTCTGTGATTTAGGGATTTAATCTCTTGCTATTTCAGGTTCAAGAATCCAGGAGCTAAAAGAAGAACAAACTCAGTGACTCCTGTCTCTTGGAGTCTGGGCCCAAACTAAACTTGGCTACAGGGAGAGAAAGCCCTAATTAGTACAGAACTTAAAAACAAAACAAACAAACAAAACACAGCTGGGGGTGGGGGATCTAGCTTCATCTGGTATGGTACTTGCAGACCCTTCTTGGTGAAAAGGCCTATGAATCAGGGTTTCTTTGTTTTCTCCTTTTTTTTTTTTTTATTTTGAGACAGAGTCTCACTCTGCCGCCCAGGCTGGAGTGCAGTGGCGCGATCTCAGCTCACTGCAACCTCTGCCTCCTGGGTTCAAGTGATTCTTCTGCCTCAGCCTCCTGAGTAGCTGGGATTACAGGCATGCACCACCACGCCTGGCTAATTTTTGTATTTTTAGTAGAGATGGGGTTTCACCATGTTGGCCAGGCTGGTCTCAAACTCATGACCTCAGGTGATCTGCCCACCTAGGCCTCCCAAAGTGCTGGGATTACAGGAGTGAATCACCGCATCTGGCCTCTTCTTTTTTAAATTGATAAATAAAAATCATACATATTATGGCATATAACATGTTTTGATATACGTATACATTGTGGAATGGCTCAAGCTCATTACCATATATGCATTACCTCACATACTTATTTTTGTGTGGTGAGAACACTTAAAATCCACTTTTAGCAAATTTCAAGTATATCATACATATATATTTGTTTTGTTTTGTTTTTGAGACAAGGTCTTATGCTGAAACCCAGGCTGGGGTGCAGTGGCTTGATCACAGCTCACTGCAGCCTCAACCTCCCACCCAGGTTCAAGTGATCCTCCGGCCTCAGCCTCCTGTGTATCTGGGGCTACAGGGGCATACCACCACACTCAGCTAATTTTTTTTTTTTTTTAACTTAAATTTTTAGTAGAGATGGGTGTCTGGCTATGTTCACCAAGCCGGTTTTGATCTGAGCTCAAGCGATCCTCCTGCAGGCATGAGCCATCACACCTGGCCCTGGATCAGGGTTTGCTAATTAAACAATGGGATGTGTTTGGACAATCAGGCTGAGTGGAAAGGTATATATTATAAGCCTCTTCTAGGCAAAGCAGTTAGCCTTAACACAGAGATGAAAGCTATGACCCCAGCCAGCAGGAAGCTAGGCGATTTTTCCTGTCTCAGGACATGTACATTAGATATTCCACCGGCCTCAAAAGCTTTCCTCGGTTGCTCCATCTTATCATTCAGGGATTAGTCCTCAGGTCACCTTCTCAAGAGACCATCCTGGCCTCACCATCTAAAGTGACCATTCATTTTCCTTTTTTTTTTTTTTTTTTTTTTTGAGACAGGGTCTTGCTCTGTCGCCCAGGCTGGAATGCTGTAGGCGCGATCATGACTCACTGCAACTTCGACCTCCCCAGGCTCAGATGATCCTCCCACCTCAGCCTCCCCAGCAGCTGGGACTGCAGCCGCATTCTACATGCCTATAGTTCTGTATTTTTTGTAGAGATGGGATTTCGCCATGCTGCCTAGACTGGTCTCAAACTCCTGGGCTCAAGTGATCTACCCAAGTTGGCCTCCCAAACTGCTGGGCCACTGCGCCTGGCACCATTCACTTTCCTTTAACCATTTTATTTTCTATATAACCATCACTTAGATATTTTCTTTTTCTTTTTTTTGAGATGGAATTTCACTCTTGTTGCCCAGGCTGGAGTACAATGGCACGATCTCGGCTCACTGCAACCTCCCACTCTCTAGTTCAAGCGATTCTCCTGCCTCAGCCTCCTGAGTAGCTGGGATTATAGGCATGCACCACCACGCCCAGTTAATTTTGTATTTTCAGTAGAGACGGGGTTTCATTATGTTAGTGAGGCTAGTCTTGAACTCCTGACCTCAAGTGATCTGCCCACCTCAGCCTCCGAAAGTGCTGGGATCACCGGCGTGAGCCACCCTAGCACATTTGGTTGATATTTTCTTGATTGCCTGTCATTTTTACATATTTATTGTCTATCTCTTTCTCAGCGCACCCAAACTTGCCAGTTCACTGCTATTGGGCTACACCGTCTAATGGGGAAATCACATGTAGTTACCAGCCACTTGAAATGTGGCAAGTCAGAATTCAGATGGCCTGAAACTATAAAATACACAACACATTTTGAACAGTTAGCACACACAAAAAATCTAAAACATTACAATTTATTTGATTACATGTAGCGCTAATATTTTAGACATGTTGGATTGAAAGAGTTTTTAAATTGTCGCCTAGTTCTTTTTTCTTTTTTAATGTGACTATCTGAACATTTTAAATTACATACGTAGCTCACATTAAACTTTTGTTGGTCAGGGCTAGCCTAGAGGGTGCCTGGCACATAGTAGACACTCAACAAATATTTGTTGAATGAATAAATGAATTCTAACCATTGCTCTGAAGATTTCAACTGTTGCCCATTGTATTTCCTTTACAATGGGCTTTATTCCATTTGAAAAGAAGTTAAAACTCTGGCCTTTTTTGTACAGTAACTTGGCAGCTCTCAACAACCCTGCCCACACCCTCAAAACGAAATTGTCAATCTTTAGGAAAATCCCAGAACTGGAAACAGATTTCTGTTAAAAAGGGAGGCCAGCTACAGATTGCTTTCACACTGAACTGTAAGGAGGCAATGGAAATGAAACGGAAGCTATAAAAAGATTCACATAGGATCTACACAAACAGTAGGGGCCCTTTAAAAAAGAATTCTCCGGGTAACACACTCACTGAAAAGAAAGCCCTTATCTAGATGGGAAGGGGAGAGAGCTGCCTTTAACTCAATGCCTGACTTCAGCAAACAAAGAAATGTCATTTCCTAAATTAAAAAGTAACACCACCCCAGGGAATATCCAGATTTCAACCTTCCCACCCACAATAACAAGCCATCAGCAATCAGAATTCTCCAGACCAGGATGAAGCTTGAACTTGGCTGCAAGATTACAATGAAGTTCTGGAACAAATTCTGAGCCCTGGGCCTTGACCCCGTTCTGAAAATTTCTCCTAAGGAAATTGCATTTAAACTCGGGTCCTTCAAGAGCTGGGACTCCAGGAATCAATTCTAAATCTATCCCAAGTTTCTATGCAGGTGGGATTCCGAGGGAAGGTCGTTGGAGGGGAGAGGGCGGAGGCGTGCATGCGTCTTGAGGTTTTTTCCCCTTGCATAAGAGACACACCTTTCCCACTGAGATTTAAATGTTCATCTGAGCTGGTTTGAGGTATATCCAATATCCTGACTTCCACGCTGTCTTCTGATGGGGATGACACATAACAAGAATAGAGGCAAGGTCCTCACCCATCAGTGTATCCTAAACTTGCCTGATCATACATATCGCCAGGGATCAGCATCTCCAGTCCCGCCCCACCTCCACTGAATTAATCTCCAGTGGGAGAGGCTGGGAATAGATTGTTTCAACAGGGAACCCAGACACCATTTTTACCGGGTTCCAACCACCCTCCGAGGCAGGTACTAGAATTATCCCATTTTGCAGATACAAAACTGAGACATGGGTGGCTGGCGGTGGTTCTGTGGTTCGTCCACTGTCACCATCACACAGCTTGTGAGGGGCAGAGGTGACTCCCATCTAGACATGCGAGTGCGTCCCCTGGCACCTGGGTACCCAGAGGCACCCACCCCCTTCGGGATCTCCGTTTTAGGGCTTGGTGCTCCCCACCCAGGAGCCCCCCCGTCCCGGTCGGGGGATCTCCTCCCGCAGAAGCCCGATCTTCCCGATCCCGTCGCCAGCGGGAGCCGGGGTGGCGGCCACTGACAACGAAAGTGAAACAAAGCTGGTCGCCGGGCGCGCACCCCCGCCGGCCCCGCGCGGACCTCCCAGGCCGGACGCCCCCGCCGCGTCCAGCCCCCGCCCCGCCCCGCCGAGCCAGCCCCGGGGTCGCCTCCCCCTCCCCGGGGAGAACGGGCCACGGCCCCGCCGGGCGGGAACTGGCCGCCGGGCCCCACTCACCTCCGGCCTCCATGGAGGACGCGCGCGGCCCCCGCGGCAGGCGGCGGGCGCCTCAGCCCCCCGGGCCGCGGGCCCTCATGCCGCCCCCGCGCCGCCCGCCCTGGCCCGGCCGCCGCCGCCGCCCGGAGAGGCCATCAGCTGCTTCCCGTCACATGGCGGTGGGCGCGGGCGGAGACGCGCGGGGGCGGGGCGCTGGGGAAACGGAGGGGGGGTGCGGACGGGATAAAAACGGTGGGGAGGCAGCTGAGGGAAAAGATGGAAAATCGGGGGGGCGGTACGCTGACGGGATAAAAGCCCAGGGGTTGCTGAGGGGAAACGGGGGCGGGGAAGACGCGCGAACCAGATAAAAATGGGGCAGGGGTGGGGGGAGGTGAGCGGAAACGGGGTGGGGCGCGAACGGGATAAAACCCAGGGGTTGTGCGGGGTCCTGAGGGGAACCAGCGCCGGATAAAACCGGGGAAGGGAGGGATGGGAACTGGGCTGAGGGAAACCGGGGAAAGGGGAGCGACAGAAACCGGAGTAGGGGAAGCCGGGCTCAGGGGAAAAGGGGGTGTTGGAGAGTGGGTAGAGCCAGGCTGAGGGAAAAACCAAGCGGGGGAAGCGGCGATCCGGGGAAAACGGAGAGAGGGGGACTGAGGGCGGTGGGGGGAAGGGGAACCAAAGGGGCTGAAGCGAAGTCGAGGGGAGGGGCAGGTGAAAATGGAGCCATGCGAAGCCCGATGAGGGGGGAACGGGTAAAAATGGGGGCGGGAGAAATAGGGTGGAGGGAACACGGGCCGAGAAGAAACCTGGGGGAGAGCTGGGCTTAGGCGAAAATGCGGAGGGAGAGGGGGTGGAAGGAAGGTGTAATAACCGGGTGCTGGGGCTTGGGGGAGGACATGAATAAGAATGGGGGGTGCGGCGAGGGTCAAGGCTAGGGTAAAACAAGGGGGGCCGCTCAATGGCTCCGGTAATGGGAGAGGGAAGTGAGGAGAAAACGGCGCAGTGGGGAGAGGAGCGCAGGGTGAAAACCGGGGTGGGGGTGGGAACGAGATAAAAAACGGGGCAGGGGCGATTCGGAAGAAGACTGTCCCCTTAACTACCTACTGCGACAGCCTCTCCTGTCCCCGTCCCCCTGAGAAAGCTGCTCCCTGTGTACCTGCATAGCCTCAAGAAATGGCTCGCTTGGGCCAGACGCCCCCTTTCTAACATTGCAGGGCCAGGGCAGGAGTCATCATGGAGGCTTTTCCTGCCTGAAAGACCCCATTTCTTAGTTGTGCGGTCCCCAGTAGTGTCAGTGGCTTGGGGATTTCTTACTGAGCTCAGCTTATTGTCCTCAAAATGCCTCCCTTTAGCCCCGACTCGAGCGCTTCCCTTTCCTGCTTTGGGTCCAAGCTCTTCCCGCGGTTCTTGGTGTCAGCTTCATTCAAGTCACTCTCATTCCTTTCTCCCCGCCTTTTTTTTTTTTTTTTTTTTTTTTTGAGACGGAGTCTCGCTCTGTCTCCCAGGCTGGAGTGCAGTGGCGCGATCTCGGCTCACTGCAAGCTCCGCCTCCCGGGTTCACGCCATTCTCCTGCCTCAGCCTCCCGAGTAGCTGGGACTACAGGCGCCCACAACCGCGCCCGTCTAATTTTTTGTATTTTTAGTAGAGACGGGGTTTCACCGTGGTCTCGATCTCCTGACCTTGTGATCCGCCCGCCTCGGCCTCCCAAAGTGCTGGGATTACAGGCGTGAGCCACCGCGCCCGGCACTCCCCGCCTTTCTTCACTTCCCTCCAAGTGCCCTCTCCATTTCCCGGTCACTGGTCCCAGAGCTCCGGATCGCAGTGGTTCCATTTTAAACTTCTTTGCTTTCTAACGCAACCTATGTTTTCTGCGGTAACTGAGGTTCCCGGGTTCTTTTTCGCCATGGTCTCTCCGTTTTAATGTTTTGGTTTTTTTACCCAGGCCCCTGTTTTATGAGCCCTGGGTACTTCCTTCTTGTGTCCCTTTTGGCCTCCTGGGTTACACTCCTGTTCACCCCACTTGGCCGGTTTTTTTTTTTTTTAACCTGCCGATTTCTCAGTCTCCCCGTTTTCCGCTGGCTACCTGTCCCTTCCTCGCCGCCCATTTTAACTTTAGCATGCCCCGTTCTCACCCTTCATTTTCCACTGGGTATTTTTTATGCTTCCTAATTTTAAAAACGGACCAGTACACCCCTTCCTCTGGGTCTCCACTTTTTATCTCTGGCACCAGTGTCGGGCCTCCTCCACCTCTGCTCCCATTTAATCGCTAATTTCCTGCCTCCTGAGGACCCCCGTTTTATTGTCCAGCCTCCCCCCTCCCACTTTTCTCTTCTCTAATTTTCTGAGTCTCCATTTTTTGTCTTCCAAATTCCTTCGATTCCTGGAGTCTTTACAGGCCTCATTTTTATGTACACATCATGGAAAAGAATAAAAGGGTAAGGGCGCAGGGCACGATGGCTTATGCCTGTAATCCCAGCACTTTGGGAGGCCTAGGCGGGCAGAACACCTGAGGTCAGGAGTTTGAGACCAGCCTGGCTGATATGGCCAAACCCAATCTACTAAAAATACAAAAATTAGCTGGGCATGGTGGCTGGCGCCTGTAAACCCAGCTATTTGGGAGACTGAGGCAGGAGAATCACTTGAACCCAGGAGGCGGAGGTTGCAGTGAGCTGAGATCTTGCCATTGCACTCCAGCCTGGGCGACAGAGCAAGACTCTGTCTTGAGGAAAAAAAAAAAAAAAGCGGGGCTGAGGTGAGAAGAATATTGTTACCAATTTTTAAAAAGCTAGTAAAAAAAAATTTTTGTCAAGTTCATTTTTCCAAGTCTTTCAATTTACTAAGCAGGTCTCAATCAAGATCACAAAAGCACTTACTTAAAAATAGCTTTATTCCATTATCTTTTAAAAAATGCATATGATAACCTCAGAATTAATTTCTCCCAATCTCCCCCCACCACATCTTAAAATGTAAATAATGGAGAAGGAGCTGGTTTTTTTTTCTTTGCAGCAGTTCCTGGCCAGTCCCAACGTGAGAAATATCAGTTGGCCCTTATTGCATCATAATACATTTTACCTAGTAAGGATGATTTTCTAAGTCTCAGTGCATGGGTTATTGCAATTTTCCATCTTGTGTTTTCCTGCGGCAATTATGGGGCTTGTATGTGCTTGTGAGAATTGGAGCCAATATCAAAGCCACAGAATTGTGGAGGCTCCCTTCCCGGGGTCCACCAGGTTTTGAGAAAAACAAGAAAAAAGTCAGTTGCAATGGACCTGAAGTGTTTATCTTCCTGGTCCTGATAAATAGATCTCACAGTCTCTACGTTAACAATACATGCAGATAAGATTTTTTTTTTAAAGCACAGTGTAACAACTCGGACTTTGCCACACAAACTGTAATCCACTGTCAACAAGCTTGTGGATTTGGGCATGGATCGTCTTAAAGAAGCCTGAATTCTTCAAAAATCCTTAAAACTTGAAGACCTGGATTCTACCTGATCCAGGATATTAATGTGCACACAGGACTCAGATATGTGACGGCAGTCACAGCTCAGCTGGTCAAAGGTTTATAGTGTTTGGCACCAGGACCATGAAGCTCCCATTTGATAGTGGAAAAACCCTCAAATATTTCCTATCAACAGATGTGTGTGCAAGAGAAGAGGAAGTTGTGGAAAATATCCCAGTGATCTTACAAAACATTCTCTGTGTTCCCAGTGAGGGTTTTTTTTTTCTTCACCTCAACAGTTTTTGTGTTTTCTTTTTTTAATCTTGTTGCCTCTGAGTAGTAGACTCTTCAATACTGGAATTTGGTTGCCGAAGACTCTAAAGGAGAGACTCACTCAGTATTCAGTGACTTTAGAAGCAAGCTGAGTATCTATTCTAAAATGACACTGATTTACACTGTTGAGAATGGTTAAGTACGTGGGTGCCTTGCAGCAAAAGACAAAAAGCCAAAAGCCAGTAGAACTGCAATTCACAGCTATTCCTGAGGGGTGCACATTGCAGCCCACACTTGAGCTCCCCAATGTTCTGAGCAGGGGACAGGGCATACTTCTAGTGATTTGCTTAGTTTAGTCCCTTCATCCAAGAAAACAGACCTTCCCCAACCACACCTGCAGGGTTACTTCCGACAACCAGCTTCTCATTTTAGAGTCCCAGTTCCTAGAATTAGAGAAAGGAAGTTCCCCTTTAAGCCCTAGGTCCGGCCCACTAGAGCAGATACGCAACATTAAAGAGTGCAAATTCAAGTAAGTTTTTCATATTTAGCAAACATCCACTGCACCTTTATAAGATCCTTGACTAGAAATTTATATGAAATCAGAAAACTTAAATATTGAAACTATACAAGGATCTACTGGAAGCATCAGCAGGCTAAACTCATCACATGGTATTTTCATTCCAAATTTAGTGTTATTGATCAGTGTACCCTCAGAATATCCTTAAGCAGCAGGAAGGAAACAAGTTTTCCTCTTCCCATTTCCAAGATTGAGAAACAGTCCAGATGAGCTGGTTTGCCCAAGCAGTTCTTATCACCAGATACTCCATTATTAAACATGTCTCCTGCCTTCTTTGAAAGCAACAGGAGAAATGAAGCATAGGAAAGTCTGCAAGCTAATAGTGTATCACCTAGGAGGCTTGTATATAAATATGAAGCTCTGCAAAATGTGGTTATAATGAAAGGCACTTGCTATTACCAGCTCCCTAACTCTTTTTAAAAGAATTCTATCTCCAGGGAAATAAAAATGGTTAAGACAGTGCTGATTTGCTTAGTTTAGTTCCTTCATCCAAGAAAACAGACCTTCCCCAACCACACCTGCAGGGTTACTTCAGACAAGCAGCTTCTCATTTTAGAGTCCCAGTTCCTAGAACTGGAGAAAGGAAGCTCCCCTTTAAGCCCTAGGTCCTGCCCACTAGAGCAGATACGCAATATTAAATAGTACAAATTCAAGTCAGATTTTCATATTTAGCAGGTGATCTTACAAAGATGTTTTTCAATAAATGGATTACGTTTTTCAATGAATGGATCTTACAAAGATGTTTTTCAATAAATGGAAGGAAAGATGTGTGTGCTTGGTTTTTTTGCTGAGACCCAAATGTTGCTAGTGCAAGCACCCACCAGGGGTACAGGTCGAGTCAAAGCTGAATGAAGAGCTCATCTTCAATGTAGCTTTCCAAGCTTTCCGAACAAGACAATAAGTGAGCAATTTCCTCATCTATTTCATAGGTGAGGAAATTGAGGCCAAGAGACAGGTAAAGAATCGTGCCCTAGCCCATGAAAGAAGGAAGCAACAGAGCCCAGATTCGACTTCAGGTGTTTCTAACTCCAAAGCCTGAATCAAACTGCCTTCCTCTGATTGGCATTGGTACCTGGAACTTCACCTGTTCCAAGGAATTGATATTTGCATGGTGGCACGGCTGAGGCAGGAGAATCGGTTGAATCCGGGAGGTGGAGGTTGTGGTGAGCCGAGATCGTGCCATTGCACTCCAGCCCGGGCAATAGAGGGAGACTCGGTCTCAAAAAAAAAAAAAAAAAAAAAAGTGGCAAAAGGCACCAAGACCCAGCGCTTCCCTGACCTCTGCTCCCTCCAAATAAGCATCTATCACAGTAAATCAACCTGGATAAAGCCAGGATTCACAGCAGAAGTGGCACCTCAGACACCAAAGCAGCCTTACTTCTCAAAGCTTTTAAACATCATTGGGAAAACTTAGAGCAAATCAAACCAACGTTTTTCAATAAATGGAAGGAAAGATGTGTGCGCTTGGTTTTGTTTTTTGCTGAGACCCAAATGTTGCTAGTGCAAGCCCCAGCCAGGGGTGCAGGTCGAGTCAAAGCTGAATGAAGAGCTCATCTTCAGTGTAGCTTTCCAAGCTTTCAGAGCAAGACAACCATGGATCATCCTCTTCTTCAGACTGGCCTATCTTCTTCTTGAACAATGTCACTTTGCTCCTCACTGCTGTCATCTGCACAGGGGGGAAATAAACCCAATGCTTTGTAATCAGAGTGTGATTCTATTTCAACCATCAGTCATCAATCATCTCAGTGATTTCTAGTCCTTTCCTGGTGAGTCACAGAATGGGATCTCATGGAGAAGAAGGTGGGGTAGGGTGTGTTTTCCCCTTTTCACCTGTTTTCTACACTCAAAACCTCTAGGCATGCTTGATACCAGCCATCCTTCATGTCCTCTGCTCACGCCCCTGCCCTCACCTGAAACACCCTCTCTCCTTTCTGCTTATTCCAACTCAGCTGTCCTAAAGCCTTGCTTCATGTCCACCTCTTCCATAAAGCTTCCCCTGACCAGTGCACCCCTCCAGGCTCTTATCTTTCTCTGAGGTCCTATAATTTTTGGTTCAGTGGCACGATCTCAGCTCACTGCAGCCTCAACTTTCTAGGCTCAGGGGATTCTCCCACCTCAGCCTCCCAAGTAGCTGGGGCTACAGGTACATGCCACCATACCCAGCTAATTTTTTGTACTCTTAGTAGAGACGGGTTTTGCCATGTTGCTGAGGCTGCTCTCAAACTCCTGGGCTCCAGTGATCCGCCCACTTTGGCCTCCCAAAGTGCTGGGATTACAGGCATGAGCCACCACGCCTATAATTTGTAAATATTGTCCATCAGGCAATTAATCAAATATCTTTCTGCAGCAGCTCTTCTACTGCTCTCTCAAAGTGTTGGTTCAGTCTTGCTCCTGTTTCCATTTCCCCTGTGGGTTTTAGTTTGTTCACCTAAACTGGTTTGTTTTGTTTTGTTTTGTTTTGAGACAGAGTCTCACTCTGTCACCCAGGCTGAAGTGCAGTGGCTCAATCTCGGCTCACTGCAGCCTCCGTTTCCCGGGTTCAAGTGATTCTCCTGCCTCGGCCTCCGAAGTAGCTGGGATTACATGCACCTACCATGCCCAGCTAATTTTTGTATTTTTAGTAGAGATGGGGGGGTCTCACCATGTTGGCCAGGCTGGTCTCAAACTCCTGACCTCAAATGATACACCTACCTCAGCCTCCCAAAATGCTGGGATTATAGGCGTGAGCCACTGCACCCGGTCTGAACTGGTCTTGTAAAGCCCCTGCATGAAGACGCTAACAGTTTCTCTTTTCTATTCTCCCACAATGCCAATATTGTGCCTACCCTAGACCAGGACCTTGATAAGAGTGTGTCAATTTGATTTTCATGTTGGTAGTTGACAGTAGTCTCAGGTTCTAGACTAAAGTTTAGCTATCTTCCCCAGCCTTTAAAAAACCAAACTCACCCCTTAGAGATTTCCTGCTGAGAAGCTCACTGCAGTTCAGAGGTTTGTGGGCTTTTTTGTTTTGTTTTGTTTTTTTGTTTGTTTTTTGAGACAGGTGTCCCACTGCTGCCCAGACTGGAGTGCAGTGGCGTGATCATAGCTCACTGCAGCCTGGACCTCCTACACTCAAGCGATCCTCCTCCCAAGTAGCTGGGATCACAAGTGCACACTACCATGCCTGGCTAATTTTTCTTTCTTTCTTTCTTTCTTTTTTTTTTTTTTTTTTGTAGAGACAGAGTGTCACTATGTTGCCCAGGCTAGTCTCGAACTTCTGGGCTCAAGTGATCTTCCCACCTTGGCCTCCCAAAATGCTGGGATTATAGGCATGAGCCAACATGCCTTTGTTTGTTTTCTGTTTATTTGTTTAAGGAAAAAGAGCTTACCTTGTAGATCCTGGAATCCATTTCCCATCTGTTCTATGTTCCCATTCACCAAGGCGGTCACTCTGTGAATGTGGTCTTGCTTAGGTATTTCTTTTGGCAACTCCTCTCTCTCATGTGCTTCCTCCTCTTCCTCTACTGCAGCATCTTCCTCCTCCTCCTCCTCCTCTTCTGAATCCACCAAAACCATGACATCATCCATGTTTTGTCCCCTAATTTCCAAAGGGAAAAAATAATCAAGAAGATTTCCTATTTTTCCCAACTTCAGCCCTCACTGAATAGGAAACACTAGATTTTTTGCGACCCCATTAGTAATATGGAAAATTCCTCAGGCACTCAGCTTGGTGAAGTAATGAGATGATGGTGTGGTAACCAAAGAGAGAGATGCTGCCACAAATTGCTTCAGATGATGGTATCTCATGCTGGGTTTGTTTTATTACTCCCTTGCTCCTCGGGCAGGTGACCATGTCCCAGGCATCTACCATTTCATGTCCCCTTACAGCTGGTAGACAAATGTTTTTCCTTTTCTGAAATGCCCTCATTCTGCTCTACTTACCAAAATCTGTCCCCCTCCTCATTTTGGAAGACACAGGTAAAGTCCTCTCTCTCCCGCTAAAGACCTAAATTAATGATTGCATTTAGAGTCCACACTGTAGCTTATTTACTGTCAGCTCACTAGCTCTGCCTACCCAGCCAGACTTTGCATTTCAGACTATACATTTCTTTTTCTTTTCTTTTTTTTTTTCTTTTTTAAGATGGAGTCTTGCTCTGTTGCCCAGGCTGGAGTGCAGTGGCACAATATTGGCCCACTGCAACCTCCACCTCCTGGGTGCAAGCAATTCTCCTGCCTCTGCCACCCAAGTAGCTGAGACCAAAGGCGTGCGCCACCACATCTGGCTAATTTTTGTATTTTTAGTAGAGACGTGGTTTCAGCATGTTGGCTAGGCTGGTCTCTAATGCCTGGCCTCAAGTGATCCACCCACCTTGGCCTCCCAGAGTGCTGGGATTATAGGGCATGAGCCACTGTGCCCGGCCTGGACTGTGCATTTCTTCTTTTTTCTTTTTTTGAGACAGAGTTTCGTTCTTGTTGCCCAGGCTGAAGTGCAATGGCACAATCTTAGCTCACTGCAACCTCCGCCTCCCAGGTTCAAGTAATTCTCCTGCTTCAACCTCCCGAGTAGCTGGGATTACAGGCATGCGCCACCACACCTGGCTGATTTTTTTGTATTTTTAATAGAGATGGGGTTTCTCCATGTTGGTCAGGCTGGTCTCGAACTCCCAACCTCAGGTGATCCACCCACCTCAGCCTCCCAAAGTGCTGGGATTACAGGCATGAGCCACCGCACCCGGCAAAACAAACTTTCTTTTTCAGACGGAGATTCACTCTTGCTGCCCAGGCTAGAGTGCAGTGGCGCGATGTCGGCTCACCACAACCTCCGCGCCCTGGGTTCAAGTGATTTTCCTGCCTCAGCCTCCTGAGTAGCTGGGATTACAGGCATGTGCCACCATGCCCGGCTAATTTTGTATTTTTAGTAGAGATGGGGTTTCTCCATGTTGGTCAGGCTAGTCTCAAATTCCCGACCTCAGGTGATCTGCCCGCCTTGGCTTCCCAAAGTGCTGGGATTACAGGCGTGAGCCACTGTACCCAGCCTGGACTATGCATTTCTTAAGAAAGAAAGAATGAAAGTCACAGGTCAGTCACCTGCCCGAGGAGCTGTGTTACATTCTCATTTAATCTTCACAAACCCCTTGGTGAAACAGATCAGGAGACGAAGGCTCAGAGAGGGTCAGGGATTTTCTATCGGTACAGGGCTTGGGAATGGCACAGCTGTCATTTGAACCCAGGTCCAATGGTCTCAATGCCTTTTCCTCCTATACCACACTGATGCCTCCGGTGAGAAACAAGCCCAGGGAATGACAGACTTACTGAGAGAATGGCCCTCCAATACAGGGCAGTAAAGGTAATGTTTTGCTACGAAAGATGGTCCCAGAACAATAACATCCTGTTGTTATGAATAGGTAAAGAACTGTTTTTCCATAGGATCATAGAGAAGAGTACTCTGCTCCCACCCAGAATCTCCTTAGGAAATGTAATATACAAGTTCCATTTGGTTCCTTTGCCCCTACTGGGGTTTCCTTTTGGGAGGGGTTTCTAGGCATGCTCATAGTAGTCTTCCAAAACACTGTAAAACTGGCTGGGTGCAGTGGCTCATGCCTGTAATCCCAGCACTTTGGGAGACCGAGGTGGGCAGATCACTTGAGGCCAGGAGTTCAAGACTAGCCTGGCCAACATGGTGAAACCCCGTCTCTACTAAAAATACAAAAATTAGCCAGGCGTGGTGGTGCGCACCTGTAATTCCAGCTACTCGGAAGGCTGAGGCAGGAGAATGGCCTCAACCCAGGAGGCAGGGACTGTGGTGAGCCGACATCGCGCCATCGCACTCCAGCCTGAGCAAGAGAGCGAGATTCTGTCTCAAAAAACAAAAAACAAACAAAACAAAACAAAAAACTCTAAGACCATGATTGATTCTTTCTTTTAGCTCTTTTTAGAAAATTAAATAAAACAAATGCATGAATGACTGGCTCAAATGTACACATTGTCTTTCTGTCTCAATGACAGACCTGCAGTGTGTCCAGCCCTGAGGTTTGGCGTTGTAAAAGAACACAGACTTTGGAATTGATTAGACCTGGACCTGAAAGAAGGCACTGCTGCTTTCTTCCAGAATGAGCTTGCAGAAATTACTTCATTGAGCCTCCATCCCCTTATCTGGAAAATGGAGACGTCACCACCACCGTGAGGAGATGATGAAAGGGTTTATAAGAATACCTGATAAAACCCCTACACCAGTGTCTAGTACATTGTAGGTCCTCAGTGGTAGTTGCTATTATTGTTCTTATGAAAGGAAGGGAACAAAACAGAAGTGAAGACAGATGGTGGGAATGGGTTTGAGTCTAGGGAACACTCACCTGAAAGTGTTTCCTACTGAAGAGAGAAAGGAAAAACCATTAATATCCAGTAACATCCACTTCAACCTCACAGGTTCTTATTCAGGCTAACATTTACTAGAGGAACAAATAAGAAAACTGACTCAATGTGACAGGTGATAGGGTGTCCCGGGATGGTACCTAGATGACTTATTACTGTACATCTCGACCCAACGAAGAAGCCCAGAGAACAGAACTTCAGGTGGGCGCATGACAGGGGCCATCCTTCCCCAACCCGCACCTTTTCAAAAGCCTGGAAGAGAAGCTAAGGGACCCAGGGAGCTCTTACCTTTCCAGCAGAACACAGGGCTGTAATACAACAGAAGCCCTGAGATAATGGCCAGTCCCAGCAGAAGGAGACTCACAATGGTTCCCACAATCCCCCCGATATTTACAGGTTCTGTAAAGACAAATCACACCGTTGATTCTTCCATCAGATATGTGTGCAATCAGAACACAACCTTCCTTTCTCTGCGTGGATCCAGTTCTTGTCTTATCTTGATTGCTGACCTTGGGTACGGCTTATGACCTGTCTGTAATGCCAGATAAATATTTTATCACCCAACCTCAGAGAGTTTGTGGGGATGAGATGGAGCAGGGAATGTGAAAAAACAATGGAAAGTTAAAATCTCTCTGTCTACCAAACATTGAGACTATTTATAAGGCCATGGTAAGTAAGAGTGTGAGAGTTATCAATGCCATGATAAACAGAGTGATCAATGGAACAGAACAGAGAATCCAGGAACAGGTCCACACGTAAATATACTTGATATATGACAGGGTATTGAGCAAAGGAAGCACTATTTAAGAATTGGTACTAGAGCCTGGGCATGGTGGCTCACGCCTGTAACCCCAGCACTTTGGGAGGCTGAGGAGGGCGGATCACCTGAAGTCAGGAGTTTGAGACCAGCCTGACCAACATGGTAAAACCCCATCTCTACTAAAAATACAAAATTAGCCAAGTGTGGTGGTGCATGCCTGTAATCCCAGCTCCTCGGGAGGCTGAGGCATGAGAATCGCACAAACCCGGTAGGTGGGGGTTGTGGTGAGCCAAGATTGCGCCATTGCGCTCCAGCCTGGGCAACAAGAGTGAAATTCCGTCTCAGAAAAAGAAAGAAAGGGGAGGGAAGGTGTGGGAAGGGAAGGGCAAGGAAAGAAAAGAAGGAAGGCAGGAAAGGGAAAAGGGAGATGAAAAGGGGAAAGGGAGAAGGGAAGGGAAGAAAGGAAGAGGCCAGGTGTGGTGGCTCATGCCTGTAATCTCAACACTTTGGGAGGCTGAGATGGGAGGATCACTTGAGCCCAGGAGTTCAAGGCCAACCTGGTCAACATGGAGAGACCCCATCTCTATAAAAAATAAAATAAAAATAGACATCTATAGTAAAAATTAGAATTCAGGACCGTGGTTACCTTTCAAGAGGGGCCCAGGATGAGACTAGGCCTACAGGGAGGGTTCCCAGGTAAAATTCAGTATGCCCAGTGAAATTTGGATTTCAGATAAACAATGAATAGTTTTTCAGTGTAAGTATGTCCCATGAAATATCTGGAACACACTTATACTAAAAAAAAAAAAAAAAAATTATTTTTCTAAACTCAAATTTAACCAGGCATCCTGTTTTTAAAGTTCTATTGTTATTTTCTTCTTTTCGAGATGGAGTCTTGCTCTGCCGCCCAAGCTGGAGTGCAGTGGCACAATCTTGGCTCACTGCAGCCTTCACCTCCCAGAGTCCAGTGATTCTGCCTCAGCCTTCCAAGTAACTGGGATTATAGGCACCTGCCACCATGCCCAGTTAATGGTCTCCAACTCCCAACCTCAGGTGATCTGCCTATCTCAGCCTCCCAAGTAATTTTGTTTTTTTACTAGCAATGGGGTTTCACCATATTGGCCAGGCTGGTCTCGAACTCCTGGCCTCAACTGATCCACCCGCCTCGGCCTCCCAAAGTGCTGGGATTACAGGCGTGAGCCACCGCGCCCAGTCCTATTGTTGTTTCCAAATCTGGCCCTGAGACATACCAGTAACCTAATGCATGTTGGTACTATATCCTAAATGGGATGACAGTTTCTTAGGTGTTCCTTTTGCTGTTATGCTTCACAACTGATACACACTAGATATCTATTCTTTGGTGTGTATAGATAGTATGTAATTTTTGCTACCTATGTAAATATTAGTGAGTTTGGGGTTGGATAATAATGTATTCCAGCCACCTTGTCAAGTCATAAGCAAGCGGATATGCCTTCTCCCAGTTGGCAGTGACCCACGTGCAGGGAGGCACCAGGCTGTCCCCATGCTGGTGCTAGGTGCTCTGAAGCTCTGAACCCTCCTCCTTCAGGCTCAGTTCCACCACTCACCTTTCACACTCAGCCAGATCTCCACCTCCCTCACCCCTACAGGGCTGTCAGCCCGGCAGATGTAGTAGCCCTCATCCAGGTCCTGGGAGCAGTTGTGGATGGTGAGGGTGGAGTCCTGGCCGTCCTGGGTAATGAGATGGCGGCTGCTGGGCTGGATGACCACCTCAGGCTGGGTAAGGTTCCTCAGCCACAGGATCTTGGCAGGGGGGTAGGCCCCAGACACCTGACAGGTAAGTGTCACATTGCCTCCAACGAAGCAAGTCTTCATGGGCTCAGAGAGAAGGGAGGGACCCCCTGGTGATCAGAAGGTAAAGAAAGACAAATGTTAGAGATTCAAGTCATGAACTGAGATCTGCAAGAAAAATACAATAGTCTTCTTTTTTTTTTTTGAGATGGAGTTTTTGCTCTGTTGCCCAGGCTGGAGGGCAGTGGCACAATCTTAGCTCACTGAAACCTCTGCCTCCCTCTCGGGTTCAAGCAATTCTCCTGCCTCAGCCTCCCAAGCTGGGATTACAGGCGTGTGCCACCACACGTGGCTAATTTTTGTATTTTCAGTAGAGACAGGGTTTCACCATGTTGCCCAGGCTGGTCTCAAACTCTCAAGCTCAGGTGATCTGCCCATCTCAGCCTCTCCCAAAGTGCTGGGATTATAGGCGTGAGCCACCGCATCCGGCCCCAGTCCCCTTTATCCGTGATTTTACTTTCTGAGGTTTCAGTTACCATGGTCAACTACAGTGCAAAAATATGAAATGGAAAATTCCAGAAATAAACTTTTTTTTTTTTTTTTTTTTGAGATGGAGTCTCACTTTGTCACCCAGGCTGGAGTGCGGTGGCGCAATCTTGGCTCACTGCAATCTCTGCCTCCTGAGTTCAAGAGATTCTCCTGCCTCAGCCTCCCGAGTAGCTGGGATTACAGGCGTGAGCTACTACGCCCGGCTAATTTTTGTATTTTTAGTAGAGATGGGGTTTCACCATATTGGCCAGGCTAATTTCAAACACCTGCCTCAGCCTCCCAAAGTGTTGGGATTACAGGTGTGAGCCATCATGCCCGGCCAATTCATAAACTTTTTATCTTTTCTTTTCTTGCAGTACTTTTAATATTCACAATTTCCGCCGGGCGCGGTGGCTCACGCCTGTAATCCCAGCACTTTGGGAGGCTGAGACGGGCGGATCACGAGGTCAGGAGATCGAGACCATCCTGGCTAACACGGTGAAACCCCGTCTCTACTAAAAAATACAAAAAACTAGCCGGGCGAGGTGGCGGGCGCCTATAGTCCCAGCTACTCGGGAGGCTGAGGCAGGAGAATGGCGTGAACCCGGGAGGCAGAGCTTGCAGTGAGCTGAGATCCGGCCACTGCACTCCAGCCTGGGTGACAGAGCGAGACTCCGTCTCAAAAAAAAAAAAAAAATTCACAATTTCCTAAGTTTTAAACTGCACACTGTTCTGAGTCGTGTGATGAAATCTTGCACCATCCTGAATGAGCCTTTCTTCATCACAAGAAGAAGGCTGAGTAGATATTTTGAGAGAAAGATCACATTCACATAATTTTTATTACCATATATTGTTATACTTGTCTATTTATTATTAGTTACTATTGTTAATCTCTTATTGTGCCTAATGTATAAAGTAACCTTATCATAAGTATTTATGTATAGGAAAAAGCATAGTACATATAGGGTTCAGTGCTACCCATGGTTTCAGGCATCCACTGGGGATCTTGGAACATATCCCTTATGGATAAGGGAGGAACACTACCTTTCCTTCCTAATGAAGCAACTCCAGAAATTTTTCCTTTTTTCTTTTTTTTTCTGAGACAAGGTCTTGCTCTGTTGCCCAGGCTGGAGTGCAGTGGCATGATCTTGGCTCACTGCAACCTCCGCCTCCCAGATTCAAGCAATTCTCATGCCTCAGCCTCCCAAGTAGCTGGGATTACAGGTGCCCACCACCACGCCCAGCTAATTTTTGTACTTTTAGTAGAAACAGGGTTTCACCATGTTGGTCAGGCTGGTCTCGAACTCCTGACCTCAAATGATCTGTCCACCTTGGCCTCCCAAAGTGCTGGGATTACAGGCATAAGCCACCGCACCTGGCCAACTCCAGAAATTTCTGTACCACACCTGGTCTTACATAATAATAAGCCTAACATTAACTAAGCATTTACTGTGGGCAAGGCACTGTTACACATATTAACCCAATTCACTCTCACAGCAACCCTGTTATTATGCCCATTTTGCAGATAAGGAAACTGAGGCACAGAGAAAGTTAAGTAATTTGCTCAATGCTACAGAACTAAATAGGAAATGCAGCTATGATACAGAGTGATCAACTGTCCCAGTCTGCCCAGGACGTGGAGTTTTCCCAGGATGTGGAGTTTTCAGTCCTAAAACCAGGAGAGTTCTGGGCAAACCAGGATAAACTGGTTCCTGTATCCACAAGCTTTCCTTCTATGCTATATACTACTACATACAAAAACTGTACTGATCATATAAAAAATGGACACATATCTAACAAGGATTTCAAGGGGACAAGAGGGCAGCTGTATTTGTTTCCAATTGCTAATGTAACAGATTGTGACAGACTTAGTAGCTTGAAGCACATTTATTCTCTTACAGTTCTGGAGGTCAGGAGTCTGGAATGATCTTACATCAAGGTTAACATCAAGGTGTTGGCAGAGCTGGTTCCTTCTGGACGCTCTAGAGCAAGCTTGTGCGACCTGCAGCCTGTGGGCCAAATTCAGCCCAGGATGGCTTTGAATGTGAGGACATGTTTGCTTCTCTGTGGTGGTAGATATCATGAAAATTATGCACGGACCCTTTTTTTTTTCCTGCTCATCACCTGTCGTTAGTGTTAGTGTTTGTGTGAAATGCACTCCCATCATCCAATTACCTCCCACCAGGTCCCTCCGCCAATATTGGGAGTTACAATTCAACATGAGATTTGGGTGGGGACACAAAGCCAAACCATATCATGAGGTTTCGCTGTGTTGCCCAGGCTGGTCTCAAACTCCTAGGCCCAAGCAATCTGCCTGTCCTCGGCCTCCCAAAGTGCTGGGATTATAGGCATGAGCCACCATGCCTGACTGATCCTGGCACTTCTCATCTCCCTTAACTTCGCCCATCCCCCCACTTTTTTTTGAGACAGAGTTTCACTCTGTCACCCAGGCCTGGAGTGCAGTGGCACAATATTGGCTCACTGCAGCCTCCACCTCCTAGATCGGCCGCCCCAGTAGCTGGGATTATAGGTGCATACCACCATGCCCAGCTACCTTATTTATTTTTTATTTTTTGTAGAAACAAGGTCTGTGTTACCCAGGCTGGTCTCAAATTTGTAGCCTCAAGCTATCCTACCACCTCTGACTCCCAAAGTGCTGGGATTACAGGCGTGAGCCACCACGCTGGGCCTTCTCTCTTCTTACAAAGAAATACACCAGTCATTGAATTACAGCCCGCTCTAATCCAATATGACCTTATCTTAACTTGATTCCATCTGCAAAGACTCTTTCCGAATAAAGTCATATCCACAGGTATTAGGGTTTGGACTTGAACATACCTATTCGGGGGACACAACTGAACCCCCAACCTCCATCCAGCTTTATCAGTATTTTACACACAACGCCCCGGTCACACAGGTCTTCTCTCGGGTCCTCAAATGCCAAATTTGTTTCCACCTCAGGGCCTCTGCGTTTGCTATTGCCTCTGCCAGGAACATTCAGACCACGGTCTTCACCTAGCCAGCTCCTTCTCAAAGGATAGATCACCACCTCAAGGAGACCTCCCTGCCACCCTAGGAAAAGTGTCCCTCTTCTTATAAAGATCTCTCTTTTATACATACCATTTTATTATCCTCATAATTATTATCATATCTGGACCTATCTTACTTGTTTTTGTACTTTCTGTCTTCCTTCTACCTCCATGCCACCCAGGATATAAGCTCTGTGAAAGAGGAATGGTTATGGTTTTAAAAATATGTACAGACATTCTCTGACACTCCTCCCTTCAAAAAGTGGTGACTAATTCTCCCCAGTTCTCTTGAATGTGGGCTGGACTCATTTCTAATACACAGAGTGTGCAGAAGGGATCCCATGTAACTCCTGAGGCTAGGTCATAGAAAGGATAGCATCGGCTTGACTTACTCCGTCTTGGATCATTTGCTCTGGGGGAAGCCAGCCGCCATGTTGGCAGGAAATTCAAGGAGCCTTATGGAGAATCCCACATGGAGAAGAAATAGTTGCCAGGGATGGGAGTGAGGACTTCAAAAGTGATTTCAGCTCCCCAACCTTCAAATCCTCCGGCTGACACCCCAGACATACAGAGCCAAGACAAACCATCCCCAATGCCCACTGTCCCCTGTCTGAATTCCTGACCCACAGAAATCGTCAGATAATATATGGTTATTCTTGTTTTAAGCCACTATGTTTGAGAGTAATTTGTTACATAACTAGATGCTATAGTTTGAATGTTTGTCCCCTCCAAATCTCATGTTTAAATTTGATCCTCAATGTTGGAGGTAAGGCCTAATGGAAGGTATTTGGATAAGTGAATTCTCATTCTATTAGCTTGGTGCAAAAGTAATTACAATTTTTGTCATTATTTCCTTTTATTTTTTTGAGATGGAGTCTTGCTCTGTCGCCCAGGCTGGGGTGCAGTGGCGTGATCTTGGCTCACTGAAAGCTCTGCCTCCTGGGTTCATGCCATTCTCCTGCCTCAGCCTCCTGAGTAGCTGGGACTACAGGCACCTGCCACCACGCCTTTTTTTTTTTTTTTTTTTTTTTTTTTTTTTGTATTTTTAGTAGAGACAGGGTTTCACTGTGTTGGACAGGATAGTCTCGATCTCCTGACCTCATGATCCGCCCGCTTCGGCCTCGCAAGGTGCTGGGATTACAGGCATGAGCCACCATGCCCAGCCTGTCATTACTTTCAATGGCAAAACCACAGTTACTTTTGCACCAATCTAATATTAGTGCTGGTTGTTTTTTTTTTTTTTTTTTTTTTTTTTGAGATGGCATCTCACTCTGTCACCCAGGCTGGAGTGCAGTGGCACAATCTTGTTCACTGTAACCTCCGCTTCCTGGTTTCAAGCAATTCTCCTGCCTCAGCCTCCCGAGTAGCTGGGACTACAGGCACGCACCACCACGCCTGATTAATTTTTGTATTTTTAGTAGAGATGGGGTTTCATGATGTGGCCAGGCTGGTCTCAGACTCCTGACCTCAAGTGATCTACCAGCCTTGGCCTCCCAAAGTGCTAAGATTACAGGTGTGAGCTACTGCGCCCAGCAAGCACTGGTTGTTAAAAAGAGCCTGGCACCTCCCTTCTCTCTTGGTTCCTCTCTCACTATGGATCTCTGCACAAGCTGGCTCCCCTTTTCCTTCTGTCATGAGCAGTAGCGGCCTGATGCTCTCACCAGAAGCCAAGCAGATGCTGGTGCCATGTTTCTTGCACAGCCTATGAAACTATGAGCAAATGAACTAATTTTCGGCGAGGCCCAGTGGCTCACACCTGCAATCCCAGCACTTTAGGAGGCTGAGGCAGGTGGATCACTTGAGGTCAGGAGTTCGAGACTAGCCTGGCCAACATGATGAAACCCCATTTCTACTAAAAATACAAAAATTAGCCAGGCATGGTGGTGCATGCCTTTAGTCCCAGCTACTCAGGTGGCTGAGGCAGGAGAATCACTTGAACCTGGGAGATGGAGGTTGCAGTGAGTCAAGATTGTGCCACCGCACTCCAGTCTGGGCAACAGAGCAAGACTCTGTCTCAAAAAAACAAAAACAAACAAACAAACAAACAATTTTCTTTATAAACTACCCAGCCTCAGGTATTCCTTTACAGCAACAGTAAATGGACAGACACAAAAGATGATGAACCTCATCTGTCTTGTTCACTGCTCCACCCTCAGCACGTAGAAACTGTACCTGGCACATAGCACGTGCCCAATTAGTATTTGTCAAGCGGAAAATAGCTTGGACTAGAACGAAGAAGCTTGAGCGAAGCATCTCTAAAGTTTGAAAGGAATGAAACACAAAGAAAAAGAAAGGAAGAAAGGGAAGGAATTCAGTCCACTCTGACATCCTGGGATTTCTTCCTCAGAAGAACTCTCAAATGCTTCTCCCAGGAGAAAGGAAGGCAGGTGAACTCCCAACCCCAAGACAAAGCAAAACAGACTCACTGATCTGCACCACGCAGCTGGCGCCCGACTCTGGCCCGACTATGTGGCTTGTAACACACTTGAACTTCTTGCCATCCGACAGCTGGGACTCGCTCAGCATTTCCACCCCCAGCTTTGACTTGCCCACGATTACACCTCCTGGCTCTTCTATCCACAGGAAGTCAGGGTCAGGGTATCCCCCATCCCAGCGACAGGTGAGCTGCAGCATGAACGATCCTGATGCCATCTGTGCCCAGCACTGGGGAGCTGATGGAGGGGGGTCTGCAAAACACCAGAGGAGAGCATGGGCTGAATCACAGACTCTAGGATCAGCCACTTGGCTGACTCTAAGGATGGCAGAACCAGGGTCTCAGAGAGATATCAACCCCCGTTAGTGTCAGTGTCCAATAGCTCCTAGCACAAATTCATGCCTGACAACACTCAGGTTTCCTCTGTTGGGTGTTAAATCTCTGAGGACCTGGGTCTCATTCGCCTTTGTATTTCTTTCTTTCTTTTTTTTTTTTTTTTTTTTTGAGACAGAGTTTCACTCTTGTCGCCCAGGCTGGAGTGCAGTGGCATGATCTCGGCTCACTGCAACCTCTGCCTCCCAGGTTCAAGCAATTCTCCTGCCTCAGCCTCCCAAGTAGCTGGGATTACAGGCATGCGCCACTGTGCCCCGCTAATATTTGTATTTTTAGTAGAGACAGGGTTTTGCCATGTTGGTCAAGCTGTTCTTGAACTCCTGACTTCAGGTGATCCACCTGCCTCAGCCTTCCAAAGTGTTGGGATTACAGGCGTGAGCCACCGTGCCCAGCCTCGCCTTTGCATTTCTTATTTATTTTTTAATCTATTTTTTTTTTTTTAATACAGACAGGGTTTTGCCATGTTGGCCAGGATGGTCTGAACTCCTGGCTGGCCTCAGATGATCCACCTGCCTCAGCCTCCCAAAGTGCTGAGATTACAGACATGACTACCACGCCCAGCTCCACTCTGCATTTCTACAGTGGTTTTTGTCCAAGATATTTGTGTATGGGAGTGTTTGGTTGGTGTTTCCACCCCTGAGATAAAGGTTCATGGACCACTTGTTCACAACAGTGCTAGAGGGCCTGGTGCCTGTGACAGTCACACTGGGTCCACAAAAAGAATGTATATAGATGGATAGATGAACACATAAATTGTGGTCCATCCATGCAAGGAATGGACTATTATTCAGCCATTAAAAGGAATGCATTACTGATACATGCCTCAACATAGATGAACCTCAAAAACATGACGACAGGTGAAAGAAGTCAGACACAAAAAGCCCCACATTGCATGATCCATTCATATGAAGTGTCCAGAACAGGCCAACCCACAGGGACAGAATGCAGATTGGGGGTTGTCCAGGTCTGGGGAAAAGAGGGAATGAGGGTGATTGCTTATTGGGTACAGGATTTCCATTTGGGATGACAAAAATGCTTTGGAGGGCCAGCTGTGGTGGCTCACACCAGTAATCCCAATACTTTAGGAGGCTGAGGTGAGCAGATCACTTGAGCTCAGGAGTTTGAGATTAGCCTGGGCAACATGGGGAGACCCTGTCTCTACCAAAAATACAAAAATTAGTCGGGTATGGTAGCACATGCCTGTGGTCCCAGCTGCTCTGGAGGCTGAGGTGGGAGAACTGAATGGCTTGAATCCGGAAGGTGCAGGCTGCAGTGAGCAGAGATCGCGCCACTGCACTCCAGCCTGGGCGACAGAACGAGACTCGGTCTCAAAAAAAAAAAAAAAGAAGAAAATGTTTTGAAACCTGACACAGGTGATGGTTGCATAAAAGCACTGAATACCACTGAATTATACATTTTTCTTTTTACTTTTTTTTGAGACAGAGTCTCACCCTGTTGCCCAGGCTGAAGTGCAGTGGCACAATCTCGGCTCACTGCAACTTCTGTGTCCCAAGTTCAAGTGATTCACCTGCCTCAGCCTCCTAAGTAGCTGGGATTACAGGCGTGAGCCATTGCACCCATTCAATTGTATGTTGTTAAATGGTTAATCCTATGTACTTTCACCTCAATTTAGGGGAAAGAAAAAAAAGAATGCATTAGTGTCCTTCCATGGCTCCCAAGCACTCTCCTGCACCCCTGCATAGCAGCAAGCTTCTAGAAGGGATTATTCCCTCCCTGAGTGTAGCAGCCCCGGGTGTGTGTATTGGGGGAGCCACAGATATATGTTCAGAAGAACCATGTAGCAGGCATGCCTTTAAGGACAAACAGGAGGCCGGGCACAGTGGCTCACGCCTGTAATCCCAGCACTTTGGGAGGCCAAGGCAGGCAGATCACCTGAGGTTGGGTGATCTGATCAACATGATCAGATCAACATGAAGAATGTTGCCTGATCAACATGAAGAAACCCCGTCTCTACTGAAAACACAAAATTAGCCAGGTGTGGTGGGGCATGCCTGTAATCCCGGCTACCTCGGGAGGCTGAGGCAGGAGAATCGTTTGAACCCATGAGGTGGAGATCGCAGTGAGGTGAGATCACACCTTTGCACTCCAGCCTAGGCAACAAGAGCGAAACTCCATCTCAAAAAAAAAAAAAAAAAAAAAGACAAATGAGAGAGGCACAAACGTGCAGTTCGTAAGTTCATAAAGGGTTAAGGGGAAGAAGTAGGGCAGAGCAGTGCTGCTTACGCACAGTAGACCAGGAGCTCGGTGGTCACCTTTCGATGTCTCTTGCTGAGCAGATTCAAGGCCAAACAGGTGTAGTTCCCTTGGAGGCGTGGCGACATCAGTAACAGCGAGAAAGAGTTGACTGTCAGATTGTGGCCGAAGGACTCACTGCTGGAATTCAGGGCCTGGAACCACCATTCAACCAAGGGTGGTGGCCTGGAGCTGCTGTTGCAACTGAAGTCCACCCCGGAGCCCCTGGCTGCGTAGAGGGTGCCATTGGGGAGTGTACCGGTGGCTGCGATGTGGACCTCAATCTGATAGGGGCCGCCTGGGAATGACAGAGGAAATAGGATGGCATTAATTATGTAAGAGTTCATTTGATTGTCACTGGGCGCGGTGGCTCACGCCTGTAATCCCAGCACTCTGGGAGGCCGAAGCGGGCGGATCACGAGGTCTGGAGTTCGAGACAAGGCTGACCAACATGGTGAAACCCCGTCTCTACTAAAACATTAAAACAAAATTAGCTGGGCATGGTGGCGCACACCTGTAATCCCAGCTACTCAGGAGGCAAGAGGCAGCAGAATCGCTTGAAACCAAGAGGCAGAGGTTGCAGTGAGCCGAGATCGTGCCATTGCACTCCAGCCTGGGCAGGCGACAGAGGGAGATTCCGTCTCAAAAAAAAAGAGTTCATTCGATTGCCTTACCAACTCTAATATATAAACGAACAGGAAACAGCCAATGAAGAGTACGGTATCTAATACTATGTGACAAATGCTATGCCAAGTGTCCTGATACATTATTTCATTTAATCCTGGGTGACTATGTGAGATTTTATTAGGGGCATAAATCTTTACAGAACAGCAAAAGTATATATTGCTCCTTAAAAAAAAAAAAAAAAAAAACTGTAAGGGCTAGACACAGTAGCTTATGCCTATAATCCTAGCACTTTGGGAGGCTGAGGTAGGAGGATCACTTGAGGCCAGGACTTCCAGACCAACCTGGAAAACATAGTAAGACCCCATTTCTATAAAAAAATAAAAATTAGGGCTGGCATGGTGGCTCATGCCTGAATTCCCAGCACTTTAGGAGGCCGAGGGAGGTGGACCACTTGAGGTCAGGAGTTCAACACCAGCCTGGTCAACATGACAAAACCCTGTCTCTACTAAAAATACAAAAATCATCTGGGCGTGGTCGCGCATGCCTGTAATCCCAGCTACTAGGGAGGCTGAGGCAGGAGAATCACTTGAACCTGGAAGGTGGATGTTGCAGTGAGCCGAGATTGCGCCACTGCACTCTAGCCTAAGCAACAGAGAAAGACTCCGTCTCAAAAAACAGAAAAAAAAAACAAACCCAACACTGCAAGGGCTAGGTACAGTAACTCATGCCTGTAATCCTAGCATTTTGGGAGGCTGAGGTAGGAGGATCACTTGAGGCCAGGAGTTCCAGACCAACCTAGGAAACATAGCTAGACCCAATCTCCACAAAAAATTTAAAAATTAATGCCGGCACAGTGGCTCATTCCTGAATTCCCAGCACTTTCGGAGGCTGAGGCAGGCAAATCACTTGAGGTCAGGAGTTCAAGACCAGCCTGGTCAACATGACTAAACCGTGTCGCTACAAAAAATACCAAAATTAGTTGGGTGTGGTGGCACACACCTGTAATCCCAGCTGCTTGGGAGGCTGAGGCAGAATTGCTTGAACTTGGGAGACAGAGGTTGCAGTGAGCCAAGATCGCATAACTACACTCCAGCCTGGGCAAGAGAGTGAGACTTCGTCTCAAAATAATAAATAAATAAATAAATAAATAAATAACCAGGTGTGGTATCACGTGCCTATAGTCCCAGCTACTCAGGAGGCCGAGGTGGGAATCTGGCTTTGGCCTGGAAGGTTGAGGTTGCAGTGAGCCATGATCTTGCCCCTGCACTCCAGCCTGGGTGACAGAGTGAGACCTTGTCTCAAAACAAAACAAAACGCTACAGAATGGAAAGTGTATCTGTGCAGCGAAGAATTAACACAGCAGTCCTGGGACTCTGGCTTTCCTAGAAAGGCCTGCTTGCAAGGCCGGCCATTGGCTGCTATCCGGGAACTTGGATTTCAGGAGAATTCCCATCATTCCTAGAACTGAGAAGAGTGGCTTGCTGTGCCTAAACTATGCAAACAATCTGGTTTAAACTGGGCCTAGTATAGTGGCTCATGCCTGGAATCCCAGCACTTTGGGAGGCCAGGTGGGTGGATCACCTGAGGTCAGGAGTTCGAGACCACCCTGGCCAACATGGTGAAACCCCGTTTCTACTAAAAATGCAAAAAATTAGCCAGGCATGGTAGTGGACACCTGTAATCCCAGCTACTCAGGAGGCTGAGGCAGAAGAATCGCTTGAACCCAGGAGGTGGAGGGTGCAGTGAGCCGAGATCGTACCATTGCACTCCAGCCTGGGCAACAAAAGCAAAACTCTGTCTCAAAAAAAAAAAAAAAAAAGTGGTTTAAACTGAACACCTGTTTTCCTTCTAGGAGTCAGGAATTCAGTAACTGCAAGGCAGAAGGTGCCCACATGATGAATCCCCAACAAAAAACCTTGAGCACTGAGTCTCCAATGAGTTTCCCTAGTAGACATTCGATGTGCGTAGCCACAACTCATTTCTGGAAGATTTCAGTGTATCCCATGTGACTCCGCTAGGAGAAAACTTGGAAACTTGCGCCTGATTACCCTGGGTTTATTCCCATGCGCCTCTTCCCTTTGCAGGTTTTGTTTTGTATCCTTTTGCTGGAATAAATCATCCTACGTGCTGAGTCCTGTGAGTCCTCTTAGCAGATCGTCAAACCTTGGGGACCCCCAGCACAATATCACACTAAAAAGCAAGAAACGGGGCCGGAGGCCGGGCGCGGTGTCTCACGCCTGTAATCCCAGCACTTTGGGAGGCTGAGACGGACAGATCACAAGGTCAGGAGATCGAGACCATCCTGGCTAACACGGTAAAACCCCGTCTCTACTAAAAATACAAAAAAATTAGCTGAGCGTGGTGGTGGGCGCCTGTAGTCCCAGCTACTCGGGAGGCTGAGGAAGGAGAATGGCATGAACCCGGGAGGCAGAGCTTGTAGTGAGCCAAGATCCGGCCACTGCACTCCAGCCTGGGCGACAGAGCGAGACTCCGTCTCAAAAAAAAAAAAAAAAAAAGAAACGGGGCTGGATGCAGTGTCTCATGCCTGTAATCCCAGCACTGTGGGAGGTTGAGGTGGGTGGGTCACCTTAGGTCACGAGTTTGAGACCAGCCTGTCAAACACGGTGAAACCTTATCTCTACTACAAATACAAAAACTAGCCGGGTGTGGTGGCACGTGCCTGTAATCCCAGCTACTCGGGAGACTGAGGCAGGGGAATTGCTTGAACCCAGGAGGGGGAGACTGCAGTGACCTGAGATCACGCCACTGCACTACAGCCTGGACGACAGAGTGAGACTGTCTCAAAAAAAAAAAAAAAGCAAGCAATGAACTAGTCTGACCTTGGCCAAATTACCCTCCTCAGCCTCCATGTCCTCATCTATAAAATGGGGTGATGACAGTTACCACTTCCTGGGGTTGCGGTGACAACTACACGAGTGGGTGCAGTGAGGCACTGGGAACAGTGCGGGCATGTTGGAAACACCTGATGAATTGTTAGGCCTCATCTCAGTTCTTTTCACGTTTCCTTTTTTTTTTTTTTTTTTAATGAGACAGAGTTTCACTCTTGCTGTCCAGGCTGGAGTGCGGTGGGGCTATCTCAGATCACCGCAACCTCCGCCTCCCGGGTTCAAGCCATTCTCCTGCCTCAGCCTCCCAAGTGGAGTAGCTGGGACTCCAGGCGCCCGCCACCACACCTGGCTAATTTTTGTATTTTCAGTAGAGACGGAGTTTTACCATGTTGGCCAGGCTGGTCTCGAACTCTTGACCTCAAATGATCTGCCCATCTCAGCCTCCCAAAGTGATGGGATTATGGGCATGAGCCACCGTGCCCAGTCTTCTCTTCACATTTCTGAACTTCCTTCTTGTCCCCTGAAATGCCTTCCACTGTTGGTACCCAGGACCTCTAAGATTCTGCATCCCCTTGAAGAATATATCTCCTCCCAAAAAATATATAATTATTACTTGTCAATTCAAACGTTTCTATTTTAGTTTTTGTTACTTTTTAAAATTACGTATTTATGTATTTGAGATAGGGTCTCCCTCTTTCACCCAGGCCGGAGTGCAGTGACACAATCACAGCTCACTGTGGCCTCAAACTCTCAGGCTTAAGCAATCCTCCCATCTTAGCCTCTCGAGTAGGTGGGACTACAAGCACGCAACAGCACACCAGCTAATTTTAAAATTTTTTATAGAGATAGGATCTCGCTATGTTGCCCTGGCTGGTCTCAAATCCCTGGGATCAAGCAATTCTCTCACCTCAGCCTCCCAAAGTGGTGGGATTACAGATGTGAGCCACTGCACCTGGACCAATTAAACATTTTTTAAAAGACTGTACCTAACAGCTGTTTATCCTTAAGTAATTCAGTGTCCTACCTCTCCCAGAGACTTCCTCTTTAAAAAAAATAAAAGTAGGCCAGGCATGCTGGCTCACGCCTGTAATCCCAGCAACTTGGGAGGCCAAGGCAGGTGGATCACCTGGGGTCAGGAGTACGAGACCAGCCTCAGCAACACGGCGAAAACCCATCTCTACCAAAAATACAAAAATTAGCTGGGCCTGGTGGCGGGCACTTGTAATCCCAGCTACTCGGCAGGCTGAGGCAGGAGGTTTCCTTGAACCTGAGAGGCCGATGTTGTCATGAGCTGATATTGCACCACTGGACTCCAGCCTGGGCCATGGAGCGAGACCCTGTCTCAAAAACTAAACTAAAAAAAAATTAAAATAAAAATAAATCCAGGAAGCACAATGTTTAACCAAAAGAATAAATCTATGGCTGCAGATTTTTGAACAGAAATAGGCCAGCAACAAAAATTATTTGCAGCCGGGCGTGGTGGCTCACACGTGTAATCCCAGCACTTTGGGAGGCTGAGGCGCACAAATCACCTGAGGTTGGGAGTTCTCAAGACCAGACTGACCAACATGGTGAAACCCCATCTCTACTAAAAATACAAAATTAGCCAGGCGTGGTGGTGCATGCCTGAAATCTCAGCTACTCGGAAGGCTGAGGCAGAAGAATTGCTTGAAACCAGGAGGCAGAGGTTGTGGTGAGCCGAGATTGTGCCATTGCACTCTAGCCTGAGCAACAAAAGTGAAACTTGGTCTCAAAAAAAAAAAAAAAAAAAATTATTGGCTGGGCGTGGTGGCTCACACATGTAATCCCATCACTTTGGGAGGCCAAGGTGGGCGGACCACAAGGTTGGGAGTTCGAGACCAGCCTGGCCAACACAGTGAAACCCCCATCTCTACTAAAAACACAAAAATTAGCCAGGCACGGTGGCATGCACCTGTAGTCCCAGTTACTCGGGAGACTGAGAAGGAGAATTGCTTTAACCCGAGAGGCGGAGGTTGTGGCGAGCCGAGATCATGCCACTGCACTCCATCCTGGGCAACAGAGTAAGAGTCCGTCTCAAAAAAAAAAAAAAAATTATTTTGTGGGAGGAAACAGCTTTCGCAGATAGACCTCCTCTGCCTATGTCCAAACCCATTGTATAACTATAGAAATCATGGGTTTCAAAGGACAATGTTCTCATGAAGTTGCAGCTGGCTCCTAACAGTTTCAGGGATCTGTTGGAATCACGTTGCCTCCAGGGGAAAACTCAGATCAAGGTTCGGGAGGTGCTCAAATGTCCCATTCACCATTGCTGGCTAGTTGGTTAGGTATGCGGATCAGCAGATCTCCAGGCACACCAACAGTTGGCACGCCAATCAAGCACTGGGCACGTCCAGGGTACTGGCAGCCAACGCCAGGTACTGTCTCAGCTCGGACAAGTCTGTGTCTTTCACACTGCAGCCCCAGAGGGGTCCCAGTCACCCGGCATGGACAGTGTGGACCCCCAGACACCAGCTGGAAGAGATTTTTGCCAAGCACAGTTCTCAGCAAGAAATGGAGCTGGTGTACAGGGACTGAATGAGAAGGAAACAGGTAGAAGAATTCAAAATTTAAAAAGAAAAACCAGCAAATGAGAAAGCCTAAAGGGGACTCCCGAATTGTTCAGTGTTCAAAATTAATAGCTCATCTCTAAACCCCTGGGGTTTGAGGCTTTTGTGTTTTTTTTGAAATGGAGTCTCGCTTTGTCGCCCAGGCTGGAGTGCGATGGTGCAGTCTTGGCTCTTTGCAACCTCCCCCTCCCAGGTTCAAGTGATTCTCACACCTCAGCCTCCACTGTCCTTCCTACAAAATGAAAAGAGTGCTAATGACTTATATCACTGGGTTATTGAAGGATCCAATAAGGTAATATAAGCAGGGCACTTAGCCTGGTCAATATTCAGCAAGTGTTATCTGATATTGTTATCAGCATATACTTGTAGATTGATTCTAGCACAGGGGTCGGCAAATGGTAGCCCACCATCTGTTTTGTATAACCCAAGAGCTAATGATGGATTTTAATGATGAGCACTTTTGATCAATCTGATGAGAGAACACTACCTGTGAATCCCAATTAAGTGAAATAGTATTCTCCCCGAAAAAGGAATTCCATTCTTCTCATTAACAGATCTGTACTGCAAAAAAGTTATCAATTAGTATTTTATGTATACAAATATATAAATTACATATTTCATATAAAATATTATATTAGTTATATGTAAATATATACTTATATACTACATATTATATTATTTTATTGATATAAAATATATTTAAATATTATATTATTTATATATAATATATATTTTTTATAATATATAAAGACTATATATTTAGTATATAGTTTGTAATATATAAAGACTATATATTTAGTCTTTACTAAAAATACAAAAATTAGCTGGGCGTGGTGGCACATGCCTGTAATCCCAGCTACTCAGGAGGCTGAAGCAAGAGAATCACTTGAATCCAGTGAGCTGAGATCGCGCCACTGCACTCCAGCCTGGGCAAGAGAGTGAGACTCCATCTCAAACAAACAAACAAACAAACAAAAACAGATAAGCTTGGCAAGACCCAATTTTGGGCAAGACCCAAAATAAATAATATTTATTTTATTGAGGTCAGGAGTTCAAGACTAGCCTGGCCAACATGGTGAAACCCCATCTCTACTAAAAATTCAAAAATTTGCTGGGTGTGGTGGCACATGCCCGTAGTCCTAGTTACTCCAGAGGCTGAGGCAGGAGAATCACTTGAACCTGGGAGGCAGAGGTTGCAGTGGGCCAAGATCATGCCACTGTATTCTAGCCTGGGCGACAGCAGTAGACTCCATCTCAAAAACTAAATAAACAAAAATAAAAAATAAAATAATTAATTAAAAAGAAAATTTATTTTTAATTTTTTAATTTTTTATTTTTTGAGATAAGGTCTCATTCTGTCACCCAGGCTGGAGAGCAGTGACCTGATCACGGCTCACTGCAGCCTCAGCCTCCCAAGGCTCAGGTGATCCTCCTGCCTCAGGTCCCGCCAGCAGCTGGGACTACAGGCGTATTCCACCACACCCAGCTAATTTTTGTATTTTTAGTAAAGACAGGATTTTGCCACGTTGCCCAGGCTGGTCTTGAACTCCTGGGTTCAAACGATCCACTCACCTTGGCCTCCCAAAGTGCTGGGATTACAAGTATGAGCCATCACACCCGGCCAAAAAAATTTTTTTAAGTTTTGCTGGCCAGGCACGGTGGCTCACGCCTGTAATCCTAGCATTTTGGGAAGCTGAGGCAGAAGATCACATGAGTCCAGGAGTTCGAGACCAGCCTGGACAACATGGCAAAACCCCATCTCAAAAAACACCAAAGAATTAGCCGGGTGTGGTGGTGCAGGCAGGTAGTCCCAGCTATTTGGGAGGCTGAAGTGGGAGGCTCACTTCAGCCCAGGAGGTGGAGGTTGCAGTAAGCTGTGATTGCGCCAGTACACTCCAGCCTGGGTGACACAATGAGACCCTCCCTATCTCAAGAAAAAAAGGAAAGGAAAAGCTTTGCCGAATCCCGTTCTAGAACAATCTACGGCTGCTGCCTTCCTGTTCTCTGCTGTCCTCTTTGACATCAGAATTCACTTCTTTTCTTTTCTTTTTTTTTTTTTTTTTTTTTTGAGACGGAGTCTCGCTCTGTCGCCCAGGCTGGAGTGCAGTGGCCGGATCTCGGCTCACTGCAAGCTCCGCCTCCCGGGTTCACGCCATTCTCCTGCCTCAGCCTCCCCAGTAGCTGGGACTACAGGCGCCGCCACCACGCCCGGCTCATTTTTTGTATTTTTAGTAGAGACGGGGTTTCACCGTGTCAGCCAGGATGATCTCGATCTCCTGACCTCGTGATCCACCCGTCTCGGCCTCCCAAAGTGCGGGGATTACAGGCGTGAGCCACCGCGCCCGGCCTTCACTTCTTTTCTTACCCACCACAAATATAGGTTGGCCAGTCAAGAGCTGCAAAAGGTTCATTTACATCTCAGTATCTTGAGTTCCTTGCTAACAGGAAAAGTTACCTTATCTTCAGCCATTTACTCTTCAGACCAGCAATCTTATTTGAAAATGACTTCAGGCTGGGCGTGGTGGCTCAAGCCTGTAATCCCAGCACTTTGGGAGGCCGAGATGGGCGGATCATAAGGTCAGGAGATCAAGACCATCCTGGCTAACGCAGTGAAACCCCATCTCTACTAAAAAATACAAAAAACTAGCCGGGCGAGGCAGCGGGCACCTGTAGTCCCAGCTACTCAGGAGGCTGAGGCAGGAGAATGGCGTAAACCCGGGAGGCAGAGCTTGCAGTGAGCTGAGATCCGGCCACTGCACCCCAGCCTGGGCCACAGAGCAAGACTCCGTCTCAAAAAAAAAAAAAAAAGAAAATGACTTCATAATGCACCCCACAGTCTGTGCTAATCAGTTAATGTGTACTTCTCCAATAGGATGAGGTCTGTGGGAAAACTTAAAGACTGTGATATCACCTTTACAGGCAAAATCAACAACCCACTGCCTCTTGATCTCCCTAGTGACTGCCACTCAGAGCCCATCCCAGAGATCTGCAGGCTCCTGTAAGCACCAATCTCTGCCACAGATAAGCTTGGCAGGCCGGGCATGGTGGCTCACGCCTGGAATCCCAGCGCTGTGGGAGGCTGAGGTGGGTGGATCACTTGAGGTCAGGAGTTGGAGACCAGCCTGGCCAACATGGTGAAACCCTATCTCTACTAAAAATACAAAAATTAGCTGAGCGTGGTGGCATGTGCCTGTAATCCCAGCTACTCAGGAGGCTGAAGCAAGAGAATCACTTGAATCCAGGGGGCTGAGATCGTGCCACTACACTCCAGCCTGGGCAACAGAGTGAGACTCCCTCTCGAACAAACAAAAAAAAAAAACAGATAAGCTTGGCAAGACCCAAATTAATCAATCCTTGGGCAAGAATCACCCCACCTTCTGAGCAGGCACACACAAGTTTTCTTCGGTGTACCCAACATTCCCCTTCCCTAGGAGTCTACACTGTGAGAAGACATAGTGACACCACCACCAACACACAAAAGCACTGCTGGTGGGTCCACATCAGACAGGCCCATCAGCCAGGAAACATGCATCTTTCCTGAGATTCCCTTTCTTGGAAGTTTGGAGTGAAGGCCACATCACTGGCTAGAGAGGAGCTCCCCATCCCCCAAACCCAACTGAATCCTAAGCCTCTTGGAGGTCGACACAGACCAGCTTCCTCATTGCTCACATGCTAGCTGGTTCCATTGTTCCCTAAACACTTGCTTGGCCTAAGAAAAACAGACACAGGGAGAGCCTGGCACTGTGTACCATGAAATCTAACTGGGGTCTTTCATGGGCTGATCTATCTCTTGATATCTCAGCTCCTCAAATGCATACATAAGAGACAATATCTTTTTTTAAAAAAAGAAAAACACAAAGTTGGCTGGGCACGATGGCTCACGCCTATAATCCCAATACTTTGGGAGGCCAAAGCAGGCGGATCACCTGAGGTCAGGAGTTTGAGACCAGCCTGGCCAACATGGTGAAACCCTGTCTTTACTAAAAATACAAATAATTAGCCAGGCGTGATGGCACATGTGTATAATACCAGCTACTTGGGAGGCGAGGCAAGAGAATCGCTTGAACCCGGGAGGCGGAGGTTGCAGTGAGCTGAGATTGCGCCATTGCACTTCGGTCTGGGCAACAAGAGCGAAACTTCATCTCAAAAAAAAAAAAAAAAAAAAAAGCACAAAGTCAGCCGGGCACAGTGGCTCACACCCTGTAATCCCAGCACTTTGGAAGGTCGAGGCAGGCGGATCACTTGAGGTCAGGAGTTCGAGACCACCCCGGGCAATACGGCAAAACAAAACCCTGTTTCTACTAAAAACACAAAGATTATTCAGGCATGGTAGTGGGCGCCTGTAATCTCAGCTACTTGGGAGGCTGAGGCAGGAGAATAGCTTGAACTCAGGAGCCGGAGTTTGCCGTGAGCTGAGATCATGCCAGTGTGGGTAACCAAGTGAAACCGTGTCTCAAAAAAAAGTGTACCAAGAAAGTGCACCTTCCCTATCTGACCAGCCTGTCTGCAGGTAAACACATGGCTGTTCCAATATCATACCCACTCCAATCTGGAGGTCGCAGGGATGGGTCAATTGATGAAATAAACAGCTGTGTAGCCGGGTGAGGTGGCGCATGCCTGTAAGCTCAGCACTGTGGGAGGCTGACACGGGAGGATCGCTTGAACCCTGTAGTTCAGGATCAGCCTGAGCAACATAATGAGGCCCTGTCTCTGCAAAAATATTTGTTTAATTAATTAATTTATTTACTTGTGTATTTTTTTGAGATGGAGTCTCACTCTGTCGCCCAGGCTGGAGTGCAGTGGCGAAAACTCAGCTCACTGCAAACTCCGCTTCCTGGGTTCAAGTGATTCTCCCACCTCAGCCTCCAGAGTAGCTGGGATTACAGGTGTGTGTTACCACACTCAGATAATTTTTTTGTATTTTTAACAGAGATGGGGTTTCACTATGTTGGCCAAGGCAGTCTCAAACTTCTGACCTCAGGCGATCGGCCCACCTTGGTCTCCCAAAGCACTGGGATTACAGGCATGAGCCACCACTCCCAGCCTAAATTTAAAAATTGAAAAAAAAAAAAAGAGAGAAAGAAAAGAAAAGAATAGAAAAGAAAGAAAAACAGCCTTGGCAGCCCTTAACTGCTCTGGACCAAGGGATTTCTGTACATTTAGAAGCAGAGTTCCAATCCCGATGGCAAGACCCTTCAACCTCACCTTTCGATTAACAGGGAGCAGTGCACACTCTTGTTGTGGGATGAGTGATGAATGGACGCCACAGGTACCCATTCCAGGGAGGTTGAATTGCCCTGGGCCCACAGAAAACCTGACCTCCTACAAGACAAAGACACCAAATGCCCACCGATGGACAAGCAGAGGACCAGCGGGTAAGGAGAGAGAAATCTGGCAACCCCCTACTGCCATTTCCATGTTTCTACAGCATCTCTGTCCAGTCACACATCCCAGGCCACTTGCAGATAACAAACTGTCATACCTTGTTCCCCCTAGATTCCAACGCCATATTAGAATGTTTCCAAATCGTTCTCCTTAAGAGAAGGAGGGGGCTGGGCGAGGTGGTTCACATCTGTAAGCCCAGCACTTTGGGAGGCCAAGGAGGGAGGACTGCTTGAGCCCAGGAGTTCAAAAACAGCCTGGGCAATATAGTGAGACCTTGTCTCTACAAAAAACTAAAAAGTTAGCCGAGTGTGGTGGCACACACCATTAGTCCCAGCTACTCGGGAAGGTGAGATAAGAGAATCACTTGAGCTTAGGATTTCAAGGCTGCTGTGAGCCGAAATCACACCACTGCACGCTAGCCTGGGTGACAGAGTGAGATCCTGTCTCAAAAAAAAAAAAAAAAAGAGAGAGAGAGAGAGAAGGAGGTAATGTGACCCAGCTAGCAACCACATCAGTGAAAAGATATGGGCACACAGAGTCCCCAACCCACAGCAAGACCTGTTCGAAAGACCCAGATGAGGCCGGGTGCGGTGGCTCATGTCTATAATCCCAGCAATTTGGGAGGCCAAGGCGGGCAGATCACGAGGTCAGGAGTTCGAGACCAGCCTGGCCAACATGGTGAAACCTCATCTCTACTAAAGATACAAAAAATTAGCCGGGCGTGGTGGCGCATGCCTGTAATCTCAGCTACTCGGGAGGCTGAGGCAGGAGAATCACTTGAACCCGGGAGGCGGAGGCTGCAGTGAGCTGAGATTATACCATTGCACTCCAGCCTGGGCGACAGGGTGAAACTCTGTCTCAAAAACAAAAAGAAAAAGGACCCAGATAGAAACTGGTTGATTGTTGAGAACTTGAGATGGACTGCCCCATGGGAGTCCCCTCACTGGCTTAACCACTGGATCCAATTCAAGTGTGCTGAGGGCTACATGAGTTTGTCTCATTAGTGCATACCACAAATCTGTAACTCGTTCCACCGTTACCCTCGATTTCACAGACAATAAAACTAACATTGGAGTTCAAGGGACTTTCCCAAGGTCACACAGACGACAACTAGTAGAACGTGGATTTGAACCTAGGTATCTGGACCACTCCACAATACCACTGCCAACCCAGAAAGACAGGCTGAATCAAACCTAATCTATTTTCCCAAATCTACGCAAAAATGACGGCCAACTCCAATCAGAGATATCATGCCCTTCCCGCTGGCCACTGTCGGGGGAGCAACACAGGGTTCCCTGAGGCAGAGGAGGGTCTGGTGTTTTGTCCAGGGACCTCCTAAGATGAGAGCCAGGAGACCAAGCCCAGAGGGCTCTGGTGTGTTTGAACCGAAAGGGATCTGTGTCTGGTTTTCACAAACAAGCCGTACATTAGTCAAGGACTCCATGTATTTCCAAGTGAAGAGATTTCCACGCTATGAATCACAGCACAGTAACGAAGACACGCACAGGACTTGCCTGGAGGGAGCGCAAAGTGCCACGGGAATTCAATGACGTTTTTATTTCTTTTCTTTTTTTTTTTTTTTTTTTTGTTGAGACAGAGTCTTGCTCTGTCACCCAGGCTGGAGTGCAGTGGTGCAATCTCAGCTCACTGCAACCTCCACCTCCCCGGTTGAAGTGATTCTTGTGCCTAAGCCTCCCAAATATCTAGGATCACAGGTGCGCATCACCACCCCTGACTAAGTTTTGTATTTTTAGTAGAGATGGAGTTTCACCATGTTGGCCAGGCTGGTCTCAAATTCCTGACCTCAAGTGATCCATACGCCTCAGCCTCCCAAAGTGCTGGGATTACAGGCGTGAGCCGCTGCGCCCGGCCAAGAGTTCAGCGACATTTTTAAAAATGTAAGTTCACGTTCATTGTAACAAGACCTTGCCTTTATCTCCCTAAAGGGCAATAACAAAACTAGTCCATCCTCCAATAAACTTAGCCAATTATTAACAAATCAGTGTCCGTTCAAGTCATCACAAACTAAAGAGAGTGGCCGGGCGCGGTGGCTCACGCCTGTAATCCCAGCACTTTGGGAGGCTGAGGCGGGCCGATCACGAGGTCAGGAGATCAAGACCATACGGGCTAACACAGTGAAACTCCGTCTCTACTGAAAAAACAAAAAATTAGCCAGACGTGGTGGTGGGCGCCTATAGTCCCAGCTACTCCAGAGGCTGAGGCAGGAGAATGGCATGAACTTGGGAGGTGGAGCTTGCAGTGAGCCGAGATAGTGCCACCGCACTCCAGCCTGGGCAACAAAGCAAGATCCCGTCTCAAAAAAATTAAAAAATAAAAAATAAAAAACTAAAGAGAGTGATGATAAAGAAACAAAAAGTTGCAATGTCACCTTACTCCACTGTGGATAAAAGATAAAGTTATTGGGCCGGGCGCGGTGGCTCAAGCCTGTAATCCCAGCACTTTGGGAGGCCGAGACAGGCGGATCACGAAGTCAGGAGATCAAGACCATCCTGGCTAACACGGTGAAACCCCGTCTCTACTAAAAAATACAAAAAACTAGCCGGGCGACGTGGCGGGCGCCTGTAATCCCAGCTACTCGGGAGGCTGAGGCAGGAGAATGGCGTAAACCCGGGAGGCGGAGCTTGCAGTGAGCTGAGATCCGGCCACTGCACTCCAGCCTGGGCGACAGAGCGAGACTCCGTCTCAAAAAGAAAGAAAATAAAAAGATAAAGTTATTCATTGATGAGATGGACAGGAAGGGATGACTAATTACTTTGGGCAGGAGGACCGAGGGAGACCAGCCAGCAGTTGCCATGGGCTCACAGTAGGAAACAAACAGTGGGGCCAAGATGGGTGACATTTTTTATGCACCCCCTTCATTCCTGGCATCACCCAGGAATTTATCTACGGCATCTCCAGACACAGAAACACTGCCCTGATGGATGATGCCCTAATCTTTGAGAACTGGCAGAAACCTTAGACATCATCCAAAACCCAAGAGGTGTCCTGGAGGTCTCTCTTTCCTTTATCTTCCACTTCCGATCCACCAGCGAGTCCTGCTGGTCTCCTTCCAAAATATTTTCCAAACCTGTGCATTTTCACCAAGGCCACTGTCGCCACCCTGGTTCTGGTCACCGACTTTGTATACCTCCGATTGTCTTCCCTATTTTATTTCATCAGCTCTACTTGATACCAAACACATACATTTTCCATGTGCTAATGAAATGGTGCCACACCCCTGCGGGAAGCTCCAGGAGTTTCTCCTGCACACAGAATAAAATCACAACTCCTGGCCAGGCACAGTGGCTCACGCCTGTAATCCCAGCACTTTGGGAGGCTGAGGCAGGCAGATCACCTGAGGTCAGGAGTTCAAGACCAGACTGGCCAACATGGTGAAACCCCTTCTCTACTAAAAATACAAAAATTGGCCGCGCATGGTGGTGTGAGCCTGTAATCCCAGCTACTTGGGAAGCTGAGGCAGGAGAATCGCTTGAACACAGGGGATGGAGGTGGCAGTGAACCAAGATTACGCCACTGCACTCCAGCCTGGGCAACAGTGTAAGACTCTGTCTCAGAAATATAAAAAATAAAAAAATAAGGATGTCAGTCAACCTGGGCTAGTGCTCACCGTAATGATCTCCTCTTAACTTGATTGTATCTGCAAAGACCCTATTTCCAAATAAGCTCACATTCGTAGATACCAAAGGTTAGGATTTCAACATATCTTTTTGGGGGACGTAATTCAACCCATAGCACAGGTCCTACTTGGCCCCAGTCTGGCCTGGACTCCCGTATTTCACACAGCCTGCCCTCTTATACACAAGGCCCCTGCCACACCAGCCTTCTCCCTATCTGTGAATGCATCACGCTCAGCTCAACCTGTCTTGTTCTGCCTGAAAAGAGAGCTGGCAGAATTCTTCTCCTTTTATTTTTTCAGAGACAGGGTCTCTGTCTGTCACCCAGGATGGAGCGCAGTGGCATGATCATGGTTTACTGCAGCTTTGATCTCCTGGGCTCAAGCAATCACCCCACCTCAGCCCCTCAAAGTGCTGGGATTACAGGCATGAGCCACTGTGCCCAGCCCTATTTACCAATCAGTTTAAATGTTACTATTTCCAGGCCAGGTGCAGTGGTTCATGTCTGTAATCCCAGCTTTTTGGGGGATCAAAGCAGGTGGATCACTTGAGGTCAGGAGTTCAAGACACGCCTGGCCAACATGGAGAAACCCCATCTCTACTGAAAATACAATAGCCGGCCAGGCGCGGTGGCTCAAGCCTGTAATCCCAGCACTTTGGGAGGCCGAGATGGGCGGATCACGAGGTCAGGAGATCGAGACCATCCTGGCTAACACGGTGAAACCCCGTCTCTACTAAAAAATACAAAAAAAACTAGCCGGGCGAGGTAGCGGGCGCCTGTAGTCCCAGCTACTCGGGAGGCTGAGGCAGGAGAATGGCGTGAACCCGGGAGGCGGAGCTTGCAGTGAGGTGAGATCCGGCCACTGCACTCTAGCCTGGGCGACAGAGCGAGACTCCGTCTCAAAAAAAAAAAAAAAAAAAGAAAGAAAATACAATAGCCAGGTGTGGTGGTGCACATCTGTAATCCCAGCTACTCAGGTAGCTGAGGTGTGAGAATCGCTTGAACCCGGGAGGCAGAGGTTGCAGTAAGCCAAGGTGGCACCACCGTACCTCAGCCTGGGTGACAGAGGGAGACTCTGTCCCAAAAAAAAAAAAAAAGTCACTACTTCCCAAATCTGCCCTGTGGCCTCCCAATTTAAAATGTTTCAGAAAAATCACATTAACTTGTTTCTCATCTGTCCGCCCCACTGGGCTGCTCACACCTGTGGCCCAGTGCCCAGACCAGTGTCTGGCATCAAGCTCTCAATGAATCTATGCTGAATAAAGGAATTAGTAGGTTCTTTGTTTTACAAATGAGGAATCTTGGATCCAGAACAGTGAAGTGATTACATGGGTATTTCTCTATTTTTTTATTATTATTATTATTTGAGACAGTTTCATTCTTGTTGCCTGGGCTGGAGTGCAGTGGTGCAATCTCGGCTCACTGCAACCTCCACCTCCCAGGTTCAAGCGATTCTCTTGCCTCAGCCTCCCGAGTAGCTGGGAATACAGGTGTGCACCCCCATGCCTGGCTAATTTTTGGTATTTTCAGTAGAAATGGGGTTTCACCATGTTAGCCAGGCTGGTCGTGAGCTCCTGACCTCAGGTGATCCGCCTGCCTCAGCCTCCCAAAGTGCTGGGATTACAGGCGTGAGCCACCACACCTGGCCTATTATTTTTATTTTGAGGCAGGATCTCACTCTGGAGCCCAGGATGGAGTACAGTGGCACCATCTTGGCACACTGCAACCTCTGTCTCCCATGCTCAAGCAATCCTCTCCACTCAGCCTCCTGAATAGCTGGGACTACAGGTGCATGAAACCATGCCCAGCTAATTACTATTTTCTATACTTTTTGTAGAGCTGGGGTCTCACTACGTTGCCCAGGCTGGTCTCAGACTCCTGGACTCAAGCAATCATCCCACCTCAGCCTCTCAAAATGCTAGGATTATGGGCATGAGCCACCATTCCTGGCCTCCCATGGATATGTCTACTAAACTACATGCCCCGAATCTAGAGCATGGATGTCCTTCTAATCCAGTGACCAGCAAACTCTCTCTGTTAAGGGCCAGAGAGCAAATAAATTTGGCTTTGAAGGCCCTAGGATCTATGTCACAGCCACTCACCTCTGCCATAGTTAGTAACAAAGATAGAGATAATATGTAAATGAATGAATGTGGCTATATTCCAATAAAACTTGATTTACGAACACCAACATTTGAATTTCATATGTTTTTTTTTTCTTTTCTTTTCTTTTTTTTTGAGACAGGGTCTTGCTCTGTCACCCAGGCTGGAATGCAGTGGCATGATCACAGCTCACTGCAGCCTCGACCTCCATGGGCTCAAGCAATCCTCCCACCTCAGCCTCCTGAGTAGCGGGATTTACAGGCACACACCATCATACCCAGCTAATTTTTTCACTTTTTGTAGAAACGGGGTCTCACTATGTTGCCAGGGCTGGTCTCAAACTCCTGGGCTCAAGTCATCCATCCGCCTCAGCCTCCCAAAGTGCTGGGATTACAGACGTGACCCACTGCACCTGGCTTCATATGATTTTCATGTCACAAATATCCTTTTTTTTTCAATCATTTAAAAATATAAAAAATATTCACAATTGGCTGGGCAGGGTGGCTCACGCCTGTAATCTCAGCACTTTGGGAGCCCGAGGCGGGCAGATCACAAGGTCAGGAGATTGAGACCATCCTGGCTGACACAATGAAACCCCGTCTCTACTAAAAATACAAAAAAAAAAAGAATCAGCTGGGCGTGGTGGCAGGCACCTGCAGTCCCAGCTACTTGGGCGGCTGAGGCAGGAGAATGGCGTGAACCTGGGAGGCGGAGCTTATAGTGAGCCAAGATCGTGCCACTGCACTCTAGCCTGGGTGACAGAGTGAGACTCCATCTCAAAAAAAAAAAAAAAAAATTCATAATCTGCAGGCCATACAACAGCAGGCTGTAGTTTACAATCTCCCACTCTAAATTCCTTTTTTAATAATTTTTTGTAATGTGGAGTCTCACTACGTTAACCAAGCTGGTCCCAAACTCTTGGCTCAAGTGATTCTCCCGCCTCAGCCTCCCAAAGTGCTGGGATTACAGGCATGAGCCACAACACCCGGCCTGCTGTAAATTCATACGTGTATATCAGCAGATATGATAGACTGTTTTGGGAAAGTGCAATAGGAAGGGTGGCTCGTGCCAAGCCCTGTACTTAGCACCGCAGTATAAGAGTGCTCGCTATAGCCAGACTTGGTAGCTCACGCTTGTAATTCCAGCATTTCGGGAGGCCGAAGTGCGCACATCACGAGGTCAGGAGTTCGAGATCAGCCTGACCGACATGGTGAAACCCCATCTCTACTAAAAACACAAAAATTAGCTGGGCGACGTGGCGGGCACCTGTAATCCCAGCTACTCGGGAGGCTGAGGCAGGCGAATTGCTTGAACCTGGGAGGCGGGGGTTGTGGTGAGCCGAGATTACATCCAGCTGCACTCCAGCTTGGGCAACAGAGTGAGAGTATGTCTCAAAAAATAATAATAATAAAATAAAATAAAAATAAATAAGAGTGCTCACTACACTCGACAAAGCAGGCAATGTATTATTCCCCATTAAGAAACGAGGAAAACTGGAGCTCAGAGATATGAAGCTACTTACTCAAGGTGACACAGAACTCAGTGACAGCCTTTGCATTGGGATTCAGGCAGTCTGACTTGACTCTGTATGTTTTTTTTAGAGGCAGGGTCTCCCTGTGTTGCCCAGGCTGAAGTGCGGTAGCTATTCATAGGTGCAATTATGGTACATTGCAGCCTGGAGCTCCGGGACTCAGGCAATCCTGAGTGGCCAGGACTACAGTCCCACACCACTGCACCTGGCTTTGATTATGATATACTGTAACTTTGTTACATAATAAAATGATATTAATAGCAAAGATGATATTAACAACAAGCTAAAAATAAAAGCTTATTAATATGCCAGGAGCCTTTTAAAGCACTTTATTTGTTTTTCTTTTTTTCTGAGACAGAGTCTAGTTCCGTCGCCCAGGCTGGAGCGCAGTGGCATGATCTCGGATCTCCGCAACCTCCACTACCCGGGTTTAAGTGATTCCCTTGCCTCAGCCTCCCGAGTAGCTGGTATTAGAGGCACCCACCATCACGCCTGGCTAATTTTTGTATTTTTAGTAGAGATGGGGTTTCACCATGTTGGCCAGGCTGGTCTTAAACTCCTGGCCTCAGGTGATCTGCCGGCTCAGCCTCCCAAAATGCGGGGATTACAGGCATGAGCCACCATGCCTGGCCTAAAGCACTTTATAAACTGGTATCTATTCTTCACAGCAATTCTAAGAAGTAAGAATTTTTTATATTTTTTTATTTTTATTTTTTTGAGACAGAGTCTCGCTCTGTTGCCCAAGCTGGAGTGTGGTGGCATGATCTTGGCTCACTGCAACTTCTGCCTCCCAGGTTCAAGCGATTCTCCTGCCTCAGCCTCTCAAGTAGCAGGGATTACAGGCATGCACCACCATGCCCGGCTGATTTTTTTTTTTTTTTTTTTTTTGAGACGGAGTCTCGCTCTTTCACCCAGGCTGGAGTACAGTGGTGCAATCTTGGCTCATTGCAAGTTCCACCTCCCACGTTCACTCCATTCTCCTGCCTCAGCCTCCCAAGTAGCTGGGATTATAGGCGCCGGACTCCACGCCTGGCTAATTTTTTGTATTCTTTTTTTTTTTTTTTTTTTTGAGACGGAGTCTTGCTCTGTCGCCCAGGCTGGAGTGCAGTGGCCGGATCTCAGCTCACTGCAAGCTCCGCCTCCCGGGTTTACGCCATTCTCCTACCTCAGCCTCCTGAGTAGCTGGGACTACAGGCGCCCGCCAACTCGCTCGGCTAGTTTTTTTGCATTTTTTAGTAGAGACGGGATTTCACTGTGTTAGCCAGGATGGTCTCGATCTCCTAACCTTGTGATCCGCCCGTCTCGGCCTCCCAAAGTGCTGAGATTACAGGCGTGAGCCACTGTGCCCGCGGTTTTCTTTTGTTTTGAGACGAGTCTCGTTTTGTTGCCAGGCTGGAGTACAGTGGTGCAATCTCAGCTCACTGTAACCTCGGCTCACTGCAACCTCCAGGCCTCCTGGGTTCTAGTGATTCTCCTGCCTCAGACTCCCAAGTAGCTAGGACTACAGGTGCATGCCATCACGCCCAGCTAATTTTTCGTATTTTTAATAGAGACGGAGTTTCACCATCTTGGCCAGGATGGTTTCCATGTCTTGACTTTGTGATCCACCTGCCTCGGCCTCCCAAAGTGCTGGGATTACAGGTGTGAGCCACTGCACCTGGCAGGCATTTTTTGTATTTTTAACAGAGATGGGGTTTCACCATGTTGGCCAGGCTGGTCTCGAACTCCTGACCTCAAGTGATGACCGCCCGCCTTGGCCTCCCAAAGTGCTGGGATTATAGGCATGAGCCACTGCGCCCAGCCACAGGAATTATTTTTATCCCCATTTTACAGGTGAGGAAATAGAGGTGTGAGAGGTCCCTCAGCTTGCAAGTGGCAGGGCCCAGAAAGAATTCCAGGCCATCGGAACCCAAAACCCACATTCCTGACCATGGTCTCCTCCTTTCCAAGGCTCTGAGCACCTCTCCAGCCCCGGTCCCTGCCAGCCCCACTTACTGGCCACCTGCAGCCACACTTGGAACCACTGAGTCACATTCAGGATCTCCTGGCAGGTGTAATTCCCCTCATCTCCCAGGCCCAGCGATTTGATGTGCAGGGAGCTGGCATCCACTAGAGAGAAGCGAGGCTCAGCTGGTGGGAGGCTAGAGTTGGATGAGAGAAGGAAGACAGGCTCCGAGTCGTTCCGGTACCAGGTCACCAGGCCCCTCGGTCCCGAGATGTTGCCACAGTGCAGAGTAATATTCTCATGAACTTCTCCAATGACAACAGCCTCCAATCCTGTACAAGGCAAGATCAAGCTGTTACTACCCTTCTTAATTTCTAAACAATGTCCCTTTTTGGACAGTCCTCCTGTATTAGGATTTTTTTTTTTCATCAGGTATATGTTCTTTTTTTTTTTTTGAGACGGAATCCCACTCTGTCGCCCAGGCTGGAGTGCAATAGCACGATCTCGGCTGACTGAAACCTCCGCCTCTCGGGCAGCCTCGCAAGTAGCTAGGATTATAGGCACGTGCCACCACGCCCGGCTAATTTTTGTATTTTTAGTAGAGACAGGGTTTCACCACCACATTGGCCAGGCTGGTCTGGAACTCTTGACCTCAGGAAAGGTCAGGCTCATGCCCCCAGCACTTTGGGAGACCAAGGCAGGCAGATCACAAGGTCAAAACATTGAGACCATCCTGGCCAACATGGTGAAACCCCATCTCTATTAAAAATACAAAAAATTGTGGCTGGGCACGGTGCCTCATGCCTGTAATCCCAGCACTTTGGGAGGCTGAGGCGGGTGTTTCACCTGAGGTCAGGAGTTCGAGACCAGCCTGACCAACATGGAGAAACCCTGCCTCTACTCAAAATACAAAATTAGCTGGGCATGGTGGCACATGCCTGTAATCCCAGCTACCAGGGAGGCTGAGGCAGGAAAATCACTTGAAACTATGAGGCGGAGGTTGTGGTGAGCTGAGATCGCGCCATTGCACTCCAACCTGGGCAACAAGAGGGAAACTCTGTCTCAAAAACAAAAACAAAAACAAAAAATTAGCTGGGCATGGTGGCGTGCACCTGTAGTCCCAGCTATTTGGGAGTCTGAGGCAGGAGAATTGCTTGATCCGCCCGCCTCGGCCTCCCAAAGTGCTGGGATTACAGGCATGAGCCACCACACCTGACCGTATGTGTTCTTAAGATGCAGTAACACATACAGAGCAGCTGGGCATAGCGGCTCACACCTGTAATCCCAGTACTTTGGGAGTACAAGACAGGCAGATCTCCTGAGGTGAGGAGTTCCAGACCAGCCTGGCCAACATGGCAAAACCCCGTTTCTACTAAAAATACAAAAATCAGCCAGGCGTGGTGGTGCATGCTTGTAATCCCAGCTACTCAGGAAGCTACGGTGGGAGAATTGTTTCACCCTGGAGGCGGAGGTTGCAGTGAGCCGAGATTGTGCCACTGCACTCCAGGCTGAGTGACAAAGCGAGACTGTCTCAAAACAAAAACAAACAAACAAAAAACACATACAGAACCTCTGGTATGTTGAGACTCTTGGCCAGTCACTGACAATAATGAACTTGTAGTAGGTAACAAACAAAGCCCCAGTTGCCCAGCCAGCCTGCCCATCATCCATGCCCCTCACCATCCATGCCCCACATCACCGGGCGGGGGGGGCCATCCCATTCTTAGTGAGGACTCAGCCATGAGACCTGTTTTGGCCAATGGGATGTTGGGGAATGTGACACAAGCAGAGGCTTTAAAGTGCTTGTCTATAATCACTAGAGAAATGCAAATCAAAACTACAATGAGGCCGGGAGCAGTGGCTCATGCCTGTAATTCCAGCACTCTGGGAAGCCGAGGGAGACGGTTTCACTCGAGGCTAGGAGTTTGAGACTAGCCTGGTCAACATGGTGAAACCTCGTCTCTGCTAAAAATGCAAAAATTAGCCAGGCATGGTGGTGCACACCTGTAGTCCCAGCTACTCAGGAGGCTGAGGCACGAGAATCACTTGAACCCAGGAGGCAGAGATTACGGTGAGCCAAGATTGTCCACTGCACTGCAGCCTGGTTGACAGGGCAAGACTGTCTCAAAAACAAGAAAAAAACAACAACAAAAAGCCAGGCTCCATGCCTGTAATCCCAGCACTTTGGGAGGCCGAGGCAGGCAGATCACCTGAGCTCAGGAGTTTGAGACCAGCCTGGCCAACATGGTGAAACCTCATCTCTACTAAAAATACAAAAACTTAGCTGGGTGTGGTGGCAGGTACCTGTAATCCAGCTACTCGGAAGGCTGAGGCAGGGGAATCACTTGAACCCAGGAGGCAGAGGTTGCAGTGAGCTGGTATTATGCCATTGCACTCCAGCCTGGGCGACAAGAGCGAAACTCTGTCTCAAATAAATAAATAAATAAATAAACTACATGGTACAGACCCAAGTTGTCTCAATGGCTCCAGCTTGGCCCATTCTAGATCAGCCTTCAGCTAGTCATTGATCCCTAGGCGGATCAGCAGAGCCACCTAACCAACCACCCAGGCCTGTGGGTAATAAGCACTACTGTCATTTTGGGGTTGTTTCTTACACAGCATTACTGTGGCGATCAATAATTCATAGAGAACCCAAGTGGCTTTATTTGCCTAGAAACCCAGAAGGGGTAGAAAGAAGAGGGCTTTGGCTTTGCTTCCACTGTCCTGCTGCTCTCTCTGCCTCTCCCTCTCCCCCCATCTCAAACGGCCCTAGAGTTCAAGTTCTCTCAGAAGCTGCACGCAAGAATGGGCTGGCAGTAGGGACTGTGTGCCCACACTGGGCAAGGCACTGGGAACCCCATGGTGGACACAACACACAGAAACCTCCAAGAGTTCACAGTCTAGTGAAGAAAAGAGACAATAAACTGGCAATTACAATGCAGTGTGATAAACACCAAGATAAGGCCTCAGAGAAAGGGCTCCTAAGTCCAACTAGGGCAAATGTCAGGAAACACTTCCCCCAGGAAGCCAAACTGAGATCTGATGGACAAGTAGAATCAGCCAAGGAAAGGTGAGGATGGGTTCCCAGGCAAACGGAACACGTTCAAAAGCCCAGATCAGCGGCCGCAGAGTGTTAGAAACACAAATTATCAAACCTCACCCCAAAACACCCAAATCAGAAACTGTGGGAGAGCAGCAGCCCTTTTTGTTTTATTTATTTGTTTATTTTGAACAAATCAGCAATTATTTAACTTTTTTTTTTTTTTTTAAAGAGATGGGGGGCATGGGTCTCACTCTGTTGTCCTGGACAGTCCTGAACTCCTGACTTCAAGCAATCCTCCCACCTCAGCCTCCCAAAGTGCTGGGATTACAGGAGTGATCCACTACACCTGGTCCAGCATCTGTGGTTTAACAAGCCCTCCAGGTGATTCTGACGACCACTCAAGAGTGACAGGTGTCCGGGTGTGGTGGCTCAGGCCTATAAGCTCAGGGCTTTGGGAGGCTGAGGTGGGAGGATCACTTGAATCCAGGAGACTGAAGCTGCAGTGAGCCACGATCGTGACACTGCACTCCAGCCTGGGCAACAGAGAGATACCCTGTCTCTTTTTTTGTTTGTTTAATGTAAATAATTTTTTTTTTCTTTTTTAGAGATGGGGCGGGGGGGGGGGTCTCACTATGTTGCCCAGGCTGGTCTTGAACTCCTGAACTCAAGCATTCCACTCGGACCCACTTCGGGCTCCCAAAGTGCTGGGATTACAGGCGTGAGCCACCGCATCCAGCCGACCCTGTCTCATAAAAAAGACTGACAGGTGCTAACAGGCATTAGACTGTCACTAGGTAACAAGAAGCAAATGCAACCCATTTTGCTGAGAAGTTTCACAATTGTCCAGCCCCCTCCACAATCAAGACCCAAATACAAAGAGGCTGCAGGAATAGGAAGACGGGCAGAACCTGTTGGGGTGATAAAAATGATGAATTAGTGGTGATGGCCATGTAACCTTGGAATACACTAAAATCCCCTGAGTCGTACACTTTAAAAGGGTGAATTTTGTGGCATGTAAATTGTATCTGAATACAGCTGTTATAGAAAAAATAAACTGCCACCTGCCCCTGGCAATCCTTCCCGTTTAAGTGAAAGAGTAATCATTATCTGTATTTGGCCTCTTGTCTGGTTAGAAGGGCTCCCTTTGAGAGATCTGAAGCCAGCCTGGACCCCAAGAAGTTCTGATTCTCTCACCATTTTGGCCACACCCTTCCCAAAAGACTTTTGAGCCAAGTCAGGATGGAGAAAAAAAAAACAAATTTTAAAAACTAAGCCACTTGCTGAAAGGTGGAGAATGTCATCTAATGATAGAGATTCCAAAACAGCAAGAAATGCTTCTGAACAATCACTTTAAAAAGCAGGTGAGGGCCGGGGGCGATAGCTCACACCTGTAATCCCAGCGCTTTGGGAGGCCGAGGCAGGTGGATCATTTGAGGTCAAGAGTTCGAGACCGGCCTGGCCAACATGGTGAAACCTCGTCGATACTTAAAAACACAAATATTAGCGGAATGGCCGAGTGCGGTGGCTCCTGCCTATAATCCCAGCACTTTGGGAGGCCGAGGCGGCAGATCACCTGAGGTCAGGAGCTCGAGACCAGCCTGGCTAACATGGCGAAACCCAGTTTCTACTAAAAATACAAAAAATTAGCCAGGCGTGGTGGCACATGCCTGTAATCCCACCTACTCAGGAGGCTGAGGCAGGAGAATCACTTGTACCGGGGAGGTGGAGGTTGCAGTGAGCCAAGATCACCCCACTGCATTCCAGCCTGGGTAACAGAAAAACACTCTGTCTCGGAAAAAAAAAAAAAAAAAAGAGCAGGTAAGAATTCTTTTTATGTCTTCATTTATTTTTTGAGATGAAGTCTCACTCTGTTGCTCAGGCTGGAGTGCAATGGCTCAATCTCAGCTTACTACAACCTCTGCCTTCCGGGTTCAAGCAATTCTCCCGCCTCAGTCTCCTGAGTAGCTGGGATTACAGGCACCCGCCATCATGTCCCGCTAATTTTTTGAATTTTTGTAGAGATGGGTTTCACCATGTTGGCCAGGCCGGTCTTGAACTCCTGACCTCAGGTAATCTGCCCGCCTCGGCCTCCTGAAGTGCTGGGATTACAGGCGGGGGCCACCGCGCCCGGCCAAGAATTCTTTTTAAATTATTAGGACTGAGAACCCAAATTCTCCAGTGGCAACCCCCACGATAGAAAGGAAGATGAACTTTAGAGTTACAGATGCAACATGCGACCTGCAGACCTGCCCCTTGCCTAACTCCTTGGCAAGGAAATACAGGAACAGTGGCTTGGAAAAAAGCCCTGGTGAAACTTTAGTATTGGAACTTCAGCTAACATTGTCTTCTCCTCCAACGCATAGAATGACATGATCACAAAAGAAACCATTTGAAGGCTTCTCCTGGCTTGGCTTACTCCATTCTTTTTTAAACCACTGTATCTGAAGGTGCCTTTGGAGATCATCTAGTCCAGATCTGTGACTGCCCTATGGGCTGGGTTGACCATGAGTTTGAGTCCTGGCTCAGTGGAAAAGAACACAGTCATCTATTAGTGATGTCTGACATAGACATGGAAGGGGTAGTTCTTGCCTGGCAATCCTATACCTCCTCACTTTACTATTGAGAAAATTGGGATTTAGGAATATTAAATTATTCACTTGCCGGGCGCGGTGGCTCAAGCCTGTAATCCCAGCACTTTGGGAGGCCGAGACGGGCGGATCACGAGGTCAGGAGATCGAGACCATCCTGGCTAACACAGTGAAACCCCGTCTCTACTAAAAATACAAAAAACTTAGCCGGGCGAGGTGGCAGGCGCCTGTAGTCCCAGCTACTCGGGAGGCTGAGGCAGGAGAATGGCGTGAACCCGGGAGGCGGAGCTTGCAGTGAGCTGAGATCCGGCCAATGCACTCCAGCCTGGGTGACAGAGCGAGACTCCGTCTCAAAAAAAAAAAAAAAAGAAATTAGCTAGGCGTGGTGGCACATGCCTGTAGTCCCAGCTACTTCTAGGCTAAAGTGGGAGGATCAGTGCAGTGATTGCACCACTGCACTCCAGCCTGGGCAACAGAGCAAGAGCCTGGCTCGAAAAAAATAGCTGGCCATAGCAGTGGAGATAGGTTCCCCATGGGGCGGGCGGCAGTCAGCCTGAATGCCGGGTCATTCCAGCAGGATGACTTCATCCCAGGGTTCTTCTGTCTTCCCAGGTTCCTGGTGTTCATCTTGCAGGAAACAATGCCAACAGCTGGGGAGATGGGAATACTTGACGACCACCTTTCACGTCCAGAAACTGTCCTTCTCCCCTGCCACACACACCCCAGCACAGTGATTACTCAGCCAAATGCCTGGAGGGCCAGCAGGTAACACCCATGACTGAAGGTAGGGGGGCAAATATTACAACAGGGAGAGGTGGAACAAATTTGGGCTCACGTGCCCTAGATAAAAGGATGACCACTGCCCAGTTCCAACTGGGAAAGCAGGCCCCGTGTTGCCAGACCTTCAGATTTTTCCAGATAAACTGGAAACCTAGAGATGTTATTGTTTTTAAACGGTTGGTTTAAAAAAAAAAAGCAAAATAAAATTGTAGGAGCCTAACAATTAGGAACTTTTGGTACTTGCTGCTAGGAAGCTCCAGCATAATTTACAACTCATCTCCAGAAACGTGCAAGAGGAGACCAGCTGGGTAGAGCATACCCGGGAACACAAAAAGTAGGGCTCTGCCTGCATCCTGGCAAACTTCACCACCTCCTAGCTCCACCTCCTCTCCCTGCACCCCAGCTACCTCCCAGCTTGTCACACTCCCAGCGCACAGTAGGCACGCACAGTAGGCATGCTGGTGAATTAAATTCATATATATATATTCATATATATATATTATATATATATTTCAATCTTTTTATATTCTACATATTTTTGTAAGCACCCCCCAATTCTTTTTTCGTAGCAAAGCAGACCATAGATGAAGCATTTCAGACCTTTTGTCAATCATGTCAAGTGTGAGGGGAAGTCTTTTGTAAGTCTGCCAAGTATTTCAAAATAAAAAGCTTTTCCAAAAGTAAAGGCGGAAGACCCCGCTTTGAAGGCGCTGGTCAGCACAGGAAGACTTGCAAAGGTGTGTAGGGAAGTCCACCGGTTACAGGTGTAAAGCGAGTTCAACCTTGGGCAGAGGGAGGAGAAAAATAAAGTGGGAGTCTCGAGTTTGAGCACCAGCGTATCAGGTATTAATAAAACCAGAAAGCGAATTTACATCCGACGCTTAAAAAAAAAATCACTTTCCCGGCACACGTGCCTCTTTATTTTCCCCTGCACTTCGGCTCGGGTCCTCTGCAGCCTCACCGGCTGCCCACCCCAGGAGGCCAGGGGTATCTCGCCCCGCACCGGGCGCCCGGGAAAATTCCTTCCTGCAAAGACCGCCGAGCTGCAAGCAGGAAACCAAGACCCTCCTGGGGCGGCTTCTAGGCTGCGGCCACCACGGATCCAAGCGGAGTCGGAGGGAATTTGGTCCCTCGCTGTCCCCTCCCCACCGCTGACTGGGAAAACTCAACTTTTCCCTCCAGATCGCGGCCCCTTACCTAAGGCGACCCAGCCGGCCAGGAGCGCCCCGAGGCAGACGAGGACGCGGGGCTCGGGCGCACCGCCGCCTGCGGCCATCTCGCCCCAGATCCCGGCTCAGGAAATGCAGGCTCAGGGTGGGCTGGACGTGTGCGCCCCAGGGCACCGGGGCCCGGGGGACCAAGGGCTCCTCTCAGGTCCTCGGAACGGCAGAGTGGTCCCACTTTCTCGGCCCCCAGGAAGGATGCTTGGCTGAGCCGGGTGTCCGGGGCTGGGAGCGGCGCTCGGCTGCAGGCTCGGGTCCCGGCTCCCGAGCGCCCTGGCCGCGGAGGGAGGGCGCACCCCGCCCCCTGCGCCTGCCTGCCCACTCCCGCCGGCGGAAAACAACAGGAGCGGGCTCCCTCCCGCCTCCCAGCCAGGCGGGAGCCCAACTTCCTCTACCTTGGCCGGGGAGGAGGGCTTTCTGCCGAGGGCGCGCCGAGCCGGGTCCTGCCGGGCCAGGGGCGGAGCACGGAGGCTGGGCCCTCCCCGAGTCCACTCCGCCCGGGACAGCAGTACGGAGTCGCGGGGACAGCGGGCGGGACGGAGCCCTGCAGCTGCCGCAGGACGCACCCCCCGCCGCTGCCCCGAGCTGCAGAACACGGAGGAGGCGGTTGCCAAGCTGCAGAATGCAGGACCCCCCCCCACCGGCAGTCCCAGCTGAGGGTCTCGAGGGATTCCCGTCTGTGTCCCTGGGCGCGGGGCGGGCGCCAAGGCCGCCATCGCTTCCTTTCCCTACCCTTTGCAAAAGGGAGCCGGAGAAAGATGATCCCCTGAACTTCAGCCAAAGCAGCCACGAGACTCCGGTTCTCCAGTGAACTGGCTGGGACCACACAGTGAGAGCGAACGCCAAGGAGTCCCCAGGACCTGTTTCTCAAGAGTTTTGTTTTTGCTTTTCCCCTTTTCGTTCTCCCATCCCCTACCCAGTCAGATTCCCAGGCTAAGCTCTTCTCTTCCCTGCCATGCCCTCATCCCATTCTGTCCTGGGGAAAATGCGGCTTTGATATCCTCAGGAAGAGCCATCCATAAAACAGCCCTAGGAGAAACTTACTGTTTAAAATAATAATAACATGGCCGAGCATGGTGGCTCACGCCTGTAATCCCAGCACTTTGGGAGGCCCAGGTGGGCGGATCACGAGGTCAGGAGTTCGAGACCAGCCTAGCCAAGATGGTGAAACCCGGTCTCTACTAAAAATACAAAAATTAGCTGGGCATGATGGCTGGCGCCTGCAATCCCAGCTACTGGGTAGGCTGAGGCATGAGAATCTCTTGAACTCGACAGGCAGAGGTTGCAGTGAGCCGAGATCCCGCCATTGCACTCCAGCCTGGGCGACTGAGCGAGACTTGTCTCAAAATAAATATTAAAATTAAAATAATAAAATAAAATCATTCGATCTCCTGACCTCGTGATCCGCCCGTCTCGGCCTCCCAAAGTGCTGGGATTACAGGCTTGAGCCACCGCGCCCGGCCTTTTTTTTTTTTTTTTTTGACATAGGGTCTCACTCCAGTTGCCCAGGTTGGAGTGCAGTGGCACAACCATACCTCGCTGCAGCCTCAAACTACCAGGCTCAAGTGATCCTCCCACCTCAGCCTCCTGAGTAGCTGGGACTACAGGTGTGCACCACCACGCCCAGCTGATTTTTATATTTTTAGTAAAGACAGCGTTTCGCTATGTTACCCAGGCTGGTCTCGAGCTCCTGACCTCAAGTGATCCACCCGCCTTGGCCTGCCAAAGTGTTGGGTTTACAGGTGTGAGCCACTGCGCCCAGCCCTTTTTTATTCTTTGCTCAAATATTTTAAAATAACTGTTCATTGGCTGGGCACGGTGGCTCACGCCTGTAATCCCAGCACTTTGGGAGGCCAAGACAGGCGGATCACCTGAGGTAAGGAGTTCGAGATCAGACTGGCCGACATGGTGAAACCCCGTCTCTACTAAAAATACAAAAATTAGCCGGGTGTGGTGGCAAGCGCCTGTAATCCCAGCTACTCAGGAGGCTGAGGCAGGAGAATCGCTTGAACCCAGGAGGCGGCGGTTGCAGTGAGCCGAGATCGCGCCATTGCACTCCAGCCTAGGGGAGAAGAGCGAGACTTACTCTCAAAAATAAATAAATAAAAATAAAATAACTGTTCATCAGATTCTTGACAGGATTTTTTTTTTTTTTTTTTGAGACAGAGTCTCCCTATATCACCCACAGGCTGAAGTGCAGTGGTGCAGTCATACCTCATTGCAGCCTCCACCTCCTAGGGTTAGGTCGATCCTCCCAGAGTGCTGGAATTACAGGCATGAGCCACTGCACCCAGTTTGGTTCTTGCTTTTCATGTTTGACCTTGGGGCAGATCCTATACTTACCAGACCTGTTTCCTATATCCTCAGTACCTGCCAGCTAGTTGCCATTCTAATATACATTTGTTGAGTAAACAAAGGAGTTAATTGGTTTTGATATTGTAGTTCCTCAGCTTTTCTGGCAAACACCTTACATCCTCACCTGCAATAAACAAGCTATAAACAAAATCAGTAACTGGGCCAGGCAAGGTGGCTCATTCCTGTAATCCCAGCACTCAGGAAGACCAAGGTGGGCGGATCCCTTGAGGTCAGGAGTTCGAGAGCAGCCTAGCCAACACAGTGAACCTCCATCTCTACTAAAAATGAAAAATTAGCTGGGCGTGGTGGCACACATAATCCCAGCTCGTAATCCCAGCTTCTTGAAAGGCTGAGGCAGGAGGGTTGCTGGAACCCGGGAGGCGGAGGTTGTAGTGAGCTGAGATTGTGCCACTGCACTCCAGCCTGGACAACACAGAGAGACCCTGCTCTAAATAAATAAATAAATAAATAAATATTTTTAATTTTTTAAAAAAAACAATAACTGGCCAGTTTTCAGCAGAGGACCTGGAATTCTCCATGGCCTCTTGGTGGATTGCACAGGCCAGCCTTCCTGACATATCGGCCAAGTCCACTCATAGTTCTAATCTCACTGGACCCTCCCTGCAATCCTTGGATCTAAGGTGCAGTGCCATATACCATCCAGTTTTATTTATTTATTTATTTTTGAGATGGAGTCTTGCTCTGTCCCCCAGGCTGGAGTGCAGTGGCATGATTCCAACTCACTGCAACTTCCGCCTCCCGGGTTCAAGCTATTCTCCTGCCTCCGCCTCCCAAGTAGCTGGGATTACAGGCTTACGCCACCACACCTGCCTAATTTTTGTATTTTTAGTAGAGATGGGGTTTCACCATGTTGGCCACATTGGTCTTGAACTCCTGACCTCAAGTGATCCGCCTGCCTCAGCCTCCCAAAGTGCTGGGATTACAGGCGTGAGCCACCGCACCTGGCCAGCCATCCGGTTTTATAAGTGAGAAACCTACAGCTCTGGGAGGTTACCTCCGAGTCACACAGCTGGCTGATGGTAAGCTACGACTGACTGTCTGACTGCAACTTCAGCCCCACAAAGTTGCAAACTTGTCATATGTGCAAAGGCTGCCAGGGCTAAGGGGACATGCATCTGAATGTTGTGTGTGTCACTGGATGATCAGACACCAGCCGTCACCTGAGCAGAGCTGGCCTGGAAAGCACCACCCTCTTTGTTTTGACTGCAGGGGCTCAGGCCAGCCCTGAGTCAGAAGCTGTGTAAGGAGCTGCCCTGATGTCCGCTTGCATTTCAGGCCACTCTGGACAGTAGAAAGTACCCTGCCTAGAACAATGTTCAGTGAGTTGGGAGTTTTGCATGGGGTCCCCAGCAATGTAGGGTCCTTTTAAAGCCTAAGTTTCCCTGTCAGCAAAATAGACCTAATATTTATCGCATGGGATGTTGTAAAGATAAACTAGGTTGCGTTTTGAGGCTTAGGCTGGAAGACTTCTTGAGGCCAAGAGCTTGAGACCACCATGGGGCAACACAGCAAGACCCCCATGTCTACAAAAAATAATTTTTTTTTTAATTAGCCAGGGCCAGATGCTGTAGCTCACACCCATAATCTCCGCACTTTGGGAGGCTGAGTCTGGAGGATCACTTGAGCCCAGGAGTTCAAGATCACCCTGAGCAACATAGTGAAATCTTGTCTCTACAGATTTTTTAAAATTAGCCAGGCATAGTGGCACGCCTATAGTCCTAGCTACTCAGGAGGCTGAGGTGGGAGGATTGCTTGAACCCAGGAGGTGGAGGCTGTAGTGAACTATGATCATGCCACTGTACTCCAGCCTGAGCAACAGAGCAAGACCTGTCTCTGAGAAAATAAAAATAATTAGGATAAACTGGATTGACTTGTATGAAGAGAGTCAACAAAAATCTTTATAGACCTAAGGCATGGTTTTGGAGCCTGTCATTTGATATGCCACTGATCCCACAGTCCTATCTGGACCATGGGGCTCAAACACTTCTCTGTCCAGGGTGCTACATGTAGCTTTTTTTTTTTTTCTTTTAGATGGGTTTTCCCCTGTCACCCAAGCTGGAGTGCAGTGGTATGAACAGAGCTCACTGCACCTGCCTCCTGGGCCCAAATGATCTTCCCACTTCAGCCCCAGAGAAGCTGGGACTACAGGCACAGCCACCACACATGGATAACTTTTTTATATTTGTATTTTTTATTTATTTTATTATTTTATTTTTATTTTTTTGGAGACAGAGTCTCACTCTGTCTCCCAGCCTGGAGTGCAGTGGCGCAATCTCGGTTCACTGCAACCTCCACCTCCCGGGTTCAAGCAATTCTCCTGCCTCAGCCTCTGGAGTAGCTGGGACTACAGGCACGTGCCACCACACACAGCTAATTTTTGTATTTTTTGTTTGTTTGTTTGTTTAGTAGAGATGGGACTACAGGCACACATTACTACCTCAGTTAATTATTTTTTGTAGTGATGTGGTGGGGGGGTCTCACTATGTTGCCCAGGCTGGTCTCAAATTCCTGGGCTCAAGCAACCCTCTTGCCTTGGCTTCATAAAGTGCTGGGATTATAGGGCTGAGTCACTGCACCCAGCCAATGAAGTATCTCCATTCTCTGTTTTCTAAATGTGTCTCTCATTATTCTTTCTCTTTACAGTTTTCTTCTGCATTAAAACTTTTTTTTTTTTTTTTTTTTTTTTTTTTTAACGGAGTCTCACTCTGTTGCCGAAGCTGGAGTGCAGTGGTGAAATCTCAGCTCACTGCAACCTCTGCCTCCCGCGGTGGCTCACGCCTGTAATCCCAGCACTTTGGGAGGCCAAGGCGGGTGGATCATGAGGTCAGGAGTTCAAGACCAGCCTGACCAACATAGTAAAACCCTGTCTCTACTAAAAATACAAAACTTAGTGGGGCACAGTGGCATGTGCCTGTAGTCCCAGCTACTCAGGAGGCTGAGGCAGGAGAATTACTTGAACCCAGGAGGCAGAGGTTGCAGTGAGCCGAGATCATGCCACTGCACTCCAGCCTGGGTGACAGAGCGAGACTCCATCTCAAAAAAATCAATAGGCCAGGTGCAGTGGCTCATGCCTGTAATCCCAGCCCTTTGGGAGGCCGAGGTGGGCGGATCACCTGGGTCAGGAGTTCCACACCAGCCTGGCCAACATGGTGAAACCCCATCTCTACTAAGAGTACACAAATTAGCCAGGCATGGTAGCGGGCAGCTGTAATCCCAGTTACTTAGGAGGCTGAGGCAGGAGAATAGCTTGAACCCAGGAAGTGGAGGTTGCAGTGAGCCGAGATTACGCCATTGCATTCCAGCCTGGCAACAAGAGCAAGACGCCGTCTCAAAAAATAAATAAATAAATAAATATTTTTTTATTAGATGATTACTTCTCTGTCCTGTCTAAAAAACTTTTGCCCACCTGCAGGTCATAGAGATACGCTCCTGTGTTTTTCTAAAATTTGTATGGCTTAAGTTTTTTTTTTTTTTTTTGAGACAGATTAGTCTGTCGCCAGGCTGGAGTGCAGTGCACGATTTTGGCTCACTACAACCTCCACCTTCCGGTTTCAAGCAATTCTCCTGCCTCAGCTTCCCGAGTAGCTGGGACTACAGGCACATGCCACCACGCCCAGCTAATCTTTGTATTTTTAGCAGAGATGGGGTTTCACCATGTTGGCCAGGATGGTCTTGATCTCTTCACCTCGTGATCCACCTACCTTGGCCTCCCAAAGTGCTGGGATTACAGGCGTGAGCCACTGCGCCCGACCATATGGCTTAAGTTTTATGATTAGGTATGTAATCCTATACAAAAAAAAAATTTTTTTTTGAGTTGGAGTTTCATTCTTGTTGCCCAGGCTGGAGTATGGTAGCACAATCTCAGCTCAGTGCAACCTCCACCTCCTGGGTTCAAGTGATTTTCCTGCCTCAGCCTGCTGAGTAGCTGGGATTACAGGCATGTGCCACCACCCCTGGCTATTTTTTTTTTTTTTTTTTTTTTTGAGAAGGAGTCTTGCTCTGTCACCCAGGCTGGAGTGCAATGGCGCGATCTCGGCTCACTGCAACCTCTGCCTCCTAGGTTCAAGTGATTTTTCCTGCCTCAGCCTCCCAAGTAGCTGAGATTACAGGCCCCCGCCACCATGCACAGCTAATTTTTGTATTTTTAGTAGAGATGGGGTTTCACCGTGTTGGCCAGGCTGGTCTCGAACTCCTGACCTCAGGTGATCCACTCGCCTTGGCCTCCCAAAGTGCTGGGATTACAGGCATTAGCCACCACGCCTGGCCTAATTTTGTATTTTTAATAGAGGTGGGGTTTCACCATGTTGGTCAGGTTAGTCTCAAACTCTTGAACTCAGGTGATCCACCTGCCTCGGTCTCCCAAAGTGCTGGGATTACAGTCATGAGCCACCGCACCCGGCCAAATTATTTTTTGTGTATGGTGTTATGGTCTGAATATTTGTGTCCTCTCAAAACTCATATGTTGAAATTCAAATCCCCAAGTTAATGGTATTAGCTAGAGGGGCCTTTGGAAGGGGATAAGGTCATGAGTGTGGAACCCTCATGAATGGGATTAGTGCCTTTATAAAAGATGCCCAAAGGAGCTTGTTCACTTCTTCCACCATGTGAAGACACAGCGAAAAGACAGCCATCTGTGAACCAGAGAGTGGACCCCCACCAGACACCAAGTTTGCCAGTGCCTTGATCTTGGACTTCCCAGCCTCCGGAACTGTAAGAAATACATTTATGTTGTTCATAAGCCAATAAATAAATAGATTATTAAAAAATTTAAAAATTAGCCAGGCATGGTGGCGCATGCTTGTAGCCCTGACTACTCTGGAAGCTGAATCAGGAGGCTCACTTGAGCCCACGAGTTCAAGGCTTCAGTGAGCCATGATCATACTACCACACTCCAGCCTAGGCAATAGACTGAGACTGTCTCGAAAGACAAAAAACAGTAAGTGAAGCAAACAAACAAACAAACAAAATCCAAGCAATGTATAGTGAAATTCTCCTTGAAAGAAAGCCTTTTGGCTGGGCGCAGTGGCTCACACCTGTAATCCCAGCACTTTGGGAGACCAAGGCGGGAGGATCACCTGAGGTACAGGAGTTTGAAACCAGCCTGGCCAACATGGTGAAATGCCGTCTCTACTAAAAATACAAAAAAATTAGCTGGGCATGGTGGCGGGTGCCTGTAATCCCAGCTACTCGGGAGGGTGAGGCAGGAGAGTCGCTTGAACCTGAGAGGTGGAGGTTGCAGTGAGCCAAGAACGTGCCATTGCACTCGAGTCTGGGCGACAAGAGTGAAACTCTGTCTCAAAAAGAAAAAGAAAAAAAAAAAAAGAGAGAGAAAGAAACCCTTTTGCCCACCCCAGACCCCTAGTCTTCTTCCCCAGGGACGAGCTGTCTCACCAACTTCTGTAGACTACAGTCTTTACTGGTTGCCTAATATGCCCCCGTCAGAATATTATACAGCCATTAACACTGGGTTTTCCTTTTTTTTTTTTTTTTAGAGAGATGGGGTCTCACTCTGTTGCCTAGGCTGGAGTGCCATGGCACACTTATCAAACTCCTGGGCTCAAATGATCTTCCCACGTCAGCCTCCTGAGTACCTGAGACTACAGACCGTCACCACAATGCCTGGCCATTTTTTTAAATTTGTAGAGATGGAGTCTCAGTATGTTGCCCAGGCTGCTCTCAAACTCCTGGGTCAAGCAATAATCCTACCTCAGCCTCCCAAACTGTTGGGATTACAGGGATGAGACACTGCGCCTGGCAACTTGTATTTTTAAAGTTTATATAAGAATAAAAATCCCTCTATTGTGATGATTCAGATTTGTAACATTCCGTAAAAGTTTTTTTGATAGCAGCTTTATTTTTATTTTGAGACAGAGTCTTGCTTCGTAGCCCAGGCTGGAGTGCAGTGGCTCGATCTTGGCTTACTGCAACCTCTGCTTCCCAGGTTCAAGTGATTATCCTGCCTCAGCCTCTCGAGTAGCTGGGATTACAGGTGCCCAACACCATACCCGGCTAATTTTTGTATTTTTTTAATTAGAGACAGGGTTTCACTATATTGGCCAGGCTGGCCTTGAACTCCTGACCTCAGGTGATCAACCCACCTTGGCCTCCCAAAGTGCTGGGATTACAGGCATGAGCCATCACACCCCTGCTGATAACAGCTTTATTGAGATATAATTCATACCATAGAATTATCTCAAAGTGTACAATTCAATGGCTTTTAGTATAGTCACAAGCTTGTACAACCATTACTACCATCAATTTTAGATTTTCATCACTCCAAAAAGACACCCCACACCCTTTAGCTATCACCTTGCTATGGTTTGAATGTGTTCTCCAAAATTCATGTGTTGGAAACTCAGTCCCTCTACCCTCAAGAATGGATTAATGTTGCCATTGTGGGAGTGGTTTTGTTATAAAAGCAAGCAGCCTCTGGCTCTCTTGCTTTTGTCCTCTTGCCATGTGCTGTCCTCTGCTGTGTTATGATACGTCAAGAAGGTCCTCACCAGATGCTTGTTCCATGCTCTTGGACTTCTCAGTCTCTAGAACCATGAGCTAAATATACTTTTTTTTCTTTATAAATTACCCTACCCAGTCTGTGGTATACATGCAACAGAAAACGGACTAAGACACATTCCCAATTTCCTTATCTCCTCAACCCCCAGCAATCATCAATCTACTTTCTGCCTCTATGGTTTTGCCTATTCCAGACATTTCATATTAACAGAAGCAAGCAATATATGTTGTAACTAGCTTCTTTCACTTAGCACAATGTTCTCAAGGTTCATCTACATTGTAGCTTGTATCAGTACTTCATTTCATTTTATGGCCAAATTAGATTCCGTTGTATGGAGATGTTGGTAGCAATGAATCCATACAGGTCTGTGGCAACCTGAATCCTTGCCTCCTCAGAAGAGAGAATTCAACCAAGGGGCATAAGGCAGAGTGAGAAACTAAGGCAAGTTTCACAGCAGGAGTGAAAGTTTATTAAAAAGTTTTAGAGCAGGAATGCAAGGAAATAAAGTACACTTGGAAGAGGGCCAGTAGGGAACTTGAGAGATTCAAGAACGCATACAGCTTCAGTAAACATTCACATGCAGCCCCTCCCGAGCGCTGGCAGGCCATTGTACATGCAGACGGCCAACATATAAAACCCCAAGTCAAAGGTCAAACCACGCATTTGAATCTCTCAAGTTCCCTACTGGCCCTCTTCCAAGTGTACTTTATTTCCTTGCATTCCTGCTGTAAAACTTTTTAATAAACTTTCACTCCTGCTGTGAAACTTGCCTTAGTTTCTCACTCTGCCTTATGCCCCTTGGTTGAATTCTCTTGAGGAGGCAAGGATTCAGGTTGCCGCAGACCCGTATGGGTCTTGAGGCGTTCTTCCCTTATCAGTTGAGTGTTCCTAGAGGAAGGTCATGTACCAGTTAAACTCCACGATTTTCCCTTTTCATGCACATGCTTAAGCCCACTCACCCAGCTCCTGAGATCTTACTGGGAAGCTGCTGACCACCAGTTTCTGGCGTTTCTAACTATTGGGAGACTGTTTTTCCCTGGCATCGGCTGCAACCAATGATTATTTTAGAGAGACAGTTTAATAACTGCCTGACCATCTCCTGATGGGGCGGAGGGGCCTCCCCTTCCCTGCTTAGGTCTGACTAACTACCTACTGCAACAGAGATACCACCTTTTTTATATCCATTCATCTGTTGATTGATATTCAATTAATATTTAAGCCATGAAGTGACTCAGAACCTGGGGCACCTCTTTCCTAAAGTCCTCCCTTCCCTACCCATCATTCCACCTCTAGAAAGACATTGATTTTGCTTCCCTTGCTTGCCTTACTTTACTGTGAACAGATTGACACTTTTAAAAGCCTACCTCTCTTTATTTATTTATTTATTTATTTATTTTTTTTTTTCTGAGACGGAGTCTGGCTCTGTCGCCCAGGCTGGAGTGCAGTGGCGCGATCTCGGCTCACTGCAAGCTCCGCCTCCCGGGTTCACGCCATTCTCCTGCCTCAGCCTCCCGAGTAGCTGGGACTACAGGCGCCCACAACCGCGCCCGGCTAATTTTTTGTATTTTTAGTAGAGACGGGGTTTCACCGTGGTCTCGATCTCCTGACCTTGTGATCCGCCCGCCTCGGCCTCCCAAAGTGCTGGGATTACAGGCGTGAGCCACCGCGCCCGGCCCTACCTCTCTTTATTTACAGTGGGTTTTCTGGCCGGACGTGGCGGCTCAGGCCTGTAATCCCAGCACTTTGGGAGGCTGAGGCAGGCAGATCACTTGAGCTCAGGAGTTCAACAGCAGCCTGGGCAACATGATGAATCTCCATATCTACCAAAAATACAAAAAAACTAGCCGGGCATGGTGGTGTGCGCCTGTGGTCCCAGCTACTCAGGAGGCTGAGGTGGGAGGACTGCTTGAGCCTGGGGGATGAAGGTCGTAGTGAGCAGAGATCGCGCAATGGCACTCCAGCCTGAGTGACACAGCGAGACCCTGTCTCAGAAAAATAAAAAATAGGCCGGGCGCGGTGGCTCAAGCCTGTAATCCCAGCACTTTGGGAGGCCGAGACGGGCGGATCACGAGGTCAGGAGATCGAGACCATCCTGGCTAACACGGTGAAACCCCGTCTCTACTAAAAAATACAAAAAACTAGCCGGGCGAGGCAGCGGGCGCCTGTAGTCCCAGCTACTCGGGAGGCTGAGGCAGGAGAATGGCGTGAACCCGGGAGGCGGAGCTTGCAGTGAGCTGAGATCCGGCCACTGCACTCCAGCCTGGGCGACAGAGTGAGACTCCGTCTCAAAAAAAATAAATAAATAAAAAATAAAAAATATAGAATGGGCTTTCTTTGTTTTTGTTTGTTTTCTGTTTTCGTTTTTGTTTTTTTGAGACAGAGTCTTACTCTGTCACCCAGGTTAGACTGCAGTGGCATGATCTTGGCTAAGTACAACCTCCACCTCCTAGGTTCAAGCAATTTTTGTGCTTCAGCTTCCAGAGTAGCTGGGATTACAGGCTTCCGTCACCAGGTCCGGCTAATTTTTGCATTTTTAGTAGAGACAGAGTTTCACCATTTTGGCCAGGCTGGTCTCGAACTCCTGACCTCAAGTGATCTTCCCACTTCAACCTCCCAAAATGCTGGAATTACAGGCATGAGCCACCAAACCCGACCTAGAGTGGCCTTTCTGTATGCCAGTGCACCTGGCTGGAATTTAGTCAAGCAACACTTGATGCCATTTTTTTAAATTTTTTCAACAGTTTTAGTCAAACTGTTTGGGATGTGTAGTTGGAATTCCCAATTTCTTAGGGTCTCAGTGAGACAGGAATAATACAGGTTGGTCACAAGAGAACAGAAAATTCCAGGTAGCAGTTTCACATGACTTGCGAAAGGAAACTTCTGTTGCAGAAGTAAGGGACTGATAAGACCCTGAAAAACCAGGGTGTGGACCAAGCTGGCTAAGACCAACCGGGCCCAACATGGTGCTGGATTTGATGTAGGTTTCACCAAGGACCTCATTATACACTCATTAACGTACTAAATCCCACACCCATTGGGCATGGTGGCTCACGCCTGTAATCCCAGCACTTTGGGAGGCTGAGGCAGGCAGATGACCTGAGGTCAGGAGTTCGAGAACAGCCTGGCCAACATCGTGAAACCTCGTCTCTACTAAAAATACAAAAATTAGCCAGGCATGGTGGTGGGAGCCTGTAATCCCAGCTACTTGTGAGGCTGAGGCAGGAGAATCCCCTGCACCTAGGAGGTAGAGGTTGAAATGAGCCGAGATTGCGCCACGGCACTCCAGCCTGGGTGATAGAGTGAGACTCTGTCTCAAAAATTAATAATAATAAATAAGTAATAAATAAATTCCACACACACCAGGGCCATGATAGTTCTGGAAAAACCCATATTTGGTGTAAAAATGGGTAGCACCACAGTTCTGAGAAACCTCCACCTCTTCCCAAGAATCTTCATGAATATTCCACTCCTTGGTTAAAGAAACCTAAAAGAGCTGGGCACGGTGGCTCACACCTGTAATCCCAGCACTTTGGGAGGCTGAGGCGGGCAGATCACCTGAAGTCAGGAGTTCGAGACCAGTCTGGCCAACATGGTGAAATCTCATCTGTACTAAAAATACAAAAATTATCCAGGCGTGGTGGTGCATGCCTGTAATCCCAGCTACTCGGGAGGCTGAGCCAGGAGAATCGTTTTAACCCAGGAGGCGGAGGTTGCAGTGAGCCAAAATCGCGCCACTGCACTCCAGCCTGGGTGACAGTGCGAGATTCCGTCTCAAAAAAAAAAAAAAGAAACCCAAAAGGTAGAAACCCCAAGTCCCAAGTCCCATTGGACTCTGTCTTGAGTCAGCCTGCATCCCCTTTCTTGTATATTTTTCGCTTTACAATAAATCTTTGTATTTTCATCATTTTCTGACTCACTCTTGAATTCCTTCTCCAGATGGTGTCAAGAGCCTGGATACCCACTGGGGTTGAGGTCCCACCAGTCTCTGTCTAAAAAAAAAAAAAAAAAAAAAAAAAAATTACAGTTTAGGGGCCATGCAGCCTCTGTCTCCAGGAGTCTGAACAGCCCCAAATTACTCCTGGAAGTAACATCACTATTGTAAAACCTAAGATCAGGGCTTGGGAAATTTTTCAGACCCTGCACTTGATGGATGGATCAGCTGACACCACCCAGACGGGTAATCTGGCTCAGCCAGCTCTGCCATCCCACTTAGGAGCAGAAGACAGCAGAAAAACTCACTTCGATCCCCTGATTCCATCTCCAACCTGACCAATCATCACACCCCACTTCCCAAGCCCTACCCGCTAACTCATCTTTAAAAACCCTGATTGGCCAGGCGCTGTGGCTCAAGCCTGTAATCCCAGCACTGTGGGAGGCCGAGATGGGCGGATCACGAGGTCAGGAGATCAAGACCATCCTGGCTAACACAGTGAAACCCCGTCTCTACTAAAAAATACGAAAAACTAGCCGGGCGAGGTGGCGGGCGCCTGTAGTCCCAGCTACTCGGGAGGCTGAGGCAGGAGAATGGCGTAAACCCGGGAGGCGGAGCTTGCAGTGAGCTGAGATCCGGCCACTGCACTCCAGCCTGGGTGACAGAGCGAGACTCCGTCTCAAAAACAAAAACAAAAACAAAAACAAAACAAAACCCTGATCCCTGAATGCTCCGAGAGACTAATTTCAGTCACAGTAAAACTCCGGTCTCCTGCACAGCCAGCTCTGCATGAATTACTCTTTCTCCACTGCAATTCCCGTTTTTGTTTTTTTTTTTCTTTTTTCTTTTTTTTTTGAGATGAAGTCTCACTCTTATCCCCCAAGCTGGAGTGCAATGGCGCGATCTTGGCTCACTGCAACCTCCGCCTCCCAGGTTCAAGCGATTCACCTGCCTCAGCCTCCTGAGTAGCTGGGATTACAGGTGCCTGCTACCATGCCTGGCTAATTTTTGTATTTTTAGTAGAGATGGGGTTTCACTATGTTGGGCAGGCTGGTCTCGAACTCCTGTCCTCAGGTGATCCACCCGCCTTGGCCTCCCAAAGTGCTGGGATTACAGGCGTGAGCCACCGCACCCGGCCTCCCCTGTCTTAATAAATCCGCTCTGTCTAGGCAGCAGGCAAAGTGAACCCATTGGGCAGTTACGTTATCGTTTTACAGATGAGGAAGTTGAGGCTCAGGGACATGAATTAACTTTCCAGATAGTCATAGCCTCAAGTCCATGTTTATAAAATGCTGCCCTGGGTTATAGCATTCCCTATGGTAGTGATTTTTTTTTTTTTTTGAGACGGAGTCTCACTCTGTTGCCCAGGTTGGATTGCAGTGGCGTGATCTCGGCTCACTGCAAGCTCTGCCTCCCAGGTTCCGCCATTCTCCTGCCTCAGCCTCCCAAGTAGCTGGGACTACAGGCACCCGCCACCACGCCCAACTAATTTTTTGTATTTTTAGTAGAGACGGGGTTTCACCGTGTTAGCCAGGATGGTCTTGACCTCCTGACCTCGTGATCTGCCCGTCTCAGTCTCCCAAAGTGCTGGGATTACAAGCGTGAGCCACCGCGCCCGGCTTTTTTTTTTTTTTTTTTGAGAAGAAGTCTCACTCTGTCTCCCAGGCTGGAGTGTAGTGGCACGATCTCGGCTCACTGAAACCTCCGCCTCCTGGATTCAAGCGATTCTCCCCTGCCTCAGCCTCCCAAGTAGCTGGGATTACAGGCACCCACCACCACGCCTAGCAAATTTTTGTATTTTTAGTAGAGACGGGGTTACACCATGTTGGCCAGGCTGGTCTCAAACTCCTGACCTCAGGTGATCCACCTGCCTCAGTCTCCCAAAGTGCTGGGATTACAGGCATAAGCCACCATGCCTGGCCAGTAGTTGTTCTTAAACTTGGGTTGGGGGGTGGGGACATTGAGAACTTTGTGATAAGCCTGGGCAACATGGTTAGACCCATCTTTACAACAAATTTAAAAATTAGCTGGGTGTGGTGATGCTTTCCTGTGGTCCCAGCAGTTCAGGAGGCTGAGATGGGAGGATCACTTGAGCCCAGGAATTCGAGGCTGCAGTGAGCTATGACTGCACCACTGCCCTCTAGCTGGGCAATAGAGTGAGACCATCCCTGCTGGACAAGATGTCAGAGCCCGTCACTGGCAAGCGGTGGGCTCGCAGGTCGTAGGTTAGTAAAAAGAATTTACTGATGTCAGTATAGGTCTGAAAAAAGAAAAAATTTATTAGAAAGAACACTGCATGAAAGTGCAGCGGGGCTCCTCAGCACGAGAGGACTGAGTGCCCTGCGGTGAATTTTCCTTCCAGGTATTTATGGACCTAAAAGCGGGAGCTTAAGGGTAATTTGGACCACATTAGCTGTGCAGGTCACGATACATGATTACATTTGTAGACATTTTGATCCCCTCATTGTGCAGGGTCTGCACAATGAGTTTTGATACGCGTGCATTTCAGAGATGTATAGAAATTCTAGTTACAGGCCAGGCATGGTGGCTCATGCCTGTAATCACAGCACTTTGGGAGGCCGAGGTGGGCAGATCACTTGAGGTCAGCAGACCAGCCTGGCCAACATGGTGAAACCCCGTCTCTACTAAGAATATAAAAATTAGCTGGGCATGGTGGTGCACGCCTGTATTCCCAGCTACCTGGGAGGCTGAGGCGAGAGAATTGCTTGAACCCAGGAGATGGAGGTTGCAGTGAGCCAAGATCGTGACCTGAGATCAGGTCCTGAACTGAGGTCAGCAGTTCACTGGATTGTCACTCTAGCCTGGGTGACAGAGAAAGAGGCTCTCACTCAGAAAAAAAAAAAGAAAGAAAGAAAAGAAAAGAAAAGAAATGAAATTCTAGTTACAAATTTTTTGAGGAAAGAAGCCTGGAACCAGATGCCAGCTTTAGATTAAAAAATAAATAAAAATAAAATAAATAGGAAGAAAGAAAGAACGAAAGAACGATCAACTCAACAAAAGGCAGATTCATTGGAGAAAAGGCATGTAGATTTATTAATGTGAACAAGCAGGGAAACTACAGAGGAATTACCCACAACTCAAGGGAATTTGGAACACTAAATATCATTTTGAGATTACAGAAAGACAGGGGTTTCCATCCTGGCAAAATGGGTTATTGGAGGGAAAAAAGAAATTTAGGGGGAAATAAAGGATTACTAGGGAAATGAATGGGTCGGGAACCAGAAGAGAAATTAACTTGTAAATAGATGTCTTTGAAATGTGAATGAGCCTGACATTATCTTGTGAAAGGATCTGTTCAGGTGTGGTTACCTTCTGGGTCTTCCTTTCTGCAATAGATAAAGAGATAACAGGGAGGGAAAGAAAGAGCAATTGTTTCTAATTGGGGGGTCTGGATTTTAGGTAGATAAAGGAACTTCCTGTGCTTTTGGAGGGGAGGGAATTATCAGAGAGATCCTTCTTCAGTTCAGTGTATCAACGCCTCCGTTTCTGAGCCCCAACAAAACAAAAAAGCCAATCCTGCTGGTCTAAACTGGAATTCTAAACTGGGTCGGTCTGGCCCAGGAAGTGGGAAAAAAAATAGTAATAATAACTCACTTACAAACTGGAATCACCAGGTGGCGCTCTCGGCCCTCAACAGAACCTGGGTTCCACAGCCAAGGTCATCTCAAAGATAATAGTTGGTTCAAGCTTCATGGAACTCCAAAAATTTCAGAGATTATTGGTTCAACCAATAGCCTTCACCTTCCAAGGGAGGAAAAGTGTCCCAGAGTTGTTAAACAGATTGCTTAAGGTCACAGCTCACGGACAAAGGCAGGGCTCACCCGCTTGTCTAATCCTGATATTTCTAAAATGTATCACATATAGCTCCCCGACACTTTCAACAGAGCACAGTATGCACAAGGCAATATTTTCTTGTGATAATTCAAAGAATGGACTTTTGTGTATGAACACTGGTGTCTGTGCTGTGCTATCTGTGGGAACTAGATAGATTAGAGGACCTTTATCCCACACACAAAATGACCCTGGACTACTGTTTCTTTGTTCCAACAGCTATCTACATTTTTGTTAATTCCTCCGAGGGGTGAGGCACTGTGCATAGGTTTTGGTCCTCCTATTTGCCAGGTTTGTTTGTGTATCTCTGTGTCTTTAGGAAGAGATATTTCTCCCTTCTCTGAACTTCAGTTTATGGCAGTGAATAAAAGTTGCCAGCAGGAAGGAGATAATCAATAATTGGTAATTATTAATGTAAATACACTTCTTGACATGTTAGCAGCCAACAAACATGAAAAAATCATTAATCATCAGAGAAATGTAAATCAAAACTGCAATAAGGCTGGCTGGCTCACGCCTGTAATCCTGGCACTTTGGGAGGCTGGGGTGGGAGGATGGTTTGAGGCCAGGAGTTTGAGAACAGCCTGGGCAACATAGTGAGACCCCCATTTTGACGAAAGCTCTGTCACCAGGCTGGAGTGCAGTGGTGCAATCTCAGCTCACCGCAACCTCTGCCTCCTGGGTTCAAGGGATTCTCCTGCCTCAGCATCCCGAGTAGCTGGGATTATAGGCATCCGCCACCATGCCCGGCTAATTTTTGTATTTTCAGTAGAGATGTGGTTTCACCATATTGGCGAGGCTGGTCTCAAACTCCTGACCTTGTGATCCACCTGCCTCGGCCTTCCAAAGTGTTGGGATTACAGGCATGAGTCACTGCTCCTGGCCGCAAATAACTTTTGTTGCTGACCTATTTCTATTCAAAATTCTGCAGCTGTAGATTTATTCTTTTGGCTAAACATTGTGCTTCCTGGATTTATTTTTATTTTATTTTTATTTTTAATTAATTATTTAGTATTTTTTTTTTTGAGACAGGGTCTCGCTCTGTCGCCAAGGCTGGAGTCCAGTGGTGTGATCTCAGCTCACTGCAAACTCCACCTCCCGCTTTCAAGTGATCCTCCTGCCTCAGCCTCCCGAGTAGCTGGGATTACAGGTGCCCTCCATCATGCCCAGCTAATTTTTGTATTTTTGGTAGAGATGGATTTTTGCCATGTTGCTCAGGCTGGTCCCAAACTCCTGACCCCAAGCGGTCCACCTGCGTTGGTCTACCAAAGTGCTGGGATTACAGGCATGAGCCACCATGCCTGGCACATTTTTATTTTTTTAAAGAGGAAGTCTCTGGAGGAGGCAGCACACTAAATTACTTCAGGATGAACAGTTGTTAAAGTTTTTTTTTTTTTTTAGACGGAGTTTCACTCTTGTTTGCCCAGGCTGGAGTACAATGGCACGATCATGGCTCACCGCAACCTCTGCCTCCAAGGTTCAAGCGATTCTCCTGCCTCAGCCTCCCTAGTAGCTGGGATTATAGGCATGTGCCACCATGCCCGGCCAATTTTGTATTTTTAATGGAGACGGGGTGTCTCCATGTTGGTCAGGCTGGTCTCAAACTCCCAACCTCAGGTGATCCGCCCGCCTCCGCCTCCCAAAGTGCTGGGATTACAGGCATGAGCCACCGTGCCCGGCAGTTGTTAAAGTTTTTGTTTGTTTGAGACAGGGGCTCACTCTGTCACCCAGCTGGAATTCATTGGTGTGATCACGGCTCACTGCAGCCTGGACCTCCCTGGCTCAAGCCACCCTCCCACCTCAGCCTCACGAGTACCTGGGACCACAGGTGCGTGCGCTTACACCCGGCTAATGTTTTGTATTTTTTGTAGAGATGTGGTCTCACTGTGTTGCCCAGGTGGGTCTCAAACTCCTGGGCTCAAGCGATTCACCTGTCTATGCCTCCCAGGCGTGAGCCCCCGTGCCCAGCCGATTCTTAGTTTCTTGATGGCACCCAGAAGTTTGATCGACCCAGGAACCCAAGCAGCTTTGATTACCAGGGCTCTCTCCTTCTGTATACCTTACTCAAAAAAGCTCCCAGCAGGCCAGGAGCTGTGGCTCACTCCTGTAATCTCCGCACTTTGGGAGGCTGAGGTGGGCGGATCACCTGAGGTTGGGAGTTTGACACCAGCCTGATCAACATAGAGAAACCCTGTCTCTACTAAAAACACAAAATTAGTCGGGCATGGTGGTGCATGCCTGTAATCCCAGCTACTCGGGAGGCTGAAGCAGAAGAATCCCTTGAACCTGGGAGATGGCAGTTGCAGTGAGCCGAGATCGCACCACTGCACTCCAGCCTGGGCAACAAGAGCGAAACTGTCTCAAAAAAAAAAAAAAAAAAAAAAAACCTTTCTACATTTTTTATCTCTCTCTAAAGAAACATCACAGTTGGCCGGGCGCGGTGGCTCAAGCCTGTAATCCCAGCACTTTGGGAGGCCGAGACGGGCGGATCATGAGGTCAGGAGATCGAGACCACCCTGGCTAACACAGTGAAACCCCGTCTCTACTAAAAATACAAAAAAACTTAGCCGGGCGAGGTGGCAGGCGCCTGTAGTCCCAGCTACTCGGGAGGCTGAGGCAGGAGAATGGCGTAAACCCGGGAGGCGGAGCTTGCAGTGAGCTGAGATCCGGCCACTGCACTCCAGCCTGGGTGACAGAGCGAGACTCCGTCTCAAAAAAAAAAAAAAAAAAAAAAAAAAAAAAAAAAAAAAAAAAAAAAAAAAGAAACATCACAGTTAACTATTTGTTGTTTATTCTTCCAGATATGCATTTATATGCATTATATATGACATATTAACATATATATATTTTTGAGACAGAGTTTCGCTCTTGTTGCCCAGGCTGGAGTGCAATGGCACAATCTTGGCTCACTGCAACCTCTGCCTCCCGGGTTCAAGTAATTCTCCTGCCTCAGCCTCCCGAGTAGCTGGGATTACAGGCATGCATCACTACACCCAGCTAATTTTGTATTTTTAGTAGAGATGGGGTTTCTCCATGTTGAAGCTGGTCTCGAACTCCCAACCTCAGGTGATCCGCCCACCTCAGCCTCTCAAAGTGCTGGGATTACAGGCATGAGCCACTGTGCCCAGCCCATACATATATTTTTAAAGACATAAATAAGGTCACACACTATATGTTATTGTTGTTTTTTGAGCCTCTCTCTGTTGTCCAGGCTGGAGTGCAGTGGCGTGATCTTAGCTTAGTGAAACCTCCACCTCCTAGGCTCAAGTGACCCTCCTGCCTCAGCCTGGAGTAGCTGGGACCACAGGTGAGGGCCACCACACCTGGCTAGGTTTTGCATTTTTTTTTTTTTTTTTTTTTTTTTTTGAGACAGAGTCTCCCTCTGCCGCCCAGGCTGGAGTGCAGTGGCGTGATCTAGGCTCACTGCAACCTCCGCCTCCCGGGTTCACGCCATTCTCCTGCCTCAGCCTCCCGAGTAGCTGGGACTACAGGCGCCCGCCACCTCGCCCGGCTAGTTTTTTTGTATTTTTTAGTAGAGACAGGGTTTCACCGTGTCAGCCAGGATTGTCTCGATCTCCTGACCTCGTGATCCGCCCATCTCGGCCTCCCAAAGTGCTGGGATTACAGGCTTGAGCCACCGCGCCCGGCTAGGTTTTGCATTTTTTGTAGAGATGGGTTTCGCCATGTTGCTCAGCTGGTCTCAAACTCCTGGGTTCAAGCAATCTGGCCTCCTTGGCCTCCCAAAAGTGCTGGGATTACAGGTGTGAGCCACTGCACCAGGCATGTATGTGTGTGTATGTATGTGTATATATATATATTTTATTTGTTTTGTTTTGTCTTGTTTGAGATGGTGTTTCACTCCTGTTGCCCAGGCTGGAGTGCAATGGCACGATCTGGGCTCACCGCAACCTCCACCTCCCGGGTTCAAGCGATTCACCTGCCTCAGCCTCCTGAGTAGCTGGGATTACAGGCATGCACCACCACGCCCGGTTAATTTTGTATTATTAGTAGACATGGGGTTTGTCCATGTTGGTCAGGCTGGTCTCGAACGCCCGACCTCAGGTGATCCACCCTCCTGGGCCTCCCAAAGTACTGAGATTACAGGCATGAGCCACCATGACCGGCCCACCTCAGCCTCTTAAGCAGTTGGAACAACAGGCACCCACCACCCCACCAGCTAATTTTTGAATTTTTTGTTCTTTTTTTTTTTTGTCACGGAGTCTCACTCTGTCACCCAGGCTGGAGTGCAGTGGCGCAATCTCCGCTCACTGCAACCTCCGCCTCCCAGGTTCAAGCGATTCTCCTGCCTCAGCCTCCTGAGTAGCTGGGGTTCCAGGTGTGTGTCACCATGGCCGGCTTTTTTGTATTTTTAGTAGAGACGGGATTTCACCATGTTGGCCAGGCTGGTCTCAAACTCCTACCCTCAAATGATCCACCTGCCTCGGCCTCCCAAAGTGCTGGGATTACAGGTGTGAGCCATGGTGCCCAGTCACATTTCTGTATATGTGACATTTGCCCTTCTAGAACTTTGATCCAACTCTAGGGAATTGGCTTGGCAACGCTTTTAAATCTAATCTCTTTCTTTACTTACCTTGAACTTTTGGTCAAATGTTCACTACAGATAAACATGACTAAGTCAAAACAGTTGGAGAAGTAGAAATAAATTCCAGGTTGATGTGTTTTAATGAATAAAGTTTCTCAATTTCTGGAGCTTGCAGAAAATTCTGGAGCTTGCAGAAACTCATAACATTTTGATAAGTAGAGATGGAATCTGTTTTAATTAAGTGGCCAATATCATACATAATTAATATCAGCTGTGTACACATGCAAGGCGCTTACTCACCTGCTTAGATGCTGCTCTCTCAAGCTGATTAACAAGATCTCTGCATTGGTGTGTGCATCACTCATTTGCTACTTGCAGAAGGCATCTTTTGCTTTTACGTTTCCTACCTGTATTTCTTTTTCTTTTCTTTCTTTCTTTTTGTTTTTTTTGAGACAAAATCTCGCTCTGCCGCCCAGAGAGTCTAGCTCTGTCTCCCCGGTTGGAGTACAGAGGCATGATCTCAGCTCACTGCAACCTCTGCCTCCCAGGTTTAAGCAATTCTGCCTCAGCCTCCCGAGTAGTTGGGATTACAGGCGCCTGCCACCATGCCCAGCTAATTGTTTTGTATTTTCAGTAGAGATGGGGTTTCACCATGTTGGCCAGGATGGTCTTGAGCTCCTGACCTCGTGATCCGCCTGCCTCGGCCTCCCAAAATGCTGGGATTACAGGCATGCGCCACCACGCCCAGCTGTAATTTTGTATTTTTAGTAGAGATGGGGTTTCTCCATGTTGGTCAGGCTGGTCTGGAACTCCCGACCTCAGGTAATCTGCCTGCCTCGGCCTCTCAAAGTGTTGGGATTACAGGCGTGAGTCACCGCACCTGGACTTTATCATCTTATAATTTCTATAGATCAGGGGTGTGGGGATACCAGAGCTGGGTCTTCTGCTGACCCAGGGTCTCACGAGGCTTCAATAAGTGTCAGCCAGGTCTCGCGTCTCATTGTCAAAACCTTACTCAAGCTGGGAGAGCGAGCTGAGGTGTCAGGTGTCCAAGTAGACAATTAAGCAATAAGCCATCGGCCAGGTGCACTGGGCTCACACCTGTAATCCAAACGCTTTGAGAGGCCAAGGCAGGAGGATCACTTGAGCCCAGGAGTTTGAGACCAGCCTCAACAACATAGTGAGACCCTGTCTCTAAAAAAAAAAAAAAAAAATCGAAAAATTAGCAGGGCATGGTGGTGCACACCTGTAGTCCCAGCTACTCAAGAGGTCAAGGTGGGAGGATCACTTGAGCCCATGTGGCTGAGGCTGCAGTGAGCTGTGATTGCACCACTGCATTCCAGCCTGGGTGACAAAGCAAGGCCCTGTCTCAAAAGAAAAAACAAAAAAAAAAGCAATAAGCCAAAAATGAAAGAGGTAAGGCTTTATCACTTGATTGTGATGGTATAAGGGCCAGGAGTGGAAAAGTACTGGATATGAAATCAGAGTGGGAAACAGTGGGTTCAAGGTTTCCCCCTCCCATCCCCAGAAGGAGGTCTTGGCAGAAGCGCCAAAGACCTCTGCCCGAGGCCCCAGATAAAGAGACCTAGGATCAAACGTGCCGCCTGGTTAGGAATGCAAATGTGTTCAAAAGCATGGCTGGCCAGGACCGCTGGAGCTCCTGACTCCAGCTCCCTTCAGACACTGCAGTGCATAGGCTGGGCATCCAATGTGGTGTGGGGAGGGCAGCTTTCCCCAAAGCCGGCCAGGGAAAGCCTTCGTCATTGCCCACAGTCAGGCAGGCCTGAAGAATCTCCCCTAGGTTTTCAGCCAGGACCTGTACTCCACACTCACCCGAAAGCCGGGCTTTTGGGGGAAGGATCTGCTTCCAAGGTCACTCAGTGGTTGTTGGCAAAATTCAGTTCCTGGAGGGGTGGTTGGGCTAGGGCCTCAAGTCCCGGCTGGCTCTTGGCCGGAAGCTGCCCTTGGTTCCTTGCCACATGGGCCTGCTGCCACACGATGGCTTGCTTCCCAGAGGCCTGCGAGCTGAGAAAGCAATGGACAGCGCGAGCTAGCAAGACGGAAGCCACAGCCTTATACAACTCAATCGGAAGTGACATCCTGTCTGCACGTCGTAGGTTGTTTGAGATACGGTCTTGCTCTGTCACCCAGGCTGGGGTGCAGTGGCATGATGACGGTTTACTGCAGCCCTGAACTCTTAGGCTCAAGCCATCCTCCAGCCTCAGCCTCCTGAGTAGTTGGGACTACAGGTGTGCCACCATACCTGGCTAATTTTTAAAGTGTTTGGAGAGATGGGGGTCTTACCATGTTGCCTAGGTTGGTCTTGAGCTATTGGGCTTAAGCAATCCTCCTGCCTCGGCCTCCCAAAGTGCTAGGATTATAGACGTGAACCAGTGCACCTGACCCAGCCTTACATAACTTAATCAGAAGGGACATCCCGTTTACATGTCATGTTATTGATTAGAAGCAAGTTACTCAAGGGGAGGGAAGCATGTGGGGCCATGAATACCAGGACGTGGGGTTCACTGGGTCCATCTTAGAAACTGCCTACCAGAATGGTTATCTGGAAACGTGAAGGGGGAGTCTACATGAAATTGAAGCCACCCCACAGGTGGAAACATGGAAGACAGATACCTAAGGTATTAGTTAAGTCCCTGGATCCAGACACTCCTGAAGTCAATCACCCACCAGCATCTCAGTACATGAACAAATTAGTTTTCTCTTTTTTTTTTTTTTTTTTTTTTTTTTTTTTTGAGACTGAGTCTCGCTCTTGTTGCCCAGGCTGGAGTGCAGTGGCATGATACCAGCTCACTGCAACCTCCGCCTCCCAGGTTCAAGCAGTTCTGACTCAGCCTCCAAAGTAGCTGGAATTACAGGCACCCACCACCACACCCGGCTAATTTTTGTATTTTTAGTAGAGACGGAGTTTCACCATGTGGCCAGGCCTGTCTCAAACTCCTGACCTCGGGTGATCTGCCTGGAGTTTGAGACCAGCCTGAGCGACATAGTGAGACCTTGTCTCTACACGAAATAAAAAAAAAAAAAAAATTTAGCTGGGCCTAGTGGCATGGGCCACTAGGTTCTTAATGGTCTCAAATTCCTGAGCTCAAGTGATCTCCTACCTTGGCCTCCCAAAGTGCTGAGGTTACAGGCATGAGCCACCACACCCGGCCTTCTTCTTTTAAAATACCAGTTTGTACAGCCGCAGTAGCTCGAATCTGATTGGTCCAGGTCAGGCTGTAGAGTCAGGCCATTTCATAGGTGGTTTGAGAAGCCTTTGAATTGGCTGCAGGTGGGAGGAGTGTCAGTGGATGGGCCCCTGAGGACGTCCTAGGAGCTGTGGGTGTGGCAGGTATTCTGTTGAAGACACAAAGCAAGCCATTCTTCCCAAAGATGGTCAGGATTCTGGTTTGAATGATCACTAATTATTTTACTTTTCTTGAGAGAGGTTCTCACTCTGTTGCCCAGGCTGGAGTGTAGTGGTGTGACCTCGGCTCACTGCAGCCTCCACCTCCTGGGTTCACACCATTCTCCTGCCTCAGCCTCCTGAGTAGCTGGGATTACAGGTGCCCTCCACCACTCCTGGCTAATCTTTCTATTTTTAGTAGAGATGGGATTTCACCATGTTGGTCAGGCCGGTCTCGAACTTCTGGCCTCAAGCGATCTGCCCGCCTTGGCCTCCCAAAGTGCTGGGATTACAGGCATGAGCCACTGCGCCTGGCCTGAATGATAACTACTGTAATATTGCTGAAGTCTGCATGATGAGGCTTCCCCGAGTTTACGCATGATTTGACAGACCTGGTTTCCTTTCGGATGTGTGGTCGTCTGCATCAACTCAGGACTGCAGGAGATTAAGTGAGAACATAGAGGGTATTTTCTTTTTTTTTTCACTTTTTGAGACGGAGTCTCCCTCTGACACCCAGGCTGGAGTGCAGTGGCACGATCTTGGCTCACTGCAAGCTCCACCTCCCGGGTTCAAGCCATTCTCCTGCCTCAGCCTCCTGATTAGCTGGGACTACAGGAGCCCACCACCACGGCCAGCTAATTTGTTTGTATTTTTAGTAGAGATGGGGTTTCACCATGTTAGCCAGGATGGTCTTGATCTCCTGACCTCGTGATACACCTACCTCGGCCTCCCAAAGTGCTGGGTTTACAGGCGTGAGCTACCGCGCCCGGCCATAGCGGGTATTTTCAAATGCTTTCTCAAAGAGAAAAGGCAAAAAAATTCTCAAAGAGAAAAGGCAAAAAAAAAAAAAAAAGTCTCGATAGGAAAAATCTGACAAGTGGAATCCTGGTGACCTGTTAATGGTTAATTCTCAGAACAGTGTCTCCGTGCATATCCTTGGCCAGCAGCCAGCACCTCAGTCCCCTGGAGTGGCAGTTGCAAGTCACTGGCATGGCCACAACAGTTTCTGAATTCGAGCTAAGGACAGAACTTTGTTTTTGTCCAAAATTCCCTCATAATTATTTTTGTTTTGTTTTGTTGTGTTTTGAGACGGAGTCTTGCTGTGTCGCCCAGCCTGGAGTGCAGTGGCACGATCTTGGCTCACTGCAACCTCCGCCTCCTAGGTTCAAGCGATGCTTCTGCTTCAGCCTCCTGAGTAGCTGGGATTAGAGGCGCTCACCACCACGCCCGGGTAATTTTTGTATTTTTCACAGACAGGGGTTTCACCATGTTGGCCAGGCTGGTCTCCAACTGCTGACCTCAGGTGAACCACCTGCTTCAGCCTCCCAGAGTGCTGGGACTACAGGCATGAGCCACTGCCCCCGGCCCTAAATTTCCTTATTAAACAATTTCTCTTGCAGAAGCACAATGAGTGAAACTGGCATGAAGCCATTCCACTGAATAACCACATCAGTGAATTTCCTGGTCCTCTTTCAACAAACAAAAACAACTCGTGGTTTTCCAGGCTGGTTCATTTGAGTCTACCCTCAACCAGCACCTGCCCAAGCTCCTGGCCTAGAAGAGGCACACGTGGCAGAAATACAAGCGGCCAGCAGAATAAATAGCATCAATGAAGAGAGTCAAACTTTGTAAAACATTTGAAGAGATCCATTCTGAGTCAAATATGAGTGACCATGGCCTGTGGCCCAGCCCTCAAGAGACCCAGAGAACATGTGCCCGAGGTGGTTGGACACAGCTGGGATTTATACATTTCAGGGAGACATGAGACAGCAATTAAATACATTTAAGATATATATTGGGGCCAGCTGTGGTGGCTCACATCTGTAATCCCAGCACTTTGGGAAGCAGAGGCCAGTGGATCACTTAAGCTCAGGAGTTCGAAACCAGCCTGGGCAATGTGGCAAAACCCTGTCTCTACTAAAAATACAAAACGTAGCTAGGTGTGGTGGCACACACCAGTGGGAAGTGGGAGGATCGCTGGAGCTGGGAAGTTGAGGCTGCAGTGAGCCGTGATTGCACCACTGCATTCCAGCCTGGGTGACAGAGCGAGACCCTGTCTCAAAAAAAAAAAAAAAAAAAAAAAAAAAAATTGGTTCAGAAAGGTAGGATAACTTGAAGTGGGAGGGCTTTCAGGTTATAGGTAGATTTTTAAATTTTCTGATTCACAATTGGTTAAAAGAGTTATTATCAATAGAAAGGAACGTCTGGGTTATGATAAGGGGTTGTGGAGAACCCCCCCCCAAAAAAAAAATCCTCCAAATAGCAGGCTTCAGAGAATATATTGTAAACATTTCTTTCTTTTTTCTTTTTCTTTCTTTCTTTTTTTTTTTTTTGAGACAGAGTCTCCCTCTGTCACCCAGGCTGGAGTGCAGTGGTGCGATCTTGGCTCACTGCAACCTCCACCTCCCAGGTTCAAGTGATTCTCCTGCTTCAGCCTCCTGAGTAGCTGGGATTATAGGTGTGTGCCATCACGCCTGGCTAATTTTTATATTTTTAGTAGAGATGGGGTTTCACCATGTTATGCCACTGCATCCCAGCCTGGGCGACAGAGCAAGACTCTGTCTCAAAACAAACAAACAAAAAAATAAAGTGTGTATTTTTTGACCTAATTAAGAAAAGCTCCAATGTAATAAAATTTTCCAAAAACAGTCTTTCAAGTTTTTAAAGATATATGTATAAGGAGGTTCACTTCGCCGGGCGCGGTGGCTCAAGCCTGTAATCCCAGCACTTTGGGAGGCCGAGGCGGGTGGATCACGAGGTCAGGAGATCGAGACCATCCTGGCTAACATGGTGAAACCCCGTCTCTACTAAAAATACAAAAAACTAGCCGGGCGTGGTGGCGGGCGCCTGTAGTCCCAGCTACTCGGAGGCTGAGGCAGGAGAATGGCGTGAACCTGGGAGGCGGAGCTTGCAGTGAGCCGAGATCGCGCCACTGCACTCCAGCCTGGGTGACACAGCGCGAGACTCCGTCTCAAAAAAAAAAAAAAAAAAAAAAAAAAAAAAAAAAAAAAAAAAAAAAAAAAAAAAAAAAGGAGGTTCACTTCAGTGATATTGTAAAAGGAAAACAATGAACAAAACAGAGTACATCAAGAGGCTTGTTGAATAAATGATGGTTGAATAAATGATGGTGCATCTATAGAAGAATAAGTCATTAAAATGTTGAAGACTTTTTTGTTTTGTTTTGTTTTTGTAGAGATAGGGTCTCACTCTGTCCCCCAGGTTGGAGTGCAATGGCACAATCACGGCTCACTGCAGCCTCAAACTCCCAGGCTCAGGTGAGCCTCCTGCCTCAACTTTGGTAGTAGCTGTGATTACTGGCACATCCCTCCATACCGGGCTAATTTTTGTATTTTTTTGTAGAGATGGGGTTTCCCCATGTTGTCCTGGATCACGAGGTCAGGAGTTTGAGACCAGCCTGGCCAACATGGTGAAACTCTGTCTCTACCAAAAATACAAAAATTAGCTGGGCGCGGTGGCGCATGCCTGTAGTCCCATCCACTTGGGAGGCCGAGACAGGAGAATTGCTTGAACCCGGGAGGCGGAGCTTGCAGTGAGCCGAGATCCGGCCACTGCACTCCAGCCTGGGTGACAGAGCGAGACTCCGTCTCAAAAAACAAAAAAAAAAAAAAAAAGAAAGAAAAAAATAGTGCTCATCATATTCAGCAAAAAGCAAAAAGCAAAAAGCAAGCAGTTGGTGGTCACGGTAAGAGCAGTTTTGGTATGAATAAATACGGTTTAAAAAAAATTTTTTTTTTTAAAAAACAAAACCCAAACATTTCTCAGGACTTTTGTGAGGACGAATTTTGAGTGGAGAAAACGGACAAATACATTTCCCCATATATTTAAATGCTCAAAAGTTCACTCAGGTGCTCTCACCAGGCAATTACCATGACAAGTGATCTTGTGTGAAAATACAGAGAATCTGGCTCGTTTTAAGAAGTGCAAGAGAAAAGCAAGGCCTTACAGTTTCTGAATTTGGTGTGTGTGTGTATGTGTGTGTGTGTGAAGATGTGGTCTCACTCTGAAGCGCAGACAGGAGTGCAGTGGCAAGATCGTAGCTCACCGTGGCCTCAAACTCCTGGATTCAAGAAGTGATCGGCCGGGCGCTGTGGCCCATGCCTGTAATCCCAGCACTTTGGGAGGCCGAGGCGGGCGGATCACGAGGTCAGGAGATCCAGACCATCCTGGCTAACATGGTGAAACCACGTCTCTACTGAAAATACAAAAAATTAGCCAGGCGTGGTGGCGGGCGCCTGTAGTCCCAGCTACTTGGGAGGCTGAGGCAGGAGAATGGTGTGAACCCGGGAGGCGGAGCTTGCAATGAGCCGAGATCGTGCCACTGCACTCCAGCCTGGGCAACAGAGCAAGACTCCATCTCAGAAAAAAAAAAAAAAAGTGATTCTCCCGCCCCAGACTCCGGAGTAGCCAGGACTACAGGCATGCACCACTATGTCTAGCTTTTTTTTTTTTTTTTTTTTTTTTTTAAGTTTTCTGTAAAGATGGGGTCTTGCTATGTTGTCCAGGATGGTCTCAAACTCCTGGGCTCAAGCGATCCTCCTGCTTTGGCCTCCCAACGTGCTGGCGATATAGGTATGAGCCAGGCCACACTGCTGAACTTGGAAAGTGGAGCAAAGAATCATACAAAAAATTAAGAAAACCAAAACGAAACCAAGGCGAACTCAATTGCTTTTTTTTTTTTTTTTTCAGCGCGACACTTTGTAAGGCACGAACCTCTCTCTTAGGCGGACCTATTCCAGGGCGCCCTTTATTTTCATTTCTTGAAACAATAGCCTCGCAGGCCAAGCCGCGGTTCCCGAGAACTCGGCTGCCACCCGGAGCAGGTTGCATGGACCCAGGAGCGCGAGCGGCCCTGCTCTGCCAGCTTCGGCCAATCAGAGGCCAGGCAGCGGTGGGCGTGGCGCGGGGCGGTGCGCGGGGCGGGCGGTGGCTGGGGCGCGTGCTCTCGCTTGGTGGCTGGTTCTGCGCCTTCCCGGGTCAGTTCGCTGAGGCCTCCGTGTCGCTGCTGCCGCCTGCGCCTAGCCTGCCGCTGCCGCCCGCGCCTAGCCTGCCGCGGCACGCCCGGCTGCACGCTTTGCTTGGCCTCGCCATGCCGGTGGACCTCAGCAAGTGGTCCGGGCCCTTGAGCCTGCAAGAAGTGGACGAGCAGCCGCAGCACCCGCTGCATGTCACCTACGCCGGGGCGGCGTTGGACGAGCTGGGCAAAGTGCTGACGCCCACTCAGGTACACCGGGCGGCGGGCGTGCAGCAAGCGGCCCGGCACGGAGGCCTGTGACGGCCGCCTGGGTGGGACCCAGCGGAGACAGGGCCAGGGGCGGTGGGGAGGTTCAGCCTGCGTGTGTCGAGGCCCCCCAGGGCAGAGGTACCGGGGTCCGTGTCCCATGCCTGGGGGCCACCTCGAGCACCGGGAACCTGGCCTGTGGCGTGGCCAGGCAGGTTCGGCCTGCAGCAGAAATTCATTCACTTTTCCCGGGCTTCGGGCCCAAGAGGGGCCTAGGTCCGGAAACAGGCCGGATCCCCCTCTCCCTCAACGGGGCAGGGCGCTGGAGAGGGACGTCCCCGAAACGGAGTAGACTGTGGCCGTTCGGACGCCCCCGCCCCCAGAGCTTCCCCTAGGGCGTCAGCATTTTAGGCCTCGTTTTGGAGGGCTGAGAGCCTGTGACGCATTATGTAACTGGCGATGAGCGCGCCAGCCGATTTCTCTTTTGTTAAATCGGTCGACAGCGTGCAGCCGGAACGCTGGAGGGCGACGGTTTAGTTTTGCTGTTTGACCTCCCACGTCCACGGGGCTGGGGCTGCTGAAAGTGAAGAAACTAGATTTGCAGACGCCACTGCTAGTTGGTTATGAAGCTCCGGGCAACAGTGTTAAATAAACTGTCCCGACCTTACATTGTTTTTGATGTTCACAGAATTTAAATTTTTTGGATGTTTACATATGAAGTGGCCATCTAACATAGCCTCCCTTTCCCTGCCCCCGTCTCACCACCTTGGCTTTCTCCTTTTCTTTGCACTTTGAAACGTTAATGCAGATTTCACTTTAGCAGGCCCCAGGTAGCCTCGTGATCACCAAATCCAGAAACCCTGTGATTCCGGACAGACAATGTAAGGGTGTCCTTGGGAGGGGGACTCAGTGCCAGGGTTGGAATCCCAGCCTCATCTGTTTCTGTTAATAGTGTGCTGGGACACTAGCCCCGTGGTGTTGTTGGGACTGAAATAATACACAGCCTGGGCAACATAGTAAGACCCCAACTCTAAAAAAAAAAAAATGGCCAGGCGTGATGGTGTGAGCCTGTAGTTCCCAGCTACTCAGGAGGCTGAGGTGGGAGGATCGATTGAGCCCTCCCTGGAGGTTGAGGCTACAGTGAGCCTTGATAGCGTCACTACACTGCGGCCTGGGGGACAGAAGGAGACCTGGTCTCAAAATAAATAAATAAGATAAATGATGTATATAAAACTCCAGCTCCTGGCTCTTACAGTCAATACGGGGTCGTTGATTTTATTAAAAATCTATTCCGTTTTGTCTTTGAAGAGTCTGAGATCAAAGAAAGAGTATCGGTTTCTTCAGGATTTCTCTTTTTTTTCGAGACAGAGTCTCACTCTGTCGCCCAGTCTGGAGTGCAGTGGGGTGAGCTTGGCTCACTGCAGCCTCTGCCTCCCCAGCTCAAGCAATCCTCCCACCACCTCGGCCTCCCGAGTAGCTGGGATTACAGGTGCCCGCCACCACGCCCAGCTAATTTTTGAATTTTTAGTAGAGACGGGTTTCACCGTGTTGGCCAGGCTGGTCTCAAACCCCTGACCTCAAGTGATCCTCTCTTCTGGGCCTCCCAAAGTGCTGGGATTACAGGCGTGAGCCACCACACCCAGCCAGTTTCTTCAGCATTTCTGACTTTTTTACTCCAAACTGATTCCTTCATACAGGTTAAGAATAGACCCACCAGCATTTCGTGGGATGGTCTTGATTCAGGGAAGCTCTACACCTTGGTCCTGACAGACCCGGATGCTCCCAGCAGGAAGGATCCCAAATACAGGTGAGAGTTGGGAAAGACGAGGAAGAGCAGGTCATGCAGGCATGACTTATCGGGTGTAAGTTCCTTGCTGGACATGGAGAAGTAGACCTGGTTTGGGATCCCCCCACCCATGCTTAAGCCAGAGAATGCCTTTCCTGCCCTTTCGCCCCCTACAGCGGGTATCTGTAACTCACAGCCGAGAGCCATATCTACCTGTGGCTTGTTTTTGTACGGCCCCATGAGCTAAGAATGGTTTTTACATTTTTATTTTTTATTTTTTTGAGACAGAGTCTCAGTCAGTCACCCAGGCTGCAGTGCAGTGGCATGATCTTGGCTCACTGCAACCTCCACCTCCCGGGTTCAAGTGATTCTTATGCCTCAGCCTCCTGAGTAGCTGGAATTACAGGCACCCACCACCATGCCTGGCTAATTTTTGTATTTTTAGTACAGACAGGGTTTCACCATGTTGGCCAGGCTGCTCTCGAACTCCTGACCTCAGGTGATCTGCCCGCCTCAGTCTCCCAAAGTGCTGGGATTACAGGTGTGAGCCACCGCGCCCGGCCTGGTTTTACCATTTTTAAATGATCGGTGAAAAATTGAAAGAAGAATAGTACTTTCTGATGTGGAAATTAGACAAAATTTACGTGTCAGTGTCCATCAGTTATGTTTTATTGGAGCACAGCCGTGTGTCATCTGTGGCTGCTTTCGTGCTGCCGAGGCCAAGTTGAATAGTTGCGGCAGAGACTGCGGCCCCCACAGCTTAACACGTTTATTCTCTGGGCTTTTAATGGAAAGTTTGCTGACCTTTGCTCTAGAAAAAGAGGGTGGGAGGGGCTGGGTCTGCTCTTCTGCAAACCCCTGAGGTTCGTGCCAGCCTCTGAGAAAGTGAGGACTGTTGTTTGCGGCAGTGTTCTGGCACCCCGCATGTTCTCGATGCCAGTGTTCTGGCACCCCGCATGTTCTCGATGCCCCGTTGCTGGCTGTGCAGTGAGTGTTCCTGATCTTCTGTGGTGCTGACATCCCGTGTTTCTTCGTGCAGGGAATGGCATCATTTCCTGGTGGTCAACATGAAGGGCAATGACATCAGCAGTGGCACAGTCCTCTCCGATTATGTGGGCTCAGGGCCTCCCAAGGGCACAGGTTAGTAAAGGTGGTTTTTGGTGGGAGGGTTGGGAGGGAGCTCGGGTGCACATTCGGATTGGCTCAGTGCTTTTTTCTTTTCTTTTCTTTTTTTTTTTTTGAGACGGAGTCTCACTCTGTCACCCAGGCTGGAGTGCAGTGGCGCCATCTCGGCTCACTGCAAGCTCCACCTCCTGGGTTCATGCCATTCTGAAGCCTCAGCCTCCTGAGTAGCTGGGACTACAGGCGCCCGCCACCTCGCCCAGCTAGTTTTTGTATTTTTAGTTGACACGGGGTTTCACCGTGTTAGCCAGGATGGTCTTGATCTCCTGACCTCATGATCCGCCTGCCTTGGCTTCCCAAAGTGCAGGGATTACAGGCGTGAGCCACCGCGCCTGGCCTTTTTTCTTTTCTTTTGAGAGCCCTTAACCCTGCTGGAAATAGCATCTCAGCTCACCTGTAGGACAGCTGCCTTCAGGGCACACATTCACACCTGCAGGAGTGTCAGGTGGCTAGAGCCTTGGGTTCTGGACAGATGTGTGGAGTGGCCTCTGTGTGGAGTGGCCTCTGCATCCCTAGCCCTTTAGCAAGCAGGGAAGTCGGTGAGAGGGAATCACTGTTGCGGAAAGCTTAGCATGGCCTTTTGGGGCTGCGCTGGGTGGAATACACAGTTAAACTATCTCAAGCCTTTGCCCGGGGTGATCTTTGAGTTGCTAATTCTATAAAAAATTTCAGAAATGATCAGTTTCCAAATTAACTATATAAGGTTGCCTTCTGCATTCATTTTTTGCTCCCTCTTTCTGAAAAAGTCTAGCTTGGTATATTGAAAAAAGATTTGGAAGACTTCAGCAGAACTATATTGAAGACACACACACACTCATTGTATTGTGTTGTATCGTGTTATAGCTATTACATATAAAATACATGTAGACATCTAGAGATAGAAAGAGAAAGGCCACCATATTGAAACTTTCCAGGTTGGGTAAGTGCTGCCTAAGCTGATGGTGAGAGATGCATTCTTACTGCCTGGTGTTCAGTGCAGGATGTTTCCATTTGGTGGGACTGTCACAATCCTAGCTTTCGTACAGCTTATCCAGCCAGGAGTTAACATGAAGGGGTATAAGAACATCCCTGACATGGACAGTTGGTCACGGGATCTTGTTTTCTCTGGAGACCGGGAAGCTTCAGATGCCTTTAAACCCTCTCACATATGCATAGTAGATGGTAAAGGGACAGATTTCCCAGGGACCTATTAAGTTGTCTAGGGCAGTTATAAAATTAGGCAGCTTAATTATGGGAAGCTTACCCATGAGAATAAAGCAGTTCTCTCAAGTAAGAGCTGTGTTCTCATTTTTAAAAAAAGCCTCAGTAACTCATTTTCTTGTTGTTGCTTTTTCCATATTCTCGTAGTATGGTATAATTTACATGTAACAAAATGCACAGATCGGAAGGGTTCAGTCAGCAAATGTGATCAATGCCTACACCCATGGAAGGTACCAGCCATTGGAAAGATAGATGACATTTCCATCCTCCAGCAAGTTCTCATGTGACCTTTTTACTTAAATTCCCCCAGAGCTAACCATATTCTGACTCCTGTCTCCATAAATCACTTTCACTATTCTTTTTCCTTTTTTTTTTTTTTCTGAGATGGAGTCTCGCTCTGTCTCCCAGGCTGTATTGCAATGGCTTGATCTCAGCTCATTGCAACCTCCACCTCCTGGGTTCAAATGATTCTCCTGCCTTAGCCTCCTAAGTAGCTGGGATGACAGGCAGATGCCACCACGCCCAGCTAATTTTTGTATTTTTAGTATAGACAGGGTTTCTCCATGTTCCAGGCTGGTCTTGAACTCCTGACCTCAGATGATCTGCCCGGCTCGGCCTCCCAAAGTGCTGGGATTACAGGTGTGAGCCACCGTGCCTAGCCCGCCATATATTCTTGTGTGTATACATTCTTGTCATTTTGTAGGCAGGTGTTTCCATTTTTCTTGGGTGAATACTGAAGAGTAGAATTGTTAGTCATGGAAATTTCCCCAAGGTTCTCCAAATGGTTGAAAATGTTATACTTTAGCTGCAGTGTGCTGTGATCACACCACTGCATTCGGGGCTTGGTGATAGAGATCCTGTCTTAAAGAAAAAAGAAAAAGAAAACTTTATACTCTGATCAGCAATATCTGAAAGTTTCAGTAGAGCATATAACATCCTTGTAGCTCCATGCCAGCATTAGGTGTTGTCAGTCTTTTTTTTTTTTCCTTTTTGATACAGAGTCTCGCTCTGTCGCCCAGGCTGGAGTGCAGTGGCGCCATCTCAGCTCACTTCAAGCTCCGCCTCCTGAGTTTATGCCATTCTCCTGCCTCAGCCTCCCAAGTAGCTGGGGCTACAGGCGCCCAGCACCATGCCCGGCTAATTTTTTGTATTTTTAGTAGAGACAAGATTTCACTGTGTTAGCCAGGATGGTCTTGATCTCCTGACCTTGTGATCTGCCCGCCTTGGCCTCCGAAAATGCTGGGATTACAGGTGTAAGCCACCATGCCCAGCCTGGTCTTTTTGACTTTAAACACTTAAGTGAGTGTAAAATGGTGCCATTTAGGCCAAGCGCGGTGGCTCACACCTGTAATCCCAGCACTTCAGGAGGCCGAAGTGGGCGAATAACGAGGTCAGGAGATCGAGACCATCCTGGCTAACACGGTGAAACCCCATCTCTACTAAAAATACAAAAAATTAGCCGGCCATGGTGGCGGGCGCCTGTAATCCTAGCTACTCAGGAGGCTGAGGCATAGAATGGTGTGACCAGGGAGGCGGAACTTGAAGTGAGCTAAGATTGCGCCACTGCACTCCAGCCTTGGCGACAGAGTGAGAGTCCTTCTCAAAAAAAAAAAAAAAAAAAAAAAAGCCATTTTGTGGTTTTACTGTTCATCACCCTGATGACTAATGAGGTTTTAATGTCCTTATGACCATTCTTGTTTTGTAACTTGCTTTACTTGCTTTTTGAAAGCTATTTTTTTTAACGCTCATAAAAACATATAAAATTTACCATCTTTTTGTTTGTTTGGTTGGTTTTTGAGACAGAGTTTCACTCTTATGCCCAGGCTGGAGTGCAGCGGTGCCGTCTTGGCTCACGACAACCTCCGCCTCCCAGGTTCAAGCAATTCTCCTGCCTCAGCCTCCCGAGTAGCCGGGATTACAGGCATGTGCCACCACACCTGGCTAATTTTGTATTTTTAGTAGAGACGGGGTTTCTCCATGTTGGTCAGGCTGGTCTCAAACTCCCGACCTCAGGTGATCTGCCTGCCTTGGCCTCCCAAAATGCTGGGATTACAGGCAAGAGCCACCATGCCTGGCAAAATTTACCACCTTAACCCTTTTTTTGAGGGTGGAGTGCAGTGGTGTGATCCCATCTCACTTCAGCCTCCACCTCCCAGGTTCAAGTGATCTTCCCACCTCTGCCTCCTGAGTAGCTAGGATTAGAGGCACGCGCCACCACGCCTGGCTAATTTTTGTATTTTTAGTAGAGACGGGGTTTCACCATCTTGGCAAAGCTGGTCTCAAACTCCTGACAAGGGATCCACCTGCCTTAGCCTCTCAAAGTGCTGGGATTACAGGCGTGAGCCACCGCACCCCCTCCATCCTAACCATTTTTAAGTGTACACTGCAGTAGTGTTAACTACATTCACACTGGGTTTTATTTTATTTTATTTTTTTAGAGATAGGGTCTTACTCTGTCCCCTAGGCTGGAGCGCAGTGGCATGTTTTCAGCTCACTGCAGGGCTCAGCTCACCTCCTGGGCTCAGGCAACCCTCCCACCTCAGGCTCCCGAGAAGCTGGGACCACAGGCACAGGCTGCCACATCCAGTGAATTTTTCTGTTTCTGGTAGAGATGTGGTTTCACCATATTGCCCAAACTGGTCTCAAATTCCTCCTGCTGGGCTCAGGCGACCCTCCCATCCTGGCCTCCCAAAGTCCTGGGATTATAGGCCTGAGCTACCGTGCCCGGCCACTGAGTTCACATTGTTGTGAAACAGATCTCTAGATTTTTCATCTTCCCCAACAGAAACCCTGTCCCCATTGAACAACACCTCCCCGTTTCCCTTCCCCTAGCCCTGGCAGCCATCATTCCGCTTTCTGTTGCAGTGTTTGTCTATTTTACGTACCTCGTGGAATTGTACAATATTTGTCTTGACTGGCTAATTTCACTAATGTAATGTTCTCAAGGTTCTTCTCTGGTGTAGCATGTGTCTGAATTTCTTTTTAAGGCTGAATAGTCCTAGAGTAACACAGAGGAGTAAAGAAAAAATAAAAGGCTGGATAATATTCTGTTGTGTGTATAAACCACATTCTGATCATCCATTCAGCCATCAGTGGACAGTCGAGTTGCTTCTGCTTCTTGGCTATTGTGAATACTGCTGCATTGAACATCGGTGTGCAAACATTTAAAGAACTTTTTTAAAAATAACTTTTTTGGCCAGGTGTGGTGGCTCAAGCCTGTAATCCCAGCACTTTGGGAGGCTGAGGTGGGCGGATCATGAGGTCAGGAGATTGAGACCATCCTGGCTAACACGGTGAAACCCCATCTCTACTAAAAATACAAAAAATTAGTCAGGCGAGGTGGCGGGCTCCTGTAGTCCCAGCTACTTGGGAGGCTGAGGCAGGAGAATGGTGCGAACCCGGGAGGCGGAGCTTGCAGTGAGCCAAGATCATGCCACTGCACTCCAGCCTGGGCAACAGAGCAAGACCCTGTCTCAAAAAATAATAATAATAATAATAATAAATTTGTTCTGGCTGGGGCAGTGGCTCACAGCTGTAATCCCAGCACTTTGGGAGGCTTAGGTGGGCAGATCACTTGAGGTCAGGAGTTTCGCCAACATGGTGAAACCTGGTCTCTACTAAAAATATTAAAAAAAAAAAAAAAAAAGCTGGGCGTGGTGGTGCATACCTGTAATCCCAGCTACTCAGGAGACTGAGGCAGGAGAATCACTTGAATCTGGGAGGCTGAGGTTGCAGTGAGCCAAGATCATGCCACTGCACTCCACACCTAGGCAAGAGAGTGAGACTCCATCTCAAAACAAAAACAAAAACAAAAACAAAACCCACTTTAAAAAAGAAAACAAAACCTACTTTTACAAAAAAAGCTCATGGTACCTATTTGCATCCAGTATATCATTGAAGCTTGTAGAAAGCTGCTTAAAGTGAGTTTGGGTCACGTCAAAGTAGGTCTCCAGTTTTCTAAGGAAGTAAGTTTTGGAGATAGAAAGAAAATGTTCTTCTTTATTCTGGAGGCTCGATTGTGGTATGGTGGGCCCTAGTCATTGATTTGCTTTGTCCTTAATTGGGTTCTCATACCTGACAGAAGTGAAACGGGTGTTCTGATCGGAGGTGGTGGGTGGTGACTTGAGATTGGCTGGGAGCCTGAAGTGGGGTGAATGAAGAGCACAGAGCCTCGTGGGAGGCGAGGATAAGGGGGTGCAGAGGCCAGATCCCACAGGCCAGGAGAGGCTGGAACTAAGGGCTTGGGCTTTACACGTTACAGCAGGGGCCTAACACATTCTATTAGGTTGGTGGCAAAAGTAATTGCGGTTTTTGCCATTAATATGTTAATTGCCATTAAATGTTAATTTGTACCAAATACCTGTCTGGACCCTTGGTGTCCTCCTTGTAAATGGTGTGGTCTGGGTGCCTCCATGTTGAAACATTCGATAAAAACCAGTGATGTCCCCATCTCAAGTGCTGGGCTGTGTGTACATCTTCCCTCTGCCTCTCCCCACAGGCCTCCATCGCTACGTCTGGCTGGTTTACGAGCAGGCCAGGCCACTAAAGTGTGACGAGCCCATCCTCAGCAACCGATCTGGAGACCACCGTGGCAAATTCAAGGTGGCGTCCTTCCGTAAAAAGTACGAGCTCGGGGCCCCGGTGGCCGGCGCGTGTTACCAGGCCGAGTGGGACGACTATGTGCCCAAACTGTACGAGCAGCTGTCTGGGAAGTAGGGGGTTAGCTTGGGGATCTGAAGTGTCCTGAAGGCCCCAAGCCCTGTTCCCTAGTTCAGTGTTGCATGTATAATAGATTTCTCCTCTTCCTGCCCCCCTTGGCACAGACGACACCTGGCCAGTCAGATGGTGTTTGAGGGTGGCTTTTCCTGCTGCCTGACCTTTCTAATTTTACTCACTCACTCTGATTTATGTTTTGATCAAATTTGAACTTCGTTTTGGGGGATATGTTGGTACTGTGATGGGGTCATCAAATTGTTCATCTGAAAATAGCAACCCAGAATGTAAAAAAGAAAAAATCGGGGGGGGGTGGTGGGGAAAGACCAGTTCTATAGTGACAGAGCAAAGCGTCAAATAATCTTTAAGGGAGGTTGAAAAAAAAAAAAAGATTGGTTGCCTCTGCCTTTGTGAACCTGAGTCCAGAATGGTACACAATGTGTTTTTATGGTGATGTCGCTCACCTAGACAAGCAGAGGCTGGCATTGAGGCTGACCCCCAACACGGTACATCTCAGATGCCTCGACAGGCATCAGCATGTCGCTGTGTCCCCTTTAAAGAGCAGTCCTGGAAGAGGCAGGAGGAAGAGTAGCTTTGCTGCCGTTGGGACGTGGCCATGGAGACCAGCAGCAGCGCTCGCTGACAGCTTAGGGGAGGAATCCTTACATCTTTGTCTGTTAAATTGATCGTTCTCATGGGGGTCAGAAAAGCTGGTCTGGAATCGCTGAATGTTGCATTAATTGTGCTGTTTGCTTATAGTTGAATAAAAATAGAAACCTGAATGGAGGAACCGAGTCCCCGGATGTTTTGTCCTATTGGGTGTGGGTTTCATAAGCCTGGGAAGTCAAAGTCTCTCAGGGTGAGTCGTCTCCGTGACCAGCAAGTAATGGCTGGGACTTGTTTCAGGGGCCGTACGGAGGGTCCGTGCCTCTACATGTGCCATTAACCCACAGTAGGAGCAAACCGTTAGACTTGAGGTTTCTAAAAAAAAAAAATCATAAAACGTGAGGCCGAGTCGTCTTGCCCAAAAAGCACCTTTGCTTCAAGTGGTCCTTTTGACCTGAGTAGGATGTTCTGAAGAAGCCGGCTGCAAACCGTCCCGCTTGGTGAAGTCTGGTGCGGACACGGTAACAATGCCTAAGAAGTAGCCTGCACTTTCCGTTCTCGTGTGTTCTCCACAGAGGATCAGCACCAAAGAGGTGCGCAGGGTAGGAGGGTGAGAAGGTCACGGTCTCATGCCATCTGATTGTACCAAAAGAAAGGAAAGGAGGTGTTTGAAGGTGCAAATCACTGATTTGGTGTCTGCAATGGAAAGGGGGGATCCTGAATCAGGCCTGACAGGCGCTAATGACTGGCGCTTCCCCATCTTTCACTGCAGTAGTTTTTTTTTCTGAAAAAACTTGAAAATGTTGCCTCGCTGGAAGCACATAAGGTAGATGTAAGTTTTCTTGTTTTTTTATTTTTTTGAGATAGAGTCTTGCCCTGTCACCCAGGCCGATCTCGGCTCACTGCAACCTCCACCTCCTGGGTGGGTTCAAGTGATTCTCCTGCCTCAGCCTCCTGAGTAGCTGGGATTACAGGCATGTGCCACCACGCCCAGCGAATTTTGTATTTTTAGTAGAAAAGGAGTTTTGCCATGTTGGCCAGGCGGCTCTCGAACTCCTGACCTCCTGACCGGCTTTGGCCTTCGAAAGTGCTGGGATTACAGGTGTGAGCCACCATGCCAAGCCTGGACGTTTTTTCTTTTTTTTTTTTTTTACTTTAGAGTTTTAAAATTCATTTTTTACATAATAAGATTTTGCTGAACACAAGTTATAAAGAAAACAACTGCCGGCCGGGCGCCGTGGCTCGCGCCTGTTATCCCAGCACTTCGGGAGGCTGAGGTGGGCGGATCAGCTGAGGTCAGGAGTTCAAGACCAGCCTGGCCAACATGGTAAAACACTGTCTCTACTAAAAATACAAACATTAGCTGGACATGGTGGTGGGCGCTTGTAATCCCAGCTACTGAGGAGGCTGAGGCGGGAGAATCACATGAACCTGGGAGGCGAGGTTGCAGTGAGCCGTGATCACGCCATTGTACTCCAGCCTGGGCGACAGAGTGAAACTCCATCTCAAAAAAAAAAAAAAAAAAAAAGAAAAAAAAAAACTATCCTGTTGACCTTGACCTTGAAAATAAATGTAAAGACTGGGCATGGAGGCTCACACCTGTAATCCCAGCACTTTGTGAGGCCAAGGTGGGGCAGATCACCAGCCTGGGCAACATGGTGAAACCCCTGTCTGTAAAAAATGCAAAAGTTAGCCCGATGTGTGGACTGGCTCCTGTAGTCCCAGCTACTAGGGAGGCTGAGGTGGGAGGATCACTTGAGGTGAGGGGGTCAAGGCTGCAGGGAGCCGTGATTGCACCACTGCACTCCATCCTGGGCAACAGAGCAAGAGCCTATCTCAAAAAAAAAAAAAAAAAGTAAAGTGTGATACACCTACATGGTTAGACAAGTTGTGCGCTATAGGAAGAAAATGTCTCCTACCTTCCATTTAGTTATTGGTAAATACAAATATATGTATCAGCATATATCTACATATTTATTCTAAAAAGTCTTACTCTAGATACTGGCATACATTGTTCTGCCTTTTTTTTTTTTTCCCCAAGCTAATGAATCTTCAGTTAACAAGTCACCACAAATGTTTTGTTTTGTTTGTTTTGAAACGGAGTCTTGCTCTGTCACTGAGGCTGGAGGGCAATGGCACGATCTCAGCTCATTGCAACCTCCACCTCCTGGGTTCAAGCAATTCTCCTGCAGGCTTGCACCACCATGCCTGGCTAGTTTGTTTTGTATTTTTTAATAGAGACAGGGTTTTGCCATGTTGGCCAGGCTGGCTTAGAACTCCTGACCTCAAGTGATCTGCCCGCCTGGGCCTCCCAAAGTGCTGGGATTACAGGTGCGAGTCACTGCACCTGGCATTCACCACAAATGTTATCTGAAGCAAATATTTGATCTTATATATGTTCTATGATGTATTTAACCAGCCCCCTTGGGTGATAGGTTATTTCTGGTTGTTTGCTATTATAAACAGTGCTTCAGTGACCATTTATATGTATACAATGCTTTTTCAAGTAATTTTGTAGGGTGAATTCCAAGTATTGAAATAATTAGGTCAAAGGATATATACATTTTCAGTTTTTTTTTTTTTTTTTTTTTGAGACGGGGTCTCTTTCCGTTGCTCAGGCTGGAGTGCGGTGGCTCACAGCTCACTGCAGCCTCTGCTTCCTGGGCTCAGGGGATCCTCCCACCTCAGCCACCCAAATAGCTGGGACTACAGGTCTGTGCCACCATATACAGTTCATTTTTTTTTTTTTTTTTAGTAGATATGGGCTCTCCCTGTGTTGCCCAGGCTCATTTTCAATTCTGATACTGAGAAACCATTCTTCGCAGAGATCACACTGATTATATTCATGTCAGTGGCGTATGAAATTACCTACTTTTGGCCGGGCACGGTGGCTCACGCCTGTAATCCCAGCACTTTGGGAGGCAGAGGCAGGTAGATCACCTGAGGTCAGGAGCTCGAGACCAGCTTGACCAATATGATGAAACCCGTCTCTACTAAACATACAGAAATTGGCCAGGCATGGTGGCGGGCGCCTGTAATTTGGGCGCAATTTGGGAGGCCGAGGCGAGTGGATCACGAGGTCAGGAGATCGAGACCATCCTGGCTAACACCGAGAAACTCCATCTCTACTAAAAATACAAAAAACTAGCCGGGTGTGGTGGCGGGCGCCTGTAGTCCCAGCTACTCGAGAGGCTGAGGCAGGAGAATGGCATGAACCCGGGAGGTGGAGCTTGGCAGTCAGCCGAGATGGCGCCACTGCACCCCAGCCTGGGTGACAGAGCGAGACTCCATTTCAAAAAAAAAAAAAGTACCTACTTTTTCATACTCTTATCAGTCTTCTCAAACATTTTGACAATTTGATATTTACGCATATTTAAAATCATATAGTTTTTCTCTAAACTTCTGTTTTAATGAGACATTTTGATAACCACAAGTCCTTTTTCAAAGTCTGCAGATTAATGAGGAACTATAATGATCTGTTAGTTTCCTTGTCTAAAACAGGTACAGACTCAAATGATTCAGAATAAGGTGAACAAACCAACCAAAGAAGGTAAAATAAATGCAAAAGAAATTAACATAAAAAGAAAAATCTATCAATACTGGCCCGGCGCGGTGATTCACACCTGTAATCCCAGCACTTTGGGAAGCTGAGGCGAGTGGATCACTTGAGGCCAGGAGTTCAAGACCAGTCTGGCCGACATGGTGAAACCCCATCTCTACTAAAAATACAAAAGTTAGCCTGGCATGGTGGTGGGCACCTGTAATTCCAGCTACGTGGGAGGCAGAGGCAGAATTGCTTAAACCTGGGAGGTGGAGGTTGCAGTGAGCCAAGATCGCATCACTGCACTCCAACCTGGGTGACAGAGTGAGACTCCATCTAAAAAAAAAAAAGAAAAAAAAAAAAGAAAAAAACATATTAATACTAACGTGGTACTAAAGAGAAAAAAATACATATATATGAGAAGGCAATAGTCATCTTAGAAAGAAGGGTGATGCCATGTTTCCCTTCTTCAACTGGTATGTGATGCGAACTTGCCCAAGGGTGGCTAGGAAGTGGGTGACCCCCATTCTGAACTCAGCTCTGTCCTCAAGGTCCAGCTCATAACCACCAGGCCCACTGGGTCACAAATTCCAGCTTCCTCATTTGAAAAGAAAATCAGGTTTGCAGGGGGTTGTCAGCCCGCCTTATTTATCTCACACGGTTGTTGGAGGACAAAATCATCTTTTGTTGGGATTAATAGTTAATGTATGTAAATGACTAAACTTGGCCTGATTGTCATATAAGAATAAAGTACAAAAGCCCAGTTTCCTCAGGCCTGTTTCCTCACTGCAGCCTCCACCTCCTGGGTTCAAGCGATTCTCCTGCCTCAGCCTTCCTAGTCCCCCTGCCTTCCTTACTGCCTCCTCAGGCAGGTACTAGGAGGAGTTGGACAACTCTGTCCATAGCAGGTGTTAGGAGCAGGGACCCACATCCCTGTTTCCTGTTAACTGCCCTGGGACACATCCCTGACGACTGTGCAGTGGGACCTTTTTTTTTTTTTGAAACCGAGTCTCGCTCTGTTGCCCAGGCTGAAGTGCAGTGCTACAATCTTGGCTCACTGCAATCTCCGCCTCCCGGGTTCAAGCAATTCTCCTATCTCAGCCTCCCGAGTAGCTGGGATTATAGGCACCCACCACCACGCCCGGCTGATTTTCATATTTTTAGTAGAGACAGGGTTTCACCATGTTGGCCAGGCTGGTCTCAAACTCCTGACCCCAGGTGATCCCCCCACCTCGGTCTCCCAAAGTGCTGGGATTCCAGCTGTGAGCCACCGAGACCTTTTCTAAAGATAGCACCTACAGTCTCAGACATAGAGCCCTTTCCCAAACTAGCTAGACTTTTTTCACCACAGTGAGAAATGGATGAAATAGGCTACAGGAAGCTTTCCTACCCTACCGAAGATGGAATACCCTTTGGATATAGATCAGACGGGTCTCGATTCAGACCCCACCCCGCCACTTACTCTGGCGTGAGCTTATTTCTTCATCTGTGAAATCCTAGTGTTCTGTCACGTGGCAAGCGTAAGCACGCCATCCATGGTATCTGTTTCTCTTCATTACATGTCTTCTTTCTAGCCCTTTCCAGTATTATTTTCAGATGTACCTAATATAGAAACTCCAATGAACAGAGCTATTTAGGAAACACAATTATCACTGAGTGTGAGTTACAAAAGGTTTTACGGTTGGGATTAACCCATGTTGGTAATTATTTTTTAATTTTATGAGTATACCTTTCTGCTTTAGCCTATCATTGTGAACATGACTGGTCACATTTGTCTCTGACACATGAACATCCTGTAGGAAACAAGAATGATCTTCAGGTCATCGTACTTCTTTTTTTTTGAGACGGAGTTTCACTCTTGTTGCCCGGGCTGATGTGCAATGGCACGATCTTGGCTCACTGCGGCCTCTGCCTCCCGGGTTCAAGCGATTCTCCAGTCTCAGCCTCCCAAGTAGCTGGGACTACAGGCACCCATCACCACACCCAGCTTATTTTTTGTATTTTAATTACAATACAATGTAGAGACGGGGTTTCACCATGTTGGCCAGGCTGGTCTTGAACTCCTGACCTCAGGTGATCCACCCACCTCAGCCTCCCAAAGTGCTGGGCCCATCCCAGGTCATCTTATTCTAAAGAGCAATTTCCAGGGGTGTCCAAGGGAGAGAACACAGTCATGGGTTCTTAGCTTCTGTTTCTGGTTGGGCCAGTAAAGCCCCTTCCTCATCCCCCTTTTCCATGTATCACTAGACACGGAAACCAAAAACCATAGCCTCAGGCTGCCAAAAGCCTAAAACAAAACAGAGTAACAACAAAATAAGGTGGGTTGGACAAGCCTGATACAGCCTTAAGCATATGGGATCTTACTGAGATTGTCCTGACCCCCAAATCATATCCCTGAAATTTTGTATTTTTTACTATCTCATTGTTTTACATGTAAAATTATTCTAATAAAAGCAGAATATGAGGGGAGGCGGGGTCTAATATTACATGGGATCATTTCAAATATTTGGTTATGGTGCCTTCTCCCCAGCCTGCTTTCCTTTAAGGGTGCCCAATTTCTCTCTTCAGCAATGCATGCTTCTATGCACGACTGGCGCGTGGGGGGTTTTGTGTGTGTGTGTGTGTGTGTGCGCGCGGATGCCTTCTATTCTTTAGGACAGAAAGGTGCCGTTGACCATGAGCCCACATCGAATGGTGCAATGCTATCTTCGGCCCCATAGAAGAACTTGGAAGACGCAGCTTTACCTGAAAGTCTTGAATGGCTCCTCTTTGACTCACCGAGGCTGTGGAGAACAGTTTCACGAGGGTGGCTGTCCCTCTGAATTGTGCACTGGTGAACCTAGAAGGGAAACCTCCTGCTACAATAACACAGCAAGGCGATGTGATGAACACTTTTATTTACAAATATAATTAAAAGCTCTGACAGTTATCATGCTCTTCCTTGGAACCTGAAAAATGTTTTGTTTTGTTTTTAAAGTGCATGCAAAAGAAGTAAAGCCTTTTTTTTTTTTCATCATTTTTTATTGTAAGAAAATACACAGTTTGAAAGTGTGAATAATGCAATATTTATGACCAAGAAATGGGACTTAGGAAGGGGAAGGGAAGTAAAGAAAAAGATCAAGATGATCTGATTGAGAGACAGTGTTGAACTCCAAATACTGAATTGGAAAAGGAGGGAGGTGGGGAGGAACAGGAGGAGGAAGTAAAAAAATTTGATCAGAGAAACAGTTAAAATACAATATGAAAATAAGTAATACCTCTCCTTAAATTCCTTCTATACACAAAATACACGATTTGCCAAAGCCCAATTTGTGCTACTGGGATTCTGTGAGCTCCTTTAAGTGTATTCACATCCTCTGCAACAGCAGAAAATGATTATGATACAATCAGAATATGCTGAAGACAAGTTAAACTCTTGCCAGCAGGTTCTTAAAAATCACAAGATCTCTTCACCCCACCCACCCCCCATCCCCCAAAAAGTAATAATATGTCACCACTGATATGTACATCACAATTAGTTTCTGTAAAATGTATCAAATTTTCAATCTTTAATAAAACTTTGTTTTTTTTTATTCCTGATGAATAAATACCAAAAAAATAAAATAAAATAAAATAATGCAGCAGCTAGTTAAGGTGTAAGGCTGCGGATATTGTGTCTCTCTCCCCCTTGGCATTTATTATTATTTTTTTTTGCTTTACTTTCACAGATTGGTGGTAATGAGTGATTGCTTAAAGCAATATACATCCATTTTTTTTGTTGTTGGTTTATTGGTTTTGTTAAAACTGTCTCCAAAGTTTTCACTGAAACATTTTGAATCACATCAATACTGTGACGTGTACTATGAATAGAAGAGACGGCCAGGTTTTGGCCAGCACTGAAAGTTGACACGGGGGGAGGAAGGGGGCCCCTGATGGAGTAAGAATAAACAGGCACTAGTCCGACACGATGTCAGTAAGAGTAAGAGAGAGAGAGAGTGAGAGCAACGCCCGTTAAAATGGGGAATGTGGTTTTGCAGGGTCTGAATTTTTTTCTGTTTTCTTTTTTTTTTTTTTTTGTAAATGGCAAAAAATTTAATCTCATCTATAGTCCTCCTTAGGAAAATCTAATGTAACCAAATTCCCAAATCCCATTCTGAGGCTCTCCATGTCAAAAGTTTCAATCTCTCGCTCTTGCCTTTCCAATAGGTTCTTTATTCTCTCGCTGCGTTCCTTCTGAAGGGCAGCCAGCTCCTCTTCAATCTGAAACAAGCACAATGCAGTTCTTAATGGAAAGCATCTCCTAACAGGCACCCACATGACGTGCACACACATATAGGCACACACATGAAGTGCACACACACACAAGAACTAAGGGAGGACCGAGGAAGGCTGGCCGAGTCCTGTGATCAATGCATCTAAATCATTATATTTAAAACTTGCTCACAAGAATAAAAATGTCTGGGGTCCACCTGGGGCTGGCAATGCCATTCTAGCAAGCCCAGCAGCTGGGCGGATCTAGGTCAGTGTCCTGTGTGAGGGGATGGCTCAGGAGAAGCTAAAAGACACTCAAGCACAATTGGATTGTGCTGCTTTCCCACAGAGAGCCAAATGCCTCCTGGGTCATTAGTAATTTAGTTCTAGAACAGGAGCTGGGAAAATAGTCTGTTATGTTGGTCTCAGGGAACTACTGGAAGAAAGTGCAAATAACTGGTTAAGCAAATAAATGCTTAACAGCTTTGAGATGCCTCATGAAATCTTTTCTACTTCATATTCCTCAGAATATCTAAAGCAATGCATATTTCAGTTGGGATAACATTTATTATGCATGGCAATATCAGCCTATCATCATTTTAATTTTTTTTTTAAAGAGCCCTGCTGGTGATTTCTCTCGGTTTAAAAATAGCTGAAAAGTCAAATCTATTATACATTTGGCTTCCTCGTGCCATTTGGCAGCCCTGCTATCAGCTCACAGTACCTTTCAGGTGTCACATCAATCCCCCCAAGCAACCCACGCCATTCCTTTGGCTGGGAACGTTGAGGGTTTCCTAGCAGAGTAGCAGAAAGACTTAGGATGTGGGGTCAGACATGCGTGCCTTGGTGTTTCGGCCTGCAGAATGGGAACAGTGCCTACCTCACAAGGGTACCAGTAGCATAAAGCAGGTAAGTGAAAAGTGCCCAGTTTAATCTCCAACTAAGGAAGGCTGCATAGACGGCAGTTCCCTCAGCCACGCCCCCTTCCACCCAGTGGCAGGGGCCCCCCGGTAACGCTCTCATACCTTCTGCCCTTCCCCCCAGTGGCAGGGGCCCCGGTAACGCTCTCATACCTTCTGCCCTTCCCCCCAGTGGCAGGGCCCGGTAACGCTCTCATACCTTCTGCCCTTCCCCCCAGTGGCAGGGGCCCCGGTAACGCTCTCATACCTTCTGCCCTTCCCCCCAGTGGCAGGGCCCGGTAACGCTCTCATACCTTCTGCTCAAGATGTGCTCTGCGCAGAGACACCCTCTGCTCTAGCTTCTGGAGCTCACGTTCATGTTGTGCCTCTGTTTGCATCTTGATTTTGCTCTGGTAGGCGTTGAGCAGCTCCATTTCCTGCTGGAGCTGTAGCCTCAAGGCCTGGCATTCTGCTTCTTGAGCCTCATCTAGCCGTAACTGTGGGCACAGAAGACACACACGGTCACGCACCCTTGCCTACGGCCCTTGGTGGCCCACAGCCCCTGGTGACTACTGGAAGAGGCTTCCTCACTTGGATTGAAATTGGTTCCCCCCTCAAAAACAGAGATGCTCTGGGTACATCTGAGTTAGGAATCAAAAACAGTCAAGCCTGCCAGTGGGCTACAACGTACCAAACACATTCTTTTCAGTGCGGTCTGAAACCACAGCAGCAGGCGTCAGGAAGGTTACAACCGCGGGCTTTGGAGGTGGGCTCCTGGGCTTGAATTACAGCTATACCATCCACTTGTGTGTGTTACACCTTGGCATATTACCTACCTCGCTAGATCTCATGTGTTTCATCCTCAAGAAAATAACAAGAATAGTTCCTATTGTCTGAGATTAGCGGGAAGATTAAATGCAAGAATTCATATAAAATCCTAGGCACGGTTCTCAATGCATTACAAGTGTTCAAGAAATAGTAGCAGTTATCATTATTTTGGTTTCAACTGATCATGTCCTTATTTCAAGATCTTTAACCCTAAAATCATTTAGATACGCTTAACTCTAAAAAAATGAATCCAATTTCCATAAAACTTGAGGGATATACCACAGTACTGTTATGCTCCAAGTAGTAATGTTGGCACCTGTTGTCGGCTATAAAAGTTACCTTGCTAGCCAGCCAATCCAAAACTCCAAGTGGTTCAAAATCTCTTCCCTGGCTGCTGGCTCACCTCTGTTATCTCACTGCTTTGGGAGGCCAGGGTGTGAGGATTGCTTGAGGCCTGGCGTTCAATACTAGCCTAGGCAATATTGTGAGAGCCCCATCTATACAAAGATTTTTTTAAAAACTAGCCAGGCATGGTGGCATGTGCCTGTAGTCCCAGCTACTTTGGGAGGCTGAGGCAGAAGAATCTCTTGAACCCAGGAGTTCGAGGCTGCAGTGGGCTATGATCACAGCACTGCACTCCAGCTTGGGAGACAGACTTTGTCTCATAAAAAGAAAAAATATTTTCCCCACAGAGGGTAGGTACCCTTGATAATTTTAGGAGGCATAACTGCTTTGAAGCAATGCCTGAACTTTGTCTTATACAAGATACCCAGATCCTGCGTGGAGAAAGAACCAAGTAGAAGTGCCAACTTCTCAAAGCAGAGTTGAAGGCTTCGGACCATCAGCAGAACAGTGTTTAGGAACGATGACCCCTGGTCACAGGCTTGGTTTGGTCCAATTTTGGCAGGCCCTCAGTTTGGCTGAGAACTGAGATTAGAACCCTTGAATCAGTCCATCTACCCTGAGCTTATCTGTGTTTCCATATTGACCACTTTTCCAAGATACTTATTCTCCACCTTATGTACAGTTTGTGACAATATACATATCTTGATTGAAAAATTACTTTTCAAAATGTTATATTAAAACAGTTTTAGAAGGGCCGGGCATGGTGACTCAAGCCTGTAATCCCAGCACTTTGGGAGACCAAGGCCGACAGATCACGAGGTCAGGAGATCGAGACCATCCTGGCTAACATGGTGAAACCCCATCTCTACTAAAAATACAAAGAATTAGCTGGGTGTGCTGGCGGGTGCCTGTAGTCCCATCTACTCGGGAGGCTGAGGCAGGAGAATGGCGTGAACCTGGGAGGTGGAGCTTGCAGTGAGCCCAGATAGTGCCAGTGCACTCCAGACTGGGCGACAGAGCGAGACTCTGCCTCAAAAAAAAAAAAAAAAAAGAAAATAGTTTTAGATAGTTATTTGCACGTGTCTTCTTTTAGTACTTCTGGAGAAACATACTATAGAGATTAAAGGAACATAAAATAAATTATGTAATATTTCCAAGGTACCGTCTAAAAATTAATCCTAACCAGGTTTCATTAAAACCCTTAAAGAGGACAGATAGTTCTCATTTTCCCAGTAAGGAATGAAGGGATAAGAGACATTAGACACAATACATAGTCTTTGGCAGGAACAGACTCACAGGTAAATGCCAAAGGATTTACTGGCTCCCAGTGAAGGCTGTTATTGATTCCCTCTTGATATGGGAGGTTCCTTATCAGTGAAGGAAGTGGAAGTCCTATTCCACTTGTCTGCATTAGTTGCTGTACGCCCCGGCTAAGTGGGTGAGAGGTTCATTCTATGGTCAGTTTAGACCATCAAAACATCTTTAAACATTCAGAACATCTCCATTTCCTTTTATTTCTGGCATGCTATTATTATTATCAGTAACTGGTACCATTGTTCTGTACCAGCTCCGACTCTGACGGCCCAGTGCTAGAAATCAGATATTACAGGATATAGTATTTATCACCCAAGGTGACACACATCAAATCCATTAAAAAGTTGTTTTTCCTTGCTTTTTGAGACAGTCTCACTCTGTTGCCCAGGCTGAGTGCAGTGGTGTGATCTCAGCTCACTGCAACCTCTGTCTCCCAGGTTCAAGTGATTCTCCTGCCTCAGCCTCCTGAGTAGGATTATAGGTAAGTGCCACCAGGCCCAGCTAAATTTTTGTATTTTTAATAGAGATGGCATTTCACCATGTTGGCCAGGCTGGTCTCAAACTCCTGAACTCAGGTGATCCGCCTGCCTCGGCCTCCCAAAATACCGGGATTATAGGTGTGAGCCACCGTGCCCGGCTCCATTAAAAATTTTATAAGAGTATAGGTGAATCTATTCTTTACAGTGGCTTACACTGAGGAAAAATATATAAGAGGCAATATAATGTAGTAGCAGTCAAGCACATAGGCGTACAGATTTCCCCCAAGATGGGTTCAAATCCTAGCTCCACCACTAGTTAGGTATGTGACCTTCCCCCTTACCCCCAAGCCAGGGGTTGGCACACTACAGCCCATGGGCCAAATCTAGCCTGGTGCCTGTTTTTATAAATATATATATATATATTTTGAGATGGAGTCTCACTGTGTCACCAGGCTGGAGTGCTGTGGCGTGATCTTGGCTCACTGCAACCTCCAACTCCCTGGTTGAAGCGACTCTCCTGCCTCAGCCTCCTGAGTAGCTGGGATTACAGGCACGCGCCACCATGCCTAGCTAATTTTTTTGTATTTTTAGTAGAGACGAGGTTTCACCAGGTTGGCCAGGCTGGTCTCGAACTCCTGACCTCAGGCGATCCCCCTGCCTCGGCCTCCCAAAGTGCTGAGAATACAGGCATGACCCATTTCGCTTGGCCGTAAATAAAGTTTTATTGGACACTGCTAATACTCATTAATTTATGTTTTGTCTATGGCTGCGTTTGTGCTACAATGGCAAAGCTGAGTAGCTATGACAGAGACCCTGTGGTCCACAAAGTTAATTACTATCTGTCCCTTTACAGACAAAGTTTGCCAACTCCTGTCCTAAGCAAGTTGCTTTACTTCAGTGAACTTCAGTTTCCTCACAGGTAAATTAGGGTCAAAACGGTAACTACTTCCAAGGGGTTTCACAAAAATGAAATGAGGTAACACTTACGAGATATTTACCATTGTACTTGCCACATGGTAAGTAGTCAGTGAAGGATACTGTAATGATCACACACTTATCTTCTCCCTGTCTCAGACGAAAGGGCATTTCTCTCCTTTTATTCGAGGGTAATCATTGACCTCTATTTCTGATCCTGTTCTCTCTCATCTTATTTATTTTTTTTAAGAGTCCCAGTCTTGTTGTGTTGCCCAGGCTGGAGTGCAGTGGTGTGATCATAGCTCACTGCAGCTTTGAACTCCTGGGCTTGAGCCTCCCAAGTCACTGGGACCACAGGCATGTGCCACCATGCCTGGCTAATTTTTGTATTTTTTGTAGAGACAGGGTCTTGCTATGCTGCCCAGGCTGGTCAAGAATTCTTGGCCTCAGGTGACCTTTCCCACAAAGTGTTGGGATTACAGGCATGAGCCACTGTGCTTAGTCTCTCCCATTTTATATAACAAACATTCATTGAACGCTGGCTGTATGCCACACATTGTTGCAGATGCTGAGAATATAAAGAGTAACAAGACAAAAACCCTATCAACCTCTACATCTCTTATCAACTTCTTCCTTCTCTTTGCCTTTCACCTCTCTCTCCACTCCTTTCCTCGCACTCATTCTGATCCTAACCCTCTACTTCTACCGCTCACATTGAGGTAACCCATGATGGTCTGGAAGTGGTCCGTTACCTGACCTTCCAGCAGCATCTGGTATTGCCGACTGCCCCTTCCTTCTTGAAATCTTTGTCTTCTGAGATACCACAACTTCTTGGTTTTTGTCTTCCCTGACTATTCCCCTGCCAGTAGTCCTTACCTACCTGGCCCTTAAATGCGAGTGTTCCTAAGGTCTTTGTCTTGGGCCCTCTTCTTCCTCTAACCGCTCTTCCTAAGAATCTCATCTATTTCAAAAGCCTCATTTACCATCTACATATGTGCAAATGACTCCCACACTAAACCTCTATTTCAGACTTTCCTTCTGAGGTCCAGACGAGCTCCTCTAGTCTACTAGAGACATCCTCCCCTGGATGCTTCCCAGGCTCTCAGGCTCCACAGAGCCAACACATCACCTTTTCCTTCCCACTCCCCAATCTGTTCCACTTCCTTTTTTACCATATAGGTAAATATAGGTAGACCATCGTCTACTGTTTATTTTTGAGATGGAGTCTGGCTCTGTCGCCCAGGCTGGAGTGCAGTGGCGCGATCCTGGCTCACTGCAAGCTCTACCTCCTGGGTTCACGCCATTCTCCTGCCTCAGCCTCCCAAGTAGCTGGGACTACAGGCGCCCGCCACCACGCCTGGCTAATTTTTTGTATTTTTAGTAGGGACAGGGTTTCGCCATGTTAGCTAGGATGGTCTCCATCTCCTAACCTCATGATCCACCCGCCTCGGCCTCCCAAAGTGCTGGGATTACAGGCGTGAGCCACTGTGCCCGGCATTTTTTTTTTTTTTTTGAGACAGAGTCTCACTCTGTCACCCAGGCTGGAGTGCAGTGGCATGATCTTGGCTCACTGCAACCTCTGCCTCTTGAGTACAAGCAATTCTCCCGCCTCAGTCTCCCAAGTAGCTGGGATTACGCAAGTGTGCACTACCACGCCCGGCTAATTTTTGTATTTTTAGTAGAGATAGGGTTTTGCCATGTTGGCCAGGCTGGTCTCGAGCTCCTGACCTCAGGTGATCTGCCAGCCTTGGCTTCCCAAAGTGCTAGGATTACAGGCGTGAGCCACCATGCCCGCCCATCATCTACTGTTTTGTTCAAACCAGGGACACTGGACTGTCTACATTCAACCTGTCATTAAGTACTCTCAATTCTACCTCCCACCAAATTTAGTAACTTTCCCCTTCATCCCGACTGCCCCTTTTCTAGTCTAGCTCCCACTCCCTCGTACCCCGGGTAAAAGTAACTTCACAAATCATCTCCTAATATCCATTCTTCCCATCTCCCAAGCCATTCTCCATGTCACCAGAGTGATGGTTCAGAAACACAAATCTGATGTCACTCCCTGCTTAATACTCTCCAACGGCTTTTCACTGTTTCGGATAAAGACAAAAATTCTTACCAAAGCCTGAAAGCCCCTACGTGACCCAGCCTGTTTACCCCTCCAGTCTTGTTCTCACGTTAGTCCTCTCCTAGTTCCCTACATCCCAAACATAATAGATTTCTGTGAATTCTTCCGAAGTGCCACTGCCTTCCCCATGTTCACACATGTGTTCCTCATGTGTAGGTTCCTCAGCCTACACAGCCATTGCGCCAGGGAGGCCTCTCCTGACTCTCCAGACCAGGCGAGCTCTCCTGTTTGTACTCTGTTGGCACCTTGCTCTTGCTCTGCCATTACATGGAGTAGACTTTTCCAATGTCTGTTTCCTCCATGCTTCCATAAACTCCATGAAGACGTGATCCATGACTGTCTTATCCACCATAGTATCTCCAGATGCCTGGTACATCATGTAGGCACTCAGTGAATACTTGCTGGATGGATGAATAGATGAATGCACTAGCTCCCATCCTCAGCCTAAGAACATGCATGCTTAAGCCTCTCCCAACTAACAGAAGTCTTTCTTCAACTCTCTCCTCCTTTTGCTACAGCTCTTGTTCTCTTTTCCTTCATTGATGAGGATCTGGGAAAAGCGGTCTCACCTACCATTTGGATTTCACTTTATAATCCCTCATCCAATGCTCTATAATGTTTCCCAGTCCCACCACTCCACTGATTCTCTGAGACAAGCAATGGACGAATCCAGTGCTAGGTCCAACGACCACCTCAAAGTTTATTCTTCTGATTGATCTCTGCAACATGTGATGCTGCCAGTTAGAAACCCCTACTGCGGCTCCTGTGACATGCTCTCTTCAGGTTCCCTTCCTGTGTCTCTGATTATTCATTTTTGTTCTACTTCTACTCAGCCCTCAAATGTTGGTGCCTACCAGACTCTGTCCTTAGCTCTTTCCTCTCTAAGAATATCTCCCATCCCCAGCAGATCTCATCTATTCCTACCAGCCACAAGTGCACCCACATAACAATGAAGTCTAGCTTTTTGCCTTTAATCTTGAAATTGCTCCTAAACTACAGGTTTCCATTATCTGTACCTCTGTACCTCTCTACCTGGACACCCACGAAACTCAGATACCATGTCTACAGCTTAGTCAATTATCCTGGCAGGCATACAAACTCACTATTTTATTGTTCTAGCTTGGCAAGATCATGACCTATTCTACTCTGTTGTCAAACCTCTCAAATTGGTCACTAAGTTATTTCCATTCTTGCCTCCTAAATTTTTTTTTTTTTTTTTTTTGAGATGGAGTCTCGCTCTGTCACCCAGGCTGGAGTACAGTGGCGCGGTCTTGGCTCACTGCAAGCTCCGCCTCCTGGGTTCACACCATTCTCCTGCCTCAGCCTCCCAAGTAGCTGGGACTACAGGTGCCCGGCACCACGCCTGGCTAAATTTTTATTTTTATTTTTGAGACAGAGTCTTGCTCTGTCGCCCAGGCTGGAGTGCAGTGGCGCGATCTCGGCTCAATGCAAACGCTGCCTCCCAGGTTCATGCCATTCTCCTGCCTCAGGTCCCCGAGTAGCTGGGGCTACAGGCGTTCGCCACCACACCCGGCTAATTTTTTTGTATTTTTAGTAGAGACGGGGTTTCACCATGTTAGCTAGGATGGTCTCGATCTGCTGACCTCATGATCCGCCTGCCTCGGCCTCCCAAAGTGCTGGGATTATAGGCGTGAGCCACCGCGCCCGGCCTAATTTTTTGTATTTTTAGTAGAGACAGGGTTTCACCGTGTTAGCCACGATGGTCTCGATCTCCTGACCTCATGATCCACCCACCTCAGCCTCCCAAAGTGCTGGGATTACAGGCGTGAGCCACCGCACCCAGCCTCCTAAATATTTCTTAAAACCTTCTCCACTCCTCTCCATCTCCATTAGCATGTTCTCTCATCATCTTTTTCCTGGACTATTATAATGGCTTCCTAACAGGTCCTTTTACCTATATTTGCCACATTTCTGCCAACATCTTTCTGTAACACAAATCTGATCCAGTTATACTTTCCTTCTTACAACAGGGTTCAACAGCTCTCCATTGCTTACAAAATAACATCCAAACTCCTGGCTTCTGAGGCTCTGACCCTGACTATCCTCCCACTTTCCCTCAACAAGCATCCTATACTCTTGCCATAGCAATTACTCATTGTTTCTCAAATGTGTCATCCTCTTTCAGGCCTCTAAGTCTTTGCATATACTGTATCCTCTGTCAGGAATAACTTTTTCTCTTATGTCTATTTGGTAAACTATTACTCTTTAAGACTCATCTCCTTGGGAAATCTTCACTGAATTGCCAAGCAAGCTTCCATCCCAAGCTCCCTTTATGACCTCTCCATTCTAGGTTCCTGCAATCTTCCTTCTTGAACTTTGGGCTCACACCAAAGTTCTTTCTGTCTCCATATACTTTCCTTTGTTTGAACCTTTGCCTATGTAGGTTCCGGTTTCAAGGAATCGGTTTATGTCAATGAATTCCTTGAAGTTTCTTGGCTCCCTCCAGGAAGATTTCCCTAGGCCAGCTTAGTTAGTCCTACTTGTTCTCCCCTGACCCCCAGTACCTCCCATTTCAAACCACTTACTTTTTTTTTTTGAGATGGAGTCTCGCTCTGTCACCCAGGCTGGAGTGCAATGGCATGATCTCGGCTCACTGCAACCTCCGTCTCCCGGGTTCAAGCGATTCTCCTGCCTCAGACTCCTGAGTAGCTGGGACTACAGGTGCCTGCCACCACGCCCGGCTAATTTTTGTATTTTTAGTAGAGATAGGGTTTCACCATGTTGGTCAGCCTGGTTCTGAACTCCTGACCTTGTGATCCACCTGCCTCGGCCTCCCAAAGCGCTGGGATTACAGGCCTGAGCCACCGTGCCTGGCCCCACTTACCATGTTTTACTATTACCGCTTCATTATCTGACCACCTGGCTTGACTGACAAATTGTCTGTCTAGCTCACCCTCTGAGTCCAGCAGAATGCTGAACACTGATGCTTAATAGGTTTAATGCATGAGTGTGTCTGTGTGTCTGTCTTCCTCACTTGACTGTGGGCTCCCTAAGGGCAGGGACTGTCATTCATTTGTGCCTGGTATTAGTTGGGAGGAGGGCAGTCAGTAAAATCTTTGATAAATGAACACATGATATCATATGTGGTATCTATCACATTTGCCCTCAAAGTCCCTATGTGCCACAGGTCTGATGTGGCACGTCACTCCTTGAGTTCCATCTTATAAGACACTCCAGCAAGTATCCACATTGGCTTGGCTTTATTCAGCGTCGTCCTTTCCTCAGTCCTTTGGGCAGAAAAACATCAATATCCTAAATTTGTGCAAGAATCATCTTGGGAACAACAGGCTGGATCTTGGATTTTCTCGATTCCCAAAGCTCTTGAAGCCGTGGCACCAAACCTAACCACTTACCGCTTGAGAGGCCATCATTTCATTTATACTCTGTTCATACTGCTCTGCCAAAATGGCAAGTTTTCTTGTCTGCTCATCTTTCAGTGTCTTTAAGATTGTTTTGTGCTCATTCTTTGGAGTAACTTCCAACTGGTGATTCTTGAGTGCTTTATACTGTTTGGTCTGTACTTTGCAAGTGTCCTGAAACTGTTTTTTAATTTGCATTTCCATGGCCTGGGTAGAAAAAGTGACAAAGGAAAAATAAAGGCACATCAGTAAATGCAGAAAGCCTTCTACCATAATGATATAATACAAGTGCTGAGAGCATCTGTTTTTTGGTGCAGTGACCCACATTGCTAATCAATAAAAATCAAGCAGTATGTATGACACAGCAAAAGTTAACTCCACCTATACTTTTGGTTTTATATTGAATGACTGTAAGTAATTTTGAATTCACAAATGGCTCCAAAGAAAATATGAACTGTTACAAGGGGATGACAACTCTAGCAGATTGAGGGATATTATGTAGCTTAGCTTGCTGAAAGAGTGGCAACTCTTTTCATGCTTTCCTAGTCAGATAGACACTTCAGTGTCTTCCACTGTTCATTATTTTTTTCCTTTTTTTTTTTCCTTTTTGTGTTTCACCTTGCTTCCAAGTGAGAGAGGGGATAGCATTATATAAGCCAGCTCTCACTGCTCTGGTTTATAGCAATTTCTTATCAACTCCATAAAGGAGAGCACATGGATAGTACCTCATATCTACCCATTTCCACTGGATTTCAGTGTAAACTGAAAGAGAAAAGTGATTTAGAATTTTTTCCCCATTAAGAGGTTGTGCTTGCATGTAGCAATATCAAATATGCATTTGGGCAAAGAGAAGGTAGAGTATATCATTTTAAGCCCAGAAGGCACTCCATCAGGTTGCCCCATAGTCATGTGTGCACTTCACAAACACTCTGAGGACTAATGGTGACAGAAATCACTGCTTAGTTTAGGATTTGACTGAAGAGACGCACAGCCAGGGTGATCGAGGTTGGCCTCACATCTGTGCCAACACTGACAATGTCCTCCTGGATATATAGCAATGGCTTAGTACACAGAACTTGTTAATTAGCAGTCAGCTAAAATTAGCTGGAGGCAGTGAAGGCCACAGGAGTTCCTTCACATCTCTGCATCTCTAGTGCAGAAGTGGTAAATGTCAGGCACTTGTAGATTCACTCCTGATAACCATGACAGGCATCACTAATAAATGACACTCTTTCCTCCTAAGCTTGGATGGGGCTTTAGAGTCTTTCTCAATACAGCGGTGCTCAAAGTATCTAACACCAATATAACTTCCTTATTTCCTGGGATTAGAACCATAAACTGCTATTAGTCCAGTTTTGAAGAGGGCAGGTCATGAAGTGCTCAGAGAAATTCCATAATGGATATGAGGACAAATTGATATATAATGTAGTATAATAATAGTTTCCAAACCAGCTTGCCCAGCATCTCCTTTTCAGGAGCTTAAATACAGACTCTGTGCTTTACAATTGGAGATTCTGATGCAATAGGTGTGGGGTGCAGAAATTTGTGATTCTGAAAAGTTGCTCGGGTGACTCTGACACTTCAGGGAGAGAAACCACTGATCTGGTCCAACACTGTCCAGGAGCACAAATAGGGAAATGCTATCTCCTCCTCTTACCTTTAAGTTTTTTGGCTGTTGCCGAAGTTCCATGACATGCTTTCTGTGCAGTTCCCTTTCTCGCCTCTTATTGTACTCCAGCTGGTTTTCTAGTTCAGTCTGGTGCTGTAAACGGATCAGATCCATGCGTAGCTTCTGTAACGTGTGCAGCTGCCTGTACTCTAGCTCTCGGGTGGACTCGTCGTGCCGGATTAGCATGGCATGCTCCATCTCCTTCTGGGTCCTCTTTTTATTTAGTTCCTGCGTCCAGGAACAAAAGATAAACAGAGAGAGGTGAATGGAGAGGAACTGGAAGGAATGCACAACTACGTGAGGGATGGCAAGGAATGGCACTGCTAACCATCTCTTAATTAAACCCATTAGTGTTTGGCAGCAAGACTTAATGAGATTAAATTAAAAATCTCTTCAGGTTTAGATTCTGTTCCTAGGTCCACCACTTACAAAATGGGCAACTTCACAGCAATCACTACTGCACTATCTGTAAAATGGGATTAATTCTGCCTGACTCCCTTTTACCTCACAGAGCTGCTGTGAACCTTAGTTAGGTGATGTGCTATGCATAGGTCTACATAAATGTTTCTTCAGTGAAGCTAGTTGTTCTACACCCTGACTGCCCATAGAAATCATGTGAGGAAACTTTTCAAACATAAGATGCTTGAATCTCACAGGGTGAAATTCTCATAACTGTCTGGGGTGGAAGCCTGATGTCAGTATTGGTAAGAGTTCTCCAGGTGGTTCCAATATGAGAATTAAACTGATAATATCTGCAAAGTTCTTAGCTTTCTGGGAAATACCCTGTTTTTGCACGAATCAGAAGTAGGCCAATTATCTATTTTTTAAAATCTCAGAGTCCAAGGCATGTTGGGAAAAAAAAAAACAGATGACATCTATCCTCTTTCATCTTCCACATTACAATCTGTTTAATCATTTATAGATCTAATCACTCTGTTCTTTTCTGTTCTACTCATATCTTTCTTTCTTCCTTTTCTTCCTTTCTTTGTTGTTGAAGGAGGAAAGGAAAGCAAACTAGAAAAAAAGGGGAAGTTGGGTGAAATCTTTTCATTCCTCAATTGAAGAATATTTCTTAAATAGCACTATATATGAAGATCTGAACAATGTGCTTTCAGTACATAAAAATATTTATTAAACCATGACTTCTGTCCTCAACTCACTGACACTCCAATAGGGAAGTGCACTAGACATTTATTGAAGTATATGCTCTGCTCAAAGCTCACTGAATCAGATTTAGATACGAGGCCCAACCTGGCTCAATTTATTTTCTCTACTTGGAATTTGGAATTGATATTCAGAACCAGTTAATCTCTATGTGTGGCTGGAATTGAGGCATATAAAAACTGCATATGTGGTAGTCATCTGCTGCTATGAGGGCTGAGGATTAGAGAAAGCTGGGCTTCAGACCAAGAAGAAATGAAAAAGAGAGAAGTGCAGGGAATATACTGATGCCTAAGTTGCTTACTGCTTCTGAGCCCTCCAGTAGGTCCAGCTGTATTACTGCTATTTGATTTTATAAGACATTCCCATATTTCTATAGTAATTTCCCTGGTTTTGGCTTAAGCTAGCTCAAATAAATTTCAGTTGACATGCAAACAAAAAAATCTTAATTAATACAGAGACATACTTTTTTTTTAGGGGGGGGCGGGTAGAGATGGGGTCTCACTATGTTGCCTAGGTTGGTCTCGAACTCCTGGACTCAAGAGATCCTCCCATCTCAACCTCCCAAAATGCTGGGATTATAGGCATGAGCCACCCCACCATGCTCAGCCAGGAAATAAGTTTTATGTGCAAATTAAAAAAAAAAAAAAGAGAGCGAGGTTGGATAAGTGATGAATGCTATAAAAGGGGTAAAGATTTTATGCTGTAAGATTTCTGAAAAGGGTGTATTACTTTTTTTTTTTTTGGAGACAGAATTTCGCTCTTGTCCCCCAGGCTGGAGTGCAATGGTGTGACTTCGGCTTACCACAACCTCCGCCTCCCAGGTTCAAGCAGTTCTCCTGCCTCATCCTCCAGAGTATCTGGGACTACAGGCACATGCCACCACGCCTGGCTAACTTTTGTATTTTTAGTAGAGGCAGAGTTTCTCCATGCTGGTCAGGCTGGTCTTGAACTCTCGACCTCAGGTGATCTGCCCGCCTTGGCCTCCCAAAGTGTTAGGATTACAGGCGTGAGCCACTGTGCCCGACCTAGTGGTATTACTATTAAGAAGGTCAGGGAAAGGCGAACGCTTTTGAGCTGTACTTTATTTTTATTTATTCAATTTTTGAGACGGAGTTTCTACTTTGTTGCCCAGGCTGGAGTTCAATGGTGCGATCACTGCAACCTCCGCCTCCAGGGTTCAAGCAATTGTCCTGCCTCAGCCTCCCGAATAGCTGGGATTACAGGCACCCATCACCACGCCTGGCTAATTTTTGTATTTTTAGTATAGGCGGGGTTTCACCATGTTGGCCAGGCTGGTCTCAAACTCCTGACCACAGGTGATCCACCCGTCTCAGCCTCTCAAAATGCTGGGACTACAAGTGTAAGCCACCATGCCCTAGCTTCAGCTGTACTTTAAATTAGAACAATAGAGTGCTCTCTTCTCTGATGGCATCCACTATGGGAGAAAATGCAAATTATTTATTTTAATAGATATATCGATAACATTTTTATACTGGTGTGGTTGGAAATATCTTGTACACCTGGGCTCCCTATTGATTTGAAGAGAAATCCTTTTAATAGCACAGCATCTAGTACTAGAGCATATTCACTAATCATTCACTTATTCATTCAACAAGTAGTTACTGAGCACCTACTATGTGCTGGGCACTGTTGTAGGAACTAGGGATACAACAGTGAACATGTGCACCCCCTTAGGGACCTTATAAGGAGAAAAAACCCAAAGTATAAACGCAATTTAAATTTGTTTTAAGGAATAAAAAATAAGCCCCTAGAGTTATCTCTCTCATCTCCTCCTGTCTTTTCCTTTGTTTTATTTTTCCTCTTTACCTAGACCATCAAATTTTTTTTTACAAATCAGTAACTGACCCCTAGGTGGCACCAAAGGACAGAGAGCCCTTCCCACTGATGAAAGCTCTCCCAGGCCAAGGAAATCCCTTCAAATGAGGGTTTTAATTGGGGTCCAGGAGTCCCAATGCCGGGCATTTATTCATCTCACGCTTTCCTAAATTGGGAAATGCAAACTGAGTCTGAGTTACTAAGAGCCCTGAAACTCATGGGTTCTTGACACAAAGCAAGCAAACACCTTCAGAAGAAATCAAGTGCTTCTCTTCATGCTTAATGAAATGCTTCACGATATTGTCCACAGAATACCTACATCCGAATTACCTGTGTTATAAGCGACTGGTCTGTATAACAAGCTATGCAGCTAATTCTGATATGTATGAAAGTTTGAGAATCAATGGAAAAGTGCTAAGGGCATGAGTCAGTTTCAGCTCCTCCATAAGTCTCATGTATGGCTTGGGGCAAGTCTCTTAATCTACATTTCAGGTGTAAAATAAGGATAGCAGTACACACTGTGAACTATTGTAATTGTAAAGATAAAATGAAAGACCATAGGAAAGTGTTTCGGAATACATAAATATGTCATTATTTTTCTCTATTCAGAAGTGAATATGTGGCATATAATATCTTAAATCGAGTTTTTATAAACTATTAGAAGAGTAAGAAAAACATGATACTGAAATGGCTTTTCTGTTATAAGTTGTTCCCTTTACCTTTAATTTGTACATCTGAGTTGCTGAGGTGTAAGATGGTAAGCTACCTTTAATATTTGAGACATGGGGGAAAAATTATTCACCTTATTATGAGGCCAGTGCTGTGCCTACATAATAATGTATAATGTGCTTTCCATTTTTAAAAGTTATTCCATACATCTCATTCAATCCAAATTGCCACCCTACGAGGTGGTAAGACTGTAAGGATTTCCCCCATTTATATGTGTTAGTAGGCATTTGGGAGTTGAAGGACTAACATAAAAGTGATACAACTTCTATAAAGAGAACTAAGGCTAAAACTCAGGTATTTAGCTTCTCAGTATTTTCCATTAGAAATGTTCCAATAAATGAGGCCAGGCACGGTGGCTCATGCCTATAATCCCAGCACTTAGGGAGGCCGAGGCGGGTGGATCAGGTGAGGTCAGAAGTTCGAGATCAGCCTGGCCAACATGGTGAAATCCTGTCTCTACTAAAGATACAAAATTAGCCAAGTGTGGTGGCACATGCCTGTTATCCCAGCTACTTGGGAGGCTGAGGCAGGAGAATTGCTTGAACTCGGGAGGCGGAGGTTGCAGTTAGCTGAGATTGCGCCATTGCACTCCAGCCTGGGCAACAAGAGCCAAACTCCGTCTCAAAAAAAAAAAAAAAGAAGAAATGTCTAATAAATGCATACTTTCCTGTTTTATACTTTTTCAGTCCGTGATATAATATTTTGAAGAATTCTGCTCTAGCTAGACATGATATAATGGTTAATTTATTTGTACAAATGACACAACATACATACTAGAGCCACATCATGTGCACCTTCAGCTTATACGAATTTAACAAAATAAGCTGAGCAAAAATTTAAAAACCAATTTTTTTTTTTTTTTTTTTTTTGAGACGGAGTCTTGCTCTGTCACCCAGGCTGGAGTTCAGTGGCCGGATCTCAGCTCACTGCAAGCTCCGCCTCCCGGGTTTACGCCATTCTCCTGCCTCAGCCTCCCGAGTAGCTGGGACTACAGGCGCCCGCCACCTCGCCCGGCTATTTTTTTGTATTTTTTAGTAGAGACGGGGTTTCACCGTGTTAGCCGGGATCGTCTCTCGATCTCCTGACCTCGTGATCCGCCCATCTCGGCCTCCCAAAGTGCTGGGATTACAGGCTTGAGCCACCGCGCCCGGCCTAAAAACCAATTTTAATGGTACAGGTCATTCTGCCCACCCATGTACTCAATGTATGTATATATGTATGTGTGTGTGTGTATATATATACACACATATACACACACATACGTATAGGCCCTGGAGGGAGTGCAGGAAGGAAGAGACATGCAGCTTCCTTTCCCTGAGTCAATGTCCAGTGTGTTTCAAGCGTTCTAACTTCCAATGGAAGTAGCATTGACTTCTTTAAAAGCAGCTGATTTCACTCATGCCAAATTTTTATGCTCAGGCTCACTGAGGTTGAGTAAAAACGAGAATTCTAACTTTTAAATAGAGATGCTATTTAATGCCGTCTTAGTTTCAGTTCTTAGTTTCAACACTGGTCAGAAAATGCTGAGTGTCTGTATGTGTTGGTGATAGAGAAAGAGGCTCCACCCAGTTTCAGTGATCCTCTTAAGTGTTTTCACTAATTAAAAGGATTGCTAATGCTCAATCCTTCAGGCAAAGACACAGGAAACCAGGTATTCTTATGCTTTGTTGGTGGGAGTATAAACTCCTTTAGGGGGCAATTTGGCGATATTTATTTTAAAAATGTAGATGTACGCATTCTTTTTTTTGAGACAGGGTCTTGCTCTGTCACCAGGCTGGAGTGCAGTGGCATGATCTCAGCTCACTGCAACCCCCACCTCCTGGGTTCAAGCAATTCCCCTGCCTCAGTCTCCCGAGTGGCTGGGATTATAGGCATGTGCCACCACACCTGACTAATTTTTTGTATTTTAGTAGAGATGGGATTTCTCCATGTTGGCCAGGATGGTTTCGATCTCCTGACCTTGTCATCTGCTTGCCTCAGACTCCCAAAGTGCTGGGATCACAGGCGTGAGCCACGGCGCCGGGCTCGATGTATGCATTCTTTGACCCAGGAATTCCACTTCTGAAAATATATCCCCCAAAATACTTGTTTACATGTAAAAATATCTATGTACAAAAATGTTCTTATATTATTAATAATACTGTAAAACTTAAACAAAATGTCCACTGAGAAGCGTCTCATTAAATAAATGGTATTGAGGCCATACAACAAAACACTATTAGATGAAAAAGAATGAAGCAGAGCTGTATGTGCTAGAAGGTAAATGGAAACAAGAGTTACAAAACAGTAGAGTGGACATCTGTTACTTTTTGTAAACTCAGCATCCATTTTTCCTGCTTCTCTTTATAGGCTCTTTTTTTTTTTTTTCCTTTCTTTGCAAAATGACTCCCCCTTATCTGGAATCAGAGAGAGTGTTGAATAAGTATAGGCATATGACCCAATCAAGTTCTATCTCTCCTAGGAATTTTAATCTTGAACAGAAATGATACAAAGACAAAAAGTGGTCGGAGGAGGTACATCCAAATGGCAGTGCCTGGAAAACAGCACATGAGCTCTTGCTCTCTCTGTCATGGAAGTTGCTTCACCAGCGTGGCTCTTCATGTTTTCCAGCTGGGTTTTTCAGCTCTGTACCTACCTCATTTCCTTCCAATAAATTCCTTTCCAGGCTCATGTCAGCCAGAGTTTATCTCTATTGCTTGCAAATCAAATAACCCTACTGATACAAAAGTAATCTCATTTTTTATAAAGTCATATATAATATAGCGGTACATATGTATATTTAAAAATCTAGAAATATATATGCCAAATTAATGGAGACTGAGGGTAGAGATTGGGTGGAATGGGATTATCGAAAAGGTGAAAATGGGCTGATGCTGGTCAAATGGTAGAAAGTTTCAGTTATGCAAGATGAATAATTACTGGAGCTCTAATGCACTCACTGCATGGTGACAACAGTTAACAATGTTGTATTGCATGCTTGTAATTTGCTAAGAGGACAATTCCTAAATTAAATCTCCCTACCCATCCCCATGCACACATGCACACAAATGTAACTACGTGGAGGTAACAGATATGTTAGTTAGCTTTCATGTGATTATTTCACAGTATAGACATATATCAAAACATCAAGTTGTATACCTTAAATACATACAATTTTTATATGTTGATATCTCAATAAAGCTGTTAAAAAGAACTTTCAGGCCGAGCACCGTGGCTCAAGCCTGTAATCCCAGCACTTTGGGAGGCCGAGACGGGCGGATCACGAGGTCAGGAGATCAAGACCATCCTGGCTAACACGGTGAAACCCCACCTCTACTAAAAAATACAAAAAACTAGCCGGGCGAGGTGGCGGGCACCTGTAGTCCCAGCTACTTGGGAGACTGAGGCAGGAGAATGGCATAAACCCAGAAGGCAGAGCTTGCAGTGAGCTGAGATCCGGCCACTGCACTCCAGCCTGGGCGACACAGTGAGACTCCGTCTCAAAAAAAAAAGAACTTTCACTACTTAGCTTTATGTTTTTCTGTTTTTGTTTATTTTCAGTGTTCTTGAGTTACTTTTGTAAATAAAAAAGCTTTGAACATTTTCATGAAGGTGGGCTCTGGAATAAGACTAAACAAACGAAAACCTAGACTTTTACGAAAAATACTCTTACAGAGTTATTCTTTGCTCAACTGGCTAGAACCTTATACTAATGAAGTCACCAATATAGTTTCTATCATTTTTGGGGAGTAATTATCTTATGTAACTTTTATTGACACGAACTGTCCCCTTAGCCTCAGACTTCCTCCAAATATCTATTATTAGAATAACAATAAATACTACATGAAAAGACTCCCAAATGACTTATTTCCAACTGGCCATTAGCCTTTTTCATTTTGATTTTTTGACTTCTGATAAACGCAAAATGTGCAGTACTGAATCAGCTTCTTTATTTTTTAATTTATTTATATATTTTTTGAGATTGAATTTCACTCTTGTTGCCCAGTTGGAGTGCACTGGTGCAATCTTGGCTCACTGCAACCTCTGCCTCCCAGGTTCAAGCAATTCTCCCTCCTCAGCCTCCCAAGTAGCTGGGATTACAGGCACCCACCACCACATCGGCTAATTTTTGTATTTTTAGTAGAGACGGGGTTTCACCATGTTGGCCTGGCTGGTATCAAACTACTGACCTCAGATGATCCACCTACCTTGGCCTCCCAAAATGCTGGGATTATAGGCGTGAGCTGCCATGCCCACCCCTCACCCCCCCTTTTTTTTTTTTAAAAGACATTCCCATTCTGTCGCCCAGGCTGGAATGGAATGACATGATCTCAGCTTACTGCAAACTCTGCCTCTCGGGTTCAAGCCATCATCCCACGTCAGCCTCCCGAGTAGCTGGGATTACAGGCGCCCACCACCATGCCTGGCTAATTTTTGTATTTTTAGTAGAGATGGGGTTTCACCACGTTGGCCAGGCTGGTCTCGAACTCCTGACCTCAAGTGATCCGCCTGCCTCAGTCTTCCAAAGTGCTGGGATTATAGGTATGAGCCAGCATGCCCGGCCTGAATCAGCTTCTTACCAAAACCTCTCTCTAATCTCTTCTCTGTTTCCACCACATCTTCATTTTCCCTAGTGTTAAGCTCTAGAAATAATTTTGATTCTGTCTTCATCTTTTTTCTCATATCTTAGTATATGTCAAGTCCTGTTTACTTTAAACTTCAAGTTGCATTTCGAATCTACTGCTCTGACAGCTACTACCACCAGCCTTGTCCATACCCTATTTCCTGCTTCTAGTCTTTTCTCTCTAATCTTGTGCTTCTCAAGCAGGTTTTTTTTTTTTTTCATTATTGCCCCTGTAAGGAGACTTTTTAGGCTTTTTCTCCCTTAATCATCCCCATCACTGAAATATTAATACCACAGGTAGACTGTGTATCTGTTTATGCACTGTGGTCCCTTGAAACTGTAATAATATCTAAGTCACCCCACCCCAACAAGAACTAACTTTCACCCACTGGGGATGTTATCACCCCCACTGAGAATTCATGTTCAAATCACTCTGTGTATTACTGTCAACCTGGGCTAATCTCTTTAAAGTACAATTTTAGCCATATCACTGCCCGTCTCAAAAATGTTCAGCAGGCTGGCTGCGGTGGCTCATGCCTGTAATCCCCACACTTTGGGAGGCTGAGGCAGGCAGGTCACTTGAGCTCAGGAGTTTGAGACCAGCCTGGGCAACATGGTAAAAACCCATCTCTACTAAAAATATAAAAAATTAACCGGGCTTGGTGGTGTGTGCCTGTAATCCCAGCTACCTGGGGGCCTGAAGTGGGAGGACCACTTGAAACTGGGAGGCTGAGGTTGCAGTGAGCTGAGACTGCGCTACTGTACTCCAGCCTGGGCAACACAGCGAGACTCTGTCTCCAAAAAAAATGTTCAGCAGCTCACAGCTCTCCCTCTTCTAGTAAGACAGCATGCATAAAGAGCCCGAGCCTGGCCTACATGTGTTCAATACATTTTAGTCTGCTTCACCCCTTTTCCTTCTCATTTCAGTGCAGCTCTCTAACAAGATTCTATCAATCCACTTTTGTATTAACTGTGCTAGAAGTGCTCATTTCCCTCATGTAGGCCAGCACTGGGCTTTTCTCAGACTTTGATATTGTTACCACTGTGCTAGATCATTTATAAAGTTTTCTCTGCTTACTCCAGGTCACAATGATTTTCTGTTGAACGCAGTATTCTGTATTCCTCATCTCAGTGAACGCCAGCATATCCCTCCAACCTCCCAAAGTAGAAACTTGGAAGTCACTTTTGACTTCCTCTTCTGAAATTCCCATATCTATTTGGTCAAGATTAACTATCAGTTCTGAGTAAGAAATGTCACTCAGATCTAATTGCTTCTATCCCCACAGCCTCTTCCAGGTTAGAATTGGAGAAAGAGCATCCTGGCTGACCTCACTGCACTTTGCTTTTCATGACTTCCACCTCTCTCTCATACCGAAGCACTAATTCTTTTTTTTTTCCGAGATAAGTCTCACTTTATTACCCAGGCTGGAGTGCAGTGGCACGATCCTGGCTCACTGTAACTTCTGTCTCCTGGGCTCAAGTGATTCTCCTGCCTCAGCCTCCTAAGCTGGGATTATAGGTGTGCACCATCACGCCCAGCTAATTTTTGTATTTTTAGTAGAGACGGGGTTTCACCATGTTGGCCAGGTTGGTTTCAAACTCCTGACCTCAAGTGATCCTTCTGCCTTGGCCTCCCAAAGTGTTGGGATTACAGGCGTGAGCCACCATGCCCGGCTGATACACTAAGTCTTCAAAATAAAGAAATGTCTCATCATGTCATTATCCTGCTTAGTAATCTCTGATAGCCACTGCCTTCAGGCTAAAAGTGAAATGCCTTGCCTTAAACAAGGGTCTCTACATTCTGCTTCCAACTAATATTGTTCTGCCCTCCACTCCATATACACAGAACTCTGGTCACACTCATCTTTTCATCAATAGCAGAGTCCTCTAAGCCCTCTCATGATTGTACGCCAATGATACTTTATTTCTATGTCTAATATGTTACCTAACATATTGTATTATAATTAGTCTGTTACATGTTTTTATTGCTCTTAGACTCACAGCCATTTGAAGGCAGGGAGTACGCTGCTTGGTATCCCTGGTGTCTAGCACTCACTCTGAGAGTGCTGGATGACTGAATGAATAAACTTAGTTATAGAGCATCATAATGTCACTTAAATGTTTTATGTGGAGTCACAAAAACATAAGTCCTTGACAAGCAGGCTGAAAACAAAAATTCTCGATTCTGCTTCTTTTGATTCTTCATTGTGTGAGATGGCTTATAACAGGAGTTCAGTAAAATTCTATTACATGTATTTAGATGGAGTTGATTCTTTGTTCTGTGAGTGGGCTTCCTCTTATCATTCCCTGACTTTTTTTGTGTACCTACTCATTGTTAGCCACTGTGCTAAAGGCTATACAGGCTAGGGATATAGGAATGGACCAGGCAGATGTGGTCACAAGCCTCACATAGCTTATTGTCTCCTATGTCAATGACAGTAGGGATGAGCGTAATAAATACCTCCCGAATGTTCTGCTGCTCCACCTCGTGCCGCTTGATCATTATTTTCCGCTTGAAGAAACGACAATTTTTGTCGTAGTACAGTCTCTGTTGAGTGAGAAGGTGGGCTTCCTCTTCAGCCTGCGTGTGCTGCAAGTTCTCTTTATGTTTGGAGATCCGCTCTTGCTTCTCTTTCTTGGGTGTGCTGTGGTCCTCATTCATTTCCTAAAAAGAAAAGACAAAAACCAAGCTGGTCTCACTAAATGAAAGGGACTGCAACAGCTTACTGCAACTGAAGATTAAGTTATTTGGAAAGCCAATGCAAATGTAAGCACAGAAAAACTTGGTGTTGTATATCCTTCCCCCATTTTTTTTTTAATTTGCCTATTAATTGAGTATTAAGTGAGAGGGACACTTGTGAGTTTCTGTATCTTTGGCTTCTCACTCTCAGAAATTATTTGTTCACTCATTCACTCAACACAAACTTAATAAGCTCCTATCATGTGACAGGCAGTGTGCAAGATACATGATACAAAGGTGAGTAAAAGGCCATCATATTTGCCACCATGTGTCTTTACATTATAGAATCAAAAATTAAAGAACCGCAGAAATGAACTAAAAATTACTGTGATCACTGCTTTGAAGAGGATGTACTGGGTCCTATAAGAATTTAATAGAAAATATTTAATCTTGGTAACAACTAAGAAAAATTAGTAGGAGTTAACCAGTGGAAAAGGAGAGGGGAGAATACTCTCAGTAGAGCAAACAGCATGTGTAAAGCCCTAGGGGTGGGGGAGGAAACATGGCGCCATCAAGGGTTGAAAGAAGGTCAGAGTGGCTGGTGTAATGTAACATGAGATGAGTCTGACCAGGTAGGTGGGACCATTGAGGCTTTACAGACCAGTATAAGGACACTGATCTTTAGTATAGGAGAAATGGATTTCATGTATGTGAGAGTGTCATAATGAGATGCATTTCAAAATGATTGCTCTGGCTGCCATGGGGAGAAGAGAATGAAGGAGGCAAGAACATACGAAGATAGCTACTGGAACGGTCCAGGCAAGAGAGATGATAGTAGCTTGGACAAAGGAAGTAGTGACAAGACTGAGAGAAGTAGACAGATTCCAAAGAGAAGAGGTGACTATGCAAATGTCACTAGTTTGAATTTTAGGACAAAGCATTCGTCACTTGGGATTACAGAGTAAATAAACCATCTATATTTTCAAAAGGACAAAATTCACAATTTTTCCAGAACATCTGAGTAAAGGAAACAAAGCAGTGAATCAGACAGTTAAGACATTAAACTATGGTGAAAAGAAAAAGACTACTTATTAAGAAAGTACAGTCTACTCTTCTTTCTTCATTTGGTTAGCTACTCACTCAGCTAAAATCTCCTTCAATTGCTAACACCTATTTTACTTAATGTTTTGTGATGCAGATATCATAGACTATTTTACCTCTTAGCCAAGAAGTCTCTATAAATCAATTTTAAACTATTCTGTTCCAGTGAAGCTGTAAGTGAAATCTTAGAATCGACAAGAGAAAGTGTTGTTTTCAGAGTAAGCTGGAGTAAGGCTGGGTCATTCATCTCTTCATGCCGTGATGTCACTACTTGGTTTGCCATTAACCACTAGCCTGCAGACCCCAATTCAAATATAATCACAAAAATTTACTCCAAAATCAAGAATAGGCCAGGCGTAGTGGCTCACGCCTGTAATCCCAGCACTCTGGCTGAGGAGGGTGAATCACGAGGTCGGGAGATCGAGACCATCCTGGTTAACACGGTGAAACGCTGTCTCTACTGAAAATACAAAAAAATTAGCCGGACGTAGTGGCGGGCGCCTGTAGTCCTAGCTACTCAAAAGGCTGAGGCAGGAGAATGGTGTGAACCCAGGAGGCAGAGATCGCGCCACTGCACTCCAGCCTGGGTGAGAGAGCAAGACTCCATCTCAAAAAAAAAAAAAAAAAAAAAAGCAAGAATAAATTAGTTCTCGACCATCTATCATCCTGTGCTGGGATTACAGGCATGAGCCACTGTGCCCAGCCAAGGAAGGTATTTAGAGTGGAGAAAAACCTCAAAATTTCTTAGGCTATCTCTGATCCAGCAACATCCTATTATGATATAAAAATTAAGCTCAAGCCAATAACTCAGAGAAAATGGAAAGAATGTGAACCTTCTGAGTCGGGCTATTCTCTCTACACCCAGGTTTTCTAGACTTTATGGTGTCAGAGATTCTACCCATTCAGCCAGTGTAAATCAAATACAATTTCTATTAGGTCTAACAATTACCAGTGGCTTACCTGGGCAGGGCAAAAAATCCCTAGGCCCACCCCAACGCCCCTGGTTTCACTTCCTAACTAAAAAAGAATTGGAGGAGAACCTTGCTAAATCCTCTACTGCTAACCTACAAATCAGAATATGAGCTCAGGCCAGGCGGGGTGGCTCACGCCTGTAATCTCAGCACTTTGGGAGGCTGAGGTGGGTGGATCACCTGAGGTCAGGAGTTCAAGACCAGCCAGGGTAACATGGTGAAACCCCGTTTCTACTAAGAATATAAAAAATTAGCCGGGCATGGTGGTGCACTCCTGTAATCCCAGCTACTTGGGAGGCTGAGGCAGGAAAGGCTCTTGAACCCAGGAGGCGGAGGTTGCAGTGAGCTGAGATTGTGACATTATACTCCAGCTTGGGCAACAACAGCGAAACTCCGTCTCAAAAGATAAAAAAAGAATATGAGCTCAAACACATGATTTTATATATACTAAAACAATGCCCCATGTTGAATTTTATTAAACCTTAATACACTTAGTACGTCTACAAATTAGAAATACTAAGGTTGATGAGAAAAAAGTCCATGGAGCTGCAGACAATTCACCTGTACGTACTGGTAAAAGGAGAACTGAAGAAATTTGAGCTTTCAGATCAAAGTGCAGTTCTTCAAGAACTTCTTAAGTCCACTAGTGATCTTCAACCAAATATTCCAGAATCAATCATTCATCTATCGAATAGTGACATGTACAGGACACAGGGATACAGTCGTGAACAAACAAAAACATTGTATGTGCTCTTATGATGCTTACCAGTTAGTAGAGTAAGTAGCTAAAATAATCATTAAACAAATGTATCATTAAAAGCTCTAGTGTTGGCCGGGCGCGGTGGCTCAAGCCTGTAATCCCAGCACTTTGGGAGGCCGAGACGGGCGGATCACGAGGTCAGGAGATCGAGACCATCCTGGCTACCACGGTGAAACCCCGTCTCTACTAAAAAATACAAAAAACTAGCCGGGCGAGGTGGCGGGCGCCTGTAGTCCCAGCTACTCGGGAGGCTGAGGCAGGAGAATGGTCTAAACTCGGGAGGCGGAGCTTGCAGTGAGCTGAGATCCGGCCACTGCACTCCAGCCTGGGCGACAGAGCAAGACTCTGTCTCAAAAAAAAAAAAAAAAAAAAAAAAAAAAAAAAAGCTCTAGTGTTAGGAAACCAGAGACATCTGTCTTGGTTGAGGCAGTTAGAAAAGGCTTCCCTAGGGAAGTGATATTTAAGTTAAGATTCTAATAACCAATCCCATGTCGTACGAGGAGAAGAAGTAGGAATTAACCGAGCAGAATTGTGGTCAGGAGGGCTTGGGGGTAGGGAGAACATCTTGGCGGAAGAAACAGTATGTGGAAAGACCTTGGGGAAGGGTGGAGCTTGATATGATAAATTTGAGGAACTGAAAGGTGACTATGGTAGCTGGTGCAGCGAAGAGTGGGTTGAGGGTGGGGGCAGCATTAGTGTGAGATGCCACTGAACAAGTAGGCTAGGAAGAGACTGTGTAGGGACTTCTAGGATTTTGACTTGTCCTAAAAGCAGAGAGAAGACAATGGATTTCAAAACTATGCAGTAGAATGACCAGGTTTATGGTTTGAAAAGATCACTTTGACTGATGTGTGGAAAATACACAGGAAGAAAAGAATGGTTTAGAGTTCTATCAGTGGTTCTTGAAATGTGGTCCCTGAAGCAGCAGCAGCAGCAGCAGCAGCAGCAGCAGCGTCATCTGGGAACTTGTTAGAAACACACATTTTCAAACTCTACCCCAGAAAATCTAGGGATAGATTTTTAAAATCTGAAAATCTGGGGGTGGGTTAGCAATCTGTTTTTTTTTTTTTTTTTGAGACGGAGTCTGGCTCTGTTGCCCAGGCTGGAGTGCAGTGGCCGGATCTCAGCTCACTGCAAGCCCCGCCTCCCGGGTTCACGCCATTCTCCTGCCTCAGCCTCCCGAGTAGCTGGGACTACAGGCGCCCGCCACCTCGCCCGGCTAATTTTTTTTGTATTTTAGTAGAGACGGGGTTTCACCGTGTTAGCCAGGATGGTCTCGATCTCCTGAACTTGTGATCCACCCGTCTTGGCCTCCCAAAGTGCTGGGATTACAGGCTTGAGCCACCGCGCCCAGCCCAGCAATCTGTTTTAATAGCATTTTAGGTACTTTTTTTGTTTCTTTGTTTTTTTTTGTTTTTTTTGTTTTTTTTTTTTTTTGAGACGGAGTCTCGCTCTGTCGCCCAGGCTGGAGTACAGTGGCTGGATCTCAGCTCACTGCAAGCTCCGCCTCCCGGGTTTACGCCATTCTCCTGCCTCAGCCTCCCGAGTAGCTGGGACTATAGGCGCCCGCCACCTCGCCAGGCTAGTTTTTTTTTAGTAGAGACGGGGTTTCACCGTGTTAGCCCGAATGGTCTCGATCTCCTGACCTCGTGATCCGCCTGTCTGGGCCTCCCAAAGTGCTGGGATTACAGGCTTGAGCCACCGCGCCCGGCCAATTTTTTTGTTTTTTTTCAGACAGAGTTTGGCTCTTGTCGCCCAGGCTGGAGTGCAGTGGCGTGGTCTCAGCTCACTGCAACCTCTGCCTCTTGGGTTCAGATGATTCTCCTGCCTCAGCCTCCTGAGTTGCTGGGATTACAAGTGTGCGCTACCATGCCTAGTTAATTTTTGTATTTTTAGTAGAGACGAGGTTTCACCATGTTGGCCAGGCTGGTCTCCAACTCCTGATCTCAGGTAATCTGCCCGCCTCGGCCTCCCAAAGTACTGGGATTACAGGCGTGAGTCACTGTGCCCAGCCAGCATTTTAGGTTTTTCTAATGTAAAGTTTGAGACTCGCTGGACTAGAATATTGATCACAATGCAATATGAGTGAATGTTACGTTCCAACCATTCTAATGGCAACTTGGTGAGAACAAACAAGTATCCTTACCTCTTTTATTTTTTCCTTACAAATCTTATACTGCTTCTTCTGACTTTCTAAGAAAGTTGTCAAATCTTTCTTCTGCTGGGCCAAGATCTGTTGCTGGAACTTCTTCTCATCTGCTGCAGCTACCTTTGCCTGATAAAATAACAAATGTAGGATGAATCTGTTCTTTACACAGAATTCAGTGGGTTATAGACTCCAATGCAGTAAGAAAGTCTATAAGTGCTAATAATGTGACATTTTTCAACAAATAATAAAAAATAATTGTTTTCTGAATTTTTTGTATCTTAAACAAAAAACAAAACAGAAATTTTCACCATTGAAAAATACATTCTGGGGCGGGCACGGTGGCTCATGCCTGTAATCCCAGCACTTTGGGAGGTTGAGGCAGACAGATCACCTGAGGTCAGGAGTTCAAGACCAGCCTGACCAACATGGTGAAACCTGGTCTCTACTAAAAATACAAAATTAGCCTGGCATGGTCGTGCATGCCTGAAATCCCAGCTACTTGGGAGGCTGAGGCAGGAGATTTGCTTGATCCTGGGAGGCGGAGGTTGCGGTGAGCTGAGATCACACCACTGCACTCTAGCCTGGGCAACAAGAGCAGATCTCCGTCTCAAAAAAAAAAAAAAAAAAAAGAAAGAAAAAGAAAAATACATTCTGAATTATGGGAAAAATATGAAGGTAAACCATAAACATACTTTATTGAACACAAAAACATTCATGGGATGAAAGGAGACCTAAGAATTTTTTTTTTTGAGATGAGGTCTCACTCTTTCGCTCAGGCTGGAGTGCAGTGGCACGAGCTTAGCTCACTATAGCCTAAAAATCCCAGGATCCAGTGATCCTCCTGCCTCAGCCTCCTGAGTTGCTGGGACCACAGGCATGCAACACCAGTCCTGGCTAAGTATTTTTAAAAAATGATCATACAGACTGGGTCCCACTATGATGCCTAGGGTCATCTCAAATGCTTGGCCTCAAGCTATCCCCTCCTCAGCTTCCCAAAGTGCTGAGACTACAGGCATGAGCCACCATGCCTGGTCAGAACTAAGGATTATAATAAAGGTTTTAAAATCATATTGTTGATAGCCCAAAGGTTAAGTTGTAAAAATGTATAAACAACCATGCCTGGCCAGTTATATTCCAAGAATCAAACTCTAACTGATTAATTTTTCCAACTATCTGGTTTTCCAGTGGTATCATCTCAAGTGTAATTGGAAAGCTAATGGCATCTTGTTTTCTTTCTTTTTTTTTTTTTTTGAGATATTCCCTTTGCCACACAGGCTGGAGTGCGGTGGCATGATTTCAGCTCACTGCAACCTCCACTTCCCGCATTCAAGTGATTCTCATGCCTCAGCCTCCCCAGTAACTGGGATTACACGCACACGCCACCACATCCAGCGAATTTTTGTATTTTTAGTAGAGATGGGGTTTCAACATGTTGGCCAGGCTGGTCTCCAATTCTTGAATTCAAGTGATCCACCTGCCTCAGCCTCCCAAAGTACTGGGATCATAGGCGTGAGCCATTTTGTTCTCTTAGGCACCTGCTGCAATCCACAACAGTCACACGTCATGACATTTTTGGGGGTCCTAAATGAGTAAAACACATACTATATAAAAGGTAACCCAATAAATACTGGCTCCTGAAAGTGACCAAATCTGTTTCTGGTAACCATTGGGTGAAGGATATATGTAAGACAAGCGACTTGGGAGATAGAGAGGGAATTATGCTTCATGGCTCATGGCTCTTTTTATGTATCTTTTTCACCTGCAACTTCCATTATGGACAATTCTTCCATTATGAACAATTCTCATAACATATTTACCAAGTCAAATCTCAAGAAAGAATCTGACTGATTGATTTAATCAACATCATCCTTGTCTGGGCAGAGGTTTTCATGCCAGACTGCCTGACAGATTGATGGCTGCTGGGGAAATCTTCCTTCTACAACTTGATGGTTCCTTCCATGTGGAGACAGAGAGAGACAGAGAGACAGAGAGACAGAGAGAGCGAGCAAGCTTGCTCAATTATGGAAACACCCTGGAACCATGTCCCCAGTCACTGCATCCCCAGGGAGCACATGTCCACCACATTTTTCAACACTATGGAAGTCTCATGGGGGTGGCAGGAAAGGTGACTCGGTTTTAGCATTGCCTGAGCAGGCAAGTGTGCTTAATTTTGTTTTCCTGCAGACATAAATTACCTCTTGTACCTAACATGTATCAGTGATAAAGATGATATTATGACTATCTGCCTCACCCTTTTTTTTGTTTGTTTGTTTGTTTTTTTGAGATGGAGTCTCGTTTTTGTTGCTCAGGCTGGAATGCAATGGTGCGACCTTGGCTCACTGCAATCTCTGCCTCCCGGGTTCAAGTGATTCTCTTGCCTCAGCCTCTCAAGTAGCTGGGATTACAGGAACCTGTCACCACATCCAGCTAATTTTTTGTATTTTTAGTAGAGATGGGGTTTCACCATGTTGGCCAGGCTGGTCTCGAACTCTTGACCTCAGGTGATCCACCCACCTCAGTCTCCCAAACTTCTGGGATTACAGGCATAAGCCATCATGCCCGGCTGGTTTTTTTTTTGAGATGAAGTCTCGCTCCTGTCACCTAGGCTGGAGTGCAATGGCATGATCTCAGCTCACTGCAATCTCCACCTCCCAGGTTCAAGCGATTCTCCTGCCTCAGCCTTCCAGGTAGCTAGGATTACAGGCACCTGCCACCACGCCTGGATAATTTTTGTATTTTTAGTAGAGTCAGGGTTTTACCATGTTGACCGGGCTGGTCTCGAACTCCTGACCTCAGGTGATCCGCCCGCCTCGGCCTCCCAAAGTGTTGAGATTACAGGCGTGAGCCATCGTGCCTGGATTTTTTTTTTTTTTTTTTTGGAGACAGGGTCTCACTCTGTCACCCAGGCTAGAGTGCAGTAGCACAATCTCGGCTCACCATAACCTCTGCCTCTGGGGCTCAAGCAATCCTCCCGCCTCAGCCTCTCAAGTAGCTGGGACTACAGGCACGTGCCACCACACCCAGCTAATTTTTGCATTTTTTGTAGAGATGGGGTTTTGCCACATCGCCCAGGCTGGTCTTGAACTCCTGGGCTCAAGAGATCCACGCACCTTGGCCTCCCGAAGTGCTGGGATTATAGGTGTAAGCCACCACACCTGGCCTTGTCTGCTTTTAAAATTAGCTTAGAACCTGGATGGGGAAGACACACATTCCCTAGAAAACCCAAACAATTGCCGGACTCATTATTTGCTTCCTTTGCTCAGGGGCCCATCAGCTGTAGGCAGGGATTATCACCACTCTAAGGGACTATTTGTAGAGCAGTTTTCTTTTGAAGAGGACTGTGGGTGGGGCAGATACAGTAACAAACTTGTGTTGTGCACTTTCTCAGAAGATGGCAGCATCTTGTTTCCCTTTACTTGTACCCAGACCACCATCAAGAGACTGATAGTCAGAATATATATATATATATATATATAATTTTTTTTTTTTTTGAGACAGAATCTTGCTCTGTTGCCCAGGCTGGAGTGCAATGGCACAATATTGGCTCACTGTAACCTCTGCCTTCAAGGTTCAAGTGATTGTCCTGCCTCAGCCTCTTGAGTAGCTGGGATTACAGGCATGCGCCACCAAGCCCAGCTAATTTTAGTATTTTTAGTAGAGATGGGGTTTCACCATGTTGGCCAGGCTGGTCTCGAAGTCCTGACCTCAGATAATCTGCCCACCTCAGCCTCCCAAAGTGCTGGGATTACAGGCGTGAGCCACCACGCCTGGCCGCAGAATATATTTGAATGGACAAGAATGTAACATACATTTTCAGTTGCTATTTGAACTCTGAACAACAATTTTACATAGCCCCATAAAATCTAGAAACCCAATTCTGCCACCCCCCAAACAACAATTTTCCTCCATCCCCAACTCCTGCCTCCTGCTAACATCCTGCCACTGACCCCAAAGGTTGGGCTTGGTTGTGGCATGAAGGCGTGTGTGCACATACTGACCTCCTTTTCTATGATAGCCACTTGCTTCTTGGCCAGCTTCTCCAGCTCGATGGACGAGTTGTTGGCATGCGTCTCCACCTCCTTCTGCAGCTTGAGGCGGTGCTCGTCCATCTCAGCCTTCAGCTTGTTCTCCAGGGCGATCAGCTGCTTCTGGTGCTGGCGCCGCATCCGCTTATAACCTGACATCTGTTCCCGCAACTCGTTCTCCTGCTCATGCTCATGGATCTGTCGTGTAACCTGAATTGGGTTAGGAAACAGAACTCAGGTAACCAGGTTCATGGGAGACAAGCTTTCAGGCAAAGTAGAAGGGCCCTGTGGCATAATTTTATAATATAAAATAATATAAAATTCACCATCAATTTACCTACTGTTTAGTGAATGCTCACCTGTAGGGGGCACCGTGCTAGATAGATACTCTATGTATTTTATCCCTAGTCCTCAAAACCATCTCATTCACTCATTCATTTCATTCATGAGGTAGGTGATAACATCTCAGTTTTATAGTTGAAGAAATTGAGTCTTGAAAGAAACTATTTATTCAGGCTGGGCACGGTGGCTCATGCCTGTAATCCCAGTACTTTGGGAGGCTGAGGCGGGCAGATCACTTGAGGTCAGGAGTTGGAGACCAGCCTGGCCAACATGGTAATACCCCGTCTCTACTAAAAATACAAAAATTAGCCAGGCATGGTGGTGGGCACCTGTAATCCTAGTTACTAAGGAGGTTGAGGCAGGAGAATTGCTGGAACCCGAGAGGCAGGGCAGAGGCTGCAGTGAGCTAAGATCACTCCACTGCACTCCAGCCTGGGTGACAGAGACTCCGTCTCAAAATAAAATAAAATAAAATAAAAATAAAAAAAAGAGAAAAAGCCGGGCGCGGTGGCTCACGCCTGTAATCCCAGCACTTTGGGAGGCCGAGGCGGGCGGATCACAAGGTCAGGAGATCGAGACCACGGTGAAACCCCGTCTCTACTAAAAATACAAAAAATGAGCCGGGCGCGGTGGCGGGCGCCTGTAGTCCCAGCTACTCAGGAGGCTGAGGCAGGAGAATGGCGGGAACCCAGGAGGCGGAGCTTGCAGTGAGCCGAGATCGCGCCACTGCACTCCAGCCTGGGCGGCAGAGTGAGACTCCGTCTCAAAAAAAAAAAAAAAAAAAAAAAAAAAAGAGAAAAAAAAAGAAATTATTTATTCAGTCAAAATATGTTTACATATTTTTGATATACCATCACACATATTATATGTTCACAGTAACATAGCTAATAAGGACTGGATTGGGAATCAGGCCCATCTCTATAATTCCAGAGCCATGTTATTTCTACTATACCAAGATTTCTCACCAACACTACCAACAATGAGCCAGCTAATTATCTGTTGTGGGGGCCATCCTGTGCATTGCAGGATGTTTAGCAGCATCCCTGGCCTCTACCCACTAGATGCCAGTAGCACCGCCCACGACATGACAATGGAAAGTATCACCAGATATTGACAAATGTTCCGTTAGGAACAAAATTCCCCTAGTTGAAAACTACTACACTGGTTTGTTTTGTGTGTGTGTGTGTGTGTGTGTGTGTGTGTGTGTGTGTGTGTGTGTGTATACATATATATATTTATTTTGTTAAGGGTCATGTCTCTAGCAGTCATGGACCTTTTAAACTAGTCTGAACAAGATTTATTTCCTATTCCTAATATGAAGAGGTGAGTATGAGATCAAGATCTCTCTTAAATCATGTCTCCCCCAGCCCCTTCTCTACAAAAAAAAGTTACCAAATTACAATACATTCACTTGCTCTCCTAAAGGATAAACGATAAAGCATTGCTATGATTTTTGGAAGGCTACTGTTCTTAGTAACTTTTCCTTAACTCATTTTCAAGTAAACATCCAACAAATTAAAGCTTGTAAATATGTACATTTCAGCACCTCTTGCTCCTTTCTATTAAATCCTTTGTGATTTTCCAGCCCTTCCTTCCATTTATCTTCTCTCTTTATTTTCCTGATCACTTCCTCCTAATTTTTCCTATTTTAGAAAAAAAATCTTAATTCCAGGATTTTAACTTTAGTCTTGTTCTTCACTAAGTGATTTGGTCACTCCTATCTACTGTAAGGCCCATCTCCCCAGCCTAACACCCAAACAAGTTTTACAGGACATTTTCATACTGCTATTAATTGTCTGTACTATTTTCAGTTTATGGGTTAAAATACATTTTATACAAAGAAGAGTTTGTTTCTCTGCTCTTTTTAGAAGGTGGCCCTGCATACTAAATTGAGTACTTACTATCAAGAGAGTGCTGTTCTGTTACAAGATAGTATTATCAAAGTGCACCATTAAACATTAGCCAAACTTTGAAACCTTTCCAGCTGAAACTAACACTGGGTTTCATATTCATTTCTCTTTTCTGAAGGATAATACTCTTTAAAGTATTAAGAATAAGAGCAGAGGATATTTTAAGACCAAAAAAGGATAGCATTACCCAAAAGGCACCTAACCCTCTAAAGAAAATAAATGATTTATTTTGTTATCAGAAAATGTGTTTTTTAATGGATATAGGTCAAGACAAAAGGAGGAAAAGACGTAGTTTGACATATATGTATCAATTTTACTTCTTCATGCTTATATGTTTCTGAAGTACAACTTTAAGGAAGAAACAACTCTAATCAATAGAAAGGATACTATTTAGTCCTTTCTGAATTCAATTGTTTTTCAGAAAAATATGGCAGTAAAGTATCAGGGCTAGGGTAATGCATTTTAGATATGTTTTAGCTAGATACTTTTTCTTATTTTAGCATTCCTTCTTTAATCAGATTCCCAAAGCGGAGGCATGGCACACTCTAAGCTATCATGACACATTTAAAACTTGCCATAAGCATTGGCTTACAGCCAATAAAATATTCTCAGGATGGTCATTTCCCTAAACCAGGAGGCCTAAAGATAAAAGGGAAATGAGTTGTGTCAAGAAAATTTTCTATTTTAATTGGTGTGTGGGTCTCTGTAAAGAGGGTGGCTTTCTACTTGTCCCAGATCACACCTGGTACAAGGATGGGGCAAAGAAAATGTACAGAGCTCAATCTGCTATCACTGTACATCACTGAATTCCAGGAGAGACATTTTGCTTTTGAATGCTTCCCATAATGTGGATAATTACCTTCTTAAACTCCTAATATCACCTTTCATTTGTCACAACTAAACTTTCTAAGTTTCAAATGGTCTTTTTGGGTATAGAGAGAGATACTAAGCTTTATAATTCCATGCTCAAGCTGGATAGATGAATTTAAATAAAAGTATAACCAGATATTTCATTTGTAAAGTCTAACATGAAATATACAAAAAATGTGATATTTAGAGTTAGGTGTGTCTGTGTCTTAAGTGTACACTATGAGTTTTAAGAATACACTTTTTGGTCAATAAAATAAAAAATAAGAGCCTATAACTTTTTCATGCATATGGTTTAAAAAGTGCTTTCACATATAATTTACCTCTTTAATTTTTAGAAGGCCTTGGATTCCTAGGGTTCTTGAATTGCCTGAGGAAATTCTTATCACCAAGGCAGAAAAAGAGTGACTATTTTCTGTTATAAAGTAATAGAGGGAATGAACACTCAAAAAAGTCAAAGCTAGAGAGAGTGGTAAGTCTAAATTACAAATCGAGTAAGTCTGAAATGGGAGAAAGTTATAAAGATGTAGTGACTGTAGTTTTTACAATGGCAGTCTCGAAAATGTGGTCAACTAAAAGTGGCCGGTACCACCCTGCCGTACCCAGTGGATTGCATGGAGAAAAACCTCATCTATCTCTTACTATATAACTGACCTTGGGCAAATTACTTAACCTCTTCAAGTCTCTCAGTTTCTTTCTTTTTTTTTTTTTTTTTTTTTTTTTTGAGACAGAATCTTGCTCTGTCGCCCAGGCTGGGGTGCAGTGGCCGGATCTCAGCTCACTGCAAGCTCCGCCTCCCGGGTTTAGACCATTCTCCTGCCTCAGCCTCCCGAGTAGCTGGGACTACAGGCGCCTGCCACCTCGCCCGGCTAGTTTTTTGTATTTTTTAGTAGAGACAGGGTTTCACCGTGTTAGCCAGGATGGTCTGATCTCCTGACCTCGTGATCCGCCCGTCTCGGCCTCCCAAAGTGCTGGGATTACAGGCTTGAGCCACCGCGCCCGGCCGTCTCTCAGTTTCTTAATGTGTAAAGAGAGAGGAACTACTACTATCTTCCTCAGGGTCAGAGGACTTTCTCATGTGAAAGTGCCTAGCAGGGTGTCTGACTCCTAGGAAATACTCAACGTATGCTGGTTTCCTTCCTTCTGATGCCAGGCTCTGCGAAGCATGTCCCTTTGCCCTCCACTTAGTATTTCTGGTGATGGAGACATAGATCAGAAGAAATGGATCCAGAAGAAAGGGCACATTTAAGGAAAAAATAAATAAATAAAAACAACTGTATCTGTATCCAGGTTGTGGATTATAAGATTATGTATAATTTCTGAATCTGAATTGTTACTCATTTCCTGTATCTAGAATATGTAAAATAAACAAATAAATAATAAATAATGTACCATGAAAAGGAAAACCAAAACTTGTTTTCTAAAGGTTCCTACAGCTGTTCAATGCTATTTTATTTAATGCCAGCAAAATTCAGCCCTAAAACAAACCACTTCATCCGAAGTGCAGAGTGTCCCTCCGGTGTACAAAACACTGCACCTCCGGAACACAAATAATAAGCAACTTCCTGAACACAAAACAAGAGCATGGTGGCTGATAACGTTACCCTCTGAAGAGATCAAAGCCAACTTACAAGATTAATAATATGTAAGAATCAAAATGATACATATGATAAAAGTGGCCACCTCAGCACTTAGAATAAATGAAATTTATAGCAAGTTCTTAAAAAGAATATAGTGAGTCACATTTTGGCATTAGAAACTTAACATTCTATTCTTTAGAATACCTAAGGAAAAACTGTTTTTAAGTTTCTGCTAAAAGTAATGACTGGTAACAGGCAATTCTGCATTTAGAAAAGAATATGTTACATGAAGAATTCTGAAATGCAAACTTATAAATCCAAATTCTCATCTGATAGCAGGGCTGGAGGTAACGTCATTCATTCATTCATTCATTTATTCAACACACATTTATTGAGAGACTTTGACCATATGGGTTGGGCATGTAGATTGGACAGCATAAGTGAGAAATGGTATCAGCAATGACCTTAGTGAGTTAAGAAGTCAAGGATAAGTGAAGAAATATGCAATATTTTGATAAGCATCCTCTGGTATACTGTCCAGGAAGGGAACACATTTTCAAGCATTTAGAAATAGGACTGGGCTCCTGAGAGCTGAAACAGTAGCACTTACTGCTGAGGCTCTCATATTTTTATTCTCATGTACCAAATTCATTCAGGTATCCAATTTCACAATTAGCTGAATTATTAGGGTGCATTTTAAAAACTCCAAATAAAGATTCTCTTTTTATGAGTTTTTCTATCGAATCTGGCAAAGCGAAGTAGAAGAATCTATATTTGCATTAATAGAACAATAATACTTTTCTCCTACATGCCTCCTTGGGAATTCCCCTCTCATGCCCTTCTCCCCGACATGTGTTCTAACATAAATTCGCCTGTGTAATGCTGTCACAGGTGAATGTGTTAGAACACACATTAGGAAGAGGGGCAGTGAGAATTCCTTCACAAAGTCAAAAGCTGAACTCTCACAGGTACAGTGCTCTTTATATGAATATCTCTACCATGGAAACAGCCAAGAGCTCCGGACATTACAAAGTTTTCAGAAGAAATGACATCAGATGTAGCAACAGCTGAAAACACCCTCATGAATCACTAATATAATTAAAATATGAGGCTCTCCATAAAAACTCAAAGAAGGCACATCTCAAGGGCCCAAGAAATCAGATTAGTGATTCTGCAGAACTATATAAACAACTCCTTTTTCCAGATAACACATGAGCGCAATATGAACTTCCTTACAGAAGAAGGAAAAGAAAGGTTAAAATAAAGATGCCATGAAATACCCTTCCTTTTCCTAATTCTTCAAAATAAGGGCAATAATCTCTGCCCTTAGAAAATTATAATAAAAATTATACAATTGTAATAAAAAGTTACAATGCTAAAGTTTTCTCAGGATTTCATCTGGTATCAAAGTTTATAGTCCTTCCTTATCCTTTGTTACAAATGCAACTATGCAGCAGTGCATAATACAAAAATCTCAGTTATAAGGTGCCAAAACAATACAGGCATGTAGCATTACAGGCCCAAAGCCCATGGGCTTCTTCACACACTTGTCAGTAACTTCATTCGAAAGTACAATGTTGAAAGTAATACTAAGGGGGAAGAGCACAAAGCCAGGCCTCTTTTAGGCTTATGTTGAAGAGGTAGGCTCATAAACAAATTTTAGGAAAACTGATATCTTTGTCAGTTTGCAAGTCAATTTAAAATATGCATTTCATCATTTATTTATCTAGTTATTGAAAAACTAATTTCTAATTTCCTTTTTCCTTCCTGTTGACCTTTGGACCTCTTTGTGACTTGTTAGCGCCTCTACTACAAGATGTTAAAGAAAGAGTAAAACCAAAATAAGTGAATAAATAAATATAGTATTGCCACCAACTATGAGAAGGCAAGGTTTCAACAATGACTTGATTTTTTATTATACTGGACTTTAACTTTCCCATGATCTTGCTCTTACTTTTATGTCATTTTAGTCATTTTCGTTTGAGCTGGGATCCATAAAACACAACAGAATTCATAATATATTTTTTAAAATTAAATATTTTATGATATTCCAGTGTCCTGATTTATATACTACTATTGGCATTAGGTTTTAAAATAATATAGTGGGTAGAATTGTAGTACTTGGTAATATACATTAAAAAATCCATACCAATAGTTAGATTGTTCAAAATGGGACATGGAACCACAAAACACCATACCTTTTCCCTTCCATTTTTTTCCCTCCCTAAAAGCCACTAGTTACAAATACCACTGAACTCTGGTAAACTTCCGTCAATCCCAACCATGACTCCCAAAGCACTACGTTTAGAGAGGGCGCACCACAAAAAACAACTCATTTTGTGGCTAAAGCAACAGCATATCAGCTACTCTGTTTTTAACTTAATATAGGGGCAGGGGCCTTTTAGCAAATCAAAACTTCATTAGAGAGACTGGTTGCAGCTGTTCTCTGGATGGGCACTAGGAAGCCTGTAGGATTCAGAGGGTTCCTGAGGACACTGCCCGTAGCCCTGAGGTGGCCTAGTAGGGAAGCAGCTTTTATCATCCACAGAAAGGAAGACTGTGATGGCTGATATACACACAGAGTAGCCCTGGGTGAGTTTACAGATGCGAGCGTGAGATTATTCTGGCATGGCTGTAGTAATCTCTTGCTGGGAGGCAGGAGAGGGTCATGAATATATGATGTGGGAATGAGGGTGTGGCAAGAGAGAAAAGAGAACCTGTCCCAGAGGGGGAAAGTCACTTGGTGTAATGTCTGCTTCACATGCAAAACCGCTGATGGTGCTCGGATGCTCAGAGCTTGTTATCATTTCTCCACTCATTTCAACATGAACGGGTCTGGATAAAGGTACAAGTCTCACAAGAGTCGATGGTAAGTAGTCATAGTTCTCTAAAGCACCATATTTCTTCTTTTGTCAGATATCATGGCACGAAAATAATGATTATTTGGTAATCTCATGATGCTTTATCCAGACTCAAAAGCATATTTTTAGGTGCTTAACAATCATTAGCAAATACATAGTGGACATTTTAAGATCTCCATTACACAGTGTAGCGCTCCTTTAAAATGAAAAATTGCTCATCAAAGAGATCATAAGAAACTTCTATATAAAGGAACTTAAAAGTGGGCTTATTTATAAGCAGTTTAAATTAAATTGCTTGCTTTTAGACAGCAGCAGGCATAGCAATATGTAGGTGCTTTAACTTCCATTTTTCCTTGTATTTGGGTTTTTAAAGGTTATAATCCATTGTAAATTTCAAGTATAATCGAAGCCTTTAAAAGACTTGAGAAATAAAAGTAGAAATCAGGTTTGAAAAATAGGACAAGAAAAATGATCATTTCTGGGTCGGCCTCGGATGATGTCATCATAGGTTCTAAATGTAATAGCCAAGCAGTGTACACTAACTCTTCCTGCCCATGTGACCTCTAACATCCATTTGGGCAAAACAACTAATATTTCAATAATTTTTTGGTTAAGAAGTGAGATTCAGAAGCAAAAGATTAAAGAGAGTTTAGAGTGCCAAGGATGAAACGATGTGAGTGTGTGTGTGTGTGTGAGTGTGAGCGCGCACGCGCACGCGTGGGGGGCCGAGGGGAGGAGGCATGAAAACTAACTCTTCCAGCACACACCCCTTTTGCTACTACAAGGGCATCCAGCAATCACATTTGCAATAGTAAAAATGCTGAAGAATCCTACAGTCTCTTTTCTTCCACAATCAGCCTTATCCTCTCCTACAAAGCCCTTCTTGCTTTATTGGTGCCAGGAAATTCTTCAGGGGTTAAATGGGGAAGTGCAGCCACTACCATTGTTGCAATAAATAAATGAATGAACCAGAACAAACCAGCAATCCATTCCTGAGAAACAAGTATCTTATTTTCTACAATTATATACATTAGCCGGTAACCATATATTTTTAAAAATTATATTTTATCTTTTGATGTGTGTGTATACATTATAGACACACATGCATCTATACAAAAAGAAGCACAGTGCCCTGCATACATATACATCAATACCCTAAAAAAATTTTAGCATTATTTATTTCAATGAAAAGACAAATAGCTTTTAAAAAACTGGACAGGCTAGCAACTTCATCTCAAAGGCCTTATATTTTGCACATACAGCATATACAAACACACACACAGACACACACGCACACAGACACACACACACACAAAGGTTTTTTTTTTTTTCCATGCCATAGACAATGCTAAAATATCTGAAATCAGGTTGCTATGCCAACAGATTTTTTTCCTAAAATGAATAAAATTATTAGGAGAGAGAAAACATTCTTGACTCCTTTCCTCCCATCCATGAAGCCGAGAGAGGCTCAGGGAGGGCGAGAGGCTGCCAGATGGGGAGGAGGGGAAGGAAGGGAAGGTGGGTAGAGGGGTGTTTGCTTACCAAAGATGCTGATTTGATCGTGGCAAAGCGCTCTCTGTTCCGGTAGTGGAGGGCCTGGCTCTGAACTGACTGGGTAGGCCGCGGCTCAGGCCTGGGATCGCCGTGGCCCGCCTCATCCCTTATGAATACATGATCCTGCAGAAATGGATAAAAACAAGGAGAAAGTCCAGCTGTGCTCTTTCCTCGCCGGCTGCCTCTCTCTCACCCCTCTTTCTGCACAAGCACTGCTGTTTGAAATGCATAGTTTAGCTCTCTGCTAGTCCCCGCAGCTCCCACGGTACAAAATGAATAAGCAACACATTGCAGCCTTCAGTTAGGAATGTCAGCTGATCGCTAGTGGGATGCCTTCTGAATCCCTGGCAGGCTTTTTCTTTACCTCCAGAATTACATATATGCAAAAGAAAAAAAGAATAGAAAAAATAATGCAATGTACAGACTCCTTAGAACAGTTTGCTTAAAACGCTGTAACCAGATAATTCCTTTAAAAATGTCATGTCCATGTCTAGCAAGGAGGATGCTGGTGGCTTTTAACATAAAAGCGAGCCTCCGCCTCATTCCCTTGAAAGATCTGCTTTCTCAATTTAATTTTATTTGAGATCTGTTCGGTAGGATCATCGTTCTGCCTAGAACCAATGTAGGCTTGTGCTGAACTGCCTCTCTATCTTGTGCTGGGAAGATTCGGCAGTCACTGAGGGATCCTGCTTTCCAGTCATGATCGTACACAGTTCTAGCACCTTCTCTCTACAGCTTCTGAAAGGATTTTTTTTTAGATTTAAAGCGACAGGCATACAATTTTAACCAAATGCTACTTTCACAAATTCTTCTTCAACTCAGCATTGGTATGGTCACCAGACTGAGTAAAGCTGGAATTTAATGTCCTTGACTGATTTAATCAAGCCCGTGCTTCTTGATAGGCAAAGATAATTAATCTTGTTCTAACGCCCAGTGAAAAAATAGCATTCCCTGGAAGGATAATAATGGATGTTTCTTAAATGCAACTGAAATGACTTTTAAAGGGGAAAATGCTATCAAAGGACGATGTTCCTCTCTATAAAGATGAAGTGGTCAGTCATTAAGTGGCTATAACCCTTCAGAAAAAAGGACACTATAGTAATTTGTACCTCAAAAACATGTACAACCATGGGGGATTTTAAAATAGTACATGTTCAGGGTGGAAAAGGAGAAATTAATTCCTTATTTCCCTAGGGTTTTAGGAGAAACCATTTGTGAGAAGTCAGTATTGCATTTTATCCATGACCACTTGAAATTTTTTATAATGGCTCTTTTCTTCATCAGGAAACAAAAATTAAAGAGGTTTAGAAAATACAACATTTTATTATAGTCTAAAATTTTGGGAGAAATTAAATTTTACATCCAGATTTTTATGTAAAAGCCAAGACCCAAGATTAAATTGGGCTGATTTTCTTTTTCCTTTTATACATTTAAATACATCAGTATTGGGAAGGTATCTACCATTACACCTATCTGGAGAATTTTTTAAAATTTATGTATTATAGCTCAAATAACGAAGGGATCTTTAATAAACTTGCCATTGAGGGCATATATATCAAATTCAAGTATATTCTATAGCCACACTATCCAACAAGACAGTGACCAGCCACATATGACTATTTTAACTAAAAATTCAATTCAATTAAAATTAATTAAAACAAAATTAAGTACAAAATTCAGTTCCTAAGTCGTACTAGCTATGTTTCAAGCACTTAGCAGCCATAGTTAGTGGTGCCATACTGGTGGCTTATAAAACTTACAAGTTTTTAAAACTTAAAAGAAAATATTTGAAGGGTCAGTTAAAATTATTCTACATGATTTCTCGTGAAATTTGAACTCTTATTTTACAGGGAAGAGCAAGAACGTGTGTAATTGGGATTCATGCACTAGGTTTAAGGTTCTGAAGAGGAAGGCACTGGGACCTGCTACCATTTACATTACTGCATATTTGCTAATAAATTTAGGTCCAAAATTCAACTTAATATTACAGTGCCAGAAAAGCAAGCAGCTCTTAAATGCCAGTAATCGGAAGAGATATGCTAGGTAGAGGCCTGTGATTTTATATGAGGTCTTAACAAGTCATAGTTTTGGTGAATATGCTAACTTACCAAGTTCTGGTGAATTGGTTAACTTATCAAGTACATTGATTGAGAGGGAGACCTCAAATATATGGGCAACAACTCAGTTTCACATTGTAATAACTTGATTTATAAGGATAACCAACGACACTAGAATCCACATTCTCCACATGACAGACCAGAACAAAATTTATTCATGTACAAATATGTGCAATTTTATTATTTTATCTCTGATAAAAATTAACTCCTTAGAAACATGGTTTAGGGCTCTGCTTCTCCAATTAAAAGCCAGAGTATATTTTCTAAGTTTACTTAACTTGAGGAAGTTGAAGTACACTGGAAAAATTAAAACTTGAAATGACATTGATTTTAGTTGACACATATATAATTAAATAACTCAAATATATTTTTAAAATAATGCTATTTTTGTAGTCCAAAGAATAGTTTCAAAATTTTAACTCACTTTAAATATAATAACGCTAATAGTATAATTCTTTGCTTCCCCTAAATTGTTTTCCTTTTATAAAATCATTCTTAGTTTTCCAGATCATTTTCATAACAGAGATCACCATCAGTAAAAGTCTTCAAATATTATACAAGAGACCACAAAATGGAACAAAATTTTAGTCTAACAGTGGATAGTCATTTCAAGTGCATTAGGAAATGAATTTTAAAATATTCAATTCCACTGCATAAAACAGGTTCAAAACTCCAAAGACAGCTTATGAAGCTATTTAAAAATGGGAGAATGTAACTTGAGAAGTAAGCTCAAAGAAATTAAAGTATCAACTGTACTGGAAGTATTTTCTGTTGGTTATACTGCTCCTTTAAGTAACAGTGCCTTTGTAAAAGACCACTATACCTGGCTTCCGGAGTTTCTGAACTGCACACATCTTAAGATTTAACAACGGAAAGGGTTAATTTCTATTTTTATGCAGTTATGCACTAGATACAGATTATTTACAAATGATAAGGCTGAAATCTTCAAAGAATGATTTTAGATGATTAAGAAGAATAAATCTACTTTGCCAAGGCAAAATATATGGCATGGTTATAATTTATCTTTAAAATATAATCATCCAGGAACAAACAAAAATAATTCCTTGAAATACCAGTTTTAAGTAAACCTACGTTAACCTGGTAAATTTACCACGTTGTTGTTGTTTTTGTTTTTGTTTTTGAGACAGTATCACTCTGTTGCCCAGGCTGGAGTGTAGCGGCACTATCTTGGCTCACTGCTACCTCTCCACCTCCTGGGTTCAGGCGATTCTCGTGCTCAGCCTCCTGAGTAGCTGGGATTACAGGCACGTACCACCATACCCAGTTAATGTTTTTGTATTTTAGTAGGGATGGGGTTTCACATGTTGCCCAGGCTGGTCTCAAACTCTTGAACTCAGGCAATCTGCCTGCCTTGGCCTTTCAAAGTGCTCGGATTACAGGCACGAGCTACTGTGCCCAGCCCACAACACTGTTTCATCATAAAAAATAAATGTCTTCAGATTAAAAAGGAAGCTGTCATAATGTTTGTTCAAAATCTTTGGTAAAAGACTTGAATTTCTGTATAAGAATAAAATATGTGAAGCATGAGGCACAAACTTTACTATTATATCCTAGACAAGGGGCTTTTCTTTTATTTGGAAATCTTTCCTTTAGGTGTCTGACCTTCACTTCACTTCTGAAATGAAGGTTCCTGGTGTAGGCATTTGCCTAGAGTTTCTTTTTCTAAATATATTTTCTTCCCTAATAGAGCTGGTGTCTCACTATGTTGCCCAGGCTAGTCTTGAACTCCTGGGCTCAAGCGATCCGCTCGCCCTGGCCTCCCAAAGTGCTGGAATTACAGGCGTGAGCCATAGCGCCCAGCCACTTGCCTATAGTTTCTAAATTAACTTGACTTTAACCTAGGAAGTCACTCCTCTGGACTCAGTTGTGCTTTGGGTTTACCTTTATCACAGTACTCATCACATTTACTTGTCTGCCTCTGCATAAGGCTGTGGGCTTTTTGAAGGCAGAGTAAATGTCGTTTGAAAAATCTCAGTCTCCCTAGCACCTGGCATAGTGCTTGATACTTAGTAGGCATTCAGTAAATGTTTGCTGAATAAACAAACACAAGAATATAGCTCTGAGGAGATTTTGAGAAAATGACATTTTCTTTTGGATTATTTAACAGAATTCAAATTTGTATTTCATAAAAACCTGCCACTCTGTACTCTAAGAAAGTCGTAAAATAGTGACACACACATAAGCACACCTTTACACAGCGGGGTGTGTGGGGATGTATCTAAAAATGGCTTTTATCCGCTGATGAGAAACCTTTTTATAGACTCCCACACTTTTTACGCTGTGGAGAAGGGATCAGCAGACCCACCACTCTCCTTTGTTTTGTTCATTTCAAAATTATTAAATAATTGCCGAAGCAGGTGTAGCTATCAAAAGCTGGGGCTGGAGGAAGGGGAGGAGAAGATGAAAAAGCGTATTTTAACTTGGAAGGATAGTTGGAGAGAAAAGATGACTAGCAAAAGGCTGAGGAGAAAGAAAGAGAAGTAACAGCTCTGTTTAAGAAACATTACCTTCATCTGTTAATTTACTTCTACTTTGCCAAACATGAGTTGAAGAGTCAAAGAACCCGCCCCTCTATTCAGCAAAAATAATAGGAAAGGCCACTGAAGCAAGTGAAAATAAACCAGAACATCCTATTCCCTCAAGGACATTTCTTTCTTTTTTTTAATCCCGCAAAGATGGTGAAAGCCATTCTTCTTTTAAAAGAGAGGAGCGGGAACGAACTAACATTGGCAATAGGAAGGGTCAAATAAAGCTTTAGGAGTCAGGGTAGAATGGCCTTTTTTCCCCCACAACCAGACGGAGTCTTGCTCTGTCGCCCAGGCTGAAGTGCACTGGCATCATCTTGGCTCACTGCAACCTCCGTCCTCTCCGGGTTTAAGCAGTTCTCCTGCCTTAGACTCCGGAGTAGCTGAGATTACAGGTGCGCGCCACCACGCCTAGCTAATTTTTGTATTTTTAGCAGAGACAGGTTTTCACTATATTGGCCAGGCTCGTCTTGAACTCCTGAACTCTTGATCTACCTGCCTTGGCCTCCCAAAGTGCTGAGATTAAAGGTGTGAGCCACCGTGCCTGGCCAGTAGAATGACTTTTTAAAACAATAGTTTTTGGAACACTTATATTTTATAGAATGAAGTGTTGCCCCATTAAAAAAAAAAAAAGGAAAAGAAAAGAAAAAAATGTTCTCTATGTTCTCTAAATAATCCCTAGAAAGGGACCCTTATGACTGGAGTTCAATAAGCATACCTAAAATAACACTGATTCAAGAACAATGCTTTTAATATATTAAAGTCTTATGATCTATACTAATAGAGGGCAGCAACAGGCAAAGGGAATTAATTTTATACTTTAGTAAAATAAAAATACACCTTTTGATTAACAAATTTAAAAGACAGACTTTGTTGCTTAGGATAATATTAAAATATTATTTGCTATGGCTCTACACAATGATTTTAAGGAGTAGGATGGAGGCTCAGAAGCAGGTTAGATGACAACAAGGAAACAATCTGGATTAAAAATTCGTACCAGAGTCACTTGTGAATAATCAAGAATTGAGATGTGGAGTTGTGTCCTAGGCCAACTTTTTCAATTTAGTTCACAGAACATTTATTGAGCATTTGCTATGTAACAGACACTGTGCTACATGGTAGGTGAAAAAAAAGGTTCCTGAAGAACTACTAGTCTAGAGATGTGGCGATGTTCTTGTTATTGAAAAAAGTAGTATGGCAACACTAGCCAGGGGGAAAAATAAGTACCTGAAGTTTACTTTGTCAGAATATGCTTTTAGCCTTATCAAATCATTCTTGCTCAAAAAGAAGTTTGGATTGGGCTGGGCGCGGTGGCGCACGCCTGTAATCCCAGCACTTTGAGAGGCAGAGGCGGATCACGAGGTCAGGAGATAGAGACCATCCTGGCTAACATGGTAAAACCCCGTCTCTACTAAAAATACAAAAAATTAGCTGGGCGTGGTGGCGGGCGCCTATAGTCCCAGCTACTCAGGAAGCTGAGGCAGGAGAATGGTGTGAACCCGGGAGGCGGAGCTTGCAGTGAGCCGAGATCACCCCACTGCACTCCAGCCTGGGCAACAGAGCAACAGAGCAAGGCTCTGTCTCAAAAAAAAAAAAAAAAAAAAAAAAAAAGATTGGATTAGAATCCCCTCAGGGCCCGGGAAAGACCAGAGCAGAGGCAAGGACTGGAGAGTAAGTAACCTGGCATTCTGATGTCAAAGGAAAATTTTCATTGTCCCACTTTACATTTGGGGGGCTTGATCTGTGGTAGAACCGTCCTGCTAAAATCAGGGCATCTTTATTCTGGATGCAGGGTAGTTAACTGCAAGTCATGCTCTCACTAGTTACTCATGGATTTCATTTTATTTATTTTTTTAAGGTTCTTCTTTGAAAAAGCAAATTTACTTCCTATTTAAAATGGTAATCTGTTTCAGATCTGTTTTGACTATTTGATTAGTCAAATTAATTTGACTAATTCAAGATATGTCTGCTTGTGAGTCGAGATTGTGCCACTGCACTCCAGCCTGGGCAACAGAGTGAGACTCTGTCTCAAAAAATTAAAAAAAGAAAAGAAAAGATATGTCTGCTTGATTATAACAATCAAGGGACAAAAGATTCCTTCTCATATATTCATATACATTGGCATTCATTAAGCACATTCTTATTGTGTTGGGTATTCATTTAACTTTCATTTAACTTTTTCAAACTGTAAAGATAGTAAGATTATTTAACCCTTTTGATCCATTATGTTCAATGAACCGGTAGAGTATGATATTTAATATTTGGTAATTAATTTATTCCCTGCCTTTTTTTTGGTTTTGTTGGTCTATTCATTCATTCCACAGTTATTTACTGAGTGTCTATGCTGTGCCAGGCACTATTCTAGGTATTGGGTTTGTTACTTGTCCAAAGTAAAATAAAACTAACAGAGGCAGATATAACTATAAATTAATTTCCTCATTCCTAACTTTAATACACAAAATTTTCTATTGAGAATTAAAAATCCTATTTATGTTCCCAAGTGAAAAAGTGTTAGGAATTTGAGTAAACCACCCATTATAAACTTTATGAATAATTTTTATTTCTATTGTTTTTATTTATTTATTTTTTTTTTTGAGACGGAGTCTCGCTCTGTCACCCAGGCTGGAGTGCAGTGGCCGGATTTCAGCTCACTGCAAGCTCCGCCTCTATTGTTTTTAAAGATAACATTTTAAAGCTCAGGTATAAGAACTCAATAGAGTTCATGAAAAGATACCATATTTAACATTAAGTTTTCATAAATATTCTATTTTTTGAGCTCTCTTACATTTTAAAGGTAACTCATCCAAAGTTTTATTTGCAAATGTGTTTTGATTTTCTTCCATCATATTTCCTCTACATATTTCATAATAAAATAGAAAGATATAACTTAAATTCTTTCTGACCTACGTATTTTTTGTGGATCAAATACAATTATCTTCTACTTCAGAATATAAATTTTATCTGTTCTTCTTAAGTCATCACATCAGGGAGAGAGAAGTATTGAAACACTCCTACTATCAGAAGGTAGGTCTATGGCAGCATGCCAAAAATAAAATTAAAATCCCATGAGTTCCAGACCAGGGTTTTCCTTCTTGTTGATTATGCCAGTGGTGTCTTTCTTCTAATTCTGGTTGCCTATCTGAGAAATCCTGGAGCAAAAAGATCCAACTGAATTCCTCTTTTTTGCTCCCTATACTCATAGAGCCCCAGGGGTAATAGAAAGGAAAGTGCCAGACCTGTCAGCACTCATGATCACTTCCTCCGAAAAGACAGCCCAGCAAAACCTTCTTTTTCACTCTTCAAATACATGATCACTTGCCCATGTTGAAAGCACACCAGCTGGTAACGCAATCTCTTGGTAGATTTCTGCATCTGTCTGCTATCTTTGCTTTCCTCAAATTGTTTCCATACAGTCCCGATAATCTGCGTCCTTTGCTGTCTCTCTGGTCCTGATGCACTGTCCACATAGCACACCGGCCATAGCTTCTATGGCCTTCCCCTTTTCCTTGAACATATCAAGTTCTCTCTGTCTCAGTGCTCTTGTGCTTGTTGCTTTCTCACTCATTCCCATCTCTTGCACCAGCTGGCTAGCTTCTATTTGTTTTTGAAATTTCTGCTTAAATGTCACCTCATCAGGTAGGCTTTCCTTACTGTCTGCTGGAGTAAGTCTTCCTCTTACCTGAAGCAAGTATCTTTTCTTTTCTTTTCTTTTTTTTTTTTTTGAGACGGAGTCTCGCTCTGTTGCCCAGGCTGGAGTGCAATGGAACGATCTCAGCTCACTGCAACCTCCGCCTCCTGGGTTCAAGCAACTCTCCTGCTTCAGCCTCTCAAGTAGCTGGGATTACAGGCACACGCCACCATACTCGGCTATTTTTTGTATTTTTAGTAGAGACAGGGTTTTGCCATGTTGGCCAAGCTGGTCTTGAACTCCTGACCTCAAGTGATCCACCCTCCTAGGCCTACCAAAAGGCTGGAGTTATAGGCAGGAGCCACCATGCCCGGCTACAAGTTTCAGAATTACATATTCTGAATATATATGTTATGTGTGTGTTTACTTGCTTAATCTCCCCTGCAGAAAATAAGCTCCATGCAGGCACAATGTCTGTTTCATTTCCTCTGGATCTGCAGGGTCTACCATATTTCCTGGCACATAGTAGAGGTTCCCTCCCTTTATTTGTTGAACAAATGAATAAGTTAATTGGTTCCAGAAAATCAACATGTGTCTTCCATTATTCATGACTGGGCATCAATATATTTTTTCCTACCTTTCCTTTTTTACTTTTTCTCCTAAGAAAAAACTACAGCTAGGCGCGATGGCTCACGCCTGTAATCCCAGCACTTTGGGAGGCTGAGGCGGGTGGATCACAAGGTCAGGAGTTCGAGACCAGCCTGACCAACATGGTGAAACCCCGTCTCTACTAAAAATACAAAAATTAGCTGGGACTGGTGGCACGTGCCTATAATCCCAGCTAATGGGGAGGCTGAGGCAGGAGAATCACTTGAATGCGGGAGGCGGAGGTTGCAGTGAGCCGAGATCATGCCATTGCACTCCAGCCTGGGCAACAGAGCAAGACTCCATCTCAAAAAAAAAAAAAAAAAGTACAGCCAACAGAAGTGAAAACAATTCTTAAACATGCTGTCTCACTGCAGTTAGAATGTGATCACTGGCACTCATTAAAACAAGTGCATACATTCCTTACATATACTTAATAAAAAAGATTATAAGGGATTCTCTTCTATAATTCCGTATTATGGACTCTTTATCTAAGGTCTCTCAAAATATCTTTGAAGAATTCCTACAAAGAATTATATTTTTCATAAAGTATTTCAACTTATGAATCCTCATAGCCTTGTATGAAATGAGAATTTTTAATTGGAAAAGAACACAAAAATAAAAAACAGAATAATTCACTCACAAGTCAGAATTTAAGGTTGGGTATGGTGGTGAATGCCTGTAACCCCAGGCATGGGAAGCCAAGGTGGAAGAACTGCTTGAGGCCAGGAGTTCGAGACCAGCCTGGGCAACATAGTGAGACCCCCATCTCTACAAAAAATTTAAAAAATTAGCCAAGTGTGGTGGCACACACCAGTAGTCCTAATTAGTTGAGAGGCAGAGTGGGGAGGATGGCTTGAGCCAGGAGTTTGAGGTTATAATGCACTATGATCATGCCACTGCACTCCAGCCTGGGTGACAGAACAAGACCCTATCATGATGCTTTTGTCATTGTGCATCATGATAAAAAATAAAAATTATTTAAGCTGGTAGAGAGCTAGCCTTAGAAGAACTATAAACAATCAATCCAATAAATGGTAGAAAATAGTAGAAACTGACTCTAAAACAAATGGTATGTTGGGAATAAAGATTAAGAAACACATTTTTTTGTTTTTGAGATGGAATTTCGCTTGTCACCCAGGCTGGAGTGTAATGGCGTGATCTTGGCTCACTGCAACCTTCGCCTCTTAGGTTCAAGTGATTCTCCTGCCTCAGCCTCCCGAGTAGCTGGGATTACAGGCGTGTGCCACCATGCCTGGCTAAGTTTTTGTATTTTTAGTAGAGACGGGGTTTTGCCATGTTGGCCAGGCTGGTCTCGAACTCCTGACCTCAGGTGATCGGCCTGCTTCGGTCTCCCAAAGGGCTGGGATTACAGGCATGAGCCACCGCGCCCAGCTAAGAAACATACTTTTGAAAGAGCATACTTCTAAAAGGGCACAACCAACAGGTTACGCTCAGGAAGACTTAAGGTCTACAGTATTAAGATTACTGGTTTAGAGAAGGACTTACCAAATTCTTCAACTTATATATTGATGATGATGGACATCAGAGTAATGAGAGAGGGAGATGAAGAAATAGGCACAGATGTAGGCTGTGTAGTCCTTTGTTACTTTTTGACTGTAAGAAAACTGTCACATGCCAGGTGTAGTCCCATACTGCATTTGCAAAAAGGTAACTGAAACATCTGGAAGCTAAGTGACTTGAACTGGATTCACTATGATTGACAAAGCCCACCTCTGTGGAGGGTATCATGAAACGTACCTTCTTGTGCACGACAGAGGAGCTGGAATTGATTGTGCTTTCATCGTCATGCATCATGACAAGTTCAGAACTGCTCTCATCCATGACCTCCTGCATGCTATTCACACTGCTGCTCTGGCTGCCTGTGCTCACGGACATGCTTGGAATGGAATGGTTGCTGTCCAGGCTGTCCATTTCCCTGTTCAGGCTGGTTCCATGTTCACTGTCCTATAAAAATGGGGCATTGAGGTTAGAAGAGACTGAAGATAAAGAGTCAATCCATTGACTAAAGTATCAAGCACACTCAATTTTGTGGTGTCAAGTTGCTTTTCTGCCAAATCTGCAAAGATGAAGTTTTTATGTACTGGCTCCACTACTCCTCCACCATTTTCAGACATCTCAAATTCGCTTCTTATACCTTCCCCAGGGGCCATTCTGGACATCTGGTCATAAGGCTCCAAATGCTGCCATCCCAGGGCTTTCCCCTGTCATAGACACTATCATATTATCGTGTTGCTACTCAGTAAGCAAAATCAAGCCAGGTTTGTAAGGGACTTTCTGGAACATCCAGGAGCTAGAGGAAGACTGCCGGCCACTACACAGGTGAGTTCTAGGATATCTGCAAAGACAGCAGTGGTGACTTGAAAAAGTAGAGTGGAAAGAGTTTTCAGATATTTGACAAGCAATATGCTTCCTCTGCGAGTCATTATTGAGTAACTTCATATCTAAGCAGGGATATTAATTCTACTTTCCTGGACAGGTAATTAGTCTGCCTCCCTCAAGCAATTCTATCATGCTTATCTCTGTAATCTTATTAAATATATCTGTTAAATAATACTGGTATTCATCACTACTGGCCCAAAGACTACTATTTGAAAAGTGGTAAAATAATCAGAACATATAATTTATCCATCACAGTGGGATATCTTTTGATATAAGATTGAATAATATAATTAAATCCATTTAGCTACAAATAAACCTTGTTCTCAAAGAACCATACTGTACACATATAACTTTAATAAACTGTTACTTAGCCATGGCAATATAAAAAATTACTGGGTAATATAAAATGGAAGATAATACATTATATTTTTTATAGGCTTATTTTCCCAATTAAAGGGGATCATTTCTAAATACGCAATCAAGAAATTTTATAGTTCAATGCAACTTTCTGAGCTTCATTTTTAGAATTATTGATAAAATACTTTTATGTTTATTTTATTTTCTATTAAAAAGCCAAATACATTCATTCTTCATTCTTGTCTTCCTTTGTATTTCAATTTAGAGGAAGAAGAGTCCTTTCTCTTATTCAAGGCTAATTCCTCCACTAATACCCTTGTTCTTATTCTGTCTATGTTCGGAAGTCCTGCCTCTTTAACTACATCCCTTTCTTCTATCTTCTGACTCTGCCCTGGCTCCATCTCTACTGCATTTAAAGACGAAGAAGCCTGTCTTATATTTATGGACCTCTCTACATGCTGCCCACTCTTACTTTTCCTTTTTAGCCCAATTTCGGAATCTTAACGTAATTACTTTTTTTGCTGTCTCTGCCTTATCAAATCCCATGAATTATACAACCCCAGTAATCTACTATTCATTCTACCTAGTCCTGTAAAACTGCTTTTACTAAGGTCATTAAGGATTCTCTAATTGAAAATTTCTATCTGTATACCGGCAAGAGTATATAATGCCAGGACCTTAAACTCAAAAGGCACGAAACTGAAATCATCCTAAACCTACTCTTTCTCCCTGGTTCATTTTCTCTGTTCTTGGTATTGACATACTCCTAGCCACCCAGGCTCAAATGCTCAGAGTCACCTTAAACTTCTCCTCATCTGTCACTGTCAATGGGAAGCCATGGATTATCAAATCTACCTCTATGATGCTTCTCAAAAGTGTTCCCTTTTCCCCATTCGCATTGACACTGCCCTTATTACCTCTTGCATGGACTATTAGCGAGGATGTTGCCCATTCAAATCCATGTTACACTCTGTTGCCAGAATAATCTTCCTAAAGCACAACACCTTTCTGAGTCTAGAATACCCTATGCCCATTTGTCAGAAACTACCCACATTATGTCCTCCAGGAAACCTTTACTAATCTCACCAGCAGACTTATTTTCTCCCCATGATGGACCCCTGCAATGGGGAACACCTCTGTAGCACTTTTCATATTTTGCCTTATATAAGTGTTATTTTATGAATGTCTCTTGTACAACCCTTCATGTCTCTTAAGGCAGACAGCATCAATTAATTTTTATCCTCAAAAGTTTTTCAGAGTGCCCAGTCTAGAACTTTTTCACATAGGGGGCATTCTAAAAGTACCTGCTAAAATAAATTAAACCTACTTCCTCATCCTCCTGTGACTCATTCAAGGGTCCATTTCGTGTCTCTTGGAAAAGTATTTTTTTCATTTTTCGGTACTGTAGGTTATCTAGCTCACGAACAGCATCTTTTGTCCTCTGTATGAGGTCAATGAGGACACGTATTGGCCGGTCTCGTCGAACAAAGTCATGCTGATTGAGGGAGGAGAAAAAAATAAATTGATAATGAAGAAACATCCTTAGGTGCAAGGTACAGATATCAAAGAAATAGAGAATCATAAAATAGTTCTATGGATATTACAGAAATAACAAAATATGATTTTCATGTCATGTGTCCTTTCATATTTTGTAAATCTCATAAAGAGATAGCTATGCTTTTTTTTCTTCTTCCTTAAGCCCCGTTTTGCGGATATGAGAATTCTTTTTAAAAATTGTACATATTGCCAGGCACGGTGGCTCATGCCTGTGATCCCTGCGCTTTGGGAGGCCGAGGCGGGTGGATCACGAGGTCAGGAGTTCAAGACCGGCCTGGCCAAGATAGTGAAACCCTGTCTCTACTAAAAATACAAAAAATTAGCCAGGTATGGTGGCACGTGTCTGTAGTCCCAGCTGCTCCGGAGCCTGAGGCAGAGAATTGCTTAAACCTGGAGGGGCGGAGCTTGCAGTGAGCCCAAATCGCGCCACTGCACTCCAGCCTGGGTGACAGAGCAAGGCTTGGTCTCAAAAAAAAAAAAAAAAAAAAAGTATATATTTAAAGTATATGGCAAGATGTTTTGATACACATACAAATAGTGAAATGATTTCTGCAGTTAAGCAAATTAACATATCTGTGATCTCATACAGTTACTTTTTGGTGGCGAAAGTACTGAAAATCTTTAGTCTTAGCAAATTTCCCAGATATAATACAGTATTATCAACTATAGTCCTCATGCTGTACACTGGATCTCTACACTTGTTTATCCCACATAACTAAAACTTTGTACCGTTTGACTTTTATCTTTCCATTCCCCATCCCTTTCAACCACCTTTAATTTTGTGTTTTATTCTTTTGTTTAGTTTCCTCAAATAAGTGAGATTGTACACTATTTTTTTGTGTGTCTGGTTGATCTCACTTAGAATAATGTCTTCTGGGTTCACATGTATTGCTGCAAATGGCAGGACCACTTTCTTTTTTAAGACTATATATAAAATAAATATTATAAATAAATAAATATATAAAAAATATAATAAAATATTATTCAGTCATATATATGATTGAGTCTTAAATATCTATATCACATGCACCATAATTTCTTCTATCCTTTCATCCACTGATGAACACATAGGCTGTTTCCTTATTTTGGATATAGTGAAAAATGCTGTGATGAACATGGGGGCACAGACATTTTTATGAGGTGCTGACTTCATTTTCTTCAGGTGTATAACCAGCAGCGGGATTACTGGAACGAATAACATTCTGATTTTTGGGTTTCGGAGGAACCTCCATACCGTTTTCCATAATGGCAACCCCAATCTACATTCCCACCAACAGCATATAAGGATTCCCTTTTCTCTACACCCTTGCCACTTGTTATCGCTTATCTTTTTTGATAATAGCCTTTCTAACAGGTGTGGGGTGACAGCTCATTGTGGTTTTCATTTCCATGTCCCTAATGATTAGTGAATGTTGAGTATTTTTTCATATGAGAATTCTTGAGGTTCACTTTATCATATAAGTAATAAAAAAAATCACCAGAACTTTAAGAAGTAGCAGGTAGGCTTGTAACTTTTAAATCTGAAACTATATAATAAGCCAAAGCAATCCAGAGTATAGTCTATTCTTTTTTTTCTTTTGAGATGGAGTCTCACTCTGTCGCCCAGGCTAGAGTGCAGTGGTGTGATCTTGGCTCACTGCAACCTCCACCTCTTGGGTTCAAACAATTCTCCTGACTTAGCCTCCCGAGTAGCTGGGATTACAGGCATGCGCCACCACGCCTGGCTGATTTTTGTATTTTTAGTAGAGACGAGGTTTCACTATGTTGCCCAGGCTGGTCTTAAACTCCTGAGCTCAAGTGATCCACCTGCCTCAGCCTCCCAAAGTGATGGGATTACAGGCGTGAGCCACCTTACCCCACCTTGGTCTATTCTTATTATAATTTGCCTCAATCCTCACCCCCATATGCATTATCCCTTGAAAAACAGACTTGTGAATATTTTATTTTCTATTTCTGTGGTCATATAGCGTATGCTTGAAAATATGCCAGCTGTTCAGTTTATCCAGAGGTCAAAATTCTGGCAACTTCATTTCCCCAATAAGAAAAAGGGTCTCTGAGGAGTGAAAACAACTGCTCTAAAGTACATAAATTATTGTTGATATAAACATCCCTCACTTTCAATATTATTAATGATTGTTACATAATCTGGTTTCCTAGTTTCTCAGCCCATAGCAGGTTAGACAGAGAATAATAGTGGAGAAGTAGGCCTGGCGCGGTGGCTCACGCCTATCATCTAGCACTTTGGGAGGCTGAGGCGGGTGGATCACTGGAGATCAGGAGTTCAAGACCAGCCTGGCCAACATGGTGAAACCCTGTCTCTACTAAAAATACAAAATTAGCTGGGTGTGGTGGTGTGCATCTGTAATCCCAGCTACTCGGGAGGCTGAGGCAGCAGAATTGCTTGAACCTGGGAGGCAGAAGTTGCAGTGAGCTGAGATCACGCTGTTGCACTCCAGCCTGGGCAAAAAGAGTAAAACTCCACCTCAAAAAAAAAAAAAAAAAAAAAAAAAAAAAGAGTGGAGGAGTAAAGGATTGAGAACTGAGAAAGGTAGGGTTACCACCTGTTGTAAAAAGAAGCATCTTTTGTAAGTTCTCTGACTGCTGGAGAGTAGAGAAAGAGAGAAAAATTTTATGACTAACAGACCTATCAACCAACCAAACAAATAATAATAAAACAGGTTTGTGGGCTATTTTGCAAAAGGGCAAATGCCCCTTATATAGCCCCTTTTATGCCTCAAGAGTTCATGAAACACTGTCTCTGAGCCCTCAAGAAGTGACATTAGACTGGGTGTGGCAGCTCACATCTGTAATCCCAGCACTTTGGGAGGCCGAGGCAGGCTGATCACTTGAGGTCAGGAGTTCGAGACTAGCCTGGCCAACATGGTGAAACCCCGTCTCCACTAAAAATACAAAAAATTAGTTGGGCATTGTGATGCACGCCTGTAATCCCAGCAACTCGGGAGGCTGACGCAGGAGAATCGCTTGAATCTGGGAGGCAGAAGTTGCAGTGAGCCGAGATTGCGCCAAAACACTCCAGCCTGGGCGACAGAGTGAAAAAAAAAAAAAAAAGGGTGAAAGGAGGAAACTTTATTTTTTAAAGCAAAAAGTTCAGTTATGTGGAAAATTTACTTCTGTAAAATTATAATTTGAAGACATTGGGAAAATGAGATACAATGTAGTGGGCCTTAGCTGATGAAATGAATTTAATTTCTTTATAATTTAAACAGATAAAAAATAATAGGGCCCTTGTGAGAAAACAATCTATACGTCTTGTGGTTCTACATTCTGACTCTGTTAGAGGAATTGCAGTTTTTGCTGTTGCTTTTATAAAATACCTCTTCCTAGGCAGAGTCCTTTTTGAATAAAAACACCATTCCCAGCAGCAAGCGTAGCCTGCACACTTCAAGGATGAGAAAGAAAGGAAGAAAGTATGATCATTTTCCTCCTCCAGTGCTTACAGTTATAAAGAGTGAATCGGGTTTTAGTAAACTTAAAGCTATGACTTAACGTCACAGAATTTTCTAATGGGAATGCCTCTTAGAAAATTTTCTGTTTCAAGGCTGGGCATGGTGGCTCATGCCTGTGATCTCAGCACTTTGGGAGGCCAAGGCAGGCAGATCACCTGAGGCTAAGAGTTCAAGAGCTGCCTGGCCAACATGGCGAAACCCCATCTCTACTAAAAACACCAAAATTAGGGACTGGGCATGGTGGCTCACAATTGTAATTCCAGCACTTGGGGAAGCTGAGGCAGGGGGATCACATGAGGTCAGGAGTCCAAGACCAGCCTGGCCAACATGGTGAAACTCCATCTCTACTAAAAATACAAAAATTAGCAGGGCGTGTTGGCACGTGCCTGTAGTCCCAGCTACTCAGGAGGCTGAGGCAGGAGAATTGCTTGAACTTGGGAGGCAGAGGCTGAAGTGAGCTGAGATCATGCCACTGCACTCCAGCCTAGGTGATAGAGACTCTGTTTCAAAATAAATAAATAAATAAATAATAAATAAAAATAAAAAATACCAAAATTATCCAGGCGTGGTGATGCCCACCTATAGTCCCAGGTACTTGGGAGGCTGAGTCACGAGAATCAATTGAGCCTGGGTGACACAGAAAGACTCTGTCTCAAAAAAAAAAAAGAGAAAAGAAAATTTTTCTTTTTCAAGTGAGGAAATTTGGGCCCTGAGAAGTTAGGTGATTTCCACAGCTAATTAGTGGAAGAGCTACAGTTGCAACTCAGGCTTTAAAACTTTTTTTCTGTAGGGGGTGTGGGTGGTGGTGGTTATTTTCTGGTGTCCTACTACCATAATTAGCTTTCTAAAATACAGGTATGATCATTCATTGCAACAGATACTACATGCCACTAATCCCCCATTCCAACCTCTTTTTTTTTTTTTTATCTGAGACAAAGTCTCACTCTATCACCCAGGCTAGAGGGCAGTGGCGCAATCTCAGTTCACTGCAACCTCCGCCTCCCAGGTTCAAGCGATTCTTGTGCCTCAGCCTCCCCAGTAGCTGGGATTACAGGTGTGCGCCACTATGCCTGGCTACTTTTTGTATTTTTAGTAGAGATGGGGTTTCACTGTGTTGGCCAGGCTGGTCTCAAACTCCTGACCTTAGGTGATCCGCCCACCTCGGCCTCCCAAAGCGCTGGTATTACAGGCATGAGCCACAGCTTTCAGCCTGAATCTCTCTCTCTCTCTCTCTCTCTCTTTTTTTTTTTTTTTTTTTTGCCTTACTTTAAACATGAGAAAGTAAAGGAACTGAACTCAAGCCTCCTTTGTGGTTACAGATTACACAGTGACTATGTTCTGGCCAGTGAGAGGTAGGCAGATGTTCTTGAGGAAGGTTTTATTTTCTAGAATAAAAAGGCAAGACACATAAGGAGAAGGTGTTTTACTCTTTGTTCTCTCTCCTTCTTCCTGCCTGGAATTAAAACTTGAGTCCTGGCAATGTAGCAGCCATTTTATGACAAAGACAATAAAAGGTACATGCTAAGGATGGTGAAGTAGAAAGAAAGAGCTTGGGTCAATGATGACATTGTTGAGCTGCTTAGAGCTTTGGACTGCTTACTCCACTTCCTTTTCCAATGTCCTGGACTTCCTATTACATGAGATAAACTCTGACCTGTTTAAGCCTTTCACAAACAGATACACTCTACATCTTAATATCTCACTGTCCCTTAGATAAAGTGTAGCCTTTTACAACCAGGTTCCTGCTTGTATTTCTAGGTTTAAATCTAGTCATTGTTACTCCTCCTTCCTACACAATAGTACATTCCAGGGAGTTCTAAACCCGTGCATACCTTTCATACCTCTAGGCCTTTGCCTTCACATCTCTATGTTCTCTCTGCCTGCAATCCCATCTCCTCATTTTTTTTTAATTTTTATTTTTTGAGACAGAGTCTTGCTCTGTCGCCAGGCTGGAGTGCAGTGGCATGATCTCTGCTCACCGAAACCTCCACCTCCCGGATTCAAGTGATTCCCCTGCCTCAGCCTCCCAAGTAGCTGGGATTACAGGCATGCGCCACCACGCCCAGCTAATTTTTCATATTTTAGTAGAGACGAGGTTTCACCATGTTGGCCAAGATGGTCTCAATCTCCTGACCTCGTGATCTGCCCACCTCGGCCTCCAAAAGTGCTGGGATTACATACGTGAGCCACTGTACCCGGCCTCCTCATTGTTTTTAAAAGCCCACTGTTCTCCAAACCCCTACAACTGGAATGTCCTCAGACTCTTTTAAAAGGACAATTTTATTGTTCTCAAAAATACGTTTACTTTCCACATTCAAATAACACAGAAAAATGCAAAAAAAAAAAAAAAAAAAAAGAAAGAAAGAAAATCAGCCGGGCGTGGTAGCTCACGCCTGTAATCCCAGCACTTTGGGAGGCCGAGGAGGGCGGATCACCTGAGGTCAGGAGTTCGAGACCAGCCTGAACCAACATGGAGAAACCCTGTCTCTACTGAAAATACAAAATTAGCCAGGCGGGGTGGCACATGCCTGTAATCCCAGCTACTAGGGAGGGTGAGGCAGGAGAATCGCTTGAACCTGGGAGGCGGAGGTTGCAGTGAGCCAAGACTATGCCATTGCACTCCAGCCTGGGAAACAAGACTGAAACTCCGTCTCCAAAAAAAAAAAAAAAAAAAAAAATCACCTGAAATTCTACCATCTCGAAATAAATACATAAATATTAAGTTACAGAATATCATTTTAGACATGTCCCTCTCTTTCTCTCAGAACAATGAATAACTATAAATCGTTTTACATGGGAATCTTATTATACAAGCTAATTTTAAGTATAATCGATTAAATTAAGGTATACTTGAATTTAACAGAATTAGAAGAGATTGAATTAAAACAATTGCGTAGGCTGGGCATGGTGGCTCATGCGTGTAATCCCAGCACTGTGGAAGGCCGAGGAGGGTGGATTATTTGAGGTCAGGAGTTTGAGACCAGCCCAGCCAACAGGGTGAAACCCTCTGTCCACTAAAAATAGAAAAACTAGCCAGACGTGGTGGCATGTGCCTGTAATCCCAGCTGCTCAGGAGGCTGAAGCAGGAGAATCGCTTGAACCCGAGAGGCGGATGTTGCAGTGAGCCGAGATCGCACCACTGCACTCCAGCCTGTGCAATGGCATGAGACTCTGTCACACACACTCAGACACACACATACACACACACACAAATTAGAAAATGAAACAACTGCTTAACTTTAGTTGTAATTTCTTCACTAAAAGAGTTATCTGTTCCTAAAAGACCTTCTAAAGTTAAAAAAAAATTATTAAAGGCTTTACGATATTGAAGTTACTTTAGTTCTTTTGTCCTATATATTTTAAGAAATATTATTGTTCATCTACTCCTAAAGATAAGGAAATTAGTATGCATATGTTTTTCCTGCCCTAGATTTTTCTAATTACATTATTTTTACATTGCAAATGTTTATAACATTTATATCTGTCCTTTAACCATTTCGATAATTTTACCTCAGTTGTTTATTTAAATGGATTAAGTGTGAAAGTGATGTTTTAATGTCAGGGCAAAAATGTGTGGAAAGATGGATTATTGAAAAATATTTGGGAGTAAGTAGATAGCTTAACTGGGGGGGAAAAAAGGTAGATTTTTACCTTACACCTTGTAACAAATTTTTGCACAACTCTCCCCACCTCCTCTCCACAAAACATCAGCGTAAAGAATGTCAAAAGAGAAATAGGAAAAAAAAAATCCAAGATCTACTATAAATTAAAAAGGAAATACAAATAGCTTTTCAACATATGAGAGAGACGATCAACATCTCCCATAATGAGAAATACCAATTAAAACTATAGTGAGAAAAGTTTTCACTGATCTGACAAAGTTCAAAAAGTATCAGTCTTCATACTTTCACAGTGGGACTATAACTTAGTACAAATGCTTTGAAGGACAAATGGGCGATATCTATGTAAATTTAAAATCCACATTGATGAGCAATTCCACTTCTAGGAATTTATTTATTTATTTTTATTTTTATTTATTTTTTTGAGATGGAGTCTTGCTCTATTGCCTAGGCTGGAGTGCAGTGGCACGATCTTGGCTCACTGCAACCTCCGCCTCCTGGGTTCAAATGATTCTCCTGCCTTGGCTTCCCGAGTAGCTGGGATTACCGATGCATGCAACCATGCCTAGCTAATTTTTGTATTTTTAGTAGAGACAGGGTTTCACCATGTTGGCCAGGTTGGTCTTGAACTCCTGACCTCGTGATCTGCCCATCTTGGCCCCCCAAAGTGTGCTGGGATTACAGGCATGAGCCACCATGCCCGGCTGGAATTTATTCTTAAGATGTTCTTACACAGGTACAAAATGCCATATACATGAGGATATTAATTGCAGTACAGTTTGTAATATCAAAAGATTGGAAACATCCTAAATGGGTTGGTTAAACAAATTATGGTCCATCTGAGAATATTATGGAGCCATTAAAAAGAATGAGGTATCTTTGCATGTAGTAATACAAAACAATATCCTAAGCATACTGTAAAGTAAAAACAAAAATCAGGGTGGAACGGTTTTAATGGTTTGCTGTCATTTGTGCAAAAAATAAAAACAATATTTACTTTTATATGCATAAAATATCTCTAGAAGAAGAGGTACAAAATAGGTGCAGTGGTTGCTAGTGAGGGGGCCTGAAATGGGAGGGAGATTTCTTTTTCATGTTCTACCTTCTCTTGTTATTTTTTGAGACAGAGTCTCGCTGTTGCCCAGGCTGGAGTGCAGGGGCACGATCTTGGCTCACTGCAACCTCCCAGGTTCAAGCGATTCTCCTGCCTCAGCCACCCGATTAGCTGGGACTACAGGTGTGAACCACCATGCCTGGCTAATACTTGTATTTTTAGTAGAAATGGGGTTTCTGCATGTTGGCCAGGCTGGTCTTGAACTTCTGGCCTCAGGTGATCTGCCCACTTCAGCCTCCTAAAGTGCTGGGATTATAGGTGTGAGCCATTGCACCCGGCTCTTCTTCTTCTTCCTTTTTATTTTGAGACAGGGTTTCATTCCCATCACCCAGGTTGAAGTGCAATGGCAGGATCTTAGCTCACGGCAACCTCTGCCTCCCAGGCTCAAGTCATTCTCCTGCTGAGCCTTCCAAGCAGCTGGGACTACAGGCGCATGCCACTGCACCTGGCTAATTTTTGCAGAGACGGGGTTTCGTCATGTCCAGGCTGGTCTTGAATGCCTAGGTTCAAGTGATCTGCCTGCCTCAGCCTCCCAAAGTGCTAGGATTACAGGTGTGAGGCACTGTGCCCAGCTCCATGTTCTACCTTCTACTATATTTTTCCTTTTGGAAATTTGTATGACCTATTCAAAATGAAGAACATACAGCTTCTTTAGCCATGCAAAATAAATAAATACATATTTGGGAAGGGGCCTCTTTAAATTCAATATTTACCGCCAGCCCTTCTACCAGTTTCTCCAGTCCCTCATTCATTCTTCCTCCCTGCCTTCCTCCCTCTTTTTCTTCTTTTTGCTTCATCTCTATATTGGCTAGATTCTGTTATTGATCAATTTTTAAAAGGAAAGCACTGGAAGGTTGCATTGCCTAAATGTGTGGGGTTTGAAGATGTCAGCTGCCTTTATAATTTAAGAACACCTTGGCTGGCTCACAATTCTTGGCTTTTATTTTATTTCCCTTAGAACTCTGCAAACATTTTTCTATTGTTTTCTGGCTTTGACTGTTCCTGAAGAGGTAGGTCTGGAGCCAGCTGGTTTATCCACCCCAAAATAAACTTTTTCAGTCTGTTTGTATGAATCTTTCTTTATTCTTGGAGTTCAGGGACTTCACCAGGACATGATTTATTGATCAACGAAGATCAGTTTCATGGTCCCCACTCTTCAGGGATCCGCTTAAATGTCACCTGCTTGAATGGCCTTCTCTTTACCTAAAACAGCAGCACCTGTCAATCTTGATGCTTGTCTAATTTATTTTTCTGCACAGCACTTACCATCAACTGGCACTATAACATATATTTATTTCTTTTCTTTTTTCTTTTTATTTTTTTTGAGACCTAGTGCCGCTCTGTTGCCCAGGCTGGAGTGCAGTGACACGATCTTGGCTCACTGTAACCTCTGTCTTCCAGTTTCAAGCGATTCTCCTGCCTCAGCCTCCTGAGTAGCTGGGATTATAGGCACCTGCCACCACGCCCAGCTAAGTTTTGTATTTTTAGTAGAGATGCGTTTCACCACGTTGGCCAGGCTGGTCTCGAATTGGTGACCTCGTGATCCTCCCACCTCGGCCTCCCAAAGCGCTGGGATTATGGGCGTGAGCCACCATGCCCAGCCTACTTATTTCTTACTCCTTCTTGTAAGTTTCTTTTTTTTTTTTTTTTTTTGAGACGGGGTCTTGCTTTGTCGCCCAGGCTGCAGTGCAGTGGCACAATCTCGGCTCACTGCAAGCTCTGCCTCCTGGGTTCACGCCATTCTCCTGCCTCAGCCTCCCAAATAGCTGGGACTACAGGCGCCTGCCAACACGCCCGGCTAATTTTTTGTATTTTTAGTAGAGACGGGGTTTCACCGTGTTAGTCAGGATGGTCTCGATCTCCTGACCTCGTGATCCGCCCGCCTCAGCCTCCCAAAGTGCTGAGATTACAGGCATGAGCCACCGTGCCTGGCCCTTTCTTGTAAGTTTCATAAGGGCAGGCACTATGTTTTTATTGTGTACTACTGTATTCTCTGTGCTTAGAATAGTACTTGACACCCAGCAGACAATCAGTAAATATTTGATGAATAGTTGGCTCATTTGATTTGATGGAATCAAATCAAAGAAAGATCAAAACATTTATTTCCAGAAAAGTTTTCTTCAAGGATATCTTTAAATATCTTCTGCTCCATGTGTTTTGTTTTCTTTTTCAGGAATAATAGGTTGGCATATATTAGATCTCCTGTGTCTTCCAAATGTATCGTTTTCTTTATACTCATCTTTATAACTTTTATTTTTTGCACTTAATTCTATTTTATTTCCTTAAGCCTATTCACCATTGAAAACATCCTAAATGGGTTGGTTTACTACACGTTTGTTGCTTATAATATGATTTTTTAAATTGTTATGTTTTTCTCTTCCATTTTTTTCTTTACCTCTACCCATTTGCTTTTTATATCCTTTTGTTGTCTGTAATCCTTAACTTTCACATAGCCCAAATTTATTCACTTTTGTCTTTTTTTTTTTTTTAAAGAGATGGTATTTTCACTCTCTTGCCCAGGTTGGAGTGCAGTGGCACAATCACAACTCATTATAACCTCAAAATCCTCCTGGGCTCACGTGATCCTCCTGCCGTAGCCTCCTGAGATGCTGGGGTTATAGGCATGAGTCACCAAACCCAGCTCCACATTTTTTTCCCTTTTATGGTAGTAATTTTTATGTCTTGGTTTTTTGTTTGTTTGTTTTTAAGATCTTTGTGTACTTCAAGGTAATAAAGATATTATTGTGTGTTTCTGGTGTTTCGTTCTGGTTGCTATTTTCCCCTAAAGAAACATGGAAATGTTGCTACATAGTTCATGTTTAAAACATGTAAGGGCTCCACAACAAAGGAGAACAAGATCAAGCCCTTTGTCCTGTTGCTTCTCTTACCACACTCCTATGGCCTACTGCTCACAAGAAGAAAAAACTTACTTGTCACCTAGCCAAGGTGTTCTTCAATTATAAAGGCAGACATTTTAAAGCTTTACAAATTGAGACAATACAACTCTTCTGAGTTTTTCTTAAAAACGAACAAACAAAACTGCTACACAATAAAAGTCAGCCATTCTAGAGATGGAAGAAACAGAAAGGGTTGAAAAACATACATGCAAAAAAAGGATTAAAGAAATCTGGACTATTGTGTGCCAAATAAAACATTCCTATTGTAAAAGATTTCCACATACTACACTGATATTGATGCAACACACTGCCTATGTATAAAGTCCACAGTAAAATATTACATGAAAAGAGATGCTTGGTGACAGTTAAATCAAATAAATGTGGTTAACGTGATACCCTTATCACTAACATGTCATAATACTATGTAAATGTCTACTCTATATAGTTATCATATACCTTCACTGCCTGAGGATTTGGCAACAAGCTAACTGAAAATCCCAGAGTTGGTGTTTGAACCACCGGCCAGCTCTGTCCTGAGACCACGGGATTAATATTTATGCAAACGTTAGGCCCTGGAACATCGCAATGATGACTAGAGCAAGGAGGAGAAATATTATTTGTTATAAGGTAAAATAGGAACAAGGAGGGAGGGGAAAAAATGGAAAAGACAGGGGAAAAACTATCCACAGGGAATACATAGCACATACGTTGCAATAATCTTGCTATTTCTATGCCTAGCTACTTATCTCTGGATAAATGACAAGGCAGCACGTTCTAAACCACTTTGTCATGATGGGCTGCCACAGCAATGATTTATTATATTCCACTATAACATGACTTTAAATCCCCCTCCTCAAATATAAATTTGAAAAATTACCCTTAATAGTTCCGCTGATGTTGGCCTTTCCTGAGGTATTTTCTGCAAGCAGTAATCAACAAATCTCCTAAAGGAGTCTGTCCTGTGTGTGCAAATACACAAAAGAAAATAAACTCAGGGTCTGTAGAGCACACTGATTACTTAAAACAATTTCATTCAAGAGAAAATTTTGCATTTAAGGAGATTTTAAAAAATAAATGCTTTAGAATATCAGGAGAACTGGAGCATTTTCAAGTTATGATATCTAAAATTAATTCTTTTGGATAATGAGTAAGGACAAGTTTCAAGTCAGTCAACATACAAATACATCTTAGTATACAAGGAAGGTCAAATCATAATATATATCAGAAAACAAAAATACTACATTTATATAAAATAGTTTTATGTACATTTTTCTCTCCAAAGACAACAATTCTTGTAGTCCCAACTCTATATTCTTAATTACCAATTGCTAATTCCTCTATCACCCACAATCTATAACAAAGTAGTAAAATTTGAAGCATGAGTGATGCAGAACCTAGGAGTAGGCTTCCTGAATAAAAACACTTCCGATCTTAAAAGTTCCATTTTATCCACTCATCTTTAATATTGCCCCTTTTAAAATAACTCTTGTGGCCCAAATAGTTATAAAAATATCATACTTTTCAGCAAGGCACAATGTATCTGAACAGATAATGCATGTTCTGTCTCAACACATTTAAGTGTACATGTAGTTTAAAAAAACAAAAGACAACTGGAGAAATAATGACATCATAGAGGACCCCTTATCTCTGCTGAGAAGTGATATCAGCTGAGATGATCAATACAAGACCATCACGGCCTGGGACAGTAGACTTGTTAGGAGGGTAGCAGGGCATGTTCCCTGCAGGATTTCGGTTACTAGACACACTAAGAACACAGTGCAAGCCATGATGAAGGCAAAAATAAGTAAATCTATGCGAGTGTTCATGTGTAGACAGTTGATGCTTGTGAGGCATCAGTGTCACCTATAACAACACACAGTGAAGGAAAGAAATGCTTTCTAGGTCAGATATTTAAAATGTAAGGTAATAAAAATGCCAAATACATATGGTGATTTTCTTAGAGATTTAAAATGATAGCAGAGTCTTACCATTCATTAGACTGTAACGTTGGGGAGTCATTCTGAGCAATGTGATATAAGGCACTCATTGCATTCATGTTGAAAAGGGGGGGCTTCCGTTCCGCTGGAAGAGGAAAGAAACACGATAAAGTAGTTCTTGAAGGAAATCCGGCAGACAGAGAAATAATAAATGATAAGCAAAGCTTTGCTGCTAAATCAATAGCTCATTACTGTCATCATGCCACATAATCCACTTATTTTAATCTCTAAGGTTGGCCCAAGATAGCCATTCAGAAGCTGCTGGACATGAAATGTACATTGGCAAAGCTCCTAACAGAACCCATTTCAAAAGAGTGAAAGAAAAGTTTTTTTTTTTTTTTCACATATCTTGAAAAAATTGGCTTTTGCATATTTTCCCACAATAGGTGTGAAGATTTTTGTATGTGCGTTTTAGCTCAAAAATATGTATTCTCTCCTTGAAGTCTGGGTATTTGGTAAAAAAGAAAAAGAAAAAATTCATATTCACTTAAAAAATTCAGAAAGTAAAGAAACATTGAATAAGGAAAAAAGATTACTATAAAATGCAACTTTTTTTTTTTTTTTTTTTTTTTGAGACGGAGTCTGGCTCTGTCGCCCAGGCTGGAGTGCAGTGGCTAGATCTCAGCTCACTGCAAGCTCTGCCTCCCGGGTTTATGCCACTCTCCTGCCTCAGCTTCCCAAGTAGCTGGGACTACAGGCGCCCGCCACCGCGCCCGGCTAATTTTTTGTATTTTTAGTAGAGGCGGGGTTTCACCGTGTTAGCCAGGATGGTCTCGATCTCCTAACTTCGTGATCCGCCCGTCTCGGCCTCCCAAAGTGCTGGGATTATAGGCTTGAGCCACCGCGCCTGGCCTTTTTTTTTTTTTTTTGAGATGGAGTCTCGTTCTGTTGCCCAGGCTGGAGTGCAGTGGCCAGATCTCAGCTCACTGCAAGCTCCGCCTCCCGGGTTTATGCCATTCTCCTGCCTCAGCCTCCCGAGTAGTTGGGACTACAGGCGCCTGCCACCTCGCCCAGCTAGTTTTTTTTATTTTTTTAGTAGAGACGGGGTTTCACCATGTTAGCCAGGATGGTCTCGATCTCCTGACCTCGTGATCTGCCCGTCTCGGCCTCCCAAAGTGCTGGGATTACAGGCTTGAGCCACCGCGCACGGCCTAATTTTTGTATTTTTAGTAGAGACGGGGTTTCACCATATTGGTCAGGCTGGTCTCGAATTCCTGACCTCGTGATCCACCTGCCTTGGCCCCCCAAAGTCCTGGGATTACAGGCGTAAGCCACTGTGCCCAGCCCCAAAATGAAACATCTTAAACATCACAAACAGAGTGGCTGGGCGAGGCAGGCAGATCACGAGGTCAGGAGATTGAGACTATCCTGGCTAACACAGTGAAACCCCATCTCTACAAAAAATAAACAAATAAAAATTAAAAAAAATTAGCTGGGCGTGGTGGCAGGTGCCTGTAGTCCCAGCTACTCGGGAGGCTGAGGCAGGAGAATAAAGTGAACCCGGGAGGTGGAGCTTGCAGTGAGCCAAGATCACACCACTGCGTTCCAGCCTGGGCGACAGAGCGAGACTCCGTCTCAGAAAATAAATAAATAAATAAATAAAATTACTAACAGAGCAGGGGAGATAAGCCAATTCTATTCAGTAAATACTGTTTGACTTCTCATTCAGGCCAAATAATTGCTAAGGGTGACGGTAGAGAGAGAAATGGAAAGCAGGAAGAAGAGTATAAATTATAAATAAAGTCTGGTCCATCCCACTCTAAAGAGAAATTCAGTGAGTCAGGCATTTATTTTTTAATTATTTCCTTTTTGAGATGAGGACTTGCTCTGTTGCCCAGGCTGGAGTGTAGTGGCACAATCATGGCTCACTATAGGATTGACCTTCCAGGCTCATGAGATCCTCAACCTCTTGAGTAGCTGAGACTACATGTGTGTGCCACCACGCTGGGCTAATTTAAACAATTTTTTTTTTTTTTTTTTTTGGTATAGCAGTTGGGCGCATTGAATCACACCTGTAATCCCAATACTTTGGGAGGCCGAGGCGGGCAGATCACCTGAGGCCAGGAGTTCGAGACCAGCCTGGGCAATATAGTGAAACTTGTCTCTACTGAAAATACAAAATTAACCAGGCATGTTGGCACAAGCCTGTAATCCCAGCTACTTGGGAGGCTGATGCAGGAGAATCGCTTAAACCCAGGAGGTGGAGGTTGCAGTGGGCTGAGATCGCACCCCTGCACTCCAGCCTAGGCAACAGAGTGAGACCCCGTCTTAAACCAGACTGGTATTGAACTCCTGGGCTCAAGCTATCCTCCTGCCTCAGCCTTCCACAGTGCTGGGATTACAGGCATGATGCACTGCATCTGGCCAGGTATTTCTTGGTAGAGGATTTACTCCTCCCCAGCCCACCATGATCTCTTTATTGGAACTCCTCCAACTCTCCCTTGGCATACTGGTCATTTGGCATGTGTTCACCTATTACATCTACATCATCATACAAATCTTTTCTCTCAAAAGAAATCATATGCTCTAAGAGCACAAGATCTTATAACCTGAATATTCTTTTTCTTTTACTTATTCCCCCAGAATTTGTAATAAAATGCGATTCACACATTAGGGATTCCATTTGTGGATCAAAGGAAAGAAACAAGTCTCTAGTTCTGAGTACAGTCAATTTTATGCTATTTATTAGTTGTTATGGAATAAAAGATAAATCACTACCAGGCCGGGCGCAGAGGCTCACACCTGTAATCCCAGCACTTTGGGAGGCCGAAGCAGATGGATCACGAGGTCAGGAGATTGAGACCATCCTGGCTAACATAGTGAAACCCTGTCTCTACTAAAAATACACACACACACACACACACAAATTAGCTGGGCATGGTGGCGGGGCCCTGTAGTCCCAGCTACTTGGGAGGCTGAGGCAAGAGAATGGCATGAACCTGGGAGGTGGAAGTTGCAGCAAGCTGAGATCGTGCCACTGCACTCTAGTCTGGGCAACAGAGAGAGACTCCATTTCAAGAAACAGAAGAAGAAAGAAGAAGAAAGAAGAAGAAGAAGAAAGAAGAAGAAGGAGAAGAAGAAGAAGAAGGAGAAGAGGAGGAGGAGGAGGAAAGAAGAAAGAAGAATCACTATCTCTTACTACTGTGCTTACCCTAATGGATTTTTTATATAGTCCCACTTTCTAATTCATAATCTGATCTCTAGTTTCATCAGAGCACCTTAGTTTTTAGGTAAAGGCTCTTCTATTAACCACTTCTAAAATGACAAATTGGGCTTATTCTGTGCAGTTCAAAAAACAGAACAAGGCTAAGAAGTGAAGTTACAGAAAAGACATTTTCACTCACAGAAGGAAAAATTTGTGCCCAGCCAGAGTAGTTAAAAAACAAAACAAAGGCCGGGCGCGGTGGCTCACGCCTGTAATCCCAGCACTTTGGGAGGCCGAGGCGGGCGGATCACAAGGTCAGGAGATCGAGACCACGGTGAAACCCCGTCTCTACTAAAAATACAAAAAATTAGCCGGGCGCGGTTGTGGGCGCCTGTAGTCCCAGCTACTCGGGAGGCTGAGGCAGGAGAATGGCGTGAACCCGGGAGGCGGAGCTTGCAGTGAGCCGAGATCGCGCCACTGCACTCCAGCCTGGGCGACAGAGCGAGACTCCGTCTCAAAAAAAAAAAACAAAAACAAAACAAAACAAAACAAAACAAAAAACCAGAATGGACAAGGTTGAAAAGTAGTAAACTTTGAGTCATTTGTAGCACTTAAGCAGATGACAACTATACCTATTCATTTGTTATATTTTGGAGGGGCATCTTATAGTCTTGACTAAGTGATTTCTGCACCTCTGAAATATAGTAGTCTAGGCCGGGCAAGGTGGTTTATGCCTATAATCCCAGAACTTTGGAGACCAAGCGGGCAGATCACCTGAAGTCAGGAGTTCGAGAGCAGCCTGGCCCACAGGGTGAAAGCTTGTCTCTACTAAAAATACAAAAGCCAGGAGTGGTGGCGTGCACCTGTAATCCCAGCTACTTGGGAGGCTGAGGCAGGAGAACTGCTTGAACCCGGAAGGTGGAGGTTGCAGTGAGCTGAGATCACGCCACTGCACTCCAGCCTGGGTGATGGAGTGAGGCTCTGTTTCAAAAATAAATTTAAAAAATTGAAATATAGTAGTCTCTCTCTCTCTCTCTCTCTATATATATATAGACAGTTAACTTAATGTGTATATATATGTATTTTATGTATATATATATTGTGTGTGTGTGTGTGTGTGTGTGTGTATATATATTTGAGACGGAGTCTCACTCTGTCATCAGGCTGGAGTGCAGCGTGCCTCAGCCTCCTGAATAGCTGGGACTACAGGTGCATGCCACCATGCCCGGCTAATTTTTTGTATTTTTAGTAGAGATGGGGTTTCACCATATTAGCCAGGATGGTCTCGATCTCCTGACCTCGTGATCTGCCCGCCTCAGCCTCCCAAGTATTTTTTATTGACCTCTCAATAGGATACTTTATACTTATCAAACAGATACTGGTATTACAGTGATATGAACTGTTAACAAGTGGAAATTTGAAAGTTGCTGTGTGGACAAATGGATTTCTATCTGTTTCAAATGCAAAAGATAAAAAAAAATCTGGTTTGGGTTTATTTTTCAGGGGGCAGATTTTAGAAAGTTTGTAGAGCTTGGATTTCTGGCAACTTCAAGTACAGTCATCCCTCGGTATCTGTGGGGGACTGGTTCCCATTCCCCCCTGCATATGCCAAAATCCATGGATCTCAACTTTCTTATATGAAATGGCATAGTATTTGCATGTAACCTGCATACATACTTCTGTCTGTATACTTTAAATCATCTCTAGATTACTTATGATATCTAGTATAACGTAAATTCTATGTAAATAGTTGTTATACCACATTGTTTAGAAAATAATGAGAAGAAAAAGTCTATGCATGTTCAGACTTGTACAGACATTTTCTTGTCATTCTTTCCTAAACAACTTCCTATATAGACTCAACCCTCCTTTTTTTTTTTTTTCCTGTATATTTCTGATCTGTGGCTGATTGAATTTATGCATGTGGAACCCATAGATTGGGAGGACCAACCGTATTTAAAACCACGTGGCAGCCTGGCCAACATGGTGAAACCCCGTCTCTACTAAAAATACAAAATTAGCCAGACATGGTGGCTTGTGCCTGTAGTCCCAGCTACTTGGGAGGCTGAGGCAGGAGAATCACTTGAACCTGGGAGATGAAGGTTGCAGTGAGCCAAGATCACGCCACTGCACTCCAGCCTGGGTGGCAGAGTGAGACCTTGTCTCATAAATAAATAAAACCATGTGGAACTAGGAACTCATCATGTAACCATTAATGGCTTCCCATCATTTTAGGACAAAGTCTGAATCCTTAAACATTTGTGACAAGAAAACGTTTAGTCTCTTGGACTTCATTATCATGGGTCTGGCTACCTCCAGAGCCCGATTCTGAGAAGTACCCAATTTTTCCCTCTCTCATGCTTTACATGTGCTTCACTCAAAGAACCAAGCTTGGTGTTTTTCACAAACGCTGTTTTCTTGATCTGGACACCCCTTTCCCTTTTGCTCCCTAAACTTTATCTGGGTAAATCTTTTTGTGTATTTTGTGTATGCGTCAGGGTCTTGCTCTGTTGCCCAGGCTAGAGTGCAGCGGCGCGATCAGCTCACTAACCTCAAACTCCTGGGATCAAGAGATTCTCCTCCCTCAGCCTCCCAAAGTGCTGGTATTACAGGCTAATTCTCGACAATCCTTTCAGGTTTCATCTCAAATATAATTTCATTTCTACATGAATTTAATAAGTATGTATTCAGGGTTTATTATAGGTTTATAATCACTTCCTTAGGGAAGCCTTCCCTGACCTCTCAGACTAGGTCTCCTATTAGATTTTGTCATTGTAAATTATATTTTTTCCTTTCTTCCACATATCACAGCCCTAATTATTTGTGTAATTTTTTTGAGACAGACTTTTACTCTGTCACCCAGGCTGGAGGGAGTGCATCTCTCGGCTCACTGCAGCCTTGACCTCCTGGGCTCACGTGATGCTCCCACTTCTGCCTCCTGAGTAGCTGGGATTATAGGCATGTGCCGTCAAGTCCAGCTAATTTTTTTGCCTTTTTTTTTTTTGTAGAGATGGGGTTTTGCCATGTTGCCTAGGCTGGTCTCAAACTCCTGGGCTGAAGCGATCTGCCCACCCCAACCTCCCAAAGTGCTGGGATTATAGGCGTGAGCCACCATGCCTGGCCTATTTGCATAATTATTTTCTTCCTTCCTTCCTTTCTTCCTACCTCCATCCCTCCCCCTCCTTCCCGCCTTCCTTTCCTCCTTCTCTCTCTCTCATTCAAGCCATCCTTCTACCTCATCCTCCCTAGTAGCTGAGACTACAGGCACACGTCACCAAGCTTGGTGAATTTTTTTAAGATTTTTGTAGAGATGAGGTCTCATTATATTGCCCAAGCTTGTCTCAAACTCCCGGGCTCAGGTGATCCTCCCACCTCCTAAAGTGCTGGGATTAGAGGCATGAGCCATTGTGCTTAGCCTAATTCTTTATTTAATGTGTGTCTTCTTTGCTAAACTTCATGAGGGTAGGAGCAACGTCTATTATGTTCATCTCTGCATTCTCAGTGCTGAGAACAGTATCTGGTACACAGCAGGTGGCCCCAAATACTTTTAAATAAATAAATGAAGGTGAGGCAAATTAAAGCACACAATAAACTCTGTCAACAAAGAATCTTTGTTCAGCAAGTAATTACAAAAATGACTGAGAAGACACTGAGTCTCGGGGCTCATGAAAGATACTATGTGATGGCTTCATTCACTATTAGAAGGACTGGAACCCACCCACTTACTGGCAAAAGGTTAAAAAAAAAACAAAACTCAGCTTCTCAGAACATTGAGTTGCATAGGAGAAACAGTGAAACAGCAGGGAAAGGAGACTGAAGCAAGAGAAAACCAAATTTGAAAAGAAAAGGATGAAAGAACAAAAACAAAAAAAACCACAACTCAGTTCAATAAAAGGCAGCACCTTGGATTTGAAGCAGGAATGAGAGGGCCTATAAGTAGCAAGCATTCTGCCCAGGAACAAGCAGAAAAGATGGCTGACCATGTGATGGTAGAAGAAATAATTCTAATAGAGAAGAACATGACTAAAGGTACTCTAACCATAGAACAGCTCCATAGTCTGGGGAGCATTCTCTGAGTATTAGCTTCAAGTGATCGCATCTATATTCAAGTCTTTGCTAGATGTAACAAATAAATCCTCTGAGCAGTGGTGACAAGGCTCACTGCTGAGCCAGAATACTACAGAGTTAAGGGTTGGCAAACTATGGTCCATGGGCCAAATTCAGCTATCAGCCTGCTTTTGTAAGTTTACTGGAACACAGCCATGTCTGTTCACTAATGTTTGTCTATGACTGCTTTCATGCTCCAACGACAAAGTTGAGTAGTTATGATAGACATTGAATAGCCTCCAAAGCCTAAAATGCTTATTATATGTTCCCTCACAGAAAGTTTTTCAATACTTATTGTAGAATATAGTTTTCTTTTTCTTTTTTTTTTTTTTTGAGACAGAGTCTCGCTCTGTCGCCAAGACTGGAGTGAAGAGGCATGATCTGGGCTCACTGCAACCTCTGACTCCCAGGTTCAAGAGATTCTGCTGCCTCAGCCTCCTGAGTAGCAGGGATTACAGGTGCATGCCACCATGCCTGACTAATTTTTGCATTTTTAGTAGAGAAGGGGTTTCTCCATGTTGGCCAGGCGGCTGGTCTCAAACTCCTCACCTCAGGTGAACCGCCTGCCTCAGCCTCCCAAAGTGCTGGCATTACAGGGGAGAGCCACTGTGCCTGGCCAAATACAGTAGTTTGAATAGAGCTTCTTCTACACACACAGCAGAATAGGTATTGGGAGTGCTTCTGAAGTCACCTTGTGATATGAAATACATATATATTTTTTTTTTTTTTTTTTTTTTTTTGAGATGGAGTCTGGCTTTCTCACCCGGGCTGGAGTGCAGTGGTGCGATCTCAGCTCACTGCAAGCTCCGCCTCCCGGGTTCACGCCATTCTCCTGCCTCAGCCTCCCAAGTAGCTGGGACTATAGGCACAAGCCACCACGCCCGGCTAATTTTTTTGTATTTTTAATAGAGACTGGGTTTCACCATGTTAGCCAGGATGGTCTTGATCTCCTGACCTCATGATCTGCCCGCCTCTGCCTCCTAAAGTGCTGGGATTACAGGCGTGAGCCAACGCGCCCAGTGGAATACATACATTTTAAATGAAAGGAAAAAGGTAGAAGCATAAAAATGCTAAGCTAGCTACATTAAAAGAAAAAAACAGTAGTTTCCCTTTAACTGAGAGACAATGATCAAGTTTTTGTGTATGATCAATCTGTTACGTAAGATCAAGGTTCAGGAAGGTCAGTTCAATCAAGTTTCTGGATACCGCTCTGCTTGGTAAAGATTAAACTAAATTAGAGTGCCTACATGTATGTTTATTGCAGCCCAATTTACAATCGGAAAGATATGGAATGAACCTAAGTGTCCACTGACCAATGAGTAAATAAAGAAAATGTGGTGGCCAGGCGTGGTGGCTCACGCCTATAATCCCAGCACTTTGAGAGGCCAAGACGGGAGGATCATGAGGTCAAGAGATGGAGATCATCCTTGCCAACAGGGTGAAACCCCGTCTCTACTAAAAATAAAAAAATTAGCTGGGTGTGGTGGCACGTGCCTGTAGTCCCAGCTACTCGGGAGGCTGAGGCAGGAGAATTGCTTGAACCCGGGAGGCGGCGGTTGCAGTGAGCTGAGATCACGCCACTGTACTCCAGCCTGGTGACAGAGCGAGACTCCCTCTCGGCGGGGGTGGGGTGGGGTGGGGGGAACAAACAGAACCAACTAAAGGAAGGAAGGAAGGAAGGAAGGAAGGAAGGAAGGAAATGTGGTATATATGCACCATGGAGTACTACTCAGACAGAAAAAGTAATGAAATAATGCCTTTCGCAGTAACTTGAATGGAGCTGGAGGCAATTATTCTAAGAGAAGTAACTCAGGATTGGAAAACCAAACATAATTTATGTTCTCACTTATAAGTGGGTGCTAAGCTATGAATACGCAAAGGCATACAGAGTAATAGACTTTGGAGACTCAGAAGAGGAAGGGTAGGAGCGGGTGTGGGATAAAAGACTACATTTTGGGTACAATGTACAATACTCAGGTGACAAGTACACTAAAATCTCAGAATTCATCACTATATAATTCATCCATGTAACCAAAAAACACCTGTACTACAAAAGCTATTGAAATAAAAAAATTTAAAAAACAAAATAAAATAAATCAGAGTGTCTATTGGGCTTAATTTTACTAAGGAAAATCAAAGAGTACGCCTATCTTTAGACAAACACTACCTGAAAAAGCATAAGGGTTCTTTTCTTTTTCTTTCTTTTTTTTTGAGACAGAGTCTTGCTCTGTCGCCCAGGCTGAAGTGCAGTGGCATCTCGGCTCACTGCAAGCTCTGCCTCCCGGGTTCACGCCATTCTCCTGCCTCAGCCTCCTGAGTAGCTGGGACTACAGGTGCCTGCCACCACACCCGGCTAGTTTTTTGTATTTTTAGTAGAGACGGGGTTTCACCGTGTTAGCCAGGATGGTCTTGATCTCCTGACCTCGTGATTTGCCCACCTCGGCCTCCTAAAGTGCTGAGATTACAGGCGTAAGCCACTATGGCCTTTTTTTTTCTTCTTTGAGACAGAGTCTCGCTTTGTCTCCCAGGCTGGAGTGCAGTGGTACAATCTTGGCTCACTGCAACCTCCGTCTCCTGGGTTCAAGCAATTCCCATGCCTCAGCCCCCCAAGTAGCTGGGACTACAGGTGTGTGCCACCACACCTGACTAATTTTTGCATTTTTAATAGAGACAGGGTTTTGCCATGTTGGCCAGTCTGCTCTAGAACTCCTGACCTCAAGCGATCTGCCCACTTTGGCCTCCTGTAGTCCTGGAATTACAGGCATGAGCTGCCGCGCCCAGCCCATAAGGTTTCTTATGAACAAATATGGTTGACAACCATAATAACTAATGATAACAAAATAATCACTATCATTTACCGAATTCCTACTGTATGCCAGGCACTCACTGCCTTAGGCATGTTATATATGTTATTCATAGTTCTCAAAATAGTAGCTTGGCAAGATAGGTATGATTTTTCCAATTTCCCAACGGAAGAAACTGAGGTTCAGCTAGGCTAAATAACGAAACCAAATCACATAGTGTTTACACTGAAATTTCGACACAATCCTATCAGACTCCAAGGCCTGTGTTCTTTTTACTAGGCCATGGTACCTCTTCAATAACTCTGTACATTTAAGGTAGATAGCACTAGTATTTCAAAATGAAAAAGCTTTAGAAGACTAAATATAACCCCTTCTCCCCAACAGCGATCGCAATATTCATTTATTAACAGATAAACTATAAGGGGCTAATGTATAAGAAGAAAATTCCAGGCAGAGAACTGATAACATTTATATTTGTGTTTTGTTTTTTCCTGGAGAACTTATTTCTGGACACAATTCATTCCCTGACAGTGCCGACAGACTATTTGCCACTTTCTACCATGACCTTTGCTGGTGAATTAAATGCCTGTACTTTAAACAGAAGAGAACCAAGATTAACTTCTCCTGAATATAATCCTGAAAAATAAACTATCTGGTGACTGGACAACTTCAGCCTCCAAGAGTTTTAACTACAGGAGATCAATTTACCCAAAGATAATCTCTCTCTCTTTCTTTTCTTTTCTTTTCCTTTTCTTTCTTTCTTTCTTTCTTTTTCTTTCTTTCTTTCTTTTCTTTTCTTTCTCTCTCTCTCTCTTTCTTTCTCTTTCTTTCTTTCTTTTTCTTTCTTTCTTTCTTTCTTTCTTTTTTTTTTATTATACTTTAAGTTCTAGGGTACATGTGCACAATGTGCAAGTTTGTTACATATGTATACATGTGCCATATTGGTATGCTGCACCCATTAACTCGTCATTTACATTACGTATATCTCCTAATGTTATCCCTCCCTGCTTCCTGCACCCCACGACAGGCCCTGATGTGTGGTGTTCCCACCCTGTGTCCAATTGTTCTCATTGTTCAATTCCCACCTATGAGTGAGAACATGTGGTGTTTGGTTTTCTGTCCTTGAGACAGGTTGCTTAGAATGATGGTTTCCAGCTTCATCCATGTCCCTACAAAGGACATGAACTCATCCTTTTTTATGGCTGCATAGTATTCCATGGTGTATATGTGCAACACTTTCTTAATCCAGTCTATCATTGGTGGACATTTGGGTTGGTTCCAAGTCTTCGCTATTGTGAATAGTACCACAATAAACATACATGTGCATGTGTCTTCATAGCAGCATGATTTATAATCCTTTACCCAAAGATAATTTCTTAAACAGGATTAACCACTTAGGAGCTGTAGAGTTTGATCTTTAGGAAAGAGGGACAGTGCCAGTAACATTATCATCATCCTGCTTTTTGATGCCATCCCAGCAATTCAACTTCTAGATTAGGGTGTTTTTAAAAAAATATATACTATTGTAGAAGAGATAGACACCATAACAAAAGGGGATAATGGGCTACTATGTAAGAGATAGATACCAGAACAAAAGGGGACAAGACTATCCACAACTTTCCATGTAATTTCGATATTAAAAGTACAGCTTGGGCCGGGCGAGGTGGCTCATGCCTGTAATCCCATCACTTTGGGAGGCTGAGGTGGGTGGATCACCTAAGGTCAGAAGGTTGAGACCAGCCTGGGCAACATGGTGAAATTCTGTCTCTACTAAAAATATAAAAATTAGCTGGGCGTGGTGGTGGGTGCCTGTAATCCCAGCTACTTGGGAGGCTGAGGCAGGAGAATCACTTGAGTCTGGGAGGTGGAGGTTGCAGTGAGCTTAGATGGCGCCATTGCACTCTAGCCTGGGTGACAAGTGGGAGACTCCGTCTCAGAAAAAAAAAAAAAAGTACAACTTAAAAGTATACTATTTGTATTAACGTTTAGAATTTCATTATGCCCCCAATATAAAGAAAATAGCAAAATCATTGCTTACGAAATATCTCAAACAGTTTAACCTTCATCTTGCATGTTAAAAAAAAAAAACCCTTCTTTTACATGTCCATTAGCAAAATTAATGCTAGGGAGATGAAAACGTATGGTAAAGCTGTCAAAGAGGTATTTGTATGACTTATAACATTACAGATATAATAATTTTTAAGAAATTGCAGATAAATTAAATGTTCTTGGTAATAATTTTATTTTGTGAATATTTACTAAGCATCTACTATCACATTTCTTTGAGTTCGAGGTGTCACTGACTGTAAGGTGTACTACTATTTAATATTCACCACTATTTCATAATATGTATAACAGAAAAAAATGCTGCCAACTATAAGAAGCTGTTGCCTATAAAATACCTCCTACTTTAAAAAAAGTATTTCCTTGTTTTTGACAAAGTTGTATATATTTAAGGTACACAATGTGATGTTTTGATGTTCATATACATTGATTAATCACAATTTATCTGTCCATCGCCTCATATAGTTACTATTTTTTTTTGTTGTAAGAACATTTAACATCATTTACTCTCTCGGCAATTTCAACTTTCAATGCATTTTACCATGTTGCCTCCTAGTGTTAAAGAGATGTTAAAATGGGCTGGGCACGATGGCTCATGCCTATAATCCCACCACTTTGGGAGGCCGAGGTGGGTGGATCATTTGAGATCAGGAGTTCAAGACCAGCCTGGCCAATAAGGTGAAACTCCGTCTCTACTAAAAATACAAAAATTAGGCCAGGCATGGTGGCTCACGCCTGTAATCCCAGCACTTTGGGAGGCTGAGGCAGACGGATCACGAGGTCAGGAGATCGCGACCATCCTCACTAACATGGTGAAACCCCATCTCTACTAAAAATACAAAAAATTAGCTGGGCATGGTGGCAGTTGCCTGTAGTCCCAGCTACTCGGGAGGCTAAGGCAGGAGAATGGCATGAACCCAGGAGACAGAGCTTGCAGTGAGCTGAGATCACGCCACTGCATTCCAGCCTGGGCGACAGAGCGAGACTCCATCTCAAAAAAAAAAAAAAAAAAAAAAAAAAAAAAAATTAGCTGGGTGTGGTGGCAGGCACCTGTAGTACCAGCTATTTGGGAGGCTGAGGCAGAAGAATTGCTTGAACCCAGGAACCAGAGGTTGCAGTGAGCCAAGATCATGCCACTGCACTCCAGCCTGGTGACAGAGCAAGACTCCATCTAAAAAAAAAAAGAAAAAAAAAAAATTTACAGACTTGAGATAATTTGACCTAAGTCGGACAACTACAAAATGGCAAAATAAGAACTGAAGTTTATCTGACTGCAGAGTCTATGCTCTTTAGCACAATTTGATACTATCACTTTGATCAATTTGCAGAAATAGCTGTCATAGAGGATTAGACAATTTGGGAGAAGGCTACTTTGTCCTTTAATTCAGTAAATCATTTCATAAAATGCAATCAAATTTAGGCTGATATAGAGAACATGTAGTTATACATATTTCAATTCATTTTTATAAGAAGGTAAAATCAGAAAGCACATATAAGGGGCTGTCTTAAGAGAGGAAGTACTAAGGTATCTCTTGGGGTCTGTACCTGTGTCCAGTGTCAATTGCTGTTGACATTTTAGTCATTTACACCTATATGGTACAAAACCTGATGTGATGATGATCTTCAATCATCATAAAAGGGTATATGTAGCTTGTTCCATTGAAGAAGATTGGAAAGGGAAGAATCCATGTCAAATTTCAGAAAGATTTTGGTAAGAAAAATCTAGTTAAAACCATGGGTAGGCACTAACTGTAAAGTTCAATACAGGCGGCACATTCTTTTAAAGGGTCATAACTGAGGTGTTGCTACGATGGTCTCAGTGTTGTAAGTAAAATTTTGGTTTATTTTTATAAAATATTACTTATTTTATATTTTACTTATAACACTGAGACCATCGTAGGAACTCCTCAGTTATGACCCTTTAGAGGTACTGTGACCTCTAAAAGTAGCATGATTTTATATGGCCTAAAATATAAATTACAAAAACCAAAAATGATCCTATATATGAATAGAAGTAGCTGTTACTGAGCACTTGCTATATGCCAGGCACTATGTTAAATACTTTACCTAAGTTATCTTATTGAAGCCTGTAAATATCTAGGATATATTCATTGTTATTTTTACTTAGATGAGAAACTGAGGATTAGGGAAGTTAACAAAATGATCTGAATCACACAGCCAGAATCAACATGCTACACAGCTCCAGGAGGGGTCATTTGCATCCTAGACTATGTGAATGCCTGATGGCATTATGTTACAGCCACACATGGTGGTCCTGCCAGCTAAGTGCTGGTAAAGCCAAGATTCACATCCAGGGTGTCTAATTCTAAAACTTACTCCATACTGCTAACTCTATGCTATGCACAGAGTAGTTTTGTTCCCCCAAAGGAATATCTATTTATTTCTAATTCTTGAAAAGTTCAATGATTCAATATTTAAAATATGTAAAATTTTGCAGAATATTGTAACAGACACCTATCACTTAGATTTACTATAATCTTGTCATATTTGTTTCGGGGCCTTTTTCTTCTAAAAAAATAAGAAAGTAGATATAGCTCTATTTGCCTTCCTTTCTCCAGAGAGTTTACTGTTCTAGAATTATATCTTTACAACTGTATTCTTATGTTTTATTAGTATATATACCTTTTTTTTTTTTTTTTTTTTGAGATGGAGTTTTGCTCTTGTCGCCCAGCTGGAGTGCAATGGTACGGTCTCGGCTCACTGCAACCTCTACCTTCTGGGTTCAAGCAATTCTCCTATCTCAGCTTCCCAAGGAGCTGGGATTACAGGCATGCACCACCATGCCCAGTTAATTTTTGTAGTTTTAGTAGAGATGGGGTTTTGCTATGTTGGTCAGGCTGGTCTCAAACTCCTGACCTCCAGTGATCCATCTGCCTTGGCCTCCCAAAGTGCTGGGATTACAAGCGTGAGCCACTGTGCCTGGCCAGGATATATATAGTTCTAACAGTATATATAAGAACTTATAAAATTTTCATAACTGGCATCATACCGTACCTTTACTTTTGCAATTTTATTTGTTCACTAAATATTCAATGTTATGGTTTTGAGATTTATCCATGATGATACATGTAGATCCAGTTCATTCTTAACTATGATACAGTATTCCATAATTTATTTATACATTCTCTTTTGGATAAGAATTTAGGCTAGTTCTACCTTTTCTGGCTACTATAAAAACATTTGCACCCTTGTATGCACTTTCCAGTGTGTATGCATATGGAGTTCTTGCTTCCTTAGCAGTTTCTCCAAATTTAGTATTTGAAGACTTGAAACTCTTGCCAATCTCATCAATGTGAAATTGTTTCAAATTGCATTTCTCTAATTACTAATGAGGCTTAGTGTCTTCTGATGTTTGTTGTCCATTTAGGTTTCCTCTTCAATGAATCACTTAATCATATTCCTTTTTATTTTTATTTGAGATAGGGTCTTACTCCCATCACCCAGGCTACAGTGCAGTGGTGTGATCATGGCTCACCGCAGCCTTGACTTCCTGGGTTCAGGTGATTCTCCTACCTTAGCTTCACTTAGTGATATTCCTTACCCATTTCTCTACTGGTTTTTTGGCTTTTTCTTTTTTTTCCTTTTTTTTTTGAGACAGAGTTTCGCTCTTGTCACTCAGGCTGGAGTGCAGTGGCGCGATCTAGGCTCACTGCAACCTCCGCCTCCCAGGTTCAAGTGATTCTCCTGCCTCAGCCTCTCTAGTAGCTGGGATTATAGGTGTGCACCACTACACACAGCTAATTTTGTATTTTTAGTAGAGACAGGATTTCACCATGTTGGCCACGCTGGTCTCAAACTCTTGACCTCAGGTGATCTGCCCACCTTGGCCTCCCAAAGTGCTGAAATTATAAGCATGAGCCAGCGCATCTGGCCAGCTTTTTCTTTTTCAGAAAGAAATTGTAGGAGTTCTTTGTAAATTTTGGACCAACACTTTGTTGGTTAAATGTATTTCAACTACCTTCTCCTAGTCCATGGTTTATCTTTTAATGTTTGTGCTTTATATGGTTTTATATTTTAAAGTAGGAAAAGTTATCATATTTATCATTATGTTTTAAAAAACACTGATTAGAAAAGTTCTTCATTATACTTGTAAAGGTATTTTAGAGTAATAATAATAACACTAGGCCGGGAGTGGTGGCTCACGCCTGTAATCCCAGCACTTTGGGAGGCTGAGGTGGGTGAATCACGAGGTCAGGAGATCAAGACCACCCTGGCTAACACGATGAAACCCCATCTCTACTAAAAATACCGAAAATTAGCCGGGCGTGGTGGCATGCACCTGTAGTCCCAGCTACTAGGGAGGCTGAGGCAGGAGAATCACTTGAACCTGGAAGGCAGAGGTTGCCGTGAGCCAAGATCACGCCACTGCACTCTAGCACTCTAGCCTGGGAGACAGAGTGAGACTCTGCCTCAAAAAAAAAATAACAATAATAATAACAACAACACTATATGCCAGGCCATGTTCTAAGCATATTATAGATATTAATTAATCTTCATAACAACCCCACAAAGTGGGTACTATCATTATTTCTATTTTACAGATGAGGTAACTAAGGCATTGGGGGGCTTCTTCTAAATGTTTTAAAGTTTTACTTTTGGGCATTTAACCAATCTAAAATTTATTTTTGTGTATGACATAGCTAGGAATCCAGTTTTAGTTTTATCATATAATTAACAAATTTATCAGTATTATTTATCAAATGAGCCATCCTTTCCCCGTTGATCTGTAATGGCTTTTCTGTCTTATACCAAAATCTGACTCATACTAGAGTTTCCCAGTCTGTTCTATTGGATACTAGTCTTTCCCCGCACCAATACCATATGGATTTAATTATTATGGTATGGGTTTTGGGGCAGTGATTCTTCTGTCCAAATTCTATTTCTTCAAAGTTGTTTTAGCTAATTTTGGTCCTATGACTTCTGGGATTACCTTGTGAAGTTCTTTTTTATTATCTATCTATCTATCTATCTATCTATCTATCTATCTATCTATCTATCTGAGACTGAGTCTCGCTCTGTCGCCCAGGCTGGAGGGCAGTGGCGCGATCTCGGCTCACCGCAAGCTCCGCGTCTCGGGTTCACGCCATGCCATTCTCCTGCCTCAGCCTGCCGAGTAGCTGGGACTACAGTCGCCCGCCACCATGCCCGGCTAATTCGTTTTGTATTTTCAGTAGAGACAGGGTTTCACCGTGTTAGCCAGGATGGTCTCCATCTTCTGACGTCGTGATCTGCCCTCCTCAGCCTCCCAAAGTGCTGGGATTACAGGCGTGAACCCCGCGCCCGGCCTACCTTGTTAAGTTTTACATAGTATTGCTGGCATTTCGTTATAAGCCCTTTTTAAAACATGCAAATATTTCTGCTGAGTGGCCCCCAAAATCAATATGAATAACTTTGATCAATTTCCTTTGGAGTGAAATAAAGAGTAGCACCATATTATAACCTAAAAAAGAAATTAATCACCTCAATATCCATCAATACAAGACGAGTTAAATAAACTATGGTATATCCATGTAATAGAATAATATGATGCTATTAAAATGATGAAAAACATGTCTAAGTTAGTCATATAAAACAGATCTCCAAGATATTATTAAGTGAAAAACCAAAGTACAGAACCACATATATACATTATCTTGGGTGTGAAAAGGAATATAGGAAGTGTATGTTCATGTTTGCTTGTATATTGACTAAGAAGATCTGGAAGGATGCACAAGTTAATAAAGTGGTTCCCTGCGTGTGTTGGCAGGGGTGGGGTAGGAACTGTGTAGACAGGGCAGGGGTGGAAGAATACCTTTCACTGTATGTCTTTTTATGTTTTTTGATTCACAAACCTTGTGATTCTGCTACCTAATTGAAAAAAATAAGTAAATATTCAAATTTTCCTCCAGGAATTCTGTTTGTTTGTTTGTTTGTTTTTGTAAATTAATACTTCTTTAAAGTAAAAAAAAATCCAGACAAATTGTGCATTTTTATCATATGTCGTTTTTGTTGGAAGGGGTCAATGAAACATTGGCAATGTAATATAAAGTATCCCAAGTTGGCCTAACATTTTAGGAAGAGAGAAAACCGTAGTCTGTGAATCAAACTAGAACTCAGAAATTCTTATAGGATCAGTTTGGAAACCTGAATAGAATTACATGAAATTAATATCTTAAAAAATTAGATGAATAATTTTTTTAGGCCAGGCACAATGGCTCATGCCTGTAATCCCAGCACTTTGGGAGGCCGAGGCAGGTGGATCATCTGAAGTCAGGAGTTCGAGACCAGCCTGGCCAACATGGCAAAACCCCATCTCTACTAAAAATACAAAATTAGCCAGGTGTGGTGGTGCATGTCTGTAATCCCAGCTACTTGGGAGGCTAAGGCAGAAGAATTGCTTCAACCCAGGAGACAGAGCCAAGATTGTGCCACTGCAATCCAGCCTGGGTGACAGAGCAAGACTGTGTCTCAAAAAAAAAAGAAAAAAAATAATTTTTAAAAAACTGATTTTTAAAAAAGTTTTAACATTTTTGATTTAAAATTTACAAAAATATGTAGATAAAGGCAGTATTATGCTGTAGCTAGCTCATACTGTCTTTGGAAGGCCCATTGTGCACATCTTTCCCCAGTTTCACATTTAGTGGATAGCATTGGCTATAGTAACAGTATCTACACCATGGAAATTTGCAAAGCTACAAATCAAGGCCTTTTCCCCTCTCCACAAGAGATTCATTTGTTAAATTTACCAGTATACCACTGGATAGAAGTAAGTTTAAGATATATTAAAGTTCAAAATATACAACCAAAGGAGAGATTCTGTGGCACTTTAGACAATTTTAGATAACTGCAACAATATTTGGGGAATAACTTCATGGCTGAGGTTTATCTTCTAACACAAGGTTTTCTTCACAGTTGTGCTCTACATGGGTCAAATACAGTTTTAGAGTCAGATCCCTGATAAGCTTTCTATTACTTTTTCAGATTTCTCTAATACAAGTTGGAGTATAAATTCAGGTAATGGAAACTCCCATAAAGGTAGGACATATATTATCACTCATAGTATGGAGAATGGGTATTTTTCATATATTACTGTGTACTATTTTGTATTTCATTTGTTAACTGCCATATCTGCTTCAACTCCTTCAATTAAATTAATAACATGAGGCTGGGCGTGGTGTCTCAAATCTGTAATCCCAGTGCTTTGGGAGGTCGAAGTAGGCAGATCATTTGAGGTCAGGAGTTTGAGACCAGTCTAGCCAACACAGCAAAACCCTGTCTCTACTAAAAAAATACAAAAATTGGCCAGGCTTGGTGGTAGGCACCTATAATCCCTATAATCCTGCACTCAGGAGGCTAAAGCAGGAGAATTGCTTGAACTTGGGAGGTAGAGGTTGCAATGAGCCGAGATTGCGCCACTGCACTCCAGTCTGGATAACAGAGCAAGACTCTGTCTCAAAAAAAAAAGAAAAAAGAATTAATAACATGAAAATGTAGCAGAGAGAAAGCAATTTTCAGTGTTATAGAGTATAAAAAATATAATAAATTCATTGCCTAGCACACATATACCAGTAACTCATTAAGTAATAGCCAGATGAATAACTCCTAATTATAATGATTCTTAAAAATACAATGAAAATTAATCTGCAAAATAGAATTTTTAAAAATACAATGAAAACAAATAACTCTTTACTCACCCAATTCAATACAAGTGATGCCAAGTGACCAAATATCAACTTTCCCATCATACTGTCCTTCATCCATAGCTAAGATCACCTCTGGAGCCATCCTACCAAACGTAAGGTACAAAACTCAAGTTGTAGATTAAAAATAAAATTTCTCCAGTAAAGTGATTCGATGAAACAGCTGTTCTTAAGGGTATTCTGAAATTGTATCTGCTAGAGAGATTATTTCCTTACACAAATAATTTTGAAAACCATTATTCAAAATATAATCTGCTTGGTGATTTACATGACACAATACATTATTTTCAATAAAGACTGGCTCCACCCCTTACTATCAGTTTGATCTCAGGCAAGTTACTTAACCTATCTGTACATCAGTTTCCTCTTCTGTAAAATGGAGATAATTCTCATAGCAACTTTACAGATATTTGTAAAGTATGAATATACATCAAATACTTAAATAATTACTTTGCAAAATCTGATTATATTGCTTTATATAGTTCCATAAAGTATTTTTCATATTCTTTAAAGTAATTAAATAAAGCAGGAAATTTTTTTTTTTTTTTTTTTTTTTTTGGAGACGGAGTCTGGCTCTGTCGCCCAGGCTGGAGTGCAGTGGTGCGATCTTAGCTCACTGCAAGCTCCGACTCCTGGGTTTAGGCCATTCTCCTGCCTCAGCCTCCGAAGTAGCTGGGACTATGAGTAGCTGGGACTACAGGTGCCTGCCACCATGCCTGGATAATTTTTTGTATTTTTAGTAGAGACAGGGTTTCACCATGTTAGCCAGGATGGTCTCGATCTCCTGACCTCGTGATCCACCCGCCTCGCCCTCCCAAAGTGCTGGGATTACAGGCGTGAGCCACCACGCCTGGCCTCTTTTTTGTTGTTGTTGTTGAGAGTCTCACTTTGTAGCCCAGGCTGGGGTGCAGTGGCGCCATCTTGGCTTACTGCAGCCTCTGCCTCCTAGGTTCAAGTGATTCTCATGCCTCAGCCTCCCGAGTAGCTGGGACTACAGGCATGTGCCACCATGCCTGGCCATATTCTTTTAAAATAATTAAACAACATGAAAAATACTTTATGGAGTCATATAAAGCAAATAATCAGCTGTTCCAAAGATACTAAAACCTACAAAAACCCCAGGTTGTGGTAATGGTTACTTTACTTGTTTGTCCATAATGCATCTTCATTAGGAGGGCAGGGGCCCTATCCATTTAATATGCTTTGAACAGAACTGTACTCTATTATGATGTGTAAGCAGTTGCTTGGTAAATGTTATTTGGTGATAAAAAAAAAAATTCAAAGACTGGCTGATTATTTTTAGTAGGCAAGTAATTTTGCAGAGGTCTAAGTCATTCTGTAAGGCATAATGAAATTCCAACGTGTCTAGGAAAGGAAGGAAAAGAATCTGGAAAAGAATAGGGTGAAAAACTCTTGAGCCAGACTGACAAGCTAGGTAACCTATCAGAGAACTCAACAAAGACAAGAACTTGGATTTCTTTCATGAAAGGTACCATCTCTGCTTGTTGACTAGTCAGGGAAGGTGAAAGAAGCTGCCCTGTCCTTACCTGGAGGCTTTTGCCTCAAGAGAAAAGTTCAAAAGAAACTGCAAATGAAATCGAAAACCTGAACTTGGTCAGCGAATTGATAATCCTGCTCAGTTTACACACAGTGACACCTACCTTAATGACACAATTTAAAGTCACTGTAAATTTTATACTAAGCCAGAGTGTTTCTTTTTATGCCAGTGGGTTTTCTATCCTTCTCAAATGAAATATCCTTTTGAGGCACATTGGTAAGACACTGTCACAAAATCGAGCCAAACCAGTACCATGAGTTCATGTATGCAGATTTTAAAACTGTGTCATACAGCCTAATTCTACATACCAGTAAGGTGTGCCCACGAAGGAGTTGGCAGGAGAAGCCATTGAGGCAGATCCAAAATCAGCTAGTTTTACCTGACCTGGCTCTGTTAGAAGAATATTTCCTGCTTTAATATCCCTATAGGAAAAAATAAAAGGGTTAGAAAATTACTTTTCAATTTTGATTATGGAATAGGTCAGAGCATGCAATTAATAAGACAAAAAGTTTATTAAAAAACAAAAAACAAAAAAACACCTTGCTCAGATGGCCGGGAGATTTAGTAATTACTGTATGTCATAAGGGGCCCAGATTCCTGGGGGTACTTGCAGGTAGGTCACAGTAATTACTGAATGGTAGAGCTTTCTTCAGAGGGAGGGAATACAATGAGAAAAAAGGCAGACATGGCGAACAAGGAAACCTATTCAGCTGCTATACTTATAAAAGCATATTCTTAAAGGCTAAATCCAGTTATCAATAGTATTCCCTGTGCTGAGAAAATTGGTGCCAATTGTAACTGCTTTTTCTGCTTTTCCAAATTATGTGACATTTTTGGAGCCTAAACAAACCTGCAGTGATTCCGTATTGACCACCTACTAATAAACCTCAACTACACACATACCTTTTCTTTCTTGCCTGTGACCCTTTCTCTCTGCCTTTAATTATAACTGCAACTCTAAGGCATTTGAGGTACATGTTATATAGAAGGTGATATTTTAAAAATAACTCTGTACAGTAAAAGGAAGACCCTGAAAGATCAAAACAAACAAGGATTAGGGGTTAGGAAATTGCATGTCTATTGTATTACTACAAAGAATTGCACGTGGTTACTACTAAAGCTAATAGAGGTATTATATAGTAAAAAGTTTGAAAACTCTAATTGAAAAAATTCATTTTAGGCCGGGCGCGGTGGCTCAAGCCTGTAATCCCAGCACTTTGGGAGGCCGAGACGGGCGGATCACAAGGTCAGGAGATCGAGACCATCCTGGCTAACATGGTGAAACCCCGTCTCTACTAAAAATACAAAAAAACTAGCCGGGCGAGGTGGCGGGCGCCTGTAGTCCCAGCTACTCGGGAGGCTGAGGCAGGAGAATGGCGCAAACCCGGGAGGCGGAGCTTGCAGTGAGCTGAGATCCGGCCACTGCACTCCAGCCTGGGCGACAGAGCGAGACTCCGTCTCAAAAAAAAAAAAAAAAAAAAAAAAAAAAAATTCATTTTTCAGTATGGTAATTGAGAATGAGAAGGTGTGGATGGATTCCTTATTCTTTTAAAAAAAGGCATGAGGTGTAGCGAGCACTAGAAACCATGAATTGGAAGTTGATGGTCAGTGAAAAGATAAAACAGAGAAGATGAGGAAAATTTATGTCAAGCTGAAAATGATAAGGTTCAAATGCTTCAAAATAACTTTTGTAAAAACTTCCCTTGAAAATTCAGTTTCCTTCCTCATGGTGACATTAGGCATTGGCAGACAGAACTAAAAAAAAATGCATTATTTATTTTTCTTCACAACAGAAACATGTATTTACTTATCTTTAATTAGGAGATTGAATTGCCTTTTAAATCAAAACAATAAAAATCTGAGACATAGTATTTACTTTTAATTTTAAAAAACATTCTTTATAAGTATTTTGACTCTTCAACAAATTATTTTACATACTAAAGAAGATAAAGTATAATAGAGACTAAAACATTAAGTTAATGTCCAGATTAAGGTAATGGCACAAAAAATTGAACTGTAGCTTTAAATAAGAGCAGGCAAACTAATCACAAGCAAGTTGGCAGTAGTATTAACACCTTGGTACCAAAGACATATATTTACAAAAAGTTGTCAGATCCATAGATATTATGATAATTTTATTTAATCAGTATTTATTAACATGATTAGGTTCACTCTTTGTCCTTCATTCCCAGCAGGATTTCGGTCTGCCTATCTTTAGGAAGTTCTGCTTTTGTGGTACCAGTAAAGTGGTCATGGCTACACTGGGGTGATTAAAACAGAAGCAAAAGAGGAACCATAACCCAATAGTTTCACTTCTTCCTAGTAAATGCCAGTTGTTTTCTTTCATTTGTGAGGCATCTCAGATTCTTTATACCTACCTAATATTTCACTACTCCTCCCCTCATTCACTAATGTAACTGTACTAAAAGTTCATTACTGAGAGGAGGAAAGATTGGTAACATCTTTCTCTAGAAGTTAATGGAGGGAGGGAGGTTGCAGGGAGGAGAATGGTGTTGTGGTAGAGAAAATACAGGGCAGAGAAAAGCCCTAGAATAGGAGTTAAGAAACTTGAGTTTCAATCCTTAATATATTACTTAAATTCTGTGAAACTCTGGGCAAGTTAAGTCTTTCTGAGCCCTGGTCTCTTCATCTGCCAAAATACAGTGAGGATAATATCTTCCTAAGTATCCATATGAACTATACAGAAATATGAAATATTTTAAAGTTACAAAATAGCATATATTTATATAAGACTAGCTTGTTATCTGTAATAGGAAGGGACAATAACTCTGCTAAGAGATAAATATATGCAGGGAAGGTTAATTTTCTTTTCTTTTCTTCATGATACAGTATCTAAAGATTGCTGGGCCCCTTTTCAAATTTCCCTGCAACACTTAGCCTGGAGAACAGTTACCTACTGAACAAAGATGATATAATTGTGGATACGTAGGAGAGAATAAGAGATAGAAGCTAAATTCTGGCAACTTTATCCTTCATATACAGAAGCAGCAATCTATTTGCTTCCCATAAATGCTTAGGCAACTTAAATTGGAGCATGCACTAATTTTCAAGGTTCCTGGAATAGACAGTCCTGTAACTGAAATGAAACATAACTGGTGTCTAATCTTACCTATGAATCAATGCATGAGAATGTAGGTAGGCTAGTCCATGCAAGGCTCCATGAGTAATGGCAGCGATCTCCACTTCCTGAAGTGGTTTTTTATGAACTGAGGAAGGGGGAAAAAAAAAAAGTCAGTAGATGATCAGTTTCATTCCTCATTTTATTATTTTATACAGCTATACCAGACTGAGTTACATACTTTCTCACATGACAATTTGGGAACACATTCACCTAAATATATAGGATACAGATTTTCTATAGAAGAGAGTAAGTGATCAGACAACAGGAAACCCAAGTGCATCAACACAAATGACCCTTCAAAACAAAAATAAAACAAAGCCTGATATTCCTTAAATGATGTATTGTTAATTTACTTATCAGTTGCAAGCCAAGTCACACTGATTCCAATTAACCAGGCCCAAATTAACCAGTCCCTTCCAACATTTTAAATGTCTGGAGTGTTCTAGGTTATATTATTCTCCCCTGCCTCAAAGCCATCTTTAATTACCCCTTCAAACTATAGGTTTTCATTATTTGTGAAAGCAGCTAATAAGCAATTTCTATTCAGAGATCAACAGTGATTTGATTTTTTTTTTTTTTTTTTTTTTGAGACAGGGGTCTCACTCTGTTACCCAGGCTGGAGGGCAGGGTTCCAATCAAAGCTCACTGCAGCCTTGAACTTCTGGGCTCAAGTGATCCTCCTGGCTCAGACTCCTAAGTAGCTGGTATTACAGGTGTTAGCCTCTGTGCCTAGCTCAAGATATTTTTTTTTAAGTAAATTTTTAATACAGCCTCTGGTTATAGCAGCATCTGCAGAGAGGAACTGGGTCAGCAAAGATTTCTGAAAGGGTGTAATATCAATATAATGTGAGACTGTCTCTCTTTCACATATATCCATGAATATGATGTTTTTGGCTACACATACTGTATCACGTTAGCCAAACATTTTGGTAGTACCTGCCCTGGATGGGCCATGAACTAAAACAGCAGAAAGACTGCTAACATCACTCAGACACTTTCAGTGGCATTGAAGAGATGAAGTGTGCATAGCTTATCCACACAACCCTAAAGCCCAAGCCATCGTTCAATTAGTCTGCCCAAACTACACTTTAGTGTGGTGGTAGATAATATTCTGATAAAAGTAAAACAGAAAGGAGAGTTTAATTCCTTCTTTCTTACCTTCTAATAAATCAGAGGCTGAGCCTAAGCAATATTCCATCACCAACTATAAGAGATTAAAATAATATTCAGAATAATGAAAGTTAATTTAAAAACCGCTGAAACCAACTAACCAACCAACCAAGGAACTAAGAATACTAGGTGAATAAATATTCTGATCTACCTCAACTTGGACTGAATTTTTGTCATCTGACACTAATTGATTTTTATAATTTTCTTTTTTTTTTGAGACAGAGTCTTGCTCTGTGCCCCAGGCTGGAGTGCAGTGGCGCGATCTCGGCTCACTGCAAGCTCCGCCCCCCCCAGGGTTCACGCCATTCTCCTGCCTCAGCCTCCCGAGTAACTGGGACTACAGGCGCCCGCCACCTCGCCCGGCTAATTTTCTTGTATTTTTAGTAGAGACGGGGTTTCACCGTGTTAGCCAGGATGGTCTCGATCTCCTGACCTCGTGATCTGCCTGTCTCGGCCTCCCAAAGTGCTGGGATTACAGGCTTGAGCCACCGCGCCCGGCCAGATTTTTATAATTTTCATCATCTCACTTTTTATTATTTCTTGCTTGAAATTGGCCTAAAGATTATTGGGGGACTAGATATAGAAATATTTACTATAAATGGTGAAGCCAAGATTGCCAATTTATTTATTAACTCCTTCACTACTGTATTTCAAAAAGGATTCAGGTGACTATGTTGTACTATAAATTTGTAACTCAGAAAGTGGCAAACAAATACATGAGCCAGTAAAATCTATATTGGGGTTATACCAGTTACATAAAATAAACCAGTAAGTAGTAAATTCCTTTTTCTCACACTTTAAAAAGTTTTAAACAAGAAACAGATATAATTTTGAACTGAATCTGAAGATGTAGCCTGCTATGTATCATTACATTACCTTGAATCCCTGAGATATATCCGTTATTTAAATTTAGATCTTAAAATATTTCCAGAATAATACTATAATACTATTGATAGGCTGGGTGCAGCAGCTCACGCCTGTAATCCCAGCACTTTGGGAGGCTGAGGCAGGCGGATCACCTGAGGTCGGGAGTTCAAGACTAGCCTAGTCAACATGGTGAAATCCCATCTCTACTAAAAATACCAAAAATTAGCTTTGTGTGGTGGCTTGCACCTGTAGTCCCAGCTACTTGGGAGGCTAAGGCCGGAGAATCGCTGGAACTCAAGAGGTGGAGGTTACTGATAGTTGTTGGGTTTGCAATCTGTGGAGGCTTTCTAAAAGTAAAATGAGAAACCTCTTTCTTTACTCTTTTTTTTTTTGAGACGGAGTTCACTCCTGTTGCCCAGGTTGGAGTGCAATGGCACAATCTCGGCTCACCGCAACCTCTGCCTCCTGGGTTCAAGTACTTCTCCTGCCTCAGCCTCCTGAGTAGCTGGGACTACAGGCATGCACCACCATGCCTGGCTAATTTTGTATTTTTAGTAGAGACAGGGCTTCTCCATGTTGGTCAGGTTGGTCTCAAACTCCTGACCTCAGGTGGTCTGCCCACCTTGGCCTCCCAAAGTGTTGGGATTACAGACATGAGCCACCACGCCTGGCCTCTTTCTTTACTCTTATCCTAGATTTTTAGGTGTCCAAGACTACTGATTTGTAGTCAAGGTCAAAACTATCATGGCTCAGCAACCAATCTCCACACACTCCACACATGCAAGCATTCACACTCCTACAAATTATTACTTGGTTATTTAAAAGAATAGTACATGCTTATTATGAAATATAAATTTCCTATAATAAACTAGACAAAACCAATATCAACATATTGGTTCCTTTCATTAAAAAAATTAATGTGAAAATATATTTATATATATTATGTACCTTGCATTACTGAGATAATTTAGAATATGAGAAGTCTAGAAGTTTAAAATTTAGAAACTATTATACTTTTGTAGTTATATATTATAAATATCAATATATCAATATCAATACATAGTATGAACATATTAATATTATAAATATAAGTGTACTATGTCTATATTATATGGAATGCAATTAAATTAGATATAACATATGTATAATACTATAATAGTTACATATTACATAAAATTATGTCTTATATGTTATAGTTTTACAGTTATATATTTATGTAGTATGTACTTTGCATTTCTGGCATAATTTAGAACAATGAAAGGTTTAGAAGTTTAAAATTTAGAAACCATACTATAGTCTTCTGCTTGACATTAAAAACAAACAGATTCAGAAACATTAAACTTATTTCTTATTAAGAAATGGAAGATTCCACATGAGTAAATGTTATAATGAACACTAGCCTTTATGTGCCCTACTTTTTCTTTAATCAATTTTGATGGAAGCATTTCTAAATTTTATCACATAATTTTCTAATTTTTAAAAGTAACTGAATATGCATATGTAACCTCCTTAAACCGAGTACATGAAATGTGAATATAGAACTTTAAAATTGAATAGAATGAATATGTTTCTAGCTGCATTAAATTTTTTAAATTACATGTTTAAAAACTCAGCATTTTTGTCACAAATATTTTTTCCCCTATTATTCTGTAACACAAAGGCACCTGAGCTGGTTGTTTGCTCCTGACACTAAACAGCTCTGGCTGCTCTGCCTTTAAATTATTAGGTCTGCTTTCTAGCTCCCCTGACTTTTTCCGTATGGTCAAATTATTCTTGTGACTGCTTGTATGCATGTATCTAACAGCTCAGTTCCTTACAGCTGTTTCTGATTGGTCTATCAGATCAGTTGTAGACAGAAACCAGGTAGCCAAGCTTATTAGCAGTCTATATAATCTAAGAATAAATGAGTGGCTGGGTGCAGTGGCTCAGGCCTGTAATCCCAACAGTTTGGGAGGTCAAGGTGGGTGGATCACCTGAGGTCGGGAGTTTGAGACCAGCCTGACCAACATGGAGAAACCCCGTCTCTACTAAAAATACAAAATTAGCCAGGCGTGGTACTCAGGCGGCTGAGAAAGGAGAATCACTGGAACCCAGGAGGTGGAGGTGGAGGTTGCGGTCGGCCGAGATTGCGCCATTGCACTCCAGCCCGGGCAACAAGAGCAAAACTCTGTCTCAAAAAAAAAAACCAAAAAAAAAAAAAAAGAGAAAACAAGCTTCAAGTAACAGTGTGGAGGATTTTCTGAAGACTTGAAATACATGAGATTTTAGCACTTGGATTTTGTAACATTTATTCTGCCTGCTTGAAATCCCTTTCTTGACTCCTTCAAGACAGCTGAGATTGCCAGAGAACTGATTTCTAGATAATGAGATACTTCTGTGATTAATTTCTTATTTTCAGAATGGAAGCAATAGCTCTACATAAGAGTTGCTTGAACAGAAATGTGTATGTTTGTATACTGTTTGATAGTCTATTTAGGAACAAAAATTCCATTCCATAATTAGAGATCACATACAGGAAAGGAGTTGGTACATGGTAAACAATAAATGTTAGTTAAATTGGAGTTTAAGTAGGAATGTGCAATTTGATAAAGTAGAAAACATAACATTTTCATGTCCTAAACGTGCCTAATGTGCCAACCTAAAGCCAGAAATACAATCATATAAAAATGTACTAAGGGCCGAGCACAATGGCTCATGCCTGTAATCCCAGCATTGTGGGAGGCTGAGGCAGGTGGATCACCTGAGGTTAGGAGTTCAAGACAAGCCTGGCCAACATGGTGAAACCCTGTCTGTACTAAAAATACAAAAAATTAGCTGGGTGTGGTGGCGTGTGCCTGTAGTGCCAGCTACTTGGGAGGCTGAGGTTCAAGAATCACTTGAACTCGGGAGGCAGAGGTTGTAGTCAGTTGAGATCGCACCACTGTACTCCTGCCTGGGCAACAAGAGTAAAACTCTGTCTCAAAAAACAAAAAAAAAAAAAAAAAAGAAAAAGAAAAAAATATATATGTGTGTGTGTGCATGCATATATATATATACACACACACACACACATATATATATATCACACTAAGATGACAGAGTGTAACAAAAGTCTTTTATTTTAATCATATGGTGGCCCCTGTTTGGTAAAAATCACATAGCAATTAAAACATCAAGGACAATTCCACATATGGGGGAACTGGAGTGGAGGATGAGAAATGACAAAGATAAAAATTCTAGGATGAGAATATAAGGCTGGGCCTTTTACTTTTACAAACATATAATTATAAAATGATGTCGACTTTTCACCATCTCTTTTCGAGTGTTTATAGAATGGAATTTCCATACGCTAGATATCATTTAATCTTATGGAATGTATACCATATGACACACCAAGGTATTAACAAATGTTAAATACTGATAACAAAAGTTAAATGGAACAGAAATGAAATTAATAGTTCTATTATCAAATAGATAATAGAAAAAAAGAAAAAAAAGGTAACAGTAAAAGAAAGATAACAGAGGTCCTTCGACTTACCCAAGCAGTGTGCTCTTTCAAGTAACAGCCTTTGTACTCAATAGTATTAGGATGCTTCAATTGTCGTAAAAATTTAACTTCCTTAAGAATATCTTGCCATTTCTATTGAAGTCAGAAAGGAAACATTTTAATTTAATTTTTGATAGGAAAACAGTATTTCCTATCAAGCATACATATATATTATTTATATTATTATAAATGGACATAAAGTAAATGTTTAATAAATGAAGAAGCTATTTAAACATGCTATGTATATCTCGTTTTTTTTTTTTTTTTAATTGAGACAGTGTCTTGCTCTGTTGCCCAGGCTGGAGTGCAGTGGCGTGATTTCGGCTCATTGCAACCTCCGCTGCCCAGTTCAAGGTTCAAGTGATTCTCGTGCCTCCCAAGTAGCTGGGACTACAGGCGTGCACCACCAGACCGAAGTAATTGTTTTTTTTTTTTTTTTTTTTTTTGAGACGGAGTCTTGCTCTGTAGCCCGGGCTGGAGTGCAGTGGCCGGATCTCAGCTCACTGCAAGCTCCGCCTCCCGGGTTTGCGCCATTCTCCTGCCTCAGCCTCCTGAGTAGCTGGGACTACAGGCGCCCGCCACCTCGCCCGGCTAGTTTTTTGTATTTTTAGTAGAGACGGGGTTTCACCGTGTTAGCCAGGATGGTCTCGATCTCCTGACCTCGTGATCCGCCCGTCTCGGCCTCCCAAAGTGCTGGGATTACAGGCTTGAGCCACCGTGCCCGGCCATTTTTTTGTATTTTTAGTAGAGATGAAGTTTCTCTGTGTTGGCCAGGTTGGTCTCGAACTACTGACCTCAGGTGATCTGCCTGCCTCAGCCTCCCAAAGTGCTGGGATCACAGGTTTGAGACACTGTGCCTGGCCTAAACATGCTATTTCTTTAGTTTGAATACATGTAAACACAAATCTATCACCAAAAACATTACAAAAAAGCCATTACACATACCTATGTTCTGGTCTACAAAATAGTTTTTTTTTTTCTCTTTTCAGGCACCCAGGCTAGAGTACAGTGTTGCAATCATGGCTCACTGAAGACTTCATGTCCCAGGCTCAAGTAATCCTCCCAACTTCAGCCTCCCGAATGGCTGGACTATAGTCACATACCACCACACCCAGCTAGTTTTTTTGATGTTTTGTAGAGGTGGGGTCTCACCATATTGCTCAGGCTTGTCTTGAGCTCCTGGGCTCAAGTGATCCTCCAGCCTTGGCTTCCCAAAGTGCTGGGATTACAGGCCTGAGCCACCTCAACCAGCCTGCAAAATAGTTAATTGAGCTAGAACATTAGCCTTTTTAAAAATAATTATGAATGTTCACACATTTGTATGAAAAACTCCAGAATCTTTTATTATATGCTCCACAGAAGGAAAAAAAATTGTTCTAAAAAAGGTTTAAAGAATTTTGTTAATTTCATACTAACTTGCTTATTTCAGTTTAGGTGTACAACTGTCTCTATCTTACCTCATGGGTCTGCTTCCCACTATAGGACATCTTCTTAATTGCCACCACTTCATTGGTATGAGCATTTGTAGCCTGTGTTAAGAGGGTAGAAGACAAAGAAAAAGAATTAGTGATGATTCAGCCAATTTAACTTAAATATTTGACTAGAGACTATTTATTTATATATTTATTTATTGACAGTCTCACTCTGTCCCTCAGGCTGGAGTGCAGCTCACTGCAACCTACACCTCTTGGGTTCAAGCGATTCTCCTGTTTTAGCCTCCCAAGTAGCTGGGATTACAGGCAGGCACCACCATGCCAAGCTAATGTTTTTTGTATTTTTAGTAGAAAGGGGGTTTCACCATGTTGACCAGGCTGGTCTTGAACTCCTGGCCTCAAATGATCCACCCGCCTCGGCCTCCCAAAGTGCTGGGATTGATTATAGGTGTGAGCCACTGCACCTGGCAGCTAGAGACTTTTTTGTTTTATTTTATTTTTGGAGACGGGAGTCTAACTGTGTCGCTCATGCTTGAGTGTACTGGCACGATCTCGGCTCACTGCAGCCTCCGCCTCCTAGGTTCAAGCTATTTTCCTGCTTCAGCCTCTCAAATAGCTGGGATTACAGGCACCCACCACCACGCCTGGCTAACTTTTGTATTTTTAGTAGAGACAGGGTTTCACCATGTTGGCTAGGCTGGTCTCAAACTCCTGACCTCACGTGATCCACCTGCCTCAGCCTCCCAAACTGCTTGGATTACAGACGTGAGCCACCGTAACTGGCCTGATATTATTATTTAAAATAATATCTCCGTACTGCAGTATCACAGTTCAAAGATGCTTCAATTTTTGATAGGCTAAATAGACATTTCCACTCCCATTTTAATGTATAGTTTTTCTGTATCCTTTTCTGGATACATGCAAAGATTGTAATATAAAAAATGATTAGGGTTTAATATATCAAACCAAACAAAAAATGTCATATTCCCAAATTATCCATACTGGCTTCACCTTGTAGACTGTCCATCAATGGAGAACCAGTTAAATAAATAAATGTGATATGACCACATAATGAAATAACCACTTAAGGAATGAGGTAATCTATGTGCAATGTAATATGAAAGGATGTCAAAAATGTTTTTGTCATAAACAAGCTATAAAGTAGAATCCAATTTTTGCAAAATAGTAATAATGTGAGTATATGTGTAGAAAAAAATCATAAAAGAATTTATACCAGAATATATATCAATGATAATCCCTGGAGCAGTGCTATCTGATAGAACTTTCTATGGTGATGGGACAGTTCTGTTTCTAGATTGTCCAACAGAGTAACATGTGAAATGTGGCTAGTATGACTGAGAAAATAAATTTAAAATTTTATTTAATTTTAATTAACTTAAATTTGAATAGTTAATGTGCCTACTTGCTATTGTATTGAACAGTATAGCAGAAAGTAAGATTAATCCTAAGGGGGACTCTCGTTTTCAGGATTACTTACATTTTATAATAAGACTGTATTACATATAAACATCTCTACATTTATGTATGTATATATGTTTATTTTTTATCTATAGAGGTTGCCTTGTCTCACGTCTACTTGTCTTCTCCATGCTCCAAATATAACTGTTCATTGAAAGTACACATGAAAACCATTAATAATTCAAGTAATAGTCTTTTCCTCTCAACTTACTCAAGATATACATACATATGTATACACACACACACATACACACACACACTTTTTTTTTTTTTTAAAGACAGGATCTTGCTCTGTCATCCAGGCTGGAGTGCAGTGGTACAATCTCAGCTCACTGCAACTTCTGCCTCCCAGTCTCAAGCGATCCTCCCACCACAGCCTCTTGAGTAGCTGGGATTACAGGTACCCACCACCACGCCAGGCTAATTTTTATATATGTAGTAGAGACAGGGTTTCACCATATTGGCCAGGCTGGTCTCAAACTCCTGGCCTCAAGTAATCTGTCCGCCTCAGCCTCCCAAAGTACTGGAATTATAGGTGTGAGCTACTGCTCCCAGCCTCAACTTATTTAAAATATTTAAAACTATTAGTTTTCTTAAAATTTTCATAAAAATAAATACAAGACATTAAAAGACTACCTCTGCATCAGTGCCATAACCCTAATGTACGTAAGCTATTTTGCTTCTGTGATATTATCATCATTGTGGACCACTAAACCTATTGCAGTGGTTCTAAAGTAAAAGATTGGAATTCATTCACTGATAAAGTCAGGTTAACAATTTTAGAGAAAAATTCATAATCATTTTCTTAAATACAACTAATTTAAAATGAACCTCCTCAGATATAACAATGGTTTATGATTTTTAAAAATGGTTAATTCAAACAATAAACAATAATGTACTATGTAAAAATAATTTGACCACAGATTCTTGCGGAATGTCAAAATGAAAAAAAAATACCCACAATAACATACTACAAGAGATTTTTTAAAACAAGCATTAAAAGTACCTATTATATATTAATGAGTTATCCACTAGTCATAATTTTCAGATCTGCAGAACTCCACAAAAGCATATTTTAGATATTTTATTGATTTAGAAAGTACAGACTGACTTTTGTTAAAAACAAAAATCTCTCACACTGTTCTGGCTTTTAAACTTTAACACCAAACTGTGCTTATACAGCAATCACAAATAAAAGCTGATGTAAATTCAGTATTACAATGAAGGTTAGAGGGACTATATCTGAAAAGTAGATATTTGAGGCATCAATATATATAGTGCAGCTTAAGGAGCCTGGGAAAGATTTAAGAAATATTGAGGCAACGAGAAATTTTACCTTGTGAGGTTTTAAAAAACAATTAACCATTACTAAAAAAAAGAAAAGCCCACGAAATAAAATCAGATAGTATTATTTAATTGCTTATTAAGGCTATTGATAATCAATGCTATATTTGGACCTAAAAACATGAAGAAATAACCACCCTAAAATAAAAATATATTTCTTACATTTATAGGATAATCACTGACTAGAACTTAATGCTTCCACTCACTTATACATCCTAATGTATAGGCAGAGACTTGAAATTTGAAAAACATTTCCATGTTGATTATTCTATAGATGTGAACCTTTCAGTGCAAATGTTGATTATGCTATAGATGTGAACTTTTTATACTGGCTAAAAGTCAAAACATGCTAGATTGAAACTTAAAAACAAACAAAAAAAATCAATGTTTTAGTACAGAAAAAGGAAAGTATCAATGGGGTCTCAGCTTTCCAGTGCATACAGTATTATGAATGTCTACAGCCTCTATCATTTCAAGTTTTATCCTTGAAACTGACATTCATGGTCTCAGTAACTATTCCAATAGTCGCAATGGTCTCAGTAACTATTACCAAGACCATTGATGCAAGAAATACTTATTAAGAGCTTACTATTATGTGTTTATATTTTTAAACATTTTACAGCTATACCTTTTGCTATTTTATAGACAAATATAAAAAATTATGTTAATTTAGGAGGCAGGTCAGGCATGGTGGCTCACTCCCGTAATCCCAGCACTTTGGGAGGCCAAGGTGGGTGGATCACCTGAGGTCAGGAGTTCGAGACCAGTCTGGCCAACATGGTGAAAGCCTGTCTCTACTAAAAATACAAAAATCAGGAGGGCATGGTGGCACACGTCTGTAATCCCAGCTACTTGGGAGGCTGAGGCAGGAGAATTGCTTGTACCCAGGAGGCAGAGGTTGCAGTGAGCCAAGTTTGTGCCACTGTACTCCAGCCTCGGTGACAGAGTGAGACTTTGTCTAAAAAAAAAAAAAAAAAAAAAAAGGAGGCTGAGGCAGGAGGATCACTTGAGCCCAGGAGTTTGGAACCAGCCTGGGCAACATAGCAAAATCGTCTCTACAAAAAAATTAAAACCAAAATTAGCTGGGTGTGGTGGCACACGCTTGTAGTCCTAGCTACCTACTCAGAAGGCAGAGGCAGTAGGATTGCTTGAGCCCAAGGGTTCAAGGTAATAGTGAGCTATGATCACACCACTGCACTCCAGCCTGGGTGACAGAGTGAGAGACCCTGTCTCTAAATAAATGAATAAATAAAAATTTAAAAAGTGAAAAAGCTTTTCTTTTTGCCCTATTTTTTGATCCCCAACTAAAAGGTAATAATATCTAGAAAGACAGAACTAAACTATTTGCTTTAGGTGGGTTATGGATAATATACTGAGTTCAAAAAAGGTGATCTAGAAACCTACAAACTTTAGAGTTGTGTTTAGGTGAATACAAAAATGAACATGCTCGGTCCTTTTTTGGTGTGTTTTCCTTTAGTACAGTTTCTTACTATTTCATTTGTTAATGCTGCTAATTTATTTTTAATTTTTTAAATTTTTTTTAGAGATGGGTTCCCACTATGTTGCCCGGGCTGGTCTCAAACTCCTGGGCTAAAGTGATTCTCCCACCTCGGCCTCCCAAAGTGCTGGGATTACATGCGTGAGCCACAACGCCCAGCCAATTATGCAAATTTCAAAATTACTTATGTAAATCCAAACACACAGAAATATTTCATCAAGTTAAAAATTTCTATTTTCTCTGAACATAACATATACTCTCAGCTGATTGATTTTACAAGAGCTGTTCCAGTTTACAATTCACACTAAGTTTATTCCCTGGCAGCATTTAGTGTAAAAGCTGTGACCTACGGAGGCTAACAGAATTATAGTGTTTAGGCATAAAAATACAAGCAGCCAGACTCTAGTATTTATGGCCAGCATGACTATGACTTATGAAAAGTACTAATTAGCAGTACCAAGTTCTCAGAGTTCTTCATCATTCACTCATTCAACAAATACTTACTAGCTGCCCACAATTTATCAGGAATTGGGCTAAGTGCTAGGGCTAAGATAGTGAGTTAATATGCCCAGTACCTATCTCTCCTCTAGGAGGATAGACAGTAACAAAAATAAAATGATAAAGGCAAAATGTAAAACTGCATTTGTGATATGTGCCACAAAGAAGGGTATGTGTTACTTTGAGAACCAACAATGGTGGATGTGACTTAGGGAGGTCAGGAAAGCCTTCCCTGAAGAAATGAGGTTTAGGCTGAGAGCTAAATGATGAACAGGAGTTAGGAAGGTGAAAATAGAAGGGAGAAATTGTTCGAGAGAGAACAGTTTATGCAAGATTCCAGGAAGGATGATCCGAAGAAAGGAATCAGAGCTATAGCAATGAGAATGAGAGAGAAGGTAGTTCAGGTAGAGATGGGGTCTATGAAGGACTTTGTGGGCTGGCTATAGTAGGGATTTTGATCTCGGCCTAAGAGTGAGGGAGAGCCCCTAAAGGCTTTATAGGGAAAGGGGATGTGATCAGATTTACATTTTTTTTTCAAGCTCATTGAGGTATACACAACAGACTAAAGAAAGACCAAAGCGGGCAACCATAGTTGTCCAAATAAGAGATAACAGAGTTCGGCTGGGCGCGGTGGCTCACGCCTGTAATCCTAGCACTTTGGGAGGCTGAGACGGGCGGATCACGAGGTCAGGAGATCGAGATCATCCTGGCTAACACGGTGAAACCCCGTCTCTACCAAAAATACAAAAAAATTAGCCGGGCGAGGTGGCGGGCGCCTGTAGTCCCAGCTACTTGGGAGGCTGAGGCAGGAGAATGGCGTAAACCCAGGAGGCGGAGCTTGCAGTGAGCTGAGATCCGGCCACTGCACTCCAGCCTGGGTGACAGAGCGAGACTCCGTCTCAAAAAAAAAAAAAAAAAAAAAAAAAAAGAGATAACAGAGTTCTTCCTGGTTATAATGGTGTAAGTAACAAAAGGAAAAATCTATTAGCAGGGAGTAAGAAGCAACATATATAAATATTACTTTAGCCAACAGGAAAATCCATTTTTAGGATACTACCGATGTGACCACTACAGATAAAACGTTAAAGCTTTTTGTAAGTTTTGTAGTACAGTGTCAGTTAATTCCCTTTTAATCTGTTTTTTAGTGCTTTATGGGTATACATAGGCCTGTACTTTTCACATTTATATACAGGCCCTATACAGTTAATGATTATGTTTATCACTGCCACTCTGGTACCTGTATAATTCCTCTAGTCTATCATTAGCAACAAATAATATATATTTAGTGCCCACTGTAAATGGGATCGTGCCAGCCTTTAGAGTTGTAAAGAAACATTAGAAATAGTCCTCATCTTCAAAAAAGCACATACTCTAGCTAAATAGACAGGGCTTAGCCCAAAAAGCAAATAAATCACTAGGTCTTCTGCAGCCTACTACAAGGTAGGTTTCATTTTGCCACTAGTATAAATGGCTTTTAGTAAGTTTCAAAGCATGTGTGGTTTATTGTAGTCATTCTGAAATATTAGCACTTTAAGAAGGGTTTGGTTGCTTTTTAAATGAGAGGAGTCAAATAGAGACTGACTTTTGCCAGGAGAGATTCTGAGAAGATGAATTAGATTTAAAGTAAAAGAAGAAAAGAAAGCAAAGATGACTGAAGAATGCATCTGTAAGCAAAACAAACAGGTCACAAATGAATATATACAGAATGTTTACATTTTTAAAAGTTCAAAACTAAGCAAAACAATTCACATTGTTTAGGAGTACAGAGTAAGTGGGTTATAAATATAAAGAAAAGTAAGAAAATAATCACCATAAAAATCAGAATAGTGGATACTCCTGAGGGGAGGGAGAGGGTTCTGACTGAAGAGGACATAAAGAGGGGCTTTTGGGATGCTGGCAGTATTCTATTTCTTGACCTGGGTGGTGTTTTTACATAGAGATTTACCTTTTAATTCTTTCTTAAGCTATATATTAAAATATATATATATATAGTGTATACTTCTTTATGTATACTTATGATAAAAACAGTTTGTAACAAGAGGGTCTGTGACTAAAGAAGACAGAACTTTGGGCCTTAAATGCTATTCTGACTACACACTAACATGGGAGTGTTAACTAGGAAATTAGCACCCTTTCCAGCCAACACGATCTTTTATCGTATTTAATGACAAAATATACTTCAGTGGGAGCCAAGTTATTGATGGCAGTTAGGGAAGCAGAAGTAATGGTAGGGCTGAGCATAGACACAGTGGTTGAGAAACAGTTTAGAGAAAATCCAGGATGAAGATTTGGCTAGAAGCAAAAGGACAAGTAAAGATGCAATTCATAAAATCTCATTTGGAAGGACAACTAAAGATAAGCCCTATCCAGATGGCAGAACATAAAGGACGACTTAAAAGGAAGAGGCAATACTGTTTGATTACAAAGAAATTATTTGATTACAAGTTTAGGGAAGTAGGTAATAATTAGTACTTAACTTATTATTTGTTTTAATGGACTATTATGCTTAAGGAAGTATCTGTTACTTTAATAAAGCAACTAAGGTTATCAAGATTAAATTAAATAACTATATATTCTGGCCAGGCACGGTGGCTCACGCCTGTAATCCCAGCACTTTGGGGAGGCTGAGGCGGGTGGATCACCTGAAGTCAGGAGTTCAAGACCAGCCTAGCCAACATGGTAAAACCCCCTCTCTACAAAAATACAAAAATTAGCCTGGCATGATGGCGGGTGCCTGTAATCCCAGCTACTCAGGAGGCTGAGGTTGGAGAATTACTTGAACCTGGGAGGTGGAGGTTGTAGTGAGCCGAGATTACGCCAGCACATTCCAGCCTGGGTGATAGAGCAAGACTCCTTAAAAAGCAAGACTGTCTTAAAAACAACAACAACAACAACAACAACAAAAAAAACAGGGCCCGGCGCAATGGCTCACACCTATAATCCCACCACTTTGGGAGGCTGAGGTGGGCAGATCACGAGGTCAGGAGTTCAAGACCAGCCTGGCCAACATGGTGAAACCCGGTCTCTACTAAAAATACAAAAATAAGCTGGGCATGGTGGCACATGCCTGTAATCCCAGCTACTCGGAAGGCTGAGGCAGGAGAATTGTTTGAACCGGGATCCAGGAGGTGGAGGTTGCAGTAAGCCGAGATCATGCCACTGTACTCCAGCCTGGGCTACAGAGCGATACTCTTGTCTCAAACAAACAAACAAACAACTGTATTTTATGAAATGAATTTCAGGTGAATAAGCTGTGTTAAAATTTTGGCTATCTGTTTTTCTCATCAGAAGACAGTCACATTCTTGTAACTAAAACTGATTCCAGGGGGACAGTCTTGTATCCCTTAACCGAAAATACTGACTTGACATGATTGCCACTAAAAATCACTGTTAGTTCCTTTCTCTGAATAGTTGTCTGTTCATCTGTTTATTTGTCTATCCATCTATCCATCCATCCATCCACCTACCCCCCCACCCACCCAGTATTTATCAAATTCCTACTACTGTTTTTAGGTAGTAAGCATATACTAGTTCTTGAGAATATAACGACGAACAAGATAGACATAACTCCTGTCCTCATGACACTTGTTATTTAGGGAAAAAGACATATATAAAGCAAAAAATCATATATGTAATTGTTTTATTACAACTGTGATAAATGCAACAAAATATAAGCACAAGATGTTATGAAATCAAAACATATTGATTTAGGGGTGGAGGCTTGAAGAGTAAAGGGTATCTTGCAAAAGTAACACTTAAGGTAAAACTTGTAGGATGAACAGACAGGGATGGGGATGTAATGTGCAGAGTTTCCTAGGGGGGAGGAATAGCATATACAAGGCTCTGAGGCAGGAAAGAGCTTAGCATACAATGAAAATGCACAAAACTCAACTTCAAAGCTCTTAACTTTTTTTTTTTTTTTTTTGAGACGGAGTCTCACTCTGTTGCCTAGGCTGGAGTGCAATGGCACGGTCTCGGCTCACTGCAAGCTCCACCTCTCGGGTTCATGCCATTCTCCTGCCTCAGCCTCCTGAGTAACTGGGACTACAGGCGTCCGCCACCATGCCTGGCTAATTTTTTGTTTTCGTATTTTTAGTAGAGATGGGGTTTCACTGTGTTAGCCAGGATGGTCTCGATCTCCTGACCTCATGATCTGCCCGCCTCGGTCTTCCAAAGTGCTGGGATTATAGGCATGAGCCACCGTGCCTGACCAAAGCTCTTAACTTTCTTATACTACTTTAATAGGTGAGTCAGTTCATATAAATACCACTGAATTGAATAAAGCCTAGGATTCTGGAACTGGCTTTTCAGCAATGACTATTTGCTTCTACTGTAGATATCATTTAATTTATAGAAAAATCACTGAAACCAAGCTTATTTTACGAGCAATAGCTATGTGTAGAGAACATGTTGAGTTCAAACTTTATTTTATTTTAGTTTTTTGTAGAGACAGGGTCTTGCTATGTTGCCTAGGCTGGTCTTGAACTGCTGACCTCAAGCGATCCTCCCACCTTGGCCTTGCAAAGTGCTAGGATTACAGGTGTGAGTCACCATGCCAGGCCTAGAGTCCAACCTTTCTTAATCTGATCTATCTAAACAACTCTTTTAAGTACTTACAAAATAAACTGCTCCAAAACTTCCATGTCCAATTTCATGCAAACCAATAAAAAGTTCCTCAGGATCATCTTTGTAGAATAGATCGGCAATCTCTGGGTCCTTCAACACCCCCTTACGCATGATGGCCAGTAGAGCAGGCACTCTGCTTTTTGATATCACAGTTAGCTTTATTTCTCATTGACAATTTTTTTGGGGGGGCGTAAATCTTCAGTACCTGTAGAAAAATAAGATTTGCCATTAAATTATTTCTAACACGTTTTACTTGGTGGCAATACAAATACATGCAAATATTAAAAAAACCTCTTGGTCTCACAACTCAATAACAAAAGGACAAAAAAACCCAAATAAAGAACAGACAACGGCCAGGTGCAGTGGCTCATGCCTATAATCCCAGCACTTTGGGAGGCTGAGGTCGGGAGTTTGAGACCAGCCTGACCAACATGGAGAAACCCCGTCTCTACTAAAAATACAAAAAATTAGCCGGCTGTGGTGGCGCATGCCTATAATCCCAGCTACTCGGGAGGCTGAGGCAGGAGAATCACTTGAACCTGATTCAACCTGGGAGGCGGAGGTTGCAGTGAGCCAAGATCACGCCACTGCACTCCAGCCTGGGTAACAAGAGCAAAACTCTGTCAAAAAAAAAAAAAAAAAAAAAAAAAAAAAAGAATGGACATAGGATTTGAATAGACATTTCTCCAAAAAGATACACAAATGACCATTAACATATGAGAAGATCCTCAAACATCATTAGTTATTAGAGAAACGAAAATTAAAACCACAGTGAGATACCATTGCATACTCACTAGGATAGTGATAGTCAAAAAGTAAGATAAATGTTCATGAAAATGCTGAGAAATAGAGCCCTCCAACACTACTGGTGGCTGTGCCATTTTAGAAACAGCCCCGCAGTTCATAACAAACTTAAATATCGAGTTACCATTTGACCCAGAGTTTCCACTTCTAAGGACACGAAAGAAATGAAAACATATGTTCACACAAAAACTTGTGCACAAATGTTCATAGCACCATTATTCATAATAACCAGAAGGTGGAAAAAGCCCAAATGTCCATTAACTGGTGGAAGAATAAACAAAATGTGGTATATCCATATAATGGAATATTATTCAGCAATAAAAAGGAATGAAGTATTGGTACAGGCTGCAACATGAATGAACCTTGTAAAAATTACGCCAAATGAAAGTACCAGTCACAAAAGACCACATATTGTATGATTCCATACACACACACAATTTCCAGAACAGGCAAATCTATAAAGACAGAAAGTAGACTATTGGTTACTTAGAGATGGGGGGGTTGGAGGGTGATAACTAAAAGGTACAGGCTTTCTTTTCAGGGTGATGAAAATGTCCTAAAATTGACTGTGGTGATGACTGCATAACTGTGACTATACTAAAAATCATTCAATTATACATTTTAAGTGAGTGAAGGGTATAGAATGTAAATTATATTATAGAGATGTTACTAAAATTCATTTTGGTGTAATTAATGTTGAAATAATAATGGTTGGTATTTATTAATCGATACTATGTGCCAGGCAGCACTAAAACCTTACATATATTATCTCCTTTAATCCCTACAATAGCTTCATAATATAATGACTTTATTATCTTAATTTTATAGAACCAACTAGGACTTTCATGGGCGAAACTACTTCCACATGGTCAGAAAGCCAGTATTTGTCAGGACCACAATTAAAACTCAGATCTAACAGCAAAGCCCATGCTCTTGATTGACATGTGGTCTATTCATATAGAAATACAGGCAATTAAACAATTCTTTACTGACTACTAGAAGAAATTACTATCACTTGCAGGCTAGGCTAAATGCCCATGTAAAGAGGCAAGTTATTCTGCTGCTACATAAAACATTCTGAAATCAAAGTTTCTATTAATAAAAGGGTATTGGGGCCGGGCGCGGTGGCTCACGCCTGTAATCCCAGCACTTTGGGAGGCCGAGGCGGGTGGATCACAAGGTCAGGAGATCGAGACCACGGTGAAACCCCGTCTCTACTAAAAATACAAAAAATTAGCCGGGCGCGGTTGTGGGCGCCTGTAGTCCCAGCTACTCGGGAGGCTGAGGCAGGAGAATGGCGTGAACCCGGGAGGCGGAGCTTGCAGTGAGCCGAGATCGCGCCACTGCACTCCAGCGTGGGCCACAGAGCGAGACTCCGTCCCCCCAAAAAAAAAAAAAAAAAAAAAAACAAAAAAACAAAAAAAAGGGTATTGGCCGGGCGCGGTGGCTCAAGCCTGTAATCCCAGCACTTTGGGAGGCCGAGACGGGCGGATCACGAGGTCAGGAGATCGAGACCATCCTGGCTAACACGGTGAAACCCCGTCTCTACTAAAAATACAAAAAACTAGCCGGGTGAGGTGGCGGGCGCCTGTAGTCCCAGCTACTCAGGAGGCTGAGACAGGAGAATGGCGTAAACCCTGGAAGCGGAGCTTGCAGTGAGCTGAGATCCGGCCACTGCACTCCAGCCCGGGTGACACAGCGAGACTCCATCTCAAAATAAATAAATAAATAAATAAATAAATAAATAAATAAATAAATGGGTATCATTTTGATATGTTCATATTGATCTGCCAATAGTTACATACATTTATTTCACATAGACTTTTTTATTTTTTGAAAAATATAGAAATGTTAAAAATCATCTATATTTTTCATTTTAAATAACCTCTGCCCTCATACCCAGATAATCATTTATTTATGCCAACATTTCAACTTATCACAGGATAGTCTGTGTTTCATCCTTGACCAGCTAGATAACCAAGATAGAAATTTGGCTTTGGTCAATAAAACTATTTTTCAAAACATGGGCCCGTGGGTCTCATGCTAGGAGAAGAGGAAAAAGAAAGTAATTAATTAAAGAAGTAAAACTGATAGTGCTAAGAGGTATTTTTTTCTTGAGACATAGCAGCCATAGGTGACAACATACATTACTTCATAGAGTTAGTCTAGTCATTTCACTAATATACATAGATCATCAACTTAAGGATCCACCCCCTTCCCCAACTCATTCTTTCATTCAACAAATACTGCTGAATGCTCACTATCTGCCATATCCTGTACTGAGTTTTGGAGGTAGAATGGGATGTGGTCCCTGTCCTTAAAGGGCTTAGGAGTCAAATGGACTTATAGACACTAAATTATAAGGACACAAATGGTAAAATGGTTGTAACTGATTGGATTATGAGGGGAAAGCAATTGTTTTTTAATATAAGGATATTATAGGGTGACCCAGCCTGTTTTTTACTTAGACGTGAAAAAGCATGCCTTTTTAGAGAAAATAAAATTAGTTCATTCAGTATGAATTGTACGAGAGAGTTGCAAGGAGAACACATGAAGCTGGTGTTGAGCCAAGAAAAACTGCAAAAGGCCCTTTAAGCCATATTAAGAAGTTTAGACTTTATCCTGAGGGAAAGGGGAACCACTGAAGGTTTATATGGGAAAAAGGATCCCTCCGCCAACAATGCACCTGTCCTAGGCAGTCATCCTGCCAATCCATGGATGCCAATAATCAAGCATGAAGTTACTACATCAATACTACTGGGAAAGTAACTGAAATCCAGCTATTTGTCAATCAGGTGAAGGAAAGCACAAAATAAGAACTCAAAAAGTGGCCGAGAGTGGCGGCTCACGCTTGTAATCCCAGCAATTTGGGAGGCCAAGGCAGGCAGATCATGAGGTCAAGAGATCAAGACCATCCTGGTCAACATGGTAAAACCCCATCTCTACTAAAAATATACAAAAATTAGCTGGGTGTGGTGGTGCTCCTGTGGCCCCAGCTACTAGGGAGGCTGAGGCAGGAGAATTGCTTGAACCCGGGAAGTGGAGGCTGCAGTGAGCCGAGATCGTGCCACTGTACTCAAGCCTGGTGACGACAGAGCGAGATTCCATCTCAAAAAACAAAAAGTTCAAAAAGTGTTTTGATTTTATTGCTTATGTCTGAGAATAACAAAAAAAGACACAATGGATTAAATCAAAGATTCGCCTTTTTGGAGACTATGCATAAAACGCAAATTATGAAACTGTGTTTAAGAAAACCAAAAAGATCTATGAACTAAACTTATGATAATTAAAATATTTTCAATCACCAAAACACATTATAAACTTTAGAATATTTTGGCTTCCATGTGAATAAAGCTATGTGCCATGGATTTGGGGGGAAAACACGGATTACAGACTAAAACCATTTTATGAAGAAATAAATATTTAAATGTGAAAATGAGACCATAAAAACTTCTAGAATAAATTACAAGTGAATATTTAATTACTTAGCAAGATACCAGAGGCAAACCCATAAACTAAAAATCAATAAACTTGACTATATATAATTAATAACTTCTTTATCTTAAACATGTAATGAAGGGAATTCTGCTTCTAGCCAAGATGGAGTAACAGGGGCTGGATTTATTACCTGCCACCAGGAACAATTAAAACACTGGACAAGGCCACGCACAGTGGCTCATGTCTGTAATCCTAGCACTTTGGAAAGCCAAAGTGGGCAGGTGGCTTGAGCCCAGGAGTTCGAGACCAGCTGGGGCAACAATTTGCATCTCTATAAAAGATACAAAACCTTAGCAGCTGGGTATGGTGGCGTACACTTGTAGTCCCAGCTACTCAGGATGCTGAGGTGGAGGGACCACCGGAGCCCGGAGGTCAAGGTTGCAGTAAGTCAAAATCATGCCACTGCACTCCAGCGCAGGCAACAGAGTAAGATCCTATCTCAAAAAACAAACAAACAAAAACACTGGATAGAACATACAAATGATGGTATTTGAAGACAATGGATATCAGGCAAAGAAAGACAATGATCCCTGACAGAAGATAAGCAACTGATGTAAGCCATCAAATGTTTGAGCTTCAGGCCCTGGGAGAATTTCTAGGCCATGGTGCCCAGAGGGGAAATCCAGTTAGAGCCTGGTGAACTCCCTGAGTTGAGGAGACAAAGATGACAGTCCGGGTTGACCAAGGTGGGTAGAGTTGGCAGGGCAGAGTACCAGGTAGAAGAGAGCAGCACAGAAACGGGATATAGAGATTTGCATAGGGTTCCCCTCAAGTCTTCAGCTGAGCACTGATTGGTGCATGCATATGAGAAAACTACCTTAGACCAGGGGAAAAAACGATCTGAAAGGAATAGAGACTGCAGTACCTATAGCTCAAAAAGGGCTGTGAACAGCACTCATTCCCCCTAGCCAGGATAAAAAATCTCAATTCACAGAGCATTCTGGAGGCTACTCAGAAGAGTCTTGCCTTCATAGTAGGGACCCTAGACTAAATGCTGGTCTGTGATGCCTAACAAATTTTATTTTGTCTATTTTTTATTTGTGAGACAGGGTCTTGCTCTGTTGCCCAGGCTGGAGTGCAAGGGTACAATCACGGCTCATTGCAGCCTCAACCTCCTGGACTCAAGTGATCCTCCCGGCTCTGCCTCCCAAAGTGCTGGGATTACAGGCATGACCAACTGTGCCTGGCTCTAACAAATTTTAAAAGCAAGACCTAAAAGGATGAAATTATTTCCAAATAACTTAACTGTGTTCCAGAACAAAGTCCAAGGATACTTAAAGGAATATAAAAATATCCAGTATTTAAAAAGGTAAAATTCACAATATCTAACACTCCACAAAAAATTACCAGGTATGCAGAAAAGCAGGCAAATATAATTCATAATGAGGAGAAAAATAATTGAAACCAAACCATAATTGATATAGATGATATATGTTAAAATTAGTGGTCAAGGACATTAAAACATTTAATATAGTTGTATTCCATACAGGGAAAACGTTGGGGAAAATATCAAACATGTAAAGCAGACACAGACAAAATATAAAGCAGAGACAGATTCAAAGTACCCTTATTTTATGCATATATATATATATTCATTTTGAGATGGAGTCTCGTTCTGTCGCCCAGGCTGGAGTGCAGTGGTGCAATCTCAGCTCACTGCAACCTCTGCCTCCCAGGTTCAAGCAGTTCTCCTGCCTCAGTATCCCAAGTAGCTGGAATGACAGGCATGCGCCACCACATCCAGCTAATTTTTGTATTTTTAGTAGAGACAGGGTTTCAGCATGTTGACCAGGCTGGTCTCAAACTTCTGACCTCAAGTTATCCACCTGCCTCGGGCTCCCAAAGTCCTGGGATTACAGGTGTGAGCCACCACACCTGGCCCTCAAATTAGACCTTTAGAGGTGAAAGCTACGATGTCTGAGATTTAAAAATCCTCTGCACGGGAAGCATAGCAGAGGAGACTGCCGAAAAAGGGGCTACTGAACTTGAAGACACAACAACAGAAACTATCCAAAATAAAACAGAAAAAAGACTAACCAAAAAAAAAAAAAAAAAAAAAAAACAAACCCGTGACCCAGAGCATCAGTGAGCTGTGGAACATCTTCAAGTGGCCTACTGTATGTCTAAGTGGAGCCCCTGAAGGGGAGGAAAGATATCAGGACAGAAAAAATTATTTGAGGAAGTAATAGTGGAGAAAATTATGAATTTGATGAAAAGTATAAACCCACAGATCCAAGAAGGTCTCTGAACCTCAAGCACAAGAAATATGAAGAAAATTATATGAAGGCACATCATAATCAACTGCTCAAAACTTGTGATAAAGAGAAAATCATAAAAGTACCCAGAGAAAAAAGGCATGTTAAATACAGAATCAGGAAGGAGGCAAGGATGTTTACTTGCAACACTTACATTCAACATTGTGCTGGGGCTGGGTGTGATGTCTCATGTCTGTAATCCTAACGCTTTGGGAGGCCAAGGCTGGAGGATGACTTGAGACCAGGAGTTTGAGACCAGCCTGACCAATATAGCAAGATCCTCTCTCTTTACAACACCAAACCAAACCAAACAAAAACATTGTGCCAGATGCTGTACAGGTGCAGTAAACAAAAAAGAAACAAAAAAGCATAAAGACTGAAAAGGAAGAAGTAAGACTTTTTATTGTCAAACAACATAATCATCTGTCAAAAAATTCAATGGGATCTACAAAAGCTACTAGAACTTATTAGCTTATTAAAAAGTACAGAAGATCAATGCATAAAATGATTACATTTCTTTTTTATTTTTTTGAGACAGAGTCTCACTCTGCCCTCTGTCACCCGGGCTGGAGTGCAGTGGCACGATCTTGGCTTACTGGAACCTCTGCCTCCTGGCTTCTAGCAATTCTCGTGCCTCAGTCACCCAAGTAGCTAGGATTACAGGCATGCACCACCATGTCTGGCTAATTTTTATATTTTCAGTAGAGACAGGATTTTGCCACGTTGACCAGGCTGGTCTCAAATTCCTGGCTTCAAGCGATCCACACATGTTGGCCTCCCAAAGTGCTGGGATGACAGGTGTGAGCCACTGCGCCTGGCCTGAAATGATTATGTCTCTGTGTATGAATAAATGAAAATCAAGGCCGGGCATGGTGGCTTATGTCTGTCATCCCACCGCTTTGGGAGGCCAAGGCAGGTGGATCAAGAAGTCAGGAGTTCATGACCAGCCTGGCCAAGATGGTGAAACTCCATCTCTAGTAAAAGTACAAATAATTAGCCAGGCATGGTGGTGGGTGTCTGTAGTCCCAGCTACTTGGGAGCCTGAGGCAGAGAACTGCTTGAATCTGGGAGGTGGAGGTTGCAGAGAGCTGAGATCGTGCCACTGCACTCCAGCTGGGGGAACAGGGCGAGACTCCATCTCAAAAAAAAAGGAAAAAGAAAATCAAATTTAAATATCATAGTAGCATAAAAAATGTGAAATAGGGCCGGGTACAGTGGCTCACGCCTATAATCCCAGCACTTTGGGAGGCTGAGGTGGGTGGATCATTTGAGGTCAGGAGTTCGAGACCAGCCTGGCCAACATGGTGAAACCCTGTCTCCACTAAAAATACAAAAATTAGCCAGGTGTGGTGTCACACGCCTGTAATCCCAGTTACTTGGGAGGCTGAGGCAGCAGAATCACTTGAAACTGGTTTGTAGTGAGCTGAGATCGTGTCACTGCACTCCAGTCTGGGTGACAGAGCAAGACTCCATCTCAAAAAGAAAAAAAAAAGGGGGAAATACTTAGGGATAAATCCAACAAAGGATATATAAAAACTGTACACTGAAAATGACAAAATAATAATGACATAAAGACACAATGAAGGGATATACAGTGTTTATAAATCAGAAGACTCAACATTTTTCTTTAGAAACAGAAGTTGAGAAGTTTAATCTAAAATTCGTATGAGAATTCAAAGGACCCAGAATAACCAAAGCAACTTTGAAAAAGGAGGACAAAGTTGGAGAGCTGGCATAAAATAATCTCAAACTTTATTATAAAGTTACAGTTATCAAGACCGTGCAATACTGGCACAGAGATAGACAAATTAATCAGTGCAATGGAATAGGAAGCCCAGAAGTAGACCCACATATTTATGGACAGCTGAGATTTGGTAGAAGTACAAAGGCAATCCAATGAAGAAATAATTGTCTTCAGTGAATGGTACTGGAACAATTGCATCCAAATATGCAAGAAAACAGATATATTTGGTCCATACTAACAACCTGTATAGAAACTGACTCCAAATAGGTTATAGAATTAAAGGTAAATCTACAATAATAAAACTTTTAGAAGAAGGTACAGGAGAAAATATTTGTGACCCCGGGTTAGATGAAAATTTCTTAGTTAATAACCCAAAGCACAATCCATCAAAGGAAAAATTCATAAATTAACAATGTCTGCTTTTTGAAAGATATTTGAGAAAATCAAAAGACAAGCAACATATTGGGAGAAAATCTTTGCAAATTATGTCTCATAATGGGACCCCTGGATCCAGAAAACATAAAGAATTGTCAAAACTTAATAATAAGAAAATAAGAAAACCCAATTTTTTTAATGGACAAAAGATTTGAACACAAGCACTTTACCAAGTGAGATGGATGGATAGCAAAAGAAAGATGCATACTATCACTACTCATTAGGGAGATGCAAATTAAAACCCATGAGAGGCGGGCAGATCACCTGAGGTCTGGAGTTCAAAACCAGTCTGGCCAACATGGTGAAACCTCATCCCTACCACAATACATAAATTAGCCGTGTGTGGTAGTGAGCGCCTGTAATCCCAGCTACTCGGGAGGCTGAGGTAGGAGAATCGCTTGAACCCGGGAGGTAGAGGTTGCAGTGAGCCAAGATTGCGCCATTGCACTCCAGCCTGGGCAACAAGAGCGAAACTCTGTCTCAAAACTCAGTCTTTTTAATGTTAGCCATTAACATATGGAGTGACTGTAACTTTCATACACTGCTGGTGGGAACGTAAAATGGTGAAACACTTTGGAAAACACTGGGCAGTTTCTTAAAAAGTTAAACATACACCTATCGTATGATGTAGCCATTATACTCAAGTATTTACCCAAGAAAAATGAAAGCATATGTCAATACAAAGCCCTGTATGCAAATGTTCACAGTAGCTTTAATAGCCAAAATTGGAAACAACCCAAATGTACCTCAACAAATAAATGGATAATCTGTGATACATACAATGGACTGTAACTCAGCAATGAAATAAACTACAGATATACACTACAATATGAATGAATCTCAAAATAATTATGCCGTGTAAAAGAAGTCAGACAAAAAATAGTACATACTTTATGATTTCACTTATATGGAATTCTAGAAACTGCAAACTAATTTAAAGAGATAGAAATCACATCAAATGTTACCTGGGGGATGCGGGTGGCGATGGCAGGTAAAAAGGAGTAGGTAGGAGGGGTTAAAAAGGGGCATGATGAAGCTTTTTGGGAGTGATAGTGGATATGTTTATTTCCACTATGTTGGTGGTTTCACAGAATATACCTGTTAAAACAAATTATGCTCTTTAAATATGTTCACATTATTGTTGTAGAAAGATGTAATGTACCAAATTGAAATGAGTCTTGGTGTGGTAGATCATGCTTGTAATCCCAGCACTTGGGAGGCAGAAGCAGGCGGATCATTTGAGGTCAGGAGTTCCAGGCCAGCCTTGCCAACATTGTGAAACCCTGTCTCTACTAAAAACACAAAAATCAGCTGGGTGTGGTGGCACACGCCTGTAATCCCAGCTACTTGGGAGCCTAAAGTGGGAGAATTCCTTTAACCCGGGAGGCAGAGGTTGCAGTGAGCCATCATTGTGCCACTTCACTCTGGACTGGGAAACAGAGCGAGACTCCGTCTCAAAATTAAAAAAAAAAAAAAAGAAGTTAAAAGAAGTAGAGAAAATTTTTGCAAAATATTTGCCAGTTAAAAGCTATTCGGGGCCAGGCGCAGTGGCTCACATCTGTAATCCCAGCACTTTGGGAGGCTGAGGAGGACAGATCACGGGGTCAGGAGTTCGAGAACAACCTGGCCAACATAGTGAAACCTCGTCTCTATTAAAAATACAAAAATTAGCTGGGCGTGGTGGCGCTCGCCTGTAATCCTAGCCACTCAGGAGGTGAGGCAGGAGAATTGCTTGAACCCAGGAGGCGGAGGTTGTAGTGAGCTGAGATCGTGCCACCACTCCACTCCAGCCTGGGTGACAGAATGAAACACTGTCTCAGGAAGAAAAATAAAAAAGCTATTCTGAATATCAGAGAGGTAAACACACACACACATACACTTACCTACAAACTCAAAAGAGACAGGTAGGAAGCTAAAAAAAAAAAACCAACCAGGAGTGTCCATTTAAAATATGAAACACGTAACTTCACTAATGATCAAATAAGTAAAAACGGAAATAATATGACACCTCATTCCACCGACCAAATTGGCAAAATAAGAGGAAAAAAGATACTTTTTTTTGGTAAGGGTATAAGGAAATAGTTTTTTATACATTGCTTGAAGAATAGGATGCGTATGCCCTTTGACCTAGTAATACACTTTTGGGAATTCCTACAAGGCAGTTTCTTGTTTGTTTGTTTTGTTTTAGCAAAAGAGGCGAGGCATAATTAGGGAAAGCACAGAAGGAATACGACAGTGCATATGGGAAATGTGACTTCTTTGACCTATAAGTTTGGGTTTCTTTGTAGCTTGTGTTTTATCTGAAATTAGGTGTTGAAATTTTGGGTAATTTTTTATTTCCTTCTTTTTGTTTCTATGTATTTTCTAAAAAATTTTTTTGCAAAGTCTATTACTTCTGTAATTAGAAGAAGTGATACAAAACCTTTTAGGTAATTTCAAATCTAACTATAAAGTACTGCAAAAAAAAATCATAATATATATATTTCCAGAAAATAATTTGACAATAGGAATCAAGAAAGTTTAAGTAAGCTCATTTCTTTTAACCAAATAATTCTCCATATTGTAAACTATAACTGAGAAGAAAAAAAATTTTAGGAAATAAATAGAAGCTCAAAGATTATTATTTTTATTTATTTTTATTTATTTTTTTTGAGACAGAGTTTCGCTCTTGTTGCCCAGGCTGGAGTGCAATGCATGATCTCGGCTCACCGCAACCTCTACCTCCTGGGTTCAAGAGATTCTCCTGCCTCAGCCTCCCCAGTAGCTGGGACTACAGACATGCGCCACCATGCCCGGCTAATTTTTTTTTTTTGCATTTTTAGTAGAGACAGGCCTTCTTCATTTTGATCAGGCTGGTCTCGAACTCCTGACCTCAGGTGATCCACCCGCCTTGGCCTCCCGAAGTGCTGGGATTACAGGCGTGAGCCACCACGCCTGGCCAAAGATTTTTACAAAAGAATATTTTATCCCAATTTTATTAATTTTTTACTTTCCCTTTTATTTTTCTTTCAAAGATAAAAATTCATCCAAAAACCCAGAAAATGTTATTTTTTTCCATTTCTTAGGAGAAAGCTAAGTTGTATAGACAATACCTTTTTGTGTGTGGCAAATATTCTATCTTGCTCAGATTCATTTTAGCAGCAATCTTCTTTTTTCTCTTTTATAACTTCAGTCCTTTGTATTTATGATGCAACCTGCGGAAAAAGAAGAACAAAATACATAATTACCAGCAAAATTAAAGAATCAATAATTGCTCATGTAGTAGTTTTACATATTTACAAATGTAATATTACAAAGTTAAAATTTTATCTTCATCTGTTTGTGGATGGCAAATTTAAAAGGTAAGATGCTCTACAAGACGCAAACTACTCTTCCACAGGCAGTATCTGGGAAACAAATGTGTTGTTAGATTTAAGAATCTATATTGAGGCTTCCACTGGTTTGTTTGTGTCCAGGGTAACCTAATAGAGGCTACCCGTAGACAGCACTAATCTGATAGCATGCGGTAATGCTACCGATTCTCTGTCAGTAAGGCTTCTATTTTGAATTGCTTTTCCAATAAACATGATGATTTGCATTGATTACTCTACCTTTCCTTTCCTAGGCTCTCCTATAACCAATCTTCCACATTCTCCAGGTGATGATGATGATTTTTTTTTTCTTTTTTTGAGATGGAGACTCGCTCTGTTGCCCAGGCTGGAGTGCAGTGGTGTGATCTCAGCTCACTGCAACCTCCACCTCCCAGGTTCAAGCAATTCTCCTGCCTCAGTCTCCCGAGTAGCTGGGATTATAGGCGTCTGCCACTACGCCTGGCTAATGTTTGTATTTTTAGTAGAGACGGGGTTTCACCATGTTGGCCAGGCTGGTCTTGAACTCCTGATCTCAAGTGATCCACCCACCTTGGCCTCCCAAAGTGCTGGGATTACAGGCATGAGCATGATTATTTTTAAACTATCTATTAAAGAAGTACATGCCCAATGTAAAAACCTGGGAAATACACACTATTAAGAAAAAAATCTGGCACCTGTAATCCCAGCTACCCACAAGGCTGAGGCAGGAGAATCGCTTGAACCCGGGAGGCAGAGGTTGCAGTGAGCCAAGATCGCACCACCGCACTCCAGCCTTGGTGACAGAGTGAGACTCCATCTCACGCACACACACACACACACACACAAAAAGGGAAGAAAAAAAATCCATAATCCTATCCAAGCAAAACTCCATTAACAATCTGGCATACTTTTCTCCATGCACGTATTTATTTCTGCCTGCATTTTTAAAATGCAGCTGAGATCACATTATATGTATAATTTCATAGTTCACCTCTTTTATCTAACGCTATGACTATTTTGCCATGTTACCAAATACTGTTCACAAAGGTCATTTTAATGACTGCTTAATGTCTGTCTTATGGAAGAGCTGTAATTCATTCACAACCATTTCTCCACAATCAGAAACCAAGGCTATTTTCAACCTTGTGTTGAACTATTGAAAATTATCGTGTCTGGAAGATCTTGGTGCCTATTACTTATCTACATTTTGGGGGCTTTCTTGAGAATGGCTTTCTAGAAGTAGAATTATTGGGTCAAAGAATATAACAATTTAAAACCTACATCTATTGGAATAATTTTTAGAAGCTTGACTAGCATTGTAGATGAAGGCCTTACAGGAAAAAACTAGAAAAAAACTATGGACTTCCGTTTTCACATTTTTCTTGCTGAGAATATCCCACTCTTGTCTCATGCCTATACTTATAAACTGAACGTTTTCATTATTTTTGTTACTCCTTCTGATTCTGTGGCTGTGGAATGCTTTAGATTAATTGGTAGCTAAAACTTGCTTGAATTCAGCATCACATTTTACCTAACCACTAACCAATCAATCACTGCAATGTTTGCATGTCTACTTTGCTAATGTAGTCTGACTATAGCACCAATAAACTAAAATATTCCTTATGACATCATATGAACACCAGTTGCTAAATTTCTAAGAAAGTAGTTTCAGCCGGGTGTGGTGGCTCACGTCTGTAATCCTAGCACTTTGGGAGGCCAAGGCGGGTGGATCACCTGAGGTCAGGAGTTCGAGACCAGCCTGACCAACATGGAGAAACCCCGTCTCTACTAAAAATACAAAATTAGCCGGGTGTGGTGGTGCATGCCTGTAATCCCAGCTACTCGGGCAGCTGAGGCAGGAGAATCACTTGAACCTGGGAGGTGGAGGTTGCAGTGAGCTGAGATCACACCATTGCACTCCAGCCTGGCAACAAGAGCAAAACTCCATCTCAGAAAAAAGAAGGTAGTTTCAAATAAGGTATCTTACAAATCAGGAAACATTCATTCCTATAAAATAGTTTTTTTCTTTCTTTCCCTCCCTTCCTCCCTCCCTCCCTTCTTTCTTTCTCTCTCTCCCTCTCCCCTTTCTTTTTTTATTTTTTGAGACAGAGTCTGGCTCTGTCGCCCAGGCTGGAGCACGGTGGCAAGATTTCAGCTCACTGCAACCTTCCCAGGTTCAAACGATTCTCATGCCTCAGCCTCCTGAGTAGCTGGAACGACAGGCTCGTGCCACCATGCCGGGCTAATTATCCTCTCTCTAGTTACTAACTCGTCTTACATAATTAATTTTCTTTCTCTGTCATTTTTTTTTTTTTTTTTTTTTTTTTTTTTGAGACTCAGGCTGGAGTGCAGTGATACAATCTCGGCTCACTGCAACCTCTGCCTTCCGGGTTCAAGCGATTCTCCTGCCTCAGCCTTCCAAGTAGCTGGGATTACAGGCGTGCACCACCACGCCTAATTTTGCATTTTTAGTAGAGATGGGGTTTTGTTATATTGGCCAGGCTGGTCTCGAACTTCTTACTTGAGATGATCCACCTGCCTTGGTCTTCCAAAGTGCTGGGATTACAGGCGTGAGCCAGTGCGCCCGGCCCACTTTTACATAATTTTCTTAAAATGCATGCATACTCTCTTCATCTTTGGTTGCCAAGCTCTATATATGTTCTAAAATTATCTAAGACTTCTAGGAATTAAGCCTTCTCAGTTTTATCTTTTCTTTGTTTGCTTTTCTGCTACAATATTGCATTGCTATTGAGGCTGAAGACAGTATTCCTGAAGTTCATCCATTAAACCTAAAGGATATTTTCAATTTTCTTCCATTTTACTACCTCCACTTCCTTCTTCATAAATGTCTCTTGGATCCCATGAAACTGTCTTCTGTTTTTCCAAATTATTCTGGTTACACTTCCTCTTCTCTCTGATGTCTAAATGAATGTGTTCCTCTAAGGATTTCCCAAGTCCCCTGTGTGACTGCAAGCTGCTATCTTAATTTCTGCCCATTTAATGGTTTTAAGTAATACTGTGTCACTAGCCAGTACTGACAATTATTCCAAGCCCCAGTCCCGTATTTTCAAATATCTATTTGGCTTCTCCCCTAAATGGCTCACATATACCTCCCATTAACACTGTTCTCTTTCCCTGTCCCTTACATTCAATTAATCCCCAATTTCTGCTTCAAATATTTCTTTTGGCCTGTTTTTCCATTTCTCTGGCATCATATGCTGTCTCCTTTTCTTCTCCTCTTACAGCCTCTATCTGTTCTGGAATTCAAAAAACACTATTACCATAATCATCTTTCTAAAGCATGGTTCAGATAATATCATAGCTCTGCTCAAAATCCTTCAAAATTCTCACTGCTTCCTATGGGATAAAGAATAATAATAATAATAACTTTACCTAATGAACATTCAAAGCTGGCTTCAAACCACTAGTCTAACCTAAATTTTTAAACTTCATAAAATCAGGAAAAAATAAATTCCATTCAGTTACATTTTTATATATACTTTGTATTTCATTTCTCACTTGGTCTTTGTCCAAGTTGTTTCCTCTGCTTATAAGGCCCAAATCCCAACTATTCTCACAGTCCAGCTCAATGTCACCTCTATAAAACCTACTATTTTCTCCCTTTGCTTCAGTTTTCAACACACATAGTACTCTAAAACTGGATGGCAAGTGCTTCTTCAGAGGATAATTGTCTAAGTCCACATTTGGATTAATCATTGTAACCCCTGACATTTTTAAAAATAAAAACAGCATTATTGAAATATAATTCACCTACATATACTCCACCCATTTAAAGTGTACAATTCAATGGTTTTTAGCATATTCACAGATATGTACAACCATTACCAACCAGTTATTTTTAGAACATTTTCATCACCATACATACACACACAAAACCATACCCTTTAGCTATTACCCCACCCTCGCCCCACCCCATTTCCTCCATTCCTAAGCAATTTACTAACATACTTTCCATCTTTATAGATTTCCTTGTTCTGGGAATTTCATATAAACAGAATCAAACAATATGTGGTCTTTCATGACTGGCTTTTTCCACTCAGCATGTTTTCAAATCCAATGTATAGCATGAATCAGTATTTCTTTTTATTGCCAGATAATATTCCATTGTATGGATATATCACATTTTATCCATTTATCAGGTGATGGACATTTGGACTGCTTTACCTTTTGGCCATTATGAATAGTGCTACTAGAATTGTTCATGTATAAGTTTTTATGCGGATATATGTTTTCATTTTTCTTGAGCATATATACCTATGAGTGGACATGCTGGGCCCTACAGCTTCTTTAAGTAGCGGATATTCCATAAAAATCTGATGAAATCACCTTTCCTTTACCATTTCAATCTTAGAATTAAAATGATCATTCAAATTAATCCTTTCCCCAAAAGATAAACAAGAATATTTTTTCTTCTAAGAGGATAAGATGAAATAACAGGCATAAAATAAGTTTTTCCCTCTTCCTTGACCTCCTGCAACCTCAGGTATTACATTTATAGTGAGAATGTAGAACTGCGCCAAGAATGTAGTATTTCAGGTTTTAGACCCTTGGGCCAAATAAACAATCCAACTAGCTTGGAGGATGTGCAATTGAAATAATTATCTTCACAAACACTTCTTTATTCTAAGAAATGGAAACCTTCTAACAATGGTAATCAAGTAAATTATTTCTCACAGACATTCTAACTTAGTATAAGAAAGAATGGTGGCACATGCCTGTAGTCCCAGCTACTTGGGAGGCTGAGGCATGAGAATCACTTGAGCCCAGGAGGCAGAGGTTGCAGTGAGCCGAGTCACTCACGCCACTGCACTCCAGCCTGGGCAACAGGGCAAGACTCTATCAAAAAAAAAATGAGAAAGAAAAAGAGAGGGAAAGAAAGAGAAAGAGAAAGAAAGAGAGAGAGAGAGAGAAAGAAAGAAAGAAAGGAAGAAAGAAAGAAAGAAAGAAAGAAAAGAAAGAAAAGAAAGAAAAGAAAGAAAAGAAAGAAAGAAAAGAAAGAAAGAAAAGAAAGAAAGAAAGAAAGAAAGAAAATGAGTTAATGGGTGTAGCACACCAACATGGCACATGTATACGTATGTAACAAACCTGCACGTTGTGCACATGTACCCTAGAACTTAAAGTATAATAATAATAAAAAAAAAGAGAAAGAAAGAAAGGAAGAAAGGAAGAAAGAAAGGAAGAAACACTTGATAGAGAGTGGAAATATAAATATTTTAAATAATTTTTCCGTTCCCAGAAACTTCAAGAAAGATGACTCATGGAAGATCTTAGTTGTGTTTCAATGTTTTTCTCAACAATAATGTTCTTCTCAACAATGTTTTTCTCTAGCAGCACTATCCTGGAGCCAGTGAATTTGAAAACTCCACAATATTTCAGTATTAATAAAGTAAATAAGAATTAGAATGTTTCATACTGGAAAGAATTTTAAAGATACACCATTTCAACTCCTTTCTTTTTATATTCAATCTCAGAAAAGTGAGGCATCACATCACACCTATGTGGCAGCGTTATCCCCAAATTAAAATCCCGGACTTCTGGCTAGGTGCAGTGGCTCACGCCTGTAATCCTGGTACTTTGGGAGGCCGAGATGGGAGTGTTGCTTGAGTCCAGGAGTTCGAGAACAGCCTGGGCAACACAGTGAGACCCCCGTCTCTATGAAATAAAATACAAAATAATTAGCTGGGCGTGGTAGCACGTGCCTGTAGTCCCAGCTACTTGGGTGTTGAGGTGGGAGGACTGCTTGAGTCCAGGAAGCTGAGGCTACAGTGAGCTGAGATTGTGCCACTGCACTCCAACCTGGGTGACAAAGTAAAACCCTGTCTGAAAAAAAAAAAAAAATCCAGGACTTCTGATTTTCCATTACAGGAAACATTCTCCTGAATCATGCTGCCCTAAGTCATACTTTATTATTTTGGAGGGCAATCAAGAAAATTTTAAATTTAATGTAAGATTGAACTTCTGTTACTATTCCTCCCAAGGAACTCAGAACACTTAAATATATGGTGCTAGATTCAGTTCTTATGGGACTGCAGAGTAAACAAATTTGAGGGCCTGTTTAAGAAAAAAACAGGGCCAGCACAGTGGCTCATGCCTGTAATCCCAGCACTTTGGGAGTCTGAGGCGGGTGGATCACTTGAGGTCAGGAGATCCAGACCATCCTGGCTAACACGGTGAAACCCCATCTCTACTAAAAATACAAAAAATTAGCCGTCATGGTGGCACATGCCTGCAGTCCCAGCTACTTGGGAGGCTGAGGCAGGAGAATCGCCTGAACCCCAGAGGCAGAGGTTGCAGTGAGCCGAGATCGGCACCACTGCACTCCAGCCTGGGCGACAGAGTGAGACTCCATCTCAAAAAAAAAAAAGAAAAAAAAAAAATAGGTCAGGCATGGTGGCTCATGCCTGTAATCTCAGCATTTTGGGAGGCCGAGGCAGGTAGATCACTTGATGTTAGCAGTTCAAGACCAGCCTGGCCAACATGGTAAAACCTGTCTCTACTAAAAATACAAAAAATTAGCTGGGCATGGTGGCGCATGCTTGGAATTCCAGCTACTCAGGAGGCTGAGACATGAGAACAGCTTGAACCCAGGAGGTGGAGTTTACAGTGAGCCAAGATAGTGACATTGCATTCCAGCCTGGGTGACAGAGCAAGACTTTGTCTCCAAATAAACAAATAAATAAATAAATTTCTCACTTAAAATTAAGTATAGAGCCTTAGATGAAGCTGGTACAAAGCTCTGAAACATGCTCCACAGTCGAAGTCACATAGTTAGGACTAGTTGAGTATTTGGTTTCTTCCCCTGCTTCCTTCCACATGACTTCCCATAAGACTTGAAGAGAATTGTCCAAAAAAATAAAAAAAAAAAAACTAGCAAATTTTGTTTTAGTTGTTGTTCCTGTTTGCCACTAATATTTAACTATTATCCTGAGGTAAGAAAACTGCTTTTAAGGTACTTTCACGTTGAAAATGAAACTAGATGATAGTTGCTTTTTATGCCACTATGATTCTATAGCACAACTGTGAACATACATCCTCACATTTAAGAGCTGAAAAAGGACCATAGTGATCATCTAATTTCTACTTGGCAAATAATGCAGAAGTAGCTGGGGTTTTGAGGATCATAGTAATGATAACCTTCAGGCTACTCCTGGGTCAACTGACATTATATGAAGATTCTTCTAGTCACTCTTTAAGACTTTATGTATTGCTTTTGAGCAATTATTTTGATTTCTCATGGAGTATTATTTTCTTCTTCCCTTAAAAAAAAAAAGGTTTAGGATAAGAGACAGACGGGAAAGTAGAGGCCCCATTGGATCTCTTAAATTTAACACTGAATATCTTTTTTATTTTTTTTTAAGACAGTCTCGCTCTGTTGCCTAGGCTGGAATACAGTGACACCATGTCAGCTCTCTACAACCTCTGCCTCTCAGGTTCCAGAGAGTCTAGTGCCTCAACGTCCCAAGTATCTGGGACTACAGGCACATGCCACCACACCCCGTACATTTTTTTTTTTTTTAGTAGAGACGGGGTTTTACCATGTTGGCCAGGCTGGTCTCAAACTCCTCGCCTCCCAAAGTGCTGGAATTACAGGCGTGAGCCACCACGTCCAGCAACACTGAATATCTTTGTTCTGTCTGATACTTTGATATGAGGCCAGCAATTTGAAATCAATTATGCATCTACTTCAGAAAAAATGGCACCTCACATGAATCTGAAAATTAAGACCAGTATAAAAATGGTGGTGATGTGTCTATATAAATCCCAAATTATTCTAAAATATTTGGCTAGGTTTTTAAAGTCTTCATTTTGCACTATAACTTTTTTTTTTCATTTTAAAAAATGTTTTATGTTTTAGAGAGACAGGGTATTACTCTGTCACCCAAGCTGGAGTGCAGTGGTGTGATCACAGTTCACTGTAGCCTCAACCTCTGGGGTTCAAGCAGCCCTCTTGTCTCAGCCTCCCAATTAGCTGGGACTACAGGCATGTGCCACCATGCCCAGCTAACTTATTTTTTGTAGAGATAGGGTCTTGCTATGTTGCCCAGGCTGGGTCAAGCAATCCTCCTGCCTCAGCCTTCCAAAGTGCTGGGATTACAGGCATGAGCCATTGTGCCCGGCTGCCCCATTATTCAGTCTTTTATTTTTTGAGACGGAGTCTTGCTCTGTCACCCAGGCTGGAGTGCAGTGGCACCATCTCAGCTCACTGCAAGCTCTGACTCCCGGGTTCACACCATTCTTCTGCCTCAGCCTCCCGAGTTGCTGGGACTATAGGCACCTGCCACCACGCCCAGCTAATTTGTTGTATTTTTAGTAGAGGTGGGGTTTCACCATGTTAGCCAGGATGGTCTCAATCTCCTGACCTTGTGATTCACCCACCTCAGCCTCCCAAAGTGCTGGGATTACAGGCGTGAGCCACCGCACCCGGCCCATTATTCAATCTTATGCCCCAATATTCTGTTATGTATTGAATACATAATGTGAAAACTTTGTGTAACTGTAATACACAGTAATTTGCTCCCACGAATTCTCAAACATGATTAATAATCATTCGTATCTCTTATTTTAAAAATCCTCACAGATCCCTAACATTTTCTTAAGTCACTTTAAGTCATTTACTTTACTCATTTATTCATGTATCACTCATTTGGCAAATATTTATTAAGTACCTAATATTCGTCCAGCACTGAACAAGGCTGTGGGTTCTTTCCTGTTCTCATACAGCTTATATTCTAGTAGAGAGAGATATAAATATTTATACAGGAAGTATTAATAAATATAAAGAGAAATATAAAATGAAACAGGGCCAGCAGGCAGGATAGAGCTCTCTGATAAGGTAATACTTGAGCAGAGACCTGAAGGATGAAGGAAGTGAAGGAGTATGCCCTGAAGGTCCTGGCAAGGAAGAGTGGTACAGGCAGAGGGAATAGCAAGATTGTTTTGTGTACTCCAGAAAAAGCCGGAAGGCCAGCGTGGGTAAGGGAAAGTGAACAATGGGGATGTACTAGGAGAAAAGATAGGGCCTTTCATAACAGGATGAAGATTTTGGATTTTATTATAAGTGAGATGGGAAGCCACTGAAGCATTTCATGAGAGATGCCACTTCTGTGTTTAAAAGGATCACTCTGACTATTCTGTGGGAAACAGACTGTACAGAAGCAAGGTTAAAAACACTGAGACCGGAAAGAAGCCATTGCAAAACTCTCAGAAAGAAATGATGGCAGCCAGCACCAAGGTGCTGGTGGTAGAGGTAATAAGAATTGGTTGAATTCCAGAATAACTGAGAAGGAACAACCAAATGGGCTTTGCTGCTTTGATTGGAATATGAAAGAAAGAGAGGAGTCAAAGATGACTCCAAGCCTTAGGGCCCGAGCTACCGAAAGATGAAACTGCCCATTTATAACACTGTAATAGGCTGGGCGCAGTGGCTCACGCCTGTAATCCCAGCACTTTGGGAGGCCAAGGCGGGTGGATCACCTGAGGTCAGGAGTTCAAGACCAGCCTGGCCAACATGGTAAAACCCCGTCTCTACTAAAAATACAAAAATTAGCTGGGCATGGTGGGCTCACGCCTATAGTCCCAGCTACTCAGGAGACTGAGGCAGGAGAATCACTTGAACCCAGGAGATGGAGGTTGTAGTGAGCTGAGATCATGCCACTGTACTCCAGCCTGGGCAACAGAGTGAGAGACTCGGTCTCAAACAAACAAAACTGTAATAAACCTCTTATGGCTTTTATACAACTTATATGAAACAAATTCACAACCTCTCTCCAAATCAAACTCAACAATTGCTTTGATAGTACAGATGTTATTATTTTGTTGATACAATAACTTCCAAAACAAATATGGCCCGTTCTACTGTGTTTCTTATGTTTCAGTATGGCATGCTCACTCACCATTAGACCACTTTTCTGTACCTGTACTCCTAGGAATACTTCATTTGTATAACCTGGCTTGGTATCATCTGGCCTTCACAAGGTGCAAGTTTAACAGTTACACATTAATTCCACTTCTGTTTCTATTCTTTTCTCATTTGTCTAAGACAATTCAAGTGGTACCACTTGGCATTATGGTAAACACAAACACAGCAAACCACAGGACTCTTTAGTGATAATGTGGTTATCCAGATGATCCTCCATGTATTTATTTATTTATTTTTTTAGACGGCATCTTGCTCTGTTGCCCAGGCTGGAGTGCAGTGGCGCGATCTCGGCTCACTGCAACCTCTGCCTCCTTGGTTCAAGCGATTCTTCTGCCTCAGCCTCCCGAGTAGCTGGGAGTACAGGCGTGCACCACCATGCCCAGCTAATTTTTGAATTTTTAAGTAGAGACGAGGTGTCACCATATTGGCCAGGCTGGTCTCAAACTCCAGACTTCATGATCAAAGTGCTGGGATTACAGGCGTGAGCCACCATGCCCGGGCCCATCATGTATTTTTTAAAAGATCATCATCAAAATGAAAACATAACATTAAAAACTTGTGGAGAACTTTTAGACCTATTTTCATACCTTTAAGTTCCCAGGGGTCTATAGATTTACTTGAAAACACTAGGGAATAGAATCTTATCTTACCCAAGGTGGCTGGGTACAACGGTCAACACCCAAGGCCAAAACTGCATTCAACTCTAATTACCCTTGAAAATTCCAGTGTTTGTAGTTTTGTTTACAAAACTCTTTAAAGTAATTTTCACACACAGTCAAGTTTGGGAACCACTGAGCAAGTCAAACCTGCTCCCACCCCAAAAGCCTATTTATAAAAGGGATTTTTTTTTCACCCAGCAATTAAAAAAGTAGAATTTGAATTTATTTTCTAATATTTATTTTAGGGCTGGGAGTGGTGGCTCGTGCCTGTAATCCCAACACTTTGGGAGGCCGAGGTGGGCGGATCACGAGGTCAGGAGATCGAGACCATCCTGGCTAACATGATGAAATCTCATCTCTACTAAAAAATACAAAAAAATTAGCTGGGCCTGGTGGCGGGCACCTGTAGTCCCAGCTACTTGGGAGGCTGAGACAGGAGAATGGTGTGAACCCGGGAGGCGGAGCTTGCAGTGAGCTGAGATGATGCCACTGCACTCCAGCCTGGGTGACAGAGCCAGACTCCATCTCAAAACAAAAAACAAAAAACAAAAAACAACAAAAAACCCATTTATTTTAAGTTCAGAGGTACATGTGCAGGTTTGTTATATAGGCACATTGCATGGGGGTTTGGTGTACAGATTATTTCACCACCCAGGTAATAAGCATAGTACCCAATATGGCAGTTTTTTGATCTTCACCCTCCTCCTTCTTTCCAACCTCAAGTAGGCCCTGGTGTCTGTGATTCCCTTCTTTGTATCCATGTGTACTCAGTATTTAGCTCTCACTTATAAGTGAGAACATGCGGTATTTCGTTTTCTGTTCCTGTGTTAGTTCATTTACTAAATGGCTTCCAGCTCCATCCATGTTGCTGTAAAGGACATGATCTCATTCTTTTTATGGCTGCATAGTATTCCATGGTGTATACGTACCACATTTTCTTTATGCAGTCCACTGCTGATGGGCATTTAGGTTGATTCCATGTCTTTGTTATTCTGAAAAGTGCTGCAATGAGCATACGGGTACATGAGTCTTTATAGTAGAATGATTTATATTCCTTTAGGTAAATAACCAATAATGGGATTGCTGAGTCAAATGGTAATTCTGCTTTGAGTTGAGAAGTCGCCAAACTGCTTTTCACAATGACTGAACTAATTTACATTCCCAGCAGCAGTGTATACATGTTCCCTTTTTTCTGCAACCTTGCCAGCATCTGCTATTTTTTATTTTTATTTTTATTTTTTGAGATGGAGTCTTGCTTTGTCGCCTAGGCTGGAGTGCAGTGGCACAGTCTTAGCTCACCACAACCTCCACCTCCTGGGTTCAAGAGATTCTCCTGCCTCAGCCTCTTGAGTAGCTGGGATTACAGGTGTGCGCCACCACACTCAGCAAATTTTTATATTTTTAGTAGAGACAGGGTTTCACCATGTTGGCCAGGTTGGTTTCGAACTCCTGTCCTCTCGATCACCTCAGGCGATCTGCCTGCCTTGGTCTCCCAGAGTGCTAGGATTATAGGTGTGAGCCACCAACAGTCATTCTGATTGGTGTGAGATGGCATCTCATTGTGGTTTTGATTTGTATTTCTCTAATGATTAGTGATGTTGAGCATTTTTTCCTATGCTTGTTGGTTGTGTGCATGTCTTCTTTTGAAAAGTGTCTGTTCATGTCCTTTGCCCACTTTTTAATGGGATTGCTTTTTGCTTGTTGATTTGAGTTCCTTATAGATTCTGGATATTGTTAATAGATCTTTATTGGATGCATAGCTTGCAAACATTTTCTCTCATACTGTAGGATGTTTATTCGGTTGATAGTTTCTTTTACTGTACAGAAGCTCTGTAGTTTAATTAAGTCTAAATTGGTCAATTTTTATTTTTGTTGCAATTGCTTTAGGTATCTTCATCACGTAATCTTTGCCAGGTCCTATATCCAGAATGGTATTTCCCAGGTTACCTTCCGGTGTTTTTATAGTTTTAGGTTTTATATGTAAGTCTTTAATCCATCTTGAGTTGATTTTTTTGAGAGGGAGTCTCACTCTGTCACCCAAGCTGGAGTGCAGTGGTGCAATCTTGGCTCACTGCAACCTCTGCCTCTGGGGTTCAAGTGATTCTCCTGCCTCAGCCTCCTAAGTAGCTGGGGTTACAAGCATGCAACACCATGCCCGGCTAACTTTTGTTTTTATTTTTGCTTTTGAGACAGAGTCTTGCACTGTCACCCAGGCTGGAGTACAGTGGCTTGATCTCCGCTCACTGCAATCTCCGCCTCCTGGGGTTCAAGCAATTTTCCTGCCTCAGCCTCCTGAGTAGCTGGGATTACAGGCACCCACCACCATGTCCGGCTAATTTTTTTGTATTTTTAGTAGAGATGGGGTTTCACTATGTTGGCCAAGCTGGTCTTGAACCCCTGACCTCGTGATCCACCTGCCTTGGCCTCCCAAAGTGCTGGGATTATAGGCATGAGCCTGGCATTTTTTTTTTTTTTTTTTTTTGAGATGTAGTCTCGCTCTGTCGCCAGGCTGGAGTGCAGTGGCGCCATCTCGGCTCACTACAACCTCCATCTCCCAGGTTCAAGTGATTCTCCTGCCTCAGCTGCCCAAGTAGCTGGGACTACAGGCGTGCACCACTACGTCCAGCGAATTTTTGTATTTTAAGTAGAGACAGGGTTTCGCCACATTGGCCATGCTGGTCTAGAACTCCTGATCTCAAGTGACCCACCTGCCTCGGCCTTCCAAAGTGCTGGGATTACAGGTGTGAACCACTGTGCCTGGTGTGATTTTTGTATATGGTGTAAGGAAGGGGTCCAGTTTCAGTCTTCTGCATATGGCTAGCCAGTTATCCCAGTATTATTTATTGAATAGGAAATCCATCCCCTATTGCTTGTTTCTGTCGACTTGGTCAAAGATCAGATGGTTGCAGGTGTGCGGCATTATTTCTGGGCGCTCTGTTCTGTTCCACTGGTCTATGTGTCTGTTTTTGTACGGGTACCATGTTCTTTTGGTTACTATATCCTTGCAGTATAGTTTGAAGTCTGGTAACAGGTAACGTGATGCTTCCAGTTTTGTTCTTTTTGCTTAGAATTACTTTGGCTTTTCAAGGTCTCGTTTGGTTGCATATTAATTTTAAAATAGCAGTTTCTAATTCTGTGGAAAATGTCATTGGTAGTTTGACAGGAATAGCACTGAATCTGTAAATTGCTTTGGGCAATATGGCCATTTTAACAATATTAAGTCTTCCTATCCATGAGCATGAAATGTTTTTCCATTTGTTTTTGTCATCTCTGATTTCTTTAAGCAGTGTTTACTAGTTCTCATTGCAGAGATCTTTCACCTCCCCGGTTAGCTGTATTCCTAGGTATTTTATTCTTTTTGTGGCTATTTTGAATGGGATTGCATTCTTCATTTGGCTCTCGGCTTGGATGCTCTTGATATATAGGAATGTTACTGATTTTTCTACATTGATTTTGTATCCCGAAACTGCTGAAGTTATTTATTAGATCAAAGAGCATTTGGGCAGAGACTATGCGGTTTTCTAGGTATAGAATCATGTTGCCTGCAAACAGGGATAGTTTGACTTTCTCTCTTCCTATTTGGATACCTTCTATTTCTTTCTTTTGCCTGACTTCTCTGGTCAGGACTTCCAGTGCTATGTTGAATAGGAGTGCTGATAGGGTCTTGTTCTGGTTTTCAAGGGGAATGCTTTGGCTTTTACCTGCTCAGTATGATGCTGGTTGTGGGTTTGTTATAGTTGGCCCTATAAAAGGGATTTGTCACCTTTGATGTCACATTGACCTCTCTGGCAGTTCAAGGATGCCTACTGACACCTTCTCAGAATAACGTTTTACATGAAAAAATTAACCACTTAGAATTATGAAGGCAACTAGTTATAATGAAATAAAGTTATAAAAATATTAAAAAGCATCCAGGCGCAGTGGTTCATGCCTGTAATCCCAGTACTTTGGGAGGCTGAGGCAGGCGAATCACCTGAGGTCAGGAGTTCGAGACCAGCTTGGCCAACATGGCGAAACCCTGTCTCTACTAAAAGTACAAAAATAGCCAGGCATGGTGGCGGGTACGTGTAAATCCCAGATACTCAGGAGGCTGAGGCTGCAGCGAGCCAAGATTGCACCACTGTTCTCTGGCCTGGGCAACAAGAGCGAGACTCTGTCTCAAAAAAACGAAATAAATAAATAAATAAAATTAAAATTAAAAAGCAAATTTGTCACATAGTAATATATGTGCTGCTTTATTAATGCATTTAGTAATAAGAGATAGGAGTCTAATAACTACAATAATTTCAATGAATGATGAGCATAAGAAATATTTTTATGTACATGTAACAACTAATGTGATATAAAATATTTGTGATTTGTATTGGTGACAAAGTTACAGGTATTGCTAATACTCTTGTGGTTTGTTGCCAACATTTATAATTATAGAAAATGCTAAATTTCAGTTAGAGTTTAGTAAAAACAAAAATGGAATGTTTTCTAACAGCTTTCTTGATCTACAGAAACCTGGGCATACAAACCACTCACTCTTTCAGATAACCAGTATAAATGGGTATTGGTGAGGAATTCTAAAAGCTCTTCTTATGTGTAGAGTATATTCCATTCTGTTTTCTGCCAAACCTCTATAACCTCTTTTGGTAGAAATCCATCAAATGTTGTGAGGATTAAATGAGATAATATACTCCAAGTATGTAGTAGGTACAGAACAAAACCTCTGCTAGATGTGAATCTAATCTTACTTGATCACATTGATATAATACACATTGTTATTTAAAAAGTTATAGAGAATTACCTTGGCATTTCCCGCTGTGATTCCAGTGAACTGCTATCACTCCTATGCCTTTTGGCATTGGTAGTTCCCTTACTATAGAATTTCATCTTATGTTGTGGAAGTTCATTGAAATGTACTGATGAGGCTGTTCCACTGTAAATACTAATGAAAATCATCACTGTTACTGTTTTTATTTGCAAATAATAGAAATCAACCCTGGCTAACTTAGGCAGAAAATAAATGTATTCTTAAGATATCTCATAGAATGAATCGGGAAGCTCAAAAAATGGGCAGGCCCCTAGGCAGGAAAGGCACAATCAAGGTCACGTCATTTGCTTAGGATGCTGTTGATGCCATCATCACTCGATTCTGCTCTATTGGACTCTTATCATCTTCACAACTGCCACAATAATTTCTGTTGTGCCCTGAGCTTGCAAGATTCAAAGTTCTGGGTGGGAGTATCTGATTGACCAAAGTCACATGCCCGCATGCAAGTTGCCAAGTAACTGAAGATGGAATATTGACCTGTACTCCTTTCGCTGTTTCCACAGCAGAAGGAAGAACACTGGCTTGCACCTATCCCAAACAGGATAGTGTTCAAGCAATAGGCAACCACACTATATACAACTTATTAATGATCAAGAGTCACAGCACAGCTCAAAGGATAAGTGACAAAGTTGGATTTACAGTGTTCCAGTGTCTAATTCTGTCTCATTTCCCTGCAGCCTGAGTAAGTTTTATAACCTGTTTAAGCTTCTTCTATATCTACAAAATATTATCCTTCTCATGAGTTTTATAAGAGGTACAGTAGCTAAAGCAGTGCTCACATATTCATTCATTCTTTCAACATTTATTGAATATCTGCTATGCTTAAGATATTGTGTTAGGTGCTGAAAGATATAGAACACATAAAATGCATACATAAAATACGGATATGTATTCACCAGAAACTCATTACCTAGAACCAGTGAGTGTTGCAAGTACTATGAAAGTTCAAAATAGGGAGCATTTCTCACTCTCTAAGAAGCAGGGGATGGAGATGGGTAGGTGATGAAAGCTTTATTTATTTATTTATTTGAGATGGAGTTTTGCTCTTGTTGCACAGGCTGGAGTGCAATGGCGTGATCCCAGCTCACCGCAACCTCCACCTCCCGGGTGCAAGCAATTCTCCTGCCTCAGCCACCCAAGTAGCTGGGATTACAAGCATGCGCCACCACGCCTGGCTAATTTTGCATTTTTAGTAGAGACAGGGTTCCTCCATGTTGACCAGGCTGGTCTCGAACTCCCAACCTCAGGTGATCTGCCCGCTCTGGCCTCCCAAAATGCTGGGATTACAAGCGTGAGCCACCGCGCCCGGCCGATTAATGCTTTAATGGAAGAGACAGTATTTTGATTGTTCTGTAAAGAACAAGCAGAATTGGCCAAGCGCAGTGGCTCACACCTGTAATTCCAGCACTCTGGGAGGCCGAGGCGGGCAGATCACGAGGTTAAGAGATCGAGACCATCCTGGCCAACATGGTGAAAACCCGTCTCTCCTAAAAATACAAAAATTAATTGGGTGTAGTGGTGCACACCTGTAGTCCCAGCTACTCGGGAGGCTGAGACAGGAGAATCGCTTGAACTTGGGAGGCACAGGTTGCAGTCAGTCGAGACTGCGCCACTGCACTCCAGCCTGGTGACAGAGCGAGACTTGGTCTCAAAAAAAAAAAAAAAAAGAACAGGCAGAATTTTTTATAGGAAACGGTGTGCACAAAGAATTGGAGGTTGCAGCATATTAGGAAATGGCATATTACTTAAATGTCTATTCTGCAGATTTGGGAAACAAAGGTGCAACAGTCTATCAGGTCTAGACTGTCGAGGAACTTTAATACCACAGAAAGGTTTTTAAGCTTTTTTTCTACTGATGAAAACATTTTCAATTAGATTTCATCTTTAAGAATAATACTGTAGTTGCCTGGAGTAATATACAGGCTGGACTAAGAACATTTTGTTTAAAAATATTGTGCACACATCACAGAAAAGGAATTGAAAGAATATAAACCAAAAATATTAACAGTGATTATCTTTGGGTATAAAGATATTTTGTTTATCTTTGTTTTTGATATTTTCTACATTGAACATGCATCACTTTTGTAATGAAAAAATAAATTAAAAATATTTTTTAAAGACTGAATTGGAATAGAAGGAGACTAGAGCAGGGAGGTCAGGTTAGGGCTACCAAATAAGAAAGAATGATAATCTTATTCTAGAATGTTGGCAATAAAATTGAAAGCAGAAGGCAGTTACCATACCATGATTCCATGAGTGTAGATGTCAAGAGAAACACGGTAGTAACACAGTGAAGAGTCAGCAGTTGATTGACTACAGAGCCTAGAAAACACATGGGAGTATTAGCTCTGAGGCCCTAAGAACAAGAGACAGGGAAGATGTTTGTTCTCTGAATAAAAACGGGGAATTTAGTAGAAGAAACAAGTTTAATGGGAGAAAGATAGTGACTGTTTTCTAGTAAAACTGTATTGAAGGTGATAGATGGACATCCAGGTAGAGATGTACAGAAAATAGAAAGAAACGGAGATTGGTGTGCAGGAGAAATGTTGGCGCAAGGTCAGATCTGGGAGTCATTTATATCAGGTAGACAGGAAGCTCAAGAAGCAGCTATGGTAACTCAGGCAAAGACTGCAGACAAAAGAGAAAGCTAAGAACAAAACTAAGAATTCAACTTTGAGGGTAAGTTGAATTCTTAGCGAATGTCAGATGAATGCTAAGTATATTATAATTCTATAATTAGGCATTCACATTCACCTATTAAATATATAGTCAAAAGGTTAAAATGACTTCCTTAATAGCAACAAATTGAGATGAGTAGTCAAAAGATTACTACCAGAAATAAAATTTAGATTATTATATTTTTTAAAGATTACTCTGCTTTATTCATTGTAACAAAAGAAAAAAAAAAAGAAAGAAAGCCCCTTGTCTTTCTGTCTATGGAAATATATATTTTTAAAGGGGAAATCTCTACAGTACAGTAATAAAATGAACAAACTAACCATATATATGTGTGTATATATACATATATATATAACCATATATATACACATATATAACCATATATATATACACATATATATGTGTGTGTGTGTGTATATATATATATCTTCATATATAGATTTGCGTGCCTCAGCCTCCTGAGTAGCTGGGATTACAGGTGCACACCACCATACCCAGCTAATTTTTATATTTTTGTAGAGACAGGGTTTATTCATATTGTCCAGGCTGGTCACGAACTCCTGACCTCAAGTGATCTGCCCGTCTTGGCCTCCCAAAGTGCTGGGATTACAGGTGTGAGCCACTGTGCCAGGCCTAATTTATTTATTTTATTTTTTGAGACCAAGTCTCATTCTTTTCCCCCAGGCTGGAGTGCAATGGCTCAATCTTGGCTCACTGCAACCTCCACCTCCCGGGTTCAAGTGATTCTCCTGCCTCAGCCTCCCAAGTAGCTGGGATTACAGGCACCTGCCACCACACCTGGCTAATTTTTGTATTTTTAGTAGGGTTTTCACCATGTTGGCCAGGCTTGTCTCAAACTCCTGACCTCAGGTGATCCACCTGCCTTGGCCTCCCAAAGTGCTGGGATTACAGGCGTGAGCCACTGTGCTCGGCCATAATCTATATATGTTATATAACTTTAAAATATTCTCTTGTGAACCCCGAAAATCTGAGACAGGTTTCAGTCAATTTAGAAAGTTTATTTTTCCAAGGTTGAGGATGTGTGCCTATGACACTGCCTCAGGAGGTCCTGACAACACGTGCCCAAGGCGGTCAGAGCACAGTTTGGTTTTGTACATTCTAGGGAGACATGAGACATCAATCAACATATGCAAGATGAACATTGGTTTGGCCTGGAAAGGTGGGACAACTCTAAGCAAAAAGCAGAAAGACTCCAAGCGGGAAGGTGGCTTCCAGGTCATAGGTAGATAAGAGACTAATTGTTGCATTCTTTTCAGTTTCTGATTAGTCTGTCCAAAAAAAGCAATCAGATATGCATTTACCTCAGTGAGCAGAGGGGTGACCCTGAATAGAATAGAAGGCAGATTGGCCCTAAGGAGTTCCCAGCTTGACTTTTCCCTTTAGCTTAGTGATTTGGGGACCCCAAGATACATTTTCCTTTCACGCTTTTTATAATCCGAATTTTAGATTTCGAATGAATCTAAGAGAGGCTCGAGGAGGTTAAGTTGCTTCAAAGTAGTTTAATAGTAATGACTTAGTACTTGTGCCATTAGAACTTAGGTCGAATTCCTACCCACAGAGTGGGAGAAAATCTTCACAATCTATACATCTGACAAAGGACTAATATCCAGAATCTACAACAAACTCAAACAAATTAACAAGAAAAAAACAAACAATCCCATCAAAAAGTGGGCTAAGGACGTGAATGGACAATTCTCAAAAGATGTACAAATAGCCAACAAACATATGAAAAAATGCTCAACATCATAATGATACTGCAAATCAAAACCACGATGCAGTATCACCCTACTCCTGCAAGAATGGCCATAATAAAAAAAATAGATGTTGGCATGGATCCAGTGAACAGCTAACACTTCTACACCACTGGCGGGAATGTAAACTAGTACAACCACTGTGGAAAACAGTGTGCAGACTCCTTAAAGAACAAAAAGTAGAACTACCATTTGATCCAGCAATCCCAGTACTGGTTATCTACCCAGAAGAAAAGAAGTCATTATACAAAAAGGTATTTGCCCATGCATGTTTATAGCAGCAGAATTCGCAATTGCAAAAACGTGGAACCAACCCAAATGCCCATCAATCAATGAGTGGATAAAGAAACTGTGGTATATATACATAATGGGATACTACTCAGCCATAAAAAGGAATGAATCAATAGTATTTGCAGTGACCTGGATGAGACTGGAGACAATTATTCTAAGTGAAGTAACTCAGGAATGGAAAACTGAATATAGTATGTTCTCACTCATAAGTGGGAGCTAAGCTAAGAGGATACAAAAGCATGAGAATGACACAATGGACTTTGGGGACTCAGGAGGAAAGGATGGGAAGGGAGTGAGGGATAAAAGACTACAAATTGTGTGCAGTGTGTATACTGCTCAGGGGATGGGTGCACCAAAATCTCACAAATTACCACTAAAGAACTTACTCATGTAACCAAACACGACCTGCTCCCAATAACCTATGAAAATTAAAACAAAAACAAAAAAACCTAGGTTGAATTCCTTTTTTTTTTTTTTTTGAAACGGAGCTGCTCAGGCTGGAATGCAGTGGTGCAATCTCTGCTCCAATCTCTGCTCACTGCAGCCTCCACCTCCCAGGTTCAAGCAATTCTCCTGCCTCAGCCTCCCAAGTAGCTGGGATTACAGATGCACACAACTATGCCCGGATAATTTTTGTATTTTTAGTAGAGATACGGTTTCACCATGTTGGCCAGGCGGGTCACGAACTGAATTCCTGGTCAAAAAACACTTGCCATTGGTTAGCATCATGACATAGTGGAAACAACCCTAAACTGGAAAACAGAAGTCTTGGGTCCTAGTCTCACAGCAGCTCTGAGTGGCATTGAGTGGTATTGATCAAGTTGTTTAACTTCTCTAAGCCTCAGTTTTCCTGTTCTTGGAGTTGGTCAAGACAATTTCTAAGTTTCATTTCAAATCTAAAAGTCTATGATTTTGCCATGTTACTCAGTTTAAAAATCTTTTATTCAGATACACACAGACACATAACACACCCTGAGTTCAGTATATAACCAAAATTCTCAGCATTCTTCAGTTTAATCGTTCCAAAGCCAAATAAAAGAAAAATCCAAGATGTAAACACCCTTAGCCTCTACAAATTTTACCTGCCACTGATCACCAAATACACAACGGCACTGTAAGAGCTCTGTATTGATAACTTTTGACTCCCTCCTACAGGATTACAATGCCAGGCACTGGAGATAATAGAACATGCAGAAATAAAAGCTTTGAAAATAAACCTTCTTACAGCCAATGAAGGATTATCTAGTGTGCAATTTTTCTAAAACGTCACAGCTATTAGCAAGTTATTTTTTTGTTTGGGACTGTTTCTCCCGTTTCTACTTTGTTGCCTTGAAAAGTTTCCCTTAAGTATTATCAGATTTGGAGAATCAAAAACTTCAGAATTATAATGTATATACTTAAATTTATACATTTATATTTACTTCTTTGGGAAAAGTTTTGCTCAGCTTCTGCTATGGACTGAATTGTATCTCCCTCCCTCACCCAATTCATATGTAGAAACTCGAACCCTCCAATATGACTGTATTTGGAGATACAATATGACATAATTAAGGTTAAATGAGGTCATATGGGTGGGGCCCTAATCTGGCAGAATTGGTGGCCTTGTAAGTAGAGGAATAGAGAGTGGTAAGAAAAGCCCATATGGGCTCACGGTGGGAAGGTGAAGATCTGCAAGCCAGGAAGAGAGCCCACACCAGAAGCTGAACTGGCTGGCACCTTGATCTTAGACTCCCCAACCTCCAAAACTGTGAGAAAGTAAATTTTATTTCACCACAGAACTGTAAGACATTCGATCTGTGGTATTTTGTTAGAGTAGCCCAAGCAGACTAAGATAGAATGCTTAAGCCAGGCACGGTGGCTCATGCCTGTAATCCCAGCGCTTTGGGAGGCCGAGGTGGGTGGATTGCCTGAGCTCAGGTGTTCAAGACCAGCCTGGGCAATACGGTGAAACCCTGTCTCTACTAAAATACGAAAAATTATCTGGGTATGGCAGCGTGCACCTGTAATCCCAGCTACCTGGGAGGCTCATACAGGAGAACTGCATGAATCTGCGAAGTGGAAGTTGCAGTGAACCAAGATTACACCATTGCACTCTAGCCTGGGCAACAGAGCAAGACTCTGTCTCAAAAAAAAAAAAAAAAAAAAGAAAGAAAGAAAAAGAAAAATAGCATGCTTAGGAACTATTTGGACAATTTTCATATGGCTACTAATTTAGAAGTCAAAATTCGGCTGGGCATGGTGGCTCACACCTGTAATCCCAGCACTTTGGAAGGCCAACGCGGGTGGATCACTTGAGGTCAGGAGCTCAAGAAACAGTTTGGCCAACATAGTGAAACCCTGTCAATACTAAAAATATAAAAATTAGCTGGGTGCGGTGACATGCGCCTGTAATCCCAGCTACTCAGGAGGCTGAGGCAGGAAAATCTTGAACACAGGAGGTTGAGGCTGCAGTGATCTGCGATTACGCCACCGCACTTAAGCCTGGGTGACACAGCATGACTGTCTCAAAAAAAAAAAAAAAAAGAATGTTATTCTTATTCATGTATTTGGAGTAACTGATCTTTTGATGATCCTTTTCCTTTCAAAAATACATTCTGATAATTCCAAGAATTGGGTAAAAATTATTCTTTGAAATAGAGGGAAAAGTTTACAATTATATTTGTCTATACTCAATAACTTAAAAAAAAAGAGTATACATCCTTCTTAAGTATAAAATCTTGACCTAAAATATGTTTCCAAAGACTCTTTAAATTTATTTGATCTTTCAACAATACTTCCTCTAAATACAAACACAGATGTTTACATTCCTCAAGATATAAGTAATTACAAGTACTTTCCTGTTTAGATATTTAAGGCAGTTTCTTTATCCTTCAAAGATTTATTTAAAATTTAGAAATAGAATGAACCTGGCTGGGCACGGTGGCTCACACCTGGAATCCCAGCATTTTGGGAGGCTAAGGCAGGCAGATCACCTGAGGTCTGGAGTTTGAGACCTGCCTGGCAACCATAGCGAAACTCCGTCTCTACTAAAAGTACAAAATTATCTGGTGCCTGGAATCCCAGCTCCTTGGGAGGCTGAGGCAGGAGAATTACTGAAACCTGGGAGTGTAGGTTGCAGTGAGCCAAGATTGCACCATTGCACTCCAGCCTGGGAAAAAAACAGTGACTGTTCATCACAAAAAAAAAAAAAAAAAAAAAAAGAAACAGATTAATCCTATCAGTCCTTATATACCATCTGATTTTAAATACTCTTTAAAGCTGTTAATGGAACCCATCCTCTATACTACTGCCAGTGTTATCAACCTGAAAGTAAAATCTGACCATGCCACTCGCTAACTTAAAATCCTTTAATCCTCATCATGTACAGGATGTAAGATCCAAACTCCCTGTAGAGGGCATATGAAATCCTCTGTGATCTGTTCCTTGTCTACTCTTGGATCTTGTCCTTAGTAACTCCAGGGCCTCACACCGGATGCTTCAGCTATCTCCAACTACTTCCCTGAGACATCAAGTAACACCAGTTGGCAAGAAAGGAAGAAAAGTTATCTGCCTTCCTAGCTAACCAGAATCTGTTCAAGAATCTGCTTTCCTTCAGGGAAATCTTCCTGACTGTTTCCTAAGCCAGGGCAGGTTTTTTTCCTTTATGCTCCTGTAGAAGTGTACTGTAAACATTTATTTCAGACACTGGAATTCACCACATAAGATTTAGGTTATTTTAGGTTAAGTTATCTCTCCATTAGGACCATAAGCTGCTTAAAGTCAGGAATCTTATTTATTTATTTATTTATTTATTTATTTCTGCCACCCAGGCTACAGTACAGTGGCCAGATCTCAGCTCACTACAACCTCTGCCTCTTGAGTTCAAGCGATTTTCTCGCCTCAGCCTCCCAAGTAGCTGGGACTACAGAGGCGTGCCACCACGCCTGGCTAATTTTTGTACTTTTAGTAGAGATGGGGTTTTGCCATGTTGGCCAGGCTGGAGGAATTCTATTTATATTGCCACTACTTAACACAGTGGCTGATACATTGCCTGTGGTTAAGAAATGCTTGTTGAACTATACCGTCATATGTCAAATGTATTAGGGTGTTTACTTTTTTTTTTTTTCCTGAGACGGAGTCTGTCGCCCAGGCTGGAGTGCAGTGGCGTGATCTTGGCTCACTGCAACCTCCACCTCTCGAGTAGCGGGGATTACAGGCGCCTGCCACCATGCCTGGCTAGTTTTTGTATTTTTAGTAGAGATGGGGTTTCGCCATCTTGGCCAGGCTGGTCTTGAACTCCTGACTTCAGGTAATCCGCCTGCCTCGGCATCCCAAAGTGCTGGGATTACAGGAGTGAGCCACTGTGCCCGGCCAGGTTTTAACTTTTTTTTGAGATGGAGTTTTGCTCTTGTCTCCCAGGCTGGGGTGCAATGGCACGATCTCAGCTCACTGTATCCTCTTCCTCCTGGGTTCAAGCAATTCTCCTGCCTCAGCCTCCCTAGTACCTGGGATGACAGGCATCCGCCACCATGCCCAGCTAATTTCTTTTGTAGTTTTAGCAGAGACAGGGTTTCACCACGTTGGCCAGGCTGGTCTTGAACTCCTGACCTTAGGTGATTTGCCTGCCTCGACCTCCCAAAGTGCTGGGATTACAGATGTGAGCCACCGTGCCCAGTGGGGTTTTTACTTTTTTAAAGGAATTATAGTAAATGTTTTTGTAAACCAAGTAACCATTACTACTTCATGTGGTTTTTTGAATTACTATTTCCATACATTGTTTTACTTAAAAGTAACTTGACCTTTATTCCAGAAGTTCATTATTTTATTAAACTACATGGTATCCAAATGCCAATAATTTTGGAATTATCAGCACTCTCAACTAATTTGTTCAATAATCTATTTTAATGGACATCTTAAGGACCTGGCATTTGAGATCATTGGATTTAAACATTTATAAATCCCCTTGCAGTCAGAGTCTAGTCTATGTTATTTTTTAAAAGTGAAATAAAATGTATACTACATATGAAATGAACTTTTTTTTGAGAGTCTTGCTCTGTTGCCCAGGCTGGAGTGCAGTGGCATGATCTCAGTTCACTGCAAGTTCCGCCTCCCAGGTTCAAGCAATTCTCTTGTCTCAGCCTCCCGAGTAGCTGGGACTACAGGCGCCCACCACCACGCCTGGCTAATTTTTTGTATTTTTAGTAGAGACGGTGTTTCACTGTGTTAGCCAGAATGGTCTCGATCTCCTGACCTTGTGATCTGCCCGCCTCGGCCTCCTAAAGTACAGGGATTACAGGCGTGAGCTACTGCGCCCAGCCCGATTTTTTGTATTTTTAGTGAAGACGGGGTTTCACCGTGTTAGTCAGGATGGTCTTGATCTCCTGACCTTGTGATTTGCCCTCCTCGGTCTCCCAAAGTGCTGGGATTACAGGCGTGAGCCACTGAGCCCAGCCCCATGAAACAAAAATTTAATCCTGCTATACAACATTTTTTCCCGTGGACAGTCATAATACATGCTGGCCTTGCACTAAATAGTTTAGAACCCATTACTTGGGCCTGCCTTCTGTCGACAAGTCTAAAATGTCACTTATATTGATTTATATGGCTTCATTCAGTCTTTTCTCAGGATTTTTTTGAACATTCACTTATTGTTGCCTTTGGTAAGTGAACTAATCTTGGAATAGAAAAGGGAAAATTCATAAGCATTTATCTTAGACTATTATAGGCACTGAAGATAGAAAGAACTAAGAGTTACTTTTCTCAGTTGGGCCTAGTTTAATGTAATCAACATCATCATCACCATACTAACATTTACTGAATGTTCACTCTGAGCCAGGCAGTGTACATTATCTCATTTTATCCTTAACATTATGAAAGAATTACTATTCCTGATCTCTTATTACAGATAAAAATCTGATGCCCAACTTCACAGAGCGTGTACAGGAGAGCTGGATGCAAATCTAAGCTGTCTAATCTCAAGCCCAGTCTTTTTAACAACTATGGTATAGATTTCAGCTAAATCATGACATGAAGGATTTCAGAAAAGTGGCTTGATAAATTATAAAGAACTCCATCTAGCCTCCAAGACTGCTGAATACTAAGCCCCTCCATCTAAAACTTTCTTTTCATTTTGTGCTTTAATAAAAGGCAATGTCGTCATTGGGAATGTTCGATGAAGAGTGGTGTACCAATTCAAGACAAGAGAAGCCTAAGTATTTATTCCAAAATCTTTTCAAGTAATCCTGTAATGGGACTTTCGGGGATGCCTTTATACCCTAGAAAGCGTTTAAAACTTGAAACTCTTGCCTAATTTCTAATGTCGAAAGGACAATTCAGCATTCTTACTCACTTTTAATTTTGCTTTGCCACTAGCAGATATGGCAGGCATCCATACATGCTGACATAATGCATGTTAGAGCAGTTTACTCCTGTTGAAAGTTGCTTCACACTGCTTCAGCAATTCTCTCACAGGAACTGGAGAAACTGCCTTTTTTTTTTTAGGAGACTGTATCTATCCCAGCTAATATACAAATCAACATGGAAAATCAATATTTAATTGCTTTTAAAAAGTAAACAGTCCTATAACAACTGACTTGGGATGCCTCTAAGTTCTTAAAATGACTTTCAGGGGTTAAAGTGTAAAAAGTAGGGAGCTTAATTGATATGCAGACGAATATTAGCAATCCACACAGTCAAGTTTTATGCTTAAGGTGTTTATTGCATAGAAGGAGAGATGAGCCACTTGGCCGGGTGCAGTGACTCATGCCTGTAATCCCAGCACTTTGGGAGGATGAGGCAGGTGGATCACAAGGTGAGGAGTTTGAGACCAGCCTGACCAACAAGGTGAAACCCCGTTTCTAATAAAAATACAAAAGTAGCTGTAATCCCAGCTACTCAGGAGGCTGAGGCAGGAGAATCGCTTGAACCCGGGAGACAGAGGTTGCAGTGAGCCGAGATCACGCCATTGCACTCCAGCCTGGGTGACAGAGTGAGACTCCGTCTCAAAAAAAAAGGAAACGAGCCACATAAGAAAATAATGATACCTATAGTAAATTCAATCACTTCCTAATCGTTTGGCTTCCAACCTCTCCCCCACATGACTCAAAATGTCAACTTCTTAACACATAGCACTCTAATAATATCAATTTACTATTTAAAAATATTTGTCGGAGTCATCTAAACTCAATAGCCAGGTATTCTAGGCTGCTAAGATGTAGTTTACATTCAAGTTTACCAACTTTTTTTAGTTAATTCCTTGAATGTGTTGGATACTTTCATAGCCTCTGGGCTCTCTGCTTGGGTCTTATACTTACCTTAAAATATTTTATCCCTTTGTTAGAAGACAAAATCCTAATGTTCCTTTAAGATGTTACATTCCACCTCGTTTCCCTACCTCTGATAGTCAGAATTCAGTTACTATGGCACTTTATTTGTATTCTTATTATAACATGGCTCATCCTTACCTGATACTATATATATATAAATAGATATATAAAATATAGATAGATATATAAAAATTAAAAAAAATATATATATATATTTTCATGAGCCACCGTGCCCAGCTCCTGAACTATATTAATAGTTTACTATGGAGATATTTGTTCCCTCAACTGAAAAATATCTTTCCTTTATACAAAAGTGATTCTTCTGATGGGTGTGGTGGCTCATGCCTGTAATCCCAGCACTTTGGGAGGCTGAGATGGGCAAATCCCCTGAGGTCGGGAGTTCGAGACCAGCCTGACCAACATGGAGAAACCCTGTCTCTACAAAAAATACAAACAATTAGCAGGGTGTGGTGGCGCATGCCTGTAATCCCAGCTACTCGGGAGGCTGAGGCAGGAGAATCGCTTGAGCCTGGGAGGCAGAGGTTGCAGTGAGCCGAGATTGTGCCACTGCATTCTAGCCTGGGAGACAGAGCAAGACTCTGTCTCAAAAAAAAGAAGAAGAAAAAAAAGAATGTCACTAGTGTGGAGTCAAGTTATAATTTTAAACAGGGCAGTTAGGATAGAGCTCACGAAAAAAGGGTGAAATTTGACCCTCCTCAAATTTGGAAGGAGGTGAGGGAGGTACTAATATCTAGGGGAAGAGTTTTCTGGGAAGACGAAACAGCTAGTGCAAAGGCTCCAAGATGAACATGTGATCCCAGCTACTCGGGAGGCTGAGGTAGGAGAATCGCTTGAACCCGGGAGGCGGAGGTTGTGGTGAGCCGAGATCCTGCCATTGCACTCCAGCCTGGGCAACAAGAGTGAAACTCCATCTCAAAAAATAAAAATAAAAAAAGAAGGCTGTTATAGTAACTGAGGTAGTGTCACGAACCAAGTAGACAGCAGTGGAGGTGGACAGAATCTATTTTATGTATGTATATTTATACATGTGTATCAATTTTATTGAGGTATAATTTACATAATAAACTATATCCATATAAACTGTACAACCTGATGAGTTTTGTCAGATGTATGTACTCATGAAACCATCAACACAATCAAAGGAAGATTTTCATCCCCCGCAAACTTCCCTTTTGCTCCTCTGCAGTCAGTAAACGTCTCTCTCTCTAAATCGATTTCCTAGGCAAACACTGATCCACTCTTTTTCACTACAGATTAGCTTACGTTTTCCAGAATTTCTTTTCTTTTTTTTTTTCTTTTTTTGAGACAGAGTCTCGCTCTGTGGCCCTGACTAGAGTGCAGTGGTACAATCTCGGCTCACTCCAACCTCTGCCTCCTGGGTTCAGGCGATCCTCCAGTCTCAGTCTCCCTGGTAGCTCAGACTACAGGCGTGCGCCATCATGCCCAGCTAATTTTTGTATTTTTAGTAGAGATCGGGTTTCACCATGTTGACCAGGCTGGTCTTAAACTCCTGACCTCATGTGATTCACCTACCTCGTCCTCCCAAAGTGTTGGGATTATAGGCGTGAGCCACTGCACCCGGCCTAGAATTTCATATGAATACAATTACACAGCATACACTATATATACTTCTTTGTATCTGGCTTTTGGTCATTCAGTATTAAGATTCTGAGATTCATGCACATTGTTGTAGGATAGATACTGAATTTGTGGACAGACTAGATTTAGAGTTTGAAAAAACGTAACTGAGGATGATTCCTTAAGGCTTTCGGTCAGTGACTGGAAAAATGGAGCTAACATCAAGTGAGATAGAGAATGATCCAGGTGAAGAGGCTGGGGAAAGAAGATTAGGAATTAAGCTTTTGATATATTGATGATCCAGGTGGACATATTGAGTTGTATGCTAGATATAAATCTGGAGTTCAGAAGTGAGGTATAGACTGGAAATATGAATTTGGGAATGGTCAGCATATTTTTTTTTTTTTTTTTTGAGATGGAGTTTCACTCTTGTTGCCCAGGCTAGAGTGCAGTGGCATGATCTCAGCTCATTGCAACCTCCACCTGCTGGGTTCAAGTGATTCTCCTGCCTCAGCCTCCCGAGTAGCTGGGATTACAGGCATGTGCCACCATGCCCGGCTAATTTTGTATTTTTAGTAGAGATGGGGTTTCTCCATGTTGGTCAGGCTAGTCTCAAACTCCCAACCTCAGATGATCCGCCCCCCTTGGCCTCCCAAAGTGCTAGAATTACAGGTGTGAGCCACCGCTCCAGGCCAAGCATATTGTTAATGCTGTTAAAACCACAGTACTGAATGAGATCACCAAGGACACGTAGTCAAAAGAGAAGACCAAGGTCCAATCTCTGAAACATTCCAACTTTAAGAGATTGGGGATAAGAGGAAGAACCAAAGGAGGCCAAGAAGAAACCTCCAGTAAGATAAAAGGAAAATGAAGACATTGCGGTATCCTGAAAGTCAAGTGTAAAGTCTCAAGGGAGAGGAGCCGTAACTGTGTCAAATGCTGCTGATAGGTTAAATTAGAGATAAAAATTGACCTTGATAAAAGTAAATTTGGTGAAGTGGCAGGGACACATGCTTTCTTGGCTACGTTAAGGAGCCACTGGCAGAAAAGAAATTGGAGGCAGCAAGTATAGTTTGGCGAGTTAACCTGTAAAGGGGAGCAAAGAAAGGGAGATGTAGCTGGGAGGAAACGAAGAGTTAAGAAAAGGTTTTAGCTTGTTTTTAAGATGGGAAAAATAAGAACATGTTTGTAGGCTGATAGGAGTGAACCAGGAGGAAGAAAAATTGGTGTAGGAGAAAAGGCAGACTTGCTGAAGCAATGTCCTTGAGCAGACCAGAGAGGGTGGGAGCCAGTGTACCAATAAAGGATTAGCTTTTGAAGGAGGCATAGAAAGTTATCTACTCGCTTTTTTTTTTTTTTATGAGAGGGAGTCTTGCTATCTCGCCAGGCTGGAGTGCAGTGGCACAATCTCGGCTTACTGCAACCTCTGCTTCCTGGGTTCAAGCGATTCTCCTGCCTCAGCCTCCTGAGTAGCTGGGGTTACAGGCGCGCACCACCACGCCCAGCTAATTTTTGTATTTTTAGTACAGATGGGGTCTCACCATGTTGGCCAGGCTGGTCTCAATCTCTTGACCTTGTGATCTATCTGCCTCGGCCTCCCAAAGTGCTGGGATTACAGGCGTAAGCCACTGCACCCAGCCTCTACTAGCTTTTTATTACTTAGTCCCTTTAAGCCTTGGTTTCCTTGTTTGACAATGAAGATTGAAAATGTGTTTCAGAGAGGATGAAGCTAGAAAACATGTGTCTAACCTTGGTCAATATACTCATTACAGGTTAGCTGCCCTCTCTTTCCTCTCTTCATTTATAACTCTTAAAATGAAAGTAACCACATTTCATCTCGTGTAATATTTAAAAATGTACATGTTTTCTTTCTCAATTATAAACTTCTTGAAGGCAGTAATGGTCTTTTGGCCTTATGCTCCTTAGCACAAAGTTCTTGACTGAAACAGTTTCTCAATAAATACTCTATTAATTCGTTTCAATAATATCAGAAGAAACCTCTACAAATTGTCAAAAATGTGAATAATTCTGTCCAGTCTCTACGTTTTAGTCCTGTTTGTCAATCTTTTAAAAAATCTGTGCCCATTTCTGATAAACATAAAAATCTTCTCTTTATAAATGATTTAAAATTTCAAAATATCTCACCCACATCCATTCTGAGTACAACACTGCATTTACTAGGCGTTAGGAATCATTGTTCTAGTATAAAAAATAGGAAGAATGGGCAAGATATGGTTAGAGCAGGCAGTAGCTAATACATAATATTCATGTGCCAATTGATTCAAATCCCCTAGAAAGTCCTAGGATGACACATTGACAAATGACTAGATCACCTGTGTGTATGTGTATGCATATGTGTGTATCTGAGTGAGTTAGATTCAGGGAGTGGGGAAGAAATAAAACGTTAAATGTGGCAAACACTTAAAATTTGGTCAACATAGGTAAAACATATGTGGGATTTTTCTGATTTTTTTTCTTTTCTTTGTGCGATGGTGCGATCACAGCTCGCTGCAACCTCCATCTCCGGGATTCAAGTGATTCTCCTGACTCAGTCTCCTGAGTAGCTGGGATTACAGGCATGCACCACCACGCTTAGCTACCTTTTTTGTATTTTTCGTAGAGACAGGGTTTCACCATATTGGCCAGGCTGGTCTCAAACTCCTGAGCTCAGGTGATCCACCCACCTTGGCCTCCCAAAATGCTGAGATTACAGGCATGAGCCACCAGGCCTGGCCTGAGTTTTTTTTTAATGGACAGAACAATATGAACACAACTTTTCTGAATTATTCTTTTTTTTTTTTTTTTTTTTTTTTGAGACGGAGTCTCGCTCTGTCACCCAGGCTGGAGTGCGGTGGCCGGATCTCAGCTCACTGCAAGCTCCGCCTCCCGGGTTCACGCCATTCTCCTGCCTCAGCCTCCCGAGTAGCTGGGACTATAGGCGCCCGCCACCTCGCCCGGCTAGTTTTTTGTATTTTTTTAGTAGAGACGGGGTTTCACCGTGTTAGCCAGGATGGTCTCGATCTCCTGACCTCGTGATCCGCCCGTCTCGGCCTCCCAAAGTGCTGGGATTACAGGCGTGAGCCACCGCGCCCGGCCCTGAATTATTCTTATAACTTCTATAAGTTTTGGGAAAAAAGAATGGGACGGGGAGACTGGCAGTCACCTCTCTTTAATTAAAGAGTATAATTTTGACTGACAATGTAACATCTAGGCCGTCCATGTAACCTCTGTACCTCATTTTATTTTCCTGTAGCATGGGTGATATTTTCGTTGTCTTAACAGTTAAGCTACATGACATTTAATTGATATATGTGCATTCTCAAACTTTTACAAAAGCCAAAGTATTTTCACCTAAAATGTTTAAAAAGAATCAATATTTCAAATCACATTTAGCTTGTTACATCTAGCTATTGAGCAGCTGCAATAAACTTCACATAACATAGGTAGGTGGAACTGGGTCATTGTATAGGTATATGGATTTTAAACAACCATAATATAAAAGGCAAAACTTACCAACAAATAGAGCCACTGGCTACTATAGAGTTTTAGAAAATAGACAAACAACTACCTGATTTGACTGCCTTTAGGTGGGACATGAACTCTTTCCTTTGCTTCAGTTTCTACTATGTGTATGGCTTCATATCCTGAAGCTTTCTATCTTTATCTTATCTCTCCGGTCCTGAGTTTGCTACTCCTGGAAAGATTTCTTCTTTCTCATGATTAATAAGAATTTTTTTAAAGGATGGATATAGGCCTCAGTCATATCAGAAGAGATCAAGGTAAAAGTTGCTCTGAGAATTAGAATGCAAGATGAAGGGCTTAAGGACTTAAGCAAAGAGGTTTTGAAACCCCAGATACCAGTCAGTAGCCAAATACAGAGATATACTATGACAACTATTAGTCAAATGTTACAGTGTTAAATTTTATGTAATCTGGCCCTTCCTTACTTAATTTCACCACTGCTTTCTATGTCATTCTCTGCTACTTTTTGTCATACTTCAGCTACACTGGCTTTCTTTTCATTCCTCAGAGCTTCACAGGGCTGGTTCCTTCTTTACTTGCAGATCTGTGTTTGAACGTCACCACCTCAGAGAGGCCTTCCGGGACTACCTTTATCTAGAGTGCCTTTTCTCCCTTGTAGTGACCAGCACCAGATGTTTTCATCATAGCACCTGAAATTATCTAAAATTATTTTATTCATATGTTCCTTATATGTTTATTGTTTCTCTCCTGTCTGTCCTATTCACTGCTATATCCCCTCATACATCATAGGAAATCACAAATATTTTTTAAAAGAATAAAAGGAGATATCCAAATTACGTTTCTGTACTAAAATCAATTACATGGTAAAAAATCTGCAAAGTCTTCCTAAGAATCCAAAAGAACTGGTATCTATTCAGATAATAATATTTACACTGAATATTAGTAGTACTCCCAGCTGCTCAGGAGGCTGAAGCAATCCTCCCGATATGTTATGGGGGGAAAACAGTAACAATAATGAAGACTATAAGCGTGCACTACCACACCCAGCTAATTTTTAAATTTTTTGTAGAGATAGGCTCTCACTATATTGCCCAGGCTGGTCTCAAACTTTTGACTTCATGTGATCCTTCTGTCTTGGCCTCCCAAACTACTAGGATTACAGGCATGAGCCATCATGCCTAGCTACAATTTCTTTTGAACAATAAGTTAGCAATTGGAGAAGACATATTAGTCTGAAATGACCTAGTTGATTCTACTTTTGGATGCTTATAGAGGTCACTAAAAACAAAGGGGAGATTTAACAATTAATCTTGACAGTATCAACTCCAAATTGTAAGTAACAAATCAGAAGTTCTCAGACTTTAAGGTATATGCATCACCTGGGTATCTTGTTAAAATGTAGATTCTTAGTTTCAATAGGTCTGAGACCAGAGATCCTGCATTCCTAACAAGTTTCCAGGTAATGCCATTGCTGCTGGTCCATGGACTATATTGAATTGCAAGGCTCAAGATGAAGCTGGAAATAACCTTTAGAAAATCACCGAGAGCAAAACAGTAAGTTATATTGTCAAGATCACAAATAAAGACTCATATAGACAAAAAACTAACAAATAAAAACACACACCTGTCCTAATGTTATAAGAATGGATTTTTTTTTTTTTTTTTTTTTTTTTTTCAGCTCGCTGCAAGCTCTGCCTCCCGGGTTCACGCCATTCTCCTGCCTCAGCCTCCTGAGTAGCTGAGACTACAGGCGCCCGCCACCTCGCCCGGCTAGCTTTTTGTATTTTTTTTTTTTTTTTTTTTGAGACGGAGTCTGGCTCTGTCGCCCGGGCTAGAGTGCAGTGGCCGGATCTCAGCTCACTGCAAGCTCCGCCCCCCGGGTTTACGCCATTCTCCTGCCTCAGCCTCCCGAGTAGCTAGGACTACAGGCGCCCGCTGCCTCGCCCGGCTAGTTTTTTGTATTTTTTAGTAGAGACGGGGTTTCACCGTGTTCGCCAGGATGGTCTCGATCTCCTGACCTCGTGATCCGCCCGTCTCGGCCTCCCAAAGTGCTGGGATTACAGGCTTGAGCCACCGCGCCCGGCCAACTTTTTGTATTTTTTAGTAGAGACGGGGTTTCACCCTGTTAGCCAGGATGGTCTCGATCTCCTGACCTCGTGATCCGCCCGTCTCGGCCTCCCAAAGTGCTGGGATTACAGGCTTGAGCCACCGCGCCCGGCCAAGAATGGATTCTTGTGTTTTGAGATAAAAATTTCTGTGACAGCATTATATACAGGTTCAAAAAGAGCTGGATAGAAGTGATGATATGTTATGGGGGAAAAAAGTAACAATAATGAAGACAAAGATACCAATATTGAAGATACTTATGAAGAAAATAAAATGAGAATGAAACATGCAATGTTTCTAAATTGTTACTATAAACTTGGATATAAACCAACACATTAAATATTCCATATAGATATTTGACTTTTTCATTTACATGTCCAGAAGCTGGTATATTCAAGGTGGCTAATAAACTTTAAAAAATAATCTTGTTATGAAAAGTTGAGGTTATCCTTGTACTTGTCATCACCTTATATTCAGGCAGATGGGTTTCGTTGTTCTAACCTAAATCTGTGCCAGAGCCCATAATCTATATCCCAGAAGCTACCACTTCCCTAGCGTTCGTATTTGTTACAAAGAAAGCCATTTGTATTTCATACTTCTCTTTGATATCTAAGCTGGCAAGTTTCTTCCATGGTTCTTGGGTTCCTCTTGTACTTGCACGATCTATGCAATGACAAATACATAAGTTACACTGGTCCTAAACTGTTTAAGACCAGTTAATTAAAAATACAAGATTAAATTGAAAAGATTATACAAAAAAAGTTAAACAAAATTTAGGATTCCTCAAATACACAAAATATTAAAATCTTCCAAACTTTTGAATAACATTCACTTGTTTCAACACTGTTTTTCTTCCCTATATAAACTTCTCTCAATTTTGCAAAAAACATTCAACAAACTCATATAACCTTTTGCCATTTATAGCTATCTTGAGTTCAAATATAGTACTTTCAAAAAAATCAGTAAATTATACCCTTTGAAGACACAAAGTGTGTTTTGAGATGTTTTTTATGGGTCTATGGTACTTAAGGTTTCTGATAATTTTGTGAATTATTAACAGAGTTCTATTTGTGGTCTGTTTAAATTACTAAAATTTATTTATTTATTTTTTGAGACGGAGTCTTGCTCTGTCACCCAGGATGGAGTGTAGTGGCTTGATCTTGGCTCACTGCAACCTCTGCCTCCCAGGTTCAAGCAATCCTCCTGTCTCGGCCTCCCCAGTAGCTGGGACTACAGGTGCACATCACCACACCCAGCTAATTTTTGTATTTCTACTAGAGATGGGGTTTCACCATATTGGTCAGGCTGGTCTCAAACTCCTGATCTCAGGTGATCCACCCGTCTCAGTCTCCCATAGTGTTGGAATTACAGGCGTGAGTCAACATGTCCAGCCACTAAAGGTTATTTTTTTTAAAAAAAACTTCCTGAGTGTTTATCTTTCTGGCTGACATCTAGGAAAACAACCTCAGTTACAATATAATTGTATTCCTGCAAGTTGGGGGAGTCAAGCTTCTTCTTCCACTTGGGGGCAGTGGGTATTTTTGGCTTTCTTCTCCATCCACCCCCTTACCCCTGTAATTAAAGCTGAATATGTACAAATAAAGGAGGACTACTGGGCAAGAGCCATTTTCAAAAGGGTATGAATTGCTTCTGTGCTAGGTCTCCAATATCAGCAGGGAAACATCATCAAAGGAAATCAAGGCGATTCCTTTGCTGATACGGAAATTGTAAAGAATCTCTTTAGAACTAGAGACAGCAAGCTCAGTAATGCAAATGTACTCGCGTGTTCATCTGAAAAACAACAATATCCCCATTTACTATTTAGCAAAAATTGAAAGACTAGGACCAAAAGCTCAAAAGATGGAAGGTGTAAAAGAAAGTCTCTTTTCTGCTCAGCACTTTGGCAGGCATCGCACTGAATTTGCATCTGTCTGAGTGGTAACTTCCAAAAGTCTGAGAAAGTAAATGTGAGCTGAATATCAAGCGATAAAACAGATAATTCTGACAGACTCTGTTTGTGTGGGAGGGTTGGGTGTTGAGTACCAAAGAGGCGAGGATTAGCATAGTCAAGAAAGCTCACAAATCTAAAACCAACCCTAAGTGAAAGAAAATGAACTCAGGGCAAGTTTTCTAAATAATCTCACTATATCACACACACACACACACACACACACACACACACACACACACACACACACACACACTCACACACTCTCACACTCTCACACTCTCACTCTTTAGTATACTGAAGGATATTTTGCAAAGTACTTTTCTTCCTGAATTCTATTGTTCTTTCTGTTCCTCAACAGTTGTACGTGTCTATCGCCTAATTATTTCCTTATTCTTTGCTCATCTCTCTCCTTTCTTAGGACCTTCCTTTCCCTTCCTTTTTTATTTTTCTAATTGTAATTTTAATTTTAGTTATTTATTTATTTGTTTATTTATCTATTTAGAGACGGAGTCTCCTCTGTCGCCCAGGCTAGAGTGCAGTGGCACAATCTTGGCTCACTGCAAGCTCTGCCTCCCGGGTTCACGCCATTCTCCTGCCTCAGCTCCCTGAGTAGCTGGGACTACAGGCACCCACCACCATGCCCGGCTAATTTTTTGTATTTTTTTAGTAGAGGCGGGGTTTCACCGTGTTAGCCAGGATGGTCTTGATCTCCTGACCTCGTGATCTGTCCACTTTGGCCTCCCAAAGTGCTGGGATTACAGGCGTGAATCACCGCGCTCGGCCTTTATGTATTTTTATTTTTTTGAGACAGAGTCTTGCTCTATTGCCCAGGCTGGAGTGCAGTGGTGCAATTTCGGCTCACTACCACCTCTGCTGGGTTCAAATGATTCTCCTGCTTCAGCCTCTCAAGTAACTGGGACTATAGGCATGTGCCACCACGCCTGACTAATTTTTGTATTTTTAGTAGAAACGGGTTTCACCATGTTGGCCAGGCTGATCTCGAACTCCTGACCTCAAATGATCTGCCTGCCTCAGCCTCCCAAAGTGCTGGGATTACAGGCATGAGCCACTGCGTCCCGCCTATTTTTAAAATTTTTACCTCCCTAATACAGCCAGAAATATCAAATTTGGTTTGCTTTCAAATAGTGATAGTTTAGTTCTACAATTTTTGCCCTCTCCACACACACCTGCCTGGGTTTCCTTGGTGCTTAATAAATGTTAGACAGTGTAATGCCATAAGCAGCTGCAAATGTCACTGTCAAGCAAGGCTCCTTTAAAGCTGCAAAGAGGTGGAAACATCAAGCAAAATAGTTAAGGGAGGCTAAAAACAAAACCAAAAACTCTAGCACTTAGCACCGTTCTTGGTACACAGGGAACTTGATAATAAAAGTTTGCTTAAGTGTTTGTTGAAACACTTTGAACACAAAACACTTTGTTGAAAATTTAAGGACCTTTCTCAAGGAACCCTGTATTTTGTAGCTACCCTCTTCCTCAAAACTAGAAGAATTCATGAACAAAGATACTTTCTTTTTTTCCATTTACATTTGCAGTCATTAAAGCCTGAAATAATGGTCAAAATATTCAAACCTTGGCCGGGCATGGTGGCTCACTCCTGTAATCCCAGCCCTTTGGGAGGCCAAGGCGGGCGGATCATGAGGTCAGGAGTTCAAGACCAGCCTAACCAACATGGAGAAACCCCGTCTCTACTAAATACAAAAATTAACGCTTGCATGTAGTCCCAGCTACTCAGGAGGCTGAGGCAGGAGGATCACTTGAACCTGGGATGTGGAGGTTGCAGTGAGCTGAGGTCGTGCCACTGTACTCTAGCCTGGGTGACACAGCAAGACTCTGTCTCAAAAAAAAAAAAAAAAAATTCAAACTTCAAAGCACGATAAGGGTTAAGTGCATCAAAAGTAAGAAAGGCTGGGGGTTATCAAATTACGATAATATTTTTTCTCCTCAGACTATTCCCCTTTAACTTTTGCAGAATTACATTAATTGTGAAGAAAACTTAATTCCAAATGCCTCTTTTAGAATATTTGTATGCTTCAGATACTTGTCCAGTATGGTGGGGTTTTTGGTCTGTTTTGTTTTTTTTGTCTTTCTCTGTCCCTATCCACCCATCTTTAAGTGGGGAAAATACAGCATGCATTTCTGCACAGATCAAGGAAGGAAATCAGGGTGACCTGTACTATCCATACTGTACTGACCACATCCATACTCTGTTGGCAGTGACAGGAGGCAGAGCAAAAATGTTGGCAAGAGGGAAAACTAGGTCAAGAGCCCCAGGTGCTCAGAATGAACGATAGTAGAGCCTGAACTGCCTCATCTCTCTTGCCAACTGCTGAAGGCAGTCTAGCGTGCTAGGTAAGAACATTACTCAGATGCAAGATTATCTGTATTTGAATTTTGCTTCTGCCTCTGACTTGTGGTATTGGTCAAGTAACTTAACCTCTCTAAGCCTCAGTTTTCTTACGGCTATAATAGGAAAAATAAAATAAAGTGAGAATAGCAGGGTCAGGTACAAGTTTTTATAAAGAAGAGATCTTTGCTGGAGAGAGGTAAGAGGTCAAAGGTAAGAAAGAGACAGAACAGCTAATAGGCACTGTTTTTAACTGTGGCAAAGCAAAAAATATTCAGGTATGTTTAAAAAATCTTCTGTACATATCAGTGCAGAATATTAGTCACTCAAGGCATGTTGGATAAACGAATTAAAAAATGGAAGAACAACTATTCAATGCTAATAACTGATAAACTTGGTATTAAAAAGAGATATGAGAACAGATCAATTTTCCTTAACTATGATGACCTCTCAAAATATTTGGAAAACAGAGCATTTTTTTTCTACAAGTGAAAATTCCAATATCACAACTACCATTCTGTAAACTTCATAAATGCACACAGATCTCGGGGAAAGATGAGTGGAACTGTGCACTATTCTGTCTTTAGTACCGCCACTCCATTTTGACCCTACCCAAAAACCAAATGTACTACTCAACACCCACCCAAACAATCAAAATCTCCAGACCAGGAAATGGATAAACAAAGTACCTGACACCACTCTCTTCCTTTACTGAATTCCTTTCACTTATTCTGTCACTAGAGAAATAAGTGGCCCTATTTCAACTTCAGCTTCTATAGATTACTATGATTTTAATAAAAGATGTATTATAAAACCCTACTTACCCTTCTTAAAATTGAAACCAGTCCCCATTCCTTATCTTCCTTCTCTGTTTTTCCGCTTCACAGCATTTGCCACCTTCTAATAAAACAGGTATTTCACTTAATTTGCATACTTTCTCTCTCTCCCTTCTAGCATGTAAACTCTATGAGGACAGGATTTTCAGTCCGTTTTGTTCACTGTTGCATCTTCAATGCCTGAAACAATGTTTGGCAGATTGTACGTGTGCAAAGAGCACTAGCCAAAAGCCTGAATAAATTAATCAACTCCATTACAATAGAACAATGCTATGAGACATTTCTTTTGAACTGACTCTTATCTGTGCACTGTTTTCCCCATGTTAATGTCCATTTACAAACTTCATATTATGTCCCAAGAATTGGTTTCTCTCTAGGCCATAACTTTCTTGAAGGGGAACACTCCATATTATTTTTTAATTTTTCCCTTACTGCTCTCCTGTTTTATATTTTAGAGATGGAGTTTTGTTCTTCTTGCCCGGGCTGGAGTGCAATGGCATGATCTCGGCTCACTGCAACCTCTATCTCCCGGGTTCAAGCTATTCTCCTGCCTCAGCCTCCTGAGTAGCTGGGATTACAGGCGCCTGCCACCACACCCAGCTAATTTTTGTATTTTTAGTAGAGATGGGGTTTCACCATGTTGGCCAGGCTGGTCTTTAACTCCTGACCTCAGGTGATCCACCTGCCTTGGCCTCCCAAAGTGTTGGGATTACAGGTGTGAGCCACCATGCCTGGTCCCATATTTTAAATACTAATAAATAAAGTTCAGTTAACTTCTCTCTTTACACTCCTGGTCTTGCCCTTCCTTTTGCCTCCCTCATGCCAACAACACTTTGCTGAAGAGAGTTTGGCACTGTTTCAGTGAAGTCATTTTCTATACTACTTGGTTATGAAGTGAATGAATAGACTATGGTTTTAAGTTGTTGAAAAGGCAAGCAGTGTTTTTCAGAAGAAATTCTTTTATGAGTTCCAATGCAATAAAATAGCTCAGTGATTCAACTGGCTGAATTACATTTCATTCACTCAGAGGTAAATTCCACTAAAGAAAACTAAAGAGCACATACTTCCCCCTTTAATTTTGGCTCTCTAGAAATTTCTCATTTAGTGATTTCTCATACCGAGCACTAGAACCCTCAAAGGTCTCAGGCAAGAGACACAGGCTGTTTGAACTAGGTCAACTACAAAATATATAATAGTAACCAAAAAGAAGCCTTCACCAATTGGTGCTGAATTATTAATTACCTCTTCCTAGACTTCTTCGTATGATATTTGATTATTTCTTCATACCCCAGTTTAGAAAAATTACCATAAGTTATGCTTACACTAAGGAAATCCCTAAATATTCTTCAACAAGTTTGCATGGTTACAATGTTCTCTTAAAAGAAAAAAAAAATGTAATCTGAAATAAGTCACTGATAAATTTTTTTTTTTTTTTTTTTTTTTTTTTTTTTTTTTTTTGAGACGGAGTCTTGCTCTGTCGCCCAGGCTGGAGTGCAGTGGCCGGATCTCAGCTCACTGCAAGCCCCGCCTCCCGGGTTCACGCCATTCTCCTGCCTCAGCCTCCCGAGTAGCTGGGACTACAGGCGCCCGCCACCTCGCCCGGCTAGTTTTTTGTATTTTTTAGTAGAGACGGGGTTTCACCGTGTTAGCCAGGATGGTCTCGATCTTCTGACCTCGTGATCCACCCGTCTCGGCCTCCCAAAGTGCTGGGATTACAGGCTTGAGCCACCGCGCCCGGCCGATAAATATTATCTATACTGCTTTAAGGCTTTTGATTTTTGAATGTTATATGTATACAACTTGTATTTGAGTTTGTCTTCATTTGTGGCATTTTTAGCAATTTGTTCAGATAATGTTCCTAAATCTTGATATGAACTAAACTTAGGAAAATTGACTATGCTTATAGGGATGTCAATAATTTCATTAGATATTATAAAATTGCAGTTATTCCCTCATTTTCCATTGCTATGAAAGGCAAATGGCAAAAAGAAAGAACATGACACCTGGAGTGAAAAAGGTGTATGTTTAAATCCTCTGCTTAATAGTATAGTCTTTAGCCTGCTACCTGGAAAAGCAACCATAGTTAAGAACATGGGTTATGATTAAAGTAGAACTGAGTTCAAATCCCAGATCTAATCCTAACTAACCATAACGCAAGTTTCAAATCTAAGGTTCAGTTTCCTCATCTGTACAAAGGACATAATATGATAAATGTGGCCGGGCGTGGCGGCTCACGCCTGTAATCTCAGCACTTTGGGAGCCCAAGGTGGGCGGATCACGAGGTGAGGAGATGGAGACCACAGTGAAACCCCGTCTCTACTAAAAACACAAAAGTTAGCCTGGTGCAGTGCGGGGCGCCTGTAGTCCCAGCTACTCGCGAGGCTGAGGCAGGAGAATGGCGTGAACCCGGGAGGCGGAGCTTGCAGTGAGCCGAGACGCGCCACTGCACTCCAGCCTGAGCGACAGAGCGAGACTCCGTCTCAAAAAACAAACTAACAAAAAATACATATATACATATATATATAAATGTGTCGAACACAGGATTGTTTATTGTTAGGATTTAATAAGATAGTACATGTAATTGTGTTAAACAAGGTGGCATGCATAGAATAAGCATTCAATAAACTTAATCCGCCAGGCTTAGTGGTTTATGCCTATAATCCCAACACTTTCGGAGGCTGAGGCCGGTGGATCGTTTGAGGTCAGGAGTTCGAGACTAGCCTGATGAACGTGGTGAAATCCTGTCTCTACTAAAAATACAAAAATTAGCTGGGCGCAGTGGCATGCATCTGTAATTCTAGCTATTAGGGAGGCTGAAATAGGAGAATCCCTTTAACCCGAGAGGCGGAGGTTGCAGTAAGCCGAGATTGTGCCACTGCACTCCAGCCTGGGCGACAAAGCAAGACTCTGTCTCAAAAAACAAACAAAAAAAATAAAAATAAACTTAATCCACAACTACTAACAAATGACATAATTAAATGTGATATTCTATAGAGAATATATATATCAATTGTCAAGTATTTAACTGTTAATTTTTTACTATTTTATGTATGTCAAAAAAGTTGGTAGCCGGGCGTGGTGGCTCATGCCTGTAATCTCAGCACTTTGGCAGGCAGAGGTGGGCAGATCACTTGAGGTCAGGAGTTCAAGAGTAGCCTGGCCAATATGGTGAAACCCCATCTCTACTAAAAATACAAAAATTAGCAAGGGGTGGTGGCGGGTGCCTATAATCCCAGCTACTTGGGAGGCTGAGGAAGGAGCATTGCTTGAACCCGGGAGGCAGAGGCTGCATGAGCTGAGATCAGGCCACTGTGCTCCAGCCTGGGCAACAGAATGAGAGTCCGTCTCAAAAAAAAAAGTTGGCTCAACTGCCATTGGATTTTCTCTTCTGCTGCTTTGGAGAGGTTAGTCTTCTTCCATCATAGGATAGAAGTCACTTTTCAGATATTTACAAGAGGACACCATGTTTCATAAAATAATAAAGAATGTAGAAAGTATTCTGTGCCATTTTTTCTGGATACTCAGAGTAATTTATTTTCTCTCAAAGCTCGATCACTGCTGGTTTTTGTTTTTTAACTTTTATTTTAAGTTCGGGGTACACATACAAGTTTATTATATAGGTACACTGGTGTCATGGTGTTTTGGTGTATAGATTGTTTTGTCACCCAGGTACTAAGTATAGTACCTGATAGTTATTTTTTCTGATCTTCTCCCTCCATTTGGAGTTCTCTTATTCTATTCCTATTTACTGATAACTTTATTTTTTATGTTTTTATTTAATTTTTTTAGAATTTAGACAGGGTCTCACTACGTTGCCCAGGCTGGTGTCGAACTCCTGGGCTCAAGTGATCCTCCTGTCTTGGCCTCCCAAAGTACTGGGATTATAGGGGTGAGCCACCTCACCCAGCTGATAACTTTAATTATATCAACACCTGGTCTAAATTTTTCTTTTTTACTTATATTCTTCATGACTGTAAGTGGATGTGAAATTTTTCATAATTTTTATAAAAATCCATACACGGCCGGGCACGGTGGCTCACGCCTGTAATCCCAGCCCTTTGGGAGGCCGAGGCGGGCGAATCACGAGGTCAGAAGACCGAGACCATCCTGACTAACATGGTAAAACCCCGTCTCTACTAAAAATATTAAAAAATTATCCGGGCGTAGTGGCAGGCACCTGTAGTCCCAGCTACTCGGGAGGCTGAGGCAGGAGAATGGCATGAACCCGGGAGGCAGAGCTTGTAGTGAGCTGAGATCGCGTCACTGCACTCCAGCCTGGGCAACAGAGCGAGACTCTGTCTCAAAGAAAAAATAAAATAAAAAAAAATAATAATAAAAAAATAAATATAAAAATCCATACATGTTTCCCTCAAGTTCTTGAGTCTAAAATTAACGTAGATCTATCCTTACTTTTATTTAGTGGCCCTTAATGTTCACTGAAGAAATATTACTGATACTTAGAGTAACTAAGCCACAATGGTAGGTTCCACAGTTAAAAAATAATTTTACAAATTTTACTTTGGACTTAAAGTAATCATTCCATTGTAAAGTAGTAACATTAAACTTTTGCTCTCAGAGTTTGTTCTACTTCATCAGCGCACTCAAATAGAATGCTCCATAATGAAGAAAATTGTCTATCACTTCATTTGCACTATCCAATAATGGTAGCCATTAACAACATGTGGCTATTAAGCACTTGAAATGTGGCTAGTGCAACAGAAGAACTGAATGTATAAGTGTTTGATTTTAATTAATTTTCATTTAAATAGCTATTCGGCTAGCAACTACCATGTTGGACAACACAGTTCTAGATAGTTCAAAAAACATCAGTAATTATGTGGAAATAGAATAATAATGGTTTGCATAACTAAACTATACAGGTTATATCATTGCCTCAGGAATTGCTGACACATCTCTTGACTAATTGTGCAAGAAGCAATGAGGTTTTGAACACTGTTTTTTACCACTTTATGAATCAACTTTCCCACCTCCTCTTCCCCCCATCTCTGGAGTCCTCATAGTTTTCTCTTTAAAATCATTTGTAAAACAGAAAGCAAAGATCTCAGATCTAACCAGTAGTCTACTCTGACCTTAGGCTCCCATGGGAATTCAATTATTTTTGTTGGCCTAACCTCTAAGGGATGATGGATTTGCTATCTCTGTGTCCTCCTCCTGCCGACTCCCCCTCCCGCCCTCACATCTTGTCCTCTGACTAGTCACATTTAGTTAGTTTCTTGACCTGCTGCCTTTGTTTTAAACAGGAATGAAAGAGAACCACAACTGGAAACAGAAACTGTTGCATAAAGTTATCAGGTCGCAATGGGAAAAATGAGACTGTGTATGTGTTAAGTGTTTTCTCAGGGTTTAGGACAGCAGCTGCAGCTACCCCTTCTTTCCTCCCACTGTCAGACAAATTTCCAAGCACTGGATAGTAGAGTTACACCACTAGCTAGCTAGCAAAGGTCATGGTATCCTCTATGAACTGTTAATGAAGTTCCGGAAGTTCTTTCCTTAAAAAACAAAAGTTCTGAATGCTGACTCTCTAACCACGGAAATGGTATCTTATTACTAAAACACTAAAAATGTTAAGCTGCATACTGCTCCAGTGAGTAGTCTATAGACTTGTTACCATTTGTACTGGCCATAGTGAAAAAGGGTTTGACACTACATGATAGTTACTGGTACTTGTTCCCCATAGCTGCTTAAAAGAAGCTGTTGGCAAGTTTGACCGCTTTTTTTTTTTTTTTTTTTTTTTTACATTTAAAAAATAACAACATTAAACACTTACATTTGTAAATGTAAGAAGGTTAAGGCATTCTAAGTCACAGGATGAGATAGGAGGTAGGCACAAGATACAGGACATAAAGACTTTGCTGATAAAACAGGTTGCAATAAAGAAGCCAAAACCAAAACCCACCAAAACCAAGATGGCAATGAGAGTGACCTCTGGTCGTCCTCACTGCTACACTCCCACCAAAGCCATGACAGTTTACAGATGCCATGGCAACATCAGGAATTTACTCTATATGGTCTAAAAAAGGGAAGCATGAATAATAGACCATTTGTTTAGCATATTATCAAGAAATAACCATAAAAATGGGTAACCAGCAGCCCCCCGGGACTGCTCTGTCTGTGGAGTAGCCATTGGTTTATTCCTTTACTTTCTTAATAAACTTGCTTTCACTTAAAAAAAAAAAAAAATTAAACATTTACATTTGTATAAAGTACTTTCACAAACCTAATCAAATTCAATTATTTTAACAACCCAGTAAGGCAGGAAAATCAGTTATTATTATTCTGATTTTTTATGAGTGCCATCTGACTCCTAGGATAGCAGCATGTTTCCCAGTATGCCAGTACTTCTATCTGGCAAGGGTGCCACCCAAAAATGGTCTCGGGAGAAAGTAGAGAGTATAGAAAAGTCTGTAATTTGGCCAGGCACAGTGGTTCACACCTGTAATGGCAGCATTTTAGGAGGCCGAGGCAGGTGGATTACCTGAGGTCAGGAGTTCGAGACCAGCCTGACTAACATGGTGAAACCCCGTCTCTACTGAAAATACAAAAATTAGCCAGGTGTGGTGGCACGCGCCTGTAATCCCAGCTACTTTGGAGGCTGAGGCAAGAGCATCATTTGAACCCGGGAGGTGGAGGTTGCAGTGACCGAGATCACGCCACTGCACTCCAGCCTGGGGAACAAGAGTGAAACTCCGTCTCCAAAAAAAAAAAAAAAGGTCTGTAATTTACTGCTTTATAATATTTGTTTGGTTGTAATTAATTGAGCTCTCAAACTTAGTTCCTAAAACGTTTTCTTCCCCCTCTTTGAATTATATTATTTTAAATGTTACCGGGCGCGGTGGCTCAATCCTGTAATCCCAGCACTTTGGGAGGCCAAGGTGGGCGGATGACCTGAGGTCAGGAGTTTGAGACCAGCCTGGCCAACATGGCAAAACCCCATCTCTTCTAAAAAGACAAAAATAAGCTGGGCATGGTGGTGCGTGACTGTAATCCCAGCTACTCAGGAGGCTGAGGCAGGGAGAATTGCTTGAACCCAGAGGTAGAAGTTGCAATGAGCTGAGATCGGGCCACTGCATTCCAGCCTGGGTGACAGAGTGAGACTCTATATCAAAAAAAAGAAACAAAAAAACAAAACAAAACAAAAAGCCAACCTTCTAGGGTAGATTCTGTAAAAATCAAAATATGGACATCCTAAGCTCTCAGATGTATAAACAAGTTATAGTTCTAAGTTGCATCTCTTCAATTTTATTTCTTGAAACAACTGCCCTCCTCCCTGCCAATCTACCCTCCCTTCTTGGCTCAAATTGTGTTTGTTTATTTTTTGAATGAAGTCTTGCTCTTGTCCCCCAGGCTGGAGTGTAATGGTGCAATCTTGGCTCACTGCAACCTCCACCTCACAGGTTCAAGTGATTCTCCTGCCTCAGCTTCCCGAGTAGCTGGGATTACAGGCGCCTGCTACCACGCCTGGCTAATTTTTGCACTTTTAGTAGAGACGGGGTTTCACCATGTTGTCCAGGCTGGTCTCAAACTCCTGACCTCAGGTGATCCGCCTGCCTCAGCCTCCCAAAGTGCTGGGATTACAGGCGTGAGTCACCACGCCTGGCCACATGGTAGTTTTCCTTATCTTCCTCCTGGCTATGTGCTGGGTAGCCGATTATCCGCAATTATTATTGTAGCTCAAAACCTGAGTTTTCCTGTTTCTCTTCTTTTACCATTTTCTTATTCTTTCCCCCCATGGGCAACTCCCTCCCTTCTCATAATTAGCTTAAGACCTTAATGTTGGCTGGGCGTGGTGCTCACACCTGTAATCACAGCATTTTGGGAGGCTGAGGTGGGAGGATCACTTGAGTCCAGGAATTTGAGGCCACAAGATCAGCCTGAGTAACACGGCAAAACCCAATTTCTACAATAAAATATAAAAATTAGCTGGGCATAGTGGCGTGCACATGTGGTCCCTGCTACTTGGAAGGCTGAGGTGGGAGGATTCCTTGAGTCAGGAAGGTGGAGGTTGCAGTGAGCCCTGATTGTGCCACTGCACTCTAACCTCTGTAACTGAGTGAGATTGTGTCTCATAAATAAATAAGCAGAACTTAATGTTTTCTAACAAAGTGGTTTTGATATTTGGTGAGCTATGTATAGATTCTTCTGAAATGTGAAATATGTACATCTTCAAATGTATAAATAAGGTAAGTTCTTCACACACTATGAAGCTTCACAAAAGGTTCCATTTAAATTTGTACCTTGACAAAATTATTGAACTTGGGGAGTATCTCTAAAGTTCAATAGGGAGTATCCCTAATGAGTTAAATCAGCAATATTACATCTGTTCCAAACTGGTATCTCATTTTTCTTGGAGTTCACAGAAAGCAACAAAAAAAGGCAACATAAAAATTATCCACAGTTTTGCTTGGATAGATTTCTATTATCTGCCCATTTAATATATAATATCTATTTGATATAATTTATTAAATGTTTATAATCATCCTTCTATTATATAAATAGGTTTACCACATCTGCTTGGTGATGTTGGTAGCTTTTTTCTTCTAAGGGAGAATATGGAGGAAGGATTTAAAGTACAGGAGGTCGAATGGAGTCAAGAATGTGTAAACCGTATAGTATAGATAGCCTTAATATATTCTGGACTTAGAGTTTTAGGGCAGTGGGAAAACTAATCACATTCATAAGACATTTTGCAACTACATTATTCCCCCACAAATAATAGTTATTTTAATCTATATCTACAAATAATAGTTACGGGCTATATCTACAAAGTTTGTGTAGATATCTACAGATTCTATGGCCCAACTTTTTCTTACAAGTGTTTCATAGGTATTCATGTAGTACTTTTAAAGTACAATTAATGAACTGTGTCCAGCAAAGGCTTGTACTGGCCTTTCCTTCAAAATTAATGCAATAAAACTGTACATTGTTGTCTCAGAAAAAATAAAGGCATCAAGAACTCACAAATAGGGGCCGGGCACGATAGCTCATGCCTGTAATCCCAGCACCCGAGGCAGGTGGATCACCTGAGGTCAGGAGTTCTAGACCAGCCTAACAAACACGGTGAAAATACAAAAATTAGCTGGATGTGGTAGTGGGCGCCTATAATCTCAGCTACTCGGGAGACTGAGGCAGGAGAATCACTTGAACTTGGGAGGCAGAGGTTGCAGTAAGCCGAGGTTGTGCCATTGTACTCCAGCCTGGGTGACAGAGAGAGACTCTGTCTCAGAAAAAAAGAAAAAAAAGAAAGAATTCATAAATAAGTTTGTTATAAGGATTTCCACCATGAGATAGGGAAAACTCTTATTAGCCTGAAACATGGCCTGCGGCCCTTCCTCATAGGAATCCCAAGAGACAAAGAATAAATCTCATTTCGAGTTGAATAATAATAATTTTTTTTAAAAAAAAAACAGCATTACAGCTATGTAAAGACAGTATTTAAAAACCAAGCAAAACTAAGAAACGGGAAAAAGAAATGGCAGGTGAAGAACTCTTTTCAGAGAATAAAAGTTGTCATATAGCAATGGATGCTGTGTCAGAACATACTGCCAATAAACTTTAAGAAAAAAGGAACTCAATGAAGTTACTGTTATACAAAACAGGAGCTCATAGCAGGGATGTAAGAGTTAATGGAAGATATCGTGAGCCAAAACAGGGAATAAAACATGATTTGGCAGAAGTCAAGAGAGATGTGGGGAGAAAAATAAAACCACTAATGAAATGAAGCTGGCAAGCAGCAGCACAAAGAACTGGCAGTGGTGAAGAAGACGTGGTAAAGGACATGGGTGGAGAATTGAGAAAAGCAGCACAACAATAGCACCTTGAATAAAGTTTTTAAAAACTAGAGTAAATGATAGATTTGAAGGATGAATATATTCAAAATCAGTATCCTTGAAAAACAGAAATATAATTTTTAATCTATAATTTTAAAAAACTTTCTAGAAATGAAAATAAACTTGAAGCTACAGACTGAAAAGGCACACAGAACCCAGGGGAAATAGGCACAGAATACTTAAACACTGAGACATAGCCTAATTAAGTTACTAAATTCCAAAGATTAAAATAAGGGCTCAACATTAAAAAAATTCTAGTCCTTTAATTTAAGACTACTTTAAAGCCTATAGAAAAAATATGGCTAAATTATATAAGCAAGTATAATTTTTAAAATAAACAATGCTAAGATTTTAGATAACAGTTACCCATAATGTTCCTATAACCTACAACTAACCATACATTGGACAATTAAAATAAATTAAGATTTTTCTTGGTCTGGGGAAGTAGACGGTAGCGAGGGATATTTCTTGAAATTATTTATTAAAGGCTTATTACTAATATTTAATTCAATAAGCATCACAACCTACAAATGTTTTATAATAGAATTATTCACAAAATCCACAAGACAGCTCATGTTAGCCTGATTTTACACATGAAGAAATGAAAGCAAAGCTAAAGGAAATTAATTGTCCACAGTTGCATGTTGAATCATCAGAAACAGAAGAGTATCACTTCTAGTACAATTTTTTGTTTGTCTTTAACAGCTTTTGTCACAACCTTGCACTCTGACATTATTTTTGGCTACTGGATAACACCGATCTTAACTAGAGGCCTGTAGTATCATGATCTAACACAACAAAACAATAATGAGTGTTGAAAAACTGTGGAGAAAAAAATACATTTGGGGAAACACAACAGATGTGAATTCCATCAATCAAAAATGCTAATCTGCTGCTGAGGCTCTATTTTGCTGAGCCCTGTATTAAAGTCTGGAGTGAAAATAAAACTGAACCAAAAATCCCTAACACTAAAGAGGGAAAAATGCAGAAAACAGGCTAAATAGCTATTTTAAAAGAGTTAAAAGCAAACAAAATGAAATCTTTAAAAACTGAAAATTTAAAAATCGTACATAAAGAGATAGCCATCCAACTAGGGATAATGCTAGATCCTAGTAGGACAGTCAGGCAAGACATTACGGAAGACAGACATTTTCAGCTCTATTACAAAGAAAGAGAATGGTTGTTTATTTTCTTTTCTCTTCTTTTTTATTTTTTATTTTATTTTATTTTTTGAGATGGAGTTTTTGCTCTGGCTGGAGTGCAATGGCATGATCTTGGCTCACTGCAACCTCTGCCTCCTGGGTTCAAGTGATTCTCCTGCCTCAGCCTCCCAAGTAGCTGGGATTACAGGCACCTGACACCATGCTTGGCTAATTTTTGTATTTTTAGTAGAAATGAGGTTTCACCATGTTGGCCAGGCGGGTCTCAAACTCCTGATCTCAGGTGATCCACCCGCCTCAGCCTCCCAAAGTGCTAAGATTACAGGAGTGAGCCACTGCACAGGCTGAGAAAGGCTGTTTCTTATAACTTCACCTAAGACTGAGACCCTCTAATATTCAAAAGGGTTTTATTTTGTCAAAAGTAACCTCATGGTAAGGTTGTATCAGACACTTGAACAGTAAACTTTCACATTACAGAAATGACCAAACTGTCCATAATTTAAGGCTAAAATTTAGGGAAAAGAAAATCAAATCTATATTAAAGAATAACCAGAAGAACTTCTTACGTAAAAGTCAAAGTGGAATAAGTAATTATGGATTTATCTTATTTGGCGACTGAGTCAAAGAAGTTAATTTATCCTTATCGCCACTGAAGTCGTCTTTGCTCTTTTGCACAGTATAGTATTTCTCAAATTGTTCTCCTTGCCATGCCTCTAATCCTGCCTGCCTTTCTCTGGAAGTAATAAAATGCAAGAGCCCATTAGTGAAGAGAACAAAAAGCCTAACAAGGAAGTTCTAGGTCCTTCCAAGGCCACAAAATGCAAATCTTTTAACAGTGACATTTTAATTTCCATCACAGTACACACTACCTATGTATCTTCTAGAGCAGTAACTGCATATTTGCTAGGATTTCCTGAAATTAACATTACAGGAAGCCTCCAACTTGCAAAAAGTTGGGTTCCGAAAGTTCACTTCTCAGCTAAGTATTTGTAACTCTGAATATGCTTTTATCCAAAATCAATGTTTCATATGGAATTTAGGTTTTCAGGTTAGTCCACAAAGGGTTTGTCCCTAAAGCAAATTCATTATCTTATTTTGCATTTTAAAATATCTTTTAAAAATGCTATTGAGATACAACTAATTATGCAAATCAAAAAATATTGAGTAGTAACTCTAAAACACTATCGTGAATTAAGATGGAGTGCATAAAAATGACATGGTAAATGGAGACTTGAGGATATCCTGAACTTAACTTTTGGATTATTTGAGGATTTTGGGAACTAGTGACATTAGTTCTTTATTAGATCTAATTTCATTTTAAAATGTATGACTCTTATTTCTCTTGAAATACAATAAATCATTAGCACTAAAACCACAGAACATCCAAGGTTGGAAAAGACTTCAGAGATCATATTCAATCTGACCTTAACTTGGAGTTGGAGAAATTGAGACTCATATGGATGAACTAACCTGACGTAAGTTATCCAACTAATTAGTTCTGGAGCTGAAATCCCATCCTGTGTCTTTTCTACCATAAAGATGCTTTTCAGTTATTATCAAGACCAGGTTTTTGCTCAGAATTAGGTGAAAAAAATTACTACAACCGTGTTATCAGCATAATTTAGCAATATCTAGTGAAGTTGAAGATGTGCATGACTATTGCATGGGCACATGAAGGAGTTTTTTCTTCTTTCTTTCTTTCTTTTTTTTTTTTTTTTTTAAATGTAGTCTCTCTCTGGCCCCGGCTGGAGTGCAGTGGCACGACCTAAGCTCGCTGCAACCTCTGCCTCCCGGATTCAAGCAATTCTTCTGCCTCACCCTCCCCAGTAGCTGGGATTACATGCATGTGCCACCACCCTGGCTAACTTTTATACTTTTAGCAGAGATGGGGTTTCACCATGTTGGTCAGGCTGGTATTGAACTCCTGACCTCAAGTGATCCACCTGCCTTGGCCTCCCAAAGTGCTGGGATTACAGCGTGAGCCACCACACTCAGCAGGAGTTTTTTCATAATGGTAAAAAATGAGCAATGTATTAAACATCCATCACTGGGGGAAAGGATAACATATAATCATCTGAGGTAATGCCATGTTGTAATTTAAATCAATGAGCTAAATCTAAATTTATCTGTATAGACATATCTCAAAAACACAATAAAGGAAAAACCAAGTTGAAGAATCATATGCAGGCTATATTCAAATTTATGCAAATTTTAACACACCCACAAAAATGTATTGTTTGTAGCGCACATAAATAAGAGTACAAATGGTAAAAAGAACAACATGCATCACCTTCAGGAGAGTAGATGGATTTGGGGTGGATGGAAAAGAATGGGATTGGAAAGAAGTACAAAGGAGACTCCAAATGTACGTTTTTATTTCTTTAAAAAATTAATTCTGAGAGATAGGATCATGGATATTGCTTATATTCTGCAAGTTCAAAATATTTTGTTAATATTTTAAAAAATAAAATAATCCTCCTCCCCCCAAAAAGGAAAATCTAAAAATAAAAGCGATAGGATTGAACAATTATTTGAAGTAATTATGACAGTCTTGGGAAAGAGGGAATACATAACACGCACATGACAGAAAAAAATTGATTGGGGTAAAAGGAGCCAAATGCAAGTATAAACGACAAAGGAAAATTGAAACAGATAGTAAATAAAGGAGATTGTGAATTTTGGATCAGATAGTTCTCCAGGCTCACCATGAGGTAAACGGTATTGACTCAAGACAGCTTGGTTGCTGCTGGGCTATTTTTACAATGCGAAAAGGAGTAGGGAGGTTATCAGGAGGTACTGATACCAAGAGGCATACTGGCAAAGATCCCAAGGGGAATTTATGTAATGGGACATCATGTACATGTGATTTAGAGACTGCCTCTAATTATTTGATTTCTTGTATCGTCCTTCAATTTATTCCTAATAATGGGTGATTCTGCCTTCTTAAATATATTTATGCGCAGTGTCTGGTTTAAAAATGTTCAAGTAAAGTAATCTAAAAAATGGCCTAATGATCATGGATTTGTTAATGTAAATCTCACCTTTTAACTTCCCTTTAACCATAGCATACTCATAAGAGTCTGGTTAAATATACTAGTTTACATACTGTCCTACTGAAAGAGCTCCTGCTCTATTTGGCATAAATTATTTTTATTCATAAAAGGTCAGATGGTAAAAAAATATTTTGCCTCAATGACATCATTTTTTTTTTTACTCTCTCTTAGAGATGGGGACTTGCTCCGTCATCCAGGCTGGATTGCAGTTGTGCAATCTCGGACCACTGCAGCCTCCTACCCTCAGCCTCCTGAGTAGCTAGGACCACAGTCGTGTGCCACCCTGCCTGGCTAGTTTTTTGGGGTTTTTTAGACTGTCAGTAAAGACAAGCTCTTACAATGTTGTCCAGGCTGGTCTCGAACTTCTGGCTCAAGCAATCCTCCTGGTTCCGCCTCCCAAAGTGCTGGTATTACAGGCATGAGCCATCGTGGCTGGCCAATGACATGATCTTATATCTAGAAAACCCTAAACAACTCACACATACAAACTGTTAGAGCTATTAAATAAATTTAGCAAAGTTGCAGGGTATAAAAATAACAACATCAGTTGTATTTCTATATACTGGCAATGAACAATCTGAAAAGGAAATTAAGAAAACAATCTATAATAAGAGCAAAAAGAATAATTATTCCTCCTTGGAATAAATTTAACCAAGGAAGCGTAAAAACATGCACAATGAAAACTACAAAACATTGCTGGGGCCAGGTGGGGTGGCTCACACCTGTAATCTCAGCATTTGGGAGGCCGACGTGGGTGATTGCTAGACCTCAGGAGTTCGAGACCAGCCTGGCCAACATGGCGAAGCCCCGTCTACTAAAAATACAAAAATTAGCTGGGTGTGGTGGTGCACGCCTGTAATTCCAGCTACTTGGGAGGCTGAGGCAGGAGAATTGCTTGAAACTGGGAAGCAGAGGTTGCAGTGAGCCGAGATTGTGTCACTGCAAGCCGGCCTGGGCAACAAAGTGAAAGTTTGTCTCAAAAAAAAAAAAAAAAAAAAAAAAAAACTGCTGGGAGATTTTTTTTTTTTTTTAAGACGGAGTATCGCTCTGTCACCCAGGCTGGAGTGCAGTGGCCAGATCTCTGCTCACTGCAAGCTCTGCCTCCCGGGTTCACGCCATTCTCCTGCCTCAGCCTCTTGAGTAGCTGGGACTACAGGCGCCTGGCACCACACCCGGCTAATTTTTTGTATTTTTAGTAGAGACGGGGTTTCACCGTGTTAGCCAGGATGGTCTCGATCTCCTGACCTCGTGATCTACCCACCTCAGCCTCCCAAAGTGCTGGGATTACAGGCATGAGCCACTGTGCCCAGCCAGAAATTTTTTAAAGACCTAAATAAATAGAAAGACATTATGTGTTCAAGAACTAGAAAACTTAATATTGTCAAGGTGACAATACGACCCCAAACAATATACAGATCCAACACAATTTGTATCAAAATCCCAATGGTGTTTTGTATAGAAATGGAAAAACCTGTCCTAAAATTCATATGAAATTTCAAAGGCCCCAGAATAGCAAAAATAATCTAAAAAACAAATAAAAATAAAAACCAGTTGGAGGACTCACATTTCCTGCAGCTTACTACTGGACTAAGGATAGACATATACAGACCAATGGAATAGAACTGACAGCCCAGAAATAAACACTCATATCTACAGCAAATTGATTTTCAACAGGGGTGCCAGGACAACAGGGAAAGGTCAGTCTTTTCACCAAATGGTACTGGGATAACTGGATATCCATAGGCAAAAAAATGAAGTTGGGCCCTTACTTTATACTATATACAAAAATTAACTCAAAATAGATCAAAGACCTAAATAAGAGATAAAGCTATAAAACTCTTTTTTTCTCTCTCTTTTAGATGGAGTCTCGCTATGTCACCAGGCTGGAGTGCAGTGACGCGATCTCGGCTCATTGCAACCTCCATCTACTGGGTTCAAGCGGTTCTCCTGCCTCAGCCCCCCAAGTAGCTGGAACTACAGGCATCTGCCACCACGCCTAGCTAATTTTCGTATTTTTAGTAGAAACGGGGTTTCACCAGGTTGGCCAGGATGATCTCCATCTCTTGACCTCGTGATCTGCCTGACTCGGCCTCCTGAAGTGTTGGGATTACAGGCGTGAGTCATTGCGCCCGGCCAAAACTCTTAAATATAAGGACAAATCTGCAAGACCATGGATTTGGCAATGATTTCTTAATTAAAACCACAAGGAGATACCACCTCACACCTGTAAGAATAGTTTTTATCAAAAAGACAAAAGATAATCGTTGGTGAGCATGTAGAGAAAAGGGAACCCTTGTACACTGTTAGTGGGAATGTAAATTAGCACAGCCATTATGGGAAGCAGTATGGAAGTTTCTCAAAAAATTAAAATTAGAACTACCATATGACCTGGTAATCCCACTAATGATACATATCCAAAGGAAATGAAATGAATATGTGAAAAAAGTATCTACTTTTCCATGTTAATTGCAACATTATTCACAACAGCTAAGATAAGGAATCAATCCAAGTGTCCATCAGTGGATGAATGGAAAATGTGGCGTATGTACACAATGGAACTATTCAGCCTTAAAAAAGAAGGAGATACTGTCATTTGCAACAACATGGATGAACATAGAGAACATTACACTAAATAAAATAAGGCAGGCACAGAGAGACAGAAATTGTATGATCTCATTTACATGTGGTATCTAAAAAAAACAGAACTCAGAAGCTGAGAATACAATGGTGCTTTCCAGGGCCTGGAGAGGTGAGGAATTGGAGAAATATTGGTCAGAAGATACAAATTATCAGCTGAAATCTGGTGACGGATATGTTAACTAGCTTGATGTATTCATTCTACAATATATGCATGTATCAAAACATCACATTGTGTACCACAAATACAATTTTTCATTTGTCAATTATAAAATAAATATTTTAAAAGCAAAAAACCCCTCAACAATAAAATGACACCAAAAGCTTTTACAGGAAAGAAACAAAAGGAAAATAAATTGGACTTCACTAAAATTAAGAACTTATGTGTATCAAAGGACACTATCAAGAGTGAGAGAGAAAATATTTGCAAATCATAAACCTGATAAGAATTTAGATAATAATCTAAAATTATTATATTAGAAACCTGACAAGAATCTAGAACATATAAAGAACGTCTGTAACTTAACAACAAAAAGACAAACGATCCAATTTTGAAATGAGAACTAGAAAACTTAATATTGTCAAGGACTTGAATAGACATTTACTCAATGAAGATGTACAAATGGCCAATAAACACATGAAAAAATGCTTATCATTAATTATTAGGGAAATGCAAAACCACGATATCATTTTATACTCATTAAGATGACTATAATTTTAAAAAAAACCAGAAAATAGTAAGTGTTGGTGAGGATGTGAAGACACTGGAACCCTTTCGCACACTACTAGTGGGAATATAAAAGGATGCAGCCTCTATGGAAAACAGTTGAGCAGCTCCTCGAAAAGTTATACATAGAATCACCATGACTCAGCAACTCTACTCCCATTTATATACCCCAAAGAATTGAAAACAGGGACTCAAACAGATACTTGTATGCCAGTGTTCATACCAGCACTATTCACAATAGCCAAAAGGTAGAAACAAAGTTAAGTGTCCATCAGCAGACAGATACACAGATGAACAAAATGGGGGCAATAGATACAGCAAAATATTACTTAGTCATAAAAAGGAATAAAGTACTGATAGATGTCACAACATGCATGAACGATTGTGGCTAAGTGAAAAAAGCCAGACCAAAAAAGGACAAATATTATATGATTCCACTTGTATGAAATATTTAGAATAGGCAAAATTCATACATGAAATATTTAGAATAGGCAAAATTTGTACAGATAGAAAATAGATAAGAGGTTATCAGGGGCTAGGCAGAGAGGAGGAAATGGGGAGTAAGTGCTTAATAGGTACACAATTTCTGCTTGCGATGATGAAAAAGTTCTGGAAATAGATAGTGGTGACATTCTCATAATTATTTCCTTATGACAAGTTCCTACAAGTAGCTGGGTATGGCGGCTCTTGTCTGTAACCCTCGCACGTTGGGAGGATCGCTTGAGCCCCAGGTATTCGAGACAAGCCTGGGCAATGTAGCAAGACTTCATTTCTTAAAAAAAAAAAAAGTATATAATAATTAAGATACTGAACAATACTCTAATATACTTGATTATCAATCCATCTCTGGGTAATTTGCTGAAAGCCCAAGGCAAATAAATGTATCAGTTTATAGTCACTACTACAAAATAATTAGTAATAGTTATAATTGAATGGATACATACTGGCCAGTCACACTAGACTACAAGCTATTGAGACCAGGGTTATTTTATTATTAAAGAAACAAAAAACAAAAAGGACTTCTGGTTAGCCCGCTGCTTTATACAACTGCTTAAACAATGCTGTTTAAACTAAAAGAACCTTTACACTGCTAGAAGTTTGTGAAAAAAGAAGGTCCCCAAGCTGAATATTTTAGAGTCAGAGTAGAATAATTGAAAATGAATCATACTGCTATTTATAATGATAATTACAGCATAGTTTGTAATAGAAAACAATTGGAAACAACCCAAATGTCCATCAAAAAGGAACTGGTACAATTACACACTTTTCTAATGTGTAGCTAATATAACAAGAAGCAGATCTATAGGAAGTCCTACTAAAGTACTATTAAGTAATATGTAATGTGCATATGTATATGCACAATGTGATTATGTTTTAAAATAATGTTACTAATATAAACAACATTAAAAAAGATCATGGAAAAATCTAGAAGAACATACCCAAACTGCTTATAGTGGCTATATGTTAGGGAAAAGGTTGGTATGGTTTGTAACTTTTATATTTGATTGGGGACATCTCCTTTCTATGTTGTATATTACTACATTGTTTAACACTGTTATTGTTTAACATGTATACATGCAAATATACACACACACAAACACACACACACACATTTTTTTTTTGAGAGAGAGAGGGTCTCACTCTTTCACCCAGGCTGGAGTGCAGTGGCACAATCACGGCTCACTGCAACCTCAACCAGACAGGCTCAAGCTATCCTCCCAACTAAGCACTCTGAGTAGCTGGGGCTACAGGTGCACGCCACCATATCTGGCTAGTTTTCATATTTTTTGTAGAGATGGAGTTTTGCCATGTTGCCCAGGCTAGTCCTGAACTCCTGGGCTCAAGCAATCCTCCTACCTCGGTTTCCCAAAGTGCTGGGATTACAGCCACTGCGCCTGGCTGCAAGTATGTTTTTCATAAAAAAGTTCGAACAAGAAAACTAGTCATTTTGCCTTCAACTCATAATTAAAATGTATGCTTCAGCAATGAAGTTAGATTACAAGACATTTCAAAAAAAGAGAACCTAAAATTTCAGAAAAATAATTTTTCTACCATCATGTATATTTTTACCAAGTACATAATTTCCATTTTCTTTGTTGTTTCACTTATTTGAGATGGCAGTGTTGTTACAAAAGGACCTTATAATATGTCATCGCTATTTTTGTGAGTATATTTTATTTTTGTAATTTTTTTTTATTTTTTAGACGGAGTCTCACTGTCTCCCAGGCTGGAGTGCAGTGGTGCGATCTCGGCTCACTGCAAGGTCTGCCTCCCGGGTTCACGCCATTCTCCTGCCTCAGCCTCCTGAGTAGCTGGACTACAGGTGCCCCCCACTAAGCCCGGCTAATTTTTTGTATTTTGCAATACGAAATACAAATACAAATACAAAATATTTTGTAAGCCAGGTCTCGATCTCCTGACCTTGTGATCCGCCCGCCGCAGCCTTCCAAAGTGCTGGGATTACAGGTGTGAGCCACCATGCTCAGCCATAAGTTTTAAAAAAGAATAAAAAAACACACACACAGACACACACGTATATGGTGGTGGAAAAGATACCATTAACAATTGCATTAACAACAACCAACCCAAAAAATCCAGGAATAAATTTAAAAGCAATGTGTAAGAACTGGGATGGAAGAAAATTATAAAATGTCACAAAAGATAGAAAATTTGGGCCGGTGTGGTGGCTCATGCCTGTAATCCTAGCCCTTTGGGAGGCCGAGGCAGGCGGATCACTTGAGGCCAGATCAAGACCAGCCCAGCCAACATGGCGAAACCACGTCTCTACTAAAAATACAAAAATTAGCTGGGTGTGGTGGCTCATGCCTATAATCTCAGCTACTCTGGAGGCTGAGGCAGGACAATTACTTGAACCTGGGAGGCAGAGGTTGCAATGAGCTGAGATCGCGCCACTATCCTCCAGCCTGGGCAGCAGAGTGAAACGCTGTCTCAAAAAAAAAAAAAAAAAAAAAAAAAAATTTGAACAAAGACATTGCTTTAGTTCTTTGATGATTACTCAATATTGAATAATTATTTCTCCTTAAATTAATCTATATATTAATATGAAATTCCAATAGATTTCCTTTTAAACTGCTTAAAATTTGATATAGAACTGTGGTCAGAAAACTTTTCTATAAAGCTCCTGTAATCTTTTAGGCTTTGTGGGCCACACGATCTCTGATATAACTATTCAACTCTGTGTTGTAGTGTGAGAGCAGCCATAGGTAATAATAATAAATGAGCATGTGTTCCAATAAAACATTACTTATGAACATTGAAATGTGAATTTCATATAATTTTCCCATGTCAAGAACTGTCATTCTTGTGATTTTTTTCCCCCAAACATTAAAAAATTTAAAATTCTTTTTTTGTTTTGAGACGGAGTCTCGCTCTGTTGCCCAGGCTGGAGTGCAGTGGCGTGATCTTGGCTAACTGCAACCTCCGCCTCCCAGGTTCAAGCAACTCTCCTGCCTCAGCCTCCCGCGTAACTAGGATTACAGGTGTAAGCCATTTTAGTATTTTTAGTAGAGATGGGGTTTCACCATGTTGGCCAGGCTGGTCTCGAACTACTGACCTCGGGTGATCCACCTGCCTCAGTCTCCCAAAGTACTGGGATTACAGGCATGAGTCACCCCGCCTGGCCTTTAAAACCATTTTAAGCATCCAGGTTATACTAAAACAGGCAGCACAACAGATTTAGTCTGTAGATTATAGTTTGCCAACTCCTGATCTGGAAGAATAATCATCCCATAAACAGCCAGGTAAATTCAGGTAAAAAGAAAAAATGTGTCATGAAGAAGGTCTTGTCCTATTGGGTAGTAAAACAAATTGTAAACCAACAACATATCAGATATTGAGATCTGGCAATGAAATAGAGAGAAAGATCAATGAAACAGAACAGGGTCTCAAAAACAGAACCAAATACATATAGATATTTAATATATATATTGCCTTTCAAATCAGGGTAAGGATAAATTAATTATTAAATAAAATGGCATAAGGACAGGTGAGTAGTCAAAGTAAAAAAATGTACACTCCTTCTCCACACCAAAATAATTTTGATTTTTATGTAGGAAAAAATAAAACCATTAAGCCACTAAAAATATGGGGGAATATTTTTAGAATTTCAGATTTTAAGTATAACACAAAATGCAGAAACTCAAAGAAATACTTATTAATTTTGCTATACAAAAATGTAAACCTCTAGGATGATGTTGGGGGGAAATAAGATGATAACTTCAGCAGAGGTGCAGAGAACAACAGTTTAGTACTCAAATAGAATAGGATAGGTATATATGTACTGACCTTATATAATATTAAGTGGAAAAAGCATGTTGCAGAACAGTATATGTCATAAAATCTCATTTTTATTTAGGAAATGATATGCATATAATCATATATGGGTTTATGTAGGTGATGTAGTATTTCACTGTGGTCTGGAGCAGGAGATCACAGGGATCTTATAGGGAGATCTTCATGAAAAAGATGAGATTAATAGACTACCTGATACATCTGAACAAATTAAGAGGAATAACTTATGGGAATGAATTAATACAAATAAATAAAAGAAATGAAGCAATTGTTTACCCTGGGGAAAACAAAATGCTACACAGAGAAAGTACAATAGTCCACTAAAAATCACAGCTGTGAATAATACAGTTATAATAATGTAAGTACTGTCTGTTGAACTAACAAAAAATTATGATATAACTATATCTGGAAGATGGAGGGGAAATGTGTATGTGTAAAAGTCAACTTCTCATCTTTCATCAAAAATGGAAATATTCAGATAGCAGTATAAATATGATGTTTAGAAACATGGAGAAAAAATCAGAAAAAACATCTATATAACTTTAAAGTGATTGCTTCTGAGAAACAGTAATTGGATACGGGAATGTAGATAAGAGGCAGAAGACAGTCGTTTTTCATCATAAGACTTGAAAATGTTGACTTTTTAAACTGTAGAAATATGTAATACATACACAGATCAAGCATCTATCATTTGTGTTAGGAACATTCCAATTCCACTCTTTTAATCATTTTAAAATACACAACAGGTTATTGTTGACTGGAATCACTCTGTTGTGCTATCAAATACTAGATCTTATTCATTCCATGTAACTATATTTTTGTATCTATTAACCAACCATGGGTAATACTTCTTCCTCCTTCACCTGCCTTCCCTGCTATCCTTCCCAACCTCTGGTAAACATCATTCTAGTTTCTATCTACATGAGTTCAATTGTTTTAATTTTTAGTTCCCACATGAGCGAGAACATGCAAAATTTGTCTTTCTGTGCCTGGCTTATTTCACTTAACATAATGTCCTCCACTGTCATCCATGTTGTTGTAAATGACAGAATTTCATTCTTTTTTATGGTTCAATAATAATCCACTGTGCTAATGTGCCGCATTTTCTTTACCCATTCATCTGCTGATAGACACTTAACATTGCTTCCAAATCCTGGCTATTGTGAATAGTGCTGCAATAGGCATAGGAGTGCAAGCATCTCTGATTACTGATTTCCTTTCTTTTGGACTATAACTAGGAGTGGGATTGCTGGATCGTATGGTAGTTCTGTTTTTAGTTGTTTGAGGAATCTCCATACTATTCTCCATAGTGGCTGTACTAATTTACATTTCCATCAACAGTGTACGAGGAGGGTTCTCCTTTCTTTACATTCTTGCCAGCATTCATTATTGCCTGTCTTTTGGGTGAAAGTCATTTTAACTGGAGTGAAATGATATCTCATTGTAGTTTTGATCTGCATTTCTCTGATGATTAATGATGCTGGGCATTTTTTCATATACCTGTTGGCCATTTTTATGACTTCTTTTGAGAAATGTCTATTCAGATCTTTTGCCCATTTTAGAATCAGATTTTTTTTTCCTCGAGTTTTTTGAGCTCCTTATATATTCTGGGCATTAATCCTTGTCAGATAGGTAGTTTGCCGATATTTTCTCCCACCTGTGGGTTGTTTATTTATTTATTTATTTAGAGATGGAGTCTCGCTCTCTCGCCCAGGCTGGAGTGCAGTGGCATGATCTCGGCTCACTGCAACCTCTGCCTTCCAGGTTCAAGCAATTCTCCTGCCTTAGCCTCCTGAGTAGCTGAGACTACAGATGCCCACCACCATGTCAGCTAATTTTTGTATTTTTAGTAGAGGCAAGGGTTTCACTATGTTGGCCAGGCTGCTCTCGAACTCCTGACTTCAAGTGATTTGCAGGCCTTGGCCTCCCAAAGTGCTGGGATTACAAGTGTAAGCCACCACGCCCAGCCTGTCTCTTCACTGTGTTGATTGTTTCTTTTGCTGTGCAGAAGCTGTTTAGCTTGATGTGATCCCATTTGTCCATTTTTGCTTTGGTTGCCTGTGCTTCTGCCAGACCAATGTCCTAGACTCAGAGTTTCCCCAATGTTTTCTTTTAGTAGTTTCATAGTTTCAGGTCTTAGATTTAAATGTTTAATCCATCGTGATTTTATTTTTTGTATATGGTTGAGAGATAAGGATCTAGTTTCATTCTTTTGCATATGGATATCCAGTTTTCCCATTTATTGAAGAGACTGTCCTTTCCCCAATGTATGTTCTTGCCACCTTTGTTGAAAATAAGTTGACTGTGGATATGTGAATTTATTTCTGGGTTCTATTGGTCTATGTGTCTATTTTTATGGCAATACCATGCTGTTTTGGTTACTATAGTTCTGTAGTATAATTTGAAGTCAGGTAATGCGATTCCTCCAGTTTTGCTCTTTTTGCTCAGGATGGCTTTTGCTATTCTGGATCTTTAGTGGCTCCATATAAATTGTTTGCATTTTTTATAGAAAAGAAATGACTCTGAATTAAAAATTATCAAAGATACATTTTTAATGTATCTAGCATTGTCAGGCACTTAGGATTAATTATAATTTTAATAGCAACCCCTCTACATTACTTAATTTTTGTAATCATGGATATAATTCTACTTATTGGTAACAATAAAAAATAACTTCCTCTTGAATTTTACCAGCACATTAGGCAGTTTATTAGTTCCACTTACAGTTGTCACCATATCAGTTACTGGTAAAACATTCAGTGCTCTGCTTTTTTTACTATAAAGGTAATACATGTTCAACAACATTCCAGTGATACAAAGGGGTAGAGATAGAAAGTTTTCTTCTGCACTTAGCCTCCCCCTTCTGACTCCTCAAAGGTAATTACTCCTAAGAAACTATTGTGTATTCTTCAGAAATTTTTCTATAACTATGTATAATGATCATTCCCTTTTTATTACCCAAATGGAGTCACACTTTAATACCAATCTGCAACTTGCTGACATACATCTGTACATATCAGTCTAAATAACTACATGATTATTGCAAAATATCTCAATGTTCTTATTTAAAAGACACATTTGAGCTAATTTGGTATCACAGTGATAAAAAATAAGCAAGGAAGCAAAATAACAAAGTTAATCCCTGCATCTGGTTTTAATAATAAAAGCCACTACTGACTCCACCCTATCACCACCATCTACAATATGCTTACTTTGTGCTGGAGGCTTTATGTATATTATGTTGAGTAGTTCTCACGAGAATCCCAAGATGTAGGCACTATTATCCTACTTTTACAGATGAAGAAGCTGAAGTTCTGAAAATGTTAAGAACTAGAACTTGTGAAAAGTTCAATTTCTTAACTTTGTAATCATAGCATGAAAGCTAAAGTTGAAACAAGTTTGAAACACTTATTTGTATAATGTAAGTATATTCACTTTGAAAGAAAAACACATATGTTAAGAAATAATAATAGTGAAGGAAAATGTTTAAACATTCTTATAAATGCTATGTGTAAGCTATTTTGATCTTCTGCCAGAAATACTTAAATCAATCTGTGTTAGACAGAGTTAAGTTCATTCAATATCAAGTCCTTGGAGACTGGTTCTTAAACTCAAGTTTCCTTTCTGGCAGAAGAGGAACTTCTATAAAAATCCTAAAATATAATGTTCATAAATAAGCCTTAGGATTATTGGCATGTAGAGTTTCCATTTTATGTCTTCCTGAAAAAGATCTACTCACAGACCACAAACACAATCCTTCTTAATTCCTACTGCTAAATAAAATTTGAAAGGTCCACTTGCTCTGTATCAATTAATTTTAGACCCATTTTGACTGAAAGAGTGACACTATTATATAAAACTGATTACAAAGTTATAATCTTCTGAATCCCAATAGGACCCTTTTTCTTATTTTCAGAAAGCATATTATGCTTAGATAGTAACTTCCACTTATTAAATCAGTCATAAATGTATTGTACCACATAGCGTTCATATGCAGAACTAAGATCTCCACCGTGTTTCCCCTTTCACGAGTTTATTCAACAGATACTTGTTTTGTTTTGTTTGTTTGTTTGTTTGAGACAGAATCTCACTCTCTTCCCCAGGCTGGAGTGCAGTGGTGCAATCTTGGCTCACTGCAACCTCTGCCTCCTGGGTTCAAGCAATTCTTCTACCTCAGCCACCTGCCACCACGCCTGGCTAATTTTTGTATTTTTAGTAGAGTGTTGGGATTACAGGCATGAGCCACTCTGCCTAGCCTAACAAATACTTATTGAGTTCTTAAAATGACCAGAGTTTGTGCTAGGTAGTAGACAGAAATATGAGTAACACAAACACTACTTTCAGGGAGCTTGCAGTCTATAGAGCAAACATATTAGAGAAACATACATTTAATAAATTTAATCCTCTACCCCAACTTACATGGTGATGGAGAACATAATCTTACTGCCCTCTCGAGCTCAAAACTCTACAACCAGAGTATAGCAAACTGTATTTTACTATTAAAAAAACAAAAACCACAGTTATTTCAGAAATTCACATTAATGGTAACATTTTATGCTAATTATTTCCTCTGGGATATGAGTTACAATTTTTCTTCAAGTGGAACTGGGATCTCTTACTGAAGAATTCATTTTGCCGGTCCCAAATTTAAAATCTAACCAAATAATTGAAACTTTCCACTTGTATAAAGTGCAATGTTAATCAAGATAACAAGTGGATATTTTGGCGTGAGGGATTTATAATGGTTTTTAAATCTGAAAGAAATATGAAAGTAAGTAACTCTTTTGCCTGTAATTCTATTCATTCATTTGGCAAATCTATTATGTGCCAGGCTTCATGACAGGTAGCAAAGATATTATCTTGAACATGTTAAGGCCTCTGTCCTCAAAGAGATTACATCTAGTGAGAAAGCAAGCCTGAAATACAGGCAATAACAAAATAATGTAGCACACTTAAAGGGTATTTAACCCAGTCTCTTAGGGAAAGGAAGTAAAGAAGTACTAGAGAAGCCAAAAGATCTTTGAGGAAGGGGGGGCAGTTAATGCAAAAGAATAGAAACATGCTTCATGACTAATAAACACAACTGACAGACTGGATAAGAGAATATAGATGTTTGGATCTTTAAACTTCCTTTAAACTCTACATGATGTTTCCTGAAAGAAAAGGCATGATAGCCCATTCTACTAGGAAGGGCGACTTGGTTGCTAGAGTTTGGATTATTTTCTCCAGCATTAACATGAGAACACGTCAGGATTTGTGTCCTGAAGGATATGAATTGCAAAGCAATTCAAACTGATTCTCAAACTTTTAAAATCCAACAAAATGTCAAAAATATTATATCCATTTCAGAGTCTAATTAGGAAAGATAAAATGGAGAAAAGGAATAATTTATTAAAATTAATATTAAACATCTGTCAAAACCATCATGAGAAAAAGGACTATATTTTATATCATGAGTTATCTTCCATATGTCTCATACTTATGGGGGGGTTGGAAGAGCAAGATTTTTATATCAAAATATAAAACTTGTTATATTCTATGACTTTGGTTTTTTCTAGGAAGGTCATTCTCTCTGCCCTCTTCTTAAAGTGGAAAGAGGCCGGGCGCGGTGGCTCAAGCCTGTAATCCCAACACTTTGGGAGGCCGAGACGGGCGGATCACGAGGTCAAGAGATCGAGACCATCCTGGCTAACATGGTGAAACCCCGTCTCTACTAAAATATGCCAAAAAAAACTAGCCGGACGAGGTGGTGGGCACCTGTAGTCCCAGCTGCTCGGGAGGCTGAGGCAGGAGAATGGCATAAACCCGGGAGGCGGAGCTTGCAGTGAGCTGAGATCCGGCCACTGCACTCTAGCCTGGGCGACAGAGCGAGACTCCGTCTCAAAAAAAAAAAAAAGTGGAAAGTAACATTGAATTAACTACTGCAAAGCTGAATAAAAACAAGGGACACGGAACACAAAATGCTCCCTTAATTCTGATTATTTCATATATAGATCCATGATAACTTCTGATGTAACAGTGATAAAAACTTAAGATTTGCATAAAGATTTGTATATAGCCACTTCTGCCATGACTTAGAAATGAAACTCTGGTATAACCAAAAACATAAGGTAGAACATTGGTTATTTGCCTTTTAAGTTTCATAAATAATGACAAGAGAATGATAATATACCATCAATCTTTCCATTCAGTCAGAACTATGTATCAACAACAACACACACAAAAAATGTGGATATCTTCAACATTCTGGAGGAAAAACGCATCAGGGGTTCAATGATGTAAGCTTTATAGAAAATAATGACAGAAGTCCTAAAATCTGACCTCTCATTTCCTGTCCTCTTTTTTCACAATTTATTTATATCTGGAGATGTGAGGATGAGAAACAAAATAGAACCCTCACTCTAAAAAGTCAAAGTGACAGATGAGAAAATAAAAGTTAAGATTCCATTCAAGTCTATAAATAAAATTGTTTCAAAGTTGTTTGCTTAAGTTATATTAGAACAGTGAGGTCTGATAGGTCTTTACCTCTTTTGTCTGTAAGAACAGTTATGTTTTTATATATGCCAATATAAATATATCTATTGGTGGTAGAAACAAAAGTCTCATTTCTAAACGAGTTTTAAAATATGCGAAAGCAGCTTTGTATATTTTTAGATAGTGTTCAGATTCCTGACCCAAACTACATTATCATAACTCAGGCCTCAGGCACTCTCCAGATGGTTAAGATATGGTGTAAGTGTATGTGTGTGTCTGGCTGCAGTTGATAGTTGGGTAAAGAGGAAACCATCACAAAGAGGAAGCATACTGCATGGCAGCTCCTTTAGGTTACAAAAGAAGATAGCTGCTAATAAAACTTTAAATGTGTTGACTGATTAAAAAAGAGAAGAAAAAGAAACCAAGAAAAAAATAATTCAAAAAAAGAGGTAAAGAGGAAAGGGAAAAGAAAAGGAAAGAAGAAAGAGGAGGGCAAAAAAAAAAAAAAAAAAAAAAGAAAGAGTCAGAAAGGGGCAGAAAGTTACAGAGGCAATCTCAGTGAACGATGATCCTTTGGTTTGACAGTACCCATTTATCTTTATGAGGTTCATAAGTCTGAAACTGCCATAAACTGTGTGAAAATGTGAGACATCTGTTTCCTTTGGTATGAAGAACAAGAATATAGAATTTATTTCATCTATGCCCAACTGCCACCTACCAAAAACAATCAAAAGAAAAACAAGTAACACAAAACTCCAGATTATGGCACACACAGGTCTGTAGTCTCATTTTATATTAGAGGGCAGAAATTCTAGAACAACATATACTACATATGATTAGTATTTTTAAACAGTGACTAATTACTAGAGAAAATAAATGTAATTTGGAATTCAATTCCATTTCCTCTAGAACAAGGTCTATAATGCTTAACCTTTGATTACTGAATTGACTTAGAGAGAGAATGAATGTAAGAGGCAGACAGCATGGAGTCCCAGAAAATGCTAACACCATGCCGAATCAGGAAGTAAGGAGCTAGGTTCTGCCCCCAGCTGCACCACTTGTCAACCCTGTGACTTTGGGCCCACTGCTTACTCTACAATGAGAATAATGGCCAGGCATGGTGACTCACACCTGTAATCCCAGCACTTTGGGAGGCTGAGGTGGGTGGATCGCTTGAGGCCAGAAGTTTGAGACCAGCCTCGCCAACATGGTGAAACCCCATTTCTACTAAAAATACAAAAATTAGCTGGACGTGGTGGCACATGCCTGTAATCCTGGCTACTTGGGGGGGCTGAGGCAGAAGAATCATTTGAACTGGGGAGGTTGAGGTTGCAGTGATCCGAGAACACACCACCGCACTCCAGCCTGGGTGTGACAGAACGAGACTCTTGTCTCAAAAAAAAAAGAAAAAATAAAAGAATAATATCTGACTTTACAATAGTCTTAAGGATGAAATTTAAAAAGGCATGTAAAAGTGCTTTTCAAATTGCTATAAAATACTATTAGTATTAATAAATAAAAGCATTTTGAAACCTATGAAGGTAAAGTATGATTATCACATTACAAATACATGAATTTTTTTTTTTTTTTGAGATGGAGTCTTGCTCTGTCACCCAGGCTGAAGTGCAATGGCACGATCTCAGCTCACTGCAACCTCCGTCTCATGGGTTCCAGCAATTCTACTGCCTCAGTCCCCTTAGAGGCTGAGATTACAGGCGTGCACCACCATGCCCTACTAATTTTTGTTTTTTTAGTAGAGGAGGGGTTTCACCATGTTGGCTAGGCTGGTCGCGACCGCCTGACCTCAGGTTATCCTCCTGCCTTGGCCTCCCACAGTGCTGGGATTACAGGTGTGAGCCACCACGCCCAGATATGAATTTGTTTTTAACGCCTATGATACCTCTGAATAGGACAGAAAATTAGGAAGTATTTCTAGAGTTTATACTAATAGTTTATTTCTTAAGAAAGACAGACAGTCTTTATGTATTTTCTTCTCCTTATCCACCTCCATCCTTCCCCCAAGCCCCACCCACATCCATTTTCCAGCCTTCAGTTTCCATTACATTATTTTTTTGTACTTAAATATAAAGCTATCTTTTCTCAGTACTCTTCTCTTGTTCCACTTTTGTTTTTCATTAATAAACCTATCCTGAAGCTTCTCTCTTTTCTCAGTCTTTTTTTTTTTTAAAGAATTCATCATTTTCTAAAAGTACCACTACAGAAATCTTTTTCTTCTTTTTGCAGGCTAACGGACATCTCCATAGCACCTATATCTTGTACTTCTTTTTTAGTATGAAGTACTAAAAAAGTTAGATAAGAATAAATAAAGAAGATAGAATAAGTTACATAAGAATAAATAAAGAAGATTAAATCTTTGTTTTGCTGCATTCTTTCCTTAGGATACACAGAAAGAAGCCATGTTACTGTCCTGACATTCATTAAGTCAATTAGCCATTCCCGACTGCGGGATGACATAATTTTCCATAAACAGTCTCTTACACAATGGTGTGGGTTGGTGGTGTAGAAGTAGATCACGTAATCAACTTAAAGCAGTTCCTTTATTTAAATTAACCATCTGAAATCATGTGAGACCTTATCTCTTAAAAATATAGATACTTGAGTAGCCATATTAATATCAGATAAAGTAGACTTCAGAGAAAAAACTACTAGCAAGAAAAAGAGACATCACATAGTGATAAAAGAACCAATCTACCAAGATGACATAGTAAACTTACATGTACATGCACCAAACAACAGTTTCAACACACACACACACACACACACACACACACACAGAGCGAGAGAGAAAGAGAGAGAGAGAGAGAGCGCGTGAGCGCGTGCACGCGCTAAAAGAGAAATTAGACAAATCTATAGTTATGCTTGGGGGCTTGAACACTCCACTCTCCGCAATTGATAGAATTACTAGACAGAAAATTAACAAAGACAAAAGAATTGAACAATGCTACCAATCAACAGGATCTAACTGATATTAAATAAACACTCCTTCCAACAACAGTAGAATATACATTCTTCTCAAGTGCCATGGAATATTCACCAAAATAAAGCAGATCCTGGGTCAGAAAAGTAACTCCAACAAATCTAAAACAACTAAAAATCATACTGAATATGTCTTCTGATCATAATGAAATCAAACTAGAAATCAATAACAGAAAGACAACAGGAAAATCTTCAAACATTTGGAAATTAACATATTTCTAAACAATGCATGAGTTAAAAAAGTTTCAAAGGAAATAAGAATGATGCATAGATCTGAATGGAGGTGAAAATCAGCATATCAAAATTTGTGCAATGCAACTAAAGCAATGCCAAGAGGGAAATGCATACTATTAAATGCTTACGTTAGGAGAGAGAAATGGCCTCAAATTAATAACCTAAGTTTCTACCACAAGAACCTAGAACAGGAAGAGCAACATAACCCTAAGTAAGTAGAAAGAAAGAAAAAATAAAGAGCAGAAATCTATTAAATTGAAAACATGAGAAAAATCAATGAAACCAAAACTAGCTATTTGAAAAAAAAAATCAATAAAATTGGCAAACCTTCAGCAAGACTGACAAAAATAAAGACAAAGGTAATTTTTTTTCCTCAAAAAATTAAATTTTTTGATAAATACCCAGAACTGCCATATGATTCAGCAGTCCAGTTCTGGGTATTTATCAAAAAAAAAAAAAAAACCAAAAAAACAATTGAGGCTGGGCGCGGTGGCTCACATGAGCCTGTAATCCCAGCACTTTGAGAGGCCGAGGTGGGCGTATCATGAGGTCAGAAGTTCGAGACCGGCCTGGCCAACATGGTGAAACCCTCGTCTCTACTAAACATACAAAAAATTAGCTGGGCGTGGTGGTACGAGCCTGTAATCCCAGCTACTATGGAGCCTGAGGCGGGAGAATCACTTGAACCCAGCAGGCAGAGGTTGCGGTGAGCAGAGATTGCACCCCTGCACTCCAGCTTGGGTGACAGAACAAGACTCCATCTCCAAAGAAAAAAAAAAAGATCTGTTTCAAAGGCTGGGCTCGGTGGCTCACGCCTGTAATCCCAGCACTTTGGGAGGCTGAAGCAGCTGGATCACCTGAGGTCAGGATTTCAAGACCTGCCTGGCCAACATGGTGAAACCCTGTCTCTACTAAAAATACAAAAAAGTAGCCAGGCGTGGTGTGGTGGTATATGCCTGTAATACCACCTACTCGGCAGGCTGAGGCAGGAGAATCACCTGAACCTGGGAGGTAGAGGTTTCAGTGAGCCAAGGTTGCGCCATCCCACTTCAGCCTGGGCAACAAGAGCAAAAACTATGTCTCAAAAAAAAAAAAAATCCGTTTCAGGAGTAAATCACATGTTAAATGTTCTTACCACAATAACATAAAAAAAGAAGAGATAAATCACTAATATCAGAAGTGAGACAGGAGGTATTACAGATCTTGTAGCTATTAAAAGGATAGTAAGGGAATACTATGAACAACTTTATGCTCACAAATTTGACAACTTAGAAGAAATTGACCAATTTCTCAATTTCCCTAAAACCACAAACTGATATCTTGAGTAGTTCTTTAACCATGAAAGATACTGACTTTGTAATGAAAAGCCTCCTGGAAAAGAATTCACCAAGCCCAGAGGCTTCCTTGAAAATTTTTACCAAATATTAAAGAAGAATTAACACAGCCAGGCATGGTGTCTCACGCCTGTAATCCCAGCACTTTGGGAGGCCGAGCTGGGTGGATCAACTTGAGGTCAGGCGTTCAAGACTAGCCTGGTCAACATGGTGAAACCCCATGTCTACTAAAAATACAAAAAATTGGCCGGGCGCGGTGGCTCAAGCCTGTAATCCTAGCACTTTGGGAGGCTGAGACAGGCGGATCACGAGGTCAGGAGATCGAGACCATCCTGGCTACCACGGTGAAACCCCATCTCTACTAAAAAATACAAAAAACTAGCCGGGCGACGTGGCGGGCGTCTGTAGTCCCAGCTACTCGGGAGGCTGAGGCAGGAGAATGGCGTAAACCCGGGAGGCGGAGCTTGCAGTGAGCTGAGATCTGGCCACTGCACTCCAGCCTGGGCGACAGAGCGAGACTCCGTCTCAAAAAAAAAATAAATAAAAAAATAAAAAAAATAAATAAAAATAAAAAATAAAAATACAAAAAATTATCCGGGCGTGGTGTTGGGCACCTGTAATCCCAGCTACTTGGAAGGCTGAGGCAGGAGAATTGCTTGGACCCAGGAGGCAGAGGCTGCAGTGAGCAGAGATGGTGCCATTCATTCCAGTCTGGGCGGCAGAGTGAGACTTTATCTCAAAAATACAACAAAAACTATCACTTATAATTACTTTAAGCAAAATAAAATACTTAGGTATAAACTTTAAAAACATGTCTATAAATATTCATGCTGATAATTCCAAAATGTTGATTAAAGAAATCTAAGTAAATGAAGAGACATACCATATTCATAGATTGAAAGACTCAACATAGAAAAGACATCAATTCTCCCCAAATTGTATATAGTTTTAATACAATTCCTATCAAAATCCCAGCACGGATTTTTGTAGACATAGGCAAGCTTAATCTAACGTTTACATGGAAAGGCAAAAGAGTTAGAATGACTAAACAATCTTGAAAAGGAAGAATATGAGGAATCAGCTTACTCAATTTTTTTTTTTTTTTTTTTTTTTTTTTGAGACGGAGTCTCGCTCTCTTGCCCAGGTTGGAGTGCAGTGGTGCGATCTCGGCTCACTGTAAGCTCCGCCTCCTGGGTTCACGCCATTCTCCTGCCTCAGCCTCCCGGGTAGCCGGGACTACAGGCACCCGCCACCATGCCCGGCTAATATTTTGTATTTTTAGTAGAGACAGTGTTTCACCATGTTAGCCAGGATGGTCTCAATCTCCTGACCTCGTGATCCACCTGCCTCGGCCTCCCAAAGTGCTGGGATTACAGGAGTACTTTACTCAATATTAAGGCTTCCTATGTAGCTACAGTAATCAAGGCAGTTTGTGCTGATAGAAAGATAAAAATACAGGTCTACTGAACAGAATAAAGAAAGAACCCAGAAATAGACATACACAGATATGTCCATCTGATTTATTTACAAAGATTATTATTTACAAAGTGATTCAATGGAGAAAAAATTCCTTTGCAACAAATGGTGCTGGAGGAATGGGATAAACACAGGCAAAAAAATAAACCATGACCTAAACCTCTTATCTTATACAAAAATTAACTGAAAATGAATTACAGATTTAAATGTAAACACAAAACTATAAAATATTTAGGAAAAAAGTATTGGAGAAAAATTGGGGGATCTAGGAATAGGCAAAGAATTCTAAGACACCAAAAGCATGACTCAGGGAAAGAAAAAAAAATCAATAAATTGTACCTAATCAAAATTTAAAGCCACTGCTTTACAAAAGACCCATTAAAAAGATGAAAATGCAAGCTATAGACAGAAAGCATTTGCAAACCACATATCTGACAAAGGACTAGTATGTAAAAAATATCAAAAACTCAAAACCCAACAGTAAATAAAAGGAAAAAACTCCAATTACAAAAAGGGCAAAGAGGCCGGGGGCAGTGGCTCACACCTGTAATACCAGCACTTTGGGAAGCCGAGGCAGGAGGATCACTTGAGGCCAGGAGCTCGTGACCAGCCTGGCCAACATGGTGAAACCCCGTCTCTACTAAATATATAAAAATTAGCTGCCCGCCTATAATCGCAACTACTGGGGAGGTGGAGGCATGAGAATCACTTCAACCTGGGAGGCAGAGGTTGCAGTGAGCCAAGATCCCACCACTGCACTCCAGCCTGGACAACAGGAGACTGTCTCAAAAAATAAAGAAAAAAGAAAATGGGCAAAAGACATAAAACAGGAATTTCACTAAAGAGGATTTACAAATGGAAATGGCAAATAAACATATGAAAAGATGTTCAATTTTGCTAACTATTAGGGAAATGTAAATTAAACCCACAAGAAAATATTACTACCTACCTATCAGAATGATTAAAATAAAAAATAATGACAACACCAAATGCTGGTGAGGATATGGAGAAACTGGATGTTTCCAGTGCCCAACTACTCTCTTACATGTAAAATGGTACAGCCACTCTGGAAAATAGTGTGACAGTTTCTTATAAAACCAAACACATAATTACCATATAACGCAGCAGTTGCATTCCTGGGCATTTGTCCCAGGGAAATGGAGAATTTATGTTTACATAAAAACTTGTACGAGAATGTTCATAGCAGCTTTATTCCTAATCACCAAACGCTGGAAACAACCCAGATATTCTTTAATGGATAAAGGATTAAACAAACTATAATACATCCATACCATGGAAAATTACTCAACAACAAAAAGGTATTAACTATTGACACACACAACTTGGTCAAATCGTCAGAGAATTACACTGGGTGGAAAAAAAATCCACAAAGGTTACATACTGAATGATTTCATTTGTATAACATTCTTGAAATGACAAAATTATAGACAAGAAGAACAGATTAGTGGTTGCCAGGGATTTAGGATAGAGGGTGGTAGAAGGGGGACGGGAGGGAAGTAGGTGTGATAATGTAGCCTCGTGATAACACTTCTTTAATCTTGACCATTGTGGTGGATATATAAACCGACATGGGAAAATTTCATAGACCTAAATACACACACACACGTAAAACTGAGGAAATCTGAACAAAGATGGGGAATGGTATCAATATCAATATTCTGGCTGTGATACCATCTTATAGTTTTGTATGTTCTTCTTATTAAGGGAAATTAGGTAAAGGGTACACCGGACCTCTCTGTATTATTTCTTACAAGTGTGTGTGAATCTACAATTATTTCAAAATAAAAAGTTTTAAAAAAATCCATGTAGCTCATGTACAGTTATATATTCATCATTCACTTCTTTAAGCATTTATTGAGTTGCTCTTTTGTGTGAAGCATTAGCTTATGTGCTGGTGGGATGGGGGTGGGAAGACGGAAGGTGGGCAATATACAAAGAGATACTGAACAGAGACCCCACCTTCACAGATGTCACAATTGTGATTATATGGATGTTTTTGTCATTCTTTAACATATGCGTCCTCCACTAACAGAGGGAAGAGACAGTGACTGTTTTAATAACTCTATTCCAGTACCGAACAGTGTCTGGAACATAGTAACTTTTAGATTAATACCTCCAAATGAATGAATGATTGCATCAATCAATAGAAGGGATGGTTACAATACAGTACAAAAAGTGTTTATGAAAACAGAGAAGTGGGCTGGGCACGGTGGCTCACGCCTGTAATCCCAGCACTTTTGGAGGCTGAGGTGGGCAGATCACAAGGTCAGGAGTTCGAGACGAGCCTGGCCAATGTGGTGAAACCTACTAAAACCTCTACTAAAAATACAAAAATTAGCCGGGCGTGGTGGCCATGTGCCTGTAGTCCCAGCTACTCAGGAGGCTGAGGCAGGAGCTTGAACCTGGGAGGCAGAGGTTGCAGTGAGCCGAGATCGTGCCACTGCACTCCAGTCTGAGCGACAGAGTGAGACTCTGTCTCAAAACAAACAAACAAACAAACAAAAAAAGAGAAAACAGAGCAAGTGAAGAACTAGCCCTGTCGGAGGGAACTGGTGAGGCTTCAAAGATGCGCTCTTTTAGTTGGGTCTCACAAGATAGGAGATGGGAAGTGGAGAAAAACCACTCCAAGCAAAGAGAATAGAACATTCAAACGCACAATGTGATAGGAAAAGCATTGCGTACCCTGGGCCCAGCAAAGAGTTTGGTGTGCTGCTTGAGTTTATAGGTCTTTACTGAGAGAGGCAAAGGATGAAGCTAGAAGTCTGACTGTGGATGCTACAGGAAGGAGATTTGGACTTTCACATGAACAACGTGGTGACACTAGACTTTTGAAGCCAGTGAATGATAATCAGATTTGTCAGTAAGTTAACTCTAAAGGCAGTGATAGGATTCACAGCAGGGAGAAGAGACAAGCTGAGAAACCAACACAAGAGTTGGAAGTGAATGAAAATCCTCAGTTCTTCATCATACTTGTTTTTTTTTTTTTTTTTTTTTTTTTGAGACGGAGTTTTGCTCTTGTTGCCCAGGCTGGAGTGCAGTGGCGCGATCTCAGCTCACCGCAACGTCCGCCCCGATTCTCCTGCCTCAGCCTCAATTTTCCAGAAAACTTAATTCCCAAATATACTGCGTTAATGGAAGTTAAGTCTTCAAAACTACTGTCCCGAACGGTTTATAACATTGTTATCTTTAAATCTGTGTAATGAATCATATCAGAGGGCTGTGAAAGAGAGATATTTATTGAGCATTTTAGTTGCTCTTTTTTTTTTTTTTTTTTTTTTTTTTTTTTGAGATGGGGTCTGGCTCTTTTGCCAGGCTGGAGTGCAGTGGTGCGTTCTCGGCTCACTGCAACTCCGCCTCCAGGGTTCAAGCGATTCTACCTGCCTCAGCCTCCCAAGTAGCTGGGACTACAGGCACGCGCCACCATGCCTAGCTAATTCTTGTATTTTTATTTTTATTTTTATTTTATTTTATTTTTTTGAGACGGAGTCTGGCTCTGTTGCCCAGGCTGGAGTGCAGTGGCCGGATCTCAGCTCACTGCAAGCTCCGCCTCCCGAGTTTACGCCATTCTCCTGCCTCAGCCTCCCGAGTAGCTGGGACTACAGGCGCCCGCCACCTCGCCCGGCTAATTTTTTTTGTATTTTAGTAGAGACGAGGTTTCACCGTGTTAGCCAGGATGGTCTCGATCTCCTGACCTCGTGATCCGCCCGTCTCGGCCTCCCAAAGTGCTGGGATTACAGGCTTGAGCCACTGCGCCCGGCCGATTCTTGTATTTTTAGTAGAGACGGGGTTTCACCATGTTGGCCAGGATAGTCCCGCCTCGGCTTCCCAAAGCGCTGGGATTACAGACGTGAGCCACCGCGCCCGGCTTTTGTTGCTCTTTTCTATAGATTCTTCCAGTATGAGCATGCTACTTTATAGATTTTAATTTGAAATTCCTCTTTTCCCAACTTTCAAAAGTTTGAAATAATAAACTATTCATACCTCATAAAATCTTGCATGTTGGTGTCAAATTATTAATATCTTAACCACCAAAAACGATCACTTCCACATAACATTCCAGCTATTGAGGAATTACACTTATTTCTCTTAAAACACAAAATAACTATTCTAGCAAAAAGTTAGATAGAGCTTCAGTAACTAAGATATTGATCTCTGGAGAGAATAAACCATATGCCTGAAATACAGAGAGCAACTAAGTACTTTCCATATATTTCTCTGTATATATACATGTATTTGTTTGTGATAAGCTGTAGATACAGCTGGATGTTAACTATAATATAACACTAACTTGCCTGTGGCCACCCCACCTTTCCTCCCAAGAGCAAAAAAAAAAAAAATTTAATCAGGTTGGAAAGGGAAGAAAAGTAAAGACGTTACAGAAAATGCACTGTAGGCACAGTAAAGTGACTCGTCCTCCACCTTGTTTTCTTTTGACATCATTCAACAATTTTAATAGCTCTTTTCTCACAGTAGAGAATAAGGAATATGGACTATGAAAAGAAAAATTTTTTATAAAAAGAAAATGGGGTGGAATGTATTGTAGGTAATGCTTTTGTGTCATTTTACAAGGAATAAAGACATCTAAATGGTTTTTATAAACCTCATAGATGGTTATTAAATATTTTTTGGACTTTCTAATTATGGAAAATGTTAAATAAAAAAGTAACAGAACAATATAATAAACTGCCTCATACTCAGCTTTAATAGTTATCAATTCATGGCCCACCTACTTCCCATAGCACTCCGTTATTTTGAAACAAATCCTAAATGAATCATTCCATCTATAAATATTCAGAATGTATGTCTAAAAGATAAGAACTATTAAAAAAAAAAAAACATTGGCTGCACATGGTGGCTTATGCCCGTAATCCCAGTGCTTTGGGAGGCCAAGGAAGGAGGACTGCTTGAGCACATGTAGTCAAGGCTGCAGTGAGCCACCATCACACCACCGCACTCCAGCCTCGGCAACAAGTGAGACTCTGTCTCGAAAGAACAAAAAGAAACAAAAACACCTTAATTATACCATTAGTATACCTACTTTTTTTTTTTTTTTTTGAAACAGAGTCTCACTCTGTTGCCCAGGCTGGAGTGCAGTGGCGCCATCTCAGCTGACTGCAACCTCTGCTGCCCTGCCCCAGGTTCAAGTGATTCTTGTGTTGTGTCTCAGCCTCCCAAGTAGCTGGGAATACAGGCACCCGTCACCATGCCTGGCTAATTTTTGTATTTTTAGTAGAGACAGGGTTTCACAATGTTGGCTAGACTGGTTTCAAACTTCTGACTTCAAGTGATCCGCCTGCCTCGGCTTCCCAAAGTGCTGGGATTACAGGAGCGAGCCACAGCACAAGCCTAAATTTTTTTTTTTAACCTAAAAGTTTAACAATAATTTTTTAATGCCATAAAATACAAGGTCAAATTTTCAAATTTCCTAAATCGTCCCATAAATTTCTTTTATTCTATTTTTTTCCATATGGGTCCAAATTAGGTCCATACATTGTGATCAGTTGTTCTGTCCAAAATTTTATTTTAATGGAAATAATGCAACATATTTTAAAAATTAAACTTAGAAGTTTTAATAAATTTAAATAATTAAATCTAATATAAAAAGGGTGAATAACCAGATTAAGTTGCCCTAGCAGAGCAATGTTGATCCTGTGTACTACAAATGTATGGACATGATCAAGTTAAGCACTTAGGAGAAAAGGAGGGGAGGGTTGACTTCATTTTTGCCTTTTATCAAAACACTTCCTTCATTTACAAGTTTTAGGATGATTTTTATCAAGGAAGTCCACTAAAGCATGCTAACAAAACCCTTCTGTGTTGGTTAGGTGTGGTGGCTAATGCCTGTAATAATCCCAGCACCTTGGGAGCCCAGGCAGGTGGACTGCCTGAGCCCTGGAGTTGGAGAGCAGCCTGGGCAATATAGCGAGGTCTAATATCTACAAAAAATTAAAAAATTAACCGGGTGTGGTGGCATACCTTGTAGTCCCAGCTACTTGGGAGGCTGAGGCAGGAGGATTGCTTGAACCCAGGGGTCAAGGTTGCAGTGAGTTATGATTGTACCGCTGCACTACTGCCTGGACAACAGAGTGACACACTCTGTCTCAAAAGACAAAAAAACAAAACAAAAAACCAAAACCTTATGTGATCTCTCTTTTTTTTTTTTTTTTTTTTTTTTAACATTTTCACTATTTTACTTTGACCAAATACTTTCTCCGTCATTTGAAATTAACTTGAAATCGTAGGATTTCAGAGTTGGGAGCAATTACGTGGCTTCCTAATCTCAGAGAGTAGGCAGCTTTGGTATTATTGCAATATTGGTGTTTCCAGTGAGAAAGCTACCATGAGGAAGCAATCTGCTCACAGCTACAGGCTGTATTCTAATTTGTTAACAGGTACTACTATGTAAGTATGATCAGGAAAAGTTTTATTAGCACCACATGAAATAACCTTGAATTTGATCCTTTCATAAAGGTTGGTAAAGCTAGTATTTCCTTTGACATGTTGAAAATACCCTGTTATACAAGTAATAAAGTAGTACATTTCATTTAAAATTTGAAACAATAAAGGTTAGAAACCTGTCATCCACAGAAGCATGCAGGAATCAACATAGTTAAAGTCAGACTTTTCACTATGCCATGACGAGATAATATAAAATTGTGTACTATCCATAAATAAAACATGCAGTGTAAAATATCTCATGGTACTCTGTTTTGGGACATTTGAAACCCCAGTTAGAAATTAACTAGAAGAAAGGTCATCTGGGCTCTATGGCTCATGCCTGTAATCCCAGCAATTTACATAGCTGAGGCAAGCAGATTGCTTGAGCTCAGGAGTTCGAGAGCAGCCAGGGCAACGTGGAGACACCCTGCCTCTACAAAAAATACAAAAATTAGCCAGGCAAGGTGGCACGTGCCTGTAGTCCCAGGTACTGGGGAGGCTGAGGCAGGAGGATCACTTGCATCTGGGAGGTCAAGGCTGTAGTGAGTGGCGATCCCGCCATTGCACTCCAGCCTGGGCCACAGAGTAAGCCTCTGTCTCAAAAAAAAAAAAAAAAAAAAAAAAAGAAATTAAGAAGTCTTCCAATATTTGCATATCAACTTCAGATGGTGTTTCTTAGGCTTAAAAAAAAATTATCAGTGGTTCCTGCTACATCTATTGGCAGGCAACTTCTAGATAGCATTTCATTGTGGAGTAACTTTATCAATCAAAAACAAAAAATTTTAATAGAAATTCATGGCCAGGTGCGGTGGCTCATGCCTGTAATCCCAGCACTTTGGGAGGCTGAGACGGGCAGATCACCTGAGGTCAGGAGTTTAAGACCAGACTGGCCAACATGGTGAAACCCCATCTCTACAAAAATACAAAAATTAGCCAGGCATGATGGTGGATGCCTGTAATCCCAGCTACTCAGAGGGTGGGGTGGGAGAATCGCTTGAACCCAGGAGGCGGAGATAGCAGTGAGCTCAGATTGCACCACTGCACTCCAGCCTGGGTGACAGAGTGAGACGCTGTCTCAAAAAAAAAAAAAAAAAAAAAAAAAAAAGAAATTCATGAGTCTCAGTGCAGTCTATGTAAGTGACCCTTTACATTAAACCTAGGAATCAGAATGCCCAGTAAAACAATTTAAGATACTAGTTGAGTGTTTGATATGTGCAGGGAACTATATGGGGTACATCTGCAAACTGCAGAATAAAGTATCAGAATGATACCAAATTAAATCATTAATACATTTAGTTTACAGGAAGTACTTAAAGTCAGTAATTTAAATATGAGAATTTTTAAGATTTAATTTTTAACTCTATGAGTCTTATAAAAAACCCACTAGAGATTGAGCCCATCCTGGCTAACACAGTGAAACCCCATCTCTACTAAAAATACAAAAAATTAGCCGGGCATGGTGGCGGGCACCTGTAGTCCTAGCTACTCGGTAGGCTGAGGCAGGAGAATGGCGTGAACCCGGGAGGCGGAGCTTGCAGTGAGCCGAGATGGTGCCACTGCACTCCAGCCCATGCGGCAGAGCAAGACTCTGTCTCAGAAAAAAAAAAAAAAAAAAAAAAGGAAAATAATAATAATAATCCACTAGAATTTATTTGTTCCAAGCTCTACAAGATTTAGAAAAGAAACAAAACCCTGTGTGGATTTTGCAAATTTAGAACATTGACAATGGTCTGACTTCAATCCTGTTTCTTTTATTGTTTAGATTGACTCCATTCATTTTCTCCCAGAGCCCCTAATGTACTAAGACTCCTTTATCTTGTACGCTGTCTGAATATTTTTCCTGATTTACCAAAATACAAAGATTCAAGCTCTTGATGATTTTAAAACAAGGCAAAAGCATGTGTCATAGTAAATATATTCCACCTGATTCAGGTAAGGCCAGTACAGAGTTGATGTGTTCAGTTACTATATAAAAGTGCAGGTGTAAATCTCTGTTAATATACAGAACAGACAGAAGACCACATTGTAACACATCCATTCATCTTGCCTGGCTCACAGGGGAGAAGCAGTGTTCACATCAACAATACCTATTCATATTTTGAGAATGATGGAAATCCCACCTAAGAAATGTGACTTCAACGATACCACTTTATGGCATGTTTGATAATGCAAAAAATACATGGCAATTGGAACTTTTTTATTTTACAGTCCTGTTTTTTAATCACTTGCATCTGCCTTTCTCTCCACTGTCTCAATTCATATTTGAAACGAATGGGAAAACTTTTGCAAAAGTAACACACACAAAAAAGCTTCCTCTTAACTGCAAAATAAATCATGACCAACGAATAATATCACTGTTAAAAATACTATTAACAGTATTATGGCTTTAAAAATAATAGTACTTTATTTTCTGATAATTAATAACATTTATTTTTCTTTTTCTCATGCTTTTTCAAAGTCTGGTGCCCCCTGTTATATTTACACTTTATTTCTTTAGTTCTTTATTGAATCACCCAGCATGTCTTTGGTTAACTTCCTCTTGTTAATACCCATGCCCCTCTTCACCTTGTCAATGTTAATTAGAACCTTAATCTGTTTTTCCAAGGTGTTAGCCAGTTAAAGGATCACTAGCAAATTTCATGAGGTTAGTCTACTGAATCACTTACTTATTAAGTAAAGTGTTAAAAAACCAATCTTACTGAACCATATCCACTTTCTCGAAGCAGCTGCCACTAAACTTGTATTTATATTTAGTGTAGTGACATAAATTTGAAGTAAGACTTTTACTAAGATGGCAATGAAAATGTCTATTTTTTTAAGGCCAGATCAGGATAGAAACTTTAAAAATAATACAAAGTAGAATAGATTAAGGAGGCTGAAATACAGTCCTTAGAATGGACAAGAAATATTCATTAATTCCTGTAATAACGGGTTACTTTGGACAAATTCAACATTTCTCCTTTCTTAAGGATGATCTTAAAAGGGTTCGTAACCAAGAAGTTTGAATGCAAAACGAACAAAATTAAGAAATCCTGAACAGGCAGGAATAGAAGAGGAAGGAAGGCTGGTGATAGTCTAAGAGAAGACTTGTAGCAGGAGCTCCTGTAGAGCAGATGAAGACCAAGGAAAAAGCCATGTGTTTGGGGAGATAAGTGTGCATGCTTTCAAGCCCTGGCTGCTCGAAAGAAATGTCAGACACTGGCTTATGTTTCTGGTGGAGAAAAAAACAGACATGTTCTCAAGCCATGAGTGTCTTTGTTAGGACATACAATATAATAATGCTGCTCACCCATTCTGCTTGAAGAAAAAAAAAAATGAACTTATGTTCCTGGAAACCAAGTTCTTATGGTCTACCTGCTGTAGAATCTCCTTATAACTGGAAAGAAACCAAGAGTTGTATTGGAGACAGAGATATTGATTAAGGAGTGACTTAGAACACTTTATAAGAATAAAGACTAAGAAAAAAAATCCACCTTGAAAAATCCATGCAACAATGCAGGCTTGAAAATGAAGTGGAAGAAGTATAGTTAGAGAGAGATGAATATTGATATGGTAATGATATACTGTTAAAGTTAAAGAAATAAAGCAGCATAAAAAACAATATATGTACTATAACTGTCCTAATTACTGTTTCTAAAAATACTTTACCTGAAAAAAAAGTCTGAAAGGCTATCAAAATATATCTAGGTATAGAATATAAATTTTATTTTGTTCTAACTACTCACATGTATTTTTTATTTATTAAAGCCAAAAGCATGTATTACTTATATAGCTATTAAAAATATATGAAAAGAACTGTCTTGGGTCAGGGACTTCTCACCACTTTGCTCGGAAGAGGAGAACGGGTTAAGGGTAACGAAGGAGGTCTTAGCTTCCATATCTACTCATTTACTAATAAGACTTCTAGTTGGAAACTCCCAACATCAGGACTGATAAAGAACTGATTTGGCAACATCTTAAAATAGGGAAATTATAACTTCAAAGTGACATATATTTGTCATTACTTTGAGTGAAATGAATAATTGTACAGTGTGCCTGCTAAGCTATAGAACATATTACTAATAAATTTCTATCCTATAGAAAATACAAAATACTGTTTTTTGGCATCTTTTAGAAAGAATAAAACATTTATATAAAAATTTCAAACTGAGGGTTATAAACTAATTTTTGAACAAAATACTGTACTTGAGTTCCCACTATTATTAACACTCAAAATACACAGCTTGAATAATTAGCGGAAATGTGGATTCAACAGGCCTAACTGGTAGCCTATATAATTACATCACATAGCTATGGTTTTGGCAGGCAAATGCACTTAAAAGCATAGGAAAAGATATGTTCAATGCATAGCTAAAAGAATGAAACATTTATACAGAACAGAAAGTTTAATCTTTCTACATATGCCTAAGATAACTCAAGGTATTTTCTAATTCTAACTTGTCTATCTGTGGTTACTATTCTATCTGTAGGTACTCCTAATAAGCAATAATACTATAAGTTTTACATTGAAGCTATTATGTAAGCTTCCTCAATTTAAAAATCTCTTTGTATATGCATTCGTCTTCATCCTTCAGTTTTCCTTTATCAGGTCAAGCAATTCTCTCCAACAATAGGCCTTTTTTCTTTTTTTAGACCAGGTCTCGCTCTGTCACCCAGGCTAGGGTACAGTGGCATGATCATGATCCTGGCTCACTGAAGCCTTGACTGCTCGTGCTCAAGTAAGCCTCCACCTCAGCCTCCTGAGTAGCTGGGATCACAGGCATGTGTCACCACACCCAGCTAATTTTTTTTAAAAAAATTATCATTTATAGAGATGAGGTCTCACTTTATTGCTCAGGCTAGGTGGGCTCCCGCATTCCTCCTACTTAGGCCTTCCCAAGTGCTGGGATTACAGGTATGAGCCACAAGGCTCTTAATTCTTTATCCTACTACCTTTTCACTTCATTAATGCACCCCTCCCATTTGTCTTTAATCCGTAGTTGCTTCCTCTCTCCCAAATCCTCTTTTTGGCCTATAGCATGCTCAAGGAGAGGGAGCTTTTCCTGACAGGAAGATGCTCTGGCAACTCACTAGCTCCAGCCTCCTCATTTCCAAATCCAACAGGAGTCCTCTCAGGTCATATCCTTCCATAACCTCTATGCAGCATCTCCTTACAAGGTTGTTTCTTGGTTTGTGTGGCACTGTCCTCTGGGAGTTTCTTTCCAACCCACCTCTTCGGGCTTATCCTACTTCTCTCGACCTCTGAGCACAAAACTCTGTGCTGAGCTTCTTCTCTCTACCCTACACTTTCTCTCATTTATCTGATTCACTCCTATTCTTTTAGCTCTCTATGCCAAGTCGTTAATGCCCTCAATAAATCTCTCACAAGCTGCTTTTCTCCTTTTCCATTGAAGCTGTCCTAGTTCCAGAACCTCACTACTAGTCCAAGTTCTCATTCTCAATTTCTTTCTTCCTTTAAGTCATTCTACAAACTATTGATGGAGTAATCTTTCAAAGGCTCTGATTGCATCAGTCTTTTCTATTCAGATATCTTAAATGGTTCCTCACTACCTACTGTTCAAAGTTCAAACCTCTTGTTATGTGGCTCTAAGGCTTTTGATTTGCCACTATCCCTGAGTATCCTACATTTTGTTCACGATGTCTGAACTAGGCCAAAAAATACATTATGTCCACCACGCCTGCTGAAAAGGTATCCAGCATTCAAGACTCAGTTCAAACTCCATCTCCATGTTACCCCATCTCCCTAGTATGGAAGTAATCTCTTCCTTCTTCATGTATAGAAAGTACCTGACAACTTCTTGTTGACCCTGATGTCATTCTGTCTTGCTTTTAAAGGACATGGACCTTTCTTAAGTCCATTAATTGAACACAACTTGCATCAGGATTCTTATTTGCTTTCCATACTGCCTTCAATGGAGGAGGAAGTGTTAAACACAGACTGTTCATCTGGAATTAAAGACTACTTGTCCGACATCTGAGCTAAAGTCTGCTTCTGCCTTATTTCTGAAGAAGAGATATGGGATAACAAATTAGCTAAATACACAATATTATGTGTGTTTTTGTGAGGGGTGGGGGAGGGATAAGTGCTGAATAAATGACTCAAATAATTTCTTTTTTTTTTTTTTTTTTAGAATAGGTCTCACTCTTGTCGCCTAGGCTGGAGTGCAGTGGCGCGTTCTCAGCTCACTGCAACCTCTGTCTCCCAGGTTCAAGCAATTCTCCTGCCTCAGGCTCTCAAGTAGCTGGGATTACAGGTGCTCACCACCACACCCAGCTAATTTTTGTATTTTTAGTAGAGTCGGGGTTTCACCATGTTGCCCAGGCTGGTCTCAAACTCCTGACCTCAGGTGACCGCCCGCCTTGGCCTCCCAAAGTGCTGGGATTACAGGCATGAGCCACTATGCTGGCTGATTCAAATCATGTCAAAGCATTTTTATTTTAGTTATTTTACAAAAAGTAACTATGAGCAATTCCACTGTAGGTATATACCCAAGAGAATGGAAAAATACATTCATGTAAAAACTTGTATATTTACAGTCAAAGAAGCATTATTAATAGCCAAAAAGCGGAAGCAACCAAAATATCCATCAACTCTTGAATAATCAGAATGTAGCATACAGACATAATGAAATATTATTTGGCCATAAAAAGGAATCATCGGCCGGGCGCGGTGGCTCAAGCCTGTAATCCAAGCACTTTGGGAGGCCGAGACGGGCGGATCACGAGGTCAGGAGATCGAGACTATCCTGGCTAACATGGTGAAACCCCGTCACTACTAAAAAATACAAAAAACTAGCCGGGCGAGGTGGCGGGCACCTGTAGTCCCAGCTACTGGGGAGGCTGAGGCAGGAGAATGGCATGAACCGGGAGGCGGAGCTTGCAGTGAGCCAAGATCGCGCCACTGCACTCCAGCCTGGGCCACAGAGCGAGACTCCGTCTCAGAAAAAAAAAAAAAAAAAAAAATACAAAAAACTAGCCGGGCGAGGTGGCGGGCGTCTGTAGTCCCAGCTACTCGGGAGGCTGAGATAGGAGAATGACGTAAACCCGGGAGGCGGAGCTTGCAGTGAGCTGAGATCCGGCCACTGCACTCCAGCCTGGGCGACAGAGCGAGACTCCGTCTCAAAAAAAAAAAAAAAAAAAAAAAAAAAAAGGAATCATCACTGATGTACGCTACAATGTGGATGAATCTTGAAACATTATGCTAAGTGAAGATGTCAGACACAAAAAGGCACATATTGTCTTGTTCCATTTATACAAAATATCCAGAGTAGGCAAATCCATAGAGACACAAAGTAAATTAGTGCTTACCAGGGGTTGGGGATAACTGCGAGTGGCTGCTAACAGGTACAAAATTCTTTTTGGTATAATGAAAATGTTCTAGAGTTAGATAGTGGTGAGGGTTGTAATAACATCACAAATACACTAAAAATATGAATTTTATACTTTAAAAAGGTAAGTTTTATACTATACAATTTTATCTAAAAAACAAAAACAAAAACAAAAACAAAACAACAAAAACACAGTTATGAGTTTCACCCCCCAAATGACAGCTTCAATTTGTGGTGTAATGGAAAAGAGCTCTGACCTTTTCAATCAGCAAATCTAGGTTTAAGCCAAATCTGCCACTTAACTCTCTTACTTAACTGTGGCATCTTTAGGATGCGGCTAAACTTCTCTAAGCCTTCATAACCTCATCTATAAAGTGAGGATAGAATGCCTTACAAAGTCACTGTGAGACTCACAATATAACATAAAATTATTAATTCAAATGAACAAAACCTTATAGTTATTTCGTATGCCTACAATGATTTTTTAAAAATCCTAAACTGTATTGAATAGCCCGTAACTTCACTGAATAGTCCACAACTTTTTATTGTTGCTATGTTATCTAACCAGCTTTTTTATTGTCATATATGAATGACATCTTGGGGCTATGTAGCACTTATCCTGTAGGCACTAATAGAACAGTAGAGAGTTATTTAATTCTAATCTTCACAATGAGAGGTAGCATGGCACAACAGTTATAAACACAGGCATAGAACTGAGTTTAAGTCCAGGTTCTGCCATAGATCTTGAACAAACCACTTAACCTCTCTGAACATTGGTATACATCCCTGTAAAGTCTATGTAACAATATGTGTGTGAATCTACAAAAATATCCATTATAGAGGTTTGTCGAGATACTCATTATATAAAGCATATATTGTAATACCTAGCACCTAACAAGCACTCATTCAGTAATTGTTATTGCTGTTGTCCATCCCGTGGAGCAACAAGTTTAAATGACTGGTCTTCAGCTACAAGACAAATTTGAGGCCAGGCATGGTGACTCATGCCTGTAATCCCAGCACTTTGGGAGGCTGAGGAGGGTGGATCACCTGAGGTCAGGAGTTCGAGACCAGCTTGGCCAACATGGTGAAACTCTGTCTCTACTAAAAATACTCAGGAGTTCGAGACCAGCTTGGCCAACATGGTGAAACTCTGTCTCTACTAAAAATACAAAAAATTAGCTGGGTATGGTGGTGGGCACCTGTAATCCCAGTTACTTGGGAGGCTGAGGCAGAAGAATCGCTTGAACTTGGGAGGTGGAGGTTGCAGTGAGCCGAGGTTGTGCCATTGTACTCCAACCTGAGCAACAAGACCAAAACTCCATCTTAAAAAAAAAAAAAAAAAAAAAAAAAAGGCTGGGTGCAGTGCTTCACGCCTATAATCCCAGCACTTTGGGAGGCCGAGGCGGGCGGATCACTTGAGGTCAGGAGTTTGAGATCAGCCTGGTCAACATGGTGAAACTCCGTTTCTACTAAAAATACAAAAATTGACCGGGCGTGGTGGCACATGCCTGTAATCCCAGCTACTTGGGAGGCTGAGGCACGAGAATCGCTTGAACCCGGGAGGCGGAGGCTGCAGTGAACTGAGATCGCACCATTACACTCCAGTCTAGGTGACAGAGTAAAACTCTGTCTCAAGAAAAGAAATTAAAAAAAAAAAAAAAAAAAAAAAGGAAATCTGAGGCATAACTAGGAATAGAGAAGTAGTTTGTATACTTGTTGAGGTAACTGGAACAGGGGATGATTCAGTGCCCTTCCTTTGTGTTTTTCTAGTATCATATGGGTCTCTGCAGCATTGCTGTACCTAAATAGTTCAATTGTTTCCTTATTAGTTAAGGAAGAAACATAGTCCTATTCAGCACTAGTCCAAGGCCTGACCCGAGTAGATGCTCAGCAAATATTTATTGAGTAAATAAATGGACAGAGAGTATGGTGTTACTGGCTGCATCTACAGCCAAGCATCAAAACAAACTCAAAGCATTAACTAGACATTTTCAAATATCCATACTCTTACATATATAAAACATTTTACATTTTAAAAGTTTTCATTTAGGTGTCCTATAAGCTCCTTGGCATTAATACAAAGCAAAGTATACATTATTTAAAAAGATAGGAGACTGATTATAACACCCAATTGAAGTAATAAGTATTCCTATCTTTAAGCATCTGAATATATACTTCATCATGCCTAACAGAATTCCCTAATAGTTTTTGCAGGGCACACCTTCACAGAGCCTCACCTTATAACACAGTAGGCACTTAATTGTACTTGGGTTACTTGAAGAATTGGGTAAAAATGCTTCTTGGTTGTGTAAAATTAAATGATTACATTTAATCTATAGTTAAAGATGGAAAGCTGTTAATATCAAAACTATACCTCTCCAATGGCAGCTGGCTATATCACTTTAATCCCAGCACTTTGGGAGGTCAAGGCAGGTGGATCACAAGGTCAGGTGTTTGAGACCAGCCTGAGCAACATGGTGAAACCCCGTCTCTACTAAAAATACAAAGTGGTGGCGTGCGCCTGTAATCCCAGCTACTCAAGAGGCCGAGGCAGGGAGAATCACTTGATCCCGAGAGGCAGAGGTTGCAGTGAGCCTCTGCAGATTGCGCCACTGCACTCTAGCCTGGGTAACAGAGCGAGACTGTCTCAAAAAAATAAAATAAAATAAAAAACATATATACAAATATATGTGTGTATGTGTATCTGTATAGATACACACACATATATAGTTTCTCAAAAAGAAAAGCAAACATATCAATCTGTAACCAATTACAAAACTGTCTTCATTTGTCTCACATTTTTCTGTAAATGAGGTGACAGACTGGACGCAAATAGGAAAAATATTCAGGTACCTTCAACATTACTATATTACTAGGGTTACTGATTTGATTTGATTTATTTTTATTTTATTTAATTTTTGAGACAGAGTCTCGCTCTGTTGCCCAGGCTGAAGTGCTGTGGCACGATCTCAGCTCACTGCAACTTCCACCACTGGGGTTCAAGCAATTCTCCTGCCTCAGCCTCCTAAGTAGCTGGGATTACAGGCGTGCGCCACTATGCCTAGCTAGTTTTGTATTTTTAGTAGAAAAAAGGTTTCACCATGTTGGCCAGGCTGGTCTCGAACTCCTTACCTCAGGTGATCCATCTACCTCAACCTCCCAAAGTGCTGGGATTACAGGAGGGAGCCACCATGCCTAGCCTGAGTTGACTTTAGATAAGCATGATGAAATACATTTACTATTTGTTCTTTCTCTTCAAAATCAGTTTCCTTCGCATTATGCTAGGAACTGTGAAAGATTTAGCTAAAAGATAGTGTTTGTATTCAAAATGTTTACATTAGTGAAGGTACAAGTGTGTGTGATATAAGACACTACACACATTTTTGTTCATTGGTTTGCCAAATTAAAAGTCACTTGAGAATTTGCAGGAAAATAGTAGGAGTAGGAAAAGCATCCAACAGGAAGTACACTTTACACAGGATCTTGAAGGAATGGTAAAATCTGAGTAGGCAGCGAGAAGCTCCAAGCAAGGGCTTTTTCGGTGAAGTAAAAGGCACAGACTTGAATGAGTTTGGTGTGTTTGAGAGACTGACTTCAACAGAACAGAAAGAATAGGCCCAAGATCATAGGAAATGAAGTTGGATAAACAGTGTACAGGCAAATCAGAAAGGGTGTTGAAAGTCAAGCAGAAGTTAGGTTTAACATAGTGGAAAACAGGGAACCACTGAAGCTCTCTGAAAAGGGAGTGACATGCTAGAATTAGCATTTAAAGATTCATCATGATGAGTTGGAAAAAAGAGACTGAAATGAAAGCAGGCCACTGTGGTAGTCCAGGAATGAGGCAACAAGGGTCTGAATAGGATAGGTGCAGAGGTACAGTGCATTTTAGCAGCAATGTAATGAGCCTTGAGACTATAATGTTAGGAATTCTCAGAAACAAGGAAAAACATGGAATAATCCAGGAGTTGGCTAGGAGACAAAGGGGTTACACCACAGATTAACACCCTGAAATTTTAAACACTAGAAGTATATTCACAACGGCTAAACATTTTTTTTTCAAGTATCCTATAAGGAGTTTCCCTGTTTGGTTTAGTGAATTTACTGCAGGTGTCCCCTAAATTTCACATCTGTTTTGCTAACATGTCCCCATGAAAATCTGCTTCTGTAAGAATTAGTTTTAATATTTTCAATACATCAACAAAGTTAACCCATTACAAGATATGAACCCTAGAGTCTCAGATGGTGAGAAGAGAAAACATTCTTTATATAGTAGTTGCCCTTATGTGTGGGGAATATGTTCTAGAACACCCAGTGGATTTATGAAACCATAGATAGTACAGAACTCTATATATACTATTTCCTTTCCTATACATATATAACTACAATGAAGCTTAATTTATAAATTAGCCACAATGCTCTTGCACTTTGGGGCCATTATTAAGTAAAATCAGGGTTACTTGAACAGAAGCACTGAGGTACCACGACAGTCAATCTGATAACCAAGACAACCAGCTACTAAGTGACGAACAGGCAGGTAGCATCTACAGTGTGGATAGGCTGGACAAAGGGATAATTCATTTCCCTGGCTAGAAGGAGTAGGTCAGCAGGAGATTTCATCGCACTACTCAAAAGGGTAAGCAATTTAAAACTCATGAATGGGGCCAGGCACAGTGGCTCACACCTGTAATCCCAGCACTTTGGGAGGCCAAGGTCAGAGGATCGCTTGAGGCCAGCCTGGGCAACATAACAAGACCCCATGATATGGTTTGGCTGTGTCCCTACCCAAATCTCATCTTGAATTGTGGCTCCCACAATTCCCAAGCATTGTAGGAGGAACTCAGTGGGAGGTGAGTGAATCATGGGGGTGGGTCTTTCCTGTGCTGTTTTCATGAGATCTGATGGTTTTATCAGGGGGAGTTTCTCCGTACAAGCTCTCTTTTCTGCCTGCTGCTGTCCATGTAAGACGTGACTTGCTCCTCCTTGCCTTCCGCCATGACTGTGAGGCCTCCCCAGCCATATGGAACTGTAAGTCCATTAAACCTCTTTCCTGTATAAATTACCCAGCCTCAGATATGTCTTTATTAGCAGCATGAAAACAGACTAATACACCCTGTCTCTACAATTTTTTTTTTTAAAATTAGCTATCTGGGAGGTTGCGGCAGGAGGGCCCCTTGAGTCCAGGAGTTTGAGTCTGAGGCTGCAGTGAGCTACGATCGCACCACTGCACTCCAGCGTAGGTGGCAAAGTGAGACTCTGTCTCAAAATAAATAAATAAAAATAAAATAAAACTCATGAATAGTTTATTTCTGCAATTTTCCACTTTAGTATTTTCAGACCACAGTTCACCATGAGTAATTAAAACTACAAAAAGCAAGACTGAGGATAAGAGGGGACTATTGCATTCAAATATACATGTAAAATATCCATGTTCTATTGTCACCAAAACAAAAAAATTTTTTTTAGCTGATCTAAAATCTTAAGACATAGTCCTAACTTTATCTGAGGGGTGCACTCAGAAGAAAACAAACACACTCTACTGAGAAAATAACATTTTAAGAAATCAACACTTCTCCATGTTGTTTCCTGAGTTGTTCCATCAAATTGGTAGGAAATTATCTCACTTGAAACAAAATGAAAAATGTCACTAAAGTGAAATTTGTCAGAGTATATAATGATTTTGATGAATAATTATTAAATCTACAGTCAATCCCTGCCTCCTTCTTCTGGTACTTTCTAAATACTTCTATTATTATAATGTTGATTTTATTATCTATACATAATGCCATGTGTTGTTATATCTCTTTCCATGATCATTTTCTGGTGAAGTTATGAATGAGAACTGAAATATCCAAAAATGGCAAAAATAAGCATAACTATTCTTGCACACTGAGCTCCTCCTTTACAGTGTGTGGCCAAAATTATGCTTTTCATACATTATTTCATTTAATCCTCACAACAATCCTGTGAGGTAGGTACTATAATTATATCCATTTTACAGAAGAAGAAACTGAGGTTTCGGGGAGGTTAAGGGATTTGTGCAAAGTCACAAAGCTAGTAGGTGGCAGACATGTTTATCTGCCACACTCTTATTAAACATTAAACTACCCTGCCAATCCCAAACCTATGTGACAGAAACCGAAAGTAAGAAATATAAGAAACCTGGACATGCTGCTGATTGTGTAAAAGGATTAGAGAAGGTCATCAATTCTAAGAACTGTAAGATACAAATGATAGATTCCTTGACTCACTTCCAACCTTTCCTTGAACTGAAAACATGGCATTCTATGCCTGAAGGAGAATGGGACACTACTATGCACTGGGAATTTAACTGTCCCCTCCCCTCTTTTAGTAGGATAACTTGCATTACTATTTGATGGTATTGACAAGATCTCAATATCTTCTCAATGTGGTCACTTTTTTTTTTTTTTTGAGATGGAGTCCCACTCTGTCGCCCAGGCTGGAGTACCGTGGCTCGATCTCGGCTCACTGCAACCTCCATCTCCCAGGTTCAAGTGATTCTCATGCCTCAGCCTTCTGAGTAACTGGGATTACAGACTTACACCACCACACCCAGCTAATTTTTGTATTTTCAGTAGAGACGGGGCTTCACCATGTTGGCCAGGGTGGTCTCAAACTCCTGGTCTCAAGTGATACGCCCATCTCGGCCTCCCAAAGTGCTGGGATTACAGACGTCAGCAACCACGCCTGGCCTCAATTTGATCACATTTAAAAAAATGCTATGGCCATGTGCAGTGGCTCACACCTGTAATCCCAGAGCTTTGGGAGGCAGAGGCAGGAGGATCTCTTGAGGCCAGGATTTTGAGACCAGCCTAGGCAACACAGCAAGACTCCCTCTTTACAAAAAAAAAGAAACTTTAAAAAATTAGCCAGGCATGGTGGCACATGCATGTAGTCTCGGTTGCTGGGGAGGTTGAGGCAGGAGGATTACTTGAGCTCAGGAGTTCAAGGCTGCAGTGAGCTATGACTGTACTGCTGCACTCCAACCTGGGTGACAGAGTGAGACTGTCTCAAATAAAATAAATAAATAAGCAAGCTACTACTTAGATCAGCCAGTTTAAGACTAACTAGGTTGGTGACATAAAAATGATTTCTTAATAGAATATGCAGTGACCCGAGCAACTTGTGTAACTCCTACCAGTGAAACTAACCTTTAAAAAATGTTCTTAGTACATGAAATGTATTCATAAGATACTTCTAAAAATAACTCCCCACTGTAATTCCCTCCTTATGCATCTGGGCAGAGATGTCATATTTCCTTCACAAAGCTTCCTTTTATGTTGCAACAGTAAGAATCTCAATTTCAAGCTAAACCAGAACAATCGAGAACTATCAACTTTTTCATAAGACATGATTATTTGTATTAGTATGCTATATTTTATATAAATTGTCCACATGTGATGGGACATCCTTACATTTTAACTCAGAACTATTTTTAACTAGAAAATAAAGCAGTTGTAGTTTTAAATTCTGTCATCCTTCCTCCGTCTTTTTTTCTGCTAACACATGGCTTTCCACAAAAGGGTCAGTGTGATCTCTGCAGATCAGATATGAGGAATATGGCCACGATAAACTATAGAAGGTTAAGCACATTTTAAGTAATTCAGGAGTTTAAAACTTGTCATCTGTGTATAAAACAAGCAAACTGTTATAAGTGGTTAAATAAACATGTACAAATTAATAGGATGCAGTCTGTAACTTCTACTTTTTCCTTCAACGAGTGTCATTTTGGCAGGCAGCCATATAATCTGCAATAATCTGTCATCATGAAGCACCACCCACTTCCTCTGCTTCACCCCCATCCAGGCTATGACTGGGATATTTCTGGACTGCTAATATAACATTCAGACAATCATAAAAGGCCTCTCTATGAAAGCTGAAATTTATATAATTTGTACTTTTAAGTTTTAAACATTCATAAATCTTAAGGAAAAAGCACATGCTATATGACATCACATTTTAAAGATTATCTGATACTTAAAATTTCCTTTCTCATACATTAGAAAGAATAGCGCCCCCATTAGTAATATCTACTGCAATGCTTCTTAAATGAAAACATCCTATGTATAATTATAAGACTTAATTTACACATTTAACCTGCACAGTATTATGAGTTTGGATATCACAGTCACATGTTAGCCTATGCATTTCATTTAAACCTCATTCCAAGAGACTAGTGAAGTTGGTAAAGAAATTATTAAGGTAGCTTTCCTGATTTATAACATATTTTGCATTAACTTTTTAACATACAAATGATGACATGTCAAAAAAAAAGTATCTGTTTTCCTACTTTAACTAAATTCATTTTATGGGACTATAGTAGTCATATAAATTGTTAATAATCTAATGGCCAACATGTTTTATTTTTATACTTTAATAAGTAGCTAACCCTATGTATTAAATTGATTTTAAAAGTTACAAAACAAAATAAATGTGACCAAACCCTCTGACTTTTCTGTCTCTAAATTTGGTATTACATTCAAGAAACTGCTCTGCTTTCTATACTATTTTCCCTTTCTGTGAATGAAGAAAAACAGGAGGCAGGCTTGTTACTTTTAAAGATCTCTAGGATGAATAGTTTGCCACTTTGAGTAGCTTGATTGTGAAATATTGTTTTAAAGTAATAATATCATCCATTAGCATAAACTGCATCCATTTAAGATGACCTTTAACATATTTCAAGTTTTTTGTTTAAAAGACTCTTCCGACAAAATTTTGCTATTTTATTTGATGCTCAGCATTTACCTTGCTTAATCAGAAGAAAAAAATTAAATCTTTTCTGAAAAAATTACCACTTTTATTTGTAGAATATCAAGCTACAAATTAAATAGAGCACATGAATCCAATGACTTTTGAGGTTGATTACTCTCAGCTGGATTTTGAGCTAAGGCCATAAATATTTCACATGAACTTCAACAGAGTTTACTCATTTTTTAACAGTGTTTAGACACAAACCATAGTTATAATAAAACATTAAATGTAAAATAAAATACCAATGACACTTACTCACAGTAGATCTCAAATGCATGTCCTATATTTCCAGTTCAACATATTAAGACTTTAAAAATTCTGTATTTAGCTACAACAATCAATACGATTTCCCCAGAGATGGCTTCATTTAAAAAACTGCCTCTTCCTCACAGGAAAAACTGAACTTAAGTTATAAGAACACCGCAGGCTATCAGCACCTTCATCCCGAGAAAGGAAGTTATTACAGACACTTAGTTTTATAAGTGAGGCTTAAAGAGAGTACTTCCTGGTCAGACAGCTAACGTCAACAGCAATTTATACAGCTTCGCATTTAGACATTTTAGAAAGAACTCTCTAAAAATTTTTCCAGAATTTCCCCCCCGTACCTACAAAAGAGGAAAACTTGCTCAAGCTAATCTTATGTAAAAAATCTATGAAAGTCTATCAATGCTCACCGTTATGGTATCAAGTAGATATCAGAACTGGTTACTATTATTGATAATTATATCAGCTTAAGTTTTAATTATTTTACAACTTAGGCACCCTCCACTCTCCCTGCATACCAGAGTAAGGTTTCATGGAATGCAATATTAGAAAGAAAAGAACCAATTTACTTACAGGAGGACAACTCACCATTTCTTGATAATGAAGAAAAGGCAACCATTCTCATTTTAATTTGCAAATTGAAAGTTAATTCTCTTTTAAACTTATGTATTAAAAAATCGTCAAGAAACTTGGTACAATACTAAAAAGGAACTGCAGATAAAAACAGCGTGACCTGCGTGCCACACATTACTATCAGTATTGCAAGCTGAAGTATTTCCTGTTACAACGCCCATTGGTTCCCACAGGTGCAAGTGCCTATGGGTGGCGGCAATTCACCCCTCCTTTTGTAAGAGATCCACTAAAGGAGAGTTAAGATTGGCACAAGCAATGCTAGGAACTATTCGAACAGAACTACCTTGGGCTAATACCGAGAGACACCCAAACTAGACTGATTGTGAATTGATGATTACCTAATTCAAAAAAGCTGGAGAAAATTGATTTCAATACTTTCATTATTTTTCCAAGATGCACGATTATTAAGAATGCATGGGGCTGGACACAGTGGCTCAAGCCTGTAATCCCAGCACTTCGGGAGGCCGAGGCAGGCAGATCACTTGAGGTCAGGAGTTTGACACCAGCCTGGCCAACATGGTGAAACCCCATCTTTACTAAAAATACAAAAATGGCTGGGCATGGTGGCAGGCGCCTGTAATCCCAGGTACTCGGGAGGCTGAGGTAGGAGAATCGCTTGAACCCGGGAGGTGGAGGCTGCAGTGAGCCAGGATCGCACGACTGCACTCCAGCCTGGGTGACAGAGCTAGACTCTGTCTCACAAAAAAAAAATTATGTGATTTTATTCAACAAATATTTACTAATTGGCTTCTATGTGCAGGGTACTGTTCTAGGCACTAGGTAGGAATACAATAATGAACAAAATAAAGTCCCTGTGGTCATCCATATACTATCTAGTGAACTTCTGAGGATTTCATATATAATGAGGAAACTTCCACAAAGGCAGAGACTAAGAAATTTGTATGGAAATTTGGAAACTCAATTGTAGTTAGCGTAGTTACTAACAAGCATTGTAATAAGTGGTCACCACTTTAAACCTGAACAGAACTTTTCCAGAAACTGTCACACAAAAGTAGCATTCTTTATATTTTAATTGTTTTTAAAAGGGCATGTTGGAGGTAAAAGCATATATTGCAGCAGGGAAAAGGAAAAACTTCTCACTATGAGTCATCAGTGACTAAGTTCTTTTAATTCAGGCTTAAAACACATTTCAAACCCAATTACATGTACATGCAGAAAACTGATAACAACCCTAAATTAACATCAGAAGCTTGATTTCACCAATTTTCAGGGTCAATATCAGCATCTAAGCAAAACAAGTGAAGTTTTTTTATCAAGGGATAATGCCCCTGTACTGAATTTTATTATTATTTTGATCTTATTAGACTTTAATGCCTAAAAGCCATGTCATCAAGCTTCCACTAGACTTCATTACAGTGAACAGTTTTCTTAGGTTTTAGCCAGAATGAGATACAGTCATCTTGGATGTATGGTGTGGTGGTAGGAATGGCTTGAGTTTGTATTCAATGAAATAAAAATATAGTAAATTCAAGGCTGCTCCAAGAAAAATGTAAAACCCCGAGAGCAGAGTTTGCAGATGAATACGACTCTTCCAAACTATCATTTACTTCCTTAGAATTTTTTTTTAATTATTATTATTATTTTTATTTTTTTTTGAGACGGAGTCTCACTCTTTCACCCAGGCTGGAGTGCAGTGACACCATCTTGGATCACTGTAACCTCTGCCTCCCGGGTTCAAGTGATTCTCATGCCTCAGCCTCTAAGTAGCTGGGATTACAGGCGTGCACCACCACATCTAGCTAATTTTTGTATTTTTAGTAGAGACGGGAGTTTTACCATGTTGGCCAGGCTGGTCTTGAACTCCTGACCTCAAGTGATCCACCTGCCTCAGCCTCCCAAAGTGGTGGGATTACAGGTGTGAGCCACTGCACCTGGCTAGGATTTTATTTGCTTATTATTTTTTTTAATTTCAACTTTTATTTAGATACAGGGGGTACATGTACAGGTTTGTTACATGGGAATATTGCATGATGCTGAGGTTTGGGGTATGGATCCCATCACCCAGGTAGTGAGCATAGTCACCAAAAGGTAGTTTTTCAAACTATTAATAAATAATAATAATAATAATAATAATAAAAAACATGCTGGTGAGGCTTCAGCCAAAAGGGCATGCTTATACACTGATGGTGTGAATGTAAATTAGGACAGCTACTGTGGAAAGCAGTCTGGAGACTTCCTTATTTTTAAAATAACGAAACCTTTTCAGCCAACGAATCGGAGGAACTCTCAAAGCCAAATTTCTCTATTTAGTCAGTCAAGAAATATTTATTGTGCAACTACTAACTGCTAGGCACTGTTCTATGAGTTGGAGATATAGCAATTAATAAAGCAAAAATCCTCGCTTTCATAGACCCTAAAATTTAGGGGTGTCCAATCTTTTGGCTTCCCTGGGCCACACTGGAAGATGAAGAATTGTCTTGGGCCACACATAAGATACACCAACACTAACAAGAGCTGATGGGCTTAAAAAAAAAAATCTGTGCATAAATCTCACATAAAAATCTCATAACGTTTTAAGAAAGTTTACAAATTTGTGTTGTGCCCCATTGAAAGCCACCCTGGGGTGCATGCAGCCTGCGGGCTACGGGTTGGACAAGTTTGCACGTAGGAATATAAGACAAACAAGCAAAATATCTGGCATGTGAGAAGGTGGTAAGTGCTATGGAGAAGGATACGGTAGGAAAGATGGAACAATAAGTTTCTTTGTTCATAGTTGCAAATTGCCTAGATCACACAGTAAGAAAAAATGCTTTGGAAGACCAGAGTGCTAAGCCTCCCTCTCCCAGGCTCTACCTCTGACTCAAGTGAACATCTACCTTCTGTTGAAAATGACAGTCTTATTTCAATTGTTGCTAATAGCTAGGGAAAGGAAAACAGGCCAGGTGCGCGGCGGCTCACGCCTGTAATCCCAGCACTTTGGAATGCCAAGGTGGATGGATCACCTGAGGTTAGGAGTTCGAGACCAGCCTGCCCAACATGGCAAAACCCCATCTCTACTAAAAATACAAAACACTAGCTGGGTGTAGTGGCATGTGCCTGTTATCCCAGCTACTTGGGAAGCTGAGGCAGGAGAATTGCTTGAACCCGGGAGGCAGAGGTGGCAGTGAGCCGAATTGTGCCACTGCACTCCAGCCTGGGCAACAGAGAAAGACTCCGTATCAAAGAAAAAAAGAAAGAAAGAGACAGGAAAACAAACTTCCAAATACCAATCTGATAAAAATACCACTTAAGGAAATAAAATAACAAATACGAAACACTGAGTCAAAGGCCACTTTAGAGAATATTATCAATGTTAAAAACAAACATACAAGTTTCCATATGCTTGTTACCAATGGCATCAAATTCACCAACTGTCAGGATCACAAGTGAATTCTTCTCTAGGAATCCACATTATCTCCACTGGCAGCAATAATTATATCTTATAATAGAACACAGAATTGTATGTATAATTATATTTAAATATTATTTTGAACCTAAAGTATTTAAATTTCATACAATTTGACAAGATACTAGTTGCAAGACACTACGTTAGATATATAAAACACTGTCCTTTTAAAATTAAGAATATGGACATCTAAGAAGGATAAGTACAAATCCTATAATTTAGTATTAGAGAGAATATTATATAATAAGAAAAAGTACAAATCAAGTACTTAGGGAATTCAAAGGAGAGAGCAGCAAGGAGGATAATCAGAGAAGGATTCATGAAAGATGGCATTAGAGGTGGTTCTGGAAAATGAGGAACAGAAGGCATACTAGGCAAAAGAAATGGAACAAAATCCTGAATGGGGCACATCAATAAGCACTTGGCTAGTAAGACCAGTCTGGTCAAGGCGCTGTGTGTGTGTGTGTGTGTGTGTGTGTGTGTGTGTGTGTGTGTGAGAGAGAGAGAGAGAGAGAGACAGACAGACAGACAAACAGACAGAAACAGGCTGATAGGAGCCTAAAAACAGGTTTATAGGCTGGGTGCGGTGGCTCACGCCTGTAATCTCAACACTTTGGGAGGCCAAGATGGGCAGATCACCTGAGGTCGGGAGTTTGAGACCAGCCTGAACAACGTGGAGAAACCCTGTCTCTACTAAAAATACAAAATCAGCTGGGTGTGGTGATGCACGCCTGTAATCCCAGTTACTCGGGAGGCTGAGGCAGGAGAATCACTTGAACCCGGGAGGCAGAGGTTGCAGTGAGCTGAGATCGTGCCATTGCACTCCAGCCTGGGCAACAGGAGCAAAATTCTGTCTCAAAAAACAAACAAACAAACAAACAAACAAAAACCAAGTTTATAAATCTGTACTGAGTTTGGTAGGTCATGGGGAATTACTAAAGGTTTTCAAAACGTGAGTGTCAAAATCAGAGCCATACTTTAGGGAGAATAAGACTAACAATGTATTTAGGAAGAATGAAAATGAAAAGGAGACTGGAAAATTGTCACGGCTTTCCTTCCCTTGCGCCTTATTTTTTTTTTTTTTGAGACGGAGTCTCGCTCTGTCGCCCAGGCTGGAGTGCAGTGGCGCGATCTCGGCTCACTGCAAGCTCCGCCTCCCGGGTTCACGCCATTCTCCTGCCTCAGCCTCCCGAGTAGCTGGGACTACAGGCGCCCACAACCGCGCCCGGCTAATTTTTTGTATTTTTAGTAGAGACGGGGTTTCACCGTGGTCTCGATCTCCTGACCTTGTGATCCGCCCGCCTCGGCCTCCCAAAGTGCTGGGATTACAGGCGTGAGCCACCGCGCCCGGCCCCTTGCGCCTTATTAAGGCCCTCATAAGATCCTTGGACCACTGAGAGGTATAAAGTGGAAAATGTTCTGAGTTGAAAAACCAGATCTGGGTCACAGTGGTCTGGTTTACCAAGGTCTCTGTGACCTCTGGAAGTCATTTATCCTTTCTGAGTTTCAATTTCCTTATGTATGAATCTATTAATTATTCTTTCTGGAAAAAAGGAGCCAGCTATGAGATTCAGCAAATGATTAGATAGTAGGAGTAGAACACACACACACACAATATGAAATTGTTTCAAGTGATTAAAATAATAAAGAGGCCAGGCACAGTGGCTCATGCCTATAATCCCGGCACTTTGGGAGACCAAGGCAGGAGGATCGCTTGAGCCCAGGAGTTTCAGACCAGCCTGGCCAACATGGTGAAACTCTCCTACTACAAATACAAAAATTAGCCAGGCGTGGTGGTGGGTGCCTGTAATCGCAGCTACTCCAGAGGCTGAGGCAGGAGAACTGCTTGAACCTGGGAGGCGGATATTACAGTGAGCCAAGATCACACCACTGCACTCCAGCCTGGATGACACAGCAAGACTCTATTTCAAAAACACAATAAATAGCTATCATTAAGCACTTCCTATGTGTCACTGTGCTTGGCACTTTAAAAAAATCACTTCATTTATTCCTTTTACAGATCCCGGGAGGTATGGACTCTTATTTTACAGTTGAGAGAACTGAGAGCTTTAATGAAGACTTAAGTAATTGCCCAGGGTCAGGCAGCAGACATAGTAATGGAGCCAAAATCTTTAGCTGCCTAGATCTTTCCCAGACTAAGGCCCTCTCTCCTTCCACTGTCTCTTGCTGTTTTTTATGTAGCAGATGAATAATGCTAACATTTACTCTTACATTCCAAAGGAATCACTATCTCTCTCTCTTTTTATATTTTTTATTTTTAGACAGGGTCTTGCTCTATCACCCAGGCTGGAATGCAGTGGGGTGATCATGGCTCATGCAACCTCCATCTCCCAGGTTCAAGTGATCCTCCCACCTCAGCCTCCTGAGGAGCTGAGATTAGAGGCGTGCAATACCATGCCCAGCTAATTTTTGTACTTTTTGTAGAGACTGAGTGGGGGGTGGGGGTTGGGAGAGGATTTCCACTGTGTTGCCCAGGCTGGTCTTGAACTCTTGGGCTCAAGCAATCCTCCTGCATTAGCCTCCCAAAGTGCTGGGATTACAGGTGTGCCCATTGTCTCTTTAATACCTTTTAGATATATGTATTTTAAAAAGCACTCAATGAGGATAAGAAACAAAGTGTGGACATAATTATAACCTACTAGTTTGCTGATCATTCATTAATTCACGCAATTCCCATTGACTGAGCATCCTTCATACTCTGTGCTTTGTACTATACTTAGCATGGGGGATGCAAAGATGAATAAAACACATCTCTGTCCTCACAAGCTAGTAAATAACACCCAGGAAACTGGTATAAAACAACAGAAGATAATTTTGCCAAGAGACGATGGAGGCATGTTACTATAATTTTAAATCTCTGCTATTAAATCTTGACCTAGGTCATTTAAAAACTGTATGTATACGGTTTTGAAAGTATTTGTGTATTTACACATACACACCCTGAAACTAAAAGCTAATGTTCAGAACAGAATAGAAAATTGGCCATGGGCTGGGCACAGTGGCTCACACCTGTAATCCTAGCACTTTGGGAGGCTGAGGCGGGTGATCACCTGAGGTCAGGAGTTCCAGACCAGCCTAGCCAACACGGCGAAACCCTGTCTCTACTAAAAATACAAAAATTAGCCGGGCGTGGTGGTTGGCGCCTGTAATCCCAGTTACTCTGGAGGCTGAGGCAGGAGAAATGCTTGAACCCACGAGGTGGAGGTTACAGTGAGCCACGATCATACCACTGCACTCCCGCCTGGGCAAAAGAGTGAGACTCGATCTCAAAAAATAAATAAATAAAAAATAAAAAATAGAGAAAATTGGCCATGAACTATGATTCTGTTTAGTGTGTCTACTGCCAAGACTAATTAAGTTATTAGTGTATTTAAGAAAGCATCCTGTCTTGATTAGTGCCATCTATTGTAATGGGTAAATAAAACATATTTGAATTGTCATAGCCTTGATTGCCATGGACATAAGCCAATATTAGAAAGTGAAACACATAAAATTAAATATGTACTGCACAGTGTCCCTGTTTGACTGGAAATAAAAGGTTCTCTTATTGACACTCAAAAATAGTGGAAGAAAGTAAAATTGATCCGTTCAATGAGTACTTTGATAACTGACTACAATATTAATATAAAGTATACAATGTGAGGTTGATTTCACCACCCATCATTTCACTGAGGCCAGAGGTGAAGTGAAAGGGCCCAGAACACTAGACTCCAGCATGTAAATTCCTATTGCTAGGAGTTAAAGTCACGTGGACCACACCTCTTTGTTTAATGGAACTAGGTTTTTCTAAGTATAAAATGTTTACTCCAGGCCAGGTAAGGTGGCTCACGTTGGTAGTCCCAGCACTCTGGGAGGCGGAGGTGGGCGGATCACTTGAGGCCAGCAGTTTGAGACCAGCCTGACCAACACGGTGAAACCTCCATCTCTACTAAAATTACCAAAATTATCTGGGTGAGGTGGTGGGTGCCTGTAATCCCAGCTATGAGAGAGGTGGAGGTTGCAGTAAGCCGAAATGGCGCCACTGAACTCTAGTCTGGGCAACAGAGTGAGGCTGTCTCGAAAACAAAACAAAAAAAATGTTTATTCCAGGCTATCTTCCTTTTCTCACACACTCTAGGGATTAAAAATGTTTATTTGTGAGACAGCTGACAAATGGTTAGGAGACTAATTTCCGATAACAAATAAAGAAATTGGCCCCTAAGTCATTCTGTTTGCCAGGGAATTAGCCCTTTAACTAGAAAAGTAGAAATAACTTAGAAAGATTTTGAATATACTTCAATATCCCTAACAAAGCTCAAGTCAGACAGGAAAAAAAAAATATTAAGTTGATTTATAAAGCAGGTAACTTTAACAACATATGTCTGGAACAAAATTGATCAATTAAATTCTATCAGTTATTACACAAATTTGAAATATTTTATTTTCTTTAATTTGGTGCTTATACCTTGGAAATGAGGGAGATCACATTTGGCCCATAAATTCAACATAACTAATTTGTAATTAGAGGTGTATAGATAATATCACTTATGTTTCTTTTACTTAGCTGAGCCTAAGAAACAGTAAAAAAAAACTTTTAATACAGCTTACAAATAATAAAGCAACCAATTAAATGGGTGATAAAGCTAAACTGTCACAAATTAAATTCCCTATGCTGATATGCAATCTTATAATATCCCACAACTTAAAAGTACGAATTCAAAAACTATCCATTACTGAAAAGTCTTTTTTCGGAGAGTCACAAAATCCTCCCTCCCTCTCTCCCTTCTGTCTTTTTTTTTGGGGGGTGGGGGGTGGGGCACAGCGAGGGAAGAAATGAAAACTAGGGAAAAAATTATTTTTAAAAAAGAGGCATTTAACTAAGAATCTATTTTTTAAAAAAGTACCAACAGTTTTCATCTATTCCCCTATGCTACTGATATCAACAAATGTGAATACTGGCAGGCAATGAGAATGTTTATTCAGGTTGGCTTAAACATTACACCAAATTTGATATCAAGGTAGTCTCTAAGATTACAATAGTTTGCCTGTATATGACTCCAGTAGTACAGAAAGTGTAAAATGTGTTACTGTATATACTGGGCAGTATTTGCATCCTGCTTAACAAAGACTGAAAACAGTTCGAGAATTAAAAAGAACTTGCAATGTGTGGTTGCCGTAAGCCTTCATATGGAACTGTAAGGTTCCACGTTGTCTTTTATTATTATATTTTGAGACGGAGTCTAGCTCTGTCGCCCAGGCTGGAGTGCGAAGGCGCTATTTCAGCTCACTGCAAGCTTCGCCCCCCGGATTCAAGCGATGCTCCTGCCTCAGTCTCCGGAGTAGCTAGAATTACAGGCGCGCCACCACGCCCAGTAATATTTGTATGTTTAGCAGAGACGGGTTTTCACCATGTTGGTTAGGCTAGTCTCCAATTCCTGACTTCAGGTGATTCATCCGACTTCAGGTGATTCATCCGACTTCAGGTGATTCATCCGACTTCAGGTGATTCATCCGCCTGGCCTCCCAAAGTGGTGGGATTACAGGCGTGAGCCACCGCGCCTGGCCTATTTTCTATTAAAAAAATAACATGGCTGGGCGCGGTGGCTCACGCCTGTAATCCCAGCACTTTGGGAAGCCGAGGTGGGTGGATCATTTGAGGTCAGGAGTTCTAGACCAGCCTGGCCAGCATGGTGAAAACCCGTCTTTACTAAATATACAAACATTAGCCGGGCGTGGTGGCAGGCACCTGTAATCCCAGCTACTTGGGAGGCTGAGGCAGGAGAATCGCTTGAATCTGGGAGGCGGAGGTTGCAGTGAGCCGAAATCGTGCCCCTGCACTCCAGCCTGGGTGACAGAGCGAGACTCCGTCTCAAAAAATAAATAAATAAATAAATAAATAAGATAAAATAAAATGAAAAAGAAGAAAATAAAAAGTTTAAATGAACAAAGGGGCTGGGCATAGTGGGCTTATGCCTGTAATCCCAGCATTTTGGGAGGTGGAGGTGGGTGGATCACTTGAACTCAGGAGTTTGAGACCATCCTGGGCAATGTTGTGAAACCCCATCTCTACTAAAAATACAAAAAAAAAAAAAAAAAAAAAAAAAGAAGAAAAAAAAAGCCAGGTGTGATGGTATTTGCCTGTGGTCCCAGCTACTCAGGAGGCTGAGGTAAGAGGATCGCTTGATCTTGGGAGGCAGAGGCTGCAGTGAGAGGACATCCTGTCACTGCACTCCAACCTGGGTGACAGAGAGCTACACCCTGTCTCAAATAAATCAATAAATAAGCAAGTAAAGGTATAATGATTTCATATATTTATAGCTTCTCATAGTATAGTTTTAGTTTTTTGAAACAAATGAAAACAATTTTCACAGAATCCCTACTCTCATAACCCCCCAGGGAATGTAGTTATTACAGGCCTTTACTATCACTAAAACTTCTACTGCAAAGAATCTCTCTTTAACGTCTCTGGATCAATACCATAACGTCATGTAGTTGAAATGACTGCTTTAGTCATCACTTAGGGGAATATCAGAGTACTTTCTTTTCTTGCAAGGAAATAAATTTAATGTTTTGTCTTAAGAAATGACCATTTGTACCAGTCAGAAATGAGCTAAGAAATATGGTGACAGCGCATCTGCTCAAATATTTCCATTACTTTGTAGAATTATCGGTGTTAAGATTCTCAATCCTTCCGCAGACCATTTCATACATTGTATGCATTGCAAAATGAATATATGCCTGTTCTAAATACCCTTTTGAGTTAATTGACCTTATTTTTACTTGAATTCAACCTAGCATTCTGGAAAAATAAATTTAATGTAAAAAAATTACACTCAATACATCTTAAATATAGTGTCTCATATTTTAAATCTGTATTTGCTGTTGCTCTTCCTCTCATCTGTATAATTTCTGTAACTCAGGAGAGGACTTCTCGTTAGTGGAATTTTCTATTTTTCTTTTCAAGACGGAGTCTTGCTCTGTCGCCAGGCTGGAGTGTAGTGGCGCGATCTTGGGTCACTGCAAGCTCTGACTCCTGGGTTCAAGAGATTCCTCTGCCTCAGCCTCCCAAGTAGCTGGGACTACAGGCACACACCACCATGGCCGTCTAATTTTTTGTATTTTAGTAGAGATGGGGTTTCACCATGTTGGCCAAGATGGTCTCCATCTCCTTACCTTGTGATCCACCTGCCTCGTCCTCCCAAAGTGCTGGGATTTGTAATCACAGGTGTCAGCCACTGTGCCCCGCCACGTTAGTGGAATTTTCATAACCACATCAAGCTCCACAATCTCTGAAGCCATATAAGAACTGCTCTGTATCAGATAATGTCAAATAAAATCCCTAAACACTGCATCTCCTCTACTTATTATCACCCTGATAAAAATAACTTCAGTAATTTTTATCTTGGATTTACATAGTAGTTATATGTAAGGCATCTACATTATATCTTCAGAAAATAATACAACATTCCTTTATTCCTCTTAGTTGAAACTGCCCATATGGAACACTGGCAAAAGACTTCTAATAAAACATATTCTAAACCTGAAACAAAGGCAATATCTAAATAACCGACATTATATAATAATTACATTCCTCACTATTTTCCTGAAACCATCATTTTCCATGTCTGCTTCTATAAAAAAGAACCCAGTCCAAGAGAAGAGGTGAGGAGATACAACCTATAAACATTGAAAAGGAGGTTTTAAAAATTCAAATACAAAACTGCTGGGTACAACCATAACAAAGCATGTGCATTTGAGTTTGAAAAGTAGGTAGGGCAGTATTAACATATCCTAAGTACTGTGAACGACTAGCCTGATCATTAGTTTAATTTTCACATCCCTCAGAGTAGGAGGCTGTCCCTCACCTCCCACCCCCTATTGCTTTCCACTATTTGTTTCAGCCTTTTAATAGACACACACTTGCCTCCCACCAGGACACACGGTGTCTGGTTTAAATAGGTTTATCTCTCTCCTTAGCTTGTCCTGGAATTAGGCCTAAAGCTCAATCCTGGCAGCTTTTAGGATAAGAAATCTAATTGGAAAGAACCCTTAGTTATGTGACTCCAAAACCTCTTTTGAAAATTTAGTTTGACCTTCCAACTATCTCCAACAGATCAAAGCTAAACAGTCCGGATTCCAAAACTAGTATAGTTCCTTTAAATTTGCATTGTAAATAAACATTGATACTGATATGCTGCCAAATCTGAAAAAGTTTCTTAGCTCCTTGAGCTAAAATGAAAAACCAGTAGTCCAGGAAAACACAGTGGTCTATCAAAGAAACATTCTCATTCATCTAAAACACGGGTCTCCAAAAGGATCCCTGTCCCTTTCAACTTCTTGCGGTGGGGGAAGTGGGGGAGGTTTGAAGAAGCCCCTTCCAACTTTTCACCTGACCTTTTCATTAAGATCAGGAAGCCCCTCGCTTTCAAGGCATCACATCAAACTCTAAGGAACGAATGCGAAGCCAGCGGGTCAGTGAGAAGAGGTAAGGCGGCGCAGGTCTCTTGATCATTCCAAGATCTTTGTCCTGCGGCCAGCCCCACCAGCCCCTCCAGCTCCTCCAGCCCGTGCATTCCACTTCGCAGATGTTTCCCTTACATAAACTGGCTCCAGAGTCCCCCCGGAGTCCAGGGGGCTCACTCTTCACCCTCAGGGAGGTCGCTGATGCCAGACCCTGGGAGCACCTCCCCGCTCCACTCGTCTGCGCTGCCGCCGGCTCCTACTCGCTCGACGCCGCGACCGCGACCCAGGCTCCCCGCCGCGGCCGTTCCTGGGGGGCTCCCGCAACTTAGCGAGCGCGACCCCCCGCCCGCTCCCTCGCTGCTCACGCCGGGCCCCCGCTGTGCTGACTGGGGGCCCGACCCACAGCCCTGGCTCACCGCTCCTCCCTCGGGGTCCGCGCCTGCAACCGACGCTCAAAGCCCCTCTCGGGGTCCCACGCTCGCATGCGCTGTCCCGTGCCCTCTGGGGGTCCCCTCCTCTTACCCCGCCGTCCTGGCCCCTCTCGGGGTCTCCCTGCTCACACCCGCTGTCCCTGCCTCTCTCGGGGTGTCCTGCTCTCAGCTCCGCTGTCCCAGCCCAGCCCCTCTCCGGGACCCCTCCTCTTCTCCCGCTGTCCTGGCCTTTCCTGGGGTCTTCTCACACTCTGTTCTAAGCCTTCTTGGGGGGGTCCCCTGTCTTCACATCCCCTGATCGGTCCCCTCTCTTCACTCTGTCCCGGCTCCTCTCTGGGTCCCCTCCCCTCAACTCAGGGTCTCCTCTCCCCGAGTGCTGTCCCAGCCCCTCTCGGGGTCCCCATCTCTCAGACTCTCAGTGCCGGCTCCTCTCGAGGACCCTTCCCCTCTCCCGGCTGTCCCGGACCCTTTCCGGGACCTGGTCCCTCGGGGGACCCCTCCCCTCATTCTCCTATCCTAGTGCCTCACCCCGCTACCCCAGCCCCTCTCCGGGTCCCCTCCTCTCACGCGCACTGTTCCGGCCCCTCTTGGGGACCTCTCCCCTCAGACTTTCAGTCTTGGATCCTCTCGGAGTCCTCTCCACTCAGAGCCACTGCCTCGGTACCTCTCGGAGTCCTCTCTCCTCACTCGCAGTCCCGGTCCCTCCCGGGGTCTCCTCTCCACAGTCTGCACTGTCGAGCCCGCTCCCGAACTCCCCTCACTCGGGTCCCCCGCGCCCTCACTCCGCCTGGGGTCCCGCCGCCTCGGCTCCCACTGTCACCGCCCGGCGCCCCGGTGCTCTCACCTCAGACCTGCTGTCACCACCCCCGGGCCCGGCGCCGCCGCCGCCGCTTCCTCTCCCACACTTGTTCCTGAGTCGCTCTCCTGTGGCTTGTTCCTCGGCGGATCCTTGGGTCCGGTCGCCGAGTGCCGGATCAGGCTGTGCAGAGCCTCTGCTCGCGATCTCCGCGTTGCGCCCCACTCTACACGCAGGACCCCGCCGCCCGGCGCCACAGGGACCCTCCCGCGGCCGCCGCTGCTGCTGTCCGAGGTGCGGCTCCTGCCAGGGGTGGCCAATCGCACCCGACTGCGCCGAGCACGCCCCGCCCCACCGTCTTAGTCCGCCCGCCCCCTACCCCCGGACCACGCCCCCAGTGGGCTCCAATAGGCAATCTACTGACCTTCCCTGATCGCGGGGCACAGGGCCGGGGCCGTATATAGGTATTTGATTGATAGAGCCTGGGAAGCCGAGAGGTCGATGGAGCCCGAGGATTGGCGGAGTTGTCGGTGGGCGGGACAGGGCAGGGCGGGGTCTCCTCAGACGCGGAAGACCTTGCAACTTTAGTAACCCACGGGCCCGCCTGGGGTGCGGTCAGTCTTGTTTGTGCTGCTCTCGGGTCAAAGTTCATGGCGCTTCTCCCCACGCCTTTACTTTTCTTGGGAGATTCCCAGGGACCACCATGTTAAAGCCTTTGGGGAGGACCCCAGTCCCTCGCTAGACCTTGCACAGCTTTCTTAGTAATTCTGCCATGAACTAATATAGCATTTATTTGCCCAGGATTTGTAAAAATTTCCTGGATTTAAACCATTTCTTTTTAAAATCTCTTGCAAGGGAATTGCTTCTCCTTGCATTGAGTTCAGCAGCCGTCAGTTTGGTACCGTTGGGGGAAAAAAAATCTCCACACAGTACTTGGTGCATACTTTGCCCAACTAAGCGTTCAATGCAGGGCACATTTTGATGGGTGCAAGAACAAAGCTTTAGAAATTTTCAGTTTGTAGGTTTTTATGACAGTAGAAAGACTGGTAGGGGAACCCTATTATTAGCTTAACAAGGTTTCAGCAAACTTATTCAGTGTAACCTTTTTCCAGGGCCACAGGTTTTAATGATTTTATGTGAACGAGGGGCCAAAGGATAACGAGCTTTGACCCAAGTGTAATATGTGATAATCAGAGACTCCTCTTGATCCACGCTAAAGGATAGTGCCTGCCAGGGGTGAAAGTGCATCATGCTACTAAGACCCATTTGTGTTATTTTTGTGAAACTGGATATGCTGATCAAATCAACACCGGAAACAGAAAACTGCTTTCCTTACTCTTAATACCCTAAGTAAGTTTATGGACTTTAGAATTTAGCATTTGATGAAGAAATTGTTTCGTTTCAGGAACACATTTTGATCCTCAGTTTTGTCAGATGTACACAGGGCCTTAGTTCTCAGAGAACCCTCGATTGTTAACTTTTTAACTCCAGCTGACAAAATGTGTTTGTGTTCTAAACAGTATACATGTTTCTTCTAGTGTTTAAGAATCATACTCCATTCATCACCTGAGGTCAAGAGTTCCAGACCAGCCTGGCCAACATGGTGAAATCCCGTCTCTACTAAAATTACAAAAATTAGTGGGGCGTGGTGGTACACGCCTGTAATCCCAGCTACTCGAAAGGCTGAGGCAGGAGAATCGCTTGAACCCAGGAGGTGGAGGTTGCAGTGAGTTGAGATCATGCCACTTCACTCCAGCCTGGGCAAAAGAGCAAAACTCCGTTTCAAAAAAAAGAAAAAAAAAAAATCATACTCCATTCCAATTGTGATGTCCCCTTTTAAAGTTTCAGTTTCGGTGTTAGGGTAGGCAGAGAAGGCCTGGAAGCAAAGAAGTTGTGGAAATGGGGCTGGCAGCACTTCACTTCAAGTCAAGTCGAGTTGCTGAGCGGTGACTGAGTACCATTGTGAGAAGGCATACAGAAAAAGATTTCAAGGTGGTAAAACTTGGTTTTGAGGAAACTTGGTTTTTACAGGAGATTAGCGACTGTCCAAAATCATATTAAATAAATCTAAAGGTTGGGTAAGACTAAAGCCACAACATAATTTTTTTGAGTAGGTCCACCTTCACTTACGAGCATTTTTTAGTTCTGCAGCTGGCAATCTGGGTAGAAAAAATGGGGTAAGGTTTCATCACCCAAGTGCTCAGTTGTGTCTGTTCATTACATATAAAAAAGAAATGCATGACCATTTACAGATGCTGTTTGCAGTCAAGATAGCAGTAAAACATAAGCATGATAAAAATCTCAGCGTCTTGAAAGGAAACCATTTAGCAACGAAATAAACTTAAAAATTCATTGTATCAATGAACTGTTGATTTCTAAAATCTTTGCTTTTTCTGCACTATGATTATTGCTACTGATAGGAACGCAAGTTACTCAATATAGTTGATTGCAAATAATTTAGATGTGCTCCAACAGCACAAAAAAAGAAAATGACTTCATCTTTTGGACACGAGACAGTTCCGAAATCCTAGTTTAAATATAGATGGCAGACCTGGTGAGATCTGAGAATGATTCTTATTTAGAAGGCGCTTCAGAAGATCTCGGAACTCCTGGAAAGACATCTTAGCATTCCATTCTGGAAATTCTTTAGTTTTGTTGGGACAAAAAATCCCTTACAAATAGAGCCAAGATTTTAATTAAAACAAGGTAGTAAATAAATGTCAAAATAAATGGGATGAGAATAATGTTTCATTTTTAGAAGAGTCCATGGGGGCCAATTCAGAGAGAAATTTGATCACAAAAGGTCTGAGAATGGGAATATTCGGTTCCACCCTGGTTTTCCCATGTGTTTTCACTACTGGTTGCGTTTCCTACGGAGACTCGGGTGGAACATGAAAGTGGGGCTACTTTGGATAAACCATTAAAAACCTTATCCTTTTTTCTCGCTACACACAACTAGACCACACTGCTCTTAGCTAAAGGGACACCTTAAATCTATTCTTTGAGCAAAACTTGTAACACCGTGTCCCTCTTCTACTCAGAGGGAATCCCACAAATTAATTCTTGCAGATACTCAGCTCTCCTGGTTTTTAAGCTTCCACGTAGGTCTTGCTTAGCCAAATAACTTCTGGTAGGCAAATTCTCCCCTTCTTCAGTTGAGAGCTCAGAGCAAGCTGTTGGATTAGGCAAAAGCACCTTTGAAAAAATCAATATTCAAGACAGCTGTACCGCGGAAGGCCTGGGTCTCCGAGTCTAAAAAATCAGACTGGACGTTGCTATTTTTTTTTAGGCAAACGACAGCTCGTTTCTCGTTTGTAAAACCGGGGGAACATCTTATCGAATAAACCTTACACAAATAGAAAGGATTCCTAAGGGCTGGGAAAATACTGTTTTGCTGTCCCCAGGATGGAATATCAGCATCCTTGTCTTTTAGCTCTTAATAAAGCTCTAAGTAGTCACAGGAGGAGCCAGGCTGCATGATCACGCACACTCTGGATGTCTAGGTTTTCCGACCTAACAAGGGGGCAGTTCGCGTGGTTCCCCTGCTTAGATTAGAGACCACCTCCACCTGCCAAGGGCCCTTCAAACCCTCCGCCCCTAGGTCGCTAACGATCCCTGCTTTAGTTCTAGCTCCAGGCGCCGCCTGGCGGCTGTTTCCGGAAGTCGCCTGCGAGCCTCGGGGTCCTGATGGCTGCTGGGCCTGCCCGTAGATTTGCCTGACTCTAGAGAACCTGGCTCCGCCCCTCCCCCACTATACTTTAAGGATTTTAAGACGGCGATGAAAGGGCTGAGGTTGTGGCGACTGGGCGTCCAGCGGCATATCCACTCCCCCAAGGATGGCGGAGTCAGGCCGTCGTCGGGCAGCTCTCGACCCGGAAGTCGCCCGCGGCGCGAGGCCCCGGTTGCCGAGCGCGGGCGCGGGGGGCGGAGCTCGGCGGAGACCGGGAAGGGGTCGCCGCGGCTCCCGCTCCTCGAGTTGGGGGCTCCCTCGGACGCTGCTAGGCAGACGGCGAGTACCGAGGGCGGGTGGCCGCGGTGTCCCTGGGCCACGCTCAGCTGCGGTCAGAGGCGACATGAGTGCCGCGGGGCTGCTGGCCCCGGCCCCGGCCCAGGCTGGAGCGCCGCCGGCCCCCGAGTACTACCCCGAGGAGGACGAAGAGCTGGAGAGCGCCGAGGACGACGAGCGCAGCTGTCGGGGCCGCGAGTCGGACGAAGGTGAGTCCTGCAGCTCTCCCGGCCGCCGGGAGCGGAGGTGGGACCGCTAGGGAGGGGGTGGGGCTGCTTGGGAGAGGGGCGGGGCGGCCTCTGGGGCCTGGGGCTGCGTGGAGGGGCCGCCGGGAGTTGCGGGACTCGGGGAAGTTACTCCCCTTCGCGCTGGAGTAGCGGGGAAGCCTTGGGTGCGTTACACTTGACTGTGATGGGGAGAGGGGACTTAGACGTTGTCACGCTGGGGGTCCCTTTAAGACCCCGTCCTCCCTCCCAGCCGTCTCTGATTGAACCTCACATCTTCACTAGTAGGAATGAGAAACTCATTTACTGAATGCACCGAGTGTAGTTCCCCCGTTTTTTGTGTCTGAGAGCATCAGAGTCCAAAGTTGCCCCTCCCCACCCCCGAAATGCATGTCAGCTATGCTTTAGGTAGGACAGTATTGATAACTCAGGTTGGTTAAAGGAAAGGGACCTGGAACCAGCCAGATACAGGTTTAAATTTGGCTCTGTCACTTAACTCAGCTTTGTAAACTAAAGTTTTCCAGCCTCGATTTACCCAGCTGTAATGAAGCTGTTTAATTCCCACACCTGACCTAGAAAGCACTTCCTAGGGTCGGTATAGGGATTAAATGACATGCGCATAAAGTACTTGGCCTGGTACAGTAAATACTCAGTAAATGTTCTCCCCACCCGCCCCCCTCCCGGAAACAGGTAAGAGAGGGAGGGGTTTGCTTAATGGTCCCCAGGTGGTGTGTTTTCAGTCCCATGCTCTTTACACTGTCATCACAGCGTCTCAGAGCCTTGCTTTTCAAACTGAGCTTTATAATTTGGCAAGTGTGAGGACGCTATTTTGGAGGGATGGAGGAGGAGGAAGGTGATGAAATATGAAAGATCAAGGGAGAAGAAAGAGGAGATAAAGAGAGATCTATATGTGAATGGAATATTCTGGGACAAAATCGGGCCGTGGAGCAAAAGCTAGACCAGCTGTTTGGAAAGGTGCATACGTTTTATTCATCTGAATTTCCCGAGTGCCAAGTAATGTGGCTGACCATGACAGGAACTCAGGGAAGGCCTCTTAACTGAAGGAGGGGAGAAGGGTTTGTGGGGAATTGGATCTGCAACAGCCTTACAAAAGACAGCTGCATATGCATGACATGGAAAGTTGAAGGACTGCATTCGGTTTAACTCCATCCGAAGACAAGGCTTAACCAGAGATTTTGAATGTGAAGCACTTGCGCTGCATCTCATCCCCACGAGGGGGCGCGGTGGAGCCAAAATTGAGGGTTTTTTTTTCCTTGCAGTATAGGGGCTGTTAAAAATTTGTAGACACCCCAGCCATTAATGCTTGTTCTAAGAGCAATGTTTAAGATGTTTTGAAACAATTTTCGTTTGATCATCTGGCCTCCTCCTTGTTCCCTTTAGTTGTAACTTGGAAAATATTTATTTGTGTCAGATTACCTTTTTTATTGTATACAGTTGGCGCTCCATGTCTGTGAATTCTACATCTGTGAATTCAACCAAGCGCAGCTCAAAAATATTCCGGAAAAAATTGAATCCGTACTGAACATGTGCAGACTTTTTTTGTTATTCCTAAACAGTGTAGTGTAACAGCTACTTACATAGTATTTACATTTTATTGGATATTGTAAGTCACCTTTTTTTTTTTTTTTGAGGTGGAGTCTCACTCTATCACCCAGGCTGGTGTGCAGTGTCACAATCTCAGTTCACTGCAACCTCCATCTCCGGGGTTCAAGCAATTCTCCTGCCTCAGCTTCCGGAGTCGTTGGAATTACAGGCACCTGCCACCATGCCTGGCTAATTTTTGGGGTTTTGTTTTTTTTTTTTTTTTTTTTTGTGAGATGGAGTTTCGCTCTTGTTGCCCAGGGTGGAGTGCAGTGGCGCGATCTCAGCTCAAGCCATTCTCCTGCCTCAGCCTCTCAAGTAGCTGGGAGTAGCTGGGATTACAGGCATGCGCCACCACCCCCAGCTAATTTTGTATTTTGAGTAGAGAGGGGGTTTCTCCATGTTGGTCAGGCTGGTCTCAAACTCCCGACCTCAGGTAAACCACCTGCTTTGGCCTCCCAAAGTGCTGGGATTACAGGCGTGAGCCAATGCACCCGGCCTTAACTTTTGTGTTTTTAGTAGAGATGGGGTTTCTCTATGTTGGCCAGGATGGTCTGGAACTCCTGGCCTCAGGTGATTCACCCGCTTTGGCCTTCCAAAGTGCGGGGATTACAGGCATGAGCCGCCATGCCTGGCCTGGATATTGTAAGTAATCTAGAAATGATTTAAAGTGTACTGTTGTCCAGGCATGGTGGCTCATGCCTGTGATCCCAGCACTTTGGGAGGCCGAGGCAGGCGGTTCAGTTGAGGCCAGGAGTTCGAGACCAGCCTGGCCAACATGGTGAAACTCCGTCTCTACTAAAAATACAAAAATTAGCTGGGCGTGGTGGTGCACCCCTGTAATCCCAGCTATTTGGGAAGCTGAGGCAGGAGAATCGTTTGAACCCAGAAGGTGGAGGTTTCAGTGAGCCGAGATCGTGCCACTGCACTCCAGCCTGGGTGACAGAATGAGACTGTGTCTCATAAAAAAAAAAAGTATACTGGAAGATGTGCGTAGGTTATATGCAAATACTGTGCCATTTTGTCAAAGACGAGCAACTGAGGATTTTGGTATCCAAGGGAGTTGCAGGAACCATTCCCCCGCGGATACTGAGGGACAATCATGTATCCTGATGTAAAATGTGTGAAAGGTTCCAACTGGGTATGTATCAAGAGAGAATGTACATACTGGTTTTTTTCTGGAACAGTGAGTAAGGCTTGACTGCTTGCAGTATCCGGTCTTACGCCCGCATCTCCTTTCTTAAATTGCCGGCATTGTTGTTTCTGCAGAAGTAGCAGCCTTCACCATAACTGCCTGTGTCTGAGACACCCTATTCTGTGGCTGCATTTCAGGTAAAGGCAAGCTTTTTGCATAAATCTGACAGTAAGTTGGAAATGGCCTTTTCTTTTCTGAAGTACAGCTGTCCCTCAGTATTCATGGGGGACTGGTTCCGGGACTTGATGGATATCATAACCTCAGGATACTCAAATTCTTTGCATTGGCCTTCCATGTCCACAGGTTTCACGTTTGCAGATAGGGATGGCCTACTAACTGTATGTAATGTTTTTCATGGATGGCTTTGTGCCAGCCTGCATTGAATAGAAATTGATTTTACAGGAGTTTATTGAGTGCCTACTCTGTGTCAGGTGATGCCAGCTCTGTGAATTATGATTTTTAACTAGTCCCTCTTTCCTAACTTTATTCAGACACTGAGGATGCTAGTGAAACTGACCTGGCAAAGCATGATGAAGAAGACTATGTAGAAATGAAGGAACAGTGAGTATGATTTGCCTGTGTCTTTACTGGAACATAGAATTGACAACAAAATCTTTTTATACATTGAGCATCCTAAATCTGAAATCTCAAATGCTCCCAAAACTAAAACTTCCTGAGTGCCAGCATGATGCTCAAAGGAAATGCTCCTTGCACTATTTAAGATTTCCGAGTTTTGGATTTGGGGTGCTCAGCTGGTAAGTATGTTGCAAATAATCTAAAATTTGAAAAAATCCAAAACACTTCTGATCCCAAAGCATTTCAGATAAGGGATACTTAATCTGTAGTGACCTTGTGTGTATGATTTTGACCATAGCGCTTCCAAAGACCATGTATATTTGCAATTTCTCTACTTTAAATTAATTACATTTAATCATTCTTCACATTATAAGACTCTGTTGAGTACTCCCTAGAAAGAATCTTGAGGGCAGTGGACACAGGGGAGGGAATGAGGCCGTACAACAGGAAAGGACCTTTTACCACTTACTGTTTTTTTTTTTTTTGAGACAGAGCCTCGCTCTGTCGCCCATACAGGAGTGCAGTGGCAGGATCTCGGCTCACTGCAACCTCCGCCTCCCAGGCTCAAATGATTCTCCCGCCTCAGCCTCCTGAGTAGCTGGGACTACAGGTGCATGCTACCACGCCCAGCTAAGTTTTGTATTTTTAGTAGAGACGGGGTTTCACCACGTTGGCCAGGCTGGTCTCGCACTCCTGAGCTCGTGATCTGCCCACCTCGGCCTTCCAAAGTGCTGGGATTATGGGCGTGAGCCACTGTGCCCGGCCTTTTTTTTTTTTTCTTTTTTAGTGGGCAAACCAATGCACAGAGAGGATAATTGGTGTCTTGAAGCAGCTGGTTCTCAGATGAGTGTGAACTCACTGCACTAACGTGCTAGACAAGGTGCTGGAGGCCTGGAGAGCTCAGAGAAGCCCCAGTTGAAAAGCAGGGCTGCTGACTCTCATTTATTTATTTATTTGTATTTATTTATTTAATTTTTTTTTTGAGACAAGAGTCTCACTCAGTCTCCCAGGCTGGAGTGCAGTGGCGCAATCTTGGCTCACCGCAACCTCCACCTCCCAGGTTCAAGTGATTCTCCTGCCTCAGCCTCCCAAGTAGCTGGGATTACAGGCATGTACCACCATGCCTGGCTAATTTTTGTATGTATTTATTTATTTTTTGTGGAGACCGAGTCTCGCTCTGTTGCCCAGGCTGGAGTGCAGTGGCATGATCTCGGCTTACTGCAACCTCTGCCTCCTGGGCTCAAGCAATTCTCCTGCCCCAGCCTCCCGAGTAGCCAGGACTACAGGCACATGCCACCACGCCCGGCTAATAATTTTCGTATTTTTAATAGAGACGGGGTTTCTCCATGTTGGCCAGGCTGATGTCAAAGCTCTTGCCCTCAGGTAATCCACCCGCTTTGGTCTCCCAAAGTGCTGGGATTACAGGCGTGAGCCACCCTGCCTGGCCACATGCTGACTCTCAGGCCAGTGTTCTGTCTGTGTTTGCACATGCTCTCACCCAAGCCTCCTCATTGTCTTCAGACAGAGCCATAGCTGAACAGATTCAAGAGAGAGAAAAACCTCACTCACTTTTAGGGTACACCCAGATGGAAAACGGTATAAAGTATATTTAATATGTATTTGTTGAATGTGTCAGATTTTTAAAGTTCTTTACCTTTTAACAAGATGATCCATGTTCCTTTCCCTTTAGGTCCTTTTTGCAAATGTTTTGTGGCCATCCTCTGGGTTCTCCCATTGTTTTTGTGCTTTAAAATTCAAAGGGGTAATTCAGCTGGGTCTAACCAGTGCTGAATAAAGACGGAGTACTTTTTTTTTTTTTTTGAAGCAGAGTCTCACTCTGTCGCCCAGGCTGGAGTGCAATGGCACAATCTCGGCTCAGTGCAACCTCCACCGCCTGAGTTCAAGTGATTGTCGTGGCTAAGCCTCCTGAGTAGCTGGGACTATAGGCATGTGCCACCACGGCTGGCTGAGTTTTTTGTTTTTTTTGTTTTTTTTTTTTTTGTATTTTTAGTAGAGACGGGGTTTCACCATGTTGGCCAGGCTGGTCTTGAACTCCTGACCTCAGGGCCTGCCTCAGCCTCCTGTCGTGTTGAGATTACAGGTCTGAGCCATCGTGCTGGGCCACTTTTTTTTTGAGATAGGATCTTGCTTTGTTGCCTGGGCTGGAGTGCAGTGGTGTGATAGCAGCTCACTGCAGTCTCAACCTCCAGGGCTCAATCCATTGATCCTCCCACCTCAGCCTTCCAAATAGCTCGGACAATAGGCACGTGCCACCATGCCCAGCTGATTTTTAGAATTTTTAGTAGAAATAAGGTCTCACTGTGTTACTCAGGCTGGTTTCGAATGCCTGAGCTCAAGCATTTCTCCTGTTTTGGCCTCCTGGAGTGCTAGGATTACAAGAATGAGCCAACGTGCCCAGCCTTTTTTTTTTTTTTTTTTTTTTTTTAAGAGACGGGGTCTTGCTCTGTTGCCCAGGCTGGAGTGCAGTGGCACAATCATGGCTCAATGCAGCCTCAGACTTCTGAGCTCAAGTGATCCTCCTGCCTCAGCCTTCCAAGTAGCTAGGACTACAGGCACATGTCACCATGCCTGGCTGATTTTTTAATTTTTTGTAGAGATGGGGTCTTATGATGTTGCCCAGGCTGGTTTCAAACTCCTGGCCTCAAGTGATCCTCCTACCTTGGCCTAAGAAGGATTACTTTAATAATTCATTTGATCCTTCTCACAGTTTCATTTCTGAAGCTGTGCTTGCTTTTTATTCTCTTCAAGCAAAAAGCTTGGTTTACCTTGACCATTTGAGAGGTATTTTTACATACCTGTTCTTTTCCTCATGCATGATCTCCATGAATGTGAATTTTTTGCTGCTGTTGCTTACTTCTTCAATCTGTCAGTATTGACAGGCTCTGAATTCAAAGGTATTGACTGGCGCTCTCAAAGTGAAAAATTTAATAGCTTGGGTTTGTAAATACTTGTACATGGTTTACTCATTTGTTCCCTCTCCTGTACTTGATAGGTTTCAACATTTCGAGATGATCTTTTGATTGTGCCCCTTAGTGTTTCTTTTTTTTTTTTTTTTTTTTTTGAGGTGGGGTCTCGCTCTGTCACCCAGGCTGGAGTGCAGTGGCATGATCTCAGCTCACTGCAACCTCCACCTCCTGGATTCAAGCTATTCTTCTGCCTCAGCCTCCCCAGTAGCTGGGATTACAGGCGCCCACCACCACGTCTGGCTAATTTTTTTTTTTTTTTTTAGTAGAGACAGGGTTTCACCATGATGGTCAGGTTGGTCTCGAACGTGATCCACCCGCCTTGGCCTCCTAAAGAGCTGGGATTACAGGTGGGAGCCACCGTGCCTGGCCTCCCTTAGTATTTGATGATATAGAAAATAATTTCGGTTAAAATGGAATGCCTCGTGTAATTCAAGGTGAACATCGAAAGTACATCAGAATTTGCCCTAAAAGAGTCAGACATGTGTGAGTCTCAAATTCTGCCTACTCTCCTCCCCTTACAGAGGGTTGGGTTGTATTTGCAGCCCTTATTTGAGCACTAAAAAGGTTATCACGCCCATGTGCTCACTTCAGCAGCACATATACCAAAAGGTTATTGTGCTTGTTATATGTTGGACAGTGTTCTTTCAGATCACAAATCTTGTTTTTATCACTGTTAAATTGGGGGTGTTTTTCAGGTAGAAGCAAAAATATTTGCTGAAATGTGATTGATATGTGGAACCTACCTTCAGGCTGACTTGCTGAAGTTATGACTGCCTATAATCCATTAGGTGTGAGAGGAAAAAACTAACATACCAAATGCTTTTGCTTTGTGTATGCTATGTGTTCCCATCCGGCTGGGGCTGCAAGTAAATGCTGCCTTTTAACTTTTCTTTCTGAATTACTATTATTTCTCTGATCCTAAAAGAGTAGTGGTTGAAAAAATGACATGAAGGTTTATTAACTTAGTTCTTACACTGTTGAGCTTATCTGCATAGAAAACATGCTGAAGGCATAATCTTACTCCCTTGTAACTTACAATCTAATTGTAGAGTTGATGTAAGAGTTGTGTTTCATGCCATTTCTACATTGTGTGTGTTCTTGCCTGTTTATCATTGTCACTTATTTATTAAAATCTGCTATCGTTGCAAGTTTTAGATGAGTTCTCTAAAGGTGGGATAACATGGGAGAATCTACAAAATTAGAATAAGATTGAGGAACCCAGGGTTCTTGTTCCTTTCTGATCCCTGTGGCTGCTGGTGCATTTTAAGCCAGCAAGCAGACTTTAGTCTCCTTTCTTCCTTGAAGGGACATTAATGACCTTCCCATAACAGCCCAGCTAATTTCTGTGAGTAGGTTATTTTGGAATTGAGTATTGAATGTTTTTATCTGTTAGTGTGACTTTTTTTTTGTTTTTCAATAGGATGTATCAGGACAAACTGGCTTCTCTCAAGAGGCAGTTGCAACAACTACAAGAAGGTTGGTGTGATTGAAACCTGCATTTCTTTTTTTTTTTTTTTTTTTGAGACGGAGTCTCGCTCTGCCGCCCAGGCTGGAGTGCAGTGGCCGGATCTCAGCTCACTGCAAGCTCCGCCTCCCGGGTTTACGCCATTCTCCGGCCTCAGCCTCCCGAGTAGCTGGGACTACAGGCACCCGCCACCACGCCCGGCTAGTTTTTTTTGCATTTTTAGTAGAGACGGGGTTTCACTGTGTTAGCCAGGATGGTCTCGATCTCCTGACCTCGTGATCCGCCCGTCTCGGCCTCCCAAAGTGCTGGGATTACAGGCTTGAGCCACCGCGCCCGGCCAAAACCTGCATTTCTAAATATGCTTCTTAATATTACAAACCCTTGTAATCTATGTATTTCACTTCTCTGTGGGAGTTATCTAAAACGTGGTCTGGCCGGGCGCGGTGGCTCAAGCCTGTAATCCCAGCACTTTGGGAGGCCGAGACGGGTGGATCACAAGGTCAGCAGATCAAGACCATCCTGGCTAACCCGGTGAAACCCCGTCTCTACTAAAAAATACAAAAAACTAGCCAGGCGAGGTGGTGGGCGCCTGTAATCCCAGCTACTGGGGAGGCTGAGGCAGGAGAATGGCGTAAACCCGGGAGGCGGAGCTTGCAGTGAGCTGAGATCCGGCCACTGCACTCCAGCCTGGGCGACAGAGCGAGACTCCGTCTCAAAAAAAAAACCAAAAAAAAAAACAACAAAAAAAAACGTGGTCTGGCTGATCTTAGCTATCCAGTACATTTTGCTATCTTTTGCTGTCAGTAAAGTGGTGATTCCTCAAACTCCTTGATTTTGAAAAATTTATTTCCAATATGTGTGAGATTTTTCTTCAAATGAAATCTCACTTGGGACTTTCAGTGGAACACGAATTGAACGTCACTGTGCCTAAAGCTAGATGTTTTTAGGAGAGACATCGTTATCAAAGAATAAAGTTTTACTGTTTTTTCTAAACCAAATGTTTATGTGACCTTGGGCACACCAGTTCCTCTTGTTTAATCTGTTTTCTGATCTGGAAAATGAAGAAAGTGAGAGTACATGTGATTATGCACAAGGAGCGTCTAGCACAGCGGTGTGCACACTGCGAGGTCCTGGGGAGAGTTAGCTGTGGCAGTGAGCTCTTCGCTTTCATATTGTGGAGTCCTCTTGTCAGTGAAACAGCTTTTGCTTTTTCTTTGCTTTTTTTTTTTTTTTTTTTTCCCCCCCGAGGCTGAGTTTCGCTTTGGTCACCTAGGCTGGAGTACGGAGGCGCGATCTCGGCTCACTGCAACCTCCACCTTCTGGGTTCAAGCGATTCTCCTGCATCAGCCTCCCAAGTAGCTGGGATTACAGACACCCGCCACCAGGCCCGGCTGATTTCTTGTATTTTTAGTAGAGACAGGGTTTCACCACGTTGGCCAGGCTGGTCTTGAACTCCCGACCTCAGGTGATCCGCCTACCTCCGCCTCCCAAAGTGCTGGGATTACAGGCATGAGCCACCGTGCCTGGCCTGAAACTGCTTTTTCTAGTATGTGCTTTTATTGCTTGTGAGTGATCCACACCCTTGGACTAGCCCAAGGTTGGGCATTATAATCAGGAAACACTTCCCCCACAAGATGTGCCCCTCATAATTAACTGTTTTGTGGGAAGAGCAATGGAATGAATAGTGATTTGGTTAGAATCTATACCTGATCTGTTTAATGTTGTCACTAGCCACATGTGGCTGTTTAAATTTAATTAATAATTTAGTTCTTCAGTTCCACTAGCTACATTTCAAGTGCTAAAATAGCCACAAAATGGTTAGTGGCTGCCATATTGGACATTGCAAATATAAAACGTTATACCATTGCAGAAGGTTCTACTGGAGAGCATGGATCTAGACCTTACTGAAGGAGAATGAACCTTTTCCAGTAAAGGAAGGCCCGTTGATTCAGACTGTTGCGGCAACTGATCAGAACAGTGTGGAGATGTTGGCACTGTTGCACTCCCCCTCACTCACTGCAGACCCTTGATCCACTGGGTTGGGTGGACTTTAAATAGGCCCCTAGTGGTTTCTGCTGTGTGCCTTGGTTAAGAACCAGAGTTAACTCTGCGGAGGTATGTCTTCCTTTGGTGTTAGTGAAACAGTCAGTGTTGATGCTACAGAATAATTTTAGGAAACAAAATGTAGGGCAGATTGATATTCACAATAATTTTATTTTTTAAATGTTCGAAATCAGGTACATTACAGGAATATCAGAAGAGAATGAAAAAACTAGATCAGCAGTACAAAGAGAGGATACGGAATGCAGGTAAGGCTCCTTTAAATGGAAATGAATCATCTTTAAATGTTCCACCGTTTGCCGATCATCAGAGTAATGTAGCCCTGAGAGCTGTTCTCCAAAACGTGTCCCAGATGTTCTGTCAGGGAGAGCTTTCGAAAAAGAGACTTCCAAACTGTGGTTATGGAAAGTGGTTTCATCTTTTGCTAAGGAATGGCCCAGTAGTGGAGGGTGTCTGAGGAGGCTCCTTGCAGTTCGGTTGTTCTCTCTGGTACCCCAAGAGTAGTCTTGCACCTGCAACTCTTGCTCATGGCCGCATGGCTGGCCTGGTGTACAATCAGAAGTGCGGCTGAGGAAAAGGATTGTAGGTTGTTTTTGTCCCATTTTAAGTTTGTTTCTTTTGGTATTCTGTGCTAGGATTGGGGAGGGTCCTCTTGTTATTTTCCCCGAGTATTATTTCTATAAGAATTTAGAGAAAAGGCACACTTTTGGTTGGTTGTATACAGTAAATCTATTCATTCAACAAAAATGAATTAAGCACCTGCTACATCTAAGCACTGCGAGCAGTGTAAAGTCATGTAACGCATTGCTTTGACTTGAGGAAACTTGGTGTTTCATTGACAAAAGATACCACATGTGTAAAGTTAAGGAAGACCGAGTTAAAGAACCATGCAGAAAGTAAGATGTGACAACTGTTTAAAGTGTGTAAACGTGAATTCCTGAGATTATAGGAAATCTCGTGTATGTGTAGAGTTTTTAACACTCATCATCGGCCAGCAGTTTGGGTGCCAGCAGAGTCCTTGTTCCTGCGATGGTAGAGTAATGATGGGTTTTAGAATGCGGGTGGGGTGCCATTCCTCATGCCACCGTCATCTTTCATTCTGGGCCAGTGACTCTCCAACCCTTCACTATCTCTCCTCAGTGAGAAGCTGCCCAGTGCATACCAACAGATAGAAAAGGGGCTGAAGTGCGTGTGGGCGCTGAGAAAGTACAGCCCCAGCTATTAGCTCTCTGCCTTTCCACCTCCTGCCTCTCCCTGCTGTTACCCCCATTCTACTCTGAGTTCCTGAAGCTCCTCCTTGAGATGTCTTGAAAATCCTCAACCGGTTGCTCTTCCTAGACTTCGCCTTTAGCAGATAAAGAAGGTGGCACTTGTGGAAAGAGGTGGTCTTAGGTTCAGATCCTGCCTCCTCACTTTAGATGTGATCCTTTAAGCAGAATATTTGCTCTTGAAACCTCAATTTCCCCATCTATAGAGGGGAATATTAATACCTCATGGAATTGGCATAAGATGGAAATCAGGAAAGAAAATGGATGTGAGTCATATTTCTGAAGTTAGAACAGCAGAGTGAGTATTGAGTTGTTTTTCTTCATTCTGCGCAGACTCTCAATCATGTCCTCGCGTGTTCTTTCTTTCTTTCTTTTTTTTGAGACAGAGTCTCACTCTGTCGCCCAGGCTGGAGTGTGGTGGTGCTCTCTCAGCTCACTGCAACCTCCACCTCCCGGGTTCAAGGGATTCTTGTGCCTCAGCCTCCCAAGTTGCTGGAATTACAGGCGCCTGCCACCACACCTGGCTAATTTTGTAATTTTAGTAGAGATAGGATTTCACTGTGTTGGCCAGGCTGGTCTTGAACTCCTGACCTCAGGTGATCCGCCCAGCTCCCGTTGGCCTCCCAAAGTGTTGGGATTACAGGCATGAGCCAATGTGCCCGGCCCTCATGTGTTCTTTCACATTTCCCTCTCCTAGGTAAAAATGCAGAAGAGCTCCTAAATCAGTCACGACTTGAGCTTTAAAAAGCACATTCTTTGCAGAGATGATCCACCTGCTTTAGTGATGTCTGGCTGCTTTAACTAAAACCACTGCCACCTCTAAGTGCTAATTGTCATTTTAGCTTGTTGGTGTGAGGCATGATTTCTCGGAATGGCACAGAACTCCAAGCTGTCTGGCCCACTTGTGCATGGTACGGGTCTGAAGTTGTTACAGGAATGATCACGTTGGGTTGGGTGTGCCTGGGTTCCTATGCCCAGCAATTCCCAGTGCCAAAGTGGGTAGGATTTCAGGGGCTAAACAAATAATGAGTGGCTTGTCCCTTTCCTCAATTAATTTTCTCTGTCAACAACTATTAATCAACATCTGGGCTTTTAATCTGGGGTTCCTGGAACTGTCAGCATTCTGTGGAGTTTGTATATGTCCTTTTTTCTGGGGAAGGGATTCATAGCATTTGCCAGGTTTACAAAGGGGCCCATGGTAGACTGAGAATAGCACCCCCTGGAGAATCTTTGTGGACTGTATGCACAGCCCCGTGTCACCCAGGAAAGAGTAGAAGCCATGAAGCAGTTTTACTTCAAGTTGGTGCAGGTTTGTAGACAGGTTTGTACTCTATTGTAAATCTGGTGGTGAGGGGAGCTGCTAGGTAACGGTTACTAATCATCCGGCACATGGTAGGTGTAACTAAGTTGTTGAGTGCTGTTAGATGGGTGCTTTAAGGCATCTGAAGGGCATGATGTGTGAAGAGTCAGCAGGAAAGGCCTCAGGAGGGGGCTGCATTCGGTCAGGAACTTGGGAATGTGAATAGGAGATCAGAGGGCATTGCAGGGGCAGACACCAGTGTGAGCAGAACTTGGCGACCTGACAGTGAAACCCCAGGTGTGCCTGGAGCCTCTGTCCTGTGGATTGTCTGTGAAGGTCCTTCCTTACCACACATAGTCCTTCATATAGTGCTTTAAAAAGGGGGTCTTGGCCAGATGTAGTGGCTCACACTTGTAATCCCAGCACTCTGGGAGCTGAGGCCGGTGGATCACCTGAGGTCAGGAGTTCAAGACCAGCCTGGCCAACATGGTGAAACCCCGTCTCTACTAAAAATACAAAAATAAGCCAGGCGTGGTGGTTCGCACCTTTAATCCCAGCTACTTGGGAGGCTGAAGCAGTAGAATTGCTTGAACCCAGGACGTGAAGGTTGCTGTGAGTCAAGATCATGGCACTGCACTTCAGCCTGGGTGACAGAGTGAGACTCTTTCTCAAAAAAACCAACCCCACCAAAAAACCAGGGGTCGCCAGCCCCCAGGCTGCAGAACACTGGGCTGCCTCCCTTCACCCAACGCCTGACCCCCTGCCCTGTCCCAGTCCGTGGGAGAATTGTCTTCCACCAAACTGGTCCCTGGTGACAAAAAGGTTGGGGACCACTGCTTTAAAACGTCATATCCACTCTGTTTCTGGAGTAATTACATTATTTCTTCTTGACCCATCCTGCTACTATGGGGACTGTTGGCGGCTGGACTGAGTGAAAGAAGGGATAAGTTTATTTTGCCAGGGGAGTTTCGTTCCTGCTGCACGTTTTTTACCCTCAGGTGGAACTGCCACAGCTGGTATGTTCAGGGCCACATATTTTTTTATTTTTTTTGACCAGGTTTCGCTCTGTCACCCAGGCTGTAGTACAGTGGCACAATCTCGGCTCACTGCAACCTCTGCCTCTCAGGTTCAAGTGAGTCTCCTGCCTGCCTCAGCCTCTCGAGTAGTTGGGATTACAGGTGCCTGCCACCATGCCTGGCTAATTTTTGTATTTTTAGTAGAGACGGGTTTCGCCATGTTGGCTGGCTGGCAAGGCCACATTTTAACTAGACTTGAGTACTTCTTGCGTCCTTTCCCTTCGTGTATATCAACATTTCACTGATGAAAACATTTGCTCTGTGTAACATGCTTTCAGAAAGCAATTACTGCTTCTAAATGAATGCTAACATCACTGTCTAGAAAGGTGGCACAGCCTAGCAAATCTAATTACACTTTTTATCTCTTGCAGAACTCTTCCTCCAGCTGGAAGTAAGTGCCACAGATCTTCTGGGTTTGCAGGCCCTTTCTGAGACTGGAATCTTGCAGTCCTGATCTGGTGGCTTTTCCTTCTATCACCAAGTAGATGGTTTGGAAGCCTTCACCACTGTTCTGTTTGACTAAAGGACATTTGGTCTCAGCTCAGACATCCTGTCTGGTCATTGGTTGTTGAGCAGCCTCTGCTTATCACAAGGGAATAAGGAATACTCACCCCTCACTGCTTATTGACTTTTATCCCGCATTAGAGCTGTTTGGAAGTTTCTAAGTTATAACGGCCTAATAGTTTGATATTGGTCCTTGAAGTAGTTCAGTCTCTGAATCGGCTCAGCGGTTCTGTTTTACAGCTGCAATTCTCTGGGCCAATAAAAAAAGACAGATTTCTAATTTTTCCTTTCATTCTATGGACACCTGAGTGCTGGTTCTGTGTCAGACTCTGTGCTGTGATCCAGAGATGAGGGCCTGTATCTTTAGTGATGTACTGCTCCCAGGGTGGCTAGCATGTGTGTGGGGGTCACTTTTGGAGAAAGTTGTGGTTTTTCAGAGCCACATTATTGGAACCCACTTTCCTTAAATCAGTTTGATGCCCATAGTCACTCAGCTGGAAGGATCACGTGATCAGCCTGAAGGTATACTCAAGTGAGGTACACACATCCCTAGCCCACCACAGGCCCCGATGTCACTCACCACAATGGCGAGATTTGAAAAGCAGAGGCATATACAACTTTTGTCTTAGTATAATATCAATATTTGTGTACTTTGGGGTTCAGACACTTACTAAATGATGTTCCATTCTTTTGTCTTGCTGTATCAAAAATAATAGTAATTTATGCTATCTGGCCTCAATATCTTGTGATTATTTTTTGAATATACACAATGTAGAATCTCCTATTTCCCTTTGAAGCTGTAACTTCATGAGCAATTATTTACTCCCTTTGAGAAATGTGTTTTAGTATAAAATATAGGATGTGGACGAGAGAAAAATATCTGCGTAGCAAGTGAGGTATACTCAAAAATAAGCAAAAGTCATGTGGGTCTGATTTTACACATTCATTGGAAAGCTTGCTCTCAGACACGCCGTTACTGCAAGCGTGTGTGTGAGAGGGAAACTCTGTATGTCATGTTTCTAGCAAAGGTGTTTTCTTTGCTGTTGAGGACAGGCCTAGACTTTGAGTTGGAGCCATGGCTTCCAGGGCCGTGTACTCCCAGCCTGTGTTTCTCTTTTGCTCAGACTGAACAAGTGGAACGAAATTACATTAAAGAAAAGAAGGCAGCAGTGAAAGAATTTGAAGACAAGAAGGTTGAGCTGAAAGAGAACCTGATTGCTGAGCTAGAAGAAAAGAAGAAAATGATTGAAAACGAAAAGCTGACAATGGAACTGACTGGAGGTAGGAAGGCCCTATGGGGTGGGATCCTGGGGGTCCTGAGCGGGGCTGTGAAGGGCTGTTCCAGTTACTTTTGTCTTACATCTCAAGAGCAGAGCAAGGTGGAGAGTGGGTTTTGACCTTATAAATGAGAGTTCCTCCTCCACCTTCTGTTGGCTGTGTGACCTTGGTTAAGCTGCTTAACTTCTCTGAGTCTGTTTTCTCCTCTATGAAATGGGGCTGATCATACCCTCTCACAGGATTGTGGTTAGACATATGAGTGCCTAGTACAGTGTCCTGTGCATAACAGGTCTTCAATAGTTGCTAGACTTTTAATAGTAATGGCAAGCTCTGGCTTAGGCTCTACTTAATTCCTGGGTCCGCTGCCATTTGTATCTTGGTTATGTCCCCACATTGCTTACCCAAGTCCCCTGTGGTGATGGGAATCCCTCTGCTTTGTTTTTTTCCGGTCTACCTTAATTACAGAAGAGGTATTGTCTTCCTTTGACCTAGATGTAAGAACAAAAGCTTTTGGCTCTATCTTCTGTGCTATTAGATCTCTCCTGCCAGGTGTTACTGTGAACATTTCAGAAAGACTTGATATGATTCCAACAGGATAGCTAAACTGAACTATTTTCCCATGGAGGTAGGAAAGTTACATGAGACTCAGAGCCAATCCCTTTCTAACCTTCTAGGATTTAGTAATCCACATATGGGAACTCAGCAGGTTGTAGGCAGGTTTCAGGGAGAAACAATATGGGCCGACTCTTCTGTTGCCATATGTAGACCGATGATTCCTAGAAGGATATAGGGAATTGGCTTGAACTTGCTATTTTGGAACTTGGCAAATACTGCAAGGCAAGTCAGTGGTGAGTTTGTCACTTGGATATGGAGGTGGCATGCCTTTCTGTACATCCCCAAATTTAACTCTTACAATTCAGAAAGTGCTGGGGCTCTGGCGTGTCTGATTTTAGCAGGGTTCCATAGGAAATGCATGCAATGTTTTTGTGGATGTTCTCAGGGCTGACTTTGAAATTAAAAGTAGCCAGTTAAGATCTTTGTTCCCCTCCGTATATTCCTGGTGTTGTGAACCAGCTTGGCCTTCTGACTGACACAGACCTCTGGCTCCAATCCTCATGGTACACTTAAGAGAATGTGGTTGTGCCTGAGGTGGGGTCTGACTTTTGAAAAATCTCTCGTCTGTTAGCTTCCTTGTAGAAAGACTTGGCAAAAGAAGTGAGCTCTTTGAAGGCCTCTGAAAGCAGCTCAGAAAATTTTTTTTTTTTTTTTGTGAGAATGGATGCCAAAACACAGCTTCAGGCAGTATAGTCTTATTCTTGTGGAAGTGCTTATTTAATTAGACCAGTAGCAACGTGGTACCTTGTCTGGTACCAGTCTGCCGGCTTTTGGACCTGCACACCATTTCCTTTGATAGTGGCTGTGACTGGCATCGATGCCTCATGGCTGTCTGCTAGAGCCACCAGATGTTTGGGAGCCTTCATTAGGCTAGTGGGAAATATTATCCGTTTATAGCTGCTCCCTTTCCATCTGTGGCAAAGGGTATCATCACCTTACCTGTGATTTGGCATCCTAATTATTGACAAGCAATTGATATTGTTTGGCCAGGCAGTTTTACAGCCAGAATCTTAACTGGGACAGGAGGCATCCTCAGTGACTTGAGGCTGAGCCTGCCAGGGTAGAAAAGACAAATAAATTCAGGGAAATCATTTGTAACGCAATAAAATTGATTACAGAAGTGTTTAAAGCTAGCCATGGGCATTAAAGGTACGGATGTCCTTCCTCAAGCCATTTGGTACCCTTGGTATGGAAAGCACTGCCAAGGTAATGATGGAGTGTTGGAAGACAAGGCGCTGGAGCTAGAAGGGTAATTAGCATTTCCACAGATGGTGCTGCTATGGTGTTGGATTAAAGGCTTGATTTCATTCCTCTAATTGAGTGACTTAGTTCACCTTTGTGGATTGATGCCCAATATCATTGTTGCCCAGCTCTGCCCTGAAAAGATACTTTTTAAAGTCTCCGTTTTTGGTTCAACATGAACATCTCTTGAAAAGCGAAGTAGGATAAGAGGCTGATGAGAAGCTTGGTCCAAATAACCCACCGGAAACGGGTGTATTTGGCGACCTGCTCATTCCCACCATGACTTAAAGCGTTTACAAACCTCCATAGGAATTGGCAAGAGGTACTGTTTACCGCCCAAATCTCTTGTGGAAAACTTAGGGAAACTGGGTTGTTCAGGCAGAAATGAGTGAGTGTGCGTAGAGAAGCTAGGATGAATTATGGTCAGTGCAGCCCAGCTTCAGTGTGTTAGGTCAGTGGGGTCTTGATAAAATGCGGATTCTGTTTCAGCGGCTTTGGAGTGGAGGCTGAGATCCTGCATTTCTTTCTTTCTTTTTTTTTAATTTAATTTTTTTGTTTTTGTCGCCCAGGCTGGAGTGCAGTGGTGCAGTCTCGGCTCACTGCAACCTCCGCCTCCCGTATTCAAGCGATTCTCCTGCTCAGCCTCCCAGGTAGCTGGGATTACAGGCATACACTACCATGCCTAGCTCATTTTTGTATTTTTAGCAGAGACAGGGTTTCACCATGTTGGCCAGCTGGTCTCGAACTCCTGACCTCAGGTGATCCGCCCACCTCAACCCCCCAAAGTGCTGGGATTATAGGTATGAGCCACCGCCCCCACCTGAGATCCTATATTTCTGACCACCTTCCCGGGGGGGCACTGATCCTGCTGGCCAGAGCACACTTCAGTAGTGAGGTTATAGATACACTTGCCTGAGGGTGAGATTTCTCTGAAGCAGAGGCCAAGACTACAAGTAATCCAAATATTCGATGAGAACTTTATGAGCTTTAAAATGTGGGGAGCTTTACCATTTTTAATGTGTTTTTCTTTCTCTTACTCTTCTCTCCTTTCTTCCTGTAGTTCACTACCTGCTACTTCCTTTTCTTTTGTAAGTTCTTGCTCACCAGGGGCGTCTTCCAATCCTTAGGCTTCCCCAGTGAAAGCCACCTGTGACCCTAGTAAAGACTGAGTTTCCTTTAGAAGATGGTGGGTTCATGGCTGGTACCACGAGTCATAACAATGTCAGAATAGAAGTCTGTTTCCCAAGCACTTACACTGAACCAAGCATTACATAAATATATTAGAGCTAACTTTGCAGGCTGATAGACCAGGGCTGAATCCTGGCACTGTCACAGATTCAATTCTGAGGTAGGGTTTTCTCATTTGGCCAGGGGATGATAGAACCTTCTGGAGAGGGTAGCTGTGATGTGAGATGAGATAATGCCTGTTAAGTTGCTTCAGAAAGTAGCTGGTTCACAGGGTGAACACTCAGGGATTGGGAAGTTGTAACCTCACTGAGTTCCTGCAGCTCCCTTTGACCTTGGGGGTATTGCTTCTGATTTTATAGATGGCAGAGGTGGCTCGGAGAAGTGGAGCCATTTGCTCACAGTCCCTCAGTGAGACAGATAGTGGTTAAGCCAGTGTGTGTCTGGCTCCAAGCATATTCTCTTCACCACCACTACTATTGACTCTCTGCAGATACCATAGATACATGTGGTGGCACTAAGACTCACAAAATTAGGCTAATGAGTGAAGTCTGTGTTTTCCTGGAGGCTCTTTTCTGGTAGAAAGCTGACATAGCTTCCTTGACTTCCCCCAAGGTTATGTGGTGTTGAGATGGAGGGCCCCTAAATAAAGTTAACAATTTGACAGGCTCGTTTTTGACTCATTGGTATATTTAAAGACAGGGTCTCACTCCAGTTGCCAAGGGTGGAGTGCAGTGGTGCCATCACGGCTCACTGCAGTTCGACTTCCTGGGCTCAGGTGATTCTCCTGCCTCAGCCTCCTGAATAGCTGGGATTACAGGCATGTGCCACCTTACCTGGCTCATTTTTGTGTATTATTTTTGAGACGGAGTCTCGCTCTGTCATCCAGGCTGGAGTGCAGTGGCGCGATCTCGGCTCACTGCAAGCTCTGCCTCCTGGGTTCGCACCATTCTCCTGCCTCAGCCTCCCAAGTAGCTGGGACTACAGGCACCCGCCACCATGCCCGGCTAATTTTTTGTATTTTTTTGTTTAGTAGAGACGGGGTTTCACCATGTTAACCAGGATGGTCTCGATCTCCTGACCTTGTGATCTGCCGGCCTCAGCCTTCCAAAGTATTGGGATTACAGGCATGAGCCACCGCTCCCGGCCTTTCCTTTTTTTATTTTTTTTTCGTAGAGACGGGGTTTTCCCATGTTGCCTAGGCTGGTCTTGAATTCCTGGGCTCAAGCAGTCTGCCCGACTTGGTCTCCCAAAGTGCTGGGTTTACAGGCGTGAGCTACCACATCTGGCTTTTTTACTCATTTTAAAACCCTGCCGGGCACGGTGGCTCACACCTGTAATCCTAGCACTTTGGGAGGCCGAGGCGGGCGGATCACAAGGTCAGGAGATTGAGACCACGGTGAAACCCGGTCTCCATTAAAAAATACAAAAAATTAGCCGGGCGTGGTGGCGGGCGCCTGTAGTCCCAGCTACTCAGGAGGCTGAGGCAGGAGAATGGCGTGAACCCGGGAGGCGGAGCTTGCAGTGAGCCGAGATTGCGCCACTGCACTCCAGCCTGGGCAACAGAGCCAGACTCCATCTCAAAAAAAAAAAAAACCCTAAGATATATGTGGTTGTACTACTATAGGAACAGTAAATTTCACACGTATGCAGTAGATGCTAAGGAGTAGCGACTTGGGTGTCAAGACAAGGGGAAGAGGCCCCACACAAATATCTGGAGAGGGAGAATAGAAGAGGTGACCTGGATTTTGGGCAGAGTGGGCCTGTCCTCAAGATGTTTTTTCCTGGTGCTGGCACCGTGGAATCAGGTCTTTTAATGCACTTGAGGGTGCAGAGAGGAAGGCTCGACTGGCTCGCTGTTTATTGCCTTCCCTTCATAATGGGCAACTTTGGCTTTAAGGAGATTGGTCCTTTATTCCTACTCTGATTTGGCCTCCAAAGACCTAACAGTGATTCTTGTGGATTTTTTTTTTTGTTTTTTGAGACGGAGTCTAGCCTTGTCGCCCAGGCTGAAGTGCAGTGGCGTGGTCTCGGCTCACTGCAACCTCCACCTCCCGGGTTCAAGTGATTCTTCTGCCTTAGCCTCCCGAGTAGCTGGGACTACAGGTGTGTGCCACCACGCCCGACTAATTTTTGTACTTTTAGTAGAGATGGGGTTTCACCATGTTGGCCAGGCTGGTCTCGAACTCCTGACCTCAGGTGATATGCCCGCCATGGCCTCCCAAAGTGCTGGAATTACAGACGTGAACCACCGTGCCCAGCCCTAACATTCATTCATATTCCCCTCCCCAACAAACCTTAGGCATTCTTCTGTTACCACCGCAGCATTAATTTGCATCAACGTTGATGGCGCCCTCCATCCTGCTAGAGAAGGGCATGATGTGTGCTAGGATTGCTCTGGGCTGCTAGTCTAGCCTGTGGGTCCCTGCCCTGTTTTGGAAGTAGTTGCCAATCTGCTACAATGTTTAATCTGCAGTGGATTTTCTTTCTGCCACTTATGTCCCATTTCTTTTTAAAGAAAATTTCCTTTTTAAATTTAAAGTACATTTAATTTTTCGAGATAGGGTCTTGTTCTGTCACCCAGGTTAGAGTGCAGTGGCACAATCTTGGCTCACTGCAACCTCTGCCTCCTGTGCTCAAGTGATCCACCGCAGCCTCCCAAGTAGCTGGGACTACAGGCACCTGCCACCTAGCCCGGCTAGTTTTTTGTATTTTTCTGTAGAGATGGGGTTTTGCTCTGTTGCCCAGGCTGGTCTTGAACTCCTGGGCTCAAGCGATCCACCCTCCTTGGCTCCCCAAAGTGTTGGGATTACAGGCGTCAGCCATTGCACCCAGCCTTATATTCTTTTTTTTTTTTTTTTTTGAGACAGAGTCTCGCTTTGTCGCCGAGGCTGGAGTGCAGTGGCACAATCTCGGCTCACTGCGAGCTCTGCCTCTCGGGTTCACGCCATTCTCCTGCCTCAGCCTCCCAAGTAGCTGAGACTACAGGCGCCCGCCACCATGCCTGACTAATTTTTGTATTTTTAGTAGAGACAGGGTTTTACGTTGTTAGCCAGTATGGTCTCCATCTCCTGACCTCATGATCCACCCGCCTTGGCCTCCCAAAGTGCTGGGATTACAGATGTGAGCCACCACGCCTGGCTATATCCCATTTTTTAAGGATGCCCCTTTGAATTGCTGCAATTAATATTTTTTCCAATAGATAAATATGAGCTTGTTTTAATAGTTAAAGTATGTTGAATTGAAGCTTTTACTGCTATTGTACACTGTAGGCAGGTATGCTGTTGGAAATGAATGAATAGGCCTAAAGAAGTGCAGAACAAAAGGCCAGCCAGTAAACTGGTAGTTGTATGTAAATTGCAGGTAATTTATCAGGAATATCTCTCCAGAGGGACTGTGCTGTAATGACTCTACCACCTAGCATTGCTTCAACCTGAGCTCCCATTTTTTAGATGTCAGAACCAGTGCTACCTGTGGTGAGGGGTGGGGCGGGGGGGAGGGCCTGTATCTCTCAGGTTTCCTAGTGAGTAGAACAGGAGGATTTGCACTATTAAAGGTCATATTGCATGGTGGTTTGGAGAGGAGTTGTATGCCTAGTCTTGTTGCTTATTTGGTGTTTTCTCTCACATACACTCTCGCAAGTCTGCTTTAAATGCTTGATGTTTAATTACATAAATAGCATCTCCACTGAAGCAAACCTATGAGGAGACCTCTGGATCAAAGAGGGGTTCTAATTTCAGCCAGTTTGAGTTTTTTTGTGGTTGGTGCATGATGTCGGAGAGGAAGACTGACTTCATCTCTGCTCAGGTGTCTTCTCTGGGGTTGTCACACTCCAGGGTCTGAACTTCAGTTCTGGAAGTTTGATTTTTGTCAGTGTAGCCAGATTGAGCGTCTTGGGACTCTTAGGGGCCAAACTCTTGGGAGATTGATGGTAAAACTCAGGATACCAGCTCGTTGCTTACAGTGAGAAATAGAACTTCCAGGCACACTCAGACCCAGGTTGTCAGGCTGCATCCTATGAAAAATCCACTTTAGAAGCCAACTAGGCAAACCTGGCATTAGAGCAAGGTGACTTAAGTGGATAATCTTACTATGTCTGTTGGGGCTGTGATACATGTCGATCATGTCCTCAAATCATGTCTTCCGCCTGGCCCATTGGCCAGGACTGCTCCCTTCTGTCTCCTCTTTCCCAGATGGAAATGGAGACGGAGACATGCTGGTAAGTTTTAGGGGCTTCTCCAGAGTCTCTTCCTTCTGCGAAGTAGTCTTTTTGGATAAAATTAATCAGGTTGTTGCTGTGACTAGGCTAATAAAATAGATTTTTTTTTTTTTTTTTTTTTTTTTACCATTTCATAAGAATTTGATTATATTTTTTGGTTTGTAAGTGATACAGTTAAGATTTTCAGAGTTCAGTGGCTGTGATTGGCCTTTACTTGGCTTACATCCATCATGCATTGTCCACCCTCCCCACTCCCCAGTCTTGGCAGCCTGCAGAGCAGAGCACACTCAGCCATTCTCTGGCAGGCAGAACATTCCATAATGTTCTCGGGCTATGTGCTTTTTCTTTGGTGCTCTCTTGGGTTGGGTGAGCTCCCTTTACACTTTATTTTCCAAATTAGGTGTCAATGTTGTACAGCCTCACAGTTGACATCAGCTGCTTTCGACTATGTAACTTCTTTTCAGCTCTTTGTGCCTTGAATTTTAAAAAGGATCTTTGTATAGTTTTTTCCTGCCCGAAAATATAATAATAAAAACTAGCATTGATAGAACTCCCGTTATGCCAAGCACCGTGCTAAGACTTCACGTGTATCATCACATGTAACCCTCACAGCGCACTGTGGGGGAGGCATTATTGATACTTTTGTTCTCTAGGCGAGGACACTTGAGACATATAGCACTTACAAACCTGTGTTAGGCCACACAGCTGTTGCAGGGATTCAGACGCACATTTATGTGACACTCCAGGTCTTAACCATGGTGCTGTGTCACTGGCCAGTAACTAACTGGAGAAGGCTGGCACCTCAGCATAGGGTAGGAGATTTTTTTAGGGAGAAGCCTTCCCCACTTGTTTCTGGTGTGTGTGTGTGTGTGTGTGTGTGTGTGTGTGTGTTTACTTCCAAGTACACTTTTATAAATATTCATTAATTAGGTCTTTGGTTCTTATTTTACCTCTATTCCATTCATAGAAAAAAAAATTAATACTGCCCAGCCCATTTCTCTGAAGAGCAACATGCAGAAGCCTTCTCTTTTTTAAATTTTGTGTGGCACGTGCATGACATGCTCTAAGATCCTGCACACTGCTTGGTAGAATTTGCTGAAGCCGCCCTGCCTGCTCTGCTGGTTGTGTGCGTAACCACAAATTAACCTCGTCCCATGATCAGGCTTGGCCTCTTCTACCCATTCTGCACAAAACATTATGCACCCCTACTGGGCCAGACTCTTGCTAGGTGTTGGGGTGAAATTCAGACATCCAAAGGGGATAGGTAATGACCTGTACACAGTGGCACTTGGTCTACTTGAGGTTTGTATAGATGCTCTGGTTACTTGGAGGATGGAATGAGTCTCTGCCTTTGAAAGCTGTCACAGAAGGGAGAGTATTGAACTGACTCTCAAGGGGTATTATGTAGGAGTTTGCTGGGCAGAAAAGAGGAGGGTAGGCAGAGGACAGCCATGCAAAGACTTGAAGGCGTAAAGTCTGGTGCCCTTGGGTAACAGGATAGCTAAAGGCTTGCACACAGTGTAAGCATGAGTGAAGAAGAAGGGAGGAAGACCAGAAATGAGGCCTGGCTTTTATCCTGTGGAGAGTGATGAGCCACTGAAATATTTAGTAAGAAGATGGCCGGGTGTGGTGACTCACGCCTGTAATCCCAGCACTTTGGGAGGCTGAGGAGGGCGGATCACTTGAGGTCAGGAGTTTGAGACCAGCCTGATCAACATGGTGAAACCCCATCTCTACTAAAAATACAAAAAAATCAGTTGGGTGTGGTGGCGCATGCCTGTAGTCCCAGCTACTTGGGAGGCTGAGGCATGAGGCTCGTTTGAACCTGGGAGGCGAAGGTTGCAGTGAATGAACATCGTGCCACTGCACTCCAGCCTGGGTGACAGAGTAAGGCCCTGTCTCAAAAAAATCAAAAAAGAAATGTTTAGTAACAAGAGTGTTATGCAAAACGATCTGATTTGTGTCCCAGGAAGATCACTTTGAGGGAGGGGAGGATGGACAGGACATGGGAAAGAACACTGAAGGCCATGGAGGTAACCAGTGGAAGGATGAAGGCATGAAGTGGAGGCGGAACCAACATACCTGGTGAACCTCACGCCTGGGTGAAGGAAGACAAGTCACAGATGACAGATTTGTTCTCGCATGGAAGAAGGGTTAGATTGGATGCCCCTGAGACACAGGAAAAGAAGCAGCCTTGGGAGGGGAAACGAGGAGAACTGAGTTTGTGTGGGGCCTGGAGAATATGTGGTATCAGGTACCTATTGCCATTCAGAGGGATGTGGGGAGCTGGAATTGGTGATTGCAGATTGGCTGGGATACAGTCTGAAAGGAACTGACTGGACCCCAAAGATCACCAGTATTCAGGGAGCAGACAAGTGAAAAAGGACCCCGAGGAGGCAGGTTCACCTCCTTGTGCACCATGGCTTGGGAGGAGCTATTCGAAGGCGTGGGGAGTCGGCAGCAGTGTGAGACCGCAGCAGTGTGAGACCGCAGCAGTGTGAGACCGCAGCAGTGTGAGACCGCAGAGAGGAGTGCAGAAGGGAAAGAGGCTTTTATTGTGAGCCCTCATTGTGTCGTCTTGATAGTCAAGTAGCTACAAAAGGTTATAAAAGAAAAAAAAGTCTGAGTCTATAAATGAAAACTTCATATAAAAACGTTGGCACTGAGGCCAGTGGCCTCTAAAAGAGCTTTTTATACCCGTGGACTTCGGCACACCCACCCTCCGTGGGAACTGCAGAAATTAGCTGAGATGACCTTCAGGTTCCTTCCTATCCTGAGAGCCTGCGCCTCTGGGCTTCTTAATTTGAGGGAGAGGAGGAATATCCCCTAGGATATGAGGGTGCTGGAGAGATGCCCACAGTGGCTGTAATGCTTGACAGCAGGGCTGCATTTCTGAGAGGGGTGTGCACTTAGGGCAGCTGGTCTGAATCTTCCAAGCATAAACACTTTCTAAAATCTAATGGGGTGTCTGGCTACAACCATGTGTAGAGCAAACATCCCCAGTAAAACAGTTCTGACTGGGTGGCTGGGGGGCAGATATTCTTATACTATAGAAATTCTTAATGACTTCAAGTGGGAGTTGGATAGATTTAACCATTCCATTCTTGCCACAGATTCTATGGAGGTGAAACCTATCATGACCAGAAAGTTGCGGAGGCGACCAAATGATCCCGTCCCCATCCCAGACAAGAGGAGGAAACCTGCTCCAGATATCCATTTACATCAAGCTGTAACTGCCTTTCTTTCTTAAGACTGTGGAATCCTGTTTATCCGTTTGCTAGGGTATACATGGCCGTTGTCCTACAGAAATAGTAATATTTAATTGGAAAGCATGTGTAAAATGTTTGTCCAGGGGTTAGGGGTTGCTCATTTTATGGGAGTCCTCATTTGCTACTGCTTTTGGTGGGAGAGATGTATAGAGAGTTGTGATTTGGAAAGGTGCTTTGCGTGCAAAGTTCAGCCTGGTTTTAATGCTAACATCCAGATTCAGGGGCATCTGAAAACCTGATGTGCCTTAATTTTTTCACCTGTAATTTTCCACTTTCCAACCATAAAATGAAGGCAGTAATATCTACCTTTATGTATCTCCTCTGTTATCTATGTCCGTAATATAGTGGATTGCAAACTGTTTTTAAATTAAAGCAAATGAGGTTTCAGTCAGACATGAAGCAGCCTTTTGATCATAAAAATGGTAACGGAAGCAGGAAAGATGGAGAAGTGTTGTTTCTGTTCCTTTCGAGGAGATGGTAAATAGCTCTCTGCCCAAAATGGCTTAGTCATTTGTGTGCCGTCAGGAAAGGGCATAACTTCAGGTTGCTTCCCCTTCACAACAGGATTTAAGTTGCTGAGGGAAGATTAGCCTTACCTTGGGTGTGTGTGTTTGTGCAAGTCTTTAGATCTTTGGAACAAAAGCGCTTTATATATTCATGATGAAATTCTTATTTTTACTGTCTCCTGTGCTGTATTATTGTAGATGCCTAATGAAGCTCATTCCACCTTCTCATCCTAGCAGTGGGGGATGTGAAATCTTTTATGTATTCAAGTACCATGACATTTAGTAGGAGAATCATAAATTTCTAAGAAGCAAACTGTTACTGTAGAAACATCATTTAACAAAATCACACTTTGTAAATTCTAAAATACTGGTACCATTTTGTTGATTACTCTTTGCTTGGAAACTGTACTTTTCACACAGAGTCCTTTAACTCTCAACACCCCAGCTAAACTATTTGTTAACAGATGAACAGATCATGGAGGATCTGAGAACATTAAATAAGGTACAGTTTGGCTTTTTTGATTTATTTGAAAACTCAGGCTTATGTGGTTTTTTGCTTTCCTTTGTTAACATGTTACTTGTTAAATCATTATGATACTTTTGACACCTGAAGTTGCATCTGAAATGATTTTCTCTAAGATTTTTTGTTGTTATTCTTCCTACAGCTTAAGTCACCCAAGAGACCAGGTGAGTGCATGATGTGTTGGCATTTGTGCAATCTTTCTATCATGTTGTTGGAAAAGTGTGTGAATACCTGTCAGGAAATTGTTGCAATTTTCAAAAATGAAATGTTTATCATTTGCCTAAGAGTAGACATCACGAAAACTGAAGGGGACCTTAACTACACCCCTCCATGATTTCTTTTTTTTTTTTCTAACCCCTGCTTTGTTATTTTTATTTTTTTCTTAGGGTTTATTGTAAAAGAGACATTTGATTGGCTGGTAAAGGTTTCCTTCTGTGTACGCATCAGGCATAAGATTTAAATACACATCCATTTCTGAAAATGAAACTAGGATTTTAAGTATTACTGGCTTTCTAAAGCCAAGTCCTAGGCAGTTCGGCTCCAGTGGCTTTTCATGGCCTGACTCTGGTAAGGCATTCGAAGGCTGCTCTGACTCGCAGTTCATAGAAGAGACCAACCGGCTCAGTATTCATAGTTGTTCCTTCCAGAACAGCACTTGAGATCATCAGTGCTAGTTGCCAACTAGAATGCTGAATTGGTGACATCTTTTTTTGTTTAAAGCACCATGATTACTCACACATCCCTCTACTTCCTGAGTCTTGTGGAAGAAAAACAAGAGTCTTCTTTTTCTGGATAATGTCTTCCTGGGGGCCTCTGTGGTCCACAGAGGTGTCCTGACCTTCTGAGGCATGCATGATGGGGAGGGGGTGAGGGAGTTGTGTGAGTGTGTAAATTCAGTAGTTCTTGAAATGATTCCTTTTTTGGATTATAGAGTCTCACTCTGTCGCCCGGCTGGAGTGCAGTGGCATGATCTCTGCTTACTGCAACTTCCGACTCCCAGGTTCAAGTGATTTTCCTGCCTCAGCCTCCCGAGTAGCTGGGACTACAGGCGCGTGCCACCTTGCCTGGCCGACTTTTTGTATTTTAGTTTCACCATGTTGGCCAGGATGGTCTCACCTGTTGACCTCGTGGTCCACCTGCCTCGGCCTCCCAAAGTGCTGGGATTATAGGCGTGCGCCACTGCACCCTGCTGAAAATGATTGCATTTTAAAGAGATTTTCATAATACTTGCCCTTTGATCACCAGGGCTTTAGTCCTACTGTAAGTGACCTTATATGTTTGCACATTTGACCTTAATCTTTCTGAAGCCCAGGTGTCTCTTCCATTTGATGAGGTTAATCTGTGCCTTGCCTACTTCCCAGGGTTGCTTTGATTATCAAGTTTAGATGGAATATACAAGAATTTTGCTGAATTCCCATGCATTATTACTGTAAGGGCTCAATGATGATTATTACCACATTCTGATAGTGTTTCAATTAAAGCATGTTAACTGGTAGACTCGCATGTGTTGGTTACATTCTTAGTCATGTAAGTGTTGGTTTCCTCCAGCATCTCCATCGTCTCCTGAGCACTTGCCTGCGACACCCGCGGAATCTCCAGCCCAGAGGTTTGAAGCTCGGATAGAAGACGGCAAACTGTACTATGACAAAAGATGGTATGTTATGGGAAAACCTGGACTACTTGTAAAAGTCTCATACCAACCACTTGGAAAGAGGGCTTGGGGCTATTGTAGTTATTTCAGAGCATGGCTGCTGTTAAACTTACATAGTACTAAAAGTAGAAACCCATTAAAAAATGTATTAGCAGTCATTTAACCAATACTTCCGGTAGATCTTTGAAAGCAGTGTTTCCCAAAACCATGTTCTGCTCCCCTTCCTTCTCCATTCCGCTGTCTCTGTACTAGAATTTGCAGGCTGCTATCTTGTATGGTGCCCCTGCCAACTGGGGCTGGGGTGTATGTCCCCCTGTGACCCCTCTTAACTCTGCCCCTGTGTGCTAAAGTTAGTAGGTGCTCTTCGGATTAAAGGATTTTGTGGTCATATCAGTTTGGGGGATGATCATGTTAATTAAGATAAGTGGGTTTCTCCCTTGTAGCACCCTTTGGGTCCTGTGATATGCTAATGTACACTGTGAATTTCTAAGATGTTCTTAGTTGTGTTTTGATGTCACATACCCTTTTTTCTTACATGATCCTGCTGCAGAAGTGGTCAAGGATACTTGCTTGGGGGAGCTGTATCCTAAAACATTCCTAGTTTGTTTTTTGTTTTTTGAGACGGAGTCTTGCTCTGTCACCAGACTGGAGTGCAGTGGTGTGATCTCAGCTCACTGCAACCTCCGCCTTCCCTGTTCAAGCGATTCTCCTGCCTCAACCTCCCGAGTAGCTGGAATTGCAGGCACCCGCCACCATGCCCAGCTAATTTTTGTATTTTTAGTAGAGACGAGGTTTCACCGTGTTGGCCAGGTTGGTCTCGAACTCCTGACCTCACATGATCTGATTGCCTCGGCTTCCCAAAGTGCTGGGATTACAGGCGTAAGCCACCATGTCCTGCTGCATTCCTAGTTTACACTGAAGACTCTTTGAAACCTTCAGACCACCTAGCATTTTTCATTGGAAAGGTAATGGCAAAACAGTATGGAAGAACCTTAAAAGCTCATACTTTTGTTCATTCAACAAACATTTCTTCTGTATTAACACTTTCTGCTGGGTATGAAATGGATACTGCCATCATTTCTCAGGTCTTTTCATTCTGGTATATTTCTTTTTATTCTTTGTCCATATGCAGGCATACTCTCTATTCGTTTTAAGTCATAATGGACATATGGTTGGCTTTGCCTTTCCGTTTGGTTATATTGAGAATGTTTTTCTGGGTTACTATAAGGTGTCTGTAATTATCATTTATAATGGCTATATAATGACCCTTTGAGTTTCAGTATCTAACCAAAAGTTCCAAAATTGGGGTAATGGTTATTTATTTTGAATTCTTAAAAAAAACCAGCATTGTGTTAGATTGGTTACTTGATAACATTGTACTTGTCAGAAATGCTTAGGGTTCTTGTCATGCCTGAAATAAATCATTTCCACCTACTAAGTTGCAGTGAGTTAATTACCCAGTAGATGCTGGAGGCTCACTTTATCACTAAGGCTGGTCTTGATGACTTCTTCCCCTCTGATTTGGTTTTCTTTGGCCTTCTTCAGGAAGGTCGGTTTGTGTTGTAACATTATGTCTCAGAACACATCGCCACTAGGTGGCAGGTTCTAACAGCTTAACACCGAGAAGGGCAAAATGAGATGAAAAATGTTTCTAATAATGAAAACCAAATAACCTTTAAAGATCAAGCCCACACATAAGAACCATCCTTGAAAATGATGAGATTTATCAGTAACATTTTTACGGATCTATGAGTCTTAAAGCCATGTGATATTTCCAGTCATGTTCATTTTGTTAATTGTGTTGCTTTGAATCTTCCTCTTTCTAAGCTTAATCCTCAGACTTGATGAGACATGTCTTGAGGGTGAAAATGCAGTAAAATAAAATTCTTGTTTTTTTAAAAAAAGGATCCACAGTGTCTGGTGTTTCCTAATGTAAACAAAATGGTCAGATTTGATGTGTTAGAACTCCTAAGCATTTTGAAGGAATTTTCACCATCTTTCTTACATCAGCAGCAGAAACGTAGAAAATAATGTCACTGGATGCATTTTACCTCTTCAGTGAAATTGAAATTGCTTATTCTCTTGTTAAATATACTGTGAAAACGTTGTTTTCTTCTCTATTCCATATACTTTTAATTTTTGGCCTTGGCAGTCAGAGATCATAATGCAGTTGTTGAAGGTGGGTCTTTCTCTTCCCCAGTGACAATTGAAGAGTGTTCCTGGGAATACTGGCTGAGCTGCTCACTGGTGCAGAGCCAGCCTCTCCCATCTCACCAGGCTCATGTTTGGCTTTTGTTATCAGTTTGGAGGTTTTGTTTTTCTTTCTTCGGCAGATGTGGCCTGTGGCTGAGAGGTCAGCTACGTTGCTTTATGCAACGTGTGGAGTGTGTGGAGGGGTGTGGAGTATTTTGGTGCAGCCATATTTTTGGCAGAAGATGTCTTGCTGAGTTTTAAATGACTTCAGCAAAACAAATGGGATTCAGGCATCGCATCTTGGTGTGAATACTTGCCAAGCTGCCTTTCATTTTGAAAGATAAGGATTTTCCCTTTGCCTTGGTCTTATACTGCTTTTAAGGCATTCTATGTCATGCTATATAAGTTTCCCTCACATTTTGATTTGGACTAATGACCTCTCAAAAAATACTGTGAAAACGGGTGGACTTCTGTTTTTCTCTCCTCATTTAAATCAGGGGCTGCCTGTGAGTCAGAAACGAAGCCACCCGCTTGCCCAAGTGCATTTTCCCCTCCAGCCTTCGGTTGACACAAAAGACTTAACACAGTGAATATTTACCAGAAGAATTGGGACTCCTTGAGGTTCTGTAACATGGACTCACTTATTGGGGAAATAAAGTGTTAATACCAGGATTTCTCAGTAGGATAGAAAATTAAATTATTTTTCCTACCTCCTTGCCCCACTTTTGTGCCCACCTTCTTAAGAAATTGCTTTTCGAAAATAGTACAGTAGTGGTAATTTCTAGTTTTGTTGGGTTTAATAGTAGAGGTTCAAAGCTTTAAGAACTTAATTGTAGAGATTCCCAGGTCACAATTTCCATTAGTAACAAAGTAATAAAGTCAGTTTGACATTTGGGGCTTATTCTTTGAGGCTATTTAAATATCTTTTTTCAGCAGCTGAGTTGCAGCTTGTGAAACAGGTTAATTGGCCAAAAAAAAAAAAGCACAAATTTACTACCCTATTGATGTTGCTTCACAGCACATTTTATATCTAAACGTATTTTTAAATTTCTTCCCCCTTTGATTTTTCATTAGAAATTAAAAAGTAAATTTGTATGTTAAGGTTGTCACGTACTTTTTGGTTTCATCTTTAAAACCCCCCCCACATGAGCACTTTTATTTTTTAGTTTTTTGAGACAGGGTCTCACTGTCCCCCAGGCTGGCGTGCAGTGGTGTGATTATAGCTCACTGGAGCCTTGATCCCCCTGGCTCAAGCGATCTTCCTGCTTTGGCCTCCCGAGTAGCTGGGACTACAGTCCTCCATTACCATGCCTGGCTAATATTTTTTTGATTTTTAGTAGAGATGAGGTCTTGCTATGTTGCCCAGGCTATCCTCAAACTCCTGAGCTGAAGTGATCCTCCTGCCTCAGCCTCCCAAAGTGCTGGGATTACAGGTATGAGCCCTGCACACTTTAATATCTAAGGACTTTTCAGAGAATTCAAATAATCTAATAGATTTGATATCTAGGGAAAATGGTTCCCCAAGACATCATGTAGTGCATGAGGATCCCTTGAAGGTCGCAGAGACTGTGGTTCAGCGGGAACCTGGGGATCAGTTGGTTTGGAAGTTGGCTGCTTTGGGATGCGTTGGCCACCTCTACTTTGGAGCAAATGGGGACCAATGGTGGACATTCAGGCCACCACTGTTCAGTGATTCCAGAGGAGGCAGATCTGGGAGGTGGCCACATTCCCAAGTTCCAGACCACTTCTCAGAGGTAATAGACCAGCTTGCATCATTTACTCCGGGTGTTCACTTTTAAGTCAGTTGAATGTGTTGGGTTTGGGTTCAATGTACAACTGAAGGAAAATACAACGCATCTCATGAGAATTGTTGGACTAGCCTTCCAGAGTCAGCTGTTTTCTTCAAAAGGCCTCTGTGAGGATATGATACACAGATACACATGTAACATGTATATGTATATGGTTTTTTTTTTTTTTTTTTTTTTTGGAGACAGAGTCTCGCTGTGTCGCCCAGGCTGGAGTGCAGTGGTGCAATCTTGGCTCACTGCAGACTCCACCTCCCGGGTTCAAGCGATTCTCCTACCTCAGCTTCCCAAGTAGCTGGGACTACAGGCACACGCCACTATGCCTGGCTAATTTTTTGTATTTTACTCATTCATTTATATTTTTTTGAGACAGAGTCCTGCTCTGTAGTCAAGCTGGAGTGCAGTGGTGCTATCTCACTGCAGCCTCCACCTCCCGGGTTCAATCTGTTCTCTCCCTCAGCTTCCCAAGTAGCTGGGACTATAGGTTCATGCCACCATGCCCAGCTAATTTTTGTATTTTTAGTAGAGACGGGGTTTCACCATGTTCGCCAGGATGGTCTCAATCTCTTGGCCTTATCATCTGCCCACCTCGGCCTCCCAAAGTGCTGGGATTACAGGCCTAAGCCACCATGCCCGGCCAATTTTTTGTATTTTAGTAGAGATGGGGTTTCACCTTGTTGCCCAGGCTGGTGTCGAATCCCTGAGCTCAGGCAATCTGCCCACCTCGGCCTCCCAAAGTGCTAGGGTTACAAGTGTGAGCCACCATGTGAACCACCATACCTGGCCAGATTTTTTTTTTTTTGAGACAAAGTCTCGTTCTTTCACCCAGGCTGGAGTGCAGTGGCATGATCTCAGCTCACTGCAGTCCCTGCCTCCTGGGTTCATGCAATTTTTGTGCTTCAGCCTCCCGAGTACGTGGGATTACAGGCACCCACACCGTGCTGGCTAATTTTTGTAATTTTAGTAGAGACGAGGGTTTCACCATGTTGGTCAGGCTGGTCTCGAACTCCTGACCTCAAGTGATCCACCCACCTCGGCCTCCCAAAGTGCTGGGATTACAGGCATGAGCCACTGCACCCAGCTGTAACGTGTATGTTTTATCATAAACACAGGAACATAGTGGACATTGTTTTGTTTTTTTGTTAGCAGCATATTGAGCATGTTTCCACACTCCTAATATTCTACACCACATCCATGAGCTTTCTTTATTAAAGTGTTTAGAAAGTTGTATCAGAATGACTTGAGGGTAGTGACATTTTGTTTTGTGTCTTTATCTCTTTAATAACTTACAGTCCCTTTAGAATAACTGTGAGTATTCTCCCTCTGTATTTTTATTTTAACCATTACTCAAGACATGACTATTTACATAGGAGAGCCAGCTCAGATGTGAGAGAGAAATCAGGGGAAGGGTTAGAGTGTTAGTATGAACTTAGCTTTTTCTTAGGCATTGTACAGTTCGGACCTTGTGATAGTACATGTTTAGCATAATGAAGGTCCCCTGCCAGTTTACCAACTCATACAGAGCCGAAAGGAACTTTAAAACTTGCATTTAAACCATTCTCGCTGTTCTAATTGAATTTAAAATTCTTTTTTTTTTTTTTTTTTTTTTTTTAAGATGGAGTCTTGCTCTGTTGCTCAGGCTGGAGTGCAGTGGCATGATCTTGGCTCACTGCAACCTCTGCCTCCCGGGGTCAAGTGATTCTCCTGCCACAGCCTCCTGAGTAGCTGGGATTACAAGTGCCTGTCACTATGCCTGGCTAATTTTCATGTTTTTAGTAGAGATGGGGTTTCACCATGTTGGCCAGGCTGGTCTTGAACTCCAGATCTCCGGTGATCTGCTTGCCTCAGCCTCCCAAAGTGCTGGGATTAAAGGCGTGAGCCACTGTGCCCAGCCTAAAATTCTGTTTCTTTTAACAGTATTTTCAGAAAGTACATTGACCTGTAAACCTGAGTTTTCAGTTCATAAGTAGCAGGTTAAAGAGTGAGACCCTAGACTGGAAAAAGTTCATTATGGGAGTGAAGCGCATCCTGTACTGTGATGTCTTGGCAGTAGGTTATTTTGTTATACCAGCAAAACAGACTAAGCCATCATACTTTGCTGGGAGATGCGTTTTGCTGAATTTACACGACTTTATGGGTCTGGTTAGCCAGATTTTTGCAGCCAAAATGAACCAAAGTTTATGTTATTAACCGATGTGGGGCTGGCCCAGGCGGGAGTTGCTAGCTGCAGCTCTGCTAATATTTCCAAGTCTTGTACTCCAGCAGGGGCTCCTTCATCCTGTGGCAGCTGCTGTTGTCCATCTGGGCTTTGGCCCCCAGCAGCTTCACTTTCATCCTTGACCTTGTCCCTGAACGTGTAGAAATAAGAAGTGGCCCTACGCTGTAGGTCGACAGTAGATGCAGGAGTTGAAAGGGGAGTGTTTGTCTTATCTACATTATTCAAAGCAGGTTTCCCACATGTCCAAATTAAATACCCTTTGGTATAGACACTTGGAACTTCGCCTGATTAGCTCATACCAGGTGAGGTTATTTAATGTTCTTTATCCCCAGTGTATTCGAAGCTCTGTGATAGTGGAGACCTTGTGGCTTTTCTCACTGTCTGTCCCCAACCACCAGCATAGTCAGTGGTACACAGTAAGTGCTTCATGAGTATTTCTGAATGAGTGACTAAACGGTTGAAGTCAGCCCTCCTCCTTGTTGGTGACTGACTTGGACAAATAGAAAATAAATAACAGTTGCTGAAGCCTATTATTTGTTTTGTCTATCCAGCCTTCTTCAGTGTTCTGGGGTGGGGCCAGAAAGGGGGGACAGAGTTTTTATTTAAAAAATTTTAATTTACTTTTTGTACTGGGTCATATAGTCCAAAAAAAGGGAAAAATATATAGTTTTCCAACCCTTTCCCCAGCCTCTTTTTTCCCCTCCATAGAGGGACCAAGGAGTGTAAGCTGTAGATCCCAAAGAAGATTAGGTGGTCTTCTCATCTAAGGATGGAAGCCTTTAAATTAACCTTCATTGGAAATCCAGGCTAGTCCTCAAATGTAAATTACTAAGATTTCTTTAATTATAATTTTTTTTTGTGATGGTGTTTTCATTTTGTTTGGCTTTTACTTCCTCTCTCTGTCCTTCCCTTTTTAAAAATATGTGCCTTGTTTTCGTCAGGTACCACAAGAGCCAGGCCATCTATCTGGAGTCAAAGGACAACCAGAAACTGAGCTGCGTGATCAGTTCTGTAGGAGCCAATGAGGTGGGAACCATACTTCCTCACCTTTAGGAAAGCAAAACGTGTACTGCGAAGTGTTGATAGGACAAACCTGAAATGAAAGTGCCACCAAGGAAGTACAGTAGAGTCATGTCTTCTATGTGGGTTAGATTCTAAAGTCAGGCAGAAATTGCACGTTGTCAAAATCATCCTTGAAAACCCCTTACATTTGCTTGACTACAACGTATGCAGATTTGTCTATTCCATGGGATGTTTGTGAACTCCCTGTACAGCCACTGATTTGGGAACCGCAGAGCTAGATTCCAGGAAAGAACAAAAAGCAAGTTGGTGTCTGTACATTCAATTCCTGCTTCCTTATTTTAATTTTTATTGTTTTTGAGACAGAGTCTCATTCTGTTGCCCAGGCTGGAGTACAGTGGTGCTATCTTGGCTCACTGCAACCTCCACCTCCCAGGTTCAAGTGATTCTCCTGCCTCAACATCCTGAGTAGCTGGGATTACAGGCACCCACCACTGTGCCCGGCTAACTTGTATTTTTTTTGAAGTGGAGATGAGGTTTCACTGTGTTGGTCAGGCTGGTCTTGAACCCCTGACCTCGTGATCCACCCGGCTCAGCCTCCCAAAGTGCTGGGATTACAGGTGTGAGCCACCGTGCCCAGCCAACTCCTGCTGCTTTTTAAGGTAACCGTCTACTGAGAATGGAGCTTGCCTGTGGAGCATACTCCATCTTGGTTTTGTTTCTCTAGAACTTTCACACATACCAGTAGATTTGTTTCTTGCCGTGAGGATTAAGTGAGGCACCCGGCACAGGGTCTGGTACCCAGTAAGTGCTCACTAAATGAGTGCTGACCTGAAATGATCCACACGCCACTTGCCTGCCATCTTTCCTAGCTGAGATGTCCTATTGTGCCTCAAAACAAGTTGCCAGGCTCATGCCCTTGGTTTTTGGTCTCCTCGAGACACTCCTGCAGGATGGGGTCTGGTTTTAAAGTCAACTCAGAGGGTTACACCTGAGGATGATGTGACTGCCCTCTGAGTTCTCCAAGTGGCCCTTCATGAGGAGTATGTCCACAATGTGTAACTTATATTGTTAGTTAAAAAAAGTTAAAAACTTTAATAGCTGGATTGGCTCGATCTTTTATCGGTCCACAAATGTCTGCAAAGAAATTGATTTTTATGTGTCTACCCTCTGTAACTTATTTGTGCCAGTGCACAGTAAATCTAATGAAACTGGATTATGAAATAACTTAAGCCTCTTCTATTCTTCCAGCTTCCTGAATTGAAAATGCCCTGAAATGTGACTAGTTTGCAAAATGATTGTTTACTTAGAAGTTAGGGAGAGCCTTCTAGATAAATGAATGCCATTCTTCTCTGGGCTGAGGATCTGTGTGAGTTCCCTCAAGCCAAGTCAGAACCAGAACAGGGAAGCTAATAGAGAGACCTGTTCCTCAGCCAAGAGGTGTCACGATTTCATGATAAGCATTTGCACCTGGCTGGCTGGGTTGTTCTGCCAGCCCCTGTGGCCTTCTAGTACCTGACCCTAACTTCAGAACCAGTGCATTATTCTCTGTGATACCTCAAGATTTTTCAGAAAAATAGAAATGTAAGTTAGATTGTTTTTCTCTCTCTCTGCCGAATATTGTCACGTCTTGACATAATAGAGTGTCAGTGAGATCTGACAAATGGTGACACTGAAACATGTCTTCTGGAAGGAAGAAGCTTCAGTGCACTGAAGATATGCAACTCTGGCAATGGGGAAACCGTTCTCATTTCTTGGAAGTCTTCCAGCTCATTTTTCAGATCAAATTCTGGGTGATACTGGAGCTACTTGGCTTTAGCATAGCTTGACTCCAAGCAGGTTTGGTGGGTAGCTCTGAGTGTGTTGATGACTCCCTGACTTAGCTTTTCTTGGGATCAGTTTTTGGTTTAAAATGATTCTGCAAGGTCCCTTGGAGGCCTAGTTTCATGTGAGGTCTTTAACTTTTTAAATTTTTAAGCCAGTGCATTTGACTTTAAAGTCTCTACTGCTCAATAATCACATTAAAGAAATTGAGATGAAACTGAGAATAAGCTTTTTTAAAACCTGAAAACTGAGTCCAGGAAGGAGGAGATAAATCTCTAAACTTGTATATTTGGGTGAGATGCAGACCTTTCCAAACACTGTGCTTTTGGCTCCATTTAATTGCATGTTACAGAAAAACAGGCAAGAAGAAGCCAGAGACTGCTTTGGTAGAGAAGAGCCGGGGGCTTTGATGTCAGACACCAGAATTCGCATCGTGATAAGTGACTCAGCCTTGCTGAGCTTTGGTTTCCTCTTCTTTAAAATGGGGCCAATGATAGTAGTTATTTCATAGGGTGTCTTGCGGGTGAAAAAGCTCAGCCTTATCAGCACAGTGTCTGGCACACAGAGCTCAGTAACCCTGGCTCAGGGGGTCAGGTGACTGGCAGCAGCTCCCCTTCTCACCCATGGCTTTAGGATGCCCCTTATTGAGTGCACTTGTCAGCCCTGGCAGTCCCCTGTTGCAAGAGTTCATTCTCAATTCAATGGAAGAATGCATCTGCCCTGTAAAATGCACTGTAATCTGATACTGTCTGGGGGAGAGGGATATGGTGAGGAGGGAAGGACTCTCGGAAGTGCTTCAACCTTCTCATGATCCTAATTGGGCCTTAGCTCATTAGTGGGCATTTTTCTATTGTTGGCATTTTCCCCCCCTTTTTCTGCACAACCATTAGCCTTCATTGCCAGGAAACCAGAGGTTATATAATGTGGAAGTCCCTTGGGGCAAGGAAAATACTTCCAAATTTGATTGAAAGTTTGTGTTTATGAAAAGATGTCCCTTGAGTGTTGATAACGCAGTAATCAAACCCAATTTAAAAGCATCTTTAAGATCAAGGCAGAAATGGAACCCAAGGTTGCAGTGCTTTCCATTTTTGTAATCACAGGTGTGAGAGAGATGGCCGAGAAGTGAGTTCAAGGCCGATGCCTGTTCCCAGAGGCATGCCTTTAGATGGCCCGAGGTCAGAGGTGCTTATGAAGTCCTCATAAGTTGAGACAGTTTATTCCAGCAAGAGGCTACCAGCTTTGTGCCTGCGTCGCACTCGTGCCGATATTTTGATGGTGTGGGAGATTTGCTGTTCTGTATTGAACTTCTCATCTTGTTCCCTTTCCACTCCCCTGCAGATCTGGGTGAGGAAGACAAGTGACAGCACCAAGATGAGGATCTACCTGGGCCAGCTTCAGCGCGGGCTCTTTGTGATCCGCCGACGCTCAGCTGCTTGACTTTCTGCAGTGCTCTTCTCTTGACCCTTTTTCTGGAGTGGGTTTTATTTTGTTTTGTTCTGTTTTGTTTTGTTTTGTTTTCTTAATAGAAAAATGTTAACTTCCGGGAATAGCTACTCAGCCTTGGAAATGGAGAGCACTGTCGTGGATTCCTTAAGACACTTTTGTGGCTGGTCACTTCCAACTTTGTCAGTCTTTTCTGCCTCAACTTCTTCCAGAGATCGGTCACCAGGAGACTATTTTACTTTTCAGGAGTATTGGGGGTTTGATTTACTTTCCTTTTATTTCCTTATTTTTTGCTTATACTTGTTTTTGAAAACCTCTGAGTTTGAAGGGACAGCTGTTTCTATTATCTTTAGGTCTCTATATCATGGAGAAGAGCAGGAAGGGATACACTCTCCAGTGCATTTTCGTGTTTTGAATCTGATTAGTGGATTATGTAGCTACTTTCCCCGTCGAGCCCAATTCACTATTTCCCCAGAAGCTTGGGGCAGAGGTCCTAGCAGGAGGAGATGAAGTCTCCTGGCTCTCAGCCTTCTCGGACAAATAAATGCTTTGTGTGACATCTGGCGCAAGCCATCCATTCCACTGGCTGAGTGATGGAAAACCTTGCCTGGGAGACTGACTATGTGCACTGAAGTAAATGGGGTTTGGGGAGGGGACATTTCATATTTATAATGTGCTGAAGGTACCATATTTTAAATGTTATTTAATGCAGGTGATTTATTCAAACATTTGTTCTAGCTTAAGCTGGAATAAGAAGTGGTCATTTCAGAAGTTTTCATTTGGAATTCCTTCCTCTCCCTTGTTCCCAAGTTGGCAGTAGTAGTAGGTGCCACAGGCTGATTATCTGGGTAATCTCTTATGGGTGGGAGGTGAGTTTGATAGTGCAATAATCAGTGATCTATAGACCCTCATGCACGATTCAAGTTTCACTCTTGTGGCTGATGCCATTATTGTACATTGGCCATTCCAAACCTGCGGAGAACTTTGTTGTCAATTCCTGAGCACTCATAGCTTCATTTGGCCCAGGTTGAAGACAAGGAAAGCTCTCCTGTGGCTGCCTCTGGACTGACACCCTCCTTAATGAGTCCTGATGAAACAGCCTTTCTTACATCCTTCCCTCATTCCCATGATTGGAGAAATGATTCATTGGGTGATGAGTGTTGGGGTTTTCTGTACTCGTGTTGCCATCTTGAGATGTTTAAACATTTGGGGGTTAGAGCAACTGTTAGCGTCTCTATGGGCAATCAGTAGAACTTACACATTCTAGGAAATCTTTCTTTGTAATTCATTCATTTGGTCTCAAGTGATTCTCTTCATGTTGTCTCTTGATGTACATACCCCATAGCAAGTTGGGGGGCTGTGATGACAATTAAATCACCTTCTCTGAAGTTCTGGCTCTACAGAGACCAAACCTTACTGACTTGTACAAGTAAAGACTTATACAGGACTTATACAGATAGATTTTTGTTTTAATTTATCTGTTTTTTCCTCTTTTTTTTTTTTTTTTTTTTCTGGTGTTGGAGTCTTATTTAGAAAACAGGATAAATGACGCTATTATCAAAAGTTGCCTGGGGTTCTGTGTTTCTTCTCTGCCCTCCAACCCCCGACTGCTATGATGTTTACTACAGTGAACCCAGCCCATTGTAAACACAGGCTTCACCTGTTCTTGTTTGTTAGCCTTGGCTGTGAGACAGGACTTCCCCGTCTTGAACTGTTACACATATGATGTGTATGTCACGTCGCATATCATGCAGCTGTTGGTTTTCATGTAGTGCCGTGTGGTGGAAATTAGATGTATTTCATGTATTTTTCCATTGAAGGTGGGGTTTTTCAATGATCATGTGTTTTGTCCTAAACGGTATACCAAAGTTTGTTTTTATTGTTGAGGATTGTATTGATAACCACTGGGGTTCTGCGTTGAAGCAGCAACAAGTTGCCTCTTTCTGGCCTTCTCTGGTGGGACCTCTGTGCTTTTGTGAAGCAACTATTTATTTGAAGACCAGGGTATGGGCACTTTTGCCTTCTCTCCTCTCTGACTTTTGAGGGTATTGAGGGCGCCCTTAGTCGTAGTCTCGACTCCACTACTGCCTTCTCGGTGTCCTCACAACCCTTAATTGGGCCTAGTGAAAATGGGGGCAGATGAGAAGTCCATTTGAGAATCAGCATAGTAAATTACATTTCTAATCCCAGAGGACTTAATCTTTTTCTTTTGTCACCCCAGAGGTGAAAAATCAGCAGTTGAACCGTTCTGACAGGCCTCAGTGGTGACCAGGAACAGAAGCAGCCTTCCTGTTAGTAGATGGGGTTACTTCTCTGGTGGGCAGAAGCCTAACTAAAGGGGAAAACACACTTTGTGGTTTCTAGATGAGGAGGAGGTTAGCTTCTAGCCTGGGTGGCCATTATTCCAAAAGATCTTTTCTCTCACTAGACCCCAGGGCACCAGATGAATTTCCAAGTTTAAACTATATCCTGCAAGTGATTACTTTGAATCAGACCATTCTGATCAAGAACCTGTGTATGTGTTGTGTTCGAGGCATCTGCCTCAAGTCTGTGTACAGTGTTTGCTGCGGTGTGTTCCAATATTCATTTTATCTCTGCTTGGAGGTTTTGTGTGTTCCCCTCCCCCCATGCCCTGCCTACCCCATTTTCCCTGAACCATGTCCTCTGGAATAATTTCCAGATGGATTTCTGTAGCCATACCAAAGCCAGGGTGTTTTCATTCATGCGGATACTGGTATTTGTAGATGTCTGACTACCTAACTTAATTTTTCTTTTTGAACTTCTAACTGGGGCCAGTGTAAGATCGATCCCAGAGGCTGATCTGCAAATCAAGCTACATGTATTTGTGTATGAGACCCTGTGTTCAGGACTGGGTGGCTTTTCTAAGAAATATGGAGTTTAAAGTGGAGTTGACTGTATTTTTTAACCTAATTCTGGAGAGAGGATTGTATTTTTTACAGTTTTTTGGTTTTGGCTTCCTTCTAACATTTCTTTAGCCTTGAATTTTTACTAAATAAATTTCCTCCTGATTAATTTTTTTTTTTTCTCATCTGGGAATTTGAAATCTCGGTGCTTACTGTTACACCAATTTTTCCAAAGAGTTGAAATCACTTTAATGCCAGAACATGATAAATTTGCAGCCATTTCAAGCAGCTGGTAGTCTTTTTTATAACATCGTTAACGGGTACCATTAAATATTCTGAGAGGTGAATGTAAAATATAAAAGGTGTAGGGTTTTTTTTAAAAAAAGAAAACAATAAACTTTCAAAGAGAAAACCAGCATAAAGTCTGTATTGTATCCATTGACTTGATAAGTGATAGAAATTTATTTTAGGTTTTTGATCCATTGCTTATGGGGAAAGGAAGTTAGGGCAGAGGAAGGGATATTCTAGGCATTTAATTCTCAGTGAAGAGTAAGATATAGAATGATGTCAGGCTAATACTCAGTTTTGTAAAGAGCGATCTAGGGGTGTTGACCCTTAAATGTTTGTGCACTCTCTTCTTGTTGCAGATAAAACTAATTAAAAATCAAGTGAATAAAATGGATCTTGGGTGGAAAAACAACCTTGAAATAAACTTTCGATTGAGGATATTGTTCATTTATTTGGTGCATGATTAAGGAGGATATTGTTCCTGGCTCTTGAGGTAGTGCCTACCAATCTTAACCAAACAGTGATGGTATTTGTGCTGCTCCCGGGGTCAGCCGACAAGCCTGGGTGCTGCCACAGGTGACCCACCTGGCGGACCTGTGACCCAGTTGTGGCACCTCTTTGGGAAAGACTGCTTTATGCTTTAGATGATGGAGAGGGGTGGTTCCTGTTTTTAAAATGTTTGAATTATAACAGAAATGTGTGCACGTTTTAATTGTAGAAGTTGTTGAAATCTCTCAAAGTGAATTCATCCATGTAACTATTAGAGCATCCAGATCAAGAAATAACATTCCCAGAACCCACAAGCCCCTTTGACTTTCAGCTACTCCTCCCGACTAGTTTTCTCTGTTTTAAGTACCTTAACCTTCACGCTCTTGAGCTGCTTCCTTCCATGGTTGTTTTGGAAGAGCTAGGTACCTGGTATAGGCTAGGGATTGACCAGGAATGCTAAGAGTGGGCAGCAAAGGATATGACTAAATGGGGAGGGGAAAAACAGATTCAGGTCAGCCTGCTCACCCTCACCATTGTTCCCAAGGCAAATGGGGCTTGCCCTTGATGTCACAGAGTCTGCCTTTTCCTGAGTACTTTGTGTATGCCAGGCACTGTATTAAACCCCTCATGGGAGGCACTTTCTACTGATCTTCACAATCTCTGGAGCAGTACTAACTCCCAAATTTAAGGCTGGCTCAATCTAAGCCTTGACTTAATTCTGGAAACCCAGAGCTCAGCACTGTGCCTCATATGTAAATACTCTGTAAATGTTAGCAAATGATATTAGGGTATGATGTGCCAAGGCAAACTGGTGAGTAATAGTGCATGTTCTGGGTGCTGGGCCCTTCCCTTGTGTTACCTTGTTTAAGCCTCATAATAAATGAAGGAGAGTACACTGCTGCTCTCACCAGTATTTAATTAATCAATTATTATTTTGGTCACCCATGAAGCAAGTATCTCACCAGTTTTTAAAGAAGGAAACAGACCCCTTGAATTACAGGAGGTGATTCTCCAAGGTCGCACAGTACGTAACAGTCTGGATTTAAAGTTTCCAGGCCAGGTTTTCCCCTAACTACTATACTTTGCAGTCCTTCCCCATCTTAATCTCTTAAAATTACATTCAACATTTCCACCTTTCTTCAGGGCTTCCCTGGGATTTTTTTTTTTTTTTTTTTTTTTTAATCTGCTTTCACCTACTATACACACATGCTCCCAGAGCAAAATGCTAGAAGTACAAACACTATTATTTGCCAGGACCCTTTCCCCTGCCTGATAACTCTGGGTTTCTCTCTCAGCAATATAGTTGAGAGTCATGGTGACCAGCCAAGAGCTTGCTTTCTGTTGATCCTGCATGAATACAACCATCCTAAAAAGGAATGGGAACAGCTCATTGGTCTTGATGAGAACTGCTTTATCCAATAAGCAACAGGAGAGCCTTTGGACGAAAACATGTATCGGTATTTTTTCAGATCACTTCCTCCCTCCCTGCCTTATCATCTATGGAGTTGGAGCCATTGAATTCGTTTCTGAAAATGTCAATGTGGAGTTGGCCTTCTGCATCTTGATGCTCTGATGTTGGTGGACCTTTCCATGGCATGCCCTCCTGTAAAGGCACTATAATGGAAGAATACCTCAGCTCCATGTCACCTGCCCTGAAACTGCTCAGTTCTAATTGGCGACCTGCTTACCAGCCAAACCGGGAGTGTGCAGTCTTTAGGCAGAGGCAGGATTAGAACCAATTTCTGGCTTCTTTGACTATCATTTGAGGAACTCCAAGCCCCATCCTTGGGAAGGCTAAGCACTTTTCCTGCTTTTAAAAAGCACCCGGTGGAATGAACTAGAAACACATCATTTCACTCCCTTTGGACATAATATATATGGTGAGGAATACATTTGCTTTAGAAACTCTGGTGTTTACCAGAATAGATATTTTTGTGAATAACTGATTATTAAGACAAAAAGATAGGTTTAGGAGGATCCCTAGAGGAGAGAGGTAGATAAGAGATAGCATAGCTACCGAGATGCTTAATCCCTTCAGTCATTTTCTTTAATCTGTGTTTACTCAATTCCCTGAAAGATACAGATCTATAAAATATTCACTTTACTGATACAAGAAGACCAATAACCTGAATATTAAAGATTCTCTCCTATTTTTCAGAAGTCGGAGACTTAACAGTGTGTTGTGTTTTCCCGTAGGCTGATGCTCAAATCTGTTGGCATCACCTCTGTCTGCCAGTGGTGTGGACAGGCAGGGGGTAAAGTAGGTGGCATTCTCAGAGCCAGTCAGGAAAACAGTGCCCCAGGTCCTGGGAGTCAGCAATGCCGGTACGGAACAAGCAGATACTGAACGCGGGAGTGTAGTACAGGTTAGCAAGCCCCTGCAGGTAATCAAGAATCCCCTTTATTTCACCACCGATGATTTTCATAAGTGTTCAAGTGTTTACTGAGATGCAGGGCGGCATTATGGCTAAGAACAAAAGCTTTGGAATCAGGATTTGAATCTGGCTTTACTGTTAAGCTGGCTAGGTGTGACCTTGGGCAACTTAATTTCTTTGAACCTCAGTTTCCTCATCTGCTAAATCATATCTACTTCAGATATGTTTGTGAGGATTCTAATATTAACACATACAGCCCCAATTTCCTTCTGGTAGGAATGAAATTTAAAAAAAATATTTAAAACAGCACCTACTGTGCTAAGTATTTTGTTAACTCACTGAATCCTCGTAACAATCCTATGAGGTAGCTACAGTTACAGTCCTCGTTTTGTAATTGAGGAAATTGAGAAACACATTAAGTAACTTGCTCAAGGTCACACAGCCAGTAAATGGCGAGCCAGGATTCAGAGCCCGGGCAGTCTAGCCAGAGTCGCTGCCCTCATTCACCTTGCTGTACTATGAGGAGTACGTAACACAGGGTTGGACATGGTTACTGCCAGTCTATGGAGACTGTCCCTACCATTGCAGATGCTGTGGCCATTTGTATACTTCCTCTCTTTGGATGGTAGTCTGAGTACCAGATCCTAAGCGATCAGAACCATTTCAGGAAAGCTACCTTAGCTAACAGCAGACTACGAAGGTAAAGCTGCTGGCTTTAGAGACCATGCTCAGCATCACCTACAAATGGGTGAGGACTGCCCCAGGTGCAGGGGTGAGAAGGACTCTGAGGCCCAAGTTCCAGTATAGCAAGAAACAGTGGCCCAATCAGTTTTTTCTGCTGTGAGCAAGGGAGCCCGTTTAGTGTTCCTGATTTAGTTTGAGCCCTTCATTTGAAGATGAAAACAGCTGCAGCCCAGAGATGTTAAATGACTTTCCCGTGGTCTTAGGGCTCTAGTCAGTACTACAGCTGGAATACGGTTGGGACAATCATTTGAGGACCTCTTTATGCCAGGCTGCATGCTGGAAAGCATAGTGGACAGCTCCTGGGATGGGAGACTTCAGGACTAAAACCAGAAAGTCCCAGGCACACTGGGATGGAAATACCTTAACACTGCCGTGGTTTCGTGGGTTCATTTTTGTCTCTGTACCTGCACAGCGGAGGTGATGAAGGCCCTGAGTTCATAGTCGTGGCCTAGCCACTTACTAACCTTGGGACATTTACTTAATCTCTATGTGCCTCAGTGTTAGGGTATCCCCATCCCAGTGTGCCTGGTTCTTTCTGGTTTTAGTCCTGAAAGTCTTGTATCCCAGGAGCCCCGTCAGACTGGGGCAAGCTGGGACGGTTGGTCACCCTACTCAGTTTCCACTGTAAAATGGGGCTGACAACAGCTACTTTTTCACAGATTTGATTTGAGGGTTAAATACTTTATTATGGATTAAGTACTTAGAAATAGTGTTTGGGACATAGTCTTTTCTGTGTGTGTGTGTGTGTGTATACACACATGTACATATGTGTGTAATATATATTATACATATGCATACATACATATACACACACATTATACATACACACATTTTTAGAGATGGGGTCTCACTATGTTTCCCAGGCTGGAGTGCAGTGGCTATTCACAGGTACCATCATGGCTCACTGTAGCCTCAAACTCCTGGCCTCAAGCGATCCTCCTGCCTCAGCCTCCCAAGTAGCTGGGACTAAAGGCAATACATATTTATTTTTCCTTGTTATTCTTGTTTTCATTATTATTGGAACAAAGTGTTTCCACCACAGAACGGGTCCCTGGAGATCTTCACTCTTATCCCAAACAAGACAGGGAACTTTGCCATGATCATCTTTTGGTCGCCTGCAGCCAATTGTTTGGAGTGTTTCTTCATCTGCTTGAAATAGTAAATAATCGTAAGCTTGAGGAACACATTCATCATTGCATTCAATTCGAAAACCATTTATTGAATTTTGCTGCATGTCAGGTAATGTTCTAGGCTCTTTCGGGGGATTCAGAGAAAGCTAGGCAGGCCTTGAGCGGTGTCTATGACCAGGAATGGGAATTCCATACAGAGGAAATGGCTTGAGCAAAAAGACAAATAGTAGCATGTGTTTAACATACATCACAAGCCTTGAACTTTTTTTTTTTTTTTTTTTTTTTTTTTAAAGACAGAGTCTTGCTCTGTTACTCAGGCTAGAGTGCAGTGGTACAATCTCAGCTCACTGCAACATCCACCTCCCAGGTTCAAGTGATTCTGCCTCAGCCTCCTGAGTAGCTGGGATTACAGGTGCCACCACGCCCGGCTAATTTTTGTATTTTTAGTAGAGATGGTTTCACCGTGTTGGACAGGCTGGGCTCGAACTCCTGACCTCATGATCTACCCGCCTCAGTCTCCCAAAGTGCTGGGATTATAGGTGTGAGCCACCGCACCTGGCCACAAGCCTTGAGCTTTAAAAGCTGTTTGCTCCCTATTTGGTTATCTTTTTGCTCTTTCCCATCGAGGACTCGCCGCCTTTTCCATTCTGCCTCTCTCCTTTCTTCTTCCCACTGTGCCCACCCTGCTTGCTCTTCTTCCCCTTTCTGTCACCAGTGCGGTGGTGGCTCATGGCTGTCCTGCAGTGACGCTTTTCAATTTCACACTTACATGCTCCTGAAAGTATCCATAAACTGACTCATATGTAAAACCAATAAAGGGCAACAGCACACATTCCTGTTAGACAGTAATTTTACCTGACTCCCTTTCTCCTACTTTGATCAGTCCTCTTCTCTCAAACATGGTCCTTTGACCTTCCCAGAAGTGAAAGCTTATGGGAATCCAAGCATAGTGGAGCCCTGCAGGCATATTAGGAAGAAATAAGGGCTGACATTTATCGAGCACTTAGGACGTGTTTGGGTGAGGGCTAAGTACTTTTCATTATTGTATTTAATATACTAAACTGCCATGTGATGTGTGTCTTCGTGATTCCCGTTTTACAGATAATGAAAGTGAGGCTTGAGGAGGGACGTGTTCACCTCTGCACCACGTTCACACATTCCCTTTCCCCCGTGGCTTCCCTCATCCTAATATAGATGGCCAAAGCATAAAGCACCCTTAGTTGTCATCTTAGCCAACCCCTTCCATTTTTCACCTCTGGAAACAGACGCCGAGAAGGGAAGGAACGTGCCTGAGATCACACAGCTGATTAAGGGTAGAACAGAAACTAGAACTCAGTTCTTGCAACTCTCAATTCAACAATCTAAATGGAGAAAAGAAATCCAGTTGTGAGACTCAGAGGCAGGGGCTTGAGACAGGTTTGAATTTGGATTGAACTCTGCTGCTTACAAGCTGTGTGAACTAAGGCAAATCACGTAACCTCTCGGGGCTCCAGTTTCCTCATCTAGAAAGTGGGACTGATAATGTAAGGTTTGTTGTCAAGATTAAATGAAGTCATGGAAGCACAACAATACAATAACTATTGTGCTTCAAACAAACTGTAGGTCACTTGAGTGCTTTAGAAAATATAACCTGACCAGGTGTGGTGGCTCACACCTGTAACCCCAGCACTTCGAGAGGCTGAGGTGGGAGGATCACTTGAGCCCAGGAGTTTGAGACCAGGCTGGGCAACATGATGAAATCCTGTATCTATGAAAATTATCCAGGCGTGGTGCTGCGTACCTGTAGTCCTAGCCATTCAGGGCCTAGCCACTCAGGGCCTGTGTACCTGTAGTCCTAGCCACTCAGGGCCTGTGTACCTGTAGTCCTAGCCACTCTTGAGCCTGGGAGGTCAAGGCTGCAGTGAGCCATGATCGCACCACTGCACTCCAGCTTGGGAGACACAGACCCCATCCCCAAAACCAAACAAAAAGAAAATGTAGCCCACGCTGTTGACTGCTCGTGCTGGGTGGGCATGGTTATCGCGGGGATTGCCTACCCCAACTCCTGCCCCACCTGCTCAGGCAGGTCCCGTTGTGCCTCAAGGATAAGCCCATCGTGAACTTCCAAGGGTATGCCATCCAGGAAAGGCCAACAGAAGCCATTAGTCAAGTGGCTTGACTAGTTCGAGACAAGCAGATCTCCAGGCATCTGTTCTGCGCCTTGTTAACCTTCTCACCAGAGAAGAGTTTGAATCGCTGTCCCTCTGGGTGTGTGGAGATACCCACTGGATTGTGAGCCAGAGAGGACAGGGACAGGGTCTTTTCGTTTTTCCTCCAAATCTCCCAACACGAGTACATTGTAAGTGCCCACTGAGTGCTTGCTGAATGAAGGAATGGTTAGCTACTGCCTCCTCCTCCTCATTGCAGGATATCAATATCTTTCTAAAATCATAGTAGTACGAAGGCTATCCAGAAAGTCAAAGGTTCCACAAAGTTGGCCACAAAATAGAGTAGCCCTCTGCCCTCTGCTTTATTTCCCCCTCCCAGGGATTGTATCTCTTTTGGCTGATTATTTTGGTATCTAGTATCTATTTCTAAGTAGTCTGCTTATTATTGCAGCTAGATATTTCAGTTCCAGGCGTTATCTACTAAATTCTCACTGTGGGGTCATCCTTCGCTCTCCCAATATAGTTATTTCAGGATTTTGATTAGGTCAGTATTCAACGTTTATGTTATTACGGCTATGTAAATGCTAGTCGGAGCTGAGCCGTGTTGTACACTGTGATTGCTTTATCTTGACAGCTTTTCCCCTCAGAAGTTAATAACTGTCTTTTTTTTTTCCTTTTTGTTGTTTGCTTAGTTGTCTATGTAGTTATTACTAATTCGACCTTAAACTCTTCACCAAATGTCCAAATTCTCCCCCTAAGGCATTCTGATGCACCAGCTATTCCATCAATTTTGTTACCTTGAAAAAGCTTCCTCCTTGAGAACCCCAACTTGCTCTGCACTGGACTGGTTCCTCCTGGCGTGGCACACAGCTGTCACTCTGGAGTTCCTGCACCACCATGCTGGAGCTCCCCTATCCCTTCTTTGGGTTTGAATCTTTCATTTTTTGTTTGTCTTCCTGTTTCTCTACTTTACTCCCCCATTTTGTTAAAGCACATTTCCGGCCACTTCCCAAGCAAGACTGAAAAGACTTTCATTCTGTTCTTCTAAGTGCTTGGCACTTAAAGTATATTTTAACCACCCCATTCCTTCCTTCAGTTTCATTTCATTTCCTCTTGCTGTTCATTCATTATTGTTGGCATTCTCCACTGTCAGTCTTAAGACGCAGATGTTTGCATGTCTGTGTTTAATCTGCTTTCCATCCACTAAAATTTGGTTGTTTCTTCTGCAATGCCCTTTATTTTGGTGGGTTTAATTCTAGTCTGGACATTTTTCTTCAAGGTTTGAAGACATTGTTTTATTGCTTTTAGCTCCCAATGTTGCCCTTGAGAAGTCTGAAATTATTCTGCTTATTGATTCTTCTAGATGACTTCTTAACATCTCTGGAAGCCCATAGCATTCTCAGTGTTTTGAAGTTTCATGATGTTGGGCCTTGGTGTGGGCCCACTATGCTAAGCAGTTAGGAGTTTTTCCTTTCTTTTTATCATCTGGAAAGAATCAGTGCTTATGAGGGTTTTTCATTTCTGAAAATGTATGCCCTTATATTCTGGGGGAGGAATATATATATAATGTGATAGCCAGCCTCCAAATGGCTTCCAGTGATCCTGTCTCTGGTAGTCACAACACCCTTGTGCAGTTTACCCTTATATTGGACCGGGGTTGATCTCTCTGATCAATAGCCTGCAGCAGAAATGATAGTATGTCATTTCTGAGATTGGGGTATGAAAGATAGTGCAGTCTTGGATGACTTGCTTTGGGAAATGCCAGCGACCATGTTGACCAGCCTTATGGGAGGCCCATGTGGCAAGAAACTGAGGACTCCTGCCGATATCCAGCTGGTAACTGAGGCTTCTTGAAGCCCTGTGAGTGAGTCACTTTGAAAGTGGATTATCTAGCCCCAGTCAAGCATTCAGATGAAACTGAAGCCCTTGCCAACAATGTGACTGCAACTTCACAGGAGACCCTGAACCAGAACTATCCTATTAGGCTGCTCCCAGATTCCAGACCCTCAGAAATTGGGTAAGATAAAAAATATTGTTATTATAAGCTGCTGAGTAATTGGGCCAATTTGCTATGCAGCATTGGATAACTAATGTAATGGATAATTATATTTTCTCTGTTCTTGTGTTCAAAAATTTCTGTTACTTGGATTTTATATTTCCTACAACAGTCTTCATATTTTCTTTTATCTCTTATCTTCCATCTCTTGGTCTTTTTACTCTACATTCTGTGAGATTTTCTGAATTTTATTTTCTAACCCTTCTGAGTTTTACCTTTGTTCTGGCATTTACAATTTTTTTCTAAGAGCTATTTTTATTACCTGATTTTTATACTCTCCTTTTTTTTTTTTTTTTAAATAATAGTATCCTATTCTAGAGTTCCTTAATCCAGAGACTCTTTATTTTACTCTCTCTACAGAAGAAACCTCCAGTATTTTGCCAGGTTAGGATCCAGGCAGTTTTGCTGTGTGAAGTAGGGAACAAGGGATCTGAGAGCCTCTTAAACTGAATTTAAACCAACTCCTTTGCTTCCCCTTCCATGTCTCGAGGTCCCTGGTGCTGCTAATCTGTGATTCTCAGTTTTCTCCACTGTCAGCTTAAGATTCAGCTGTGTTTTTTAAATTTACATTCAGCTTCTACAATTTTTTTCTCTCCAATTTCTTTATTCTGGTGGGTTTAATTCTAAAAAAAGAAAAAAAAAAACCTTTTTTTTTGTGGGATTTCATGGAAAAGGGGAAAACAGATATGTGTATTTAACCAACACTTTTTTTTTGTTTGTTAGTTTGTTTTTGAGATGGAGTTTTGCTCTTGGTTGCCCAGGTTGGAGTGCAATGGCGTGATCTCGGCTCAACTGCAACCTCTGCCTCCCAGGTTCAAGCAATTTTCCTGCCTCAGCCTCTCAAGTAGCTGAGATTACAGGTGCCCACCACCACACCTGGCTAATTTTTGTATTTTTAGTAGAGACGGAGTTTCACCATGTTGGTGGGGCTGGTCTTGGATTCCTGACTTCAAGTGATCCGCCTGCCTCAGCCTCCTAAAATGCTTACCCAACACTTTTTACCTCAGCTGTCATGCCACACCTGCTCCCACCTCTCTTTGGGACTTTCTGTGATTCATTGACTATCTCATAGTCACCGTGGTTCTGAGGTCACTGTCTTTGAATAATTACAGTGGGAACATTAGTAGGCCATTTCCAAATAATCAGTACATCCTTACTTATTGCAAAGCTGCTGACTTGTGCCTGAAGTTACGTCAATGGCCTTTAACTGCAAACTTTGATTTCAGAGCTAAGTGTCAAGATTTAAGAAAAGGAATTTACATACCTGCACCTTGAAGGTCTGAATGTCTGTATATAACACAATGCCTGTAGGTTTATATGCATATATATGGAATACACACATCTCAAAAATAAGCTTCTTGCCAAACAAAACCCACCTTTGGACTGTGGGTGAATTGAGAAGCATGAAAAATGTGTAGCCTAAAGTATATTTAAATATTCATGACGTCTTCAAAGCAGAGCTGTTGGGAAGACTAAGCCACCTGGAACACAGCTGTGATAGCACAATGAGGCCTTCTGAAAAATCAGTCTCATGCAGTGCTGGGAAGAATATTTGGAGGTGACCGAGTCAGACCCTCTGCTGCCACTGTAATAAAAGCTATTTTGGATTTGCCATGTCCATTATTAGTGAGATTAGATTAATATTTAGAAAGTGTCTTCCTGTCTTAAAGATAATTGTATTTTGAATTATACAACTTATGTGGGGCAACAAATTTCATTTGTTTACTGCTTATCCTTCTTGCAATATGATTTTTAAGAATGGCAATTATGTGGCACAATTGCCATTACTCTTCCCCCTTGTACCCATGGCAGACATTAGTAATTAATCATGGCCATCATTTCCTCTAGGCTCAGATGTGAGATATCAGAATCCTTTTCCATGCATGTTCCTGGAAGCCACTGAGAATTGACTGGGAAGTGGGGAACACACCACATGAAACATACATGCCATTTCTGGTTGGGTCTTTTATCCCCAACCTCAGTTGAACAGGCTTCAGTTCACATTGTTTTAGCCAAAACTGATTTATGCATTGTGTTTTCAGAACAGATTAGGGTAGATTTTTGTGTGTGTGTGTGTGTGATGAAAATAACCTTAGTAATTTTGTTTTTGTTTTGGTAACTCAGGACAACTCACACCCCCTGATTGTCCTGATTTTTTATTTAAATGCTGAGTTTAAGTGCTTGTGCAGTTGGTTTCTTGAACTGAACAGCACACTTTACGTTTATTCTATTGCATGTCATTGTCTTTTTATTCTAAGCAAGGGGTCAGCAAATTATGGCACACAGGCCAAATCTAACTCACCACCTGTTTTTGTAAATAAAGTTTTATTGGAACATAGCTACTTCCCTTACTTTGTGCATTATTTATGTGTGCTTTTGCACTACAAGGGCAGAGTTGAGTAGTTGCAACAGAGACTGGCCCACAAAACTGAAAATATTTACTATCTGACCCTTTACAGAAAAAGTTTTCTAATGTGGTTCTAAGTTATCACTTAAGCCTCTTTTGATCCTCAACTTTACCCAGTATTTTCTCCATGTACACTAAACTTACTTGCTAACCCACTTAATTATACTTCTTTCCAGCCTACCTTTCTCCATTTTGTTTACTGGTTCTCCCAAGCAATGTTAAATACACTGTTGCCATTCAGATGTACTAGTAATAATACTCCTATTTCTTGAGCACTTCTTATGGTCCAGGCAGTACTAAGCACACTACATAAATTAAGTGAGCAAAAATGTAAGCGAATTGCTTGGCATAATGTCTGGCATATGGTAAATACTGATTATTATCTTTAATTTTTACAACAGCTCTATGAAAGGGTGGGTATTACTAAATAAAGAGTTTAAGTAATTTACCCAGGGTAGCTGAGCTGCTAAATGATAGAACTACATTCCAACTCAATTTGGACCGGTTGTAAGACTTGTGACCTTTCTGTTAAACCTTATTGTCTTTTTTCTGCCATATTTTCCAGGCTTACCAGTCTAGTAATCTGTCAAATGATTATATAAATATGTAATTATATAAATGTACAATATATGTAGTGGTGTTAGGGGTGGCAAATATCCAGGTTACTGGTGGTGAATTCATATGGGTCTGCAGCAACCTCAATTCTTGCCTCCTCAGAAGAAAGAATTCGACGGAGGGCCATAAGGCAGAGAGAGTCAGGCAAATTTCAGAGCAGGAGTGGAAGTTTATTAAAAAAAACTCTAGGAAAGAAAGGAAAGTACACTTGGAAGAGACCCAAGCGGGCACTTTGGAGGTCAAGTGCCCATTTAACCTTGATCCTAGGACTTTATAGGGTGGCCTACTTCCAGCATCTCTCACCCCTTTCCTTTCATTCTTTCCGCATGTGCGGTGCCCTCCTTGCACTTGGGAGGTGAGCATGCGCAGTGTGTTTAAGCAGTTGTATGCATGCTCACCTGAGGCTTTCTTCCCTTTGCCTGTGAAATGCCCCTGGAAGGTCATATTTCACCATTTTGCCTCTTAATGCAAATGCTCGAGCCCACTTGCTTAATCCTGAAAGCTGCTGATTACCAATTTCAGGTGTTTTTATCTATTGGGAATTGCTGGTGCCGGCTGTGACCTATTCTCATTTTCGTGTGACAACTGCTAGACAATCAGGAAACTGCCAAGCTATCACCTGATGGTCGTCTGACATTCCTGGTGGGTGGGGGGAGCTCTCTCTTGCCTTGCTCATACCTGACCAGCTACCTATTGTAACAGTTGTATATATGTGTGGTACAGTGTATTATCTCAAATCTTCCTTTAAAAATGGCCAGGTTCGATATTGTTCCTATTTTATAGATAAAGAAACTGAGGCTGAGAGAATGTCATACAGTTCACAAGCTGTTTGCTGGTATAATTCAAAGTTTGTGTAATTAAAAATACTTTATACCACACTGCTATGATAAACAACCATGATCCGTGGCTGAGCTGACATTCATTCAGCGGTTTTTACAGTATACATTTATACAGTACCTACCCTATACCAAGTCCTGTGCTCAATCCATGCTATATTTTTTCTGTAGTAATCCCCCCTTCTCTGCAGTTTTGCCTTCTATGGTTTCAGTTACCTACTATTAGGCATGGTCCAAAAATATTACACGGAAAATTCCAGAAATAAACCATTCATAAGTTTTAAATTGTGTGCTGTGCTGAGTAGCATGATGAAGTCTTGAGTTGTCCTGTTACTTCCAGCCCAAGAAGTGAATCATTTCTTTGTCCAGCATCTCCACCCTGTAGACACTACCCACCCATTAATCATTTAGTAGCTACCTTGGTTATCAGATTGACTGTCGAGGTATCGCGGTGGTGGTATTCATTATTTTGCTTTTAGTAATGACCCCAAAATGCAAGAGTAGTAATGCTGGCATATTGTTATAATTGTTTTATTAGTAGTTATTGTTAATTTCTTATTGTGCCTAATTAAATATAATATGTATATATGAAAAAACTTAGTACATACTGGGTTTGGCACTATACAAGGTTTCAGGCATCCACTGGGGGTCTTGGAATATATCCTCCTCGGATAAGGGGGGCTACTGTATAGTGAATTCCTTTCCTAAGTGCTCACAAACTGTCCATCTAATGTTTGTTTTTTCATTTAGTGTATTTGGTAACAGATGTTTTGGGTTACATTATCAACCCTTCTCATGAATTTCAAATCCTACCTGTTTTGCACCTCAATTTCCCCACTGTGAAGTGGGAAAGATAGTATCTGTTTTCACATCTTCTAATTCTCTATGTTTGGGAGACCTTGAACAAGAGGGTTTACATTAAACAGAGGTAGCACAGTGGCAATCTGGGGGTAGGATCCAACCCAGAGATTTTTGGGCTTACGCAGTGAATTTTAAGAAATTGAATTAATTTAAGAAGTTTAAAATGGAGAGATTTTTGAACTTTTCTTGAGTAATTAGATAACCTTGCAAGACTGGGCTTGTTTCACATGGACACAATGGACTAGAGGAAGCTTCTTTCTTTAGAGCACAAACTCTGCTGTTACCCATCTCCATCATGCCTGTTGTCTTCCCCACATTGAAGCCATGTCACTTACTATTTTAAATGTCCCATTTTAGTCATTTGCTCTACTGTCTGGTCTTTGTAGACATTTGAATTTGAACATTCAATCAGGAGAGATTTCAGCTGGGCATAAGAAAGAACCTCATCAACAAGATGAAATAAACGTGCTTTACAACCTTTTGAACTGACTGGATGGAAAAACCTTAATTCCTTGATTCTATGTAATTTTTTTTTTTTTTCCAGAGAGTCTCGCTGTGTCACCCAGGCTGGCATGCAGTGGTGTGAGCTCAGCTCAATGCAACATCTGCCTCCGGGGTTCAAGCGATTCTCATGCCTCAGCCTCCCAAGTAGCTGGGACTACAGGTGCATGCCACCCACCACGTCCGGCTAATTTTTGTATTTTTAGTAGAGACAAGGTTTCGCCACGTTGGCCAGGCTGGTTCTGAACTTCCGAACTCATGTGAACCACCCGCCTCAGCCTCCCAAAGTGCTGAGATTACAGGCGTGAGCCACGGTGCCCAGCTGATTTTATGTATTTTAAAGGAACTTAACTTTAAATCTGAATAGTACATTTTAAATAAAAATAAATGAAAGAAAAGCTGTTTTTAACATGCATATACATCAGTATAGACTGTGATGCCCACCTGCTTATTGAGGGCAAAATGTTAACTCTATGAGGCTGCTAAGGAATTACATACAAATTCCAGCTGGTCTCACTGAGAAGCCCCTGGGTACCTTGGACAGTGCACCACCATAACCAGTTCTTTTCCGAGTTTGCTCTCCTGCAGGAGAAATACTTTATTTTGTATACTCGCTTAAAGTCCAACTAACTCCGGACTCTTATTTTTAAAACAATTGTCTCTCTGATAAAGGGGACTAGAGGCCGGGCGTGGTGGCTCACGCCTGTAATCCCAGCACTTTGGGAGGCCGTGTCCGGCGGATCACGAGGTCAGGAGAATGAGACCATCCTGGCTAACCCCGTGAAACCCCATTTCTACTAAAAAATACAAAAACAAAATTAGCCAGGAAAGGTGGCGGGCACCAGTAGCCCCAGCTACTCAGGAGGCTGAGGTGGGAGAATGGCGTGAACCCGGGAGGCGGAGCTTGCAGTGAGCCGAGATCGCGCCGCTGTCCTCCAGCCTGGGCGACAGAGAGAGAGACTCTCAAAACAAAACAAAACAAAACAAAAAAAAGTGGTGGTGGTGGGGGGGGTGGGGACTAGAAAAGAGTGGATAATTCTGCCAAAATGTCAATTCTTCTGGACATTTTATTTCCTTTATGCCCTTTTTTTTGTTTATTGACTGCCTATTTTCAAGGACTGGTGGTGCAGGGGTTTATTTCTTCTTCCTGAAAGCTACAATGCATTTGCTCTTTGCTTTCTGCATTGCTGTTATTAACAATGCCTGACCATCGTGAGTGGTCAGTAATGCTCAAAGAACGCATGCCTGCTTTCCTGTGGTGATAGTTACAGTTACTCATCTCGGTCACAAAGAACATGGTCCTGATGGGAAAGGAGTAGAGTGTTTGATCCCTTTCTAGAAACTGTGTTTTGTTTGGGTTCTGTGAAGTAGGCTACATCTACCTCCCTGACAGTTTCCCAAAACTGTCAGCTTTGTTTATGAGCAGGATGAGTGAAATTAGAGAATCAGGTCTGGCATCCCTCCCTACTCTCAAGACATACACACACACACACTGCAATTTGAAGTGTACTTCCCACGAAACACACAGCTCATGTTAGGCACCAGTCATTCCTTGAGTCCAGGACCTTGCCCAGGCTTTACATTTCACAAACATCCTTTGGCAGCAAAGCAAACAGCAGTTAGGTCTTGTGGGGCTAAGCAGAAATCTCCTTCCCCAACCATACCATTCCATATTAATATGATTTCTCCTTTGAACCCTTAGCACTTGCTCTCTGTACTACTTACTTGACAGGTAATCATGCACATCTCTTGTTTTGTTATTTAAATCTGGTATTTAACCTTTTCTCTGTTAGTGTCTTTATCTCCCTACGGGATCATAGCAAATTGAATATAAAGAAAGGTAGATATTAACATGATTTCCTGTACATAGTAAATCTGTTCCTTAGTTCAGGTTACCCTAAAAAGTATGCATCAAGACAAGGTTTGGGGTCTATTAATTGATTTGGAGGGTGATCCCACATAAGTTGGTGAGGAAGTAGGAAAGTGAGACAGGCAAAGGAAGGACAGAAAAGGATGTGACAGAAAGTGAGTTACCTCCTGTGGGCAACAGGGCACAGTTCTGCTGGGGACCCTTTCAGACAGCTCTGTCCAACAGAACTATAGTCATGCACTGCTTCATGATGGTACAGTATGAGAAATGCATTGTTAGCTGGGTGCAGGGGCTCACACCTGTAATCCCAGCACTTTGGGAGGCAGAGATGGGTAGATCATTTGAGGTCAGGTATTTGAGACCAGCCTGACCAACATGGTGAAACCCCTACTAAAAATATTTTTAAAATTAGCTGGGTGTGGTGTGCACGCTTGTAATCTCATCTACTGGGGAGGCTGAGTCAGGAGAATCGCTCGTACCTGGGAGGTGGAGGTTGTAGTGAGCTGGGATTGTGCCACTGCACTCCAGCCTGGGTGACAGAGTGAGACTCTGTCTCAAAAATAATAAGATAATTTTAAAAATGCATTGTTAGATGATTTTGTCATTTCATGAACATCACTGAGTGTACTCACAAACCTAGAGGGTTCCGCCTACTACACCTAAGCTATATGAGGTAGCCTCTTGCTCCTAGGCTGCAAACCTGTGCAGCGTGTTTCCGTACTGATCACTGTAGGCAATTATAATGGTAAAGATTTATATATCTAAACATAGCTTACAAAAAGTACAGTAAAAATACAGTATCATAACCTATGGAAGCACTGTTGTATATGCAGGCTGTCGGTGACTGAAATGTTGTTATGCAGTGTATAACTGTAGAATGCAAGCCACAAATGCAAGCCACATATGTAGTTCTAAATTCTCTTTTTCTTTTTTTTTCTTTCTTTTCTTTTTTTCTTTTTCTTTTTTTTTTTTTTAGACGGAGTTTCGCTCTTGTTGCCAAGGCTAGAGTGCAATGGCGCGATCTTGGCTCAGTGCAACATCTGCCTCTCAGGTTCAAGCAATTCTCCTGCCTCAGCCTCCCAAGTAGCTGGGATTGCAGGAACCCACCACCACACCCTGCTAATTTTTGTATTTTGTATTTTTAGTAGAGATGGGTTTTCACCATGTTGGCCAGGCTGTTCTTGAACTCCTGACCTCAAGTGATCCACCTGTCTCAGCCTCCCAAAGTGCTGGGATTACAGGCATGAACCACTGCACCCAGCCTAATTCTAAACTTTGTAGTGGCCACATTTAAAAAGTAAAATGAAATAGATGAAATTATATATTTTATTTAGCCTAATATATCCAAAATATGACTTTAGCATGTAATCAATATAAAAATTGTAAGTGAGATATTTTACATTTCTTTTTCACACCAAGTCTCTGAGATCTGGTGTATTTTTATTTTATTCTTGTCAATTTGGACTAGCCATATTTCAAGTGCTCAGTAGCCTCTTGTGGCTAGTGACAACTCTATGGAACAGAACAGCTCTAAAGGACACTAGAAAAATAGCATAGAGTTGTCTCAGAATGGGGAATGTATTTATTGGCCAATCTGTTCATGACTGATTGAGTGTCACTCTCGGGAACATTATCTCCTGGGCACTTCTAGTTCACCCTGTGGCAGAAAGCATCCTCAGGTAGAGAGACACAGGAGGCCATAACCATGGACAGGAAATGTCTACAGGTGACCTGGTGTATTAGTCCATTTTGATGCTGCTGATAAAGACATACCTGAGACTGGCTAATTTATAAAGAAAAAGACTTAATGGACTCACAGTTTCATGTGGCTGGGGAGGCCTCACAATCATAGCGCAAGGTGAAAGGCAGGTCTTACATGGCAGCAGGCAAGAGAGAATGAGAGCCAAGCAAAAGGGGAGACCCCTTATTAAACCATCAGGTCTCATGAGACTTATTCACTACCACAAGAACAATAGCGGGGAGACCATCCCCATGATTCAGTTATCTCCCACTGGGTCCCTCTCACAGCACAACATGTCAGAATTATGGGAGCTACAATTCAAGATGAGATTTGGGTGGGAACACAGTCAAACAAACCATTTCACCTGGGATATGGGCAGAGCTCCTACAGTTTCTGCTGTAATCTTTATAATCCTTTTTTTTTTTTTTTTTTTTTTTTTTGAGACAGAGTCTTGCTGTTACCCAGGCTGGAGTGCAGTGGCACAGTCTCAGCTCGTTGCAACCTCTGTCTCCCGGATTCAAATTCAAATGATTCTTGTGCCTCAGCCTCCTGAGAAGCCAGGAAGCCGAGATTACATGTGTCCACCACCACACCCAGCTAATTTTTGTGTTTTTAATAGAGATGGAGAATGGTCACATTGGCCAGGCTGGTCTCAAACTTCTGACCTTAGGTGATCCCCGCAGCTTGGCCTCCCAAACTGCTGGGATTACAGGTGTGAGCCACAACACCTGACTTCTGCTGTAATCTTAAATAATTATGTGTTGGTTGATTGAAAACTTCTGGATTCCTGTCATGGCAGCCTTTTCACCTTAGTTTTGGACTCAGCATTAAAGACTGCCATACATGGTTGTGGAGGCTGAGCACTATGTAACTCTAGGGGGCACCACTCACCTAGGCTTCTTACACTGAAGTATGCATGGCACCCCTAAAGTTACCCAGTGCCCAACTTGCACAACTCCTCTTACCCTTTGGCTATTACAAAGCTTATAACTTTGGGGAAAGAGTAAAGGATTGATGGAACAGACATATTCACTTGGGCTTAACTACAATATTCTGTCTTTTAAGGGTCACTAAACATTTTAAGCACCTGCCACCATTTCCCTGCAAAGCCAGCATCATGAGTAATCAGCAGAAGCCAGCACCTCCAGGGCCCTGCAATCACTCTGAAGGAGTCAGCTTCACGCCCGATGCTAATTTTAGCTTGCAATCTCCAAAGGTTTTCAATGAGTCTTTTTGCCAAGCCCTCTTACAGACATGACTTGAAAGTATCTCTCCCAGGCTGGAGCTGGGATCTAGGTGAAAGCAATATATGTGATCCGGAGCATTCTACCCAATGGAAGCCTTCCCCATTGCCCCTGCCTGAGCCCTTCTATCTCTACTCAGCTTCCTTACCACGGTCACCCACAAGGTGTCTGGGCTGTGAGAGTCAATGAATTCTGGATGCCCAAGTTCAGTCATGCTGTCACAAAGGGGCTCTGAGTTGACTTCACTCCAGTTTCATTTATTCTTCTGTGGCGAGTGACAAGTCATGCAAGTAAAATCAAATTGGTGTGATTGATAGCATCCAGAAAAAAAATTCAGAGCAGTTTGCGGAAAGGAATCATAGAATTAATTGAATACAGAATTGGAAAGCAACTCAGAAATCATCCCAGCCATTTCCTGTTCCAGATGATGAGTTGAAGGATCAGAGGTCAGGGTGCTCACTGAGGGACATATAGTGGGTTAGTGGGAGAGGACCAGTGTCCTCTATGGAAGAGACTATGTCTGCCTCCCCAGTACATTGTATCTGGCACATGGTTAGCATTCAACAAATGTTTATGGAATGAGTTTATGCATTTGTATAACATTCAGGTTACCAACAGGCCAAAACTATATAATTTTTTTCCTGTATCATGTCATGAGCATTTGTTGTTTTTGCAAATCCAGCATCTATTAGCCTTCCTGCTTATAGTGCATCCCTCTCCTACACTAGGGGGAGGAAGCATGTGATCCAGTTACAGCCAATCAGAGCATTTCATTCCCCTAGTCATGGTGATTTGTTCAAGGATTGACATGTGATTCAAGTCAGAGTGGTCAAAACCAATGAGACTCAGTTCTTGGGACTTTTGGTTCATGTTGTCAACAACAGAGCCAGCCTGAGAATGAAGCCGATGCAGAGGAAAGCAGAACCAAGGGCTAGAAAGAGCAAGGGCAAGTTTGGGTGATGGCATCTGACCCCAATATCCATGTGTCTCTGAAGCCAGTGTCTATCCCTGACATTTTTAGTTATGTGAGCGGATAATGTCCTCTCTTAATAAAAAACCAATTAGGAATTTATCCTTTGCATCTGAAATCAAATGCCAGCTAGCTTGGAAGCACCATTGAAAAATGGTCCCTCTTTAGCCCGAGGGGGTAAACTTTGATTAGCGTAAACCTAATGTCGTGATTTTATTCTCTCTACCACTGAGTGCTTTACACATGAACATGTGATGCAAATCTTGTCAATGAGACTGAGATGAAAGGTGCTGCATAGGTTCTGGAATAGGTTTTCTTCTTTGTACCCAAGAGAAAAAAAACTGCCCTTTTCTGCCTGTGTACATGACTTTATGATGATGTGATGCCTGGATCTGCAGCAATCAGTTTGAGACCATGAGGAGTCAAGTTTGAGGCTAAGAGCCAGCATGCCCGGGCGGTGAAGCTGAGAGATGGCAAAGCTTGCATCTTTCATGGCATCATTGAACTGCTAAACTTCCATGATTTCTGGGCTTTAAAAACTTTGAGGTGCCAGGATTTTTTAGCCATTTTTAATTCGGGATTCTATTACTTGCAAATTTCTTCTGGAATCTTGTGACTCTACTGTGTCTAGTTTGAAGACTAGCCTCTAGGCTAACTTTTTTTTTTTTTTTTTGAGATGGAGTCTCGCTCTGTCACCCAGGCTGGAGTGCAGTGGCGCGATCTTGGCTCACTGCAAGCACCGCCGCCCGGGTTCACGCCATTCTCCTGCCTCAGCCTCCCGTGTAGCTGGGACTACAGGCGCCTGCCACTATGCCTGGGTAATTTTTTTGTGTGTTTTTAGTGGAGACGGGGTTTCACCGTGTTAGCCAGGATGGTCTCGATCTCCTGACCTTGTGATGCACCCGTCTCGGTCTCCCAAAGTGCTGGGATTACAGGCGTGAGCCACCGCGCCCGGCCTAGGCTAACTTTTTAACTATAAAACCTTTTTTTTTTTTTTTTGGCTGGGCATAGTGGCTTGCAACTGTAATCTCAGCACTTTGGGAGGCTAACGCGGGTGGATCCCTTGAGCCCAGGAGTTCAGAACCAGCTTGGGCAACATGGCAAAAACCCTTGTCTACAAAATGTACAAAAATTAGCTGGGCATGGTGGCATATCCCTATAGTCCCAGCTACACGGGAGGCTGAGGTGAGAGGATGGCTTGAGCCCAGAAACTGGAGGCTGTAGTGAGCTGTGATCGTGCCACTGCACTCCAACCTGGGTGACAGAGTGGGATCCTGTCTTAAAAAAACAAACAACAACTACAACAAAAAAGGTTTTTTAACCTTGGCACTATTGATATTTTGGGCCATAATTCTTTGTGGTAGGAGGCTGTCACATGCATGTAGAAATTTAGCTGCATCTCTGGCCTCTACCTACTTGATACCAGTAGCACCCTACCCCAGCTGTGAAAACTAAAAATGACTCCAGACATTGCACATGTCCCCTGGGTTGGGGCATGGGGGTAAAACTGTCCCTAGTTGAAAACCACTAAACTAGAATTACTTACTTCCCAACTATTTTAGAAAAATAAGTTTACTATATTGTGATGGTTAATTTTATGTGTTAAGTGGACTAAGAGAGGCCCAGATAGTTGGCAAAACATCATTTTTGTGTATGTCTGTAAGGGTGTTTCTAGAAGAGATTAGCATTTGAATCTGTAGACCGGGTAAAGAAGATTGTCCTCCCAATGTGGGTGTGCATTGTCTAATCCACTGAGGGTGCAAATGAAGAGGTGAAAGAAGGTTGAATTTGCTTGGTTTTATCTGGGATATCTGTCTTCTCCTGCCCTCAGATAGTGACACTCCTAATTTTTGGGCCTTCAGTCTGAGACTGAATTACACACCGGCTTTCCTAGTTCTTTGCTTTGCACATGGCAGATAGTGGGACTTCTTGGCTTCTATAATCATGTGACCAATTCCTGTAACTGATGGATCAGTCAGTCAATCCTCTTGGTTCTGTTTCTCTGGAGAGTGCTGATTAATAGATATATTGTTGAGACAGTCTTGAGGTGTCATTAAAAACAAATGAGTTACCAAAAATTACAAGTGTTGGAGAGGATACAGAGGTTCCAATACAGGATTGGAACCCTGCATTGCTGGCAGGAGTGTAAGATGGTGCAGCCTTTGTGGAAAACAGATTGATGGCTCTTCAGAAAGTTGAATATAAAATTACCATACGGTTCAGCAATTCTGCTCCTAGGTATATGTCCAAAAGAATTGAAAACAGATACTCAAACAGATACTTGCACCTGGATTTTTTTTTTTTTTCTTGAGACAGAGTCTCACTCTGTCACCCAGGCTGGAGTACAGTGGCGTGATCTTGGCTCACTGCAACCTCCACCTCCTGGGTTCAAGCAGTTCTCCTGCCTTAACTTCCCGAGTAGCTGGGATTACAGGTATGTGCCACCACGTCTAGCTAACATTTTTTGTATTTTTAGTAGAGACAGGGTTTCACCATATTGGCCGGGCTGGTCTCAAACTCCTAGACCTCAGGTGATCTTCCCGCCTTGGCCTCCCAAACTGCTGGGATTACAAGCATAAGCCACTACACCCAGCATACCTGAATATTAATAATAGCATTATTCACAGTAATCAAAAGAAGGAAGGAACCCAAGTGTCCATGGGTGGATGAATGGGTAAACAAGATGTAATATACACATATAATAAAATATTAATGAGCCTTGAATGAAATTCTAAAACATGCTACAGTATGAATGCACCTTGAAAGCATTGTGCTAAGTGAAATAGCCAGTCACAAAGGAACAAATATTATGATTCCATGTGAAATATCTGGAAGAGACAAATTCACAGAAACAGAAAGTAAAGTAGAATTTATCAGGGGCTAGGAGAGGGGAGAATGGGGAGTTACGGCTTAATAGGTACAGAATTTCTGTTTGGGGTGATGACAAATTTTAGAACTAGATAGTGGTGATGGTTACACAACATTGTGAATGTAATTAATGGTGCTGACTTGTGCACTTAATGCTTAAAATAGCAAGTTTCATGTTATATATATTTTACCATTAAAAAATCCTCTCCAAACCCCGAATGAGTTAAAGTAATGAACTTTTGCCAGTCCTAGAGTGTTTGGTGCAATGCATTACCTAGATGCCATAGCACATGAAAGAACATTTGAGGGGAAGGAGTAGGTGGGATTTCATTACTCTGTTTTCTGGCTATTAAGATTAGAGTCCACTGAGCTCTAAGACACCAATGTTTTAGTTATAGGTTGATATCCAAATCTCATCTTAAGTTGTGGCTCCCATAATCCCCGTGTGTCATGGGAAGGACCCAGTGGGAGGTAAGTGAATCATGGGGGCGCATTTGTCCCATGCTGTTCTCGTGATAGTGAATAAATCTCATGAGATCTGATGGTTTTATAAAGGGCCATTTCCCTGCACATGCTCTGTTGCTTACCACCATGTAAGACGTGCCTTTGCTCCTCCTTTGTCCTTATGATTGTGAGGCCTCCCCAACCATGTGGAACTGTGAGTCCAGTAAACCTCTTTTTATAAATTACCCAATCTTGGATATTTCTTCATTGCAGTAGGAAAATGGACTAATACATGGGTTTTGCTGAGTTCTTGCCATGTACAAGGCACTATGTTAAGGTCTTTACACGAACCGCCTCAATAACTCTAAAAGCCCCACAAAGTAGATGTTAATATTACCCCATTATATATGTGGGTAACCAGGCTCAGAGAAAAGTAGAGTCAGCATTCAAAGAAATCCAAGTAGTTTGATTCCATACAGGTCCCATGCATTTAACTATTGGACTCAGTTTTTTGCTGAAGGTTGGAGTCAAAATGCTTAACTTTGGTTTAAAAAAGCCTATTTTCCGACCTGGGCCGGTTCACCCCTCCTTAGGCAACCTGGTGGTCCCCCGCTCCTGGGAGGTCACCATGTAACAAACCTGCACGTTATGCACATGTACCCTAGAACTTAAAGTATAATAATAAAAAAAAAAGACAAAAAAAAAAAGCCTATTTTGAGAATTTACATAGTTAAACAGTAATAAGGGAGAAACGAAGTTGTTAGCAGCAACCAAGCAACTCCCATCTTTCTGACTTTGCAGTTAAAAAAAAAAAAATAACATTGCACAGAAGATGTGTTTGCCTCTGAACACTGTCAATTAGATCAGAGGAGCGCTTTTCCCAGGAGGACAGCTGAAGCACTTGGGCTTTCCTGGGGTCCAGGATGCTCCTCAGGGGCAAATTTACAGTTCCCTGCTGGGGCTTAGATGGCTGGATCCGAATGTTCTTGTCTATCTTTCTGCCTTATTGGGGGATGGATTATGGCACTTGATGATTTAATCCGTGTAATCTCTAGACAAAACATGTCTCCACTTTGCTGCCAGGAAAATGTTAATTTATTCTTCTGGAGCTAGAGAGGTAAATGAAGTGATTGAAGATGCAGTGTGTGTATGCGCACTTGTGTGCACCCAGGCATGTGTGTGCGTTGGTACACTAGGGTCTGTGTGAAGTGAAGCAAACAGGCCTGAAATGAAGGAATTTTTAGTGGAAAGTTTGTGAGTCTCCTTTAGGGAAATGCAGTCCCCTCCCCTTGCCCAAACTGTGTGCAACATGTTGTGTCTATGGTGTGATTATTTTCCTGGAGGGTGTGTGGTGTCGTGTTCATCAAGATCTCAGGGGGTTTTTGGAGAATGTCAGTCTGAAGTTTTGAGAGCCACAATTACCTTAGGTATGAGAGACTCTCAGTATTTAAGAAGAACCTTTATTTGTTAAGGAACTGGGGCAGAGAGCAGCAATGGGAATTGTTATTTCAAGCCTGCTAAGTTGGAAGCTTGAAAACACCCAGCCAGGTTGAAATAAACTTTGGCAAAACAAGCCCAAGCATCCCAGTCTGCTCCTTCAGCTGTCTCCCTCTCCCACTTTCTTCCAGTCCTCCTCTACTGTGCGAGGGTCTGCCCACCTTATGGGCTACAGGCCTGCAACCTGGGGAATGTAAAGACCAGACACATCCACGTAGTCAACTTGTATCTGGCACATAGTACGAATTAAATAAACAGTAGTTTAAAAAGCTGCAGCCATCCAGATCTCTGAGAAATGGTAATTTGTTCCAGACATAGAACAAAGAGATTCCCTTTCTTCTCTTATAACCTAAGAGAAGAAAAAATAAACAAGCTAAGGAAAATAGACAACCTCAGAGAGTACTCATTCATGACAAGTGGGAAACCATATAAATGTGTGTGTTTCTTTATTTAGAAACATGTAAGCACAGTTTGTTGACTGTTCGCCACATCGTGCCATGCTCCATATACTATCCTTAACATGCATCACCTTCATTAGTCATCACAGCAACCTGGGGAGGTTGGAACTCTCAAACGCACTTGACAGATGAGGAAACTGGAGAGGTTTACAGAGATGAAGCAATTTGCCCAAGGTAAGTAGACAGCAAGCATCAAGAGTCAGGATTTGAAAGGTCACTGTTTTGACGATGCTATGTCAACTCCTGTGAACCTTGCATTTTCTGATTTGATTAGGGAAGACTTCCTGTGGGAAAAGGACTATCACTAAATGTTGAAAAAATGATAGAGTAGATGGGAGAGATATAATAGTCTGAGTGTAATTGGTTTAGGATTAAGCTATCCTTTTCAAACTTTATTGTGTGTACACATCACCTGAGAATCTTATTAAAATGATTCCTGGCTGGGTGTAGTGGCTCACACCTGTAATCCCAATGCTTTGGGAGGCCAAGGTTGGAGGATCACTTGAGGCCAGAGTTTGAGACCAGCCTAGGCAAGAGAGTGAGACCCTGTCTCTGCAAAATAAAAAAATAAATAAAATGTAGATCCTGATTCAGCAGGTTTGGGGAAGAGCCTGAGATTCACATTTCTTTTTTTTTTTTTTTTGAGACTGAGTCTCACTCTGTTGCCCAAGCTGGAGTGCAGTGGCGTCATCTTGGCTCACTGCAACCTCTGCCACCTGGGTTCAAGCAATTCCTCTGCCTCAGCCTCTAGAGTAGCTGGGACTATAGGCGTGCACCACCATGCCCAGCTAATTTTTGTATTTTTAGTAGTGATGGGGTTTCACCATGTTGGCCAGGCTAGTCTTGAACTCCTGAACTCAAGAGATCTACCCACCTTGGCCTCCCAAAGTGCTGGGATTACAGGTGTGAGCCACCGCGCCTGGCCGAGATTCACATTTCTAAGCAGCTCGCAGTTGATGTTGTTGCTGTGAGCCGTAGACATTTCAAGTAGCCAGGAGATAAGATACAGTGTTTATAAACAACTTGCCCTTCTATGATATCATTTGATCCTTACCTAAGCCCTGTGAGGAATCCATTATTATTTCTACATTATAGATGAAAAAATTGAGAGTTTGGTTGACAATAGCTACCATTTTCAAGTGTCAGGCATTTCTAGGGATACAATAGAAAACAAGACAGACATAGTTCTCATTTCAAGACATTGACGATCCAGGAAACAAAGCTCTAGATAATTAAATTTGAAAGGCTCTGGGTGCTCAATGAATGTTTGTTAAATGGGTGAAAAGCTTCAGCTCTGGGTGTTTCCATTCATCATAGGAGGAAGAGAAACAGGCTTAGGGTAGTGGAGGATGATGTATTTAGTCTTAGACATTGTAGATGACATCCTGGTGTAGCTGTCTAGTAAGCAGGTCTGGGTATGGTGTTCAGGAGAGAGATCCAAGGTGAGGAGAGCTAAGTTTGAGAGCTGTCACTGCACAGGTGGTAACTGGAATTATAAAAGATTCGATTCAGGAAACAGAGGAGAATGAAATTGGCTAGAAGAGTTTAAAGTATGAAGATCCTTGAATAGGCTTCTAAAATAGGAACCTGCATGGCCAGAAATTCCAGGTTTTCAGAGGAAGAGGAGCCCAATGAAAATGACTAAGAAAAATTCACAAGAGAGGTAGGAGGAAAGCCACAGAAGCCACGGGGTGAGAAAACTTCACTGAAGAAGAGGTTCATCACTGATGATGGGATAAGCCAGAGTCATATGTGCCTCTTAATGCGATGCACTGAGGTGGACACAACATGTCTTCTGTAATATCCTTCAAAAAGTGCATGTTTAGAATCTAATCATGAGAAAACACAGACAAGCCCAAATTGAGGGACATTATATAAAACTACTGGGCTGTACTTTTCAATTTTTCTTTTGTATCTTGAAAGACTAACAAATAATAGTAAGGCTTCCTTACTATTGGTGGCTCACACCTGTAATCCCAGCACTTTGGGAGGCTGAGGCAGGCAGATCACCTGAGGTCAGGAGTTTGAGACCAGCCTGGTCAACATGATGAAACCCCGACTCTACTAAAAATACAAAAAAATTGGCCGGGCATGGTGACCCGCACTTGTAATCCCAGCTACTCAGGAGCCTGAAGCAGGAGAATCACTTGAACCCAGGAGGCAGAGGTTACAGTGAGCCGAGATTATGCCATTGCACTCCAGCTTGGGCAACAAGAGCAAAACTCTGTCTCAAAAAACAAAACAAAACAAAACAAAACAAAAACAACAACAAAGAAAAAGAAAAATACTAAGGCCTCCAGATATAATAAAAGGAGACTAAAGAACCATAACAAGTAAATGTGGCTCCATATTTGATCTTGCATGAGAAAAGAAAAAGGTTATGAAAGACATTATAGAGACAACTGACTAAATTTTAAAATGGGCTGCTGACTAGGTAATAGTATTACATCAATGTTATTTTTCCTAAATTTGATAATTGTGTTGTGATTGTATAATAGAATACCTTTGTTCTTAGGAAATACGTGCTGAAATATTTCGAGGTGAAAGTTTGGGATGTCTGCCATTTACCCTTCTGCTATGATCTGAACGTTTGTGTCCTTCCAAAATTCATACGTTGAAGCCTAATCCCTAATGTGTGAAAATTTGGAGATGGGACCTTCAGAGGTGATAAGGTCATGAGAGCCCTAACCTCCCATTCATGTCAGAGGTTACAGTGAGAGAACAGCTGGCTCTCATTAGATACTGAATACCTGGCAACTTGGTCTTGGACTTCCCAGCCTCTAGAACTGTGGGGGGAAAATTCTGTTGCTTATAAACCATCTAGGTTGTAGTATTTTGTTGTAGTAGCCCGAACAGCTTAAGCACCTTCCACAGTTCTGAAAAAATAAAAAGGATAAATAGATACATAAGGCAAATGAGGCAAAATATTAATTGGTAAATCTGGGCAAGGATACATGAGTATTCACTGTACTATTCTTACAACTTTTTTTATAGACTTGAAACATTTCAATGTCAAATGTTTTTAAAAAAGGAATGCATATACACTATCAAATTTTGTGGAGAGGTGAGAAAAACCAATGGTCCAAAGTCTGTATTGGGTCAGGCATGGTGGATCATGCCTGAAATCCTAGCATTTTGGGAGGCTGAGGCAGGAGGATTGCTTGAGGTCAGGAGTTCAGTACCATCCTGGGCAACATAGGGAGACCCTGTCTCTACAAAAATTAGCTGGGCATGGTGGCATGTACCTGTGGTTCCAGCTACTTGAGAGGCTAAGGTGGGAGGACTGCTTGAACCCAGGAGGTTGAGGCCGCAGTGAGCAGTGATTGCACCACTACACTCCAGCCTGGGTGACAGAGCAAGACTCTGTCTCAAAAAAGAAAAGTATCCTTTGGATTCAGCAACGATGGATTTAGCCTTGAATTTATTGCACTTACATTCTAGAAAGAAATCCATAAATGAATATACAATTACAAATTGGAATAGGGATTGGGAGGAAAGAACAGGAAGCTGTATAGATAGATTAAGAGAATGACATGGATGTAATTAGTGCCTTGGGCAAACCAGTTCCAGTGGACTGCAGGAGCCAATGTCAGACTGCAGCGGACTGAGAGGGAAGTGAGGATGTGAGAACAGAGCATAGACACCTCCTTCAGGAGCCTTGGGTAAAGAGGGTGGATCATAAAAATTAGCTACTATAGGGAGATGTGGGATCAAGTTAGAAACCTGGGGAGTCATGGGAGTTTTTGAAGAAGTTGTTACATCTGGTCAGGGTATGTGATGACAGACAGGAGTTTCCAGGGAGGTAGAATGTGAATGTTCTACACTGAGGGAACAAGGACGACACTTAAGGAAGGGAGGGGTGTTTGCAAAAGGCAAGAAACTTGGTCCATCCGGAGGCTGAGATGTCTGTGGGTGGGCCATGAAAGGGGCAGCTGAAGAGGCAGGGAGGGAGTAGATTTAGAACCTTGTTTGCCAGGCTGAGCACCTTGACTTTTGCCAGAAAGAGGTTCAACCTCTTGTCTGGTGTCTCAGCCAGCAGATGGCAAGATGGGACCCACACTGTCTTCCAAAAGTTTTTCTATACAAAAAAATATATGTTATATTAAGTGCTCCCAGATATTCAAGCCAGAAGCTGATGTACCATCTGTTCTATTAGTCTGTTCTCACACTGCTATAAAGTCATACCTGAGACTGGGTAATTTATGAAGAAAAGAGGTTTAATTGAGTCACAGTTTGACAGGCTTAACAGGAAGCATGGCCAGGAGGCCTCAGGAAACTTACAATCATGGTGGAAAGTGAATGGGAAGCATTGGTGGAAGCTTGTAGATGGCCACCTTCTCCCCATGTCTTCACATAGTCTTCCCTCTGTGTCTGTGTCTAAATTTCCTCTTCTTATGAGGACAACAGTCAGATTAGGACCCAGCATAATCATCTCATTTTAATTTAGTTACCTCTTTAAAGACCTCGTCTCCAAATACAGTCACACTCTGAGGTACTAGGAGTTAGGACTTCAACATGTGAATTTCGGTAGTGGGTGGCGGGGGTGGGGAAAGGACATGGTTCAGCTCACAGCAACTCTTCTCATCATTTAGAATGCAGCCTAAATGTCCTTGGGAAGGCTTTCTTTTCCTCCACCCTACCCAATCCAAATAGATTTCCCATTATTTTTATATATAGCACCCCATTCCCCCCATCCCTATTCCATTTTGTAATTGCACATTCGTTTATGGGTCTCCATCTAGAATATAAGTGTCATGAATTCAAGGACCATCTCTTTTCTGATCACTGCTATATCCCCAGGATTAGCATAGTTCCTGACCCATAGTAGGCAGTCGATATAAATTTGTTGAATGAACAAATTAATGAAAAGTCTAGAGACTGAACAGAATCTAGTAACTTTGCATCTAGTTGAACTGAGGCCAAAACCACCGAAAGGAGAGGTGATTCTTACTTATGTTTAAAGATCTGCAGAACAAGTGATTTCACACCAACCCTTAGTACCCCTCACTGCAGCCTTTGGCACGAAATATGCAAGATGTGACTGGAAATCGATTCAAGCTCAGAGGTAGGAAGCTGGGAAGAACACATTTATAAAATTATTGCTGGTGTGTGCTGTGACATAGCAGCCCAGTATAGCACCACAGGCCAGTGTATGACCAAAACTAATGGCACTGGGCTTTTTGTTTAAAAGATAAGAAAATTCAACTGTAAGCAGGGACAGAACAAATTTCATTCTTGTTCAATTGTTTTAGAGGATGTTTAGATTTAGACTCAATTTGAACCGGATTTCTAGGTGGATCCATTTCAAAATGTAATATTTGGGTTGTGCTAAGGCTTAGTGCATCTGTGCAGTTTCACTCTAGCTTCTGGTTCATAGATGGTTTCTGAAAGATCACTGTGAGTCTCAGCCATTCTCAGGCAAGATCATACATCCCAAGAATTGTCTTGCTGGAAGGTCCTGAAGACTTATTTTGTGTAGTCCCCTCCCTGCAAAGGGGTCGTTTGATTTATCCAAGCAAGATTGTTCATTTATTTTTATTTATTTAGCAAACACTTACTGGGAGTTTATGCTCTGCCAAGCACCATGGATTAGTAAAGAAGCATAAGATATAGCCTCCACTCTCAAAATTGGATCTTGAGAGCAGAGGCCAAATCTTGGTCTTATTTTTTCCTATCTGGTGCTTGGTGCAATTGTTGTGGCAGGAACAGCTGTGTGGTGACATTTGTCATTTTTTGGCTGCCCAGTGTTAGAATCTTCATTCCATATTTGGAAAATTTCCCATTATATGAGTCTTGTGGGGAGGCAGAACCCTCCTCTTACAAGAGAAGCTCTGAAGATGAGGTATTTGTCTTCCCAGGATCCTTTGCATCTCAGGTGTGATCATGTGACATGGAGTTGGCCAGTCAGATGCACTTGTGTGAGTCTTTGAAATGGAATCAGTGTCATGCAGAATAGGGGCAATGGAGGATCAGTTATGGAGGTGGCAGGAGCAGCAGTGAGTTTCTAGAGGGCAATAATGGTGCCAGTGGCAGCACTCAGTGCCCAGGGCTAGCAGGGACTGAGGTCTAAACTGTAGTGCCCTCAGCTTGGGGATTGCTGCAGTCCTGTCTTCCTTGAGCTGCTCTTGCTGCTTGAATCTGGCAGCGGTCCTGGCTGCTGGCCAGTCTTGCTTTTTGCTTATTCACTTGCCAGGCTTGGCTCTTCAGCCTTCCTGGTCATTCTATGAGCTCCCCATCATCTCCAGAATGCTTAAAGGAGCCAGAGTTTATTTCTATAGCTTGCATCTAGGAAACCTGGTGTATGTAAACTCTTGGTCTACTAAGCCAGGAATAACATAAAGCCACTCTCTTACTTTTCCATCATTCAATTAAAATTTTATTCTGAGCTCCCATTATGTGGGGTGGTTGATATTTGATCTCAGTCAGTTCAGAATCTCTTCTCTCCACTTCCCTCTCTTTTTTTAAAAAAAAAATTTAATTTTAAGTTCAAGGATACATGTGCAGGATGTGCAGCTTTGTTACATAGGTAAATGTGTGCCATGGTGGTTTGCTGCAAAGATCAACCCATCATCTAAGTATTAAGCCCCACATGCATTAGCTACCTATCCTGATGCTCTCTCTCCCCACTGTCCCCACAACAGGCCCCAGCGTGTGTTGTTCCCCTTCCCGTGTCCATGTGTTTTCATTGTTCAGCTCCCACTTATAAATGAGAATATGTGGTGCATGGTTTTCTGTTCCTGCATTAGTTTGCTGAGGATGATGGCTTCCAGCTCGATCCATGTCCCTGCAAAGGATGTGATCTCATTCCTTTTTATGGCTGCATAGTATTCCATGGTGTTATACATACAACATTTTCTTTATCCAGTCTATCATTGATGGGCATTGGGTTGATTCCATGTCTTTGCTATTGTGAATAGTGCTGCAATGAACATGTGTGCATGTATCTTTATAATAGAATGATTTATATTCCTTTGGGTATATAACCAGTAATGGGATTGCTGGGTCAAATGGTATTTCTGGTTCTAGGTCTCTGAGGAATCTCCATTCCCTGTTTTTAAAGATAACATTTTAAAGTAGTTGTTTAATATCATAAAGTACAGAACAGATGAAAAATAGAGGAAAATGCTAGCGATAACCCCACAATTCTAATTACATAACTATTTACTTGCCTTACCTTCATCTTTTTCATGTGTATGTTTTTACAGATTTATGAATATACTCAAATGCAAGCCATTCTTTATCCTACTTAAAACATTTTAACTTATTATTGCATCAACATTTTTTTCTCATGCCTTCTGGCATTTATAATTATAATTATTAGCTTTATTATAAAAATGTATTATAAAAGTTTATAAATTTTCAAAGTTAAAATGTGTAGAAATTACAGAAATAATACAATAAGCATCCACATACCCCTCTTAGATCAATTGTTAACATTTTGCTATATTTGCTTTCTCTCTTTGAAAATAATTTTCCAGAAATTATGACACTTTACCTCTTAGTACTTCAGCATGCATTTTCCTAAGAGAAAGAACTTTCTTCTACATAATCGCATTACCATTACCATGGTTAAGAAAATTAGCAATAATTTTCATAATATCATCTAAAATCTAGTTTATCGTCAAAATCTCCCAATTATCCCAAGAATGCCTTTTATAACTGGGGTTTTAGAGCTCGATTTTTTCTTTTTTAAGTTCCAGGAGGCTTAAATAATGCTTAATAATAATAAAGTATTGGGGGGCAAGTGGGGAGATACTGTTTCCTGTGACTGGATTATAGCTATTTATCCTATTGGTTCCTTAATGGCGTCTTGGCTGAACACTCAAAACAGAGCTCAGATTCCCAGCTCTGATTCCTTTCTGGAGTTTTTGTGGCTTCTAATGGGGTAGGCGGCAGGTATCCCCAGTGCCCAAGCTCTCCCCCTCCTCCCTTTCATTTTTATGGAGTCTTGAAGGCAAGAAACCCTGGTCTGACTTGTGTTTGTTTTCTTGAGGCCCAAGACCCTTCAAGGTGCAGGCTTTTGAAACTTAAAAGCCCTTCTTCTGCTTTCAACTCCCTGTGGTCTGACCACTCAAACAGAGGAGAGTCATGGGATAACATATGATAATGAGAGGAAAGGACATTGGTTAACTTTTCAAAATATCATCCTGGCTCATATGTTCTGTGCAGACATTAGGACACACACTGAGCTGTTTTGCTCCAGGACAGTCATACTGGTTGTCAAAATATTAAACTACTTCTCAACAAGAGCATGAATTTTATCATCCAAAAAAGGCAACTTTTGCTTGTGTAGCATTCCTTCGTCTGTCTCATATGTATATATTTAGATATAATCCATACATTGGCAAATGGTTAGCATAAAGTACACGGTCCTGAGCCCCCTGCCCTCTAGATAGTCCCACCTCTTCCCTGGGACACTTCAGATCTCCAGCAACCAATGGATGAATGCCTAGAAGAAACAGATGCCTTCAGGACCCTGTCTACATCTCTTCTGACGGGTCACTGCCAAGACTTCTGGGCTGCTAAGTGTTTTGAATAGCCCCATGGAGCAAATGTAAATCGGATCATATCACCCTCCTGCTTAAAATCCATCATTGACTTCCTGCTTCACTCAGAATTAAGTTCCAGCTGCTTCACAGAGCAAGTAAAACCTTACAAGATCTGGCCCTTGCTTTCCTCGTTAGCTTCTTCTCTATTTCCCCCACCTGCCTTGGACCCTGCTCTTCCTACTCGTGTTCTCGCTGAAAGAGACTCGTTTGCTCCTTACAGATTCCATGCTCTTTTTGTATTTTGGATCCTCTCATGGTTGTTCCCGCTGCCTGGAGTTGCCTCCCTAATTACTGTTGATCTCTGGATTTTAGTTTAAATGCCATCTCTTCTGAGAAGTTGTTGCTGAACCTTCCAGGTCTGGGTTCAGGCTTCCTATGCTCTCTGAACTCCTTTTATTGTAGAATGTATCCCAACAGTTTCATATTATTGCTATACCTTCCTGTTAGGACTCTGGGCTCCAGAGGGTCAGCACCCATTCTTACCTTTCTCATCATTTGACCCGAAATGTCTAACATTGTAATAAATGCTCATTGGAAGAAATAATGACATTGATATAGACATTCATATACATCTATGTGTATGTAAGTATATACACACAGAGACATGTATGAGAGAGTGAACAGATGCGAATCAGAAAAAGAGGAAGATTTGGAACATGGCTAATATTAGAATGAGGTCATCTCAAGTTTCCAAATAGGAACGCTGGTATAGGAGGAGATCATTTAAAAATCTAGTAGCCTGGTGGAAGGGAGGTAGCAGAACCAATGCTGATTGGGACAGGAGATTATTTTACAAATAATTCACAGCCTAGGTCTCTTAAAGATAAAGGTTTAAAGATAAAGATAAAGCTATCCCTTTACAATACAAAGGGAACAACCCTCCAGGTCCTGAGTCCATCAACAGAGCAAAGAGACTCCTTTCTTGCCACTATAGGAGACAAGGCATTCGAGATGAGTATTTGATCCCAAGGCCAGTACAAAAAATAATGAGGCTGCACCCAGCATGTTTTTTCACCTATCAGTGTCCCTTACCCACCACGGATGCTGCCTCCTCATTCCTACGGAGCCCCACCTGTTTCACAAATGATGACCCACCTGCCCTGAGTCACAGCTGTCAGTCGCTTCACTTGTGCTGTAATTGCGGGGTATCTGCATGGGAGTGTTTTCGGCCCTGTTCAGCTAATGCAGTGGTCCCTGGGGGTGGAGCTAGTCCAGGCAGGGGTGCCCCGAAAAAGGCAGTGAGTGACCAGCCAGGGCTTGGGGTGAGGGGATGCATCTCAAGAAGCTGGTTTTCACCCATGCCATAATAAACAAAAGGGCTTATTCATGTATTCATGTATTCATTCTTTCTACAACCCTAAATTCCTGGAGGGAGTTGGTGTAACATATGAAGAGTAATGAATGAAGAGAAGTGTGTGTCAAACTAGAGAGTAAATGTCCCCTCTAAAGAAGACAGCTGCTTTTCAAGTTGAGACAATTGTTTCTCTGGGATAGATTTGTATTACTGCATTCCAGATATGCTGTTTCCCCTCCTGCAGAGGGATTACATCCCATTACCTCCCCATCCCATTGACTGATTTGGCCAGTGAAATACGGGTGGGCTGGGCGTGGTGGCATACGTCTGTAATCCTAGCAGTTTGGGAAGCTAAGGCGGGAGGGTCACTTGAGGTCAGGAGTTTGAGACCAGCCTGGCCAACATGGCAAAACCCCATCTTTACTAAAAATACAAAATTAGCCAGGTGTGGTGGTGGGTGTCTGTAATTCCAGCTACTTGGGAGGCTAAGGCAAGAGAATTACTTGAATCTGGGAGGCGGAGGTTGCAGTGAGCCGAGATGCTTCCATTGCACTCCAGCCTGGGAGACAGAGTGAGACTCCATCTCAAAACAAACAAACAAACAAACAAACAAACAAAAAAATGTGTATATATATATATATACGTGTATATATATATATATATGGAAGAGATGTGTGTCTGTCACTTCTGAGCGAAAGCTCTAAGAGACAGGATATGGGCCGGGTGCAGTGGCTCATGCCTGTAATCCCAGCACTTTGGGAGGCCGAGGTGGGTGCATCATGAGGTCAGGAGATCGAGACCATCCTGGCTAACACGGTGAAACCCCATCTCTACTAAAAATACAAAAAATTAGCCAGGCATGGTGGCAGGTGCCTGTAGTCCCAGCTACTTGGGAGGCTGAGGCAGGAGAATGGTGTGAACCCGGGAGGCGGAGCTTGCAGTGAGCCGAGATGGTACCACTGCACTCCAGCCTGGGGGACAGAGTGAGACTCCATCTAAAAAAAAAAAAAAGAGACGGGACAGGGTTTGCTTGGGTCTCATTTCCCTTTGGTCACAGTGACAGTTGATGTTCCAGTTAGAACTCAGGCAGTGGAAGCAGAGCCCCAGCTTCCTGCAGTGGACATGCAGTGTGAGTGAGAAATCCATCTGAGTTTTTGAGATTGTTACTGCAGCATTGCTCACCTATCCTGACAGTTGTGCAGTCATTTCAGATATTTGGATTCTTTTTTTTTTTTTTTTTTTTTTTGAGATGGAGTCTCTGCCGCCCGGGCTGGAGTGCAGTGGCCGGATCTCAGCTCACTGCAAGCTCCGCCTCCCGGGTTCATGCCATTCTCCTGCCTCAGCCTCCCGAGTAGCTGGGACTACAGGCGCCCGCCACCTCGCCCGGCTAGTTTTTTGTGTTTTTTAGTAGAGACGGGGTTTCACCGTGTTAGCCAGGATGGTCTCGATCTCCTGACCTCGTGATCCGCCCGTCTCGGCCTCCCAAAGTGCTGGGATTACAGGCTTGAGCCACCGCGCCCAGCGGATTCTTTTTTTTCAAGAGAAGCCAGAAATCCAGATTTTTTGTAAAAAAAAAAAAAAAAAAAATATATATATATATATATATATATATATATATATGAAGTTTTATAATGAATTCAAATTGTAGGAAAAAAACATCTGGCAGACAGGTAAAAAAAAAAAAAAAACTTATGGGCCATTGGTTTCCTACCTGTGTCCTAGGTACTAGATAACACTGTGAAAAACCATAACAGACACACTCCTTATCTCATGGAACTTACAGCTGAATGGAGGAAATAAATACTAGATAAAAGAAACACAAAAATTGGCCGGGTGGGTGGCTCATGCCTGTAATCCCAGCACTTTGTGAGGCTGAGGCAGGTGGATCAGCTGAGGTCAGGAGTTTGACACCAGTCTGGCCAACATGGTGAAACCCCGTCTTTACTAAAACTAGAAAAATTAGCCAGGTGCGGTGGCATGTGCCTGTAATCCCAGCTACTCGGGAGACTGAGGCAGGAGAATCTCTTGAACCTGGGAGGTGGAGGTTGCAGTGAGCTGAGATGGTGCCACTGCACTCCAGCCTGGGCAACACAGTGAGACTCTGTCTCAAAGAAAAAAAAAAAAAAGAGAAACACAAAAATAATAATTTATTCTTGTGACAAACACTGCAAAGCAGTGGTACAGGGTACAATGAGAGCTATATGAAGGGTATTAAGCTACAGATGGGTCAGGAAAGGATTCACCGGGAGACAAGAAGGACTTAGCCAGATGAAGGAATAGCAGTGGGATTGGGAGCAGGTGATGATGGGCCAGGTGAAGGGCCCTGAGTGGGGAAGTAGGGACTCTGATCTCTATCCTAACAATGAATTTGAGGAGCTCCAAGAAGTTTAGCATAGCTGGAATTCCAAGTAAAAGAGATGTGGCGTGAGTGCTAAATCTTTGTAGGCTGTGGAGAATAGTCTGGACTTTAGCCTAAGAGTAATAGGGAGCATTGAATGATTCTTAGCAAGAGAATGTTGTATCTGAAGTGGTAGAAAAGTGACATTTATTTAATCATCTATTCTTTTACTGATTTATTAAACATATCTTTGAGTGTCCACTCTGTGGCAGAAATTGTCCTAATTACAGGAAATGCAAAGATGAATCCGACCCTCAGGGAACTCAGCTTTACTTGAAAGGTGGATGACACATAGACACAGCTATAAATAAAAGTAGAAAGTGGTATATTCCATCATTCATTCATTCATTCACTTATCTATGCAACCAGTGTTTATTGAGCACTTACACATATGTGCCAGGTACTCTACATATATCTTGGTTGTATGTTGAACAAGACATCATGAATCTTATGATTTTAGGTCATTTCATAAAACAAAGTTTCCTTCTTTTTCCTTCCTTCCTTCCTTCCTTCCTTCCTTCCTTCCTTCCTTCCTTCCTTCCTTCCTTCCTTCCTTCCTTCCTCCCTCCCCCCTCCCTCCCTCCCTCCCCCACCTCCCTCCCTCCCCCTCCCTCCCTCCCTTCCTTCGTTCCTTCCTTCGTTCCTTCCTTCGTTCCTTCCTTTCTCTCTCTCTCTTTCTTTCTCTCTCTCTCCCTCTTTCTTTCTCTCTCTCTCTCTTTCTCTTTTATAATGATTCTTTTGTGGAACTATGTCTTATTATCTCTGTTTGCCAGAAATCTTTTTATTGTAGCTACATGTATGTCATTTTTTTCTCTTGTAGTGATTTCTTTTTTTTTCTTTTTTAAGATGTCACCCAGGCTGGAGTGCAGTGGCACAATCTAACTCACTGCAACCTCTGCCTCCTGAGTTCAAGCAATTCTCGAGTCTCAGCCTCCCAAGTAGCTGAGATTATAGGTGCGTGCCAGCGTGCCCGGCTAATTTTTGTATTTTTAGTAGAGATGGGTTTCACCATGTTGGCCAGGCTGGTGTCAAACTCCTGACCACAAGGATCTGCCTTCCTCGGCCTCCCAAAGTGTTGGGATTACAGGCATGAGCCAACCGCACCTGGCCAGTTTCGTTATTTCTAAAATGGGAAATGTATCCATACCACAAAATTGTTGTAATGCTTTCATGACAGAAAGTGCTCAGCATAATGTCCAGAAGATAAGTGCTCTATAAAAGGCAGCTATTGTATTATTATTATTACCATTTTATTTACCAGAAGGAAAAGAAGAATTCCTAAGATCAATATAATTAGATGGGTTGGATATAGAAGGAGTCAAGCCAGGAGAATATATAAGTGGCTCCTAGAGAGGCTAGAATCAATCAGGAGTGGCAGGTGTATATGTGTGTGTGCGCCTTCTGGGGGAGTCATTATAGCATTTCTTGGATAGTAGAAATATCAATATTATGATTGATAGGTAATATTACTTTCCCTAGCTAAGAGAGGAAAGGAAAACATGGAGAATGAGATTGAATGGTAAAGCTGATGCATGAAGAGATTTAAAGGGAACACAGGAAGTAGATATGTAGCCATTTCCTGTGTGATTCAGGATGTCTGGTCATTTGGAGTGCATAACCATTGGCAGCATGGCCATAATCCTTTCTGAATTAATAAGGTAAAGAGAAAATATAAGAACATTCCATCGGGTTTGTCATCTCTGCCAAGACCCTGCAACATCAGACTAAGTCAGGCCTAGTCTGGCCTAGTGAATGTGTACACCTAAGCTGAGTCTAAAGGTACTCTCTGCATTGGAAGTAGGGGCTTCAGATGACAGGGGCGGCCATTTTAGTTGACATTAAAAAGCTGGCAGCCATTCTGACATTGAACAAATTTTCCCAAGTGTTTGTAAGAATATGGTGAGAGATACTATTTATAGATGCTGTATTTTAAACCAGTTATAAATACATTATGTGTACACACATGTATATATATGTATATATAACACGCATATATATAACATGTATATATGTATGTTAGGGTGATACGTGCGTATATATGTACATATGTGTGTGTGTGTGTATATATACAGAATACTAAGACATATAGAACACCACTGTCCGATAGGCATATAATGACCACCGCATATGTAATTTTAAATTTTCTAGTAGCCACATTATAAAAAAATTAAAAGGAGCAGGTGAAATTAATTTTAATAATGTTTTCTTTAACTCAGTGTATCCAAAATAAAATGTTATTTCAACATACACTCAATCTAAAAAATTATTATTATTATTATTATTTTTAGATGGAGTCTCGTACTATCGCCCAGGCTGGAGTGCAGTGACGGGATCTTGGCTCACGGCAACCTCTGCCTCCCAGGTTCATGCGATTCTCCTGCCTCAGGCTCCCAAGTAGCCGGGATTACTGGTGCACACCACCACACCCGGCTAATTTTTTGTATTTTTAGCAGAGACAGGATTTCACTATGTTGGCCAGACTGGTCTCGAACTCCTGACCTCGTGATCTGCCTGCCTTGGCCTCCCAAAGTGCTGGAATTACAGGTGTGAGCCACCGCACCCAGCCTAAAAAATTATTAATGATATGGTCTACATTTTTTTTTTTTTGAGACAGGGTCTCACTCTGTTGCCCAGGCTGGAATGCAGTGGCACTATCTTGGCTCACTGCAACCTCTGCTTTCCAGGCTCAGGTGGTCCTCTGACCTCAGCCTCCTAAATAGCTGGGACTACAGGCATGCACCACCATACCTGGCTAATTTTTGTATTTTTTTTGTAGAGACTGGGTCTTGTTATGTTGCTCAGCCCAGGCTGGTCTTGGACTCCTAAGCTCAAGTGATCCACCTGCCTCAGCCTCCCAAAGTGTGGTAAGAGGCATGAACTGCCAAATCTGGCCCCATTTTTTCCCCATAGTTAGTCTTTGAAAACCAATGTGTATTTTATATTCACAGCACATGTCAATTCTGATCAACCATATTTCAAGTGTTCAGTATCCACATGTAGCTAGTTACTACTGTGTTGAACAGTACAGAATACAGCATGATGACTTTCAAGCATCTTTGACCTAAGTCAGAAACATATGTTTAATCACAACTCAGTACACACACACATACACACAAAAAAGCAAAAGTTGTATGAAAAAATAATTATACTATGAATCATGCACTCTGATATTTTCTTTTCTGTTCTGTCTCATTCTTTAAAAAAATGCTGATCATGACCCACTAAATTGATTTCATGACTATACAAGGTAGAGTCCTGTTTGAAAACCATTGGTATGGAAAGTATGTGGGGTTGTATCTTGAATGGGAGGTTAAATGTTAGTGCTTAGGGCAAAAATTTTTTGTGGCCAAAATTCTCTTAAATTGTCCTGGGTCTTTACAAGGTCAAAAGGCAAGAATTAACTTGTTTCTTTTTGCATTTTGATTGTGACCTTCCTTTTCCTGAGGCATTGGGGTCAAATTCTAGTGTGACTGGTTTTAAGGGATGCGGGATGAATTTTTTGCTTTTTCATAATCAAATTCATAAGGTAAATGTGGGTGTGTTGCCAACACCCTGGATACAATATGTGTTTAATTGATTTATATATATTATATTTCTATATACGTGTAAGATCTTACAGGATACATGGCATAGCATTGGGATAAGGGCAATGAACTGTGCTCTGAAATTGTATGCAACTTAAAAATATTTATTGCCATCCAAAGGGTTGTGTTCCAAGTAAAACTAAGAAAACACATTGGCATAGTGTGCTTATAATACTGTAGGGAAGAAAAAAAGCTTTTCCTATACTCTCTTAGGTTCTATAGCTGGGACCCATGAGTTAGACTGACAAAAGACAGATTAACAGGAGAAAAGGCAAGCAAGTTGTATGTGATTTTAATATTTTTACTTTTATCCTTTATATTTTTTACATACATAGAGGACTTCATAGCAAAGAAATGAAGATCCCAATAGGTGGTTAAACCTGGGATTTTATATACCATTTTAACAAAAGATGATACATTTGTGGAGCAGTGACAAGAAAAAGGAAAACGAATTTGGGCTTCTAGGTGTGGTAAATTGTGGGAAGATAAATGGGAAAAACGAATGGAAAATAAGCATTATTTTTGTAAGGTTTGTTTGCATAGACCCATCTCTGTGTCAACTTTATGCCCCCAGTGGTAATGGTGTTTTTTCTCTTTCTGGTATAGGAGAAGGGTGAGGGAAGATCTTCACAAAGGGAAATTTATGTCCCGCTTTTAGGCAGAGAGTGGGGGGTTAAAGAGCTCTTTCTGAATTTGCTGCTGCTTAATTCCTTTTAGCTTCAAACAATCCTTATGCCAAAATGGCATATTTTGGGTTGGCATATTATGATCCCTTTTTAATATTTTGGCAATTTGCCATCTTAATTATTTGAATCAATCCTGAGAATCCAAGGGGAGTTAAGAAAGGTCTCTTAAGAAAAAAAATAAATGTTTTGACATTACCTGGGATTCATCTTTGGAGCCTGTTCATTCTTTGAAAGCAGTATTCGAAAACCTGTGACTGGCGAGAAGCAAAAAATTGATAGAAGCAGGTGGGGACAGGTTCCTTGGCAGTGGGAGACATGCTCAAAGACTACCTGAGGAAAAAAGAGAAGACAGATGCCATAGAAATGGGTTTGGGGATACCTGATGTGGCCACACTTCTTTCTTGAAAGCACCCGGGTCACCTGCTGAAAGGGTGGGATCCCACGATTTTAGGTTCATTCCAGATGCTGCTTTTCTGCTGGTTACAGCTTATTGGACTAGAGGCTGACACTTGATACTGGTTTAGCCAATCGGAGTCTTTATGCAGTCTGCATAAAGAGAAATATAAGTTAGCCATTTGGATGCTGGAGCTATTAAAGGCAAGGGCAGGTATGAGGGCCAAGGTTGGTATCATGTCAAGCTAAAGGCTGGATAGACTTAAGTTATGGGGGAGCAGAAAGGGTGAAATTTACAGGGAAAGCAATTTGCAGAACAATTTAAGGACCAAAAAGGAGCCAAGGGGATAGAATAGTATGGGTCAACGTCTTTCTGGGCCCCAAGAGGGTAGCCCAGTGGTTCTCAACAGGAAGCTATTTTGTCTTCCCCCACCCCCACCAAGGGGACATTTGGAGATGTCTGGAGATATTTTTGATTGTCACATCTGGTCAGGAGGGATGCTTTTTTGCATCCAGTGGGTAGAGACCAGGATGCTGCTTAAACATCCTACAATGCATAGAACAGCCCCCACATCAAATAATTATCTGGTCCACATGCTAGCAGCATATTAAGCACTTTACAGGGGTTATCATATTTAATCTTCAAAACCAACCTCATGAGGCAGGAGTTATTGTTAGGTCATTTTATAGATAGAGACACTGAGGCCTGGAGACTGAGTTAACTTGCCCAAGACAGGACTCAAGGTCACGGATCCAGAAAATCTGGCTACAGAGCATAAGCTCTTAACCATTGTGTGTAGGGACTAAAGCCAAGAAAATATAAGAAGCAGCACAGCCCAAAAGACCCAGTAGCTTTGGGAGCGGAGCATTTAGTTTAGGAGTGAAAACCTTGTACACTTCAATAGCAACAGAAGAGAATACTATTTTAGAATCCAGTAACCATAATAACAATAATTAATATTTTCGAGTGTTTATTGTGTCTAATACTCCTATGCTTTATAAATATTGGCCTATGAGGCCGGGCGCGGTGGCTCAAGCCTGTAATCCCAGCACTTTGGGAGGCCGAGACGGGCGGATCACGAGGTCAGGAGATCGAGACCATCCTGGCTAACACCGTGAAACCCCGTCTCTACTAAAAATACAAAAAACTAGCCGGGCGAGGTGGCGGGTGCCTGTAGTCCCAGCTACTCCGGAGGCTGAGGCAGGAGAATGGCGTAAACCCGGGAGGCGGAGCTTGCAGTGAGCTGAGATCCGGCCACTGCACTCCAGCCCGGGCTACAGAGCAAGACTCCGTCTCAAAAAAAAAAAAAAAAAAAAAAAAAAAAAAAAAAGATAAATGTTGGCCTATGAGTCTGACTTTATTTTTTTTGAGATTGAGTATCCCTTTTTCATCCAAGTTGGAGTGCAGTGGCGCGATCTCAGCTCACTGCAACCTCCGTCCCCTGGGTTCAAATGATTCTCCTGCTTCAGCCTCTCAAGTAGTTGGGATTACAGGTGCTCATTACCACGCCCAGCTAATCTTTGTATTTTTAGTAGAGACAAGGTTTTGCCATGTTGGCCAGGCTGGTCTTGAACTCCTGCCTCAGTTGATCCACACGCTTTGGCCCCCCAAAGTGCTGGGATTACAGGCGTGAGCCACCACACCCAGCCTATTATCCCCATTTAACAGATGAGGAAACCAAGGTGCAAGTAGGCAAGTAGCTTGCTCAGTGTCACAGAGCTCATCAGTGGCAGTTGAGGTTTTATTCCAGATTATCTGGTTCAATGTCTATGTGTTTTTCCTATCATGCTAGGCTACCTCTCAGTAGAGTGAGAAGAAACATTTATAGTGTTGAATGTTAAGTCAAGGTCCTTGTGTTTTAAAATATGGGAATTAAAAGAAGGGATACGGGAAAGGAGAAAACCAGCGTGAACATGGATTTAAAGGTATGAAGATTCAGATTCCCAATCAGGAGGTCCGTGAATGTGGTTGTGACTGGGGTGCGGTTTGGGGTATGGAGGCCTTGGATGTTTGGCTTCAGCCTAAAATGGCAAAATGGCGCTAAAGTGAGTGCTGAAATCTGCTATGGTTTGAATGTATATGTCCCTCCAAAATTCTCATGTTGAAACCTCACCACCAAGGTGCTGGTATTAGAAGATGGGGGCCTCTCAGGCTGGGCACGATGGCTCATGCCTGTAATCCCAGCACTTTGGTAGGCTGAGGCAGGTCAATCACTTTAGCTCACAAGTTTGAGACCACCCTGGGCAACATGGCAAAACCCCATCTCTACAAAAAATACAAAAATTAGCCAGATGTGATGGCATGCACCTGTAGTCCCAGCTACCTGGGAGGCTGAGGTGGGAGGATCACTTGAGCCGGGGAGGTGGAGGTTGCAGTGAGCCGAGATCATATCACTGCACTCCAGCCTGGGTGATAGAGCCAGACCTTGTCTTAAAAAAAAAAAAAGGAAAAAGAAAAATGGGGCCTCCAGGAGATGATTAGGCCATGAGGGAGTCATTTTTGTGAATGAGATTAACACCTTTATAAAGAGAAGCATCAGAAAGCTGACCCTTTCTTTTGTCTCTTCTGCCATGTGAGAACACAGTATTTGCTTCTTCCATGATGTGAGGGTACAGCAACAAGGTGCCATGTTGGAAACACACAGCAGCCCTCACCAAACACTGAAACTGCCAGTGCCTCGCTCTTGGACTTCCCAGTCTCCAGAACTATGAGGAAATAAACCTCAATTCTTTATAAATTACCCAGTCTCAGGTATTTTGTCATAGCAACAAAAATGGACCAAGACAAAATTCAAGGTAAAAGTTGGAGGCTTATTCTATTGGTTTAGAAGAGCCTAAGGTTTTTGAGCAGAAGGATGAAGATATTATGTATGTTAGAAAGAGCTCCCTGAGACAGTGCAGAGCACACACGGGGACAGGAATGAAGTGGAGCAAGGAAACTGGCCAGATGACACTGACATTGTCAGAGGGAAGCGTATGGGAAGGATTTGAGAAACGTTTCAGAGGTGGAAAGGTTTGGCTTAGGAAGTGTTTGGATTTAGTGACAAGAAAGAGAAAGGAGGTGAAAGTGAAGGTGAGGTTCTATTTGGGGCACTAGGTGGTTGGTGAATCTGGGAAAGGAATAATGCAAAGGACATTAATTACAATTGTAATTAAATAAAAACAATACAACTTATCTTTTGAACATGATCATATGAAGTAAAATTCTCCAGTTCTGGGAATTAGGATCCCTAGAAGAAACCCACTTTTATCAAAGACATAAAAATATGCTTTTACAAAAATGTGTGTGTATTAATCTTGGATCATGTTGTTGTGTGCCTTTTTTTTTTTTTTTTTTTTTTTTTAAGATGGAGTCTCGCTGTGTCGCCTGGACTGGAGTGCAGTGGCCCGATCTTGGCTCACTGCAAGCTCCACCTCCTGGGTTCATGCCATTCTCCTGCCTCAGCCTTCCCAGCAGCTGGGACTACAGGCACACGCCGCCACGCCCCGCTAATTTTTTGTATTTTTAGTAGAGACGGGGCTTCACCGTTTGTATTTTTAGTAGAGACGGGGTTTCACTGTGGTCTCGATCTCCTTACCTCGTGATCCTCCTGCCTCGGCCTCCCAAAGTGCTGGGATTACAGGCGTGAGCCACTGCGCCCGGCCTGTGTGCCTTCTTTTTAACTACAATATATTGTATGCATCTTTCCAAACCAATTCATATAAATTTACAACAGTCTTAATGGCTTTTTAGTATTCTACTGTGAGGATGTACGAAGATTCATTTAGCTGGCTATTGATAGAACTTTGGGTTGTTTCTCATTTTTTTTTCTTTCTGTTACTACCAACAAAGCAAGAAATGACTTTGTATATCTTTGGCTTTTTAGTGCTAGTCAATTTATAAGGGTAAAACTTTTAGAGTAGCAATGCTGGGTCAAAGGCTAAGCACATTTAAAATTTTGATAAGTTCTTCTAAATTGTCAGAAGGCCAGATTTTTAGGATAGGGTAATGAGTTCTGTTTCGGTCAAGTAAGATCCAGGTGCCAAAGGCCTAAGGTCACTATGAATGCCCCCAAATCAATTAATAACACAGGTTGCAACTCTGAAGAGATGTAACAACTGGAGAGGTGCCAGAATCAGAGGTATGAGAACCCTAAAGCTCATAATGATTTAAGATAATAAACTATGCTTCAAATGTAAATACAGCTACACTAGACACATTAATTATGAAAGGTTCTCAGTGTACTGTGAAAGTGTATACACAACACATAAAAACACAATCCCATCTCAAATTTACCATAAAACTAATACATTAGCTATGATAAATATTAATTACACATTCATATAATAATCTTTTTTGCTTCTTTAAATTTGGAAGTGCTTTTGGAGGATGATTTGAATTCCTTAGATTTCTTAAAAGCATTAACAAGGGTCAGTGCTCTTCAGCTAAAGACCGCTAGGTGCACGCTGGCAGCTGAACAAGTTGGGGTCATTATTCACTGCAGTGAGGGAGAACTGGTGCCATGGGACCTGTAGGACATCTTGGTAGGAGGGAGTGAGGAAGGATTTATTATAAAATTTGGACTTTTTTTTTTTAGATGGAGTCTTGCTCTGTTGCCCAGGCTGGGGTACCATGCCATGATCTCAGCTCACTGCAACCTCTGCCTCCTGGGTTCAAGCGATTCTTCTGCCTCAGTCTCCCAAGTAGCTGGGATTACAGGTGCCTGCCATCACGGCTAGCTAGGATTACAGGTGTGCGCCACCACACTCAGCTAATTTTTGTATTTTTAGTAGAGACAGGGTCTCACCATGTTGTCCAGGCTGCTCTCGAACTCCTGACCTCAGGTGATCTGCCCACCTCAGCGTCCCGAAATTCTGGGATTACAGGCATGAGCCACTGCACGCGGCCACAAAATTTGAACTTTGGGGAATCTCGGTGAGGGGTTAAAGAACTGGGGCTTTGGTCAGACACAGTGGCTCACTCCTGTAATCCCAGCACTTTGGGAGGCTGATGCGGGTGGATCATCTGAGATCAGGAGTTCGAGACCAGCCTGGCCAACATGGTGAAACCCCATCTCTACTAAAAATACAAAAATTAGCTGGGCATGGTGGTAGGCACCTGTAATCCCAGCTACTTGTGAGGCTGAGGCAGGAGAATCGCTTGAACCTGGGAGGCGGAGGTTGTAGTGAGCTGAGATCGTGCCATTGCACTCCAGCCTGGGTGAAAAGAGTGAAACTCCATCTCAAAAAAAAGAAAAAAGAACTGGGGCTTTCCTCAGGATTGGATACTGGCTGGAAGTGGGAGGAATTCTATGACTGGGCATCTTAATAAATCTTATCTAAAGGGAGAAAAGACTAGAGCAAGCCTCAGCCTGTAATCAGTAAAGAAGCAGCAGCCACACATATTAGGCAGGATAGGCAATATTTGGTCATTTTGGTGATTTGGACAGCGTTCACGTTTTGTCTGTGTTCAGAAGTGCTTCTTTGTGTCTTGCTCCATCATGGTCTCAGAGTGGCTTTGTCTAATTTTTTAAAAAGTTTATACCTTTTTGAGACAGGGTCTCATTCTAGTGCCCAGGCTAGACTACTGTGGCACAATTACCTCACTGCAGCCTCAACCACCTGGGCTCAGGTGATTCTCTCACCTCAGCCTCCCGAGTAGCTGAGAATACAGGTATGTGCCACCATTTCAGGCTAATTTCTTTTTTTTTTGTAGAGATGGGGTCTCGCTGTGTTGTCCAGGCTGGTCTTAAACTTCTAGGCTCAAGCAATTCTCCCTCCTCAGCCTCCCAAAATGCTGGGATTATAGGTGTAAGCCACCATGCCCAGCCCAAATGCTGATGTTCTATGAAATTGTTTATGTTCAACAGAAGAACATCAAGCCCAGGCTAGGACTGTCAGTAGATCAGCTCATAGGAACACCAAGGACAAGCTGACAGAACCAGGTCAGTTCCTGGATGTCAAGGTGGCTTATCTCTTTCAAGGAAGTTTCCACTATCTTTGCCTGGCTGGTCCCTACTGACCCATCATACTTCAGCTTTAGCCTCATTTCCTAAGGATAGTCTTTCCTAATCCACCCTCCTCCCAATCCAAATAAATAGGCCAAGTCTTCTTGTTATACAGCCCTTAACAACTTCTGCTGCTTCTTTGCAGCACTCATCACAATTGTCATTGCTTAATTGTGCAATGAGTCATCTAACACCTGTCTCATCAGCTCACATGTAAACTCCAGGAGAGCAGGGACCGTATCCATCTTTTTCATCTCAGTATTCTCAGTGACTCACACAGCAATGAACACCAAGTTGATGCTCAAAATTAGTATTTGATGAGGGAATATCAGATGAACACAAGACAGTGAGCTTCTTGTGTTCACTTATTGTGCCTATTTGTGTCTGTATTGCAGGGACTATCATGGTGCTTGGCATATAGTAAGTGCTGAATAAATATTTGCACAATGGGTTGTGATGGGTAATTTTATGTATCAACTTGACTGGACCACAAGATGCCCATATAGCTGGTTAAACATTACTTCTGGGTATGTCTGTGAGGGTGTTTCTGGAAGAGATTAGCATTTGTTTTTAGTTATCTTATGGCAGTTTTTAATTACTTTTTATTTCAATAGGTTTTTGGGAAACAGATGGTCTTTTGTTACATAGGTAAGTTCTTTAGTGGTGATTTCTGAGATGTTGGTGTGCTCATCACCCAAGTGGTGTACATTGTACCCAATGTTTAGTCTTTTATCCCTTATCCCCTCATCCGACACTTCCCCCGTGTCCTCAAAGTCCGTTGTATCATTCTTATGCCTTTGTGTCCTCATAGCTTAGCTCCCACTTATAAGTGAGAACATACGATGTTTGGTTTTCCATTCCTGCATTATTTCTTAGAATAATGGTCTTAGAATAATAGACTTAGAATAATGGTCTCCAATTCCATGCAGGTTGCTAAAAATGCCATTATTTCATTTCTTTTTATGGCTGAGTAGTATTCCATTTTATGTATATACAACATTTTCTTTATCTGCTTGTTGATTGATGGGCGTTTGGGCTGACTTGGTCGACTGAGTAAAGCAGATGGCCTTCCTCAAAGTGGGTAGACATCTTCCAATCCATGAGTGCCTGAATAGAACAAGGAGACACAGGAAGGTTGAATTAAGTCTGCCTGATGGCTTGAGTTGGGACATTAATCTTCTGATGTCCATGCTCCTGGTTCTTAGGCCTTCAGATCTGGACTGGAATTGATATCACTAGCTCTCTAGCTCTCAACTACACCATCAGCTTTCCTGGGTCTCTAGTTTGCAGATGGCAGCCCATGGGATTTCTCAGCCTCTGTGACTGCAGGAGTCAATACCTTATAATCAATCTCTTTCGGGCCGGGCACGGTGGCTCATGCCTGTAATCCCAGCACTTTGGGAGGCCGAGGTGGGTGGATCATGAGGTCAGGAGTTCAAGACCAGCCTGACCAACATGGTGAAACCCCATCTCTACTAAAAATACAAAAAATTAGCTGAGCATGGTGGACGTGTACCTGTAATCTCAGCTATTCAGGAGGCTGAGGCAGGAGAATCGCTTGAACCTGGGAGGTGGAGGTTGCAGTGAGCCAAGATAGCGCCACTGCACTCTAGCCTGGGTGACAGAGGGAGACTCCGTCTCAAAAAAATAAAATAAAATAAAATAAATAAATAAATGTCTTCCTGTATATCTGCATCTGTATCTGTGTCGACATCTACCTATGTTTATGTCTATGTAAATATGTATACTTATATATCTGCATACATATATGGATCTATATGTAGATTATACATAGATATATACAAATATAAAAGTGTGTGTATATATTCTATTCATTCTGTTTCTCTGGAGAACTCTAATATGTGGGTTAATGACCTAATTCTTTTCCATTCGTTTAATTCTGTCCAAGAAATCATTCCAGTGGCTTCAGAGTCAAATAATTCAGTATATTCAGTGCAAATGTAGTTGGTGGCAGAGGCTTAGACGTGTAGCGAAGTTAGCTGAAAACCATTTTGAAAAGTAAGATTTGACCCAAATTTTCTCCGCTTTGCCTCACGTACCTTTTTATCTTATTAGAAGCTCTGCAGAGTCTCAGATCAAATAAAGGCCCTCAAGAAACCAGTGACAGCTATCAGAGCCCCGCACACTTCATTGGAAAGCACATAAACACAATTACTAGCTCATTAAGGACTGTAAAACAGAGGCTTTGAAGCAACATGTGCGGAATTGCCTAGTTAGGCATGAACGGTGTCCTACACATGGCAGCGCCTCCCTGCTGGAAGCCACCTAGGAAAAGACAAAGGACTGTGGCAGGAACGAGGCAATCTGATAACGCTAGGTTCTATTCACAATTCTAACACCCTTCCGCTGTTGCCCCCTTGGGTGATATGTTAATCTGGACTCTCTGGGCCTCGATTTCCTCACCTGTAAAATAGGGTATTGAGAACTGATTGCTGGCTGGGCGAAGTGGCTCATGCCTGTAATCCCAGCACTTTGGGAGGCTGAGGAGGGGGCGGATCACCTGAAGTCAGGAGTTTGAGACCAGCTTGGCCAACATGGTGAAAACCCGTCTCTACTAAAAATACCAAAATTGGCCAGGCACGTTGGCTCACGCCTGTAATGCCAGCACTTTGGGAGGTCGAGGCAGGAGGATCATAGGGTCAGGAGTTCGAGACCAGCCTGGCCAACATGGTAAAACCCCATCTCTACCAAAAAAGTACAAAAATTAGCCAGGCATGGTGGCAGGTACCTGTAATCCCAGCTACTTGGGAGGCTGAGGCAGCAGAATCATGTGAACCCGGGAGGCAGAGGTTGCAGTGAGCCAAGATTGCGCCACTGTACTCTAGCCTGGGCAACAGAGCGAGACTCCATCTAAAAAAATAAACAAAAAAACAAAATTAGCCAGGCATGGTGGCTCACGCTTGTAGTCCCAGCTGCTCAGGAGGCTAAGGCATAAGAATCGTTTGAACCCGGGAGGCGGAGGTTGCAGTGAGCTGAGATTGCACCACTGCACTCCACCCTGGACAACAGAGTGAGATTTGATATTTAAAAAGAGAGAGAGAGAGAGAGAGAACTGATTGCATTAATGCCTTAATTCTTTACCCTTTGTATTAGTTTGCCAGGCTGATGTAACAAAGTACCATAGGCCTGGTGGCTTAAACAACAGAAGCTTATTATCTTAGTGTTCTGGAGGCTGGAAATAGGAGATCAAGATTTCAGTAGGGTTGGTTCCTTCTGGAGGCCCTACAGGAGTGATCTGTTCCAGGCCTTTCTCCTTGGCTTGTAGATGGCCATTTTCTCCCTGTGTTTTCATATCATTTTCCTTCTATGCATGTCTGTGTCCAAATTTCTTTCTTTCTTTTCTTTTTCTTTTTTTTGAGGTGGAGTCTCACTGTCTTGCCCAGGCTGGAGTGCAGTGATGCAATCTCGGCTCACTGTAGCCTCCACCTCCTGGATTTAAGCTATTCTCCTCTCTCAGCCTGCAGAGTAGCTGGGATTACAGGCGTGTGCCTCCACACCTGGCGAATTTTGTATTTTTAGTAGAGACAGGGATTCACCATGTTGGCCAGGCTGGTCTGGAACTCCTGACCTCAGGTGATCCACCCACCTCGGCCTCCCAAAGTGCTGGGATTATAGGCATGAGCCACCGTGCCCAGCCCCAAATTTCTTTTGCTTATAAGGACACCAGTCACACTGGATTAGGGGCCCACTCTAATGACCTTATCTTAAGTTGGTTACTTTTGTAAAAACCTTGTCTCCAAATACTTTTACATTCTGAGATTCTGGGGGTTTGGACTTCAACCTATGAATTTTGGGAGGGACACAGTTCAACTCATAACACCTCTCCTATCTCCAGAGCCTTTGCAGTTCCTCTCATAAAAGAGGTACAGTCGATTTCCCCATCCTTTGAATTTGTATTGGACTTGTGACTTGCCTTGGCCAGTGGGATATCAGCAGAGGCAGTACAAACAGAAGCCTGAAAAAGTGCTTGTACATTTCTACTTTCACTCTAGTTCCTCTGCAATTGCCATGGGAAAATTACCAGGCTAGCATGTCAGAGGATGAGAGGCCAGTCTTGTGGAGCCAAGTTGTCCCAGTCATGATCCAAGCTAGGGCCATCCTAGATCAGCCAACAGCTAGCCAACCACCAGACACGTGAGTGATTCAATCAAGATCAGCCCAGCTGCCTAGAGAGCCTGCAGTTAACCACAGATGTGTGAGCAAGCCAGCAATATCAGGTAAGCCCAGCCCAGATCAGCTGAATCCCATGTAAATGTATATTGTGCTGCACCCTGACGATTTTGTGGTTACTTGTTTTGCAGCATTATTGGGGGCAATATATGACTAATACAGGATTAGCAATACTTACTGAGTTGTGAGGACCTATAAGAAAGGTCACAGCACTTTTAGTAAGTGTTAAATGAATTATGGCCATGATATTACCATATTTCACAAATTCTTGAGTACTCTGTAGAAATAATAGGTCACCAATATACAATAACACGCCATGTAGCAATAATGATAAGAGGGTTAGAATAAACCAAGCTAACAAATTGAGCACAGTCCATAATGTATACATCTGAGCCTATACTCATGCACATAAACCATTAATAGTATTCAATGATGTTGGCTCTGTGCAGATTCTTAGGGACCACTTATGAGAAAACAAGGCTCAAGGAAACAAAATGACTTGCTCCAGGTCACATAGGTAGTAAGTGGCAGAGCTTTCACCAGAGTTTGAGATATTCATAATTTGCCTGATATGGGAAGCATGGTGTCTGAGTCCATTTTGCAGTATTATAACAATACCACGGACTGGCTAATTTATAAAGAAAAGAAATTTATTTCTTACAGTTCTGAAGTGTGGGAAGTCCAAGGTTGAGGGATTGTATCTGGTGAGAGCCTTCTTGTTGCCTCATAACATGGCGGAGGGCATCACATGGTGAGAGGGCAGGAGTATGCCGGTCAGCTCAGGCCTCTCCTCCTCTTCTTATAAAGCCCTCAAATCAGAAGCTAAACAATATCTTTCCAAAGCTCACAGTTATTTTCAACCATCCTCCATTCATTTGTCTATTCCTTTAGTTCCTTTTTTTTTTTTTTTTGAGATGGAGTCTTGCTCTGTCGCCCAGACTGGAGTGTAGTGGTATAATCTTGGCTCACTGCAACCTCTGTTTCCCGGGTTCAAGTGATTCTCTTGCCTCAGCCTCCCAAGTCACTGGGATTACAGGCGTGCACCACCACACTTGGCTAATTTTTGTATTTTTAGTACAGACGGGGTTTCACTGTGTTGGCCAGGCTGGTCTCGAACTCCTGACCTCAGGTGATCCGCCTGCCTCGGCCTCCCAGAGTGCTGGAATTACAAGTGTGAGCCACTGCGCTTAGCCCAGGGATCAGAGTTTTTAAGGACAACTTGGTGGGCAGAGGGAAGCCAGTGAGCCAGGAGTGCTGATTGGTTAGGTAGGAGATGAAATCGCGGGAAGTTGAAGCTATCCTCTTGTGCTGAGTCAGTTTCTGGGTGGGGGACCCAAGATCAGATGAGCCAATTTATTGATCTGGGTGGTTGCAGCTGATCCATCAAGTACCGGGTCTGCAACATATCTCAAGCACTGATCTTAGGAGCAGCTCAGGGAGGGTCAGAATCTTGTAGCCTCCAGCAGCATGACTCCTAAACCATAATTTCTAGTCTTGTGGCTAATTTCTTAGTCCTTACAAAGGCACTCTAGTCCCCAGGCAAGGAGGTTTGTTTTGGGAAAGGGCTGTTATTGTCTTTGTTTTAAACTATAAACTGTAAACTAAGTTCCTCTCAAAGTTAGTTCAGCCTATGCCCAGGAATGAACAAAGACAGCTTGGAGGTTAGAAGCAACATGGAGTTGGTTAAGTTAGATCTCTTTCACTGTCTCGGTCACAATTTTGCAAAGGCAGTTTCAACTTCTTAGCAGAACATCAGTTATTGCCTATCTTCAGACTACAAGACCAGCAGGGAGAGGAGGAAAGATATCCAAACATTTCATTTAAGCCTCAGTTTCCACTTATGTGAAGTGAGAGCAAGTTAAATGAATAGGGTAACATTAGGTGTTGACTTTTGTTGAGCATTTAGTTTGTGCAAGCACCGTGCTAAATGCTTTGCTATTATGCTCTCATTTAATTCCTAAAGCAACATTTTGAATAAAGCAGGCTCGGAGCAGTTCAGCAACTTGTCGAAAATAACACAGCTGGTAAGTAGGAGGCAGGTCCTGGGTCCAAGGACAGACTACAAAGCATCAAATACTTCACTTGAATATAACACAGTAGTTCTTTTTATTTTTTATTTTTTTTCATTCTTGAGATGGAGTTTTGCTCTTGTTACCCAGGCTGGAGTGCAATGATGTCGTCTTGGCTCACCACAACCTCCGCCTCCCGAATTCAAGCGATTCTCCTACCTCAGCCTCCCGAGTAGCTGGGATTATAGGCATGCACTACCACATCTGGCTAATTTTTGCATTTTTAGTAGAGACGCGGTTTCTCCACGGTGGTCAGGCTGGTCTCCAACTCCTGACCTCGGGTGATCTGCCCACCTCTGCCTCCCAAAGTGTTGGGATTACAGGCGTGAGCCACCATACCTGGCCAACACCAGTGGTTCTTATAGGAGTAAGGCTGCCCTCCGGGACTGCTTTCAGAAATGTTTGGGGGCTATTTTAGTAGTTACAATGATGGGGAAGGTGTGATATTGGCATGATTTGCTTTAGGGGACCAAGAGAGCTAGACATATAGCAATGTCCAGGGAAGATCTGTCCTGTGTCCTGCTTGACTTCCCAGTGTCCTGTCAGACATTCACATAGGTGAGAAATCTGTTTATAATCATCTGAGCCGTTCTGCATATAAACATAGGGTATATTTGCATGGTTTTAGCATACTCTACTTTTATTAGAATGCAGTGTACATGGAGAATGATTATAGTTTACTTTGTTGCACACTTTGTCCACAGTTAGACACCATTTCAGAAAAGTGACATTATCAATAGTAAATGCTATGCAAGCTGTTTGAGAAGCCTATGCCACACTCCTGAATTAGCTTGCATTTGTAACTGTTATGCACACAGTGGTGTTTGTTTAGGTGCTAATATGGTTTGGGTCTGTGTCCCCACCCAAATCTCATGTTGAGTTGGAATCCCTAATGTTTAAGGTGGGGCCTGGTGGGAGGTGATTGGATCATGGGGCAGGGTTTCTTATGAATGGTTTAGCACCATCCCCTTGATGCTGTCCTCGAGATAATGACTGAGTCCTTGAGATGTGGTTGTTTAAAAGTGTGTAGCACCTCCCCCACGCTCTCTTGTGCTTGCTTTCAAACATGTGAAGTGCCTGTTCCCACTCTGCCTTCTGCCATGAGTAAAAGCTCCCTGAGGCCTCCTCAGAAGCAGCTGTCATCATGCTTCCTGTACAGCCTGCAGAAGCATGAGCCAATTAAACCTCTTTTCTCTGCAGATTACCCAGTCTCAGGTATTTCTTATAGCAGTGTGAGAACAGACTAATACAGGTGCTAACATCAGATAATCCCAGTGTCTTTTAGCATTTACATATAAAATTGATTTTTGAAAATGTTGGCTGGGCACGGTGGCTCATGCCTATAATCCCAGCACTTTGGGAGATGGGGTGGGAGGATCATGAGGTCAGGAGTTCGAGATCAGCCTGGCTAACAGGGTGAAACCCCGTCTCTACTAAAAATACAAAAATTAGCCAGGCATGGTGGTGTGTGCCTGTAATCCCAGCTACTCAGGAGGCCTAGGCAGGAGAATTGCTTGAACCTGGGAGGCGAAGGTTGCAGCGAGCTGAGATTGTGCCATTCAATTCCAGCCTGGGTGACAGAGCCAGACTCCATCTCAAAAAAGAAGAAAATGTTATATATATATGTATATATATATACACACACATACACATACACACACATATGTTTATATAATTTGCAGGTTATATTATCTCTGAATTTCATTTCAGCATACTAAAAGGCACATTGCAATGTATATTATAAAAGGGCAGGTAAAATGGATCATTGCTTCCAATTCTTCATTCTCTCCCTTAATGGAATTATTAATACACATCAACACCCTTTGCTGTGTGACCTTGCAGTACCTCCCACTAGAGTTGGTGGAGACTATTTCTCTGCCTCATTGATTTTGGGCTTGGCCATGAGACTTGGCTTTAGCCAATGGAATGTGGGCTGAGTGGAAATGTGACAGGCTTGAGCCTGGCCCTTAAGAGGCATCATGTCTTTCCATTAGTCCTCTTGCATTCCTGCTATTTGCTATGAGAAAAACATGCTTTGGAAGGCTGTTGGTCTGAGGAGAATGGGAAGACCCTTGGAACAGACCAGAACCCACGCTGAAACCTGGTGTCAAGCCCATGGGATCCCAGATGAGCTCAGCAAAACCATAGCCAACCACAGACTCATGAGTAAAAAAATAAATATTCATTCTTGTAAGTCATTGAGGTATTGAGATTGTTACACACCAGAAACTGATACAAAGGCATACTGGATCTGATAGACTTGATAAGCACTACATTTTGCTATTCCTTCCGTAAGCAAAGAGCTTAAGTCTTGGTACACTCCGAGTGACTGCTCTATAATGCTTTATAAAGAATTTCTTTGGTTAGCATGTGGAATGGCTAAATGATATCCTGATACTGTGTTAAAGTAGATTATAGATACATGGCTTTCAAATCCTTAGGTTTCGGGGCTCTGCAATTACCATTGAACCCTCCGACCACCAGGGTGAGTTTTGGTGGTTTGGGAGGGTGTAAATTCACAGAGCAGGTAGGTCAGAGATAATTGATGAGTTATCTTCCTTTAAAGGGATCTGGCCCCATGGAAACGACAAGTGCATTCAGCTTTGTGACTGTGGATGATAATTACCAAATTATTAACCGGAGCGTTACGTGAAAGATTGATGGTTCTTGCTCAGCATAATGTGTCCTTTAAATGCTAAATAATAAGTTAAATGCAAGGAATAAATAAGTTCAGTGGCTTATTTATGGGGTAATTATGGGATATTTTCAGGCCATAAACTAGGGCATCTGTAGAAGCCCAATGCTATGGAGGAGAAAGAGCCCCAAATTAGAAGTCAGGAGACCTGAATTCTCTGCCACTTGCCAGCTAGTAACCTTGAACAGGTTACATCATTGCTTTGAGCCACAGTTTCTTCATTTGGAAAATCGTTTGGGGGAGGGAGTAATAAAATTACTCATCTCAGAGTGGTTGTGAGGAGTCAATGGCGTGATTATATATATGGTACTGAGCATAGTGTCTGGCACATAATGAGTGGTTACAAAATGTTAACTATCATTATATCATCATATTTGATATAAGACATTTGACCTGTTTAGTAAGAGATTTCCTGCTTTATGTTTTTAGTCAATAAGTAATAGGTACAACTTGCAATTGACCATCAGTGTGTTCTTATTTTTAAAAACACCCTTTAATTGTCCTTTCCTACTTAAAAAATAATCAGAAACTTGAGTAAATAGAGATGAGAATAAAGAGAAAAATAAAAATTGCCCATCTAATCCCATCATCTAAATATAACCCCTGTTAACATTTTTATGTAGATTCTTAGTCGTTTTTTTTAACCCGTGTATAGAATTTCCTTTTAAAACCTGAAATTGAAATCATGCTGTACACGCTGATTTGCCACCTGCTTTTGAGATGTTTCCAATGTCATTAAATATTCTCCTAACACATACTTGTTAATGGCTGCAGAGTAGGGTGTTTCTGAGAATATCGTCTAAGTGGAAGAGTTACTCGTAGAAGCCTACTTAGCCTATTCACTTAAATTATACTTTCAGACTTTCTGAAATCTTCATTTCAAATTGGTCTTAAATGGGCCAGGGCTTGGCTTTAAGATTCCTCTCCACCTCCTTGTTCCTCCTCCAGCTGCCCCCAAGCTCTCTGTCAAGTAGTTAATGATTGTACCAGGCACTTATTCAGTAGGGGAGCTCTCAGTGTAAAGGGTCTCCATGGTGAGACATTTTGTAAAAGGGAAGAATGTCATTCAAATAATCACCCTCTAACTTCTCTGCTTGGCTAAGTTTTTTTTTTTTTTTCCCCCTGGAAACTGAGTTCTTTCTTAAAGTAAGGTACATCTACAGGTAAAACATTGCCTTCCCTATTAGCCCTTTTTTTTGAGACAGGGTCTTGCTGTGTTGCCCAAGCTGGAGTGTGGTGGCATGACCACAGCTCACTGTAGCCTCAACCTCCCAGGCTCAAGCGATCCTCCTATCTCATCCTCCTAAGTAACTGGGATCACAGGTGTGTGCCACCATGTCCAGCTAATTTTTAAATTTTTTTTAGAGATGGGGTCTTGCTATATTGCTAAGGCTGGTCTCAAACTCTTGGGCTCAAGTGTCCTCTTACCTTGGCCTCCCAAAGTGCTGGGATTACAGGCATGAGCCACCATGCCTGGCCCCCATTAGCCTTCTTAAACCACGTTACTTGATGCCAGGTAGCAATTTGTCTCTGAAAAACAAGAAATACATTTTTCTGTTCCCTCTGCCACCCATGATCCTGGTTTATTGACTCCTACTGGTAGTAGGAGAGTCAAGATGGGTTTACATGATCTATACATAACTGTTAAAACATGAATAGTTATGTACTTAATATGCATTAGAAATATATATATCTATATATCTTGTAACTCAAACCTGAGATGTCGTGGATATTACTGCTTAGGGTGAGGTAGAATTTATTTAAGCACAAAAATCACTTATGTAAGAATAGTGCAGCAGTAAGTCAGAGATGGGATGGGAATTTGACATTTGGTGAATCTGATGGTTACCATTTTGCACCTGTCATTTGGTAATTGACACTGGGTAAATGTTGTCCTAGTTCAAGCCATCATCATCTGCCTGGACTTCTAAAGCCTCCTCCTACCAGGTCTTTCTGCTTTCATTCCTGCCCTCCTCCAACCCACTCTCCACACAGCAGCCAAAATGGTATTTTCAAAACATAAGTTGAATAACTCTTCTCATTCACGCCTGTCAAGGGCTTCCCATTTTTCTTGAGCTAAAAATCAAGACTCTTAATATTTGATTCTAATAACAAAGCTGTGAGGTAGATATTAATATCTTTATTTTACAGATGAAGAAACTGAAGTTCACAAAGGGTAAGTGACAGGCTCAAGGTCACGCAGGTAATAGGTAGAAGAAGAATTCAAACCCAGGTCTTGTGATTCTAGGTTTCTGTTTATTATACCTATGACATCTTCTAAAGCCACCTCCCAGTGCATGTAACTGTAAGATATCCTTTTCCCGGGCAATTATAAGAAAACAGGTATGTCAGGCTGGGTGTGGTGGCTTATGCCTGTTATTCCAGCACTTTGGGAGGCCGAGGTGGGCGGATCACCTGAGGTCGGGAGTTTGAGACCAGCCTGACCAACATGGAGAAACCCCGTCTCTACTTAAAATACAAAATTAGCCCGGCATAGTGGCACATGCCTGTAATCCCAGCTACTCAGGAGGCTGAGGTGGGAGAATTGCTTGAACCTGGGAGGCAGAGGTTGTGGTAAGCCAAGATCACGCCATTGCACTCCAGCCTGGGGGACAAAAGCAAACTCCATCTCAAAAAAAGAAAAGAAAGAAAAGAAAACAGCTTATGTCAATTGGCAGTGTTTGGCTGGAAGTCAGAAGAAACACAACTCAGGCCGGGCGCGGTGGCTCAAGCCTGTAATCCCAGCACTTTGGGAGGCCGAGACGGGCGGATCACGAGGTCCGGAGATCAAGACCATCCTGGCTAACACGGTGAAACCCCGTCTCTACTAAAAAATACAAAAAACTAGCCGGGCGAGGTGGCAGGCGCCTGTAGTCCCAGCTACTCGGGAGGCTGAGGCAGGAGAATGGTGTAAACTCGGGTGGCGGAGCTTGCAGTGAGCTGAGATCCGGCCACTGCACTCCAGCTTGGGCGACAGAGCGAGACTCCGTCTCAAAAAAAAAAAAAAAAAAAAACACAACTCAAATTAGCTTAAGCAAAAGAGGAACATTTTTTGGCTCCGGTAGCTGAAAAGTCAGAGTTAGGACAGTTTTCAGGCATGGCTGGATCCAGTCGCCTAAATGACATTGTCAAGATGCATTGTCTCTGCCTCTTCATCTTCATCTCTTTGTTCTGCCTTTTATGAGTTAACTCCATGGACAGACAAATTTTCTCTTTATGGTCTTACAGTGACTTCTATCAATTCCCAAGAATACATCCTTTTAGAGCTACATTCAAAAGGAAGAGTAAGATAGTCTGTCCCAACATTCTCAGTAAAAGTCTCATTGCATCTCATGGACTCTAATCATTATTCCTGAACCAGTGGTTTTGACCAGAAAAATGGAGTGTGTTGATTGGTTTGAGCCAATCACAGGATTTTATCCTGGGCTAGGGATGGAGGCCCACCTATAGGTGGTAGGAATACCATCTAATTCAGGATATTTGCCAAGAGAAGGGTGAATGGATGCAGGTTGGCAAACACTACAGATGTCCAGTACCCAAAGAAAACAAACCAATAAATAAAACGTCCAACGCCTTGGTCTTTCCTAGGGACATGACCCTGAGCTTTGGTGTGTAAAATTCAAACACTTGTGCAGGAAAGAGGGGGACTAGGTAGGAAAGGAGAGAAGTGAGTAGGCTTTGTACATCTGGGGGTGGCCATGTGGATGATGGTGAGTAGCCACTTTGGGTGATGGGGGTTCTGGTTCTGGGCAGAAGCAATACTTGGCTCCCCACTTATCCTCTATTTCCTCTGAAGCTCCTATAGTGGTCAGGTCCCATGTCCAGGTGCTCAGGTCAAGTGCAAACAATAGTTCAGACTTAGGGGAAGTGGAGGGAAGCTGGTATTCCAATTCATTTGCAGAGATCCTTTTTATTCTTTAAAATAAACACTTACTGCTCTTTTCTAATTACAAAAATAAAATATGTTCATAAAAAGGGAAATGCAGAAAATACTTGGCAGGTACGCAATAATTAATGAGGTTATTGGAGGAATAAACATTAAAATGACCTACAATTTTATACCTCAGAGGTACCCTTTAATATTTTGTTTAATGGTCATCCTGACTTTTTTTCTATCCATGTAAATGTATTGGTTGTATATAATGCACATGCATACACACATCTTTTAAAGCAAAGTTTTGGATCTTGTATATAATATTCTTTTTAAAAATTTTCCATTTTATTTTTATTTTGATTTTGTTAGAGGTGAGGTGTTTCTCTGCTGCCCTGGCTTCAGTACAGTGGCATGATCATAGCTCACTGCAGCCTTGAACTCCTGGGTTCAAGTGATTCTCCTGCCTTAGCCTCCCAAGTAGTTAGGATTACAGGCATGAGCTACCATGCTTGACAACGTTCTTTACATTTGTTTTTATTTTTCCATTTAATATATCATAGGTATTTTTGTATTCATTAAATGGTTTTGGAAAAATAGGAGTTTTAATGACTTCATAGTGTTCCAATGTAGGTATGTAGCATAATTCACTTAACCAATGCCCTGTTATTGGATGTATTGGATGTCTGAAAATTTCCCATATTTTAAATAATATTGAGACAAACATCCATATGCACAAACACAGCTCTATTAATTTCTCTGCAGCATAGTTTTAAAGTGTAATACATATAACCAGTTTGCATGAAGACTTTATTTTAAAGTGTGTTTTTATTATAACGTCCTTATATATTGTTTAAAATATTCTAAAGTTACAAGAGGGTATTATATAAATAGTGAAAGATCCTAGTCACTCCCCCTAAAGGTAATTACTGTTAGAAATCTTAATATGTTCTTTCAGACCTTGTTTTTTGAGATGGAGTCTCGCTCTGTCACCTAGGCTAGAGTGCAGTAGCGTAATGTCAACTCACTGCAACCTCTGACACCCGGGTTTAAGCGGTCCTCCCACCTCAGCCTCCCAAATAGCTGGGATTACAGGCATGTACCACCATGCCTGGTTATTTTTTGTATTTTAGTAGAGACAGGGTTTCATCATGTTGTCTGGCCTGGTCTCAAACTCCTGGCCTCAAGTGATCTGGCTGCCTGGCCTCCCAAAGTGTTGGGATTACAGTCGTGAGCCACCACCCCCGGCCCAGACCTTTTTCTATGTGTGCACACATCTGTGTATACACCCAAACCTCCCTCTCTCCTCTCCTGTCTTCCTCCCTTCCTTTCTCCTCTCCCTTCTTTTTCTCCCTCCTTCTCTCCTTCCCTCCCTCCCTCTCTTCCTTTCTTTTTCCTTCCCCTCCTCCTCCTTTCTACATCCTTCCTTCCACAGATGTTTCCAGACTGCCAGTCTTGTGCTAGACACCGTGCCAGGACATTGGATTGGTGATTATTTTTAGGAATTTTCAGTAGAAAGAGCTAATAAAGGGCCAGACGCAGTGGCTCACACCTGTAATTGTAGCACTTTGGGAGGCCAGTGTGGGAGGATCACTTGAGGTCAGGAGTTTGAGACCAGCCTGGCCAACATGGTGAAACCCCATCTCTACTAAAGCTACAAAAATTAGCCAAGTGTGGTGGTGGGTGCCTGTAATCCCAACTGCTTGGGAGGCTGAAGTTGCAGTGAGCTGAGGTCATGCCACTGCACTCCAGCCTGGGTGACAGAGTGAGACTCCATCTCAAAAAAAAAAAAAAATGTATGTACTTAAAGAAACAAATCACATGATATGGCTAGGCCTGGTGGCTCACACCTGTAATCCCAGCACTTTGGGAGGCCAAGGCAGGTGGATCCCTTGAGGCCAGGAGTTCAAGACTACCCTGGCCAACATGTGAAACTCTGTCTCTACTAAAAATACAAAAATCAGACTGGTGTGGTGGTGCAGGCCTGTAATCCCACCTACTCTGGAGGCTGAGGCAGGAGAATCACTTGAACCCAGGAGGTGGAGGTCGCAGTGAGCCGAGATGGCGCCACTGCACTCCAGTGTGGTGGCTCATGCCTATAATCCCAGCACTTTGGGAGGCCGAGGCAGGCGGATTACAAGGTCAGGAGATCGAGACCATCCTGGCTAACACAGTGAAACCCCGTCTCTACTAAAGAATACAAAAAATTAGGCGGGCGTGGTGGCGGGTGCCTGTAGTCCCCGCTACTCGAGAGGCTGAGGCAGGAGAATGGCGTAAACCTGGGAGGCGGAGCTTGCAGTGAGCCGAGATAGCGCCACTGCACTCCAGCCTGGGCAACAGAGTGAGACTCCGTCTCAAAAAAGAAAAAAGCTAGTAAGTGTGTACTTAAAGACACAAAACACATGATAAATTCATAATTGTAATGAAATTATGGCTTGTTGGGTTTGTATTTGACCTCAACACTTCTACATCTCTTTTCCTTTCCACAGTGATGAGAATCTTGGTTCCCAAAAATATCAATGTGTTGTTCTGTTGCTTTATTCTGTAGCATCCTACAATACACACACAACAGAGTGAAACAACAATAGCATCATTTACATCATCAATATGATCAATGCAAATAGTTTAAGTTTTTTTAATGAGGTAAAATTCACATATAAAATTTACATTTTTAATCATCTGAAAGTATAAAATTCAGTGGATTAAGTACATGCGTAATGCCATGCCACTGTCACCACAAACTAGTTCCAAAGCATTTTCATCACCCCAAGAGAAACTATGTACCCATGAACCAGCCACTCCCTGTTCTCCCCTCCTCTTAGCCCCTAGCAACCACTAATCCAATTTCTGTCTCTATAGATTTGTCTATTCTGGACATTTCATAGAAATGGAATTATATCATATGTGGCCTTTTGTGTCTGGCTTCCTTTCCTTAAGTTATCATGTTTCAAGTTCTTCTATGTTGTAGCATGCCTCAGAATCTCATTCCTTTTCATGGCTGAATCATATTCTGCTGTATGGATAGACCACATTTTGTTTGTTCATTCCTCAGTTGACACATATTTGGATTGTTTCTACTCTTTAACTATTGTGAATAATACTGCTATGAACATTCATGTACAAATTTTATTTGGACACACTCGTTTTCAATTCCTTTTTTTTTTTTTGAGATAGCATCTCACTCTGTTGCCCAGGCTGGAGTTCAATGGTGTGATCTTGGCTCACTGTAACCTCTGCCTCTCCCAGGTTCAAGCAATTCTCCTGCCTCAGCCTCCCAAGTAACTGGGATTACAGGTGCTTGCCTCCAAGCCTGGTTAATTTTTGTATTTTTAGTAGAGACGAGGTTTCACCATGTTGGCCAGTCTGGTCTCAAACTCTGACTCAGGTGATCCACCCACCTCGGCCTCCCAAAGTGCTGGGATTACAGACATGAGCCACCGCATCCAGCCCTCATTTTCAATTCCTATGAGTATATCGCTTTTTGCAGCTAATTTTTATTCTTGGGGCATGAGGGGTATAGAGTCAAATTTTACATTTTACAGATAACTGAAAAATTCCTATCCATGGGTGGTTATGATACTAACTGAATAACACATTTAGATTCACTTGTTTTTATTTTATGTTGAATATTAGGGATTGGTTTTGAAATTTAATTTTGTTTGGGCTGGGGTTGCCGTGAGCCGAGATTGCACCACTGCACTCCAGTCTGGGCGACAGAGCAAGACTCTGTCCCCCTTACCCCCACCAAAAAATATTTAATTTTGTTTGAAGATCAATGTAGGATAGAAATCCTTAGCTCACATTTTCTTTCTCTGAGGATCTTAAATAAGACACTTCATCGCCTTTAGCAGTGCTGCTTTAACAAAGTCTAACGACAGTCTGATTTCATTTTCCTTATAAGTGACTTGGTCTTTTTGGTTTGGTGCTCAAAGTATTATTATTTAAAGTTTTTTCTAAAAGAATGTTTCAGTGTTAGCCATTCTGGGTTCTTTCTGTTTGTTTGGTTTTTTGTTTTTGAATTAGAGTCCTTAGTCTTTGTTCTGTTTCATTGTTTTGAATTTCTTCTTTTGGGACTTGTATAAATATCCTATACCTATCATTCTCTTGATTTCTTTTAGGCTGTTTTGAAATGTTAGGTTACAGTTGTCTTTTTCCTTTCTTCCCTCTTTCATGGGCATGTATTTCTTGCATGCTTTTATTGTCTGTAAATGCTCTTATTTCTTAGAATTTTGGATGAGATTTGACAGTGACACTTCTCGACTTGTTTTGTAGTGAAGTGAGATTTCCTATACTTTTCTGTGGAGAAATCATACTAGCATAACTTTTCAAACTTCCTGTCTCTAGAGATTCATCTTCAGTTGTTTAAAATACGGCCTAATACTTTCAAATGTGTTCTTTCTGTACTTCCCTCTTCTGCTGTGTCCGGACCTTCTCTTTCCTCTTTCCTCTGCCCCACTGTCCTTGTCCTGTTTGAATTCTTCTCTCCACCGTTTCTCCTCAGTGCAGGCCTTTTCACTAGAAGGGAGCTTTGATTTGCTAGACTGGAGAATTTGAAAGGCGAGACCATCAGGCATTCAGACCTTATCTCCTGGCGGACCCCTTGCACTCACCTGTGAGCCGCAATCTGCAGACCCCTCCCCATTTCAGCTGATGCTCTCAGGTTGGCCTGCCTTGTTTTCTTATGAGCATCAGCTGATGGTTTGGGGGTTTCAGGGGAACCCTTTTTTCTACTCCCCGTTTCGTCTTGCAAAGATGCTGATACAGTTTCTAGAAAGGGGTGCTAATCCAGACCCCAAGAGAGGGTTCTTGGATCTCACACAAGAAAGAATTCAGGGCGAGTCCATAAAGTGCAAGCAAGTTCATTAAGAAAGTAGAGGAATAAAACAATGGCTACTCCACAGACAGAGCAGCCCCGAGGGCTACTGGTTGCCCATTTTTATGGTTATTTCTTGATAATATGCTAAACAAGGGGTGGATTATTCATTCTTCCCCTTTGTAGACCATATAGGGTAACTTCCTGATGTTGCCATGCCATTTGTAAACTGTCATGGGGCTGGTGGGAGTGTAGCAGTGAGGACGACCAGAGGTCACGCTCGTCGCCATCTTGGCCTTGGTGAGTTTTGGCTGGCTTCTTTACTGCAACCTGTTTTATCAGCAGGGTCTTTACGACTTTTATCTTGTGCCAGCCTCCTATCTCATTCTGTGATTAAGAACGCCTTAAATTACTGGGAATGCAGCCCAGCAGGTCTTAGCCTTATTTTACCCAGCCCTGGGTTTGTCCCCATACACATATTTTGGGATTTGTGGGGACACTTTGTCACCCAGTTTTGTCGTAGATGGTGTCTGTGAAGTTCTGGTTTTGCACTCTGTTTTTGGCAAGTTCCCTGGAAGAGGAGTCTGAGATGGGGACTCTTGTGTGCGATTTTTTTTTTTGAGACAGAGTCTTGTAATGTCACCGAGGCTGGAGTGCAGTGTTGTCATTTCGGCTCACTGCAACCTCTGTCTCCCAGGTTCAAGTGATTCTCCTGCCTCAGCCTCCTGAGTAGCTGGGACTACAGGTGCATATCACCACTCCTGGCTAATTTTTGTATTTTTAGTAGCGATGGGATTTCACCATGTTTCCCAGGTTGGTCTCGAACTCCTGACCTCAGGTGATCCACCCACCTTGGCCTCCCAAAGTGCTGGGATTATAGGTGTGAGCCACCACACCTGGCCCCTTGTGTGTGATTAACTGGGGGAGTTTTCTTAGAAGAAGAAGGAGGGATGCAGGAGAGAGCAGAGGAAAGAGCTAAGCAGAGAAGTGGTCTCAGCTGGAGAAGAGCATGAGCTTGGCTTCAGGAAGGTCTCCGGTATGTGAGCTGCACTGCAGACTTGTCCTACCTTAGATAAGAGGGGTGGCCTTTTTATTCCATGTCCCTCAGTCATTGGCTATGGGCTGCTCCTGAGAGGTGTAATGTCTTGGACAAGAGACTGAAACAGTCTTTGCAAAATTATGACTGAGACAGTGAAAGAGATCTAACCAACTCCATCTTGCTTCTAACCATTAAGCTATACTTGTTGCTTCCTGGGCATAGGCTGAACTAACTTTAAGAGGAACTTAGTTTATAGTTTAAAACAAAGACGATAACAGCCCTTTCCCAAAACAAACCTTCTTCTTGCCTGGAGACTAGACTGCCTTTGTAGGACTGAGAAATTAGTCACAAGATTAGAAATTATGATTTAGGAGTCATGCAGCTGGAGGCTGCAAGATTCTGACCTCCCCTAAACTGCTCCTTGTAAGGGGTAAAGAAAGAAGAAAGAAATGCAAAACATGGCTCAGCAGTCAAAGACAGGTTTATTTTGGAGAAGAAACCTGTGAGGGGCTTCCAGACGATTTTGGTCAAGAGCATTCTCTTTTATAGACTAAGGGTATTTAAAGGTTCAAGGAGGGAGAGCTTATCACAGGCTTGCAATGTTTCTGTGTGGTGGGGAGTTTTATTCCGGGATTGGAATGTTTTCTAGTTGGAGGGGAGGTTTTCTTGGGTTTGGCATGTTTCTGTTCTTGCTGGGGGGTTTATCTCAGGGTTGGAATGTTCTGGTCAGAGGTGTCACTTGTGGTTTGTGGTCATGCTGACATTAGTCATTAGGCTGATGTTTTGGGGCTGGATTTAGGTGGTTTTTAATTAAAGGGAACTTAAAATGGTGGTGTTTGTCGCAGATGGTGATGCTCCTGCTCTGTCACTCCAAACCCTATAGTCATAAAACGATGAGGGGTGGCGTGTTCTTTCAGGTACTTCCTCCTGAGGGGACGGGCGGAGAGTTGTTTGGTTTCGAATTGACTATAGGAGTAATGCCATCTGTAGATGTTTTTGGGTAGTTGTCTGTGAGATGGCCATGATCCTGTTGTTAGGGTTAGTCAGGGTAAGGTAAGAACATTAGTCCTAGGCATATTATTAGGAGAGGGCCCAGGAATGCGATGACCCATGTTATGATTTTGTTTCCAAACCAAGAATCGATTTGGTTGTTTTGGTATTCCCTTAGCTTTTTAGCCCTTTAAGTTTTTCAGCAGCGTCTGTTACTAGGCCCAATTAGTTGAGATAGAAGCAACATTCCTCATTTTTCAGCCGTTATAAGATCTAGTCCCAACCTATTTTGGAGGACTATTCTAGCGAAGGAATCTAGTTGGTCTTGGACTCTTATAAGGTTTCAGGCTATATCTTCTAAAGAATCCTATAGTTCTGTTGAAAGCGCTTTAAAGTATGTTAAGGAGGTGGCTAATCCACCTGCTCCCAATCCAAGTCCGGAGGTTATATCTAAGGCGGCCATCAAAGGAATGACATGGATGGCCCTCATTTTTCTAACATATTGGATGAACGGAATAGGCAAAGGTTGATTAGGAGGAACTAGTCCAATGGAGGGAGAAAGATAAACTAGGGTACAGGTTATGGTCCCGTTGGTGGGGAGACAAAGATATGTGTTGGTGCCACACGAAAAGAACAAGCCTTTTTCATAAATACAGGCAGAGATATGGAAAGAAAACAAGCGAATTAAAAATGGGGTGTTTTTTCTTTCCTGTGCCCATTACTCCAGGTGGACAAGGAGGAGGCCAGGGAGACACCCACTATAGTAGAGATGTAGAAAGAGTTATTTTTTACACATCTAATGCGATCAGATGTTGCACCATTGATATTGAGCCATGGATAAAGGTGGGCACCAGGGAAAGCACAAGTTAGACTGGAGGCATTGGTTGAGGGAGAGGCCATAAAACGAGCTGGTTGCAGAAATGCTCTGTTTGCTTCAGGTGATACTTGGTAATCAACCCAGTTAGTCTGATGATCAGAGGGGTGTAGTGCGGTTGCATTGGCTAGGTGCTAAGCACCCTACAGGGAGATTTCCCTCAGAGGCTGAAAAGGAAAGTGAGGCTTGTTGTAAAAGGGGGCTGTGTTTAGTTATGGGCCCTTCAGTGGGAGGGCCTTGGGGCTTGAGGTGTTGTAGGGAGTTTTAATAGGTCTGAAATAATTTGTTGGCCTGATTGGCCCTGGAAGTGGGATAATCGCCAATCAGGGCGTCAGCTCTTTTTAAAAAGGTAACTCCTTTCCCAAGTTTATAAATTAGGGTTATGTTTCTGATTAAAAGGACATGAAGGGGTGTAGGAAGAGCTGTGTAAGCTGAGGAAGACAATAAGCACATCCAGCATTCTGGAGCAAAAGAAGAGTGAGCTTGCAGCAAGAGGGATTGTGTAAGGTTTATAGAATATTCTAGTTCGAGAGCAGTGAGGAGTGGTTGTATTAATGAGGTTGATATAATTAGGAAATTTATATTGAAAGAAACAAGCAAAAAGAGAAAATAGTTACTTGGGTAGGAGTAAAGTCCTGGAAAGTTCTTTGAAGCCATAAGTCCCATAGAACAATAAGGAGCTGATCAGGGTGTGCAATGGGAGTTCCGTAAGGGTACCCCTGAAGATCTGTATCAAGGTTGGTTAGGAAGCGATGAAAGTTTTGGGAGAGAAAGAGACATAAGTGGCTTATGTGGATTTGTCTTCCTTTTCCTCCAGGATTCAGGTGAGGCAAAGGGAAGTGGGTCCTGTGGAGACACAGGAGAAGGCTGAAGGGGTCTTTGATTTGGTTGTTAGGGTATGTGGTGAATAGAAGTTTGTTTTCTTGGGAGAAGTGTAATGAAACCAGTTGGGGGGCCCCTGGAGTTCTGCTGCCATGGGTGTGGTAAGGATTATTTGGTAAGGTCCCTTCCATTTAGGTGTGAGGGTGGAATTGGGGCTAGGACTGGGATCTCTTACCAGAACCCAGTCTCCTGGCTGTAGGAAGGGATTAGAGGAGTCAGTGACAGGTTGCGGCAAGTATTTGTCAGCATATTCCCAAGTGAAATGGTGGATGGTATGTAGAAGAGGGGAAATGAGAAGGGTTGGTTGAGGTGGGGCTTGACCCTGAGGTGGTACAAAAGGGGCGAGTGGTCTCCCATACATGAGTTCAAAGAGGCTGAGCATTGGCCGGGCACAGTGGCCCATGCCTGTGATCCCAGAACTTTGGGAGGCCAAGGTGGACAGATCACGAGATCAGAAGATTGAGACCAGTCTGGCTAACACAGTGAAACCCTGCCTCTACTAAAAATACAAAAAATTAGCCGGGCGTGGTGGCTTGTGCCTGTAGTCCCAGCTACTTGGGAGGCTGAGGCAGGAGAATTGCTTGAACCCGGGAGGTGGAGGTTGCAGTGAGCCAAGATCGCGCCACTACACTTCAGCCTGGGTGACAGAGGGAGACTCCATCTCAAAAAAAAAGCGGGGGGGGGCGGGCGCTGAGCATTAAAGGTTTACATAGGAGCACCTGAATTTTTAGAAGGGCCAAAGGTAAAAGTGTAACCCAAATGTAAAAAAAGTTACGTGTTTGGCATGAGACCTGGTGAGGGTGTTTTTTAGAAAGCCATTCATTTTCTTAACCTTTCCTGAAGATTGAGGTCGAGAGGGGATGTGTAGCTTCCAGGTGATTTGTAGGGCTTACGCAAGTGTTTGAATACTTTGAGAAATGAATTTGGGACCATTATCAGATTGAAAAGAAAGACGTACCCCAAGCCTGGGGATGATTTCTGTTATTAATTTGTTAGTGATGGTAGAAGCTCATTTGTCGGTTGTGGGAAAAGCCTTGACCCATCCTGTAAAGGTATCAACCAGAACTAAAAGAAATAGAATGTTTTTTATTGGGGGCATATGGGTAAAATCAATTTGCCAATCCTGTCCTGGAAGGTATTCCCTGGCTTGGTGGGTTGGGAAAGAAGGGGGTCTTGTGATGGAGTGGGGTGAAGCTTTCTGGCAAATAGAGTAGAGCATTGGTGGGAAATGGCTTTCAACTGTTTCTTTATATCTGGGGTTATGTGAATATGGGAACTTAAGAAATGTTGTAGAGGGGAATGGCTAGCGTGGAAGAGGTGGTGAGTGTTTCGTAAAATAGCTTTTTTTTTTTTTTTTTTTTAGAGTCAGGTAGGACTAATTTGTTTTGTATAAACCAGTATGAGGGTTTGAATTGTGCCCCCACCATGATGAGTTGTTGTATTTGGTGTTCTGGATAAAAGGAGGGCATATGTTGCAAGAAGGAAAATAGGTATTGGGGAGTTGGGTGATTGGTTGAGGCATGTTTTGCTCAATAGCCTCATGGTTTCCTAAAGAAATGTGACTTTTATCTGATTGATGTCCTTTGCAATGGATAACTACAACCTTTTCTGGAAGTAAAGCTGCCTTTAGTAGATGATGGATTGGTTTTCCATTAATGATAGGGGTTCCCTTAGCTGCGAGATAGCCCCACTCACTCCAAATTTGAGCATTGGAATGGATGATGTCATAGGCATATTTAGAATCAGTGTATATATTAACCTGTGTGCTTTTTTTGCTAGTATTAGTGCTCTTATTAGGGCAATTCATTCTGGTTGTTGGGATGATGTGCCTAAAGGCAAGGGTGCAGTCTCTACAACTCTTCTATTTGGGAGAAAGTGGATATCATCATGATATCCCTCAATAATGGCATATCCTGCTTGGAGGGGAGGGTGTTTTGATGCGCTGCCATCTATACATCAATCCGGGGCTCCCTTTTTGTGAGTGGAAGTAAGGTGGTGAAACATGGTGAGAGAACTCTCAATTAGATCAGAGTATGAGTGTTGGTTGGGGTCCAAAATTGATGTTGAAGGTAAAAGAGTGGCAGGATTGGCAGGGGGGCATCTATGAAGAGAGACAGAGGGCTGAAGGAGAGTTGAATGTAGGGCTTGCATGTGAGAGGATGAGATGGAGGTGAGCACCTTATGGATGAGCATATTTTGTAGACTGTGAGAAGAAAATACCTGAAGGGGTTCATAGAATGTGAGTTCTTGTGCCTCAGGGATAATTAGAGAGGCTGTGGCCAAAATTTTTAACCAAAGGGGCCAGCTTTTGTAAACGGGGTCTAGTAGTTTTGAAAAATATGCCACTGGTTGGAGGGAATCTCCCACGGGTTAGGCTAATAGTCCAAGGGCCTGATTATGAGAACTATGTGAATATAGATGAAAAGGTCTTAGGGGGTTTGGAAGGCCTGAAGCAGTGGCCTGTAATAAGGCACATTTTAGGTGAGAGAAAGCATGAAAAAGGTCTGGGGTGGGAGTGAGTGGCTGGTCAAGATTTCCTTTTGTGTGTTCATAAGCGGTTTAGTGATAATGGCAGAATTTGCTATCCATAATTGGAAAGATCCCACTAATCTGAGGAAAGAAAGTCAGTCTCTTTTTGTTTTGGGAAATAGGATTTGTTGAATGGCTTGCTTTCTTGCTGGTGAGTATTTGGAGTTATGATTAATCCTAGGTATGAGACTTTTGGAGAGGTTAATTGGGCCTTCCTTTTGGATACCCAGTACCCACATTCAACCAAAAAATTTAAAAGCTTGGTGGTGTGTCGAATACAATGTTCTAGAGAGGGGCTGGAAAGGGGTAAATCATCCACATATCGAAGCACAATGCTAGGTTGTAGAGGTAGTTGGGAAAGGTCCAATTGAAGTGCCTGACCAAGGTAGTGAGAGCTGTCCCTAAACCCCTGGGGGAGGGCAGTCCAGGTGAGTTGTTGGGAATAGCCTGTGTCAGGGTCAGTCCAAGTGAAAGCAAAAAGGTTTTGAGAAGAGGGATGTAGAGGGGTAGTAAAAAAGATATCTTTAAAAGAAAAGAAAAAAAAGGCATCTTTGAGGTTTAATACAGAGAAATGGTTGGTGTTGGGAGGAATTCATGATAGGAGGGTGTAGGGGTTTGGGACAACAGGACAAGCGGGAACAATAGCAGAGCTGATTTGTCTCAAATCCTGAACCAGTCTATGGGAGCCATCTGGTTTTTTAATTGGGAGAATAGGAGTATTGTGGGGAGAATGGGTGGGGATTAAAATACTGGCAGCCAGAAATTGGGAGATGGTGGGCATGGGTCCCCGTAATCCATTAGGGTTGAGGGGATATTGTGGGACCTCTATATAGCGTGTAGGATCTTTCAGTGAAATTTGAATTGGAAAATGATTGGTAGCTACCATGGAGCAGTTGGTGTTCCATACTATAGGATTTACTTGGCTGAGCAATTTGGGACTTAAGTCTGTTTGATGTCAAGTGTTTGAGGAGGGGTCCTGTTCTTGACATAATAATAAATAAGGGTGGCTTTGGTGTAGGACTGATAAATGAATTATTTCTCCCAGTTTGTGTAGGATGTCCCTTCCTGGTAAAGGAGTGGGGCAATGAGGAATTATCAAGAAAGAGTGAGTGAAGGTGACTCCCTGAAATGAGCAGTGTATCAGTGGTGTTTTGTATGGGGTTTCTTGTATGCCCTTCATGTCAAGAACAGAAATGGAAGAATGTTCTAATGGGCCTGTTAATATCGATAGGCTCACCCCAGTATCCAAAAGAAAGGAAATAATCTTACTGGATACCATCCCAATTACCCTGGGTTCCATGGACTCACTAGACGTAGGGGTGAAGAATCCCGGGCACCCTCAGTCTTCCATTGACAGCACCAGCAGTGAAGAGATTTCCTCCTCTGATGGTCGGAGGCTTCATTATGAGCCACATCCAAATGGGGAAGGTGTCCCCGTTAGGTGCAGTCCATTTTCCAGTGTCCCCAAAGGCAAGTGGGGCATGGTTTAGTGGGGGGCCAGGGGTTAGGATAAGACTTTGCCCGGTGTCCAGGGTTGTCACATCAGAAACATATTCCTGGAGAGGTGGGGGAGTTTCCTTTTGGGTTATTGGGGGGCTTTTGTGTAACTGACTTTTGGACAGCAGAGGCAAGCATCTGGTATTTTAAATGGAGATGTTTGTCTTTTTGAATTTTTTGTTCCTCATCTCTGTTGTTAAAGATATGGAAGCCTGCATTTAGAAGGCCCACTGAGATGTCTTGGGACCCTCCTCTAATTTTTGTAATTTTTTTTTTTTGAGACGGAGTCTTGCTCTGACACCCAGGCTAGAGTTCAGTGGTTTGATCTTGGCTCACTGCAACCTCCGCCTCCTAGGTTCAATCAATTCTCCTGCCTCAGCTTCCCAAGTAGCTGGGACTACAGGTGCACGCCACCATGCCTGGCTAATTTTTTGTATTTTAGTAGCATCGGGGTTTCACTGTGTTGCCCAGGTTGGTTGTGAACTCCTGAACTCAGTCAGTCCGCCACCTCAGCCTCCCGAAGTGCTGGGATTACAGGCATGAGCCACCGCACCCGGCCTAATTTTTGTAATTTTTCCCCAGATTTCTGGGGCAGATTGGGAAATAAATTGAAGGTGGAGAAAAGTTTGATCTTCTTTAGATTCTGGGTACAAATTGGTATATTTTAACATAGCTTCAGTGAGGCATGATAAGAAAAGGGCAAGATTTTCCTGGGGCTCTTATGTAATTTCTCTAAGTTTTCCACAATTAACTGCCTCATGAGCACCTTTGTCTATGACAGTGAGCAGATAGGAAACCATGTGGTCTCTTCGGCTGATGCCATTGTCTCCCTGTTGGTAAGTCCAATCTGGATCTCTACAGGGGACTGCATCATTGGCCACTGGATTTTGAATAGAGGTTTGATTATGGAGTTCATCTGTGTGTGTTTCAGCTGAATGCCAGATGCGCTCTTTCTCATCAGGAGTGAGGATGGAGGTTAGAATTATATAAATGTCATACCAAGTTAAATTAAAGGATTGGGTTATGTGTAGAAATTCCCTGTGATAATGAGAGGGATTTTCAGAGAAAGATCTGATACGTTGTTCAATCTGCAACAAATCAGACACAGAGAAAGGACCATGAACGCAAGCGCTGCCTTCAACCTCAGTCACTTCCTGGAGAGGAAGAATGGCAGAGGTGGTTTGACTAGCTGGAGTAGTTTCTGAGTGAGTAACAGGTGGAGAAGGAGGTGGGGTTTGGGGCCAGAGGCTTGAGGGCAAGAGGGGCCAATGGGGAGGAGGGTTCAGAAGGGCAAGGAGCAGATGCAGGGGGTTAAGAATACAGAGGGGATCATCTGCAGGGTCAAAAGGGGTTTTGGAGGAAGGAAAGACCCAGAGAGGATTTTCATTAAGAAGAAGGATTTCATAAGGGATGCAAGCTTGACATAGGGATGGTCGGGATTTAAGGCAGAAGAAAGCCTGAATATAGGGAATCTTGTCATTTGCCGTTCCTAGTTATAAAGTTGTCAAAGTCCCTGAGAATTTGAAAGTCAAAGGTGCCATTTTCGGGCCATCAGCTATCATTATTTGGGCTGGATTTATGTGGTAATTTGTATTGGGGCCAGGCCATGTTGCAATAAAAAAACTAAATGCTTTGGCTTTAGGCTCCCCTGTTAGCCAAGTTTGGTGAGGTTGTGAAGGAGATAGCCCAGTGGGGAGGATGTAGGAATGTGGGATTGTTTGTCACCCATGCAGACTGATAAGAGGAGGCTGAGAGTGTCTGTTTTTGTTCTAGGCATCCCCAGACAAAAGACAGAGATCCATAATCCTCTTTCTAAAGAGAAAGGTTAAGCTGAGAAGAAACTGGGCATCCCCAAGATTTCTTCTAGCTTAGTCCCCCTGGTCCTTCGAAGACTGGGACCACAGACCTGAATTTCCCGGGTACCATAAGAAAGCCAGCGAAAGCATCTTACCATGTGGCTGAATTAGTGTCCAATGTTGGATGTTCTGGTTGGAATTGGCAAAGGGCCTCCTGGACTGGAGCTGTGTGAGGAAGAGAGAAAGAGAGAGAGGGGATAGAGGAGAGAGAGGGCAAGGGTCAGACAGTGAAATACCCATTGCGGGTGGTCAGAGGTGGATTCCTGAGATCTGAGGGTTTTGAGAACCCACTGGGGAGTAGCCCCGGGCTGAGCCTTGCAGTTCCCTTCAGATTAGTTGTCCTCCTCATGCAAATTGCTCGAAAAGTGAAATGAGAGAAGAGTGAAATGGTGGGTGGCCAGAGACCTCAGGATCCAGGAGTTAGCTTGGGATGAGCTGCTGCTGCCACTCCTTCCTGGGTTGCAAGAGAACCTGTACTCCCAACACCCAGAGAGAGAGAGAGAGAGAGAGAGAGAGAGAGAGAGGACAGGGCAGGTGGCCAGAGACCCTCAGGATCCAGGAGTTAGCCCAGGATAAGCTGTCACTGCCCACTGCTTCCTGGGTTGCAAGAGAGCCTCTACGCCCAACAACTGGCCCAGGTTTTGGCACCAAATGGAAGAGTTAAAGAGAGAAGAAAGAAACACAAAAAGCCGCTCAATGGTCAAAGACGGGTTAATTTTGGAGAATAAACCTGAGAGGGGCTTCTGGCTGATTTGTTTTGATCAGGAGCATTCTCTTTTACAGACTAAGGGTATTTAAGACTTCAGGGAGGGAGGGGCTTATCACAGGCTCAGAATGTTTCTGTGTGGAGGAGAGTTTTATAGTGGGGTTGAAATGTCTTCTGGTCAGAAGGGAGGTTATCTTGGGGTAGGCATGTTTCTGGTCAAAGAGGGGGTTTATCTCAGGGTTGGAATGTTCTGGTCAGAGGTGTCACTTGTGGTTTATGGTCATGCTGACATTAGCCATTAGGCTGATGTATTTGGGCTGGATTTAGATGGTTTTTAATCAATGGGAACTTAAAATGGTGGTGTTTGTCCAAGATGGTGATGCTCCTGCTCTGTCACTCCTAAGATCAGTGCTTGAGATATTTTGCAGACCCTGCACTTGATAGATCAGCTGGCACCACGCAGAATGATAAACTGGCTCATCTGATCTTGTGGCCCCCCCAACCCATGAACTGACTCAGCACAAGAGGACAACTTCAACTTCCCATGATTTCATCTCCGACCCAACCAATCACCACTCCTGGCTCACTGGCCTTCCCTGTCCACCAAATTATCCTTAAAAACTCTGCTCCCTGAATGCTGGGGTGGTGGGGGAGACTTATTTAAATAATAATAAAACTCCGGTCTCCCACACAGCCAGCTCTGCATGAATTACTCTTTCTCTATTGCAATTCTCCTGCTTTAAGAAATTGGCTCTGGGCCGGGTACGGTGGCTCACGCCTGTAATCCTAGCACTTTGGGAGGCCCAGGTGGGCAGATCACTTGAGGTCAGGAGTTTGAGACCAGCCTGGCCAACATGGTAAAACCCCATCTCTACTAAAAATACAAAAAAAAAATTTAGCTGGGCATGGTGGTGGACACCTGTAATCCTAGCTACTCTGGAGGCTGAGGCAGGAGAATTGCTTGAAACCAGGAGGTGGAGGTTGCAGTGAGCCAAGATCATGCCACTGCACTCCAGTCTGAGTGACCGAGTGAGACTCTGTCTCAAAAAAAAAAAAAAGAAAGAAAAAAAATCAGCTCTGTCTAGGCAGCAGACAGAGTGAACCCATTGGGTGGTTACAAGACTCCCATTTAACTGAGAGTAATTCTCTGGAGATGGGGCAGGTGTGAGCCATCAGAGTTGGGGACGGATGCATTGGTTACTACAGGGCATCTAGGGGGCATCAATAGCATCCAATACCATCTACTACCGTCTGTTAGTTATTCTCTCTTTTTATGGGGAGAATTGGGACAAGCCTAGAACTGCCTTAATCACCTTTTCAGAATCTGAGTTTTCCTTTATGTGTGGTCTTTCTTTTTCTAGTAGGTACCCAGTCCTTTCTTTTTCACAGAGTTTAGGTCTGAGAGAAACAGAATTCTACAATACAGGTGGAGTATCTTTTATCTAGAATGTTTGGGGCCAGAAGTGTTTCAGCTATTGGGTATTTTCAGGTTTTGGAATATGTGCATTATACTTACCGGTTGATCATCCTTAATCTGAAAATCTGAAATCTGAACGTGAAACCTTTTGAGTGCTGACATGCCCGCCCCCAAAAAATGCTAATGGGGGCATTTTGGATTTTGGATTTTCAAAAGAGGGATATTCACCTGTAATAAGTTAAGAATTAAATAGCAATTTCCTTGAGACAAGACTTTATGTCTCTTTAGTTTTGAGCCCCCAGTGTGTTGAAGAGGGCATGTGGTAGGTATAACTGTTAAGAGTTTATTGGATAGATTTTTCTTGATGGGGTACGATGAGGACAGAATTCTACTATTTGTGGACTTTTTGTCTCCTGTTCTTGGAGGAAATCTCTGACAGGTCCCATAGCTTCTGAGAACGATTCAAGTTACAAAGATGGGCTCCTTTTAGCAACCATAAAGCTGGGTCTGTTATCTCATTTAAATCTCCTTCTCCTCTCTTGGAAGGAGCTGGAGGAGGGAGCATGGGCAGATTTTTTACTATTTCTTTCTTCATTGCAGGCTGCAGTGTTTGACTCCTCAGGGTTGGAGGAGGGTGGGTGGAAGGGAGAGACTGGGGTAGGGGTGGGAGGTAGTGGTGGTGAAGCTGTTCTGCAGCAGGTGCAGTGGCCATGTGAGATTTCTATCCTCTGGGCGGGGTGGAAGTCAAAGCTGACTCTCTCCCAGGGGATACTGGTGTGGGTTTTCAAGAGAGCCTCCTGCTCGGGTGTGTGACTACAGAGTTCTTTCCACTTTCAGCCCTGACCCCTTGTTGCACTGTGATCCCTTCACATCTCCAAGTGATACTCTTGGACAGGATGCCTTTAAGATGATGCCAGCCAGCTCCCTTCTATAGGAACCATATGAGAGTCTAAGAGACTCATTCCTTCAACCCCCCAACCCTCATTAGTGGAGCTGTTACATGAAAGAGGTTCTGATCCAGACCCCATGAGGGTTCTTATATCTCACTCAGGAATGAATTCAGAGTGAGTCCATAGAGTAAAGTGAAAGCAAGTTTATTGAGAAAGTAGGGGAATAAAACAATGGCTACTCCATAGACAGAGCAGCCCCAAGGGCTGCTGGTTGCCCATTTTATGGTTATTTCTTGATGATATGCTAAACAAGGGGGTGGTTATTCATACCTCCTCTTTTTAGACCATATAGGGTAACTTCCTGACGTTGCCATGGCATTTGTAAACTGTCATGGCGCTGGTGGGAGTGAAGCAGTGAGGATGACCAGAGGTCACTCTCGTTGCCATCTTGGTTTTGGTAGGTTTTGGCTGGCTTCTTTACTGCAACCTGTTTTATCGGCAAGGTCTTTATGACCTGTATCTTGTGCCGACCTCCTATCTCATTCTGTGACTTAAAATGCCTTAACATCTAGGAATGCAGCCTGGTAGGTCTCAGTCTCATTTTATCCAGCTCCTATTCAAGATGGAGTTGCTCTGGCTCACACACCTCTGATAGAGGGGAAGCTTGTTCCCAAAGCAGTCCTAGTCCTCTCTTCACTCTGTTTCCAAGCATGGAAAACTCTAGGTGCACACAGCCTCTTGTCCTGCTGGACTTCTCCTGTTAAGGTTCCAACACTACTTTGAGTTCATCAGACCCCAGGATGTGTGTACCTCTTTAGCTTGGCTTGATGCAAGGGGACGTACTTCCTTCCCCCTGTGGTGAAGTACAGGGAGCACAGTCCCCCAACAAATACTCATCACAAAATTCTCACTCCACCCTCCTCCAACCCCAATCTCATTTTTGTAGCCCAGAGATGTGAGATTGGCTAATGCCTTGCCAATCCAGTTTAACGATACCTTGGCATGTCCTGTACAGGTGGTGTAGTACCTTCATTTAGGATGTGAGGGTGTTGGCCAGACTTCAAGAAAGGAAATTATTTCAGTATCCTGTTCTTTAGCCATTCAATAAATATTTGTTTGGTGGCTAACTTGTACAGGAGTAGCATTGTTTTTGTATTTATTTATTCATTTATTTTTTTGAGATGGAGTTTTGTTCTGTCCCCCTGGCTGGAGTGCAGGCAATCTCAACTCACTGCAACCTCCACCTCCCAGGTTCAAGCCATTCTCCTAGAACAGCCTCCCAAGTAGCTGGGATTACAGGCACACACAACTAGGCCCAGCTAATTTTTGTGTTTTTAGTAAAGACGGAGTTTCACCATGAAGTTGGCCAGGCTGATCTTGAACTCCTGACCTCAGATGATCTGCTCCACCTCGGCCTTCCAAAGTGCTGGGATTACAGGCGTGAGCCACCATGCCCAGCCTGTTTTGTTTTTAACTGAGAGTGACTAACCTTAGTTTTTTGTTGGGCAAATGTAGGGTGCAATCTGGCCTTTGCCCTGGGATTGGTGTTTTAGGAAATTTTTTGGGATTTATCAGGATTGCCTCCTCAGTTGCTTGGTGTGCAAAGCCCACTAGAGGTGAAAGGAGGGATCAGTTTGGATAAGGGTTCTGGGGCTTCCTGGAGAATAGGAACCAATACACAAACCTCTGATCTCCCAAATTGATAGTTAGAGATATCCAGTGGAAGAGATTTGTGGGGTTACTGACTAAAACCCAGTGGCACAGAGAAGAGCTTTGAAAACCATGCAATAAAGTCAAGTTGATAAAAAGGGGAGTGGAGTTTGATGACACAGGCTCTACATGAAGCTGTTAAAATTTCCTCTGGAATTAAAAGCAGGGACTCAGATACTTGTATACCAATGTTTGTAGCAGCATTATTCACAAAAGCCAAACAGTAGACACAACCCAAATGTCCATCAACAGATGAAGGGATAAACAAATTTGGTACATTTATACAAAGAATATTATTCAGCTTCAGCCTTAAGGAATCATGGCTCACTGCATCCTCAGACTCTTGGGCCCAAGCGATCCTCCCACGTCAGCCTCCTGAGTAGCTAGGGCTACAGATGTGCATCAGCACGCCCGACTGATTGTTTTAAGTATATTTGGAGAGATGGGGTTTTGCTATGTTGCCCAGGCTGGTCTTGAACTCCTGGCCTCAATTGATCCTCCTGCTTTGACCCCCTCAAGCCCTGAGATTATAGGCACCATGCCCAACTGGAGTTTGTGAATATTATTTAAAAAGAGACCATCAGGCACAAAAGGGCAGTGGTTAACACAAAGGAATGTATTGATAAAGGGGGATTTCAAGAAACGGTTGGGAAGATACTGCTTTGAGATGAGGGTTTTTTTTTTTTTTTTTTTTGAGACGGAGTCTCGCTCTGTCGCCCAGGCTGGAGTGCAGTGGCCCGATCTCAGCTCACTGCAAGCTCCGCCTCCCGGGTTCACGCCATTCTCCTGCCTCAGCCTCCCGAGTAGCTGGGACTACAGGCGCCCGCCACCTCGCCCGGCTAGTTTTTTGTAGTTTTAGTAGAGACGGGGTTTCACTGTGTTCACCAGGATGGTCTCGATCTCCTGACCTCGTGATCCACCCGTCTCGGCCTCCCAAAGTGCTGGGATTACAGGCTTGAGCCACCGCGCCCGGCCGAGATGAGGGTTTTTTGTGAAATATTAATATATTTTACCTACTGTAGCCCTGAACATGGCAGTGAGCATTTGTGTGCATGTGTGTTTTCAAGACATGGGGAAAAGGCAGGGAGAAGGGGCTGATGAAAGAGAGAGAACAGATCACACCTGTCTATATGGTGTCTTTAATTAGGAAGAATAACCCACCTGGGATTTTTTTATGACTGGGTGTCTGTTTGAACTCCACTGGACAGGAATCATCTTTCAAAGCTTTTAACACTCTCTCCGGAATAGCAACAGCATTGGCAGGAGCTTTTGCAGGTCAGGCCAACTCTGTTTCCCTGACAATAAGATCATCCTAGCTAGGCTCAGGTACTGCTTAACCTAGTTAGGTACAGAATAATTTAAAGCTTCAGCACTCTGGATTTGGAAAATAGCTGGAGGAATGACAGGTTAAAGGCTGATTTATGGTTTATTTGACTTGGAGGGGTAAATGGAAGAATAATTGAGCACATGGGTCTTGGAAAAAATTGATATGAAGGCATCTTGGAGAGGATTGTTATATTCCCTGAATCTCATGATGTTATAGACTCTGTCCTTTATACCTGGACAAGATTTTTGTATCTATTCTGGTTCCTATGTCTAAAAAATTTTATTCTCTGCATAAAATGCACCATGCAAGGGCACTAGGTGTCTCTGAAGATCTATTCACCTACCCACATATTCATCTATTCATCCACCTATCCATCCACCCACATATTTGCTCATCTACCCATCCACTCATCTACCCATCCACCCACATATCCATTCATCCATCCACTCACCTGTTCATCCACTCATCTGTTCCCCCGTCCATTATGATTGGGTGTCTGTCTGAACCCCGCTGGGTAGGAATCATTCATTCAGTCACATAGCCACTCATCTACACATCTACCCATCTATTTACCTACTCATCAACCCACATATTTGTCCATTCAGCCATCCATTCATCTACCCGTCCATCTCCTACCTACTGTACCCACCTTCTTAAAATCTCTCCAATATATAACTTCTCTCCATCCAATTTTCTTTTTCTTTTCTTTTCTTGTTTTTTTGGAGACAGTGACCCACTCTGTTGTCCAGGCTGGAGTGAGTGCAATGCTGTGATCTCATGTCACTGCAACCTCTGCCTCCTGGATTCAAGTGATCCTCCCATCTCAGCCTCTTGAACAGTTGGGACCACACTCGTGTGCCACCATGCCTCACTCATTTTTCTGTTTTGTTTTGTTTTTGTATTTTTTTAGAGACAGAGTTTTGCCATGTTGCCGAGGCTGGTCTCGAACTCCTGGACTCAAGTGATCCGTCCACCTTGAGTGCTGGGATAACAGGCTTGAACCACTGTGCCAGGCCCATCCAGTTTTCTTTATTGCATGTCTACAGTGGTTTCCTCACTTGCCTTCTTGCCTCTGGCCTTTCTGATCTCACTTTTTTTTTTTTTTTTTTTGGTCCACAATGAAGCCTGAATGAATGATCTTTCTACACTTCAGTTTCTTCATTTAAAATAATCAAGGCAATACAATTTATTTCTCTGGATTATTGTAAATGGGATCATTTTTCTCTTCCTCCAGAAATTACTTATTGAGCTCCCACTGCAGGAATCAGTCTCCATTTTAGGCCCTGGGTAGACAGCAGCAAACAAGACAGACAGGTTTCCATCTCTCTTATGGAACTTTCATTCTAGTGAGAGAGACAGGCAGTAACTGCATAATCAAATATGTGATGCAATTTCAAGCAGTCATAATGCTTAGGAGAAAAACAGTGATGTATGTGAAGTGCTTAGCACCGTGCCTGGCACATACAGATGTTTAGCTAATGGTAGTTGTCATATTAACAGTGATTTATATTACCATGTTATTAGTCTCCCTAAAATCTTTCAATGATAATTATAATTATTGAGCATTTATTGAACACTTAATATGAACCAATCATTATGCTAAGCAGTTTAATCTCACAGCAACCCTATGAGTTGGGTAGGATGATTTTCCCCACTTTAGCTGTGGATGCTGAAGCACAGTCCCTCATTGTCTTCCAGGAAACGTCCAAACTCCTTACTCGGGCTTTTCGTGATTTGGTTCTGCGTGTCTCTGTGGCCTCTTGTCTTGCTGACCACTCTGTCTGCTGCCTTTTTATCCTCGTTTTTCTCTTTCTTTTCTTTCTTTTCTCTTTCCTTCCCTTCCTTTCCTTACTTTTCTTCCCTTCCTTCCCCTCCCCTCCCCTCCCCTCCCCTCCCCTTCCCTTCCCTTCCCTTTCTGCCTCAGCCTCCCATGTAGTTGGGATTACAGGGGTGTGCCACCACGCCTGGCTAATTTTTTGTATTTTTAGTTTCACTATGTTGGTCAGGCTGGTCTCAAACTCCTGACCTCAAATGATCTGCCACCTCAGTCTCCCAAGTGCTGGGATTACAGGCATGAGCCACCACATGGGGGCTTAACCCCCATTTTTCTTTTCTTTTTTCTTTTTTTTTCTTTCCTTTTTTTTTTTTTTTGAGACGGAGTCTCACTCTGTTGCCCAGCCTGGAGTGTAGTGGTGTGATCTTGGCTCACTGCGACTTCCGCCTCTCAGGTTCAAGTGATTCTCCCACCTCAGCCTCCCAAGTAGCTGAGATTATAGGCGCCTGCCACCACACCTGGCAAATTTTTGTATTTTTAGTAGAAACGGGGTTTCACCATGTTGGCCAGGCTGGTCTTGAACTCCTGACCGCAAGTGATCCGCCCGCCTCAGCCTCCCGAAGTGCTGGGATTACAGGCGTGAGCCACTGCACCTGGCTGAAAAATGATTTTAATTGTTAACAAGTTTTGCTTTATATTCACCTTTTGAGATCATCAGGAGAGAGCATCCATTCAACCAGAGAATCAGAAGCTAAATAAAAGGAAAAATAAAAAAAGGGCCAGGTGTAGTGGCTCATACCTGTAATCCCAGCCCTTTGGGAGGCTTAGGCGGGTGGATCACCTGAGGTCAGGAGTTGGAGACCAACCTGACCAACGTGGTGAAACCCCATCTCTACTAAAAATACAAGAATTAGCCAGGTGTAGTGGCACATGCCTGTAGTCTCAGCTACATGGGAGGCTGAGGCAGGAGAATTGCTTGAGCCCCAGAGGTGGAGGTTGCAGTGAGTGAGCCAAGATTGCACCACTACACTCTAGCCTGGGCAACAGAGCAAGACTCCAACTCAAAAAAAAAAAAAAAAAAAAAAAAAAATCCTGGTGGCCCAGGTGAAAAGGGGAAACATGATAAAAATGTTATATTTCTGGTTAGCTAACATGGAGCACTAGGTGGGAAGAGTCGAGTAGTAAAGCAAGCTGGGTCCTGTTGTTCTCTTTCCAAAAGCAAATTTGTCATGGGTTTGAGCTTGGTGAAAAGTGGTAAGTTAGTTGGCTGGGGAGAAGTTTAAGTTGAAAGGAGATGTGCTTCTCAGGGTTGGTGGATGTCTAAGCCAGGCTAAGGATCCTAGAAGCGCCCTAAACTGAATTTAAAACTTGATAAGCCTCCAATCCATCTCCCCACACTGCAGCCAGCTGAGCAGGTGGCTCCCACTGCACCCACAAGAACGTGCTCCCTTGGTGAGACATACAAGCCCTGCTTGGTCCAGCCTCTGTTGAGTCCTTAGCCTCATCTCTTACTTCTTATTTCAACTTCCAGCCAGGAGGACCCCTGGGAAACTTATATTTCCCAGGTTTCCTTCCTCTAGCCTTTTTTTTTTTTTGAGATGGAGTCTCACTCTGTCACCCAGGGTGGAGTGCAGTGGCATGATCTTGGTTCACCGCAGCTTTCACCTCCTGGGTTCAACCAATCCTCCCACCTCAGCCTCCTGAATATCTGGGATTACAGGTGCCCACCACCACACCTAGCTACTTTTTTTTTTTTTTTTAGTAGAGGCAGGGTTTCACTATGTTGCCCAGACTGGTCTTGAACTCCTGACCCCAAGTGATCTGCCTGTCTCGGCCTCCTCTCCTCTTTGCTCCCTCCCCCTCCCCCTCCCCCTCCCCCCTTCCCCCCTCCCCCTCCCCCTTCCCCCCTCCCCCTTCCCCCCTCCCCCTCCCCTTCCCCCCCTCCCCCTCCCCCCTCCCCCTCCCCCCTCCCCCTCCCCCCTCCCCCCTCCCCCTCCCCCTTTCCCCCCTCCCCCTCCCCCCTTACCCCCTCCCCCTCCCCCCTTCCCCCCTCCCCCTCCCCTTCCCCCCTCCCCCTCCCCCTTCCCCCTTCCCCTCCCCCATCCACCTCCCCTCTGCCTCCCCTCCCCCTCCTCTACCCTTCCTCTCTTTCTTTTCTTGATGGAATCTTGCTCTGTTACCCAGGCTGGAGTGCAATGGCGTGATCTCGGCTCACGCCCTCCTCCACCTCCCAGGTTCAATCAATTCTCCTGCCTCAGCTGCTTGAGTAGCCGGGATTACAGGTGTGTGCCATCATGCCCAGCTAATTTTTTTATTTTTAGTAGAGAGAAGTTTTGCCATGTTGTCCAGGCTGGTTTCAAACTCCTGACCTCAGGTGATCCTCCCACCTAGGCCTCCCAGAGTGCTGGGATTATAGGTGTGAGCCACTGCGCCCAGCTGAATTTTTTCATTTCTAAGTTGCTAAGTGCTGCCCTTCCTGCCTCCCTGTGTCTGCGTTGCTCCCTCTTGAATACCCTCCTTGTTCTCCCCTTTTCTGGCTCACACTCTTCCTTCAAGGTCAATGCCAGGGAGGTATCAGTCTCTCCGGGCCAGGCTCTCACCGCCTGTCCTGCACCGCGATTCGCACCATACTTTATCATTGGCACTTGTCTCATTTGCTGCTATCCCTCTAGTTCTATAAGCAGCCTGAGGGCAGAGATCCTTGACTGCAGAGGGATACCCGACACGTACGTCAGTGCCTGGCACCTTGCATGTGATCAATAATAGAATTAAAAAAAAATGAGTAGAACATACATATTCCAATACAGGTTCTCAAACAAAAGGTCTCTCTGAGCTGAACCAGGTGATGTGAAACCCTATTCTACCCTGTTTTTTGCATAGTGACTGATGAATTAGGAGGATATTTGCATGAAAAAATTCAGCCCAAGGACACAGAGCTGGTAAAAAGCTGTCAGTGCCTTGAGTTCCTCTGGTACTCAGCCTTCAGGCCAAAACCCTCTGATATCAGTAGGTCCCGACAACAATGCATTTCTATGTAGCTCTTATGTCTGTCATCAACACACAGCTGCTGTTTTGCTGTGGGAGGCGGGGCACCATCACTTCTGATGGAGGCGGTCTTTGGCAGATGTAAGGTGGCTGGCTGGCTACACAGTGTGGTCTCAGCCACACTGAGAAGATAATGTATTATATTCTGGTGAGGCCCTGGGGATCACATACTACAGTGTATTTATAGAGAAATCGGGTTGTCCCTCAAAACTCAAATAACTCTAGTTAGTGATATTGCAGATATTGGACATAAATATAATGTATATAATACTATAGTATGTAATTGGGATCCAATAGATCAAATATCTACTGGAGTGTATGCTTTCAATTCTTTTAGATGTATACCCAGACGTGGAATTGTGTGTGATCGGGGCCACATACTATAGTACTGTATATATTATATTCACTTTTAATATCTGCCATATCACCACTAGAGTTTGAGTTTTGGGGGACAAGTAGATTTCCCTATAAAAACTATTTCCCTTTCTTTTAAAATTGAGATATAATTCACAGATCATAAAAGTCACCCTTTAAAATTTTTTTTTATTTTGAGACAGAGTCTCACTTTGTTGCCCAGGCTGGAGTGCAGTGGTGCAATCTCAGCTCACTGCAACCTCCGCCTCCCGGGTTCAAGCAGTTCTCCTGCCTCAGCCTCCAGAGCAGCTGGGACTATGGATGCCCACCATGTGCTCGGCTAATTTTTGTATTTTTAGGAGAGACAGGGATTCACCATGTTGGCCAGGCTGGTCTTGAACTCCTGACCTCAGATGATCCACCCGCCTTGGCCTCCCAAAGTGCTGGGATTACAGATGTGAGCCACTGCACTCAACCAAAAATCACCCCTTTAAAGTGGTTTTTAGAATATTCACAAAGTTGCACAGCCATCATCACTACTGTAGAACATTTTTTGTCACCACAAGAACTGATCTATTAATAAGTGAAAAAAAGCAGGGCACAGAGTAGCATGTTCCCATTTATGTGTGTGTGTGTGTGGGAAAGAATATATAGATGTATATGTTTGAAAAAGCACATAATATACCTCTTTCCTACATTGTGTCTTCACCAGTTGTCCCTCTGCTTAGAAATTTCTTCCCACCCTCCCTATTTGTGTAGTTAATTCTCATTCATTTTTAAGACCCATCTCAGAGGCTGGGTATGGTGGCTCATGCCTATAGTCCCAGCACTTTGGAAGGCCAAGGTTGGAGGATTGCTTGAGCCCAGGAGTTCAAGACCAGCCTGGGCAACATAGTGAGACCCTGTCTCTAAAAAAAAATTTAACTGGGTATGGTGGTATGTGACTGTAGTCACTGGAGCCCGGGAGGTCGAGGCTGTGTAATCTGTGATCATGCCACTGTGCTCCGGCCTGGGCAACACAGCAAGACCCGTTCTCAAAAAATAAGACTCCTCTCAGATGTCCCCTTATCCAAGAAGCCTTCCTTGATATGTGCCCCTCTTCCCTTGCTTGTTATATTAATAACAATAACAATACCAGCTGACATTTCAGAAGAGGTTTCTTTGTGCCAGGCACTGTGCTGACTGCATCACGTACTTATTCTTTACCAGGAATCTGGGAGGGTGGCCCTTTAAATACTTGCATTTTGCAGATGAGGACAGCAAAGCTTGGAGAGAGAATGTGATTTTTCCAAGTGACTGTATAGGATGAAAGCCTCTTTGTCGCTGAAACTTCAACTCTTAATTATGATACTCTAAGTCTTCCACAGATGTTTGGCGTCTACAACTTCCTCTCTGGGTTATGGCCGTTCATGGTGTTATTTTTTCAATTGCCTTATAATTATTCTTTTTTATTGTGGTAATGTACACATAAAACTTACCATCTTAACAATTTTTGAGTGTACAGCTCAGTGGCATTAAGTATATTCATCTTGTGCAATCATCTCTACCATTTATCTCCAGAACACTTTTCATCTCGCAAAACTGAAACTCTATATCCATTAAGCACTGGCTCTTCATTTCCTCCTCCCTCCACTCCCTGGCAACCACCTTTTTTTTTTTTTTGAGACGGAGTTTCACTCTTGTTGCCCAGGCTGGAGTGCAATGGCGTGATCTTGGCTCACCGCAACCTTAGTATATATAAAGAACTCCTACAACTCAATAACAACAACATAACCAGTTTTAAAAGGGGCCGAAGACTTGAAAACACGTTTCTCCAAAGAAGATAAACAAATCTCAATGTGTAATGAAGTGGTATTTCATTGTGCTTTTCATTTGCATTTCCCTAATGATTGAGCATCTTTTCATGTGCTTTTGGCCATTTGTTTATCTTTCTTGGCTTTCCATTCAATTTCAATGTCTCTTTTATGACAGTACCGTGCTGTCTTGATTGCTGTGGCTTTGGACTAAGTTTTGAAATTAGGAAATGTGAGACCTTAAACTCTGTTCTTTTACAAGATTGTTTTGACTTTTCAGGGTTCCTTAAGTTTTCATGTGATTTTTTTCTTATGAATGATTTTTTTATGAATGATTTTTTAATGAATGATTTTTAAAATTATGAATGATTTTTTATTATGAATATTTCTATTTCTGTAAAAAATACTCTTGGGATTTTGATAGAGATTGCAGTGAATCTGTAGATCACTTTGAATGATATTTATGTCTTAACAATGTAAAGTCTTCCAATCCATGAACATGGGACATCTTTCCATTTATTGCTGTCTTCTTCCTTCATGTTGTTTTATTTTTTTTTTTTTGGGGGGACAGGATCTCACTGTGTCACCCAGGCCAGAGTGCAGTGGCATGATCATGGCTCACTGCAACCTCAGACTTCCAAGTTCAAACAATCCTCCTACCTCAGCATCCCAAGCAGGTGGGACTACAGGCGCATGCCACCACACTTGGCTATTTTTTTTTGTTTTTATAGAGACAGGATTTTGCCATGTTGCCTAGGCTGGTCTTGAACTCCTGGACTCAAGTGATCAGCCTGCCTTGGCCTCCCAAAGTGCTGGGATTACAGGTGTGAGCCACCGTACCTTGCCCTGTTTCTTTTTCTTAAATTTATTTTTTGTGAGTTCATAGTAGGTGTATCTTCATGTTGTTTTATAATTGTGTATACATATGTTCTACTTCTAAAACTGTGCTGCCCAGTACAGTAGCCACTAGCTACATATGACTATTGAACACTTGAAATGTGACTGGTCTGAATAAAGATGGCTGTAAGTGTAAAGTATATCCTGGATTTCAAAGGCTTAATAGGAAAATAATGTAAAATACCTCATTAATACTTTTTTGGTATTGATTACATGTGGAAATGATGACATTTCAGGTTAAATAAAGCATTATTAAATTATCTTGACCTGTTTCTTTTTACTTATTTTAATGTTGTTACTAAAAACTTCCAAATTACAAATGTGGCTTGTGTTATATTTCTATTGGACAGCCTTGCTTAAGACTGTGGCTTCCTTAGGGGTGTGGACTGTACCTTCTCTGTCTCTGTCTGTAGACCCCAGCACGTAGTTGCAGCGTGTTCCCTGAATATGTTCACATGAAGTGTTTGACTTCACTGTGATCTTGCTTCATCTAGCAGTTTTCTCTCTGCACAACGAGGCTGGGAAGAAATCAGTTTGTTTAGCTCAGAATCATTATTTGATTGATCCTGCCCTATTAGCTGTGGTGCAAATAGAGGTGGCCCCTTTTCCAAAGGCTGCAGGTTGAGGAAGGTGGATTGCAAATAGCAGAGGCAGAAACTCAGCACTACCATCCTCCATCCTTTATGGGCAGCTTGGAAACCCAGATGGTGGCCTCCGGAGAAATACCTAGAGGACAGATTTGCCTCCAGGAAGTGAATGGTTCTGGCTTTAACAAAGAGAATCTATTCCAGAGGAAGTCAGAGAGAAGGTTTTGTTCCTAAATATTGCCTCAGGTGCTCCCAGGAAAAAAACAAAACAAAACAATCCCCCAACCCCTGCCCAGAGAAGCAGCAGATGAGGAACATTGGCCAAGATATAACAGTTCTCATTCAATTATAATATCAAATAAAGAAGTAATAGGAACAGGGCATTTAGTGGTGGGCTTCTGATAATTTAAACCAGGCCTGAGTGAACAGAAAGATCAAAGTAACATTATCACAAGTTGAAAAGAAATGGCTATGAATTCTTTTTCCACTGAAGTTTTTTTCCCTTCTTAGTCCTTTTTGAGAGTTGATATTGACTTATATTTGACAAGTCTGGTAACCATTTATATTTACTATTAAAAGTATTTATAAAAAGTCAGGTACTATTTTCCCACTTAGGTTTTTTTAGTTTTTAAGTCTTAAATGTTATGTCAGGTCTTTGGATCTGCCCAACCTCCTGCCAAATGGAATGGGAATCCCTGGGTGACTAGGATCAAAGGAGAGAGAAGAAGCCAGTCAACCTTTTGGGCAAATATTTGCCTTGCCCCTGAGAGGGAGCGATTTGCTTTCCTTTTGTGTCCCTGCCCAAATCTCATGCCAAATTGTAATTCGCAAGTTGGAGGTGGGGTGTGGTGAGAGATGATTAGATCATGGGGGCAAATTTCCCCTTTGTGCTGTTCTCATGGTAGAATTCTCATGAGATCTGGTTGCTTTAAAAGTGTGTGGCAGGCAACTCTCCCTCTCTCTTCCTTTTGTTCTGGCCATGTGAAGATGTGCCTCCTTCCCTTCGCCTTCTGCCATGATTGTAAGTTCCCTGAGGCGTCCCCAGTCATGCTTCCTGTACGTCCTGTGGAACCATGAGCCAAGTAAACTTCTTTTCTTTATAAATTACTCATTCTCAAGCACTTCTTTATAGCAATATGAGAATGTATGAGAATGGATTAATACAGAAGGTATCCAGTGATTCAGTGGGTCTCATCTTCCTCAGGAATATTTTGGTTCCAAGGAATAGAAACCCACTTGGACTTGTTCAGGAAAAAAAACTTACTGAAAAGGTGTTGTGAGATATAAGGGAACTGTAAAGCATCATGGGATCAATCATTGCAAGCAGCCATGTTTCTTTGTCTCTCTGGGGATGCTTGTTTTTTGTGCCTCTCTCCTTCCATCCTGTGATTTTCTCTGCTAAGTAACTGCCTTGGTACTCTTTCTTTTTTCTCTCCCTTGATTTCAGCGTGACTTCGGCCTTCCATAGAGCCAACACCAGGCCTGACTTTCAGGGGCTCAGGACCCACTGCTCTGATAATCATTTCTGTCTCTTTGGAGTAGGAGTCAAAAATCTTAATTATTGGGTGGAAGGTCAGGGGCTTCACAACTCCTAGCAACTTAAAAATTGTGTAAGGCCTAAATTCCTAGTTTATTTTTCCCATCTTTTAATTAAACTTTTTAACTTTTTAAATGGACAAATGATAATTGTACATATTCGTGGGGTAGGTACCTAGTGATGTTGTGATACATATAACACATAGTGATCAGATGAGGGTAATTAGCATATCCATCATCTCAAACACTTATTATTTCTTTGGGAACATTCAATATCCTTCTTCTGGCTATTTTGAAACTATGAATATTTTATTGTCCACTATAGTCATCCTACAGTGATAAAGAATACTAGAACTTATTTTTTCCTATCTAGCCACCTAATTTTTGTACAAGTCCTTTAAGTAGAAGTAAAGTTTCATTGATAAGGTCCCTGCTGAGAGCTATGGGATACAGTGAGGTCTTTAGAAGTAGACCTTCTCTTGGTCGTGTTTACTCTTTGTTACTTCCCAACACCAATTTTTTTCCTCTTTCCTAACAGAACCCTAATTTTATTCACATATTCTCCCCAACCCCAGCTTTAAGGGTAGACCTAGGCCAGGGGTCAGCAAACTTTTTCAGAAAAAGACCAGAGAGTAAATATTTTAAGCTTTAGGAGTGAAGGCAAATGGTCTGTATCACAATGAAAGCAGTCATAGACAACTTGCAAATGAGTGTGTGGCTGTGTTCTGGTGGCACTTTATTTACAAAAACAGGCCAGTGGGTTACATCTGGTCTCTGGACTGTAGTTTGCTAACCCCATCGTAGGTTAATCTAAGCTAAGGTTTCTCAAGCTCAGTATTACATTTTGGACAGGATAATTCTTCATGGTGGGGCTGTCCTGGGCATTGTAGCATATTTAACAGCATCCCTGGCCTCTCTGCACTAGAGGCCAGTAGCACCCACTTCCTTCTCTCCCAGTTGCTACAAACAATAATGTCTCCAGGCATTGCTAACTATCCCTGGGTGGGGCATGTCCCTGGTGACTGTTAATGATTCAGACATAGTGACAAGACTCTAGCTGGCTTAAATAGACTAATGGAAAGGGCTCCGTGTCTGTTATTTCGGGAGAGGTTCTCTTAGACTTAGATTGAAACAGGAAAGCATTAGCAGCAAATGCCACTGACATCCATACGACCGTGCTGAAAATCAGACTCAGAGTGAAGTCTGAACCGTGGATGGCAGAGCAGAGAAACAGCAAGAACATGGGTTCTGGCTGGGTGCAGTGGCTCATGCTTATAATCCCAGCACTTTTGGAGGCGGAGGCAGGTGGATCACCTGAGGTCAGGAGTTTGAGACCAGACTGGCCAACATGGCAAACCCCCCGTCTCTACTCAAAATACAACAATTAGCCAGGCATAGTGGCACACGCCTGTCATCCCAGCTACTCTGGAGGCTGAGGCATAAGAATTGTTTGAACCTGGGAGGTGGAGGTTGCAGTGAGCCAAGATCGTGCCACTGCGTTCCAGCCTGGGTGACAGAGTAAGACTCTGTCTCAAAACAACCAACCAACCAACCAACCAACCAGCCTGGGTCCTTTGGAGCAGCTGAATCAACTGGACCTGAAACCCTCTTTGCATATGGGCTTTGGTGGGTGAGATGACACATTTTATTGTTTTTGATGGAGCTTCTTAAGGACACTCAGGGAGGGAATATATCAATGTGTTCGAAGGATTTCAGTATTTGAGCCTGCGGTATGGTTGTATTTGTAATGGCTGAATATCATTCTTAAGGCACACAGGACAGCAGGGGCTGTGATTAGGGGCAGAGTCCCTCAGCAAGGGTGTGGGTGGGGAGGCATGGATTCAGGTCTCCTGTTTCTGTTTCTTTTTGGCTTAATACAAGGCTTTGTGAATTTATCTTACTTCCTCACCCCATGTAAATGTGGTGGTACTTTACATATTGGGGTTGGAATTTTGTGTGGACTTGGGCAGCAGTATGTGTCTTTCAGAGGAACTTAGTCTGCCTGATAGGTTACAGAGAATTTTTTAAATGGTTATCTTCCTAGGAAGGAGATTTGACCAGAAAAACAGTGGCAGTGTTTGGTGTCAGGACCTAAATTGCAAATGTTGTAGCTGCAAAGATAACGGGAAACCAATTTCTATTCAATTCAAATCAGTTTCTCAGGATCATGCCCTTGATGCGTTTAAGACTCCTTGCTCTTCCCACTCTCCTTCACCTTCCTCCCCCACCAGCTCTTGGCTGATAATGAGATGGTAAAAATGCACATAGAACAAAATCGATAAAAAGCAAGCTTCTAAGAAGGTTTTCACAGCAAGCCATTGAGTGGTGATAGAAGTGCTGTTGGACTTGGGCTGAGAGGGCCCTGTCTTCAGAACCTGGCTCTGAGCTGGCAGGTCAGTTCACTTTGCTAAGCCTCAGTTTACCCATCTGTGGGAATGGGTAGAATGATATGCACCTACCTGCATCCTCTTGATGATAGAATGAGATAACATATGTGAAAGAGTTAAATGAGGCAGAGAATGAGAGGAGAGCCACTTAAACAGAGCAAGGTTGTTCTCAGTGGATATTTTAGGCCTGTATTCTTTTCCCTGTCACTTTTGGGGGTACCTGGTGACATCCTAATTCCTTTTCTACCCTGGATGTGTTTTGGTTGTGGTTGAGGTTTCCTTAATCTGGGCTGAGATGAACTGGATGAACCGGATGTACAGAACTGCAGCATTTGCTGGATATTGGTGAGGACATATGGCTCTAGGCAGCAGTCTCAGAGCCAGGTGGTCAGGGGCTCCTCTAGGCACTTTTCTGTCTCACAGGCAACTGCTGGCAGTTTAGTGGACTCACAATTCCACATGGCTGGGGAGGCCTCACAATCATGGCAAAAGACCAAGGAGAAGCCAAGTCATATCTTACATGGCAGCAGGTAAGAGAGCGTGTGCAGGGGAACTGCCCATTATAACCATCAGATCTCGTGAGACTTATTCACTATCATGAGAAGGGCATGGGAAAACCCACCGCCATGATTCAATTACCTCCCACTGGGTCCTTCCCATGACATGGGGGGATTATGGGAGCGACAATTCAAGATGAAATTTGGGTGGGGACACAGCCAAACCATATCACCCCCCTGCCAGTGGCTTCCCACTGTATCTAGAATAGCATTCAACATTTCCTACTGTCTGATGGGAAATGTTCTGTCCTGCTCCCTCCACAGTGGTCAAATTCTCATTTTTCAGGTCTTCACTTAAAATTAACTCTGACCTATTTAAGCAAGTGCCTCCCATCCCCATTGTCTTCATAGTGTTTACAACTGCCCATTATGTGCCTATTTGCGTGTTTGTTCATTCAGTGGCTGTCTCTTTTACTAGACTGTAAGCTTGGGGAGGGCAGGAACAGTGTCTGTCTTATTTACCACTCTTTCCTTGTGCCTGGCACATAGTAGGTGCTTTAGAAATAACTGGTTGAATGAATGAACGCCATCCGGTTCATGAAATCCCCAGTGATTCTTCACTTCATGCCTTTGGAGGGGGAGAAGGCTTCATCCAGGTGCTGTGAAGAGCTCTACAACTGGAGTATCATTACAGCAGGGAAAGAGGTAGGAGAACCTTGCAGGTAAATATGTGCATTGTGTGCCACACTCTGTGGGTTCAAATCTCAGCTCTGCCCTTTGTTACTGTGCACCCTTTAGCAAGTGACTTAACCTCTCTCTCACTCTGATTCCTCCTTTGTCAAACAGAGATGACATCAGTATCAGCCTATGAGGGTTAATTGAGGTGATGCTTGTGAAAGTCTTGGCAGGATGCCTGGCCCACTGGGTGTGCTGAGTGATAGTGGCTGTGATTATTCAATTAACATGTGTTGAACATTTCCATATCTGTGTGATATTACACCTTTTTTCTTTTTCTATTTTTTTGAAGTTAAAGCACCATTTATTCGACTCTCTGTTGAGCATCTGTATTGTACTCCACTCTGGGGATACAGAAATGAGCCCACAAACACAATCCCTATTCTCATGGGGCTTACATTTTGATGGGAAACACAGGCTCTGAACACACAGTTACAGGCGCAATAAATAATGAAAAGAACTAGGCTGGGCGCAGTGTCTCATACCTGTAAATCCCAGCACTTTGGGACGCCAAGATGGGTGAATTACCTGAGGTCAGGAGTTCAAGACCAGCCTGGCCAACATGGCAAAACCCCTGTCTCTACTCAAAATACAAAAACTAGCCAGGCATGGTGGCACACGCCTATAATTCCAGCTACGTGGGAGGCTGAGGCAGGAGAATCGCTTGAAACTGGGAGGCCGAGGTTGCAGTGGGCCAAGATTGCACCATTGCATACTCCAGCCTGGGCAACGCAGTGAGACTCAAAAAAAAAAAAAAAAAAAAAAAAAAAAGAGAACTAGAGTGTGAGGGGAGCAAATTCCAAGGGAAACAGAACTTGTGTGCATATGTGGGGGTGCGGGAGAGGTGTGGGTGAGAGAAATTCTACCCAAGAATGTAGATCTAAGCTACAGATTGGGCTAAAGGTAGAGTAAGATCCTTCCAGAAGATGGGACGGCAGCAGGAGGTCATGCTACACAGGAAACTTGTCCAAAAGCCCAGAGGCTGCAGATATATATTATGGCATATTTATGGCTAAAATGTATAAGTACATACATAGCTGAATAACCTGGTTTTGGAAAATACTTGGTTTTTCAGGGATCTTTCCAAAGAAGACCCTGAGAAAGGATTTGAATGCAAGAGTTTGTCTGTTTTGAGATAGGGTCTCTTTCTGTCACCCCAGCTGGAGTGCAGTGGCACAATCATGACTCACTGCAGCCTCAATCTCCTGGACTCTAGCAATCCTCCTATCTCATCCTCCCAAGTAGCTGAGACTACAGGTGTGCACCACCATGCCTGCCTAATTTCAAAATTTTTTGTAGGGTTGGGGTTTTCCCATGTTGTCCAGGCTGGTCTCAAACTACTGGGCTCCAGCAATGTGCCTGCCTTGGCCTCTCAAAGTGCTAGATTACAGTAGTGAGCCACCATGCCTGGCCATCAAGAGTTTTATCTAAGAAGCGATCCTGAATAGTAGTTTAGGAACAAGGGACTGAGACAGGGATGAGAAGGAGCAAGGAAAGGGAGAGTTTATTAATGACTGTGGGCAACTGGGTAACTCTGGGAGCCAGTGTCAACATGCACCTGTTATCTCACCCAAAGGGTGAGGGAGCTGGGGTGTCTATACTCCCTCTTTCATCAATCATTGTTTGAGGCCTGCTCCCAGAGGACATTGATTCCCTGGCACTTCCATCCTGCCATGTGTAACAAAGTGGGCTCCAATTGCCAGTGAAAGCCATCAGACAAATGAAAGCAGGTGCTGGCCATTGGAAGTTGGGCCAGTGTGGTAAAGGCAAGGGGATTGGGCGGGGCACCAATGCATCTGCTACACACCCCAACCCTCTTTGATGCTTAAAGCTGTTGGAGTGGGCCAAGATCAGTTTGTGAAGTCTCTTATGAGCTGGTGTGAAAGATTTTGGACTCTATCCCTTGGGGAGCCAAAGCAGAAGTGAGGTGTCATCAGACCTGCAACTTAGAAAGATCACTCTGGTCACCGGGTGGAGAATGAAATGTTGTGGCCAGAGTGAACACTGATGGAGCATTTGGGAAGCAAATGCAGCTCTCCAGACAAGAGATGGTGGTGGCTTAGAGCAGGTGGGTTGGGGATAGAGGGAAGGGAATAAGTTGGAGAGAGGTTTAGGAGACAGAATAGACTAGATTTAGTAGAAGTCTGCATCTGGGGGAGGCAGCAACTCTTTTCCATGATGTCTTCCTTATGCTAAATTAGATGCAGGTGTCCCTGAGACTTGGCAAGTGGGGCTGTAATTTGCCTGTGCTCCCTGCTGCCACCCCTTACCTGATAAAGCTCTGTCATCTGCTGCAGTCTCACTGCCCACTCTTCACAGTACCTTCCAGGCTGCTGGGGCCAGCATAAAATAAATAGCCCCTACTTCCCTCCTTGCCAGCTTTCCTTCTGCCTTGCCCACCCTGCTGTGCCTAGCAAGGGTTGGCTCCAAGTGCCAGCTTTTGAACCAGCATTATTGTCAAGGAATGTGCAAGCAGCCGGGCCAGGGAGCAAGGGGCGGGGATGAGCATTCCATTTGCCATCTGTGGCTCAAGTGAGAGCTGTGCTGATGAGAGCCAGGGCCATTCCTGTGTGATGCAGAGAAATGCACTTCAGCTGAGCTGGCAATGGAAAAATCCTCTGTAGTCTCACATGTATGTCCCACGGGGTCACTGTGTTCTTTGACAGTAGGGCTGGGAGGGCAAGTCTGGAGATGAGAGGCTGGTGGTGAGGTGTGTGGAGGTCTGTTTTATTCTCAAATCCAGTTCCTCTGCTAAGCCCTGATGGGCACAGAATGCTACCATGTGGGGTGTGTAGCTGCAGAATGGTGCTAGCCCTTGCTAAGCATACCATTGTTGTTGAAAGTCATGCTATTAGCTATTTTCAACCATAAACATTTTATCTGGCATTCAGATCTTAAGACTGTCAGAATCTGAAGGGATTAGGCTGGGCGCAGTGGCTCACGCCTGTAACCCCAGCACTTTGGAAGGCCAAGATGGGTGGATCAATTGATATCAGGAGTTTGAGACCAGCCTGGCCAACATGATGAAACCCCATCTCTACCAAAAACACAGCCATTGCTGTGGCATGAACCTGTAGTCCCAGCTACTCTGGATGCTGAGGCAGGAGAATGGCTTGAACCAGGGAGGCGGAGCTTGCAGTGAGCCAAGATTACACTACTGCGCTTCAGCCTGGGTGACAGAGGGAGACTCTCTATCAAAAAAAAAAAAAAAAATTGAAGGATTATCCAACAAATAATTATCTCTGGCAAATTGGAAAATTCCTTTTTTTCTTCTGAATAAAGCTCACCCCCAAATGGTACTCTGATCATAAGGATGACAAGAGAGCTGTTGTTACCTCCAAGAGATGCCACCTTTGGCTTAGATAATTGGTCCAGAAATACACTTGCAGACCCACGATGGACCAATTAGAATGCTTCCCTGGGAGTCTGGACTTAGAGCTGAGAGAAAAGTTACATAGTTTGTAGTGCCTGAAATTGTAACATGTAGAAAATGGTGAGTAGCTGTTTTTCTCCCATTAAGAGGGAGGAGAGAGAGAGAGAGAAAGAGAGAGAGAGAGAGAGAGAAAAGGAGAGAGAGAAAGAGAGAGAAAAAAAAAAGGAGAAGGAGGAGCAGGAAAGACATAGAGATTGTTCCTAAGGCTCAGCTGTTTTCTGCTCTTTTTACTGATACATAATAGTTGTACATGTTTATGATGTACATGTGATATTTTAATATAAGCGCACAATATATGACAAATCTGAGTAACTGGGATATCTGCGACCTCAGACATTTATCATTTCTGTATGTTGGGAACATTTTAAATCTTCTGGCGATTTTGAAATATACTATTTTCTATTCTTTCAATTCCATGAAACACTTCAATATTCTTTTTTTTTTTTTGAGGAGTCTCACTCTGTCACCCAGGCTGGAGTGCAATGGCATGGTCTTGGCTCACTGCAACCTCTGCCTCCCAGTTTCAAGCGATTCTCCCGCCTCAGCCTCCCTGTAGCTGGGACTACAGGCACGTGCCATCACACCTATCTAATTTTTGTATTTTTAGTAGAGATGGGGTTTCACTACATTGGCCAGGCTGGTCTCGAACTCCTGACCTCGTGATCCGCCCATCTCGGCCTCCCAAAGTGCTGGGATTACAGGCGTGAGCCACCGCACCTGGCTGAAACACTTCAATATTCTTATAATAAATCTGCCCTTCTTGCTTATGCTTGCTCAAGGTAAGCATCTTTTATGTGGATGGAGGACAAAAAGAAAGGTCTCTTTTCACAGACGGCCAACACTTCAGAATTCTTTGAAGGGCTAAAGAGAAAGTTTATCTCAACTCCTGATCTTGGAAATTCTTTTCGTGTTTACAGATTCTCCCTGCAGCGAGTACCCCCTGGGAAGTGTAGGCCCAGTGGTCAATGATAATTTTTAAAAGGAGGGCTGGAAGGCTAGGTGCAGTAGCTCACGCCTGTAATCCCAGCACTTTGGGAGGCCAAGGCAGGCGGATCACTTGTCAGGAGTTTGAGACAAGCCTGGTCAACATGGTGAAACCCCGTCTCTGTTAAACATACAAAAATTAGCTGATGGTGGCGAGTACCTGTAATCCCAGCTACTCGGGAGGCTCAGACAGGAGAATCACTTGAACCTGCGAGGTGGAGGTTGCAGTGAGCTGAGATGGCACCACTGCACTCCAGCCTGGGCAACAGAGCGAGACTCTTTCTCAAAAAAAAAAAAAAAAAAAAAGGGCTGGAAGAACCTCAATTAAATTAATGGGCTAATCTTAGACATTCAGAGAACTCTCAGAACCCCCAAAGTGTCTACATTTTGGGGAGCATGATGTTTCTGTTTCTCTTCCCATCCTCTAAGTGTCCAGGGCCCGTTGTGGGTTTCCTCCTCTTCTCTACCTACCTTTATTCCCTAGTGAGTCTTATCCATCCCTGTGGCTCTAATTCTGTCCCTAGGTTGATGACTGACACCCAAATTGATAAGTCCAGCCAGAACTTCTCCCCTAGTCTCAGGGCTTATACACCCGGTGACCTATTCAGCATTTCTTCTTGGGTGTCTAATGGGCATCTCACACATTGCATGACCTGAACCAGATTCTTAATCTACCTCCTACACCTGCACTTCCTCAAGTGCTCTTCATCTCTGAAAATGGCTCCACTCCTCACACAATTGCTCATGCTGGTTCTTGACTTCTCGCCTTGACTCATGACACACATCCAGTTCATTAGCAAATCCTCTCTGCTCTGGCTTCAAGAGATCTCATATCTCACCACTTATCACCATCCTCACTGTTTCCACCCTAGCCCACGTCACTGCTGCCTCTTGCCTGGACTTTCACAGCAGCCTCCTGACTAGTCTCCTTGCCTCTGCCCTGGCCTGCCTACAATCTATTCCCACAAAGCAGCCAGAGAGTTACTTGCCTCTGTGTGTACATTTGTGATTTGAATGGCTTATTTTTTTTTTTTTAAGTTGAGACAAGGTCTCACTCTGTCACCCAGGCAGGAGTGCAGCGGCTTGATCACGGCTCACTGCAGCCTTGACCTCCCCAGCTCAAGCAATCCTTCCACCTCAGCCTCCTGAATAGCTGGGACTACAGATACGTGCCACCATACCCAACTAATTTTTTTATTTTTTGTAGAAACAGGATCTTGCTTTGTTGCCCAGGCTGGTCTCAAATTCCTGGGCTCAAGCAATCTATCCACCTTGGCCTCACAAAGTGCCAGGATTACAGGGGTGAGTTACCACCTTCAGCCTCCTTTAATTTTTTTAAGCAACTTTATTAGATATAATTTACCATGCAGTTCACCCATTTAGAGTGTACAACTTAATAGTTTTAAATATGTTCAGAAGAATTATGGAAACATAATCTAATTTTAGGACATTTTTATTACCCTAAAATCAAGCCTGGGCACAGTGGCAGTCACTCTCCTCTCCCTACTGCAGCACCCCCACCCCAGCCCCTGGCAACCACCAGTCTACTTTCTGTGTCTGCAGATTTGCCTATTCTGATTATTTCATATAAATGGAATCATATATCATGTGACATTTTGTGAAATTTTTTTTTCTGGCTTCTTTCACTGAGTATCATGTTCTCAAGGTTTATACACATTGTAGCATGTATCAATACTTCATTCTTTTTTTTATGACTGAGTAATATTCCACTTTATGGATAGTGGATAGTGGATAGATCACATTTTGTTGATCTGTTCATCAGTTGATAAACATCTGGGTTGTTTCCACTTTTTGGCTATTACAAATAGGGCTACCGTGAACATTTTAGATAGCAGGGCAAAGTGTGTCACTCCTGTGCTCAAATGCTCCCATGTTTTCTAAACTTAGAAGAAAATTGCAAGCTCTTACCATGGTCTGGGAGGCCTCACCTGACCTGGCTCCTGCCTCCCTCTATGACCAGCCCCCTTCCCACTCACTGTTTATCTCTGGCTCCCTCTTCTCCAGCTACAGAGGCCTCCTTGCTCTACCTTGGAGTGCTCATTTTCAGACATTCCCAGAATTCTCTTCCTCACATCTCTAACATCTCTAATCAAATATCACCTCTTCAGAGAGGCCCCCTCCTTGCTCATTGCTCATCTTGCTTTCTTATTCTTCATTGGGTTTTCCATAAGTGACTGTATTAGTCTCACTTTGCTCTAAAGAAATACCTGAGACTGGGTAATTTATGAAGGAAAGAGGTGTAATTGGCTCACAGTTCTGCAGGCTGTAGAGGAATCATAGTGGCTTCTGCTTTTGGAGAGGCCTCAGGAGACTTACAATCATGGTGGAAGGCGAAGGGGAAGCAGGCGTGTCTTACATGGCCCAAGCAGGAAGAAGGGGGTGCCGGGGGGAGTTGCTACATACTTCTAAACAACCAGATCTTGTGAGAACTCACTCACTATACAGAATCAAGGGGGATGGTACTAAACCATTCATGAGAACTCTACCCCTATAATCCAATCACCTCCTACTAGGTTCCTGCCTCCAGTACTGGGGATTAACATTAATCTAACTGAACGTTAGATTTGGGTGGGGACACAGATCCAAATCATATCAGTGATGCCATGTCACTTATGTGTTTGTCTTTTTGTTTCTCCTCCTAGGAGGTAAACTAGATGCTAGTTGGGACTTTTCCACTGCTGTATCCTTTGTGCTTGACACGATGCTTGGTACGTTTTAGGAGCTCAGCAAATATTTGTTGAATAAATAAATGAATGAATGAAAACACTGCACCTAGTAGGTCATCTACATAATTCCCTTTACATGACAGATGAGAAACAGACTCAGGGAGGGGAAGGATCTGTTCAAGTGCGTGTGAGTAGTTGCTTAGGTCTCCTGGTCCCAGAATCTGTGTTTGTTCTTTAAAACACCCCACCCCTAGACATTTGGATGCCTGGTAGTTTATATGCTAATGTAGTCACTTTGCCTTGGAAAATTGTCTTCCTGCTAAACCAACAAGACCAAACCCTTCAGATTGGGCATCTCTCACATCTTCCTCACCTCTCCAGCTACCTCTCCCATGGTTTCCCAACATATCCTACCCTGCAGCCTCTCTGAATGACTTGCAGTTCCTTGAGCACTGGTTGTACCCTCAAACCTCTGTGCCTTTACCCATACTGCTCCCTCTGTCCAAGCACTCTTCTCTTAACCACCTTCTAGAAATGATCAACTTGGACTCATTTTCATGATGGAATTGGACTTCAAGTCCTCTAGGAAGTCTTTCCTGCCATGCCCTTCCAGCCAGATTCAGGGAGAAGCCTCTCCACTGTGTTCCCAAGGCCCCTGTGATAGCCACATCACTCTACCGGGATTGACTGAGTCTCCTCTAGGTTATAGGTTCCATGCATCTACAGTGATAGGGATCATGCTTATCATGCTCAAGGCTGTATCCCCATCCCCCTGCCCAGTGCCTGGAACATGGAAGGTGCTCCCCAACCATGGGTTTAGGTAAGTTTCTTTGCTTAGACTGAGCTAAAGTGGGTGCACCTGACACTGTAGTGCCATACCCGAACCCTCTTAACTTTCAGTGGGCTCTGGCTGACTTCCAATTACTAGTATCTGTGTCTGTGCCAGAACTTCCAAAAGTCAATCTGCTCATGAGTAGCAGGCCAGAGTGTCAAAGAACTAACACCCTCTGCTTCAGAAGCCCCCCTTTACCAGTGATTTTTTGGAAGTTGGTGTATAAATATCCCAGCTCCCTCACTAGGTTATTAGGTGGGTTATTTCAGCTGAGACCTGAGGGATTAGGAGGAGGGAACATGTATGTCTTTTCCTTTTCCCGAGAGTTTCCTCAAGGGATTAATGTCTGCGGTAGCTGGCTTGGTAGTATACCCTTTATTTGCTATGTCTTATCTACCTCTGTACTAGTGTTTTCTCCACATTTTTTTTTTTGAGATAATCTCACTCTGTTGCCCAGGCTGGAGTACAGTGGCACAATCTCAGCTTGTTGCCACCTCTGCCTCCCAGGTTCAAGCGATTCTCCTGCCTCAGCCTCTTGAGTAGCTGGGATTACAGCGCACACACCACCACACCCGGCTAACTTTTGTATTTTTAGTAGAGACAGGGTTTCACCATGTTGGCCAGGCTGGTCTCGAACTCGTGACCTCAGGTGATCTGCCTGCCTCAGCCTCCCAAAGTGCTGGGATTACAGGCGTGAGCCACCATGCCCAGCCTCCACTTTTTAAACATACCACTTTCACCCAGTTGCTTGTCCAATGCAGTGGAATTGTCAGAACACCAACAGCCTAGCCAAAGGCCCCCCCCTTTTTTTTAATGACATCACCACAACATCAGCTTGAATGTATCAGCCAACCAAACAAACTCATAAAGCCAATTAGTTATATTGACACACGATGTTTATGGGTTCCTACAGATCAATTCATAAATATTATAAATTGCAACAATTTCTAAATAATGCCCTGTGACTAATGGCTCTGGTTGTAGTGGATTTTATCACTTTGTTGAGTACCTAATTGTCCTCAGCCTCACTGAGTGTTTCTGTGACCTCCAGCAACATGACGGTGACTCAGAGTCTAGCAGCTTCAAGGTCAAAGAGCCTGCATTTCTAGCTTCTGTAGAGGGAAACGGGACCCCGACATTTCACTTTTGAAACTAACTCATGGCCCAGTGTTTTTAAAATATTTGTTTTGGTAGTGGAAAGCTGTCCTCTACTGAATTAGGAAATATTATTTATTCTGACTTTTACCTGTGGTTTCAGAAGCCAATTCATTCATTCAGCAAATTTCTATGGAGCACTTTCTATGTACCCAACACTGTGCTGGGTACTGGGAATATAGTGATGTGTTGGTCAGGATAGGCTGGGATAGGGATACAGTAACAAGTTAACTTCAAAAATCCTAGACATTTAGTACAACTAAAGTTTTGTTTGTTTGCGTGTTCGTTGTTGTTTTCTCATTTACGCTATACATCCAGTGTAGGTCAGGAGAGCTCAGGGTCGCTCAGGGACCCGGGCTGATAAAACATCCATCACTGCAGCAGGAGAATTGATAAATTGGTGAGTTGCCATGCCAACTTTTCCATGCTTCAGCCCCAAAGTGACACATATCAGCCCATGAATTAATCACATGGCCCCAATTAACTGCTGTCCTTGGAGAGCTTGCATTGTAGCTTTCTCTGTAGAAGGCAGGGATCAAATAAATTATTACATAAGTAATTATTAAATAATAATTGGAGAGAAGTCTACAAAAGAGAACTCAGGGTCTCATGAGAGTGTAAACCAGGAGACACAATGCCTTCTGCGTGGTCTGGGATGGCCTCCTTAGGGAAGGGTTATTTCGGAAGAGACCTGAAGGGATGCATAGGGGCCGGTCAGGTAAACAGAGGAAACGAGGCACCCAGCTCACAGATAGATCACAGCAGGTTCTACTTTCTTTTCTTTTAATTTCAATTTTTTATTTATTTGAGTTGGAATCTCTCTCTGTCTCCAGGCTGGAGTGCAGTCACGCGATCTCAGCTCACTGTAACCTCCTCCCCCCGAGTTCAAGCGATTCTCCTGCCTCAGCCTCCCAAGTAGCTGGGACGACAGGCGCGTGTCACCACACCCTGCTAATTTTTGTGTTTTTAGTAGAGACGGGGTTTCACCATGCTGGCCAGGATGGTCTCAATCTCTTGACCTTGTGATCCCCTGGTCTCGGCCTCCCAGAGTGCTGGGATTACAGGCATGAGTCACCATGCCTGGCCACAGGTTCTACTTTCAAAGAACTTACGGTGGAGTCTGAGAAACAAGAAATGCATGGAAATAGCAATAATGCCAGTTAGTCAACAGTGACAGCTTAGACGGTTGAGCAGGTGCTGTGGCCAGTACCTTCTGGGCACTATCTCATTGAATCCAATTTCACAACAGGCTTAGAAACCGCTGCTCAGCAAGTGTCTGGGCAGGACTGGAACTTGTGTGAGCACCTGAAGTTCTTGCTTCTTACCATTGTGTGCTGCTCCCTCTAGAGTGGCTGCTCAGTGACTGGCCGGCTTAGCTCAGGGGCTCAGTGACTACCAGAGTATAAGGCAAAGATCATTTGCTTTAAGGCTGATCTTTCTCTGCCTTGCGAGTGAGTAACTGAATCTCCCTGGACCTCAGTTCATCATTAAAACGAGAGCGTTTGGCAGATCAGAGCTTTTCAAAATGTTTTAATGTAGTGGAATAGTTTTAAAAACTTAATGCAATATATAAAGCAGAAAGGATTGGTTAGTACTCCGGCGAGGAAGACCAAACCTCACCACTGCCTTTGGCAGTACCAGGGCCCCCTCTGGGGTGCCTGGCATATCCTAAATGTTCAATAAATCACTGGAGCAGCTAACGTTACTTTCAGCCGCCAAGGAGGCTGAGTGTTACCAGTATTATGATTAGCTGTGGCTATTTAAGGATAACACTGGACTCCTTTCATATCCTTTGTGGCAGGTAGAAAAGTGCCCGCACCCCATGTCCACATTTTTTTTTATTATACTTTAAGTTCTAGGGTACATGTGCACAACGTGCAAGTTTGTTACATAGATATACATGTGCCATGTTGGTTTGCTGCACCCATTAACTCGTCATTTACATTAGGTATTTCTCCTAATGCTATCCCTCCCGCAGGCCTGGTGTGTGATGTTCCCCACCCTGTGTCCGAGTGTTCTCATTGTTCAATTCCCACCTATGAGTGAGAACATGCGGTGTTTGGTTTTCTGTCCTTGTGACAGTTTGCTCAGAATGATGGTTTCTAGCTGCATCCATGTCCCTGCAAAGGACATGAACTCATCCTTTTTTATGGCTGTATATTATTCCATGGTGTATATGTGCCACATTTTCTTATCCAGTCTATCATTGGTGGAAATTTGGGTTGGTTCCAAGTCTTTGCTATTGTGAATAGTTCCCCAATAAACATACGTGTGCATGTGTCTTTATAGCAGCATGATTTATAATCCTTTGGGTGTATACCCAGTAATGGGATTGCTGGGTCAAATGGTAATTCTAATTCTAGATCCTTGAGGAATTGCCACACTGTCTTCCACAATGGTTGAACTAGTTTACAGTCCCACCAACAGTGTACAAGCGTTCCTATTTCTCCACATCCTCTCCAGCATCTGTTGTTTTCTGACTTTTTAATGATCGCCATTCTAACTGGTGTAAGATGGTATCTCATTGTGGTTTTGATTTGCATTTCTCTGATGCCATGTCCACATTTTAATCCTTTAAACCTGTGAATATGTTACCTTTCATGGCTAAAGGAATTTTTTTTTTTTTTTTTTCCAGACAGAGTCTTGCTCTGTTACCCAGGCTAGAGTGCAGTGGTACAATCTCAGTTCACTGCAACCTCTGCCTCCTGGGTTCAAGTGATTCTTGTGCCTCAGCCTCCCAAGTAGCGGGGATTACAGGCGTGCACCACCATGCCTGGCTAATTTTTGTATTTTTAGCAGAGATGGGGTTTCACCATGTTGGCCAGGCTGGTCTCAAACTCCTGGCTTCAAGTGATCTGCCCGCCTTGGCCTCCCAAAGTGCTGGGATTACAGGCGTAAGCCATCACGCTTAGCCAACAAAGAGGATTTTGAAGGTAAGATAAAGTTAAGGATCTTGAGTTACAGGAATTATACTGGATTATGTGGTGGGCCCAAGGTAATCTTAAGGGTCCTTAGAAGTGGGACAAGTGAGTCAGAGAAGGAGATATGATGATGGAAGCAGAGGTCAGAGAGACAGATGTGAGGAGGTTATGCTAGATTTGAAGATGGAGAAAGGAACCGACCAGACAAAACACGTGGGCTGCTTCTAGAAGCTAGAAAAGACGAGACAATGGATTTTTCCTTATCACCTCCAGAAGGAACAGAGCTCTGCTGATACCTTGATTTTGCCCTGTAAGACTCATTTTGGACTTCAGACCTCTAGAACTGTAAGATCATACATTTGAGTGTTTAAAATTTTTAAATTATATTATTATTATTTCTAGAGACAGGGTGTTGCTCTGTTGCCCAGGCCGGAGTGCAGGAGTGAGATCACAGCTCACTGCAGCCTTGAACTTCTGGGGTCAAGCAATCCTCCCACCTCAGCCTCCAGAGTAGCTGAGACTATGGGGATACACCACCATGCCTGCCTAATTTGAGTTTTCAAAAGCCACCAAGTTGTGGGACTTTGTTACAACAGCAATGGGGGAAACTCATAGGCCCTTGAGACAAGAATCTACCCTATACCACAAGTCACTTGTGTCCCTACTAATGACCGGATCATCAATTGAGGGCCGCCATGGCCAGCCACTATGCTGAGCATTTTACTTCTCTGATTTCACTGGACTTTCTAAACAGCCCTGTGAGTAGAGCCTGTCCCGTCCATTTAGTAAAAAGGAGGGGACCGGGGCTCTGAGAGGCTGTATCATCAGCTCAGGGTCACACAGGTAGAAAGCATGGTGCGTGGGGGCAGGACTTTGAAGCAAATCCAAATGTATATGGCTCTAAAATGATCACTTATCTCTTCTGCCTTCAGAAGACATTATTTTCGGAGGGTGCTGGGAAGGCATTTAGACCCCGAGCTTGCAGACAGTGCTTCCTGCAAAGTCAGACTCTGAACCCATCCTGGCTGGTGTGGGACACTGGTGTGTGTGGAAGGAGGGTGAAGTTTTGTACCATGTTTAATTTCATCTGAGCTTCCTCAGGAAGCTCAATTTTCTTCCCTAAAAATGGAGAGGAACAAACCTCCCCACTGCTCTTGAAATTTCTTCAGGAACAATGACTGAATCATTGTCTGTTCAACATGCAGAATTCTCTATATGAAAGGAGGAGACAGGGAGAACAGAATGACTGCGCCTAGCTGGAGCACAAAACCAGGCTTATTAGGCAATGGAACAAACGAATCTGGCTCTTATGAGTGTGGGGTCTTGCTGTGTGAATATTCATGGAGTTTGGAAGATCAGTGATTGAGCAAACAGATATAATTAAGACATATTAAAAACAAAAGTCACTATGCCCTTTTCAAATGTGCTTCGGTTGTTTCTTTTGGTAAGTGGGATTTAATATAATTCTTAACATTTGTTGATTGTTTCTAATTACCAAATCACAGATACTCATTTTGGAAATGCTGGAAAATACAGAAAAGGATCAAGAAGGACAGTCACGTTCAATCCTGCCAACCAGACCAATCATGGTCAACATTTTCGCCCCATCGAAGGAACCTTCGTGATCACTCAGGCTGACTCCTTCCCTGCTGGGGGAAACGGGCCCAGTTAAGAAGCTGTTTGCTGTCAGATCTCAGAGTAGAAAGCAGGAATCTCTGGTTTTTAATTTGCCACATCTCTTCCTTTCTTCTTGCTGCTCTTCCAGAACCCTTAAAAAAATAATCTCTGGAAGAAATCCCCCTGCGATCAACTTCTGCCTTTGGTGGCTTCAGGAGGTCTCCAGCTATTTTCCATCAGGGAAATTTGAGATTCCAGGTCTGAACCACATTGCTTCTTTCCTTGTCATCTTTCTCTTTCCCCTTCTTTTTTTTCTCTTCCTTTCCTTCCTTCTAATGGAGGTATACTGTACATAGTGCCTTTTAAATTTAACAATACACTAGGGGCATGTCATTACATGCCAACAAATGTAATTGTATATTATGACATCATTTATTTTTTTTTGAGACAGAGTCTCTCTGTCTGTCACTCCAGACTGGAGTGCAGTGGTGCAATCCCAGCTCACTGTGCAGTTTTGAATTCCTAGGCTCAAGTGATCCTCCCACCTCAACCTTCCAAGTAGCTGGGACTACAGACATACACCACTACACCTGGTTAATTTTTAAATTTTGTTGTGGTGACATCGTCTTGCTAGGTTGTCCAGTCTGGTCTAAAACTCCTGGCCTCAAGCAATCTGGCTGCCTTGGCCTCCCAAAGCTTTGGGATTATAGATGTGAGCCACTGCACCCCATTACATTATTTTTAATAACTGTATGTCCTGGCAAGTTACACCAGGATTTATGTAACATATATAATCCCCTTTTATAATCCCCTTCAGGTGGACATTTAGGTTGCCTCCAGTCTTTCACCATTTATTTTTATTTTTATTTATTTATTTATTTTTGAGATGGAGTCTCACTCTGTCACCAGGCTGCAGTGCAGTGGCGTGATCTCAGCTCACTGCAACTTCTGCCTCCCAAGTTCAAGTGATTCTCCTGCCCCCACCTCCGGAGTAGCTAGGACTACAGGCTTGTGCCACTATGCCCTGCTATTTTTTTGTATTTTTAGTAGAGATGGGGTTTCACTATGTTGGCCAGGATAGTCTTGATCTCTTGACCTCATGATCTGCCCACCTTGGCCTCCCAAAGTGCTGGGATTACAGGCATAAGCCACCGCACCTGGCCTCACTATTATTTTTTAAAGTGCTTTGATGAACATCCTTGCAACTAATTAATCATTAAGATACATTTTTAGAAGAGGCCTTGCTAGTCAAAGGGTCTGCCCATTTCAAGGTCTTGATGCTCACCCACAGGCATACATTCTAAAAGAAGACACAAAGTATTGTAATTGTATTACCCAGAGCCAGAAAAATTTTCAGGGTTCAGACATAGCTGTTGGCTGCTGTTCCCATCATGCTGACCTGCTGTGGCCTTAGCCGAAGCAGATGTTGCTACAAAGGTCAGCCTACTGAATGCCATCATTACCCTGCCAGGTCCCTGGTGCTGGGCCAAGGGGTGGCTGGAGCCAAATCTTTCTCAACAGACAGGAACCAAAACACAGTTAGTTTCCAACCTTGAACAATTAATCACATACAGAGAAACCTAGGTCTGGCGAAAATGGTTTGTTTACAGCTCAATACTTCTTTCAGCCCCAGGTACATTTTGCGATTGTGTTTCATCTTCCGTTCTCACACCTGGACTCTCTTCTAAACACCATCTGAATCATGAGCAGGAGGTCAAGTGCAACACACTGGATTTCTCCTGGCTTGAGAAGTTCATAGACTTGGTTGGCTTTTGCTTTTGTGGCCTTGACTTTATGGCTGGGAGGAAGGTGAAAAGCCCATGAGAGGTGAACTGTGAAATGCTTTACCTACCCACACCCGGGCCACTGGAAACTCCTGTCAAGCCGTAAGCCTTTAGCAGAAAGGTGCTCAGACTTCAAAATAGCAGAGAGATGCTGATGACACCCGGAAGGAGGACTTCCCCTGGCTTGAGATCACACATGAGGCTGGTAGAGTTTCCATGGAAAGCTCCCCCGCCCCCTAATTAAACAATCGATTAACTCAACAAGTATCTATTGAATGTTTACAAGCCAGGCACTGTCTAAGCATTGAGAATGTAGTGGTCGGGCCAGGTGCAGTGGCTCACGGCTGTAATCCCAGCACTTTGGGAGGCCGAGGAGGGCGGATCACTTGAGGTCAGGAGTTGGACACCAGCCTGACCAACATGGTGAAACCCCGTCTCTACTAAAAGTATAAAAATTAGCCGGGCGTGGTGGCATGTGCCTGTAGTCCCAGCTACTTGGGAGGCTGAGGCAGGATAATTGCTTGTACCCAGGAGATGAAGACTGCAGTGAGCCGAGACTGCACCACTGCACTCCAGCCTAGATGACAGAGTGAGACTCTGTTTCAAAAAAAAAAAAAAAAAAGAGAGAGAATGCAGTGGTGGGTTCCCCTGGGAAGCAGACTCTGAGGCAGAGACTCACACACAGTGGGTTTATGAGGGACCGCTCTTGGACATCTGTGGGTGGAAGGGATTGAAGCGCAATTGGGCAGAGGGGAATGTTGAGCTGTGATGTCATCTAAGTGGGGCCCTCAGCCAACCCCTCCAGGGAGTTCTGAAACTGAGTCATCCTTGACAGACGATACCACCAAGTCACTCAATGTGGGGATCCCAGGGAAGTAACCTTGGGTGAAACAGTTCTCTTCGGTGGAGGCAATCCCTCTAGGGGACTGGGGGCTGAGGGCAGCATGCTCAATGGTTGGGGGAATGAGTCATTTGGTCCCAAAGGAGGACCTGGGTGGTGTGTCACTGAGTCCGACACAGCCCTCACGGAACTCATGGTATAGTGAGTAGTAAGTGTCTTGGTTTGAGTTCACTCCGAAGCAGGACCTGAGACAGGGACTTGGGTGTAGGTAGTGAATTCAGGAGGTGATCTCAGAGAGGAAGAACAAGAAAGTGGGAGAACGAGGCAGGGAAGGACAAAGAGATAATAGAGGGTGCATTGTTGAGCAAGTTCACACTGTGGGACTGAGAAGAATGCATTCAGAATGATCCCCCTGAAGGACAGGAGGTAAGGTGTGTATCCACTGATTCTCTGCCCCATTGTTTGAGGGTTAGCCCCTGGGGTCTGAGCCCCTTTACATTTATAGAATGCACCTGTGAAGGATGTTCCTGCAGCTTTGGGGAAGCTTTGAGGCAGAAAATCAGAGAGTTAGGGGACACCTGATGTGGGAAGTTGCCAGCAGACATGGGCACTGTCCTCACAGATGAGGCTGAAATTAGAGGCAGGTCATGTGGCACAGGTCCTGAATTCTTTAGTAAAGATAAAATCTGCAGCAGAACTAATGAGGAAATTAATCTTGTAAGACCTTTAAGTGGGTATCTCTTCTGACCCCATCCCTTGGTAACCCCCCAATTTTTTTTTAAGAGATAGACTCTATGTTGCCCAGGCTGGTCTTGAACTCCTAAGCTCAAGTGATCCTCCCATCTTGGCCTCCCAAAGTGCTGGGATTACAGGTGTGAGCCATAGCACCCAGCTGAGTAACGCTTTAATGAATATGATTACTTTTAAAAATTACATCCTCTCCTCTTAAAACTAACCAACTGACTGACTAAAACCAATAAACTAACCAACAAACTAACTAACGTGTATTATGCTAAGTTTCAGACATTGTTCTCAAACTGACCAACCAACCAATTAACTGATATGTATTATACTGTCGGGCATTGTACTAAAACTGACTAATCAACCAACCAACTAATAACCAATCAACTCTGTGTATTATACTAAGTTCCAGACATTGTTCTCAAACTGACTTAACCAACCAACCAATTAACTAATATGTATTATGCTATCAGGCATTTTACTAAAACTAACTAAACCAATCAACTAACTAATAACCAATCAACTAACGTGTGTTACACTAAGTTCCAGACAGTGTTCTAAAACGAACTAACTGGCTAGCTAACCAACTAACCATCTTTGATCTCTGCCTCTTCATAGGTTCTTTCTTTGCCTGCAACCTTGTTCATCCATACATACCCTGAAAAAGAAGAAAAGGAAGACCCTTTCCTTGAATTTCCTCCCATTTTTGGCTACCTATTCTTCTTTTCTTTTTCTTTTTCTTTTTCTTTTTCTTTTTCTTCTTCTTCTTCTTTTTTTTTCTTTTTTTCGAGACAGTCTCACTTGTCACCCAGGCTGGATTGCAGTGGTGCCATCTCAGCTCACTGCAACCTCTGCTTCCCAAGTTCAAGCGATTCTCCTGCCTCGGCCTCCCGAGCAGCTGGGGCTAGAGGCGCAGGCCACCATGCCCTGCTAATTTTTTGTATTTTTAGTAGAGATGGGGTTTCACTGTATTAGCCAGGATGGTCTCCATCTCCTGACCTCATGATCCATCCACCCTGGCCTCCCAAAGTGCAGGGATTACAGGCCTGAGCCACTGTGCCCAGCCTAATTTATTTTTATTCTTAGTAAAGACAGGGTTTCACCATGTTGGTCAGGCTGGTCTCGAACTCCTGACCTCAGGTGATCTGTCTGCCTCAGCCTCTCAAAGTGCTGGGATTACAGGCATGAGCCACCATGCCCAGCCCTTCTTTTTCTTCTTCAACAAATATTCGCAGCCTCGATCTCACTGCCCAGGCAACCCTAGCCCAGACAAGTTTGCTTCCAAACCCTCTCCCATGCCCATGTTCTGTTGAATCTAAATTTTCAAAGGCCACTGAAGATCTGGCACTCACAATTCTTCCTTCTTCTCATCTTCATTTCTCAGTTTTCTTCCCTTCTGCAGTGTGTTCCATCTTCTGTTTTTCAAAATTCTTCCTTTCCCTAGTTTTCATGACACTGTCCTTCTCCCTCTATAACCTTTCTTTATTATTTTTTCCAAATTTCATCTTTCTTCCAAGAGCAAGTGCTCTTCAAGGTCTAATGCTTATAACTCTCAGAGTGGTGGTTCTCAAGCTTGGCTGTACCTGAGAGTCACTTGGAGTATTCAAAAACTACTGAAGCTCACGGAGAATTCTGAGGACAGGGAAACTATTCTGCTATGACACAATAATGGCAGATACAGGTTATTATACCCTTGTTGAAGTTATAGAAGGTACAACATAACCAGGAGACTTTGGATGATAGTGATGTGTCAATGTTGATTCGTCGACTGTAACAATGTACCACCCTGGTGGGAGGCTGTGTGTTGCAGGGTATAGGGGATGTATAGAGACTCTCTACACTTTTGCTCAATTTGGCTATGAACCTGAAATAGCTCTTTAAAAAAATCTAAGAAGCTGGGCATGGTGGTGTGTGTTTGTAGTCCCAGCTACTCGGGAGGCTGAGGTGGAAGGAAGATTGTTTGAACCTAGGAGTTTGCGAGCAGTCTGGATAACACAGCGAGACTTCATCAGAGAGAAAATAAAGAAGGAAAGAAAAGAAAGTAAGAAATAAGGAAAGAAGGAAAGGAAGGAAGAAAGGAAGGAAGGAAAGAAAGGGAGAAGGGGAGGAAGGAAAGAAAGAAGGGAAGGAAGGGAAGGAAAAGGAAAGAAAGGAAGGAAGAAAAAGAAACTATTAATTAAAAGCTGCTGATGCCCAAGCTATCCCCGAGATTCTGACTTAGTTGCTCAGGGTGGAGCCAGGGCATCAGTGGTTTTTAAAAAGCCCTCTGGTGGATTTTAAGGGGCAACTAGGGTTCGGAAATGCTGGGCAATGCTTTCTCCCTGAGAATCTTTGCTCTCTTTTAAGCTTCACTGATTGCTTTTAAGCAGGAAACCCCCAAATTTAACTTTCCAACTCTGCCTTTTTTCAGGGTTCTCAGGTTTCCAACCTCCACTTTTATAGATATGTCAGAGATCATATCAAACTCACCATCTTTTGATTTTCCCAAATTCCTTTTCAAGTCATCCCTGTTTCTGCTCAGCACATCCTTTATCAGCTTGGCTATTCAGGTTTTAGAAACCTCAGAATCCCAGCATTAAGGATTCTTTGAGTTCACATCTCTGACCTTTTCTCCAAAGCTGGAGTCCCCTCATACTTACTCTCTGCCTCTATTTGGATCTTTGTAGCCACGAAACTCAGTCCTTGGCAAAGATCCTCTTCTTTTCAAGAACACGTTTTTGTTTTTCTTATTGCACAGCTGGTTCTTGTGAATGATAGAAAAAAAGCTTAAAAATATCGAAAAGCATAAAGGAGAAAATAAAAACCACCCACAATACCATCCCCTGCCAGCTATTATTAATGTTTTGGTATATAAAAATAGATGTAAAAAAGAAACAGGTTAAATCGTGACACGTTTTTAATGTCATCCTTCACTGAACGTGACATCGTGAATATTCCCCCATCATACTCTTCCAAATCATTTCAAATAGTTTTTATTTTAAAGATAATTTTGTCTAAGAAAGTAGTACATGTTCATTGTACAAAAGTCAAATGAGGAGAAGCAGGGAATTCTTCCTTCTTCCTCCCCCACTCACGTTTTTCTTGTAAGGGGAAAGAATTCGGTATTTCAAAGAAAGCATTTGTGTTATTCTTTGTGCTTATTTTCTGGGCTGACTTTTAAAAATGGAATTATGTAATCTTTTCAGAGCTCGAGGCATCTAGAGGTTTCAAGCTGGCTGTTTGGGGCTATTCCGTCGCCCTCCATCACCACCTCCCTGGGGCTCACCGGTCTTAATTGCACCATGCTTTGGAATTATGGCAAAGGCAGTCTCTTTTTAAGGGCAGTTCTGATGGTTGGAAAGCTCTTCTTTATGTCGTGTTGAAACTGCTTCTTGTCCTTTACTCTTGGCTTCAGACTTTCTTTATGGAGCCAGTGAAAAACCAAACCAAACCCATAAACCAAACAAGCAAGGCCAAAAAACAAACAAACAGAAATCCATACAGACAACTCTTTGTCTAATTTGACATGTCTCCCCTTTCTTCCCCACCTGAGAACTGATCTTTGGCTGCCTTCAGAGGGAGAAATCAGGTCAAGACCATGGCTGTGCAGCCAGACCCCATGGGTTCCTTGGACAAATTTCTTAATCCCCTCTGAGCCTCAGTTTCCTCATCTGTGAAATGGGAATAACAACAGTACCTACCCACAGTGTTACTGTGGGGATTAAACAAGTAATACAGCTGGGTGAGGTGGCTCACACCTATAATCCCAGCACTTTGGGAGGCCAAGGTGTGTGGATCACCTGAGGTTAGGAGTTCAAGACCAGCCTGGCCAACATGGTGAAACCCTGTCTCTACTAAAAATACAACAATTAGCTGGGCATGGTGGCACGTGCCTGTAGTCCCAGCTACTCAGGAAGCTGAGGCAGGAGAATCACTTGAACCTAGGAAGTGGAGGTTGCAGAGAGCCGAGATCGCACCACTTCACTCCAGCCTGGCTGACAGAGCAGGACTCTGTCTCAAAAACAAACAAACAAAAACAAACACAAAAAAGTAATACATGCGAAGCCCTTAGACCAGGCCTGGCATTTGCCGCCATCAGGTATCTAAAGGGTCTGGATTCTGCATGGAGAAGGGAAGGTGGCAAGGTTGTCAGGCTCTGAGATTCTCACCTGGAAAACTCACCTGGATGCAGGGACCCCCTGTATTTGTTTCTGTCTTCTGTTTAGAACTCATTTCAGTGATTAGTGTTGCATGTTTGCCTGTGGCCGGAGAGCCCCAAAACTGAAATTGTAAAGGTCTTGGGAAGAACGCAGTGGACAGACAGGGTGAGGAGAGGCAGCCAGGGTTAGGGAATGTGGAGAGAGGGTGACAGAATCAAGTGATTTCTGACCTGACAGCTGCTGGTCCCAAGCCTTAAGCAGCTGGGTGAAGTTGGACAAGCTGTTTAAGCCTCATTTGCTCACCTGTAAAATGGGTTCGATAATGAGTGATGAGGAATAATATGCCTTTGCCTTACAATTATTCAGCTCTCACCTGGCGACCACCGCCTTCCTTCCTTTCATCCTCATGATATAGGAGTTAAGAAGAAATTATTTAGGCAGATAGTGAGAGTAAGAGAGTCCGTCCTCAGTAAGGTTTCCTTTTAATAAAAAGCAGCCCCCAAATCATTTCTTTTCTAACAAAAAGCAGCCTGTAAAATCGAGCTGTAGACACAGATAAGTGAAGCTGGAAGCTTGCAAGGGTGAATGCTGGCAGCTGTGCCAATAGGAAAAGGCTACCTGGGGACCAGGCATGTTCAACATGGCGGCTCCATCTTCCCTTTTGTCAACCACGTGGACAGTAAGGAACAGACAACATGGTGCCGGCCAGGGAGAGACCCCATCTACATAATCGAAGATGAGAGTGGGGCAGCCAGCTTCTTTGCATGCTATGTAAATGACACATCTGGTCCAACCAATCTTTGGGCCCTATGTAAATCAGATACCGCCTCCTCAAGCCAGTCTGGAAAACCCCGTGCACTTCACCATGGAACTGGAAGACCCACTCAGGCACCTCTCTCTCTGCCGGAGAGAGAGCTGTTCTCTTTTTCTCTTTCTTTCGCCTATTAAGCCTCTGCTCTAAAACTCACTTCTTGTGTGTGTCCGCACCTTCGGTTTTCCTGGCATGAAACAACAAACCTTGGGTATTTACCCCAGACAATGATGCCATTTCACTCATAACAACTCTGAGCAGATAGGAACATCCCCATTCTACAGATGAGGACACTGAGGCACAGAGGGGTGGGTCACTTTCTCAAATCCACGAACTCAAAAAGTGCAGGGCTGGGATTGGAATGTAAGTGGGCCCCAGAGTTGGGATTTTTTTTTTTTTTTGAGATGGAGTCTCACCCTGTCACCCAGGTTGGAGTGCAGTGGCGTGATCTTGGCTCACTGCAAGCTCCGCCTCCTGGGTTCAAGTGATTCTCATGCCTCAGCCTCCTGAGTAACTGGGATTCCAGGCATACACCACCACACCCAGCTAATTTTTGTATTTTAGTAGAGACAGGGTTTCACCATATTGGCCAGGCTGGTGTCAAACTCCTGACCTCAGGTGATCCGCCTGCCTCGGCCTCCCAAAGTGCTGGGATTACAGGCGTGAGCCACCGTGCCCAGCCCAGAGTTGGGATCTTAATGAGCTTTTAGGCTGACTAAATAAATAATAATAAGCCTATGATTTATTGAGCTACTTATTTGGTGCTGCTTCTCTCTGTTAATATGTACAACAACTCTGATTCAATGCCTGGCCCCTGGAAAGTCACCCTGTAGGTGTGCAAGGACTGTCTTCCCTCAGGTGGGGGCCTCCTTTGGTTTACAACAGGGGGGTACTCACACCTGCCTGCATGCTAGGTTCACACAGGGAACTTGTCGAAAGTAATGATGCCAGGCCCCACACCAGTTTCTGATTCCATTACTCTGGGATGGAAGCCCTGCATGGGGAGTTTTTAAAAGCACCCTGGATGATTTGAGGTTGCAGGCAGAATTGAGAACCTTGGCTTGGAGAGGTTTTAGACCCCTCCAGGTGTGATTCTCATCCTTGGCTGCAGGCTGCATGTTAGAATCATCTGGGAACTTGGAGATTCTGAGCTCATTGGTTTGAGAGGGGAGTTGAGTATCGGTCTTACTCACTGAGCTAATTAATGCCTGTTGGACCTTACTAGGTGCCAGGCAGTACATTAACTCATTGAATCCTGGACTGACCAAATCATTCTGGTTTGCTAGGGATTTTCTGCCCAAAGACTTTAGGTCAGGTGTGGGCACACCTGGATGGTCACCCTACTGAATCCCTCCCTAAACTTACATTTCATCTTGACCTCACTTGCTTATTTCATGACAGATCTCTGAGAAAAGCTCTACTGTTAAACCTGTGTTGTTGGCTGGGCTCAGTGGCTCGTGCCTGTAATCCTGGTGCTCTGGGAGGCTGAAGGGGGAGGATCACTGGAGGCCAGAAATTTGAGGCTGCAGGGAGCTATGATCGCACCACTGCACTCCAGCCTGGGTGACTGTGAGACCCTGTCTCAAAGCAAAACAAAACAAAAACCAATGAAAACCCCAAACCTATGTTGCAGATGAAGAACTGAGGCACATAGAGTATTGGTCGCACAGTTAGTAAAGGGTGGTTACAAAAGACTTCCGTAACCAGGATTTCATTTCCTATCAGGGCCATCTGCAAGAAGAGGACGGGTTCTTTTTGGTCCCCATTTTACAGACAGAGTGAGGTTCAGGGAGGTTAATGACTTCCCATGGTCAGTGGCCACTGTACTAGATGGGAAATCTGATCTTCTGACTCCCAGCTCATGGCATGACTTCTGTTAGGCTGCGTGGGAGGACAAAAAATTGTCCCTTGCAGAGGCTTGAGGATCACGGACTTTGACACGCTTTGCATCCGTCGGCAGAACTTGGGCCTCCCAGCTTTCCCTCCTTCGAGGGCTGAGAGTCTTACTGCGACCCTTTTCTCCTGGGAGATGGGGGGGGCTGTGTGTTAGAAAAGGCCAAGATGATTATTAGCAGGCGGGTGCTGTTCATTTCGAACATCTGCCCTTGGGTCCCCAAGGCCAGCTCCATCGAAGACATACACTAAGGCATTGTCAGATTCCATAAACAGCTTCTTGCTCTCGGGGGAGCGATCTGGACAGGGCCGGTCAGGCTGGTGAAATGTCATCGGAGGTGCAGAGTCACAGGGGACTGTGGGCAGGCGTACACAAAGGATTCTTTTAGCATAATCCGGTGTTTTGGGGATAGGTGTGGGGAGAGAAATACGTGGCCTGGTTTCTCAACTCAAGGCAGCTGGATTTCAATTTTTTTTTTTTTTTAACTCCAGTAAAGTGACCAGCTGGGTGCTCCAGAGAGAAGGGAGGGGCCTTGTTTGCCCTAGAGCAGCTCTACGGCCTGCTGTGCCGAAAGATTTGCATATTTGAAACATCAGTGCAGGGACTCTTATTGCACAGGAGCTGACTTGAGGAGGTACAAGGACACGCTTTAAAAATGTGAATCATTCTTTAGTCGTATGAATACAACGAGGACAACAACATTATGCACTGAAATAGAAGGTCCACAAGGGTAGGGATTTCTTTTAACTATTTTTTTAACTGCTATAAACCTCACACTAGGATAGCACTTGGCACATAGTAGGTGCCCAACAAATGAATGAATGAATCTCACAGCACGTGTGTGGTTTTACCAGATGATGGAATTTGAACTGAGATTTGTAAGGATGAACAGGATTAATTCAGGAAGAAATAAGTGAGATTAGAGGGGAGTGGAGAGGAGAAGATCCAGGTGGAGAATGCAGCCTACACAAAGGCTGAGAGGTAGGATCAACAAGGCCCATGCAGTATCACTAACATCGACTGCGAGCTGACCCTCGTGCCCTCCTACCACGCTGCTGAGCACTTTCATGTATTAACTAATTAAAGCCTCATATTAACCCTTGTTACATCTTCCCTTTACAGATGGGGAAACTGAAGCCCAGAGTGGTGAAGTACCTTGCTCAAGGACAGCCTGTGCCCCTGACTTGGCTGTTTCTCAGTCCTGCAAGGCTGTGGGGTCTAAGGCTCATATGGGGGTCTGGGGCAGGTGGAGTGTGTGTCCTGGCCTGCCCGAAGCCCACACTGCCTCACCTTGGGTGGCAAAGGCCTGGCGTACCTTCTGCTCTCTGGCCCGCAGGAGCCCGCAAGAGCCTGATTTAACCCAGAAGCTGTTTTCACAGGTTTCCATTTTTAGCTCCCTGGACTGGAACGCAATGTTCAATGCACTGTAAACCTCCATGTCAGTTTGATTATACGAGAGGCGTGTGTGGGCTCTTGCTCTCTCGTTTCCATGTCTAATAATAACCGTCTAGATTCTCTCGCCTCTTTTCTTCCAAGGCCCTCAAAGCGTTTCATATGCAATGTCCCATTTAAGCTTCCAGTTCCCCAGGGAGGCAGCTGGTGGCTATTATGTAGAAGGGTTTCTGGGACTATTCAGTTCTCTTCAAACGGAAAGGGTTAGAGTCACCTCTGTCTTAAACGTGAGAAAAGCGGAGTCACCAGAGAGCGGAGAGATGTATTAAACAGAGCTGGTGTTTCAAGAATGCCTACTATGTGCCTCTTATCTTACCCGCTCTGGGACATGCAGCTGTGAATTGTCTTTTTTAAAAAAAATTATTTATTTGTTCATTTTTATGGCTGAGAAAGAAGGCCCAGAGAGACTGACTTATTCAAGGTCACATAGCTCATAAGTGATGAACTGTGGATTTGACCCTGGATTCACTGCCAAGGTCTTTGGTTTTCCTTTTGTATCATTAAATGAGATGTTCTAGAAATAGATGCAGAGTCAGACCTTCATTCTCCTGGTTCCTAGGCCAAGCCAGCCCTTGATCCTTTCCTTAGATCTTGACATGAGAAATTTACAGGAGAAAATTACAAGGCTGGACGCGGTGGCTTACGCCTGTAATCCCAGCACTTTGGGAGGCTGAGGCGGGTGGATCACCTGAGGTCAGGAGTTCGAGACCAGCCTGGCTAACGTGGTGAAACCCCATCTCTACAAAAATAAAAAAGATTAGCCAGGCATGATGGCAGGTGCCTGTAATGGCAGGTGCCTGTAATCCCAGCTACTTGGGAGGCTGAGACAGGAGAATCGGTTGAACTTGGGAGGCAGAGGTTGCAGTGAGCCGAGATTGAGCCATTGCACTCTAGACTTGGTGACAGAGTGAGACTCCATTAAAAAAAAAAGAAAGAAAGAAAAAGATCTTTACATGAGAAAATTACAGACTGAAAGGATTATTTCTCATCTGTCAATCATCAGTCATCTCTCACCTTTTAAAAAATACTGAAAATAAGAAACTACTTGTTTCCCTTCCATCCCTATTGTTCATTCATTCATTCATTCATTCATTCATTTGGCAAGTATTTACTGCTCCCTCTTTTGTGCTAGGTAGTGTGGGCATGCCTGGGATGCAGACAATGTCCCACTCAGAGTTTCTTTTGTCCAGGGTGCTGCTAAAGCCCCTGAAACAAGTGCCTTCACCTCTTTGATCCCCAGTGTCCTTATCTGTAGAATGGGGAGAATAATGATTCCTATTTCGTAGGGTCACTGTGAGCTAAGGATGTGTGGGCAGCAAAAATATTTGAGAGTGAAGGAATAGATCAGCCTCCAGAGCAGAGGTGAAAGCAGTGAGAGGAGAGATGGGGAGATGTTTCTGGGCAGGAGATGCCTAGTTCAAAGTTTTGGCATAGGCTTAGGAAGGTGATGCTCTCTACTGTTAAGCTGACCAACTGGTGGACAACATCCATGTCTCACAGACTGACCGTCTTGGGGAGCTTGGAAAGTTGAGTTGATTCAAATCAAAAAGCACTGGTTGAGCACTTACTTGGTGTAGAGAGGCTATGGAGACAGACATACCTGGATTTCAGTCCTAGCTCTGATGCCTGACAATTGTGTGATGGAACAGCCATTGTACCTCTCTGGACCTCAGTTTTTGCTTCTGTAAATGGGAAATAAAAATGTCTGCAGGTTCTTGTGAGGATTAGAAATGATATATAGAAAGCACTTAGCACAGTGCCCAGCACCTGGTGGTGCCCAGTCAATGATGTTATTGCTATGCTGTGTGGGGTACTGACTGAGATTCTGAAGCATTAAAAAGCCTTAAAATGGAAGGGTTATGTCTTCAGGTATAGCTGGATGCAGGTGCTCATATGATGTCATAGTGTCATCTCTCTCTATATACCTCTCAGCTCTGCTTTCATTCATATTGTCTTCAGTCCCAGGATGGTCTTCTTCTCCTGGTGGCAAGATGGTCCTCAGCAGCTCAAGACTCAGGTACTACCCACTAACCCAATGGAACAAGATATTTTTCCCTCTAGTTATAGAGAAATTCAAAGACTTGAGTCCCATTGTACCAACTTGGGTCATGTGCCCATCCTTGGACCAATCACTGAGGTCAAGGGTGGATAAAACAAATTGATTGGCCAGATCTGGGGTGTGTCCATCCCTCAAGCTAGAGGATGGGGTTATCAGCTTTAAACAAACCATAGGGACTAGGAGTGGGAGAGGGCAGTTTCTCCAAAGGAAAACCAGAACCTTCTTCTAGGCTCTGTTACTAGAAGAAAGGGAATGGTGCTGGACAGGTGTGTTAGACTGGGTTCTCCCAGAGGCAGACTAGAGATGAGGATTTTTGTCCAAGTAATTTATTTATTAAGAAATACAGGCCAGGCATAGTGGCTCATGCCTATAATTCCACCACTTTGGGAGGCTGAGGCGGGAGGATTGCTTCGCCTGAGTTCAGGAGTTTGAGGTTGCAGTGAGCCATGATCATGTCACTGTACTCCAACCTGGGTGACAGAGTTAGACCTTGTCTCAAAAAAAAAAAAAAAAAAAAAAAAAAAGCAAACAAGCAAGAAGAAAATGCATATAGAAGAAACTAGTGGGAGTGGGGAGGCAGGATAAGGGGGAGGAAGCCAAGTAAGGGTATGATTTCAGGTGAAGTCCCAGCCTTAGTTTTGCAGTGAGTATAAATCTCACATCAGAGTCCCACCTCCAGGCAAGGAAACTGGGTGTTTGTATCCAAGAACTGGTCATTGGCAATGGGCTTCCCTGGGTATATATATGCGTTCCCAGGGACTTCCGGGTCTCTGAATAAGGGATGCAGCTCACTAGCTCAAGGACAGTGCTCTGAAGAAGGTCACAGGTACAAAGTTTTAGCAGCAAAGCACACAGAAGCTCTGGAGTGTACAGAAGTGGTAAAAGGAATCTCAGAGGATCTGGATGGGGCTCTAGCAATGTCTCTGCAATGGGGAAAATCACAGCCCTCTGAGATGGAAGGAGATGAAGGAGGAGTGGAGGAACCGGTGAGGAGATGGGGCAGATGTGATGGTCTCTCATCCTTATCAGGTTGAGGAGGAGAAACCAAGAGGTGTAGCATAGCCCCCTCCCTCCCTGTCCCTCCACCGCACCACTGCTAACAATACCTGTCATCAGTGTCCCTTAAGTCCTCAGCAACATGTTGAGGCCTCACCGTGCTGAAACAAGTGAGGAGGTGATTCAGCAAACGGCACAGGCATGAGGGAAGCAAGAGGGGCCCCCTGTGAGATGGATGAGGTTGGCATGAGGTCGCTGGGCCCTGGAAGCTCCAGGTACTTGCTGCCCATGCCAAGGCTGACCCTCCAGCAGCTGGAAGTCTGGAGGCTGAGCAGTCCCTCGGGCTCATTTAGCCCCTAATTGCCTCCTCCCTACCCACCTCTCACCCTTCCAGTGGCTTCTCTATCTATCAGGAGCAGCTACCACCTTCTTTTACCAGCTTTCATCTGTCCACATTTTACCCAAGCCATCTGGCATTGAAGCTTTCTGCAGAGAGGACTGAGTGGTAGTGAGAAGGAAGCCAGTGAACGCATCAGGCCAAGTCAGCAGCTCTGTCCTCAGTGTCATGGCTGCTTGCTCTGCTAATCCTTTTGAGGGTAATGAGATGGTTCAGGCCAGGGAAGACAAAATAACAAAAGTCATTTTTTTTGAGCCCTTGCTCTGTGCAAAGTACTCCACAAGCATTAGCTCACGCTATCCCATCCAGCCGTCATGGGAACCAGCATACTAGGGCTCTCTTGGTTAAAAATCAAGAATCCCATGCCAAAATGGCTCCAGGGGGAAGAGATGTTTCGGTTCATGAAATGGCAAGTCCAGGGGAATGAGGCACAACTCGATCCAGGAGTTTAAATTATGTTGCCAGGCCGGGCGCGGTGGCTCAGGCCTGTAGATCTCCGAACTTTGAGAGGCCAAGCGGGTGGATCACTTGAGGTCAGGAATTAGAGACCAACCCGGCCAACTTGGAGAAACCCTGTTTCTACTAAAAATACAAAAATTAACCGGGCGTGGTGGCACGTGCCTGTAATCCCAGCTACTTGGGGGGCTGAAGCAGGAGAATCACTTGAACCCAGGAGGTGGAGGTTTCAGTGAGCCGAGATCATGCCACTGCACTCCAGCCTGGGTAATAGAATGAGACCGTCTCAATTAAAAAAAGAAAAAAAATCATGTCGCCAGTCTTTTTCCATCTTTCTATTCTGTTTTCTTCTGGGTTGACACTCTCAAGCAGCTTCTCTGTCCCCCTTTTTTCAGCGATGGCTAGTTAGCCTCTAGCAGTTATAGGGGTGCGAGCGACATGCTCAGTAAACCCATTGGGAAGGCAGGTTCTCCTTCCCAGAGGCTCATACTGTAACTGGGTCTCCAACTTGCATCATTGTTAATCTCTGAACCAATCACTGTGTTCGGACACAGAATATTCTGATTGCCCAAGCCTCAGTCATGTGCCTACTTCTGGAACTGGGTATGGAGTTAGCTTCATCTGAAACACAAGGACTGGGGATGGAGGAGTGGTGCTTCCCCAAAGGAAAAAATCTACATGGTCTTGCCAGAAGAAGGGGACCGAGTCATGAGAAGAGGGCATAAAAGATGAGAGGTTCACTAGGCATTTGTGTTATTATTATTCTGCATTTAAAAAAGATGTATAAAGCAGAGATTCAGACAAATAAAATAATTTTCTTAAGATCACACATCTAGGCCTGGCGTGGTGGTTCACACCTGTAATCCCAGCACTTTGGGAGGCCAAGGCTGGTGGATCACTTGAGGTCAGGAGTTCAAGATCAGCCTGGCCAACATGGTGAAACCTCATCTCTATTAAAAATACAAAAATTAGCTGGGTGTGGTGGTGCACGCCTATAGTCCCAGCTACTCTAGAGGCTGAGGTAGGAGAATTGCTTGAACTTGGGAGGCGGAGGTTGCAGTGAGCCAAGATCATGCCACTGCACTCCAGCCTGGGTGACAGAGCAAGACTCCGTCTAAAAAAAAAAAAAAAATCACACGTTTAATAAGTGATGAAGTGGTGAATGGATAGTAGTTCAGTCAGGTTTCAGAGTCTGAGCTCTTGGCCACTCCTCCAGGGTGCTGCTTTGATGAGACAGGATATGGTTCTATTCTTGGGGTCTCCGAAGTACTGTGGCATTGCCTGTATCAATGAGTAATGATCCGTTTATTGGAAATGAGCCTTGGATCAGGAGTGGGAGGCATGGGTTCTACTTCTGGACTTGCCAGTTGTTAGATATGTGACCTTGGGCAAGAAATGGAGCTCTGAAGCTCAGTTTCATCATCTGTATATAGAGTGGCATCCCCTCTACCTCACAGGGTAGCTAATTGGATGTGAAAACGCCTCTGCATCTGATGTCCCTTTTGTTTGGCATGACATTTCCTCCAGGTTGAGTTAGACGCTACCTCCTCTGTGCTGTTGCGATGACATATTTGAGTCTATTTTCTCTTGAGGCCATGGATAGACTTCATTCATTATTTCAATAAAGATTTTGAAAACCTACTATGTGGTAGTCATTGTGCTATGTCTTGGCTAATTCATCTGATGCCTGGTCATAGTAGGTACCAGGTAAATTTTTATTAAACTGAACCTTGCTATCCTCTACCCAATTCAATGGTGGGTGGTGCCCTCCATGATCTCATGCCTTCTGCTTCTTACTACTTTTAACCAAACAACCTTTGTGGTACCCCTGAAAAAAAATCATTATGTAGATTTTGGAAAAATATATTTAAAACTTCAGGAATGAGACAGGAGAGAATCAAAGTCACCAATAAAACACTGGGCATGTTCAGGCCAATCAACTGGGTCCTGAAAAGCAAAAACAAAACAAACAGACAAGACTGGGCAGGAAGGTGATCTCACCGATAAGCTTCCAGTAGGACTTGCTGGCTTGAGCAGCTTTGGGAGATGGAGTTGCTGGGAGCTTCAATGGGGCCTATGTCTCCGGCTGGGCATATCCCTTAACCAGGATCTAGGGCTATTTTGCCAAGTTGTCCTGAAACATTGCATGTTCTTACATCAGTGCTTTCTTGAATCCAGCCAGCCCAGGTCCAGGACTTGATGTCACCTGTACCACTGTGGCTGTTGGGGACAGCAGGAAGACCACTGACTCGGGAGTCAGGGATCATGTGTTCCAGTCTGGCATTGCCACATCATTGTGTAACCATTGTGCACGTGTTTTCCTCTCAGTGGGCCTTGGTCAATCCACATCGGTAAGTGTAAATAAATTTACATTTATTTTGTTTTGTATTATTGTGTTTCTGTAAATAATACAAACTCCTAGTGGACCTCTTGGCTTTTAGACCTCCTTCTTATGATTCGATCCTCCTCTTCTGACAAGAATATGTAGATTTTTTTTCCTTTGAGGAAGCACCACTCCTCCATCCCCAGTCCGTGTGTTTCAGATGACGCTAACTCCACCCTCAGCTCCAGATGAAGGCACATGACTGAGGCTCAGATGTTCTACATCTGTAAAATAATCCACGTAATCACAACTAACATTTATTGAATTGAGTGTTTACTAGAAGCAAGACACTGTGCTAGGCTCTTTACCTATAGCAACTTCTGTGAACTATACACTGTTACCAGTCCTATATTACAGATGAGACAACTGAGGCACAGCACACATTACATAACCATCCACAGTTATGCACCTAAGCTCTTAATTACTGCCTGGACCAAAGACGGAACTTGAGTGCTAAACCTCCTCCACTCACCTCCTCCCCACTGGAAAAGGGAGTGGGTTGTTCTATCACTGATTGTATTTTACTTGCGTTTGATGTGTGTTCTTTTTAGTAAATATTAAAAAAATTCTAACACATACAAGTTGTAAAACACATGTGACATTTTTCCTGCCCAACTTCCATACCCCCTTTCTCTGGCTGCAGAACCTCTAGTTTCTGTGGGTGAACCACCTGTCTCCATTCTTAGTCTTTGGCATTCTGAATGGGCTGATCCTCTCTTCATGGCCCATTCAGATCTAGGAGGTGGGATGTGACTCAGGTCTGACTAATCAGAGCACTATTCCCTCCTTTGGGCTCTCAGTAATTGCTCCAGAAGTGAATATGTGATCTAAGCCTGGCCAACTCACCTAAAGGTATTAGGAAAGAGAAGCTCCTTTTGCACTGGAGAGTTCTGAGCTTGTGGAATGTAAACTCTGGCTTGCTGGGGCCATCTTGTCACCATACTAGAGAAGCCTATCAAGAATGGAACTCCATACTGAGGATCACAGGCCTGAGATGTGAAGATGGACAGAATCCTGGTAAAATAGGTTGAGTTCCTGGATCCAGTCATAACAGAAGCTAGTTCTACGATGGCATTTTCTGTTCTATGTGCCATGAAATTGTCTTTCTTGTTTAAGTCGCTTTGAGCTGGATTTTCTGTCAGTTTCAATGAAGATGGGGGAGGAGTACTCTCGGCAAAGGAAGGAGACCCGGTCTTGTGTTTGGCGTCAAATCGTGTAGGGTCTTGTAGTTAATGGTGAGGAGTGTGGGCTTCTGCCATGAGGTGGAGACTTTTGTCCTACGCATGGATATATTTTCTTTCACACCCCTCCTCCTAATTGAGAATCACTGGTTGAGGTGAATATGCCAGGTTTTTTTGTTTGTTTGTTTGTTTGTTTTTTGAGACAGAGTCTCGCTTTGTTGCTCATTCTGGAGTGCAATGGCACAATCTCGGCTCACTGCAACCTCTGCCTCCCGGGTTCAAGCAATTCTCCTGCTTCAGCCTCCCAAGTAGCTGGGATTACAGGCGCCTGCCCCCACGCCTGGCTAATCTTTCATAGTTTTAGTAGAGCCAGGGTTTTGCCACGTTGGCCAGGCTGGTCTCAAACTCCTGACCTCAGGTGATCTGCCCGCCTCAGCCTCCCAAAGTGTTGGGATTATAGGCGTGAGCCCCCGCACCTGGCCGAATGTGCCAGTTTTAGTAGGCATTCTTCTGCTAAGCTAAAAGGTAGTATGGTCAAGTCGTTAAGTGCCTAGGCTTTGGATGGCCAATGAATTTGCTTATTTCTAGTCCCAGTTTTAACTGCATAAAGTATTATTTATACATTCACTCAACTAATATTTATTGAATGTCTACTATAGAGTAGAGGCAAGTCTAGCCTCTGGAGAATACCATTGTGAATGAAATGGACAAAATCTCACCCCTTCCTTATGGGGACATAAACTAAACAAATAAATAAAATGTATAGTTATGCCAGGATAATGATAGATCCTAAAGAGAAAATTAAAGCAATGTAGGGACCAGGGAGTGCTGGGAAACCATGGATGGTGGCAGTGGTGGAGGGTAGGTTGCCTTTTAAATAGGGTAGACAGAGAAGGCCTCTCTGTGAAGGGGACATTTCAACAAAGAGCTTAAGGAAGTGAGGCATTTGCCTTGGACTCATTGTTTAACTTCTCTTAATCTTTCCATGTTTCATTGAATCTAAGATGCTGTTGATAATTGTAAGATGTACAATTATATTAAGTCATTCAGAGAAAGAATATATGTAGCCAATTAAACTGACACAATGTTATCTTAAAATGTGTAACACTTATTTTTTATACTTATTGAAAGAGCTTTAGACTTAGTTATAGATAGCTATTCTGTATTATTCCTGCACATACATAAAAAAGGAGAATATAAGAAAAAACAAATTGGGTAAGATATTCTTGAATCCACTGTGCATTTATTTAGACCCAGCTCTTTTGAATAATTTGTGACTCAGTATCATGGATGTCCATGCCTTTTCCCCCCACACAATATTATCCTCTGTGCCCGTAGTCTCCTGGAGGTCACCTGTGTCACTGAAGATGGAAGCTTGCAGGTGGTGAGGGACAGATAGGGGTTCCTGTGCCTCTCCATGGGTCCCAGTTTGTCCTTGCTCTTTCCTGTGTTATGTCCATCTTTCTTTCGGGATGACCTGCTCTGCCGTCTCCAAGTCCTGCACCAGATCCAGAAGCAAAGCTGTCTGTAAACTCTTTAATCAGTTCCTGAAATTGCATGAGATAAGATCCCTTTAATAATCCCTTATTCTGCATCCCTCCTTGTGGTTCTGCTCTTCTGGTTGAATCCAGACTAACACATAGTTTGGTGCCCAGTGGGGGTGCTGCCGTAACAAAGCCTAAAATATGTGGCAGTGGTTTTGAGACTGAATGATGAACAAAAGATATGTCTTGAAAAGTCTGTTAGTAGAAGACTGATGGCTTCGGAGGAGGTTGTTGGTGAGGGCTTAGAGAAGAATGAGGAAATGTTATTAAAAGCTGGAGGAAAGGGGACCCGTGTTCTGTAATGACGGAAAGTGTAACACCAGTATTTCCTATGGTGATGTGGAAAGCAGAAAATAAACCTAATGACCTAGCGGATTTAGCTAAGGAGAGTTCCCGGAGGAATGTTGAAAATGTCAGCTGGTGGCTTATAACTACATATCGTAAGATAAAAGATACAGATACATTATTTTAAAAAGAATAGTTTAATTTTCAAGAAAAATTTGGAGGAAATGCAAAGAAACCAGGGCTTGCTGGGTTTACAGATGGCAAAGATTTCGCAAATTAAAAATAGCCTCAGGCCAAAGATCAAACCTAAGGTGGGCTTATAAGATCATTTGTTGAGACCTTAGAAAGATCAGAGCACCTTCCGAACAGTCAGATGGCCCCCTGGCATCTAAAAAGTTATGGAAGACAGTGTGGGAATTCCTCGAGGAACCAGAACTAGAAATACCATTTGACTCAGCAATCCCATTACTGGTTATATACACCCAAAGGATTATAAATCATTCTACTATAAAGACACATGCACATGTATGTTTATTGCAGCACTGTTCACAATAGCAAAGACTTGGAACCAACCCAAATACCCATCAGTGATAGACTGGATAAAGAAAATGTGGCACATATACACCATGGAATATTATGCAGCTGTAAAAAAAGGATGAGTTCATGTCCTTTGCAGGGACATAGATGAAGCTGGAAACCATCATTCTCAGCAAACTAACACTCGAATACAAAACCAACCACTGCATGTTCTCGTTCATAAGTGCGAGTTGAACAATGAGAACACATGGACACAGGAAAGGGAACATCGTATACCAGGGCCTGTCAGGGGCTGGGGGGCTGCGGGAGGGATAGCATTAGGAGAAATACCTAATGTAGATGATGGGTTAATGCGTGCAGCAAACCACCATGGCATGTGTATACCTTTGTATCAAACCTGCACGTTCTGCACATGTACCCCAGAACTTAAAAAAAAAAAAAGAGTATGTCTTTTAAATCCTCTCTCTTAAACAGCAGTGCATCTAAAAATCAAGTTATTGCTCCTTGGAGATTCCACAGGGAGCAAGAAAGGAAAAGATTTATCATGGAGATATTTGTAGTTGTTATTTTGTTTAATGGAGTGAGCCCCAATGAGATTAATAGGAAACTCACAACACTTTAAAGGTAATTATACTGATGGAAACACCATCAGTTTAGACTAAGTGGGTCAGAGACCATATAGAGCAAAAAGAAGTGTTTGAATCCCCAGACTACTCTAGGCAGGAAGCAGGCTAAAGAAACCACTCAGTTGCAAACACTAGACATTTCTTATGGAAAAAGGAGGATGGCTCAGAAGGTGGAGCCAAGAGCCATGAAGAATCATTCCCAGGCAGTTGGATGGAGCTCTAATCGAGACACTGGCACCATATGCCCAATTGTGCTCTAGAACTGCTATGAAACATTGTGTGCCTCCCACTTCTCTCCTTTTAAAATGTCTAACAGTATGCCTGCCTCACCATTGTAGGTTGGGTATGTTGGTGAGGGGGATATATTGCCTCCTTTTAATTTAATTTTATTTTTCCAAAGTTTAAGTGTCTGGTGGATACATTGCTTCTTGAGTTCACAGGTCTCTGGATCAAGAGAAGAGCACTCAAGGAGTTGTACTTGCGGAATTTCACTGTTTGGGGGAGATTCGTTATGCCACAGCATATACCAGATCCTGTTACCAAGAGCATTGGTGATGTAGCATTTCTTGAGAGACGGTCCCTACTATTGACTTCAGGGCTTGTATTCTAGCCTCTGACACCCAACCTGCAAGTTTCAATGCCAGTGCTTCCTTCATCTTACCAGAAAGTGTCAAAAGAAGGTTCTCTGAACAACATTCGGGACTCATGGTCCTTGCCCATGTGGTCCTGACATGATTGACTGCAGTGTTGAAACGGTGCTGTTGTCTGCTCAGGCCATAAGGAAAACCAATCAAGTTTGCTTCTCCGCAGGTGACATCCGTGACATCCCAACCACCATCTGATTATGCGATGATGGGATGCCATTGATTCCAAGACCCACCCCAATATAATAAATGTAACAGATTGCAACTTGGGATGATGATCTCAGCCACAAAGTGGGAATAATGGTGTCTATCTCTGGTGTGGAGTGAGTCCCCAACACAGCCCAGGCCCAAGATAGACTATCAGTAAGCAGGGGCTGCCAGCACAGAGGTATATTATTATATCAACTCTGCAGAAGGAGGTGGGTGCAAGGTAGTGAGTCAGATGCCAGGCGTAGAGACCCCAGGAAAAGGAAGAGAGAGCCAGAGCAGAGAGAGGAGGCCCGAGGAAATGGCTCAGCGAATGCAGTGCCAGGACCTCATGAAAAGCAATGCGTCAGAAATGCCTTGGTTACTCGAGTGAAAAAATCAAATTAAACTTTGCATTCAGGAGTGGGGCTGCTCCAGGCCAGGAAACAACGTCAGTTTGACTGGGAAAGTCTGCTGTGCTCCCTCAGCCCCAGCAAAGCCAGGAGCTGCCAGGGAGGCCTGCTGTGTTCTCCCAGGGCTGCTCTCTCCCCAGGACTTGATGTTTAAACATCTCATGTGGTTCCGTGTGATAACAGCTGTCCCTTTTTCTGTCTCTGGGTGGAGCCCCTTTCTTCTAGAGAAGAGGCTTTGTTTATTCCAGACTTCATTCCTCAGAGAAAGTCGAGAGAGTTGCATGAAAGCAGCAAAGAAGGACTGTGATTAAAATTTTATAAAGGCGGCCGGGCGCGGTGGCTCAAGCCTGTAATCCCAGCACTTTGGGAGGCTGAGACGGGCGGATCACGAGGTCAGGAGATCGAGACCATCCTGGCGAACACGGTGAAACCCCGTCTCTACTAAAAAATACAAAAAACTAGCCGGGCGAGGCGGCGGGCGCCTGTAGTCCCAGCTACTCGGGAGGCTGAGGCAGGAGAATGGCATAAACCCGGGGGGCGGAGCTTGCAGTGAGCTGAGATCTGGCCACTGCACTCCAGCCCGGGCGACAGAGCCAGACTCCGTCTCAAAAAAAAAAAAAAAAAAAAAAATTTTATAAAGGCAAGGTGCGGTGGATCACACCTGTAACACCAACACTTTGGGAGGTCAAGGCAGGAGGTTCGCTTGAGCCCAGGAATTGGAGGCTGCAGTGAGCTATGATCGAGCCACTGCATTCCAGCTGGGTGATAGAGCAAGACCCTGTCTAAAAAAACAAACAAACAAAAAAAAAAAATTGTAGCAGCAGGACGTTTTGATCGAATGAAATCTCATTACAAACTCTAAGATGGAAAGCAGATCTTTTTGTTGTTGTTGAGACGGAGTCTTGCTCTGTGACCCAGGCTGGAGTGCAATGGCATAGTCTCTGCTCACTGCAACCTCCACCTCCTGGGTTCGAGCCATTCTCCTGCCTCAGCCTCCCCAGTAGCCGGGATTATAGGCGTGCACCACCATGCCCAGTTAGTTTTTGTATTTTTAATAGAGACGGGGTTTCACCATGTTGGCCAGGCTGATCTTGAACTCCTGACCTTGTGATCTGCCCACCTCGGCCTCCCAAAGTGCTGGGATTACAGGTGTGAGCCACTGTGCCCAGCCGGAAAGCAGATCTTTAAAGGAACTCTGGCACAATCATTTTGGACAGCAGTTTTGCAACTCCTAATAAAGCTAAAGAAACATGGGCACTTCGTATGACCTAGCAATTCCACTCATTGGTATATCCCTAGAGAACTGCTTCTCAAACTTCAATGGGGAGATGAAGAAACCGGAGATCTTATTAAAATATAGATTCTGGTTCAGGAGGTCTGGGATGGGGCCATGGAGTCCGTATTTCTAACCAGCTCCCAGGTGAGGCCGATGCCCCTAGTTCTCTGATCACACTTTCAACAGTGAGGCCCTAGAGAACAATTTTCTAAACTTTTTCTTTTGGCTGTGACTGCCAGTAAGAAATATATTCTACATTGCAATCCAGTACATACTTATCTATAATTGAAACAAAAGTTTTATGAAGCAATACTAACCCTGGTATATGATGCGCTCTAATATTAATCTTCTCTTTTGAAAATAAAACCTCAACAAAAAACAACAAAGCAGTGCTGACCATAAAGCCACCAGAATGATTTTATTATTCACTAGTGGGTCTCAAGCCACACTTTGAGGAACAGAACCCTAGAGAAATTCTCATAAAGTACAGACCAGGAGACATGAAGTTTCACTGATGCATTGTTTGTAATAACAAAAGAATTGGAAAAAAACGAATGTCTATCCATAGAAGTGTATATCAATACATCTGTGATCTATGCACACAGCAGAATAGTGAAAGTGCATGAATTCGAACCACATAAATCAGTGTGTATCTTGAAAACGATGTAAAGTAAAAATTCAAAGATCCTTTGGCAAAGCATGCATGTTATAGGACACCATTTATATACAGTTTAGAAAGAGGTAAGAGAATTCTATTTGTTACTTAGGAAGTCATACATATGTAGTAAAGGTATAAAAGCTCATGAGGGAATTATTAACACCAAATTCAGGAGAGTGTTTACCTCTTGTGGGGAGAGCGGAATGGGATTGGGGCACTGTGGGGCTTCATTAGTATTTGTAAAGCTACATTTCCCAAGATGGGTGATGAGTTCATGGTGCTCGTTATATTAGCCCGTATCCTTTTTTTGCTGGCATGAGGCATTTCATAATAATTACAATTGTAAAAAGAAAGCGAAAGCACAAGAGTTCTTGGGTTTAAACCTGTAGGGGGTTGTATTCGTTTCCTAGAGCTAGCATATGTTACTAAAATCCTGGTGGCTTAAAATACCGGAAATTTGTTATTTCACAGTTCTGATGTCCAAATGTGTGACATCCAGGTGTGTTAGTAGGGTTGGAGACTCTGGAGGTCCCAAGGGAGAATCGGTTCCAAGCTTCTCTTGTAGCTTCTGGTGACTGCTGGCAATGCTCAACATTCCTTGGGGAGGGGATTCGTAACTCCAGTCTCTGCCTCCATGTTGACATGGGCTTCCCTCTGTGTCTCCAGTCTCCCTCTCCTTTCTCTTATAAGGACAACAAGCATTGAATTTAGGCTCCATCCTAAATCCAGTGTGATCTCATCTGGAGATCCTTAACTTAATTATATCTGCAAAGACTCCATTTCCAAATACGTTCACATTCACAGGCACTAAAGGTTAGGTGTTAGACGTATCTTTTCAGGGGACAAAATTCCACCCACTATAGTGGGGTATAAAACTCTGTCCATTCAATTCTTTTCTCTCAATATTATTATGATTTTTTGCTTATGCAGGATTTCTCAACCTTGGCGCTATTGACATTATGGGTTGAATAATTCTTGGTTATGGGGGGGCTTTCCTGTGCCCTGAAGGATGTTGAGTGCATCCTTGACCTCTACCCATTAGATGCTAGTTGCACCCCCATGCCCACCAGTTGTAGCAACCAAAAATGTCTCCAGACATTGCCATATGTCTACTGGGGGTAGGGACAAGATAAAATACAGGATCCTTAGTTAAATGTGAATTTCAGATAAACAATTAAATTTTTTTTAGTATATTGCAAATATTGCATGGGACATACTTATATTAAAAATTATTCATTGTTTTACTGGGTAGCCTGTTGTTGCATTGAATCTGGCAAACCTAGCTAGGGGGCAAAGTTAGCCCTGGTTTAGAATCACTGGGTAAGAACCATCATTACAAATTCATATTCCTGAATTGCTTACTCTGTGCTCACAACTATGCCAAGTTCTATCCATGACTTATTGCATTTACCTTTCGCAAAAACTCTGAGAAATAGGTGGTATAATTATCTCCAGCAAATAAGTAGAAGGGTTAAGTTTCGAACCCAAATCAGTGTTTTCAAGTTGGGTAGGGGTGGGGGCTGACTGCTTGGCAAGTTGTGAATGCATTATGTGCTTGGGGGAAAATGGTGCTGATGTCTAGACCATCATAGTGAGAGGTACTAGATTAGAGAGAATGAGGACTGCAAAAGGGGGAGGGCTAGAAGAGAAGGTGGGAGGGTCTAGGAGAAGCTGCTTGTTGAAGATGGGATATTATGGGTGATCCTGGGTTGTGAGATCTTTTACCAAGAAGAGAAGCTGCGAGTTGTGAGGTGTGGTGGGAAGGTCACAGTGTTTGGCAGACCTGGATTGGAATGCTGGTTCCACCACTCAGCATGGCCTTGGGTAGATGTAGAGACGACAGTATCTGACATTTATGCACTTGGTGTGTGCCAGTCCTGCTCTAAGTGCCAGCCCTACATTATCTCATTTAATCCTCAGATGATGCCGTTAGGGTGGGTCATTTTACAAATGAGGATGCCAAAGTTTAAGAGAAGTTAAAAAATGTGCCCCATATTGCAGGAACATTCTCCAGGTGGGTCTTAGACCAGCCCATTTCTCATTGGGAGATACACCATGGAATACTATGCAGCCATAAAAAAGAATGAGATCATGTCTTTTGTGGGAACATGGATGGAGCTGGAGCCTCTTATCTTTAGCAAACTAATGCAGGAAACGAAAACCAAATACTGCGTGTTCTCACTTATAAGTGGAAGCTAAATGATAAGAACTTATGAACAAAAGAAGGAAACAGTAGACACTGGGGTCTACTTGAGGGAGAGTGTAGGAGGAGGAAGAGGAGCAGAAAAAATAACTATTGGGTACTGCACTTAATACCTAGGTGATGAAATAATAGGTACAACAACCCCCTGTGACATGTGTTTAGCTATGTCACAAACCTTCACATGTACCCCGAACCTAAAATAAAAGTAAAAAAAAAAAAAAAAAAAGAATAATTGTGGAATGTACTGGGAATGCAACATCTTGAGATAGCGCAGGAGTGGCCTCAACAGTTTAGTCTCTGCTCCAGACTCTTCTAGAAATAGTATATCCTTCAATGCTTTAGCGCAGTGCATTCTTTTCCCCCTGAGGTAGAAAGCCCAGGGCAGGCTGCTTCCTGGGGTCCTTCAACTGTGGTGCAAATGGGGCATACACAGACAAGATTCCGTCTGCCCTGGCGGAGTTCCTGAACCTTGGAGGCCTGGCTCACCATGAATCCCCAGCTTCTGTTGTCCTTTGCTGGCTGTCTGTAAGTAATTAACCTGCTTCATGCAACTTGTTGGTTTGACTGTTGTGTCTCACCAGACTTGGGCAACTGGTAATTAGCACACAGTGAACCTGCTTCACACATATCATGAGCTAGTGAGGGGCAGAGCTAGAGCTCCCAGCAGGGACTGCAGGATTCCAGAGTCCATGTTTTGAAATCACTGTTCTCCTTTGTCTTCCCTCAACACCTCTTAAGTCTCAGTTTCCTTCTCTAATAGAAGTAACAATCCTTCCCTCTTATATTCCCTCTTATAATTCTTTTTTTTTTTTTTTTTTTTTTGAAATGGAGTCTTGCTCTATCACCCAGTCTGGAGTGCAGTGGTGTGATCTCAGCACACTGCAACCTCCACCTCCTGGATTCAAGCGATTCTCCTGCCTCAGCCTTCTTAGTACTTGGGACTATGCTTGGCTAAGTTTTGAATTTTTAGGAGAGATGGGGTTTCACCATGTTGGCCAGGCTGGTCTTGAATTCCTGACCTCAGGTGATCCACCAGCCTTGGCCTCCCAAAGTTCTGGGATTACAGGTGTGAGCCACTGCACCTGGCCCCTCTCTTATAGTTGTTCTTAGGACTAAATGAGTGAGTCTAAATCATAGAGCCTACCACAGAGTTACTGGCACTTACTATTATTAAAGGAGGAAGAGAGAGGCCTAAAGCTGTCATCCCTCCTGCCCTCCTCACAGGCTATGTGTATTTATCAGGAACAGTATCTCATTTATCTTTTTAACTTCATTTTTAAACTAAAGTACACATGAGCCCTTACTATATTCCAGACACGGTTCTAGACCCTAAGCATGCAGTTACAACTAAGACAATTGCTATCATTAGAGTCTAGCGTTTCCCCACCAGGCCTGGAACCCATAGTAAGCCCACAAGTAATACCTGCTGAATGAATGAGTAAAAGAACCTGGAGAACAAATGGGTTCTGCCTTCCCAACAGAGATGTGGATTCAGCTGTGAGAATTGCCAGGGGCTGGTCCTGGGATAATGGATTAGCATTGTCTTCCATTAAGGGTGATTTCATCCATCTGAAGGATGGAGATAATAATATATTCCTTGCAAGGCTGTTGGGTGGCTTAATTAACTAACATATATAAAGTGCCTTCAAAGCCACAGATGAAAAGCAAGGTAAAAATCGCCTCACGCTATTGGTATTAATAATTTACTGTGCCCCTGCGCTGGGTCTTTTAGATGTGTTTCTGGTACTCTTGAAAAAGTCGCACCTAGTTTTGAGATAATTAAACCCTAGATAAAGATCATCTACTTTTTGAGTAGAGCAAAAACAAGCCTTTTTCCTCTTTGCTGGGCTGCTACATTTTCCTTGTATTCAGGTGAGCTGCTTTGTTGAGAGATTTTCTTTGTATCTATCACTTAAGGTAGGCATTTTAGTTTAAAATCTTCCTGGGGCCTCCTCTGGGCCTGTGAAATTGTTAGAAGGGCCACAAGAGCATCAGCATAATTAACTATAGATTTGCATGTGATTTGCATATATTTGCATGCCTCTTGGTCTGTGAGGTTATATATTACTTGATTTCCAAAAGCTTTATCATTTCTGTTTATGTCATCATGGAAGTGGCAAAGATCTCAGATCATACTAGGTACTCATTCCTCCAGAACCATTTTAGGAATGGGGAAAGGACATTTGTTAGCACGTTCTACGTGATTGCGAATGTAATTTTATTTAATCCACTGGTTATCAAGTTTGCTGTACTCTGGAATCACCCAGGGAGCTAAAATACTGATGCTCGTACCCCATGCTCAGAGATTATGGTGTATTGTTCTGGGGGTGTGGGCAGCCTTAGCATCACGAGCCTCACAACTTCTCCAGGTGATTCCAAGGTGCAGCGAAGACTGAGAACTGCTTATTTCATCCTCGTAACAAACCCATGAAGTGGTGCCCTCCAACCCATGTTCAAGGTGTGGAAACAGACTTGGAGAGTTAGGAGAAAGTCATTCATTATTATGAATGTTCACAGCTGATCATTCTTATGCGCCAAATTCTGTGTTAAGCACGTTGTGCGTTTAATTCTTACAATGTCTCAGTCAGGGATTAATAGATTGCTTTTATAGATGACCAAATGGAGGCACAAAAAGCAGGTAATCTGCCCAAGGTCTCCCAATTGGCAAGAGACCACCTACAGGGGAGAAAAGACTGCATGGAGGAGGATGAGACTGTGTTGGGATTTGAATTTTGGTTGAAACCTTATGCAGGATCCAGCTGGGATATTCCTTGAGAATCCTAGGTTTTGTTTCTCCAAGCTTAGCATACAGCTGGGTTCTTGGCAAGCACCTAGAAAATACTAAGGGGTGGCATGGAGTAACTAGGGCCAAGAAGTGGACGTTCCAGGCAACAAGGAGTAAGACTTTCACTTGGTGGGCCTGTTCTCTCCCACCTTCTAATATTTATCGAGCTCTGTTCTGGAGACACAGGACAGACAAGGGCTACTATGTAGCATCCATCATTTGGCAGCCGATATTGGAGTTTTGAATTAGCCTGCAGAAGTCGGGCAGTGCTTTTTTTCCCTGTAAAATGAACTGAAGGTGATGTAAGGGAATAGTCAGTTTCTGCACACTGAAGGGAAGGATGGTGACTGTTTATTTATTTATTTATTTTTTTGAGACGGCATCGCGCTCTGTCGCCCAGGATGGAGTGCAATGGTGTGATCTCGGCTCACCGCAACCTCTGCCTCCCAGGTTCAAGTGATTCTCCTGCCTCCGTCTCCCAAGTAGCTGGGACTACAGATGCCTGCCACCATGCCCAGTTAATTTTTGTATTTTTAATAGAGATGGGGTTTTACCACGTTGGCCAGGATGGTCTCGATCTCTTGACCTCATGATCCGCATGACTCTGCCTCCCAAAGTGCTGGGATTATAGGCATGAGCCACTGCGCCCAGCCTGTTTTTTATTTATTTGGAGGGCTTCTTTTTTTCCCCCTTCTTATGTGGGAGGTAGCAAGAGGAAGGGAATTTTATCGTGTTCATCCAGCCAAATGTGCTCCCAAATGGAATGGTTTGTTGCTATGCCATTCGAATATAAATTTGTTCATTCAGTTGGGTGTGGTGGCTCACACCTGTAATCCCAACACTTTGGGACACTGAGGTAGGGAGATTAGTTGAGATCAGGAGTTCGACACCAGCCTGGCTAACATGGTGAAACCCCGTCTCTATTAAAACTACAATAATTAGCCGGGCGTGGTGGTGGGCTCCTGTAATCCCGCTACTCAGGAGCCTGAGGCAGGAGAATTGTTTGAACTCGGGAGGCGGAGGTTGCAATGAGCCGAGATCTTACCACTGCACTCCAGGCTGGGTGACAGAGCAAGACTCCATCTCAAAAATAAAAATAAAAATAAATAAATTCTTTCATTTAATATTTTTTGAGCTCCTGCCAGGTGCCTGGCACTATTGTAGATGATGGGGACATATTAAGAAATGAGGCAAAGCCCCTTTATCCAGGGCGACCTGAATGATGACAAGCGGCAAGTCACGTATAGATCTGGAGGAATAATGTTCCAGGCAGAGGGAACAGCCAGTGTAGAGCCTGAGATGGGAATGAGCTTGGGGGTGGGGGCAGTTAAGGAACAGCAGGATACAATGTGGCTCAAAGAGGATGAAGTGGGGAGAGGGTCAGAGAGGTGGGTAGGAGGCAGATCACACCATGCCCTGTCACCATAAGGCATTTGAATGTTACTTTGAAGGACATAGGAAGCCATTGGATGGTTTTAAGCAGGGAAGCGACATAATCCAGCATATTTTTGAAGGATCACTCTGGCTGCTGTTGGAAGAATAGATGGGGACAGGAGTAGAAGCCTGGAGCTGATTAGGAAGTGTTGAAACAATCCAGGTGAGAGATGGTGGCTGTTTGAACCAGGTGGGAGCAATGGAAATGGTTAGACGTGGGTGCGTTTGGCATGGGAAGCTTGTAGGACTTGCGGATCCATTTACTGTGTTGATTGAGAAAAGAGAGGAATCAAGGTTGACTCCTGCCTTTTCGGCCAGAATAGACTGAAGTATTATCTCCTATAATGGAAAAGACTGAAGGAGATGCAGTTCATAAACAAGTATATCTGAAAAACATCACCTACTGTATTTTCTTTTTAGTAAATTCACAGTAGCATATTAAAGTTTGGAGATGTCCTGTATTAAAGAGATCTGCTTAACATTGGCTAACCTAGTGTTTCCCAAAGTTATTTGATCAAGCAATTGTCTGTCTTTGCCCCACAGAACATGTGGTAAGATTCTGCAGACTTTCCTTGAATAACATCAGTATTAGCATGTTAGAATCGTGTGTGTGTGTGTGTGTGTGTGTGTGTGTGTGTGTGACTTTGTCAGCCTACGTTGGGGAAGTGACTTGCAGTTGTGCAGTCTGCATTCTGATAGATGTTGTTTTTGCTCAGTTGTTCTGCATTCTGATAAATGTGCTTTTGCTCTTTCCACCTCCAAATACTTCCCCAAATTAAGCCACCATCTTCTTTCATCTAACTAGTATTCCTGCTTCTAGTCTAGTGCAAGCATATCTCCACACCGACTCAGAGAGAGCTAATAGGAAGAATCTGACTGTGCCACTCCCCTGTGTAAAACCTTCAATGGCTCCCCATTGCCTTCTGGATGAATACCAAATGCTTCACTATGGCTTTGCCATACGCTTGATAGTATGGCTTCTGCTTGTCTTCTCAGATGCCATTTTGCTTTGTGTTCCAGCTGAACTGAACTTTTTAAAGCTTTTGTGTGCTCTCCCACCTCTGAGCTTTTGCACATGCTCTTCCTTCTTTCTGGAATACTGTCCAAACTCCTTTTACTCAATGTTATCTTGCATAGCACCTTCCTTGGAGGAATCTCCTGTTTTCTCATGATTGAGGCAGGCATTCTTTCTTTGTTCTCATGGTCTTCCTGGCTTTTATAGAATTTACCGCATGACATTTTCGTTTGTCTCTTTCCTGCCAACAGTTAAGTTCGATGACAGCATGGCTGATTGTCTTGTTTCCCATGAAAACCCCCAATGCCTAGCACAATGCCTGGCACAGAGTGGATTTTAATTTATTTTATTTATTGAACGAGTGTAGCTCCCTGGATCCTTATCAAACCCAAGCTACTGACAGGTCCCTATGCTTCTGCTTCTTAGCACTGGATGTCAGCATCCTGATCTGGGAGTCTTAAAATTGTCACAGGGCTAGGAGGCTCAGAAGGTCATTGAATCCTTCTGCCTGTCTTTAGGCTTAATCCTGCTCAGAGGCCATCCATGATTTGATGGTCTCCTTTTACAGATGGAGTGGCTGGAGGTCATGGGACATTGACCAAGACACTGATTCAATTTAGCAAGCCCGTGCTGGGAGTTCAAAGATGAATAAGACACAGTTCATGTCTTGGGGAGCATGCAGACAGGGAAATAGATTCGCAAATAAAGTTCAGGAAGAAAGTGCTGAAATGGAGATTTTTGGAGTATTTTATGGGAGTATAGAAGAGGGAACAATGAACACAGCCCCAAGCCAGCCAAGGGATTGGAGAAGCTCTAGGAGAAAAAATAATACTTAACCTTGACTTTTAGGGGTGGCTAGGAATTTTCCAGCTGCGAATCTCAGGATGGGAGTGTGAAAGGAGGATGCTCAGGGTAAAGGAAGGACATGGAGATGTGAGGGTTGGTGGCATATTTGGGGACCGATGAGTCATATGCCTACAGGATCCAGGCATGATTGAGACTAAGTGTGTATTAGTTAGGATGCTTTTGCCTGTGAGTAAAAGAAAGCTCTGTCAGACAGGGTTCAAATATTAGGAAAGAAATATTTTGCATCACAAGAAGTCTGGAGGGAGATGATTCCACAGTGGCTAATTCAGTAGCTCAGCTAGATCACTAAGAACTCAAAGTTTTTCCGTATTTCCACACTGGCATTCCAGTGAAGGAATTTGAGGCTGTGTTCTCCTCTGTTGATTTTTCTAGTTTTAATCAGTGAGGGAAATATATCCCAGAGGACCCACCAGCTCTCTTCCCCCCAAGTCCCGTTGGCTAGGATTGTATCATGTGCCTAAGCGTAAGCGATTCTCTGGAGTAGGATGTGTGCCCACCATGACTGACTTAGGCTAATCAAGACTCACACCGACATCCAGGGTTGGGGAGGGACACCCAGTGCATGTGGCTGCTCAATAGATGAACAAAATCCAGGCTCTGTTAGCAAGAGGCAGGAGGTCACGAGGATAGGCAGCCAGTTTTGGCCACTGACAAAGACCTGGGGTGCCTGAGCTTTGTCCTGAGCTCTGGCCCAGTGTTGCCATAAGGGAAGGGTCCCAGCATTGTCAGACCTTGCAATTCCTAAAAAATAAAATCCAGAACCAGAGATTTTCACGCAAAGTCTTGTGATTTCCAAATGTCGACAACCAGCTCGGATAGAAAACAATTTGTTTAGTCCAAATAAAGTGTTTGTGGTCAGGGAAGGACTTCCTTCAGCACGATTTCAATTCTCTTCCGCGCTGCAGAAGTGAACACCGTTAGCAGTGTACCTGTCATTCCAGACCTTTCATTTTTCTCTGAACTTACATACGCTAAGTATACATAGATAATTTTGTTTTCTTGGTGTATATTTAACCTCAGTGGGATCTTACTATGCATATTGATTTTCAACAAACTCTTTTCAGTTAACAATAGTGTCTCAGAGATCTTTCCATGTCAGTTCGTAGAGATTCATGAAAGAGAGAGAGATTGGCTCATGGCAGTTATGCTTGTTTAGAATACACTGTTCCCTGGCAGTGCAAATGACAAGTGACATTCCCCAGCACCAGATGGTGATACAGCTAGAGGCGTGCTGTCCAGTATGGAGGCCACTAGTCCCACATAGCTGTTGAGCATTTGGAATGTGTCTAATCTCAGTTGAAATGTGCTGCAAGGTGTAAAATACACACTGGGTTTTAAAGACTTCGTATGAATGAAAGGACGTAAATTATCTCATTTATAATTCTTCATAATGTCACAGTGTTTGATGTTATATTTAGGACATATTGGGTTGCATAAAATGTATTATTAAAATTAATTTTGGATCCAGGCACGGTGGCTCATGACTGTAATACCAGCACTTTGGGAGGCCGAGTGGTGAGGATACCTTGAGCCTAGGAGTTTGAGATCAGCCTGAGCAACACAGTGAAACTATGTCTCTAAAAAAACTTTAAAAAATGAATTGCAATGGTTTCTTTTTATTTCTTTAATGTGGCCAATAGAAAATTTAAGATAAAAGATGTATCTTGCATTCAGTTTCTACTGGACAATGCCGATAGCTAGACTGTGAAGCCCAGGAGGGCAGAGACCTTGGCTCCGTGCTTTCTCCCTGAACCTTCCGTCTCTAACACAACACCTGACATACAGCAAGTGCTCGGTAAGTTTTTATTAAATAAGGTTGGACATGTAAGTGATGCAAAGGTTTATAGTTTATGAACTTCAATGACTGGTTCGGTATCCAACTATAATATCTCTGCTATTTCTTGGGCTTTACTAATTTTTTTTTTCTGCAAACCTTTAGGAACTCTCTCTTTTTTTTTTTTGTAAGTGTCTCAAATAATGATTTAATTTAGATTTAACAAGCCAGTTATTATAGGTCAATTAAATGCCACTTTATGATTTAAAACCTATTTATCCAGATTAACAGCCATTAAATGGTTTTATCACACCTCATTTTGGTTAATATTGTTTAAAAATATTTTCAATTATTTAAAGCCTCATTTTACACCCAGTGACACTTAAAATAAGTCCTTTAAAGTTAAGATCATTTGCCTTAAAAAAAAAAAAACTCCTTGGTCATTTGCAAACTGATTTATTATGGAAGAATAAACAGAATTTGCTAAAAAGCAAAATACACTTAAGGGTTCTACAGACAATTAATACAAGGTGATGAACCAGTAGAAAAAGTTGACTGAACAGTGAGCTCACATTTAAGCGTTACTGTATTTCTTCATAACAGCTTTATTGAGATATAATTCACATACCATAAAATTCACCCTTTTAAAGTATACAATTCAGTGATTTTTAGTGTATTTACAGTTGTGTAACCATCATCGTTATCTAGTTCCAGATCATTTCCATCGCTCCAAGATGGAACCCCATACCTATTAGCAGTAAGCCCCAATTCCTCCTCTCCCCAGGCCCTGAGAACCATGAATCTACTTTCTGTCTCCATACATTTGCCTATTCTGGACATTTTATATAAATGGAATTCTACAATATGTAGCCTTTTGTGTCTGGCTGCTGTCACTCAGCATAATGCTTTCAAAGTTCATCCGTGTTGTGGCATGGATCAGTACTTCATTTTTCCATGGCTGAATAATATTCCACAATAGACCACATTTTGTTGATCCACCAATTAACAGATGAACATTTGGATTGTTGAAAAGTATTAGTCTTTTAAAACTACGCAGCTTATAACATAAATCCCATATGGTAGGTCGGTGTGCTACTAATAACCACTAATATTTGTTGAGCACTTATTATGTAATAGGTGTTGTTCTCAGTGTTTTGTATGTTTAGTTCCTTTAGTTCTCACACAACCCTATGAGAGAAGGGTTCCTGTTACCCACTTCGTTCTTGTGAGGAAATCGAGAAATAGGGACATTAATTAACCTATCTCAGGACACATAGCTACTAAGCAATTCAAACCCAGAAAGTCTGGCTTCAGAGCCTGCACTTTATTTTTCATTAAAAATTTATCATATAACACAACTGAGTTTTGCTGGGCAGGGGGCGAATATACAGTTCTATGAATCTTAACACATCTATGAATATATATACACTTGTGTAACCACCACCACAATCATAACCCATAACTCCCAAATACTCTCTTCTGTTCTTCCTTTATAGCCCTGCCCTCCCCATCCCTAACCTTTGGCAACCACTGATTATTCTTCATTGTATAGTTTTTTTTTCTGAGAATATCATATAGGTGGAATTATGCAACCTGTAGCTTTTAAAACTGACATCTCCCTCAGAGATGGAACCCATTGACATTCATCCAAGTTGCTGCATGCAAAGATAGTTTTTTCCTTTTTAATGCTGAGTAGTATCCAACTGCATGTGCCAATTTGCTCATCATCCAGTGTTTTTTTTTTTTTGTTGTTGTTGTTGTTTTTTTTGAGATGGAGATTTTTTCTTGCTGCCCAGACTGGAGTGCAGTGGCGCGATCTTGGCTCATCACAACCTCTGCCTCCCAGGTTCAAACGATTCTCCTGCCTCAGCCTCCCAAGTAGCTGGAATTACAGGCATGCACCACCACGCCCAGCTAATTTTGTATTTTTAGTAGAGACGGGGTTTCTCCATGTTGGCCAGGCTGGTCTTAAACTCTGACCTCAGGTGATCCACCCGCCTCGGCCTCCCAAAGTGCTGGGATTACAGGCGTGAGCCACTGTGCCCAGTCATCATCGAGTTTTTAAAAGTAAAATTTTAATTGAGGTGTAACAGCCAACTAGAATGTGTTCAGATTATATGTGTACAGATTGACGTATTTTCACGAAGTGAGCAAACCTGCATAATCACCCCTCAGATTCAGAACTTGAGCACTGCCAGTGCCCTAGATGGTCCAGGGTGCTCTCTTACTTCTTATTCTTATTTCTATGGCCATAGGATAATTTGGCCTGTTTTTGAACTTTATAGAAATGAAATCATATAAAATGTATTATTTTACCCTGACTTCTTTTGGCCAATATTATGTTTGTGATTTTTTTTTTTAATGTAGCAGTAGTTTCTTCTGTCTCTCTGTTCAATTATATTTCATCTTTTAAAAATATGTCACAATGTATTTATTTATGCTACTAATAGTGGACATTTGGGTTGTTTCTAGTTTTTGGCTATTTTGAGATGTGAAATTGCCGGATGATAGGGTGTGTGTATGTTTGTCTATAGTAGATACTGCCAAATATTTTTCTAAAGTGATTGTATCAATTTTCACTTTACCAACAGTGTGTGAGAGTTTCAGTTGCTTCACACTGCTAACAACACTTGATATTGTCATTTTAAAAGAATCAAGCTAACTGCTGGGTGCAATTGCTTATGCCTGTCGTCCCAGCACTTTGGGATGCTGACATGGTAGCATTAGCTGAAGCCAGGAGTTTGAGACCAGACCTGGCAACATAATAAGACCTCATTTCTACAAGAAAAAAAAATTAGCCAGGTGTGGTTGTGTGTGCCTGTAGTCCCAGCTACTTGGGAGGCTGAGGCAGGAGGATTGCTTGAGCATAGGAGGCTGAGGCTACAGTGAGCCATGATGGTGCCACTGCACTCCAGCCTGGGTGACAGAGCGAGACCCTGTCTCAATAAATGAGTGAATGAATGAATGAGTGAATCAAGCTACTTTGGAAGGTGTACAGTGGTGTCTTACCGAAATTTTTGTTTACATCTTCCTTCAATATCATACTAATGATATTGAACACCTTTCCTTATGTTTTCTGATTGTTTATATATCCCGTGTGAAGTGTCTGCCTGAGCCTTTTACCCATTTAAAAAATGGATTATCTGTATTTTGTTACTGATTTGTATATTTGAATGCGTGTATTCTAAATATGAGGCATTTGTTAGTAATGTGTATTACAAATATCTTCTTTCACTTGGGGGTTGCCTTTTCACTCTCTTATTGATAAGTTTTTATTTGTGGTGAAATAAAAAAATGTATTATTTTAACCATTCGAAAGTGTACAATTTCAGTAGCTTTAAGTATATTCACAGTGTTGTACAAGCATCACCACTATCTAGTTCCAGAACTTGTAAATCATCCCAAGAGGAAACGACATACCCATTAAGCAGTTATTCCTCATTCCTTTCTCCATTCAGGCCCTGGCAAATGCTAATCTGCCTTCTGTTTGTATAGATTTGCCTATTCTAGATATTTCATATAAATGGAATAACATAATAGATGGCTTTTGTGCCTGTCTTCTTTCACTTAGCATAACTTTTTAAGGTTTATCTATATCATAGCATGTATCTACTTCATCCCTTTTTATGCAAGAACCGCAGTAGAGAACTATTACATCACACACACTAGGAAGGCCATAATAATAACAAAAAGAAAAATAACAAGTATTGGTGAGGATGTGGAGAAACAGAGAAATTGGAACTTGCATGCATTGATGGTAGGGATATGCAATGGTACAGCCACTGTAGAAAACGGTGTGGTAGTTCCTCAGTATTTCATTGATTTGTTTGATGAATAGAAATTCTTAATCTTAATGAAGTCAAATTTATCGATCATTTTATTTGGTCTGTGCTTTTTATGTCCTGATGAAAAAACTTTGCCTGTTCCTGGTTTATGTTTCAGAAACTTGATTATTGTACCTTTACATTTAATTATACCATCCACCTGGAATTTATTTTTGTATAAAGTGTGAAGCAAGATTCTTTTTTAATCCCTATATGGACTTCCAATGACCAGACACTAGGTCTTAAAAATACCATCTTTCCCTATTGCACTGCAATGGTGTCTTTGTCATAAATTAAGTAACCATATATTGTGGATCTATTTCTGGACTCCGTATTCTTTTACTGAACTCTTTGTCTCTCCTTGCACCAGTACCCTCCACTATCTTAATTACTATAGATTTATCATAAATCTTAATATCTGGAAGGGTAAATCTCGTAGCTTAGACAATTATCAAAATTGTCTTGAATATTCTTGGCCCCCTTTGTTTCCATTACAGAGTCAGCTTATCAATTGTGACAAAAAAGAAACCCCCTGAGATTTTGCTTGAAGTTTCATTAAATCCATGGATAAATTTAGTGAGATCAACTTCTTTGCAATATTGAGCCCTCTACTCCTTATTTACTCCTGCATTTAACTAGGTCTTGTATCAGTTAGGGTCCAATGAGGAGACAGAAACCATATTAGTAATTTGAACAGGAAAATTTAATATAAAAATGTGTTAACTAGTCTAGCCAGTAAAAAGGTGGATAACTACTTAAAAAGAGAGAGGAGGACCCTAAGAGGTACAAAAAGAGCAACTGCAGAAAGCAGCCACCAAGACAGAGGGATAGTAAATAAACGAAGATTATTAGAAACTTAAAAGGGCCCCCTTCTCACTGCTAAGGCTGCAAGACTTCTTTGGAGAAGGTGCGGCTGCCATCACCAGTGATAGAGAAATAGGAGAATGTGGGTCACAGCTGACCCATAGGAGTGGCCTACCATTGAATGATGGAGAAGGTTGTCCAAGGACCTGAGCCAAAATGCTGGTCTGTAAGACTTCTGATGTAGTGAGTGAAAGAGGTGATAATGCGCATCCTTACTCATTCCCCACCACAGGGAGAAATTTTCTTTTTTTTTTTTTCTTTTTTTTTTTTTTTTTGAGACGGAGTCTCGCTCTGTCGCCCAGGCTGGAGTGCAGTGGCCGGATCTCAGCTCACAGCAAGCTCCGCCTCCCGGGTTTACACCATTCTCCTGCCTCAGCCTCCCGAGTAGCTGGGACTACAGGCGCCCGCCACCTCGCCCGGCTAGTTTTTTGTATTTTTTAGTAGAGACGGGGTTTCACCGTATTAGCCAGGATGGTCTCGATTTCCTGACCTCGTGATCCGCCCGTCTCGGCCTCCCAAAGTGCTGGGATTACAGGCTTGAGCCACAGTGCCCGGCCGAGAAATTTTCAATATTTCCCCACTATGTGTATGTTTTTGTTGGCTCTGGTGTTTTTTTTTTTTTTTTTTTTGGTAGCTAGCCTTTATCAAAACTACTCCTAGTTGGCTGGGCTCAGTGGCTCACGCCTGTAATCCCAGCACTTTGGGAGACCGAGGTGGGCGGATCACGACGTTAGGAGATCGAGACCATCCTGGCTAACACGGTGAAACCCCGTCTCTACTAAAAATACAAAAAAATTAGCTGGGCATGGTGGCAGGCGCCTGTAGTCCCAGCTACTCAGGAGGCTGAGGCAGGAGAATGGTGTGAACCCGGGCGATGGAGCTTGCAGTGAGCCGAGATCAGGCCACTGAGCTCCAGCCCGGGGGACACAGCGAGACTGTCTCAAAACAAAACAAAACAAAACAAAACAAAACAAAACAAAACAACTCCTAGTTTGCTGAGATTAATCCATAAATGAGTATTGAATGTTTCACATGCTTTTTTTTCATCTGTTGAGTTAATTCTATGCTTTTTCTGTCCTTTATTTAATTAATGTGAGAATTATATTAATTTCTTTTCAAATGTGAAACCAATTTTGTATTCTTAGGAGAAACCAAACTTGGTCATAATACAGAATCCTTGTTATGTATTGCTGCATTTGATTCAATAATATTTTGTTTAGGATTTTTGCATTTGGGTCCATGAACGAGATTGGCCTATGATTTTTTTTTTCCATGCAATTTCCTTTTCAGGTTTTGATATCTGGGTGTTTGTATTAAGGCTCTGCTGACTTCGAAAAAAAAATAGAGAAATGTTTCATTTTTTTCTATTTCCTATTAGAGGTTGAAGAAGGTCAGCACTATTTCTTTTTTAAAAGCTTCAAAGAATTCACCAGTGAAGATATCTGGGCCTGGAGATTATGGGAAAGTTAATTACAGATGCAATTTCTTTAATAGATAAGGAGGTATTCAGATGTTTTTTCTTGTGTCAGTTTTCGCAAGGTGTGTTTTCCTAGTTTGTATGCTTCATCTCAGTTGTCAAATTCTGTTGGCATAAAGTTGTTTATAATGTTCTGTTATTATCTTTTCAACACACACAAAATCTTGCTTGGCATTTATCAATTTTATTAGCCTTTTCAAAGAACAAATTTTGGGCTTTGTTGATTTTCTCTATTGTAAGTTTGCTTTCTATTTTATTGATTTCTGCTTTTATCTTTATCATTTTCTTTCTTCTTTCTTTGAGTTTGATTTGTTGTACTTTCTCTAACTTCTTGAGATGACTATTTATATCATTGATTTCCATCCTCTTTTCTTTCCTAATTTATCCATTTAAAGCTGTAAGTTTTTGTCTAACCAAAGTATCATTCAGTTCAAAATATTCCCTAATTTCCTTTGTGATTTCTTACTAATTTCCAAGCAGATTTAAAAATAAAAAATGTGTTTAGTTATTTATCATTATTGATTTCTATCATAATTGCATTGTCATCAGAATATATTTTCTTATGTATGTGTGTATATATGTATGTATATATGTACATATTTATTTTATTTTTTTGAGACAGGGTCTCACTCTGTCTTCCAGGCTGAAGTGCAGTGGTGCAATCGTGGCTTACTGCAGCCTTGAACTTCTGAGCTCAAGTAATCCTCTGGCCTCAGTCTCCCAAGTAGCTGGGACTACAGGTATGCACCACCATGCCCAGCTCAGAATATATATCCTGAATAATATTAACCCTTTGAAATTTGTTTAAATTTGCTTTATGACTCAATGTTTGATTAATTAGGTAAATGTTCAATGTGTACCTGAAATAATTTGTATTTTGCTATAGTTGGATACAGTGGATATTTATCTTCTGTTTTACTAACCCCCACCCCTTTTTTAGCTGTGTCCAATCTACTGTTAAATATGCTACTAAATTCTTAATTTCAGTTATTGTATTTTTAGGTTCTAGGATTTACATTTGGTTCTTTTGTATAGATTTCAGTTACCTAGTAATATTCTATAAATGTCAAACAAGTCAAATTCATTAATTGTGCTGTTTAGATCTTCTTTACTGCTCCCACTTTTTTGTCTGCTTATTTTATTATTTACTTAGTGAGGTTGCTAAAATATTTAATAAATTATAGGTTTATCTACTTTTCTTTTTAATCAATTTTTTTGGTTTATGTATTTTGAAAGTATGCTATTATGTGCATGCAAGTATAAAATTGTTTTATTTTCCTGGCAGACTAAATCTTCCATTGAATTTGTCCTCCTTGTATCTGCATATGCATCTTGCTGTCAAGTTTATCTGCCCTGATATTAGTATAGCTACACCAGTTTTCCTTTAGCTATTGCTTTTCCCCTCTTTTTACTTTCAACTTTCTGTGCCCTTATTTTTAGAGCATATCTCATGTAAACAGTATTTAACTGTTTTATTCTAATGTAGTCTGCCAAGCTAGATCTTTTAATTGGAATATTTAGTCTATTTACATTTAATGTAATTACTGATATTTTTGATTTTATATCTACCATATTATTACTACTTTTTCTATTTGTTCCACTTGGGTTTTTTCCTTTTTTTTCATTTCGACCAATCCATTAAAAAATTAAATTGATATTTATTCTATTAACCTGTTAGTTATACCTTCTTTTAGTAATTACCCTAGGAATAAATACATGCCTTCTTTGTATTTTTGAGTCTGATATAAATCTGTATCTTTATTACTTCTAAGTATCTTTATTACTTGTATATACTAAGGCCTATGAATACTATAAATTAACTTATCTTTCTCCTGCCTTTTGTGTTTTTAATTTTATTTATTTAAATCTATGTATATTTAGAAACTCATGAGAAATTATTATTATTGTTTTCAGTATTCATTCAGATCTATTTAATACCCTTTCTGTTGCTCTTCATTCCCTCCTGTATTTGTGTCTGTGATCATTTTCCTTTACCTGTAGAATCTCCTTAAGTGTTTGTTTTTAGTTGGCTCTGCTGGTGACAAATTCTTTGTTTTATTTTATTCAAAATATCTTTGCTTTCCTGTTTAATGATACTTTGAGTGTGTATAGAATTCTATCTTGAACAATACTTTCTCTGATTGTCTTTTTGCCTCCATCATCTCTGCTGAGAAGTCAGGTCTCATGTCATTGCTTCTTTGATATCAATGTCTTTTTTTCCTCTGTGATTTTAAGTTTTTAAATTTCATTTGTTTTTAGGTTTCATTGTATTGTGATGTGTCTAGCTGTGGTTTTCTTTGTATTTATCCTGCTTGGGATTCTCTGAACATCTTGAATCTACGTCTTGATGTTTTTACTCAGTTTTGGAAATTTCTTGGCTATGATTTTTTGCAAATATTGCTTCTACATTCTGTGTATTCTTTAATTCTGGGGCTCCACTTATACATATATTAGAACTTTTTACTATGTCTCTTTTGCTTCTTATTTTCTTTTTGGATTTTCCATCTCATCATCTCATTTTTTTTCTTAAGCTTTAGTCTGGATATTTTCTACTGACTTATCTCCTGTTTCACTAATCCTTTTTCTTTTCTTTGTTTTCAAATTAGTCTATAATCTACTGCTAAGCATGCTAGTAAATTTTTAATTTCAAATTTGTATTTTCAGGTTTTTGGATTTCTACTTGGTTCTGTTTTTGTAGATTTAAGCTCCCTGGTCAAAATATCCATCTTGTCATCTATTTTCTTGATTATGTTAACCATAGTTATTTTAGATAGCTCCAATATCTGGATCAGCTGGATCAGAGGTTTTTTCCCACTTGTTAGCTAGTTTTTCTTTTCTTTTCTTTTTTTTTCTTGGGTTGGGTTTGTAGTATGCCTGGTAAATTTTGGTGGAATAATCAACATTGGGTATGAGACTTGTACAGGTTCTAGGAGATACCTTTTTCAAGGAGTATCTTCCCTGTCCTCTGGCTGGCAGCTAGCCGTATAGAGGGCCATATCACCTCTATTCACTCAGGGAGTAAGCTGACTAAGGGGTAGGTTGTGATCTTCATAATGCTCAGCCTACCTGCAATTCATGCCCACCCCTCTGGAACCAGGGCTCCCAGATGAGAACCAGAGCTGTGTTTACTAAGGCATCTCCTAATTGGTGGTCCTGGACTCCAATTTTGTGCCACAGTATTAGGAGAATGCCAAAAGCTCCCCTCAGCTTTTCAACTGCTTTTTGCTTTGATTCTGAAATACTGACCTCATATTGCATTAATATGGGAAAAATTGGTGCAGTGTTTGTGAATCACTTTTCACTACTTCCTTTTGTGGGGAATATTTTGACTCTCAACTCCTAGATGTTTCGACACCCTAAAATACTAATTTCCATCTCTGTTGGGAATATGCCCCCAAATCTGGCCATAAACTGGCCCCAAGACTGGCCATAAAAAAATCTCTGCAACACTGTGACATGTTCTTGATGTCTATGATGCCCATGCTGGAAGGTTGTGGGTTTACTGGAATGAAGGCAAGGAACACCTGGCCCACCCAGGGTGGAAAACCGCTTAAAAGCGTTCTTAAACCACAAACAATAGCATGAGCGATCTGCGCCTTAAGGACACACTCCTGCTGCAGATAACTAGCCAGAGCCTATCCCTTTACTTTGGCCCATTCCTTTATTTCCCATAAGGAATACTTTTAGTTACTCTATAATCTATAGAAACAATGCTTATCACTGGCTTGCTGTCAATAAATATGTGGACAAATCTCTGTTGGAGGCTCTCAGCTCTGAAGGCTGTGAGACTCCTGTTTTCCCACTCCACGCTCTATATTTCTGTGTGTGTGTCTTTAATTCCTCTAGTGCCACTGGGTTAGGGTCTCCTCAACTGAGCTGGTCTCGGCACATCTCTATTCTCATGGGGTTTCCTCTCATTCTGATGACTTATCTGCCTCTTAGCAGTATCCCTCTCTTCCACTTCTCAGCCTTTCATTCCATGGCATTTAAGAATCATCAGTGCCCCAAGGGAGAATGTGGTGCACAAAATGTCAATCACACTACATTTAACTCCCTTGCTTTCCAAGACTCAAGTCTTGGTTGCTCCTTCATCCTTTCAGACGTTTTGTGAGTTTGTGTTCTATCCTGTTTTTCCAGTTATACTTGATAGGAACATCAGTCTGCTTGGAACTACTCTATTACACCTGTACTTGAAAGTTTATAATTTATTCTTTCTTGTGAATGCCTCCTCTTACACAATTCATGTTTTGTTTATGCCTCTGGTCCCTTGCAGTTTCTATTTTCTGCACATTACCTACCAGGACTGCTGGTTCCGTGACACAGACTGTGTGTACAGTGTCGCTGGAGTCCCCCACAGTTGTACAACGTGGCACTTCTGTGGCTCGCCCTGGAAGGCCCTGCATGATCGGGTCATTTGCTAACTGTCTTGGTGCCACTTAGGGAAATATGTTCACAATTCAGAATGAGCTGCAGAGATATTCTTCAGGGAGGCCTTTCTTTGTACCTCAGCCAAGTCCTGTTAGTAAACTCTCATGAACCCTCCACATTATTTCTTACTTGAAAGTAAGTGAACTTTTCTGTTGTTTTGTGAAAGTGGCTGGGTAGTTGATCTATTCCTCTTCAGAAGGTAGGCTGGACTGTGAAGACAGTAACCTTGTCAATCTTTTTTACCACTACATCACCAGTGCACAACACAGTTTCTCCTACACATGTATTGACTTACATTTTTTTTTTATTGTTAAGAACATTTTATTTCACAAACTATTACTTTTATTTTAAAAAATTTCAACTTTTATTTTAGATTTAGGGGGTATGTGTGCAGGCCATATGTGACCTAATCACTTCCCAAAAGCCCCACCAACTAGTACCATTGCACTGAGGATTAGGTTTTAACATAGGAATTTTTGGGAAGCACAAAGGTTGCATAGGTATATTGTAGGATGCTGAGGTTTGGGGTATGATTAAATCCATCACCCAGGTACTGAGCACAGTACCCAATAAGGTAGTTTTTCAACCCTTTCCTCCCTGCTCTCATAGTCCCCAGTTACCATTGTTCCCATGCTTGTCTCCATGTATACCCAGTGTTTTAACTCCTCAGCTGTAAGTGAGAACATGGGGTATCTGGTTTTCTGTTCCTGCATTAATTTGCTTAGGATAATGGCTTCCAGCTGCATCCATCTTGCTGTAAAGGACACACTTTCATTCTTTTTTATGGCTGTGTAGCATTCCATGGTACATATGTACCACATTTTCTTTATCCAATCCACGATTGATGGGCACCTGGGTTGGTTCCACATCTCTGCTATTGTGAATAGTGCTGTGATGAACATACAAATGTATGTGTCTTTTTGATAGAATGATTTATTTTCTCTCGGGTATATATCTAGAAATGGGATTGCTGGGTTGAATGGTAGCTCTATTTTTAGTCCTTTGTGCAATCTAGTTCTTTGAGTTAATTTGAACCTTATAATGATAGAAGTTGAAAAGGAGGGAATGAGAACTAACATTCATTAACATTTTACTATTTATCATCTTACTTAATTTTCATCTTAACTCTTTGAGGTGGGAGGTATTTGTATAGAGTAAACCATGTCTCAGAGAAATTATAGTATTTTCCCAAAGTCACACAGTTGGTAAGTGTTAAGTCTAGAATTTAAACCCAGGCCTACCTGGTTCAGAAGTAACCCTGACTGTATGAATTGTTAAGCACTTCTCACTCTTCCAAGATTTTTGTACCTTCCTTCTTTCTTTATTGACTTTTCTTTTTTCTTTTTTTTTTTTTTTTTGAGATGGAGTCTCGCTCTGTTGCCCAGGCTGGAGTGCAGTGGCCGGATATCGGCTCACTGCAAGCTCCGCCTCCCGGGTTCCTGCCATTCTCCTGCCTCAGCCTCCCGAGTAGCTGGGACTACAGGCGCCCGCCACCTCACCCGGCTAGTTTTTTGTATTGTTTTAGTAGAGACAGGGTTTCACTGTGTTAGCCAGGATGGTCTCGATCTCCTGACCTCGTGATCCGCCTGTCTCGGCCTCCCAAAGTGCTGGGATTACAGGCTTGAGCCACCGCGCCCGGCCTCTTTATTGACTTTTCAACCATTATGTGATACAAATAGAATGCTAAATTAGTGTCTTAGCCCATTTGAGCTGTTATAACAAAACACCACAAACTGGGTGGCTTATAAACAACAGAAATGTATTTCTTACTGTTCTGGAGGCTGAGATGTCCAAGGTCAAACTGCCGGCAGGTTTGGTGTCTGGTGAGGGCCCACTCTCTCTTTCATAAATGGCACATTCTAGATGCGTCCTCACATGGTGGACGGGAAGAACCCTGGTATCTGCAGCCCCTATAAGGGCACTAATTCCATTATGAGGACCCCACTCTCATGACCTAATCACTTCCCAAAGGCCCCACCAACTAGTGCCATCACACTGAGGATTAGGTTTCAACATAGGAATTTTGGGGAAGCACAAATATCCAAAGCAGATAGATCAAGTAATTTACCTGAAAAAAAATAATAAAGAAGAGAATCTGACCACTTATTTCTATTATCTCAAAAACAAAATGACATGCATTTTATTTTGAAGTGAAAGAATTGTATGGATCAAACTAGATTGGTGTCTAAACATGTTTCCCTCAAATGGCCCAGTGTGGGATCAGCGGGGGACACTAATTTCTTTAATGAACATTGACTTAACTTCAATCATGAAGCAGTACTTACAATCATAGCAATAACTATGATGTATTGAGTACCTCCCATGTGCCATAGACTTAGCTATACCTCATCTATAGCATGCACTTTATATACCTTATCTTCAATCAGCTGAACACCTCTGGGGAGTAGATATTATTATTTTCATTGCACAGATTTGGAAACTGAGACTCAGAGAAATAAAGTAACTTGCCTTAGGAAGTTTCAGATCCAGAATTTGAACCCCTTTATGAACTGCCATAAAGATTGTTTTTTTCTACATACATTGCTTAAGGTATCAAGCCTGGAACACAAAAGGAATTTAATAAATGTTGTTTACTTTTTCCAGATTAGCAATAATATAGTGAACTTCCGGGAAAGAGTTGCCATATAATATAAAAAGGCTTCTTTGTGTCTTGCCAGGGAATGTGAGTAGCATCTCCAAATTGGCCCCTTGGAAAACCTGAAGTTCTGAGTTGCTATAGCTTCCAAGTGTCAGGTAAGGGTTGTGTCGGTCTCAATTGCAGGCTCTACTCTGCTATTTGCTCCAAATATTTTCTGGTTGCAAATGTTATTGATCTGACAGTTTATTTCCCGAGACACATTAGTTCCACACTTCTGTGATGTGAAAGTCTCATCCTAAGGAAACTGGCCTTGTGAATGGTTAGCCCCTGGGAAGAGTATGCTGTACTTATGGCTGTGCTAACAGGATAAAGAAGTGGTAAATACAATTAGCGAGCTTGGTTGGTGATTTTCCAATAATGATGTTGGGGTATATTATTGGTTTAGCTGTAATTGAGCTTAAGATGATCTGGAAATGTCTAAACTGGTGTGAAAGTCATTCACAGCTTTGGCTCCAGTATGGATGTTCATGAACCAGGTGGCCTGATAGCCTCTGGATGTGCTGAAACGGGGGGCTATGCTGCAGGATGGCAGCGGTGTGTCTCTGAAATACTATTGAATTTTGCTCTGTCACCAGTAAGGTGATTACTTCTTCACAATCTTCTATTCTCTCCCGAATCTCATCCCTATCATTATAATTTAGAGCTTACTACATATTGTCTAGCTCTCTGATTCTCATGCAAGTATAATTTATTTGATGCACATTAAAGTCATCTTTATTAGTCAGGATAATTAATGCTAGCTGCCACAAAAAAGACCTGAAATCTCAGTGGTGGCACAGCACAAAAGTTTATTTTTTGCTCACATAAAATCTGATGGAGGTTGGCAAGGGCTCTCCTCCATCTGGTGACTCAGGGATCCAGATTCCTTCCATCCTATTCCACCTTGGGAGATAATTCTCTCTGGATTTATTGTATTCTTGTATGGTCCAGGCTTTCCCAGCTAAGGGTATTGACAAGCTTTGTTCAGGGATGAATGAACAACAAGCAGAAGATAGGGACCCTCTTCTTCCTCGGAGATATTCCAGATAATAAAGTCCCCTCCTCTTCCAGGAGGATATTTGCTTACATTCTAGGGTAATCAGCCTAGAGACGTATCTTCCCTTATGCCCCAGAGATAGTTGCTTATTTTACAGGGTAAGAAGTCATATGTCTCCATAAGGGAGGATGGGCAGGTCACCTCCAGCTTGACTGAAGCTCACAGGCTCCTAAGTTTAGCATCCTGTGGTGCAGGTGACCATCATGTTGCCCAAGAAGATTGGGGCATGGAGAGCTGGTGTTCTCACTGCTTTTTGTGTTGTGATTAATAAACGGCCTGTGTCCCTAACCTAGGGATCAGTTGTCATCTTTAGTCAGTGTGTGTGTGTGTGCGTGTGTGGTGTAGGGGTATGTGTATGTGCTATACATGTGTGCAGTGTGTGGTATATTTGTGTATGTGTGTGTTGTATATGGTGTGTATGTATTTGGTGTGTGTGTGGTGTCTGTATATGTTTGGGGTGTGTGTAGTATGTATGTGTTTGGTTTGTGTGTGTGATGTTTGTGTATGTTCAGTGTATGATATGTATGTGTGTATGTGTGTGTGGTGTGTATGTGTATATGGTGTGTGGTAGATAAGATGTATGTGTGTTTGGTTTGTGTGTATGTGTGATGCTTATGTATGTTTGGTATGTATGGTGTGTATGTATGTGGTGTGTGTGATATGTGTGTGCTTGGTTGGTGTGTGTGTATGTTCAGTATGGTGTGTGTGGTCTGTGTGATGGGTATGTGTATATGGTGTGTTGTGGATGAGTGTGTGGTTGGTGTGTACAGGTGATGTTTATATATGTCTGGTATGGTGTATGTGTGTGTGGTGTGTGTTTGATTTGTGTGTGTGTGGTTTGTATATGTGTGATGTTTGTGTGTGTTTAGTGTGTGGTATGTATGTGTGTGTATGTATGTGATGTGTGTGTAGTGTGTATGATATGGATGTGTGTTTGGTTTGTGTATACATGTGATGTTTATGTATGTTTGATATGGTTGTATGGGTGTGGTGTGTGTGGTTTGGGGTGTGTGGTTTGTGAATGTCTGATGTTTGTGTGTTGAGTGTATGGTAAATATGTGTGTACACATGTGGTGTGCATGTGTGGTGTGTGATATGGGTGTTTGTTTTGTGTGTGTGTGATGTTTGTGTATGTTTAGTATGTGGTGTGTATGTTTATGTATGTATGTGGTGTGTGTGTGGTGTTTGTGGTGAGTATGATGTGTGTGTATGTGATATTTGTGTATGTATGTTTGGTGTGTGGTATATGTGTGTGTGTAAACTTTAGCAGGCTAATTGGGTAGCTTGCAGTAAAATCTCAGGCTCTTCACTGTTTCAGACATAACGACAGCTTCCAGGTTGGCATGGCAGAGGAAGAGAGGGTGGGAGAGACTCTCTGATCCGCAGGAACCCTGGATTGGAGGTGATGCATCCTTACAGCCTGCACTCCCATTTGCCAGAACCTAGTCACATGCCCCCACCTGCAAGGGAGGCTTGGAAATACAGAGGGGCATGTGGGTATCTGTATCGGTCATCCCCACCACATCACCTAAACCTCCTCGTGTCTTTTTCAGTAAATGTGCCCCTTTGTGATAGAGGAGCAACTTAAGTCAAGGTAACACAAATCTGGTTGGTCACAGTAAGAATAAGAACTCACAGTTGCGTGTTGTTTACCTTTCCACTGTAAATTAATGAACAAAAGCCTTATAAGTGCTTTGCTTGTGTGAACTCAGTCCTCACAATAACCCAGTGAGGATTGTTCTCTTCTGTTTTGTTTTGAGACAGGGTCTCACTCTGTCTCCCAGGCTGGAGTGCAGTGGCACAATCTCAGCTCACTGCAACCTCTGCCTCGTGGATTCAGGTGATTCTGGTGTCTCAGTCTCCTGAGTACCTGGGATTACAGGCTCACTACACCACACCTGGCTAATTTTTTGTATTTTTAGTAGAGACGGGGTTTCACCATGTTGGCCAGGCTGATCTCGTACTCCTAACCTCAGGTGATCTGCCCACCTCAGCCTCCCAAAGTGCTGGGATTACAGGTGTGAACCACTATGCCCGGTGAGGATTGTTCTTATCACATTCTTATCACCATTTTACAGAGGAAGAAGTGTCTGGGGAGATCAAGTGACTTGCTCAGGCAGCTGGGAAGTGGCAGAGAAAGGATTAGAACTCAGGACTGGCTCTGGGTTTCCAACATTGTATTACCTCTGGTAGGTAAGTGTGACGTATATGTTAGATACCAGCTTATGCAATCTTTGTCCAGTTTTACCCCTTTCTGACATATCACATTATATGCCTAGGTTGAGGATATGGGGAAATGAGATTGGTAGGAGGTAGAATAGGCAGTTGGATGTGGTGACGTGAAGGGCAGAGGATGCTGTTTAGACCAGTAGTTCTCAACTGGGGGTGAGGACATTTGGCAGTGTCTGGGGGCATTTTTGGTTGCCACAGCTGGGAATGAGGGTGCTACTGGCATTTTGTGGATAGAGACCAGGGGTGCTGCTAAAATCTCACAATGAACAGGGCAGTTGCCACCACAAAGAATTATCTATCCCCCAAAATATCAATAGCACTGAGGTCAAGAAATGTTGGTTAAGAAATACAGATTTAACTCACCTAAGGACTGCTCATAAATGATTTTTCATTGTAATGGCTCTTGGAAAATTACACTCCTTTCCAGAGAATGACTCTTCTTTCTTTGAGTCAATAGAATGACACCTTCATCCCCAAACACCAAATAAATATGGCATAAGAAGTAATATTTTGACAGTACAATTTTAGGCAAAGACATGCTCACTGATGTACATGAAACAGTTTCTAGTCAGAGAATATTATTATACGTGGAACAAGTTTGAAATGTATGCATGTTTAGATGAACCCAAAATGTTTTGCTTTGCATACATGGGACAAATGAGAGACAGGAAGAGCTCACATCTTCTGCAACTCATTTAGACGATTGGGTGCATGTGCTATTTCTGTGTGCTGTGGAGTGGAGTGCACTCCTTTACTTAGCCCTGAAGGTGTTTTATTATTTGTTTATATTTATTTATTTAGGCCAGGGATTGGCTCTCTTCCATAAAGGGCCAGATAGTAAATGTTACAGGTTTTGCAGGCCATACTATCTCTTTGCAATTACTCAGCTCTGCTGTTGTAGTGCAAAGGCAGCCACGGACAATACATAAATGTCTGGTCTGGTCATATTTGACCCAGGAGCTGTAGTTTGCCAACCTCTATTCCATAACTTTTAATTTTTATAAGCAGCTTGAGCATAGGATAAGCATTGACCCCCAAAATGTTGGAAAGTTTGTAGAGAAAATAGTGCAGAAGTAAGAATGCACCTTTTAAAGAATGACTCCCTTGCACTCTTTCCCATCAACCTCCACCAACCATCAAGTCTTCTCTTCCTCCTTTGATGAGTACATAAACTCTCATTGCATTACACTTGATGAGCAAACTGCATTTATTTACTCTGCGATTGTTATTTCTTATATAAACTCATTCTCATTGTTCGATGGATACATTTTTCTATCTGTGAGGATTGAGTGTCTTGAGTTGGGAGGGAGAGCATCATAATTTATTCCCTAAAAATGTTTTAAAAAGATATGTTTTCATTTAACAGCTTTTCACTTGGGCTCGTGAGAAGTCCACAGCTCGGCAAGCATATGGCAGGCTTTCATTTTCAGGAAGAATGAAAGTTGTTAAATGAGGGAGAGGTGCACAGGATAAAGCCATGTGTCACCTCCTCCTCTGGTTCTGAGACTCCTCTGCTATCATCGAGCAGAGCAATCTCTCCTTGTCCAGAGTTGTTATTTCCTTTGATAATCCAAGTAGGGCAAGGCCAGCTTCTTCTCACTTCATGCTGTTATCCAACATCACAAACATATATCCTTCCCCCTTTACCAAGGGGCTGCAATTCCAGATGGTAAGAGAGAATTTCTTTTTTAAATTTTAAGTTCTGAGGTACACGTGCAGGATGTGCAGTTTTCTTACGTAGGTAAATGTGTGCCATGGTGGTTTGCTGCACCTATCAACCCATCACATAGGTATTAAGCCCAGCATGCATTAGCTATTTTTCCTAATGCTCTCCCTCCCCCTGCCCCACCTCACCCCATGACAGGCACCAGTGTGTGCAACAGAGAGTTATAATGCAATTTATGGGTTAAGAAAGGGCCAGTTATGGGTTAGCTAATGGTGAGGGGATACACTTGAAAGTTTCCTCTCTGAGTTATTAGACCTCATTAAAATTCATACTCAGCTACTATATGATTATCAATATACCTCTTCAACAATGAATATACTGGGAATTTGCAAATATAATACTATGGCAAATTCATTATTTAAGGGATGTCTATGTTGAATCATAAATGCAAAAGATTTTTTAATAAGCCCATTTAAGTTCACAAATATTTTTTAAATGCCTAATTTGTGCTAGGCACTGGAAATCCATTGCATCTCAACAAGACACTGTTGCTGCCTCCAAGAAGCCCATGGTTTAGTGAAGAATTCCTTGCTTTAATTACAGTGTAGAGTAAAAAAAATCTTTATATTAGAATAGGTTAAAGGGAGACACATTTGTTCTTAAATCTATCCCGATTCCTGTATTATATGCTCATATTTACCCATCTAATTTGTTCTATAAATATTCTTTCCATGTTCCAGCTCTGATTTTTGATCTTCTCCTTTCCTTCCTATTTCCTTGGGATCTGCAAGTTCCTTAATAATCAAATAGGGGCTATGTTAGTTAAAGCTTTTTTAGTTGTAAGTGACCGAAACCCATCTCAATCTGGCTCAAGCCACAAAAAGGATATTTAGTGGCTTACACAAGTGAACTGTCAAAGGGGGTAGGGCTTGCTTCAGGCTCAGCTGGATCCAGGGGCTCAGCTAATGACATCAGGACATCAGGACTCAATCTCTCTCTTTTCGTTTCTCTTTTATGTTTTTTTTTTTTTCTTCCTGTTTTAGCTTTTCCAACATGGTAACCCCATGCAGCTTTATTTTACATTGTGTTCACAACACCCAATTATACAAATGAAGTTCTCTGTACTGAAGTGTGTAGCTTTTGTTTTTAAAGTTTAGATTGAATCAATCACCTTGACTAAGGGGAGGAAAATATTTTGGCCATATCTGGGTCGCAGATTGTCATGGGCTGAATTGTGCCCCCTCAAAATTTATATGTTGAAGTCTTAACCCCTAATACTTCAGAATGCGATTGTATTTGGAGATGGGGTCTTTAAAGAGGAATTAAAGTTGAAACAAAGTCATTAGAGTGTGCCCTAATCCATTATGACTGGTGTCATTATTAGAAAAAGTGATTAGAACACAGACAGGTATAGAGGAAAAACCAAGTGAAGACACAAGAAGAAGGTGGCTGTCTGCAAGCCAAAGAGAGAGGCCTCAGAGGAAACCAACCCTGCTGACACCTTGATCTCCAACTTCCAGGCTCCAGCACTATGAGAAAATAAATTTCTTCACTTTGGGAGGCTGAGGCAGATGGATCACTTGAGGCCAGGAGTTCTAGACCAGCCTGGTCAACATGGTGAAACCCTGTGTCTACTAAAAATACAAAGATTAGTCTGGCGTGGTGGTGCACACCTGTAATCCCGGCTACTTGGGAGGCTGAGGCACAAGAATTACTTGGACCTGGGAGGTGGAGGTTGTAGTGAGCCGAGATTGCACCACTGCACTTCAGCCTGGGTGACGGAGCAAGACTCTGTCTTAAAAAAAATAAACAAATTTCAGCTGTTTAAACCACTCGATCTGTGTTACCTTGTTATGGCAGCCTTAGCAATCTAATACACAGGTCCAGCTCTGGAACTGAGAGTAGATTTATTTAGGTCCCACTTGAACTAGTCTATGAGTAGAAAGGGAGTGGTTCCCTAAAGGAAAACCAAGGACTCTTATCATAAGGAAGAATAATGGGTGCTGGTAGGAAAAAAAATGACTGTGTCCACCCCTGAGTTAGTGTCATAATAATTATCGAACACCCATTATCTGTTGGGCTTGAAAGCACCTTATACTCAATATAACAACCCCATGAGGGCGATACTATTATTTTCCTCACTTAATAGGTGTGAAACCTGAGGCCCACACCATTAACTGACTTACCTAAGGTTAGGCGGTCAGTAAGTAGCAGAACCAAGATTGACATCCACACCTGTCTGGCTCCAGAACCTCCTCTTTTTATTGCTATACTCTTGAGAGCCAATGATGGTTAGCTTTGGATCCTATAGCTCTTTTATCCCCAAGATTGAAAAAGCTCTGGCATGAGGCATGGGAAGGATGTGTTTCATGTTAATTAAGGAAAATTCACAGTCTGCAGAATTCACAAGTTTGTTTTGGATCTGTGTCTGATCTAAGCAAGCCTTTGACTGATTTGAGTTAATTAGCATTGCAGAACATGAAGTAATTGCTGTTGTTCCTCAAAATTGGGGGTGGGGAGATACTCAGTGACTTGTAACCAAGTCAGCCCTGACTCCTAAGTCTAAGGCTCAGACACTTCAAATCCTCTGCTAGGAGACAAGATGGAGAAATTCATCAATTACTCTGTCTCTTGTGTGTTTACTATGTTTTCTGTCACACGATTACCAAGGCAAGCCTCCTACCTTCCTGAATCAGTGAGCTAAAGTCTACAACTGAGCGGAAGACCTGTCCTGAATTTTATAAACAGGATTTCCAGTTGGAAGCATGCAAGCCTGGGAAACAAATTCAGAAAACATCAGACCCATACATGGTCATCGTAACTTTTCCAAGTGGGTCTGATATTTCTTTTGAAACCATCTTGTGACCCTATTTGTAAATCCTGATTGTTTTTGGCAGGATTTGTTGGTTGCAAGAAAGGACAATCTATGCAAGTTCATTCAAAAACAAAATTTAAGGGGCTCTTGTTATTGCGTACTTATCATCTGAGTCCTTGTAGCTGTGAAGTTGTGTAGAGAAGCAGAAGTTGTTGACTAGGAGTGGTGGCTCGTGCCTGGAATCCTGCTACCAGAAACGGGTCTAGATCCAGACCCTAAGAGAGGGTTCTTGGATCTCGTGCAAGAAAGAATTGGGGGCGAGTCCACAGAGTAAAGTAAAAACAAGTTTATTAAGAAATAAATAAATAAAAGAATGGCTTCTCCATAGGCTGAGCAACCCCGAGGGGTGCTGGTTGGCTATTTTTATGGTCATATGCCAAACAAGGAGTGGGTTATTCATGAGTTTTCCAGGAAAGCGACAGGGATTTCTTGGATTTGAGTGTTCTTATTCCTTTTAGACTATATAGGGGAACTTCTGAATGTTGCCATGGCATTTGTAAACTATCATGGTGCTGGTGGGAGTGTCTCTTAGCATGCTAATGTATTATAATTAGTATATAATGAGTGGTGAAGACCACCAGAGGTCATTTTTGTTACCATCTTGGTTTTGTCCAGGTTACTTCTTTACTGCACCCTGTTTTATCACCAGGGTCTTTGTGATCTGTATCTTGTGATACCAGTCCTGCTGACCACCTATCTCATCCTGTAACTAAGAATGCCTAACCTCCTGGGAATGTAGCCCAGCAGATCTCAGCCTCATTTAGTTTGAATGCCTCTGACAATCCCAGTACTTTGAGAGGCCGAGGAGGGAGGATTGCTTGAGGCCAGGAGTTCCAGACAAGCCTGGGCAACACAGAATGACTCCATCTCTAAAAATAAAAAAGAAACATCAGCCGGGCATGCTGGCATATGCCTGTAGTTCCTGCTACTTGGGAGGCTGAGACAAGAGGATTACTTGAGCCCAGGAGTTCAAGGCTACAGTGAGCTCTGATCATGCCACTCCATTCCAGCCTGGGTGATGGAGCAAGACCCTTTCTTAAAAAAAATAAGGCTGGGCACGTCACGCCTGTAATCCCAGCACTTTGGGAGACCGAGGCGGAAGTATCACCTGAGGTCAGGAGTTGGAGACCAGCTTGGCCAATATGGTGAAACCCTGTCTCTACTAAAAATACAAAAATTAGGCAGGCATGGTGGCAGGCGCTACCAGCTACTCAGGAGGCTGAGGGAGGAGAATCCCTTGAATCCGGCAGGTGGCGGTTGCAGTGAGCTGAGATGGCACCATTGCATTCCAGCCTGGGTGACAAGAGCGAGACTTCATCTAAAAGTAAATAAATAAATAATAAATAAATAAATTAATTAAAAGTTGTTATAAAATGTTTTTAAATAATTACACAATTTGAACTATGAAAAATTTTAATAATTAAATGACCCTCCCTACTTAACATTAGCATGAAGCCTTTTCCTTTTCTTTTTTTTTAAATTTTACTTTAAGTTCTGAGATACATGTGCAGAACATGCAAGTTTGTTACATAGGTATACATGTACCATGGTGGTTTGCTGCACCTATTGACCCATTCCCTCCCCTCACCCCCCTACCCCCTTATAGGCCCCGGTGTGTGTTGTTCCCCTCCCTGTGTCCATGTCTTTGCATTGTCCAACTCCCACTTATGAGTGAGAACATGTGGTGTTCGGTTTTCTGTTCCTGTGTTACTTTGCTAGCATGAAGCCTTTTCTACCAAATCAATTTCCTTGTGACTCCATCTCTCAAAGGCCACTCCCAAATTTTGAATGCCCATCACATGTCCTTGAATGGATTGCTGTTTCTTACAACCAATGAGTCCTGTCAAAGAGAATCAGTCTCTCACTGACTGACCCTCTTGTGCATGTACAATATAAGCCAACTGCAAATGTGTAATTGAAAATCTTGTCTAAGATGTAGGATTCCATGAAGCTGATGGAAGCGATGCTAAAACATGCTTAAAAAACAGACACAATCACAGATGACCCCCAAGAATCCAGCAGCATTGGAAGAATAAGTGCTGATATTCAGCCTGAATCTGCAGGTTCAGCCTTGTAGGTTGTCGTGGTGACTGTTCTGAGAATTGTTCCGTGCCTGTATCATACTCGTTATTCAATATTTTGAATACCATCCCAAGAAGAGTTAACAGTTTAAGAAAAAAAAAATGACAAGGAAAACGACTCAGTGAACACTTCAAAAGAGAAATATTTAAATATCAAAAGATTCAAGAGAGGCTTAGGAAAAATTGGTAAAGCCCTTGAATATTTTTTAAATGACCTTTTTGTTATATGCTATGGAAACCAAACCTGAAGTGAAAGATTTTGTCAGAAAAATTACAACAAAAAAAATCACTACTTAATTCATTTTCTGTTCTTTAAAGAATTCATGCACAGTTGAAATGGTCACCTAGATTTTGTTATTTTGATAGGTTGTAGTTTTATTTTTTTAAGATCACATTTCCAATCAAGTCCCTTCTCTCTTCTACAGTTTGCTATGAAAATTTGGGCTCAGTATTGAGTCATTTTATTTGAAAACTTTTTTTAAAATTAAAAACATTTTGTTTTCTTCTATGGATCAGGTGTTCCATTTTAAAGAGCCACTTTAAACATCTTTCTTCCACCAAGGGCTGCAGAGTCTTCCCCTTCCACTTTTTGTCTTGGTGGCTCCATTTCTCTGCCTCCCTCTTCACATCCATGCTCTCTGCTCACTCATAAGCCATAATGATGGCTGGCCCCTCCCTAGCCATAGGTTATTGGATTAGGGGTGGGCCATGACCCAAGGGCATCTATTCCATAGGCTAGCCAAGGATTAGACTTGATAAAGATGACATGAGGCTGGACCAATCAGACTCATCTCAGGACTCTAAAGAACATGGTCAGAGTTAGCTAGATACCATGATGACCCTGATAGTAAAACGACACAACAATGCTCTTGTCATTTTGGGTCAAGAGCAAGCTTCAGGAGCAAAACTGAGTAACCCAGGAGAACCAAGATGTTAATCAGGCCCTAGAGTTCTCACCCAATGCTCTTCTCCTGTGTCATATGCATTGGGTACTCTTCTCCTGGTGACAATACTGCAAATTTTCTCCATCCATGTAATATGGTAGAACCAATCTTATCCTTAGATTAGGGTCATCATGTGACCTAGTCCTGGACAATCAGCTCATTACATGCCCTTAGCCATAATGATTAGTTATGAAATGAGCATGTTGCCTGACTTAAGCCAGTAACGGTCAGATGAAGGACTTTTGTTTAAGTTTGTTAGGGAAAGAGAACCCAGGAGTATATACATCTGAAACTACTAGCAGTCATTTGTTAAGAAATAAAGCAACTTGGAGGACATCAGGACCAAGAGGTAGGCAGAAAATAAATCCTGTTGGATCCATCTATGCCTGAAACCAGCTACTGCTACAGACTACCAGCCAACATTTCTCTCTTTGCCTAAGCTGGTTTGAATTGGGCTTTATGTTGTTTGTTATGAAAAGAGCCACAACCAACACAACATGCTTATTTGATTATGATAATAAGAATCCCTTTTAACCATTCCAAAATATGTTTTTAGCCATATTTCCCTCTGATTCTCTTAACAACATTGTGATGCAGACAGGGCAAGGGTTATCATCTTGATGAAGATTACTGCCAGATGTAGGGAGCTACAGTGATGCTTTCTCAAGCACTTGGAAAACACAAGGAATAAAGATTGCCATCTGAGGGTTAAACCATGAAGTTAATATAGATCTGTGCAGAGTAATGCAAAGTCACCTTAAAGAGACAGGATGGCTCCCAGGCTTGCAAGACTTGGCTGTCATGCAGTCAAATGTATTAACATATTTAAAGAGAGACTGTGTCCACCATGGAAGCCTAGAGGATGGAGAGTTGCAAAGGCAGCTTGTCCAATAGAGGAGTCTCAGTCTTTGAATATTTCTTGTTCCAGTGGCAAGACTAGATCTAGAGACATGCTTTTAGCTACAAGTTATATAAAAGCAGGTTGGTAACATCAGTCAATTAAAGGTGGCTGAAACTTCTTTGCCACACCTCCCATTGTGAGGCAGGGTCTCCTTCCTTTCCCCTTGAATCTGGGCTTACTCTCTGGTTTATTTTTAAAAGTAGAAGGAAGCAGAAGCAATGCTGTATCATTTCCAAGGCTGAGCTACAAAAGATTTACAACTCCCACTTTTGCACACTTTGAAAACTCCCTTTTGGAATCCAACTGCCATGCTGTGAGAAGCCTAAGCCATATAGAGGAGCTCTCAGCTAACTGTCTGCACCAATTGCCAGCCACGTGAACGAGCTATTTTGGATATTCTGGACATTCTGGCTCCATTGAACCTCCAGTTGACTCCCAGTCAACACCCTGTGGAACAGAATAACCACCCAGCTGAGCCCAGTCAACTCATAGAATAATGAGAGATAACAAATGGCTTAAACCACTGAGTTTTTGGGTGACTTTAATAGTGCAACAGATAACTGAGATAGCAATGGCTTAAACAACAAAGACACTGAGTGGTCTTCTTTAATTGGAAGTCCGGATGTTGGAAGATTCAGGTTTGGTGCAGTAGATCAAAAATGTCATCAGTTGTCCGTACTCTTTCTTCTTTTCCATTCTGCAATCCTTAGCACACTGGCTTTTTATCCTCTTCATGGTGTCATGTCATAGTGGCAAGAAAGCTGCTGCATCTCCAGGTATCACATCCATATTTAAAGCAGGAAAAAGGGAAAGGGGTAGTGCCAGTGAGGTCTTCTCTTGCCTCTGTTCACTTCATCAGGGAGCTGAATATCTTTACAGAAGCCCCTAGGATAATTTGACATTTTATCTCATTGGCCAGATGTGACCATCCTTCTTAGCAGGGAAAATGAGTCAGTTTTTCTAATCTCTATAGTGTGAGGCAGCCATGGGAAATGGAATTGGCAATGGCCTTTTGGTAGCAACCAAAAGTCTCTAGTTTTGGTAGCAATCAAAAATCTCTGCCATAAGATAAATGCAGGCTGACTTGTGACAGTTATGATCCCATTTGAACTGTCCTTTCCATAAAATGCTTGCTCCTAGCCATTTCAATCTAGTGCCACTAAACATTCAATGAATGTATCCATCACTCTTTGTCCCAATTTTATTAATCAGAAATCCATATACTATTTATTTCTCCAGGTTGGTCTTCTTATTAGAAAAAAAAGTGCTGGTTATGTGAACTTTCTGAACCAGTCTATCTCTATAACAGTCATTTCTCTCTCTCCCCTCCCTTTTCTCTCTCTCTTTTTAAGAGATAAAGGCTCATTCTGTTGCCCAGACTGGAGTGCAGGGGCACAATTACAGCTCACTGCAACCTCCTGGGCTCAAGCAATCCTCCTGCGTTAGTCTCCCAAGTAGCTGGGATACGGTTATGCACCACCATGCCCAGCTAATTTTAACATTTTCTGTAGAGACGTGGGTCTTGCTAGGCTGGGGGTATTGCCTAGGCTGGTCCTGAACTCCTGGCCTCAAGAGATCCTGCCACCTCAGCCTCCCAAAGTGTTGGGATTATAGGCATGAGCCCCTGCACCCAGCCATTTATCTTTATAAATGAATAAATTGCTATCTGGTTTATACTTCAGTATTAAAGTATGGCTAATGGAGTCTAATTCTGAATTAATACCACTCTCTGTGTGTTGAAAAAGTCAAGTCTTAATATTTATAAGGATCTGGTTAAAGTCATCTAATCTTCATGCTGTCATATGAATCTCTTTGGGAGACAACTTGCTGGTTCTTTCTTTTGGTGGAGACAACTGATGGCGCAGAGAAAACACCTGAATTTGCTAGAGATGAGAATTAATTGAGCTGCGTAGTCATTTGTCCTGCTCACTGCCCTCTTGAATACACAGAAACCCTAGTGACTTTAGGATCTTGGGGATATTTGACCTCATGTCCCAGATCTTATAATTCTGTTCTGATTTTGAACAATCTGCCCATTAACCTCAGGAGGTCGGTGTCATGGCTAAGAACATCAGCTGGGGCTTGTCTTCCAGCTCTACCCCAGGTTGATTGTGTGACCTTGGGCAAAGATTTTCCCCTCTCTGAGCCTCGGTTTCCTCATCTGTAAAATGGAGACTTTAGTTTCCTCATCTGTAAAATCAGACCTGTACCTTGCAAAGCTGCAGTCAGGATTGATAGCTTTGATGTATGCAACGTGCTTGGCAGAGTGTCTGGCTGGAGCTATTGCTCACTAAGCTATTTTTATTTTTACAGACCTTGGCCGGGCACAGTGGCTCACGCTTGTAATCCCAGCATTTTGGGAGGCTGAGGCAGGTGGATCACCTGAACTCAGGAGTTGGAGACAAGCCTGGGCAACATAGTAAAACCCCATCTCTACTAAAAAAACAAAAAATTAGCTGGGCGTGGTGGTGCATGCCTGTAGTCCCAGCCAATTGGGAAACTGAACCAGGAGAATCGCTTGAATCCAGGAGGCAGAGGTTGCAGTGAGCCAAGATCATGCCACTGCACTCCAGCCTGGGTGACAGAGCAAAACTCCATCTCAATAATAAATAAATATTTTTGCAAATCTTGGTATCAAACTGGAGGTCAGAAAACCTGGTCACCCAGAGTCTCACTGTCTTCCTCCTTAAAGGCCCTATTCATACATGCTGTAATTATTCAGTGAATGTCAATGGTGCGCAAAACCCTGCAGTCTTCATTGAAGGCAATAAAAAAAAAGAAACATAAGACATGCTCCCTGGGCTCAGGGAAAGTATAACTTGGTTGGACAGGCAATATATAAAAACATGAAATGGTTAAGTAACCGTGCGCAGCAGATCAAGGTGATGGAGTAGCCAGGAGTACAATGAAGCCTGCTTCAGCACCATTGTCCTGTCCTCTTGTAGTGGAAATAGCAGTGGACTTGAAGTCGGACAGCTTTCCCTGGACACTCCACACCCCAGGCTGGGTTAGAGACCATCTATGGCCCCCGGGTATTCCCTTTGGCAGTGCTCACGGTGCTTAAATGTAATTGCCTGTTTACTGGTCAGTCTCCCTTATTAAAGTGGCAGCAATGGCAGGCAGGCACTCATTTGTTTATTCATTCATTGAGCAAATATTTATTGGGCACCTGCTGCATGCCAAATACTGTTCTAGGCAATGAGAACAACACAGTCATAGCCTATATCCTTGGAAAAATCACAGTCTAAGCATGTAGAAAGATGGCAAACAGGCAAATACATAGATATATACATATATACAATGTCAGGTGGTGCTAAGTCCTAGGAATAAACATAAAGCAGGGTGAGGAATGTTGTAGACACGGAGATGTGTTACCCACAGCCTCTCCCAGGGAGGCCTTGCTGTCTGGCTGTAGGGAGTGTGGTCAGCAGGCTGCCTCCACCTGTTTTCTCCTTCAGAGTCTGCCTTGGCTGTGGAGAGCCACCTTGCTCAAGCTCATGTCTGTCCCAGGGGAATCTACATCCAGTGACTTAAGTGAGGTGAGGATATAAAAGCACAGTCACTTCAGCCTGACTCAGGACAATGATGGACAGAATTCTCTGCAGAACTCTTTGCTAGGGTGGATGAGGCTTCGTGGAGCCTAAAGTGTTGTGTCTCCCCCTCTGGCCCATCCTGCTTCTTCCCCTTTTGCTCACACTCCATCTGTGTTTGCTTCAGGAGAACCTGATCTGTGAGAAGGCAATGGAGCATGACTACATGGGACCTGTGGGGAGGGTTGGCATCTTGGATAAGATGGCCAGGGAAGGCCACTTTGCAAAGGTGACGTTTGAGCAGAGACCAGGAGATGAGGGAGTCAGCTGTGTTAAGGTCTGGAGGAACTGTGTTCCAGGTGCAAGGTACAGCAAGTCCCAAAGCCCTGAGATAGGAGTGTACTTGGCACATTTCAGCCTCATCAGCAAGGCAGCCTCGTGGGCTGAAGCGCAGGGATGGGGGCCGACTGTTAGAATGCAGATGGAAAGGCACACACACAGGGGCATCTCCACCTTGTATCCCTAGTGCATATGGTAGATGCTCAATAAATGTCTGCCGAACCTAACTGGGTTCTCATTCCAGCCCCTTTCTTCTCTCTCTGTGTGACCTTGGACAGGTGGTTACTTAACCTTTCAGTGCCTCAGTTTCTCCACCTGTAGTCAGCAGCAGATGTGGGACTCCTGAGCTCTGATTTAGAGCTCTTGCTGCCATGTTATTTTCTCTCCTTGCAAACTCTCTTCTCTCCCCCTCCAGGGATTTGGAGCACACCTGGTCCCACCCCCAGACTCTCAGCAGATGGTTCCCCCTGGAAAGGTGGATGCTCTTGGCAGCTCAGTCCCACATCCTGGAGCCCCTAAGCTGAGAAGCAGCTGCATCAGGGAGGTGGGTGGGGGAGGTGGCAGAGCTAGGAGGGAAAGTTAGATTTTTCTCCTCTGATAATAAATAAACCCGATTAAGGTGTCCCCACACCCGCGGGGCAGGGTGCTCCATTGGTGGGCCTTATTGCTTTGATAAAAACTGCAATATCTGAAAATTGTCTCAGGCACCTAAGAACTCCCATTTTATGACTTGCACGTGCCTGGAATAAATTACTTTTCCTGCCTTGTTATATATAATTCAGATCCTTATGGATGCGGGTGGGATGCATAACAGTCCTGTAATGATTTATTCATTGGCGGAGGGGAAGCAGAATGCACTCACCGGGTTCTGCCCAGCCTGTCTGACAGCTCACAAGGTTGGTGTTGCAGGTATATGTTGGATTAGCCTTGAGAAGGAGGAGCCAGTCTGGGCTCTTTAGCTTTCCTGGAATGCAGTCCTGGCTGGGGAGGGGCCACTTGTCAGTACAAGGCTTTCTCTAAGGCAGTCACTAGCTGAGTGAGGGCATTTGTAAGTACGATTTGAAACTTCTTCTTTGCCAGCTTAGATACTTGGAACCCCATTTTACTGGTGAGGAAATGAGGATTAGAGAAGTTACGTGACTTGCCCAAGGTCATCCAGCCAGCCAAGCAGTAATGGGATTTTCGTATCAGATGGATTGGCTTCCACTTGCCCATTGGCCCCTGAGCCAGGTGCTTAACACACATGAATTCACTTCCTCTTTGGTACCACCCAGGGAGGTATAGATGATTTATTTCTCATTTTCTAGACAAGGAAATGAAGATCAGAGAGGCGAACGGGCTGCCCAGGTTCACCCCTCTAGAAATGGAATGCCTGGGGTTTTAACTGAGGCAGGTCAACAGTCACTCATTCATTCCCATATTCATTCATTCATTCATTCAACCTCTCCATGCCTCAGTTTCCTCCTTTGTCAACTGGGGATTAGTACCTACCTTGTGGGATTGTTGTGAGGATTAAATGAGGGATTAAAAAAATGAATTAACACAAGTAAAGTGCATAGAACCAGTGTCTGGCCCCAGAAAAGTGCACAATTGATTTTAGCTGCAATAATAATTATTTTATCTTCACCTATTCTTTCTTTTATTCCACAGATATTTTTAGGTAGCCTACTATGTGTCAGGTACTTTCTTAGAAGTATTGCACATGAGCTCATTTTTATTCTCACTACTGCCCTTATCTCATAGAAGAGGAAACCCCTCCTAGAAATGAAATAAATTGAGGGTGTTCCCCTGATTAAGAGATGCGTTCACTCCATTTTCCAAAGTAGATGAACATTCATTCATACATTTATTCATTCATTCATTTGATATATTTTTATTAAGAATATATTATGTGTGGTATAGGTGCTTCACTCATTTTTGTTGATTAAATGCATGAATGAACACAATGGGGGACAAGGCCGGTCCCAGTTCTCAAAGCACTTGTGATTTCTTGCATGGGATATGAACAAGTAGACAGGAAATGATGGATCACACTTCATGAATTCTACAATGTACTTTTTTTTTTTCACTTATTAACCTCATTGAAATTGGGATACATTTTGCAGTTGAAGGTGTTGTAAGATCACTGTAGGCTAGTAGTGGTCAGGATGAGGTTGGTCTTTCCGGGAGATAACAGTGAAGCTATCTTTTAAGAATTCTTGTGGCTGGGCACGGTGGCTCATACCTGTAATCCCAGCACTTTGGGATCTGCCGAGGCAAGCAGATCACCTGAGGTGAGGAGTTTGAGACCAGCCTGGCCAACATGGTGAAAACCCAACTCTACTAAAAATACAAAAATTAGCCTGGCGTGGTGGCAGGCGCCTGTAATCCTAACTACTTGGGAGGCTGAGGCAGGAGTATTACGTGAATCTGGGAGGTGGAGGTTGCAGTGAGCTGAGATCACGCTACTGCACTCTAGCCTGGGCAACCGAGTGTCTCTATCTCAAAAAAAAAAAGAATTCTTGTATTTTTCAAGTGCTTTATTTTGTTTGTTTTTTGTTTGTTTTTTTGAGATGGTCTTGCTCGGTTGCCCAGGCTGGAATGCAGTGGAACAATCATAGCTTACTGCAGCCCCAATCTTCTGGGCTCATGTGATCCTCCCGTCTCAGCCTCCTGAGTGGCTAGGACTATGTGCACATGCTACCATGCCTGGCTAATTTTAATTTTTTTTTTTTTTTTGTAGAAACAGAGTCTCCCTATGTTGCCCAGGCTGGTCTGGAACTCCTGGCCTCAAGCGATCCTATCTCCTTGGCCTCCCAAAGTGCTGACATTATAGGCATGAGCCACCACACCCAGCCTTTTTAGTATTCTTAATGGCACAGTGGAGAATATCTTGTAGGAAAACATGGACATTGGCAACCATGATTTTAAAAATGATTTGGAAGATACAGACTTTGTACTGAAGACAGTTTTGGAATATCTTAGTAAATGTATTTTACTTGTATTTCCTTTTTCAAAAAAAAGTATGTGCAGAGTGATATTATATTTGATTAAAATTGATGTCTAAATAACTCTAAAAGTGCTTTTTAAATAATACAAACAAAAATTCTAAGTGATAAGAAAGCATTGTGACTCCTAGGTATACCCAAGAGACTTGAACACATATGTCTGCATAAAACACATGTACACGAATGTTCATAACAATAGCAAAACATGTGAAAACAACCCAAATATCCATCAGCTGATGAATGAATAAACAAAATGGGATCTATCCATATGGCAGAATATTATTTGACCATAAAAGGTCATGAAGTACGCATACATGCTACAACATGAATAAACTTTGAAAATGTTATGCTAAGTGAAAGTGCTGATCATAACCCTGAAAAACACAATCCCAAACACTGTATCTCGAATGCTGAAATCCTTCAAGATCAAAATTTCTAAAGATAAAAATCCCTCAAGTCTAAAATCCCCAAAATTGCTACTAGTGCATTTTTGGTTGCATACAGGACAGCTGTATCATGTTAGTTGCATCATGTTAGGCGGAACTATTATCTTGTTATTGTCTTTTTTTTTTTTCAATTAAGTATGTTTTAAGGTGATGCATATGGTTCCCAAGTTGTGTATGGGTGCCAAGTTGACAAGGATGGACTTAATTGGTCAAACTTAATCTGGCCAAGCGTTATTTTGGGTGTGTCAGTGAGGGTGTTTCCAGAAGAGATTAATGTGTGAGTCTGAGTGGACTGGGGGGGATGATCTGCCCTCAATGATGGTGGACACCATCCAATTGGCTGAGGATCTGGCGAGAACAAACACAAAAGGTGAATTGATCTCTCTCTTCTGAGAGCTGGGACAGGCATTCCTTCTGCTGTTTTTGATCGGTCTCATCAATAGACTTAGGTTGCCCATCATGATATTTCAGATGACTACAAGTTATATAAAGTAATAGCTGCTCATAACATTTATACAGGTGTGACTGTCATTACTATACTTGAGTGTTGATGCCTGCAAAAATACATATGTTATTATTGCTTATTTTATATTATTGCTTATTTTATTGCTTATGATAGGTCATGTGGCCTATCAAGTGTTCTGTCATGTTTTTCTGTGTTTCTCAAATAAATCCCCTTTACAAATGTCAACAAATGTCTTTTAGAGAAATTTAATTTTTTTTTGCAGAATTATATTTTCAAGATTTTGGTATTTGGGGATTATGATTTTTGGTATTTTAGGCTTTAGGGATTTTCATTTGTCCAGATTTCAACATTCGAGATTATGGTGTTTGGGATTATATTTTATGGCCCCAAACCAAGAGAAAGAAGTCAGCCATATTAGTCCACATATCATATAACTTCATTCATGTGAAGACCCAGTATAGGGAAATCTGTAGAGACAGAAAATAGATTAGTGGTTGCTTACAGCTGGGTGTCAGGGGTACAGGAGGTGTGGGAGGTGATAGGTGATAGCAGTAGGTACAAGATTTCTTTTAGAGTTGATGAAAATGTTCTAACATTGAAGGTGGTGATGGTTGCTCAGCTCTGTGAATATACTAAAACACATTGAATTGTACCCTACACATCAATAATGCTGTCTTTAAAAAAGAAAAGCACGTGTCAGTCTTTTTTAGGGTTACACACAATAATGATAGTGGCTTAGATTTGATGAAATACAGTACAATGTAACATGGTCAGTGTGATGTCGGAGTAAAGATGGGGCTGTCGAGGCACTGGGGAGGCATCCAGGCCTGTCTGGGGCAGCAGGGAAGGCTTCCTGGAGGTGGTGGTGGTAGGATGATGTCAAAGCTGAAGCTGTGGGGATAAGAGTGAGAGTGAAACACAAGTGATCCAGCAAAGGCTGGGAGGTGAGAATCTGTTCTTTAAGGAGACAGCCTCTTCCCAATACAGATACCTGGCCTTACCCCTGGGACTCTGAGGGATGTCAAGATGAGTGAGGTTGAGGTCTAGTAGCGAGGATAAATAATCTGTGCCCATTCTCCTAGGTTGGCATCTCCAAATAACGCATCAGGTATGTTCAAAGGAAGAATGACAGAGGGAGGATGGGGAGTCACTCCTGGATGAGGTTTTAAAAAGCAGGCGGGTCGTGACAATTTCTGCATGCTAGTCGAAGAATAAACAGCACAACCTTTCTGGAGGGCTATTAATTTGGCAAAGAGCTGACCTTTTCACCCAGCCATTCCACAACCGTGCTTTTGTCCTAAGGAAATACTTATGATGATTCCCAGCTATCTGTTCACAAGGATGTTCTTCAACATGTCTGTACAACAAATGGAAAATCATGGAATCAGTCTGGATACATGACAAGTGGCCTGTGGATTCTAGACACCACAGCACCATCACCAAAGGGTCAAGTGTGTTGAGTGAGGGCAGACCTAGATGTCAGGTAAACCTGACTTTAGGCAAACCCCATGCAAGCTTCAGTTTCCCCATGTGTAAGATGGAGATGACCATAATGAAACTTACAAGGCTGAGGTAGGGAGGAAATGAACAAAAACACAAGAAGCACTTAGAACAATGTGTAGTGCATGAATAGTAGCTTTACTGATTATTATTTCTTATGGAGCTAATAACAGGGATGTGCTTGGAGGTTATTAAATGATAGTGAAAGAGTCAAGACTGACGAAGTAAGAAAAAAAAGGCGATTGAGAAGGGACCCCATTTTCATGGGTGGAGATATAGATATAATTTATTTTTCTTCTTGGTGCTTTAAAGAAATTTCCTAAAATTTCAAAGGGAACAAGAATGCATTGTGTGATCAGGGTGGGGGTGCTTTATGTTTTGTTTTTCTTTTTTTTTTTTGAGACGGAGTCTCGCTCTGCCGCCCAGGCTGGAGTGCAGTGGCCAGATCTCGGCTCACTGCAAGCTCTGCCTCCTGGGTTCACGCCATTCTCCTGCCTCAGCCTCCTGAGTAGCTGGGACTACAGGCACCCGCCACCTCGCCCGGCTAGTTTTTTGTATTTTTTAGTAGAGATGGGGTTTCACCGTGTCAGCCAGGATGGTCTCGATCTCCTGACCTCGTGATCCGCCCGTCTTGGCCTCCTAAAGTGCTGGGATTACAGGCTTGAGCTACCGCGCCCGGCCTATGTTTTGTTTTTCTAAAGAGATACTTTGAAGACATACGTCTCACTGCAAGAGCACAAAGCATCTCCGAGCTCCATCTTCCATTGGCCAAGCAGACCCTTTCCGAGGCTTCCCTGAGCAGGAGGGCTCCAGCCCGCAGTTTTGATGTGAGTTGGAACTCAGTGCAGAGTGTGTGATCTAAAAATAGGCAGAAAGACTTGAGTTAGTGGCTGCCCCAGTTTTTCCAGTTCTGACAGGGCACTTCAGTTAATGGAGATCAGAAGTTTTAAACCAGACAGGATGCGGTGGCTCACGCCTGTAATCTCAGCACTTTGGAAGGCCGAGGTGGGTGGATCACCTGAGGCCAGGAGTTTGAGACCAGCCTGGCAAATGTGGTGAAACCCCGTTTCTACTAAAAATACAAAAATTAGGCTGGGCGCGGTGGCTCACGCCTGTAATCCCGGCACTTTGGGAGGTCGAGGCAGGTGGATGACCTGAGGTCAGGAGTTTGAGACCAGCCTGGCCAATGTGGAGTAACCCCATCTCTACTAAAAATACAAAAATTACCTGGGCATGGTGGCACATGCCTGTAATCCCAGCTACTTGGGAGGCTGAGGCAGGAGAATTGCTTGAACCTGGGAGGCGGAGGTTGCGGTGAGCCGGACCACACCATTGCACTCCAGCCTGGGCAACAAGAGTGAAACTCCGTCTAAAATTAAAAAAAAAAAAAAAAAAAAAAAATTAGCTGGGCATGATGATGGGCGCCTATAATCCCAGCTACTCAGGAGGCTGAGGCATGAGAATCGCTTGAACCCAGCAGGTGGAGGTTGCAGTGAGCCACAATTGTGCCATGGCACTCCACCTGGGTGACAGAGGGAGACTCAGTCTCAAAAAAAAAAAAAAGCTTTAAACCAAGCAGTGCTCCTGGCAGCTCCATGGGATGAAGTGGAAGGAGTAGAGCTCCCCCTCATACCCTCTCCACCCACACCCTGCCCACAGCTGAGGCCCAGGGCTTCACGGTGCCGCTGGCTAGGGTGGCTGGGGTGAGGCAGCTGGACCTCACTGTCTAGACCTCGCCATCTGGAACTCTTGCCAGTGATTTCCTTTACTCTCGGAAACTCCCGTCTCTCGGAGCTGCGTCTGCCTCAGGGTCAGCCCTGGTCTGTGGTGATAGCCTCGGCTATGAGAGGGAGCACACTGCTCATAAATTATGGGACAGAGCTGTCAGTGGCGCCAGGAGGCCAATTTCTCTTCCAAGCTGTTCAGACAGGAACCAGAACTCAGACCTGTTGAGTTCATTCCCTTTTCTCTGTTTCCACTGCTGCTAACCCGGCCCATTCTATCACCATTTTTTTTTTTTTTCCTTTTGGAATGTTTTTCTCCATTGAAAATTAGGTGTAACACTACCATGAAGCCAAGCTGGATGAGTTTCACATATGAACACACTCATCGGACCGCCACACAAATCAAGAGATAGAGCATTTCTTAGACCACAGCAGGCTGTCTTGTGTCTTCTGTCAGTCAGTATCACCCCAAGGGTAACCACTCCCCAATATCCATCACCATGGATTCATTTTGCCCATTTAGAACTTTCTATAAATGGAATCAAATAGAATGCACTGTTTTGTGTCTGGCTTCTCCACATTATGTCTGGGAGATTGATTCACGTTCTTGGGGATAGCAGTAGCTTTTCCTTTTTCATTGCTGTGTAGCATTCCACTGTATGAATGGACTGCAGTTTTTAAATATATTTTATGTTGATGGGCATGGGGATTATTTCTACTTTGTGGCTGTTATGAATAAGGCTGCTGGAGACGTTTCTGTTGATGGACGTAGGCCTTTATTTCTACTGTCATTTCTTGCATGGGCAACTGCAATAGTCTTTTCCCTAATGTCTTTTCCCCCTTTACTTTATGTATAGCTTTCAGAGTGATTTTTTTTTAAGACAGGGCCTTGCTCTTTCACCCAGGCTAAGGTGCAGTGGTGCAATCACAGGTCACTGTAACCTTGAACTCCGGGGCTCGAGTGATCCTGCCACATCAGCCTCCTGAGTAGCTGAGATTACAGGTGTGAGCCATTGTACCTGGCCCGGAGTGATCTTAAATAAAATTGTGTGACTTAGTTGCTTAAGCCTGTAAAGGCTTCCTATTGCCCTTAGGACTAGCCCCAAACTCTTTACTCTGCCCAAAATAACCCTGCACCCTCTGGCCTCTGCCTGCCATTCTTGGTTTTTCTTGAACCTCTCTCCCCTTCAACATGCCTCAGCCACACTGGCTCTCTTTCTGTCCTTTGGATATGCTATGCCTGTTCCCTGAATGCCTCTTGGCACTAGCTGCTCGATCTGCCTGGAATTCCCTTCCCTAAACCTTCCCCAATATTGGTCACTTATGTCTTATCTTTAGTGAGGTCTTCCCTGACCAGCCCATCAGAAAGAGCCCCCAAAGTCATTCATTCTTGGTAGCATTTCTACTCTCTAATAGTCTTGTCTTCCCCACACTATGAGAGCAGGGCACTTGTTTAATTTACTCACATCTGTGACCCCAGTGACTAGTCTGGGGTCTGGCTTGTGAATGTTTGTTTATTCAATGGCTGAATGAAGACGTTAGTCATAGTTTTTTCATCCATTTTCACACTGCTATAAAGAAATACCTGCGACTGGGTAATTTATAAAGGAAAGAGGCTTAATTGACTCAAAGTTCCACATGGCTGGGAAGGCCTCAGGAAACTCACAATCATGGCAGAAGGGGAAGCAGGCATCTTCTTCACAAGGCAGCAGGAGAGAGAGTGAGCACAGGGAAAATGCCAGAAGCTTATATCACCATCATCTCTCCTGAGAATTCCCTCAGTATCATGAGAACAGCATGGGGGAAACCGCCCCCGTGATCTAATTACCTCTCTCCCTCGACACATGGGGATTACAATTCAAGATGAGATTTGGGTGGGGACACAGAGTCAAACCATATCACATAGGTATCCAGATCCTTTTATATATTTTTTTAAAGAAAATAGTGTGGCCCAGTGTAGATGACCGTGGAGCTCAGTAGTCAGTCTGCCTGAGTGTGAGGCAACTCTCCACCTCTTACTAGCCGTCTGATCATAGTCCAACCTCCTCATGCCTAACTTTCCCTATTTGTACAATGGGGATCATAGATTGTGGCAGGCATCTGAGACCTACTCTTGCTGTTTATAGACTAGCCATTTTGCAGGGCAGCTGTACTATCCCTGTTTTACAGACACAAAGGAAGAAAACGTTGGTTGAATGAAGGTTCAGAGACTGCTCATATCATGCAGGTAACAGTGGCAGCTTCGGGACTTGAACCCAGGTCTGGCTGACCCCAGAGCCTGTGTGGACGCCAGTGGGAAGCCTCAATATGCAAATGAATTGAGGTTCTTGCTCGGATCAGGTTGGGTGGCCTGTTGAGTGTTTATATAATAATAGAATTCCACTACTATGTCTGTAGCTCTTAAAGGTTTATACAACAGTTCCACTGGGTTAACTCACTTGGCTTTCCCATGAGACCTGGAAAATGGGCAGGGCCAATACAGACTCCTTTATTTTTTTAATATGTGTTTATTTATGAGATGGAGTCTCTCTCACGCAGGCTGGAGTCCAGTGGCATGATCTTGGCTCACTACAACCTCTGCCTTCCAGGTTCAAGCAATTCTTCTGCCTCAGCCTCCCATGCAGCTGGGATTACAGGCACCCGCCACCATGCCTGGCTAATTTTTGTATTTTTAGTAGAGAAGGGATTTCACCATGTTGGCCAGGCTGGTCTTGAATTCCTGACCTCAAGTGATCTGCCCACCTTGGCCTCCCAAAGTGCTGGGATTATAGGCGTAAGCCACTGTGCCTGGCCGGGACTCCTTTATTTTAGATGAGAGATCTGGGGATTCAAGACTTGCCCTGCATCACCCTCTGGCCCTCAGACCCACTGCTATTTCTGCTGCCAATAACTTCCAACACTCTGGCTGTGCTATACAGTGGTTTCAGCCTTTTCACACCTAGTGTCTTGTAGCTCCCTGAATTTTAGGCTTTTGCATGCCACCTTTACTGTGTTTTAAAATCCGCTCTCTTAAAAGCCAAAACTGGAAACCAAAAAATGTGAGCCAATCCTAAGCAATATTATCAGTGAACTCATGGTTTGATATTCTTTCAACAAATATTTCTTGCGTATGTGGTATGTACCTGACACTGTTTTAGGTACTGGGAGTACTTCAGTGCACCAAAAGAGAAAACCTCTGATCACAGAGTAAGGAGAGACACACAATGAATGAGTTAATAAACGTATACAGTATCAAGTGGTGATAAATGATGTGAAGTAAAATAGAGCAGATGAAGGCAACAGGGTAATATGATAACTATATACATAAATTTTCTGATGCACATGAAATCAGTGCATAGCTGTCAGAATAAAAATTTCCATTCAGGTACCATCTGAATTTGTCTTATATCAGCAGGATTATGTAAAATACATAGTGCCCTTTGGAAAACCTTCAAGCAGCCCCCAAGAAGGTGGATCAGGTGGGAATACCCTTTATTTTTACTGAGCAGGAAACAGGTTCTGAGAAGTGCAGTGATTTTCCCAGGCTTACATAGCCAGAAGGTGCTAGAATTGGGCCCTCTTATTCTGTCTCCTGCCTCTGTCATTTTCTAGATTGGATACAAATTCTACCCTGAAAGAGTTTAAACTTACAACTGACCTAATTTCCCCATGGAACTGGACTGCCCATCCACATCTGACCTGGTGCACGTGTGGACTGGTGGCGTCTCCCAGCATCCTTGGACAGGAGGATGGGTTACAATTGATCGCCCTGTTGCCTTTGCTCCCCTGACCAGGCTGAGCCACTGCCAGAGATAAACTTGCTGATATTTCAGGGTGGAGATAGCATCTCTCCAACTATCCTCCTTAATGAGCTTCTAGTCATTGGAGATGGTGATAACCTTATCGCCTTTTACAGATGTTCCTACCTGCCTCCCAGTCCCTCATTCAGTCGGGTTCCCCAGGGACTGGAATCCCACCATCTATTCAGGGTGAAAAACAAAACAGGACTCCCTACTTCGAGAATGGGCATTGGTAACATGCTGTTTCTTTGAAGAATAAGTGCCCCATTCAAAGATGTCTTATTTGGCCTCAAAATATCTTCCTATCATGTGAGGGTTGATCTATTTCACTTGGGAAATATGAAGCTAAGAGAGGTGAAGTGACCTGCCTAAGGTTGCACAGCATAGGTGGAGAATAGCCTTGAAATAAAATAGACAGGGCCAGGCACGGTGGCTCATGACTGTATTCCCAGTACTTTGGGAGGCCTAGGTGGGTGGATCACCTGAGGTCAGGAGTTCAAGACCAGCCTGACCAATATGGTGAAACCCCATATCTACTAAAAAATACAAAAATTAGCCAAGTGTGGTGGCAGGGGCCTGTAATCCCAGCTACTTGGGAGGCTGAGGCAGAGACAATTGCTTGAATCTGGGAGGCAGAGTTTGCAGTGAGACAAGATCGCACCATTGTACTCCAGCTGGGTGACAGAGTGAGACTCCGTCTAAAAAAAAAAAAAAAAGAAATAGGCAGGATAACCTCAGGACTGTTATGAAGACAAAATTAACACCAGTCATGAAAAAGAGCCTGGCAACGAGATATTGCCAAATGTTAATGCACTCACCCTCCTGGATGAACCCCGCTGTGTCAGGTCCAGAAATGGTATGCTGTTATGGTTATCTTTATTAATAGTAATAACAGTAGTGGAATTGTCTTCAAATATGACGGATTAGGAGATCACTGGGGCTTGTCATGTCTCCTGTGGTGATGCAGGAAATATCTATTGATGGATTGAGAAGGCATCCCCAGCAAGGTCAGGGAAATAATAATCCTTGCTACCATTTATTAAGCACTAACCATACACCAGTCACTGCACTAAGTGCTCTATAAAGGTATTTTTAAAATTAAAATTATACAGATAATTTAGACCAGTGGTTCTCAACTGAGTTGGAGGAGGGCAATGCGTGGGGACATTTTTGCTTGTCACAGCTGAGGAGTGGGAAGGGTTGCTCCAGCATCTGGTGGGCGGAGGCCAGCATCCTACAGGGTCCAGGACAGCGCCATACACCCCAAAATTATGTGGTCCCAAATCTCAAGGGTGCTGAAGTTGAGAAATCGTAGTTTAGATTCAAATAGTTCTACAAAGCATATTGCATACAATAGCAATTTCTCAGCCCCTATCTCCCTTTCCTCTCCTTCAAAACAACCACTTTTGCCTTCTTGATGGGTTGTTTTACTTACCTACACTTCTCTAGATAGCCTGCTTTTTTTGAGATTTCCTGATTACTCCATCCTAGACATGATCTATTGGCTTCTCACTATGAAAAGTGCGAAATTAGCTCTCCCTGCTCTGCCTCCAACTGTTCCTGCCTATAGATAAGACCTCCCCCGCCCCAGCCACAGCTACAGTTCTGTCGTAATTTCTGTTGGATCAATATTCAGTGTTTACATTACTCTAACGGTAAATGATGTTTGCTATGAATGTTGCAGTCAACTCAGATGACTTTTCCCTCCTACAAAACCTTTTGTTCTCTCTGACGTTAATAATTGCCTTGTTTTTCCCTTGGCTTCCTTTTCTATGTACTTTTTACTCACTGAACCCTCAAATCTTTGCCAATTGTCTAAATCTCCTTTCAAGATACTCAGATCCATCAGGGAGAAAAATCTATCAGGTTGGCCTCTCAGAAGGAGTCTCTCCCGGAACAGGCTGTTTTGCAGGAATTGTTTTTATGTAAGACTCAGAGTAACCCTATGAAGTAGGTGTTATGATCATCATCATTTGATACCGTGGAGTTGGCCCCCAGGGAGGTCATTCGGGTGCTTAATATCACACAGCAATATGTGGAGGAGTTGAGACTTGATCCCAGGACGGTGTGACCCCATAATCTTTAGATTCCTCATGTCCCAGAAGATCACTCTAGGAGAAAGCCCTTTTAAAACACATCCTCTAAGTTGGGTGCGGTGGCTCATGACTAATCCCAGCACTTTGGGAGGCCAAGGCGGGTGGATCACTTGAGGTCAGGAGTTTGAGACCAGCCTGACGAACATGGCGAAACCTGGTCTCTACTGAAAATACAAAAATTAGCTGGGCGTGGTGGCGCACGCCTGTAGTCCGAGCTACTTGGGAGGCTGAGGTGGGAGAATCACTTGAACCCGGGAGGTGGAAGTTGTAGTGAGCGGAGATCACACCACTGCACTCCATCCTGGGTGATAGAGTGAGACCTTGTCTTGGAAAAAACCAAAACCAAAACAAAACCTCCTCTAACTAGACTGTGATCTGCCTCAATGAAACCGCAGTAGCTTATTCATTTCTGTATCTGCAGCACCCACCACAGGGCCGAGCATCAGGCAGGACTCTGAGTACTGCTTGTTGATGAATAAATGAAGAATTTTGAGAGGCAGTGAGAGGAGGACACAGTGCTTCTCAATGGGGACTCAGAGGAGGTGGGGCATGATCTGGGAACTGGGGGCAATTTGTTTAACCTCACCAGCCTCAGTCTCCTTGTCTGTGAAATGGGGCTGAGAGTGTCTGTTTCACAGGGCTATTTGCATGTAGCCAGAAAAAGCAAATGCTGAGGAATCTAGAAGACACTGCGCAGAAGATACAAAGGCGCATTTGTGATTATGTATTTCTGCGAAGCATCTCTTTTCTTTCTTCCCTTCCTTCTCTTCTTGTAAGTAAAACATGGCGTAATTAATTTAGAAAGGAAAAACAAATGCCTCATACTGGAGAAAAAGATGTAGCTCAAGCTAGTTCTAATATGATAAAATATTTATATTAACGTGTCATGAAAATGGATTTGCTCTTCTCTTGCCTGGTATCATTAATGGGTAGATATGTAACATCTTATTTTCTTGCCTCCTATTTTCTCTCTCTCTTCTAGCAATGTATAGATTCAAGTGAGTATGAGGAAACCATTTTTCATGAATGATAATAACAGAAGACATTTATTTAATGCTTACTATGTGGCAGTCACGATTGCAAGCCCTTCTACACATTCAGTCATTTAATTCAAACCACAACTCTAGGAGGTAGGTGCTGTCATGATTCCCATTTGACAGATGAGGAAACCTAGGCACACGTTGTCCACTGGTTCCCACTCATACATTCTGACTCCAAAGCCCTTGGCTGCTAACCACTCCCTTCTGCCATCTCTAGATGCTGTGCAGCTTCAAATATGCAGCTTTCAAATAGAGGCAAAGTGTCCTGTGGCTTTTTACTGGGGAAAGAAACTTAATAGCCAAAGCCCCTTCAGCTTGCAGTAAGTAGATGTACAAAGAACTCTGAATTTCTGCAGTATGGATTTTGGGTGATGATGTAGGTTTTCTAGCCAGGAATGGAGAAATCCCAGAAATTCATTTTCAGCAAGGTTTTCTGTCTTGGCAGTGCAACATTGGCACCAGCACAACAAGAGTGGATACAGGAGTCCCTGGAGAAGACCTGGGACAGTCAGTCCCTGTGAAGCCAGTTCTGCTGTTGTAGGAATGCGCCTTCTTGGTTCTCAGACCTTTGCTCCCTGGGATCTTCCTTCCTTGCAGCTTTACTGTCAGCTCTTCCTAATTGTGAAGTGTGTGATCCCGTGAAGATCTCAGGATCACAATCGGGCTGTGGTGGAGCTCCCAGACCCACAGCTGCTCTGGGGGCCAACACATGCACAAATATACATGCATACATACAGACACACACACAGACACAGACACACATGTATATACATACACAAACACACACAGATACAGAGACACACAGACACACATGTATATACATACACAAACACACACAGATACAGACACACACACAGACACACATGTATAGACATACACAAACACACACAGATACAGACAGACACACACACAGACACACATGTATATACATACACAAACACATACAGATACAGACACACACACACAGACACACATGCATATATATACACACACACAGATACAGACACACACACAGACACAGACACACATGTATAGACATACACAAACACACACAGATACAGACAGACACACACACAGACACACATGTATATATATACACAAACACACACAGATACAGACACACACACACAGACACACATGTATAGATACACTCATAGACACATGCACACAGACATACACAGATACAGAGACACACAGACACACACAGACACACAGAGACCTACAGACACACACCCCTCTGTTCATTTGTTTTATTTACTGTCTGTTTAATCATAATATTCGCAGCCCTCAGTTTCAGGTACTGGCACATAGTAGGTGCTCAACAAGTGTCTGTTGGATGAATAAGCGCATTAGTGGTTCAATTATTCTCTCTTTGCCCTGTCCCTGAATATTCTGGTACTTGTTCTCTTGGCTTGCCCAGATGCAGTTGGAAAAGAGAACCAGAAGGGATTCCTGCAATCATTTCAGGTAGATGCCAAGCTCCTCAGCGTGGCTTGTAAGGTCCTTTGCGATGTGGCTCCTGCCAACTTCTCCTGTCTCATTCCCCAGAGCCCTCTGATGTGGCCAACGCCACTCTCAGTGGTTTTTAATCTTTTCCAAGGCACAGATTTCTTTGAGGAACTGATGGAAGCTGCAGGCCTTCTTCTCCAATATGTAGTCACCTGCACATTCAAACGCTGTTCTGGATTTAATTTCTGGGGATCCCTAGGCCTGTTTATGGATCTCCAAGGAGTGCATAGGACGCAGGTTAAGAACCACTGCACTGTCATATTATTTGAGAGTGCAGGGCTAGGGAAACCCAGAAAAGGCAAATGACTTGCCTAGGGTCATGGATGACAGAATTGGAATCGAGAACCCAGGTCTCTGGATCTCAAGTTCAGAACGTTGTCCCTTTCATCATCCTCTGTTGACGAATGAACGGCATGTAATTAGTTAATACGATGAACAATTAAATCAGACAGTCCCCTCAGCCTTCTCCATCGATCAAACCCTCAGCCTTGGCAGCTCCATCGGGTGCTCAAATACCAGTGGTTTCTGGAGTATAGCATTCTTCCTTGTAGTTTGATATTTTCTTGATGATTATAAATGGGAGTGATTACAGGGAAGTCCTGTTGGCTGTTTCACTGAGCATCCGCCACGTCACTGAGACAGCTCTTCCTCTAACTTGCAATCTAGTGTGAGATCAGGAGAGCACCCCACATACAGGCCATTTGTCCTTGCTGTTGTGACCTGCTATGTTCGGAACTCTTGGGTCAGGGACATGCGGTCACCTCGTTCCTCAGTGTCCTATGTCTTCTTTAATGGATCCACCATTTTCCCAGTTTCCTAAAGCAGAAACCAAGGCATCAGCCGACACATCTCTCCCTTCATCCCTTTAGTCTAATCCATCGCCAAGACTTGTTTCTTTTTGCCATGCATCCAATCTATGCACTTCTGTCATTTTTGCCACCACCACTTTCACAAACCAGGTCACCATTATCTGTGGCCTAGAGAATGGCCACAGCCTCCCCTGGATGAATGACCTGCTGAGCTATTAGCTAGGAGGTACTGTTCTTTTCACTTTTCACCATCCTCTGTTTGGGCCAGAAATGTGCTGTACTAGTGAGGATAGGCAATGCTATGCTGCTGTAACAGACAACCAGTGGGTTCAAAACAAGTTTGTTGCACACTCTTGCAAAGTCAGCTACAGGTCTCAGTGATGCTCCAGGGTAGATGTCCATGATTAGCTCAGCATTCCAGGCTGTTTTGAACTTAGGCTTCCTCCATGTGAATATATGCTTTCATCAGGTGCAGTGGCTCATGGGTGTAATGCCGGCATTTTGGGAGGCTGAGGTGAGAGGATCACTTGAGTCCAGGAGTTCGAGACCAGCCTGAGTAACATAGCAAGACCCTGTCTCTACAAAAAATTTAAAATTTGCCAGGCCTAGTGGGGCACACCTGTAGTCCCAGCCACTCAGGAGACTAAGGTGGAAGGATAACTTGAGCTCAGGAGTTTGAGGCTGCAGTGAGCTATGATTATGCTGCTACACTCCAAACTGGGCAACAGAGCAAGACCCTGTCTTAAAAAAACCCCTTGCTTTCCCAATTTCTGCAGGGGGAGAAAAGAGAGAAAAGAATCTGGAAGTGACACCTGTCTCTTCTGCTCACATTTTATTGGCCATGGCAAGTCATATGATCATGTCTAATTCAAAAGAGCAGGAAAGGAAATATTAACAAGTGGCACTCATATGTAATTACATCCCCCAGGGAGTGGGTGGCAGAAGAGAAGCTGAAAGTAAGGGTGATGATTTATCAGCTTTTAAATTCAAAATAGTGATCCAGCTGTGAGACAGAAAGATTCAAGAACTCAACATCAGCCAGACCAAATTTCCCTTCCTCCAGCTCTAGTGACTAGAGGCAAGGTAGGGAGACAGCTGGAAGAGGAAAGGAGGGGAGAGAGGAAAAGAGAGAGGAGAAAGGAGAAGAGAGAGAAGGACAGAGGGAGAAGAGAGAGAAGGACAGAGGGAGAAGAAGCAAGAAAGAAGGAAAGACAGAAAGGAAGGAAAAAAAGGAGCAGCATGAGAAGGAAAAAGAAAGAAAAAGAAGAAAAAAGGGAGAAATGAAGGAAGGTGGGGTGGGGAGAGAAAAGCGTTAGGGGGAGAAGAAGGAGAAGAAGAAGGAGATGAAGAAGGAAGAGCAGGGAGAAAAAAAAAGGAAAAAGAGGGAGGAAGGAAGAGGGAGAGACAGAGCATTTTGCCTAAGTGCGCTTGTTGCACCTCCTTGAGTTGAATACTAGGAGCACCACTTGATGTATAGAGATCTAAGGTTAGGGGTCCTTGTGTCTATTGGGTCCCCTCTGATACTGTGATCACCAGCAGCCTTGCTCTCTTCAGTGGGGAGAGAGCTACAGATCAGGATGGCTGTAAGGAGTGTTGGGCAGAATGAAGGTGGCCCCAGAGGGGATGAGAAAGGAACCAGTTGAGAGGAAGGAGGGAAAGAGGGATGGAGAGAGAGAGTGGGAGGGAGAGAAGGCTGGTTCCAGGATGAAGGCACTTGTGTACCAGAAGATGTAGGATGAGCTAACAGGTGAGGACCAAAGGAAGATGCCACTCTGTCTCGTGGAGATCAGTGTGCTGCAGAAGACCAGAAGGGACATGCTGCATCAAGGGCAGGGCAAGGCAGAGGCAGATAAAGAGTGAAAGCAGAAGCCCTTCCCCACACAGAACATTGGGTTGGGGTATGCATGAGTTCCCTGGAGTGGAACAGAAAGAGGCGGATGAAGGAGGTGAAGGAGAATAATTACACCAGATGTAACTGAGTAGTAACCAGCAGACTTATCTCCTTCAGGATGAACACAGGCTAGGTGTCAGAAATTCAACTAGGTTCTAGAAAATAAGGTAGCTTTATTTTCGGATGCTCGAGTCTCCCTTGGGGCCATGAATATGCTACACTTGTGCTACTTGAGCTGTCACTGACGAACCGGTGACAGTCAGCAAACTGTTACTGGTCCACAATGAGTAAGTAATTGGGAGTGTTTAGAAACTTTCATAGTGATTTGACATTGCTGCGACGTCCCAGTGAATTTTGCTGTATTTTACAAAAGTAAAACGTTAACTGGTACGTGATAAAGGTAAGGTAACAGGTAAGGTATGTGATGAATTGAGGGGAACATAGTCCTTCTTGACAGATAGTCTGAGAGGCACTGCGCTGGGTTGCCAAGTGAATTCTCTTATTCCACACAGGTTTCTCTCTAATCTGCTTTCCTGAGCGGTCTTTGTAAAATGCACATAGGATCCTGAGACGCCTCCATTGCCAACCCTCCAGTGACTTTTCTCGTGTCCTTTTGGATAAGGACCAATGTCTTCACACTGGCCTGCCTCACTCTGCATCACCTGGTCCCTGTGTAACCATAATAGGTTCCTTGCCTGACACGCATGGCAAATCAATATGCCAAGACACTGAATGGCAGCAGAAAAAGGTTTAATCATAGGGCTGCCAAATGAGGAGATGGGAGGAAACCTCAAATCTGTATCCAAGGAGGAGTTCGGGGCTGGCATTTTTAAGGGTATTGGTGTGGTCTGGTGTGTAGATCGTTGGCTGGTGGAAGAGTGCTGAGTGAAGTCATGGGTCAGGCAGAGGAAGCAGCTGTATTCTCATACTGATCCTGTTCCCCCATGAGAGTCTTCAGACTGGTTGCTGGAATTAGGGGTCACATCTTAAGGGATCCTTAAACAAAAGCCTGATGATCCTAATGTCAGATATTCTGTCTGTAGGAACAATGGGGATGGATGCCTTGGTCGGTATGTAGTGCTACATATGGCTCTTGGTTACAAGGAAGTGGGTCAGAGTGCAGCCTGATTAATGCTTAATTATAACTACATTTCTGTCCAGAATTCTTGTTAGCCCTGTGAGGACAGCTTCACCTGCCCACCTCTGCAACCTCCCGCCTCTTCTCTTTCCCTGGCCCCTCTCTGCTTCCTGGTCACACTTCGTATTATGGCTCCTCACAGACACCAAGCTTCTTCCAATCCCAGGGTCTTTGCTTGTGCACTACCCTCTGCCTGGCATGCTTTCCCCGTCCATCTCGGTGGAGTTAACTCCTCTTCTGCCTTCAGATCACAGCTCAAGAATCACCTCCTGAGAGAATCCTTCTCCACCCCCTGGACTAGTTGAGGCCCCTAGCCTTGATAACACCTCTTACTTACTTGGAAGTGCCTGTAAGTAACATGTAATGTGTCTACCTCCCCTTCAGGTGTGTAATCCCCAAGAGGGACGAGGCCTTCTGTCTTTTGTTTACCACCATTTCCCACAGGCCAAACCCAGCTCTAGGTCCTCAGGAAATATTTGTTGAATGAATGGATGAAGAAATGAATGCCACATCCAGAGCTCCCAGGACAGGTGTTTGAGATTGTAAAGTGTGTTTTTTGGAGGCCAGGCCTTTATTTAGTAAAGTCATTCCCATGCCTTCTTTTTCTGCCTCAAACCTGGCAGCCCGTCCCAAGCTCCTTCTGACAAATCATTTTATTGGCACAGCTGGACAGGAAAGGACAGAGTGAGTAATGGGAGTCAGGCACCATGTCGCGGACAAAGGCCTGAGCTGACATGGTAACAACAGGCAGACCAATGTGGCCCAGGCAGTAGTCTGGCCTCTGGACACATCGGAGAACAGGCCCCATGTCATTTCTCCTTTGTGCTTGGAAGCGTGAAAGGCTGGGAGGGGAAGGAGGGAGGGGCTTGGCGGAAACTTGCTTCTCCTTGCTGCAGGATGGAAGCAGGCCAACAGTAGTAGTGCCCTGTGTTTGGGGGTATGAAAATAACGTTTTTTTTTTTTTTTTTGAGATGGAGTCTCGCTCTGTCACCTAGGTTGGAGTGCAGTGGCGCGATCTCTGCTCACTGCAAGCTCCGCCTCCTGGGTTCACGCCATTCTCCTGCCTCAGTCTCCCGAATAGCTGGGACTACAGGCGCCCGCCACTATGCCCAGCTAATTTTTTGTATTTTTCATAGAGATAGGGTTTCACCATGTTAGCCAGGATGGTCTCGATCTCCTGACCTCATGATCCGCCTGCCTTGGCCACCCAAAGTTCTGGGATTACAGGCGTGAGCCACCGCGCCCAGCCGAAAATACCTTTTGATATTTGTTTTCCACATATAATATACATATATGTATTATTAATTAAAATATTATTTTAGATGTTATTTTGCACCATTTTTTAAATTGCAAAAGTGCTTTTAACACGAGCCATCACGGATGGCCATATGTGGTTAGACACAAAGACCTAGGAACCCAGCTACCTGGGTTCGAAATCTGGCTCCATCCCTTATCAGTTTTGGGAACATGGACAAGTTACTTAATCTCTGTGTGCTTTCGTTTCCTCATGTGCAAAGTGGAGATAAGGATGAAATCTACTCAGTAAGGCTGCTATGAGGATTACATGAGACAATGCATGTCAGGCACTTAGCATATAGTCAACAATAATATCTGATTTGATAAGAACAGTGAACCAATTTAGAAGTAAATGAAGAAGGAAAGTCTGTATTTCCCAGCCCATTTTCCATTTTCTAACATGTAAGTTCTCTCAGCTGTGTGTCTGCCCAGGTGTTTAAGCTTCTGCAAACATATATGGGTCAGGACTGTCATAAAGGGGAGGTAAATGAGGTACCCAGGGCAAAAAATGTAAGGACGTGCTCATTCTCAGGTGCCAGCCCTGCATTTTATGGACCTGCGGGGAGCAGCACCTTCAGTTTTGTGTCCCAGATACCTCAGTCATGTCACCCTAGACCAACCCTGACACAGATAGGATGGAGACCTCTGCTTCTGATAACAGCAGACAGGGCAGTTTGAATCAATCCACCCACTAGACAGAGATAATAATAATAATAATAATAATAACAACAACAAATATATATATATATATATATATATATATATATATATATATATATATACGGCTGGGCGCAGTGGCTCATGCCTGTAATTCCAGCACTTTGGGAGGCCAAGGAGGGGGGATCACCCGAGGCCAGGATGTTGAGACCAGCCTGGCCAACATGGTAAAACCCCATCTTTATTAAAAATACAAAAATTAGCTGGCTGTGGTGGCGGGTGCTTGTAATCCCAGCTACTCAGGAGGCTGAGGCACAAGAATCGCTTGAACCCAGAGGTGGAGGTTGCAGTGAGCTGAGATCACGCCACTGCACTCCAGCCTGGGCAACAGAGTGAGACTCTGTCTCAAAAAAAAAAAAAAAAAGAAAAAAGAAAAAAAGAAAAAATATGTACGTATATTCACACACACTTGTATAAATATATATACAAATATATGTATGTATACACACAGACATACATGCACACAGATGCACACACACACATACACACACACACACTACTTCAAGACATGAGAGAGCTAACAAGTAGTAAAAATTCAGCAGAATCTAGAGGCCCAGGGAGATGAGACTAGTATCTGGTAAATCTGGTTGTGATGAAAGGCTAAGAGGTTGAGTGGTAATTTTGTCACTCTCATAGGGCCAGAGGCACAGCAGTTGGAACTCATGGTTTGCCAAAGAAAAGAGGCCTTGGTGAAAACTCCTTACTCTTGGTTGGAACCCTGAAGGGCTGTACCCTAGAGGTAAGGGTGAAATGGAAGTAGACAAGCTCTGGCAGAGACTACCTCCTAAGGCCTCCAAATATTGGGGTTATCAAAGACTTTAAAATAACTCTGCTTACCATGTTCAAGGAAATAAAAGACAAAATTGAGAATTTCAGCAGACAACTAGAAATAATAAAATGAAGCAACTGGAAATTCTAGAAACGAAACAAAACAAAACAACAACAACAGTAACAAAAAACACCAAATTAAGAAGTTGGCAGATGGGCTTAAAAGCAGATTAGACAGAGTCCAAAGAGAACTTGGTGAATTGGAAGATGGGTCAGAAGAAAATAGTAAAATCCAGAATGAAGGCACAAAAGGTTGGTAAACTCAAAAGAGAAGTAAAAGACTTGGGGCATGTAATGAGGTCTAACTGGAGTCCCATTAGAAGAGGAAGGAAATGTGGCAGAGGGGATATTTGTAGAGATAGTAGCTAAAAATGTTCTGAAGCTGATGAAAACACCAAGCCATACATTTAAGATGTCCACAAACCCCAAACACGATAAATATAAGGAAATCAGGCCAGGAGCAGTGGCTTACCCCTGTAATCCCAGAACTTTGGGAGACCAAGGTGGGCGGATCACTTGAGGTCAGGAGTTCAAGACCAACCTGGCCAACATGGTGAAACCCCATCTCTACTCAAAAATACAAAAATTAGCTGGGTGTGGTAGTGTGCTTCTGTAGTCCTAGCTTCTCAGGAGGCTGAGGCAGGGAGAATTGCTTGAACCCAGGAGGTGGAGGTTGCAGTGAGCTGAGATCACGCCACTGCACTCCAGCCTGAGTGACAGAGCAAGACTCTGTCTCAAAAATGAAAAAAAGAAAGAAATCAATACCTGGGCATGTTCTAGAAAAATTGCAAAAAAGCAAACCAAAGAGAAAAAGCTCTCCTTATTTGGCCTCACAGTGGGAAAACTATCTGTCTACCACCTCACCCTATGTGGAGGATTAGGAATCATCTGACACCACAAAACTTTACTCACTATGCTATGGCTGCCTTCTTTTATAGTCTAGGGAAAGGCAGAAGCACAGAATGAGAACTGGGGGTGGGAGGGTCAGGTTTACTTCTCTTGGTAAGCCTCTGAGATAGGTGTCTGAACTCAAAGTTGGGTGGGCTCTTTTTAAAACACAGAGGTACTCAAGGTATCTTTGGTGTCGGCTTTGGGTCCTGGTCACAATTCTGGGGCATTGGTTCATTCATTTGACATATATCTGTTGACAACCTACAAATGCGCTGGGCACCAGGAATATATCAGATTTTAATCTTTGTCTTTATGACATATTATGATGGAGTAAGACAACAACAAACAAAATAAATAAAATATTTTTTATGTCAGATGGTTAGAAGTCCTTTAGAGAAAAGTGAACAGGGAAAGGGAAGAGGGAATGTTGCAATTTTAAATAAAGTAAGCAGAGATCACCTTACTGAGAAGACAGCAGTTGAGCAAAAATCTGAAGGAGGTAAGAGAGTGAGCCAGGCCGATGTTTGGAGGTAGAGTACGGCTCTTACATTTTGTTCTATTATAAGTACATAGATTAATCAAATATTATGAATCGCAGATAAAAAATGCAAGAGTTAGAGGAGTTGTTTCTATGAACACCAAGGTAAATGCTTTAAACTTGAAAAGATGAGTTACAAAGAAATGCTGTGCGATAAAGGGACAAAAACTGAGAAATAGGTAAAAAAAAATTACAAATCTGGAAGAGTGCTACACTCAGGTTACTTTACATGTGCCTTTAAAGTAATTGTAAAGAAATTACTTGTAAAGAAATTGGAATTGGATATAAAAAGTAATGTATTATGATTTTGGTTTATGCAAAAATGAGAAAGGGAATTCCATTAGGACTCTTATGCTCTTCTCCCTGCATCAAAAGATTGGTGGACAAATGGCATTGCTTTGTTTTAGGTTAAATGAAAACATTTAAGAAATGAATGCATTATGTTTTATGATTCTTCACTTTGGCTTTCTTGAATAAGCCACCCACTACTAGTTCTGATATTGGAAGCAAGCCAATTTGCTGAATATCAATAGGCTGAAAGCAATTTTTTCCTGAAAATCAATATGTCAAACTGACATTCTCCCTCCTTGCCTAAAGCCTAAATCCATTCCGTTTTTTTTTTTTTTTTTTTTTAAATTTATTGGAGTTCACTGCAGAGAAGAGGCAGGAGAGGGAGGGAATCTATGAAAAAGAGGACACAGTGTGAAGTCAATAAGCCAAATTCAGGAAACCTAGCGCAGGTTCAGATGGTAATTTACTGTGAGAGTTTGGGCAAGTCATTTTACCTCTTAGAACCTTGCTCTCTTTATCTGTATCATGGGCACATCACAGGACTTACCTGATAGAGTAAGGATTAGATGAGGTGGTGCATATTAGATGCTTAGTACGTTGCCTGGCATATTGTAAGTGCTAAGGAGTGAGGCAACTATAATTATTTTACTATCCACATGCATTGAAACTTGAATTGCTACAACTGTATTTTGGTGGCAGGTCCTCTCTTCTAAAACCTGGAGTAGACAGATTGGAGTAGACTCAAAGGACAAGGGGGCATTTTACCAACAGGAACAAAATCAACACTAGGAGGAGACAGGGAAGCATTGACCTTAAGCGGTAGATGTAATGGTCATCGGTGGGGTCCCATGTGTGTTCAGCCGACAGAACCTGATTGTGAACTAGGAAAGGTCAGCCCCAAACTCTGCAGTCTTGCCTGGAATTGAAATTGGTGATCAGAGGCCCAGACACCAAACATTTGCAGGTGGACCTGGGAAACGGTACAGTTGGCACCATCTCCAGATATATTATTCTGGATTTTGAGATATGGATAAAGAGATGACCCTCATGATGTTGAACTCCGGTGTACATGCCTTCTGGGTCCTGCAACTCGCCTGTGGTCTGGCCTTATAGCATGCCCTCCTACTGAGCATTTCCTAAACTTAGTTCTGCAGTGTTTCTTAACATGATAATAAATGTTCTGTTAAAAAGTTCCCATGTCATATTCATTTGGGCTATATAACATACTATAATAACAATGATTATGGCTAGTATTTTTGGAGGAGAGGTGACCATTGTGTGCAGGAAGCCTATGAAGTATTTTCCAGAGCTTGTCTCTTTTAATTCTCTCAATATCCCAATGAGGCAGATACTGTTAATATCCCTATTTCACATATGAAGAAATGGAACATCAACAAGCAAGGCCAAGAGTGGTGGCTCACGCCTGTAATCCCAGCACTTTGGGAGGCCGAGGCAGGGGGATTACCTGAGATAAGGAGTTTGAGACTGGCCTGACCAACATGGTGAAACCCTGTCTCTACTAAAAATACAAAAATTAGCTGAGTATGGTGGTGGGTGCCTGTAATCCCAGCTACTTGGGAGGCTGAGGCAGGAGAATCACTTGAACCCGGGAGGTGAGGGCTACAGTAGCTGAGATCATGCCATTGCACCATTGCGCTCCAGCCTGTGTAACATAGACTCTATCTCAAAAAAAAAAAAAAAAAAAAAGCACACAATGATGCTCAGAGAGATTAACTTAACCAAAGTTGCACAGCCAGTGAGCAAAAGAACAAGAATTTGAATCCAGTTTTTGACCCCAAAGCTTCTGCTTTTAAGTTGAACTAAGTTTTTATTTTAAAATCCTTGCTTTACAATGAGATGACCAGGGAATGTATCCAATATCCCATCTAGTAGTATTTTGAGCTGAGTATAGGTCTTCATTTTCAAACTTAGAAGAATGATATTGAGGTAAATGGAAAGCATGCTCTTTCCCTCTTGGCATCTGTGATGGTTCATATTGAGTGTCAATTGATTGGATTGAAGGGTGCAAAGTATTGTTCCTGGGTGTGACTGTGAGGGTGTTGCCAAAGGAGATTAACATTTGAGTCAGTGGGCTGGGAGAGCCAGACCCACCTCAGTCTGGGTGGGCACCATCTAATCAGCTGCCAGCGCGGCTAGGATCAAAGCAGGCAGAGGAATGTGGAAGGACTAGACTGGCTGAGTCTTCTGACCTTCATCTTTCTCCCATGCTGGATGCTTCCTGCCCTGAAACATTGGACTCCAGGTTCTTCAGCTTTTGGACTCTTGGACTCACACCAGTGATTTTCCAGGGGCTCTTGGACCTTTGGCCACAGACTGAAGCTGCACTGTGGGCTTCCCTACTTTTGAGGTTTTGGGACTTGGACTGGCTTCGTTGCTCCTCAGCTTGCAGACGGCCTATTGTGGGACTTCACCTTGTGATCCTGTAAGTCCATACTCCTTAATAAACTCCCTTTCATATATACATCTATCCTATTAGTCCTGTTCCTCTCGAGAACCCTGCCTAATACAGCACCTTATGTCTATTTGAAAAGATGGCAGCTGTTTCTGTCTCCAGAGTCAACGTGTGCCCTGTCTTTCATATTTAATCAATAATTAGCATACCATAGGTTCTGAAAAGTCCTGCAGTAAAGAAACCTCTTTACATCTGTATAGTAAATATATATATTTTTAAAAAGAAACCTCTTCACCTTTCTTTAGTACGGCTTACTTTTCCTCCAGACTCCCTTCCTTGCCTCCTATTTTCTTTCAAAACAGTTACTAGCATCCACAGGAAGAGTATTCCATGAAACACAGTTCCAGTAATTCTTTTTTGTAGGGGAGGCATTGAAGGCTACACGTAATGTGTTTCCCAAATGGGTGGGGGAGGCGGGCGAGAAATCCATTTTATCATGCATCCCCTGCTGGTAGTGAATAGGGCAAGAGTTCTTTCTTTACATAAAGGGCAACATAAAATAAACCAGGACCTACCCAGTAAAAATCCCCTAGAAGTTATTGTTCTAGGGATTAGCTACGTGGAATTTCACAACAGGGAGGGCTTTGGCAGGAAATGGCAAATCGTGATTTATTGATATACCCTAAAATTTTCAGTGTCTCATAAAGGGAAACTTGACAAGAGGGAACCTCTTAAGAGTCTTGGATGACATTTGCTTGAAATTGGCTTATGGTATTTTCATATCTCCTTTGCAGACCCAGTCCTGGATGACTACATGAGTAATATCTTCCTTTTGAAAGCTTTTCATTCTTTATATAATTTTCTTAGTCCTTGGCAAGATTGCTTAGGGGGGCTGTATTCATTTCTAATCCGTGGAAAAGAAAGCATCTCTCTCCCTGAGACTCTAACTTCCGCAAATCATGCAGGATAATGATAATGTCAAGCAGTTATACACACTTTAAATAGCGATCAATGTAAATATAAACTGTAAGGCACATGAATAAAAAAGCTCCTTGGACACTCCAGAAGGGAAGGGAAGATTAGGGGAATGTTTGCAAGCACTCAAAAGATACGACCCATATAAATGGGTTATTGAAAAGTGGTGTGGCAGGAGTATTAGCTGATCATGGAACTAGTTCCCTTTGAAAAACGGACAGACTACATTTCCCAGCCTCCCTTGCAGTAGGTGTCCCATGTGACTGAATTCTAGCCAGTGAAATGTAAACTAATAATATGGACCACCTGGCCCATAATAATCTCCATCCAAAATCCTTCCTGTCCTATTCCCACACTGTTAACCTTGGGAGCCCTTTTGTTTTTGAAGATGGTGAAGTCAGGAGATAAAAAGGTCCTGGGGTTGTGAGTTATTGTTTGGAGAACGTTGCTCACCATTCAAGAACACCTGCTTTGGAATATGTGAGTGAGAAGTAAATTTCTATTGCTTTTGTGCTATTGCACCCTTTGGGAATTGTTTGTTACCGTGGCTGGAAGCCTGGACAGGGAGTTTGTACTTGGTAATGGTTGGTTGTAGCACTTCCTGAGAAAGAGTGTCATGCAGTAGAAGGATCATGGGCTGCAGAGTGGGACAGATAGGGGTTCAAAGCTTGACTCTGTCATTTGCTTGACTCCGTCATTTGCTTGACTCCCTGATCTTGGGCAGGTTCCTTAATCTCCCTCAGCCTTAGCATTTTTCCTTTAGGAAATTAAAATAATGGCCAGGTGCAGTGACTCACGCTTGTAATCACATCACTTTGGGAGACCGAGGAGGGTGGATTACCTGAGGTCAGGAGTTCAAGATCATCCTGGCCAACACAGTAAAACCCCGTCTCTACTAAAAATACAATAATTAGCCGGGCGTGGGGGCACACACCTGTAATCCCAGCTACTCAGGAGGCTAAGGCAGGAGAATTGACTGAGCCCAGGAGACAGAGGTTGTAGTGAGCTGAGATCCTGCCACTGCACTCCAGACTGGCTGACTCTGTCTCAAAAAAAAAAAAAAAAAAAAAAAAAAAAAGAAAGAAAATAATACTTAACCCATAGGCTTGCTTTGAAAGTTAAAGAAAATGCATTTAAACATATCTGGTGCATTGATGGTTATATTGTAAATGCTCAATAAATAGGTAGCTGTTGTTATTGACTTTTCCAATCACTGTAAAAAGAATGTTATCTTCCTACTTTGATTCTCCAGGTTATAATAGTGGTCCCCTGCACAAATTTCATCCTTAGATAAACTAAACAAACATCACAAAAAACAGAGAGGGGAAGAAATTGCCATCTTCTTTTCAGTTCACCATCATTGTAATTAAAGTTATTTAAATAACCATCAGCTGAATGTCTCCTCCCTTTCCAGGCAGGCTCCGTGAGGTCAGGAATTATGTCTATTTCGGTCTGATGGGTATATCCCAGCCTAGCACATAGCATCACACAAAGTGGAGCATCAATAAATACTGAGTTGACCAGGACATGAATCCTCCACCTGGAAATCTTCGCAGGGCTCCATAAACCCTGACCCCATACATAATCCTAGGAATGATACCACAAGGCCAGCTGGGTCAAAAATGTCTTCATCACTGGCCTGCCTAAAATGATACCTTGAGAGTCACTTTTTGGGTTTTAAGCAGAGGTTACAAAAGGGTAGCCTATACCCCAAATCCAGTTCATCAGTACATTTTGTCTGTTCTGTACTGTGTTTTAGAAGTTTGAATTTATTGCCAACATTTAAAACTTGGGATACTTCATGTAAAAAGCCATATTTTCTGCTTCTATTGAAAAATCAGTTCTCTTGGCAACTCTGGACGTGATTCTGACATGGCAAGAGTTATCTGGAGTTGACTAGCAGTTCCTTCACTTAGGACATGCCCTCTAGTTCCCCCTGAAGCCCTGTCAGGTCTACTCCAGCCCACATTTATGTTACCAGCCTGGTTCTTGAGTTTGCAACCGTCTCTATTATCTCTTAGTTCACCCATTCAATCATTCATTCATTCAACAGATACTTAGGTGTTGATGAAAATGAGGGATCCGAAAAACATTACACATGCCTCCTAATCTCAAGGAGTTTATAGGGTGGTTGAATAATAAGAGACATACACATATAGTCAACCTTTAAGAAAAGTAATCAATTGATAACAGAGTTCGATTGTAGTGGGTTAAATAGTGTCCTCCCCAAATTTACATCCACCTGATCCTCAGAATGTGATCTTATTTGGAAATAGAGTCTTTGCAGATAGAATTAGTTAAGATGAGTTCATACTGGATTAGGGTGGGCTGTAAATCCAATGATTGGTGTCCTTATAAAATGAGTAGACAACAGACAGAGACACACAGAGAAGAGGGTCATCTGAGAGTGGAGGCAGAGATTGGAGTGATGCTTCCACAAACCAAGGAACTCTTGGGCACAGCAGAAGCTAGAAGAGTCATGGAAGTCTTCTTCCCTAAAACCTTCAGAGGGATCCTGGCCCTGTGAACACCTTGATTTCAAAATTCTCTCCTCCAGAATTATCGCAGAACAAATTGTGGTTGCTTTAAGTCATCAAGGTTGTGTTAATTGGTTATGGCAGTGCTAGGAAATTAATACACCAATAATATAAAAATATAAGAAAATGTTATTTACATACATAATATTAGATAGTTAAAAAGAGAGGCCAGGCCTGTTGGCTCATGTCTATAATCCCAGCACTTTGGGAGGCCGAGATGGGCAAATAACCTAAGGTCAGAGTTTGAGACCAGCCTGACCAACATGGAGAAACCCTGTCTCTACTAAAAATACAAAATTAGCCAGGCGTGGTGGTGCATGCCTGTAATCCCAGCTACTCGGGAGACTGAGGCAGGGGAATCACTTGAACCCGGGAGGTGGAGGTCGCAGTGAGCTGAGATCGCGCCATTGCACTCCAGCCTGGGCAACAAGAGCGAATCTCCATCTCAAAAAAAAAAAAAAAAAAAAGAAAACAAAAAAAGAGGTGGTTGAAGTTACGCTTAAACTCTTCGTGGAAGGGGTGAGATCTGAACGGAGTCTTCAAAACCCAGTAACAAGAAGAAAAAGAATCAGCCCCCAAGACTACATTGCAGTCACGAGTGTAAGTATTGGGGTCAGACGGGTCTGGACACTAATCCAGCTGTATAATCTTAGGCAAGTCAGTGAATATCTTTAAGCCTTCCTTTCCTCATCTGTAAAATGGGAACAGTAATACCATGCCTGTTTGTAATGAGGATTAAATAAAGCATGTACAGCATTTAATACAGTGCTGGCAATTAATACATGCTCAATAAATGGGATATTATTATTATTTTAAAAGGATGTATGGATGACAGGCCCCATTAGGAACAAATATACCATAAAGCATGCCACTTAATAATACTTCATATCTCCACAGCATTTATGCTGCAGTCTCCACTTGCCCCTCTAGATTCACTTTCTCTTTCTCCTTCCCACTCTGTTCCTTGGAAGGCTAAACTGTATGGACAGCATCAACCAAGCTCCCTTGCTCTCTGGCTTCTTGCTGAATTCAGCCAATAAGGAGGCAAGTGGCAGGGGATTCAAGGAAAGGAGGAGAGAAGGATCAGGCATTCTCCCTACCTGTTGCCAACTTCATTCTTGTGTAGTAAGCATGTCTTTTTATTCTGATACTTCAACATCTTTGGGCCTTGCTGACGCTAAACAGAATGCCTCTCCCAGGGTTGGGCAATTCTTATAGAGAGCAAACAGCTCACTCCAGCAGTGCAACTTCCATATGCAAATCAACTGATAGAAGCCCATCCCCCTACACATTTCCATATGCAAATCAATTGATAGAAGCCCATCCCCTTACACATTTCCTGTATCAGCCTCCCACACTCTGGGCCACTACCCACCTGCCCTAATCACCCCAGGGTCCAGTACCAGAGAACTAGAGACAGCCTATATGCCCCAGAGCCTACTGAAATTATTCAAATGAGCGAATACTACACCTGCTTACCTTGCCTCGCCCGTTTCTTCCCTCAGAAATCACAATAAAGGCTCTTAACGTCTTCTTCCTGCTCCCTCTGCCTTTTGACCGACCATGGTGCTGCCCCCATGTGGCCCTGCATGGCGTGGCAAGCTCCCTCCACTTGGGATCTGTGGGTAACAAACGATCTTTCTTTCTTTCTTTTTCTTTTTTTTTTTGAGATGGAGTCTCGCTCTGTAGCACAGGCTGGAGTGCAGTGGTGTGATCTCGGTTCACTGCAACCTCTGCCTCCCGGGTGCAAGCATTTCTCCTGCCTCAGCCTCCCAAGTAGCTGGGACTACAGGTGTGCACCACCACACCTGGCTAATTTTTGTATTTTTAGTACAGACGGAGTTTCACCATGTTGGGCAGGATGCTCTTGATCTCCTGACCTCGTGATCCGCACGCCTCGGCCTCCCAAAGTGCTGGGATTACAGGCATGAGCCACCGCGCCCGGCCCACAAACGATCTTTCTAATGGCAGGTGGTCTTCACCATCCCTGAATATAATAAAACCTACATTTTAAAACACCCTGCTGGGATGGGGTTTGATTATGGCCATGTTCTTCCACCTGTGGCCGCAGCTTCTGTCATACAGCTCTTGTGAGGTTCTGGTCTCATACTCTTCCCCTTCAACCCTTAGTGCTTTCCTGGTGGTAACAGCTTTCTCTGCTACTGTTAAGTCTCTGAATGGCTCCCTATCAATCATTCTCCTACCTCTATAAATAGTCCTTTCATTAAATATTCTTCAAATAACTCTTTGAGTATGCCACCCAGGGCTATGAGTGATAAGCACTTTGAAGTTTCTACAGCATTCTCACATCCTTCATATCTGAGATTTATAATCTTTGTGAATTGGGCAGGATCACTCTCATTTTGTCAATGGGAAAACACATATTCTGAGGGGTTAAATCAACCTGCTCAAAGTCCATCTTTCACCCCCATATCCAGTACTCTTTCCAAACTTGTCCCACTCACTGGGTCTGTCTTGTTCACTGTTGTATATCCAACTGCAGTGCCTGGCATGGACTTGTTGCCCAGTTAGCATTTCTTGAACAGAATAAAACAAATGACCAGAAAGCAAGATCTTGAAGGAATGGGACGGAAGATGGGGAAAGTCTTTCTTCATGTAGGGAGTCTAGGATTACCTTCAGTACAACGCGTAGAATATAGTAGGTGCTCAGTAAATACTTGTTAAATGTTGAATGAATCAATGGGACTTTGGAGGTGGCCTTTCTGGGGCACCACAGCAATGATCTGTGAGCACTGGGTGCTTAATGTGGCAGTGTCTGGAAGGAAACTGCCAGATATAAGCCGCATTTGCTTCCCAGTCTGACTGGACCTTATTCTACCTTTTCTATTCCGCCACTGTGCAGAACAGGGAACTTGACCAAATTAAATCGTGCTAGTTTCATCCCTACCTGGTGTTCTGCCCACTCCCTGCCACCTATGCTGTGGGTACTATAGATATTGGTTTGCAGAGGTTAAAAAGCTGGATGTGAGTAAGGTTGGCAGCTGATGGCTAGCAGGGCTGAGGTCTTTGGCATTTGAGCTTCCCCGTGGGATCTGTATTCCTGTGGGGGCACCTCTGTGAGTCACACAGGACTCTAGTAACAGAAATTTTCCAAAGAATAGGAAAGAGTGATGGAGGAATGGGTGTCAACCTCATCTCATTATTTACTTTGGTTATAAAATGAGTCTTTCTAAGGTAACATACATTGGGGGCCTTCTCGCAGTGCTGCTTGGTGACACTCCCTATTTTGTTGAGCAGATACTCCCTTGGTACCTCTGCCTGATTAATGACACCTTCAACCTGGCTCTGTATGCCTTTCATGTCTCCTCGGGTATCCTGCAGAGCTGCCTGACTGGCTTCTCACCATGGTGATAGTGGACAGAGTTACTTTGTTGCAAATTTCAAGGTCACCTCCTCTCTGTTACCCTTCCCCCACATACATACATATACCACTGAGACTGGTTCACTTGAAGCAGTTTTGAGATTTAGGCTGCTGGGTGAAAACTCTAAGACCCCTCAAGAAAAACCCTGCACACTAGCTTCTAAAGATACCCAAATCTTCTGAGAGAATTAGCGTTGGTTCTAAGAACAAAGCCTAGGGATGGTGTGAGAGAAAGATGGGATTGGATTCCCAGGCAGTAGAGTAGGATGATTAAGATCATGGAATCAGATGTGTCTGGGTTTGCGCTTCCTAAGTATGTCACCTGAGTGTCTAAGCCTTAGGGTTTTCATCTGGATAATGGGGATAATTGTATCAAGTCATAAGTTTACACTGGAAGGTGACTGAGATGAAGCATGTGCCGTACTTTGCGTATAGTAGCTGCTCAGTAAATATTAGCTCTATTACTGTTACTCATAATATAATACTTAGGCCATTTCCCCAAACATCAGACCAGGTAAAGCAAGCTGTTACTACAATATGGGAGAAAGGTCTTGAAAACAGACACATTACTGAGAATGCTATCCTGGGCCCACAGTCTTGGAAAAGTTATTCCCGGCAACAAGACAGGAGGCTGTACAAGGAGTCAGGGACTTAGGGTGTAGAATCAGGGCTGAAAACAGAAACCTTCTGAGGTTTTAATACAAAAGGAAGTTAACACAGGGGGTAGGTTACACAGATGAGCAAGCAATGGAGGAGCCAAACTAACATGATGAGGCAAAACTCAGAGATGGGTAACGGCAGGAAGCTGCTATCTCTTCTAGGCCAGAGGAACAGAGAGAGGGGATGGTGTGACCAGAGTCCAGGAGCTGAAGTCACCCTTTGGACGCTGGAACCACAGAGAACTTTTTGGCAGGAGCTAGAGTTACAGAGGAGACACAGCTGCTACTAGAGATAATGCCTGAGGCAAGGAAGAAGGGAGAAAATGACATTGACTTCTCTCTTACTATTTCTCCCACCTGGGCTTTCCATTGGCAAAACCCAGCCAAAGCCAGTTAGCAAAGGGTTCTGGGAAATGCAGTTTGCCCAGGTCACCTAATCCCATTTTACAGAGGTCATCTGTATTCCATTATACAGAGCTGAGGAGAGGAAGACGGGGCATGGAGCTGAGGGGCAACACGGTCCAGGTTTGGTACAGGGGTTGAAGTAGAGTTGCCAGGAAAAATACAGGTTTCCATGTAAAATTAGAATTTCTGATAGCAAAACAAAATGTGGTGTAAGCATGTAAAAATTGTATTTCATTCATCGTTTATCTGAAATTCTCATTTTGCTGGGTGTCCTGTGCTTTTCTGTATTAAATTTGGCAACTTTAGGTTAAAGGCAATATTGGAACCATTGGAGGGCTCCAATTCTCAGGCCAAATTAGGTAGAGGACAGGTTAGGAAGAGGAAGGAGAGAAGAATGAAGATACCTTGAAGCTCTCATGAGGTCTGACAAATGGATTAATGCTGCCTCAGTTTGTCTTAAAGGGTTTCATTCATTTATTCCATTGTTTACCTATCCATCCGTCCTATATCCACCCATCTATTCATTCCTCCATTCTCTCTCCCTCTTTTCCTCCCTTCCTCTATGGGTTCATCCATTTATTCATTTATTTCCTACTTACTGAACACCTGCTGTGCGCTGGTAGTATGCTGGGGGCATTGGGAGTATCTTACTGAAGAGACAGTATCTCCCCTCAGGCAGCTTACATGCAAGACAAGGATGCAGATATCAAACTACAGAGTACATGAGAAACTACCCATTACAACTTTAGCTGGGTTTGTGAATGATTGCACAGAAAGCCCAGACAATCAGGGAATGCTTTCCTGAGGAAGTGTCATTCGGACCGAGATATAGGGGATTGGTAGGAGTTAATTAGGTGAAGGAGAGCTGAGGGTGAGTGCATCTAAAAAGACATAATGGCATAGGCAAAATTGGGAGGGAGTTTGGTGTGTTTGGGGGTCTAGAAGAAGGTCCATATAGGTCCAATGTGAGGAGCAAAGCGGGGAAGTGGTACAGATGAGGCTGGAGAGGTCAGCAGGGTGGGATGGCTGTGTGTGGTTGGCAGATTGTACAGGGCACAACTCCAGGGCTTGATAGTCACATCATCATCCGGAAAATGGTGTGCCCTGGAGTTCTTCAAGATACACCAGCATGGCCATGTGTAGCATTTCTCAACCAGAAAGTGCGGAAACTTACGAGCCATGGTAAGAAGTTTGGGATGTTGTTTGTTAGAGCCACAGAGGTGGAGTGACTAGATTTACATTTTAGAGAGAACCTTTTTTTTTTTTTTTTTTTTTTTTTGTTTGCTAGGTAGAACATGGATGTGGTGGGCCTGGAAGAGAAGAGGGTAGACCCACAAAGACACCTTTGTAATCATCAAAGTGAGCAGTGATGGTGGATTGAACTAGGGCGTTTGTGATGAACAGAAAGAGGTGTGGGCAGAGAGGGGTGAGATCTTTAGGTGGGAGGAGAGACCTTATTTAGACATGCATTAGATGTGGTGCTCAAGTTTCTGGGGTGGCCAGGTGGGTGGATGGGTGGTGGCAGTGTTCCCTGTGATGGTGAGCATAGAAACTGTAAAATCATTAGAGAAATAAAACAAAGCATCACAGAATTTTTAAGGCCAAAATCCAAATACAGTCAGCCAAATCCATCTCCTACGTCATTTTATAATCAAACTCAAATAAACTGCTTGATTTATTTGGTGCAAATATGTTCTTGATATATTGAATTGTTCATTTTCTCACTTCTTTAGGAAAGTAAAGTCCTACCTCACGACCATTTATCCATTTCTTATTGTATACTAAAACAAAAATAAATACATTAAAGTATTACTGGATTGAGGACCATGCACAGTGGCTTGTGCCTGTAATCCCAGCACTCTGGCAGGCCGAGGCGGGATTACCCTTTGAGGCCAGGAGTTCCAGATAAGACTGGGCAACATAGCGAGACCCCAGTCTCTGCGAACAATTAAAAAATTTAGCCAGAGGAACAGAGAGAGGGGGTGGTGGTGCATGCCTGAAGTCCCAGCTACTTGGGAGGCTGAAGAAGGAGGTTCACTTGAACCCAGGAGTTTGAGGTTATGGTAAGCTAGGATCATACCACTACACTCCGGTCTGGGTGACAGAGTGAGACTCTCTCTCTCTCTAAAAAAATAAAAATAAAAAAATAAAAAAATAAAAAAAATGGTTACGGTATTTATTCTAAAATACACATTTAAAAACATTGTGTCATCTAATAGTTGGGATGTCATTTATGGCCTCTTATAATCACTACCAGCTACACAGCCATTTTTATGTGGTTGTCATTGTCTGATGAGTTGCAAATTTTGTTCTTATTCTAGGTGGTCTGACTGGACAACTCAGCTCCATAATGTGTCAGTTAACAAACTGTTGACAAGGACCATTTGAAGAAGAAATATGAATTCCAGTTGTTGTCTGAAAAACTCCCATTGATACTTCTGGTAAGATTAAGAACGTGCCAGCATTAAAACTTGCAGACTGAGGTGAACAGCATGGAGGAAAACTCTGATGACGATAGTGGAACCCTCTATAAAGAAAAAGCTGTTATCACCAATTCCATGGTACAGTGGATGACACGGTGTGGAAAAACCAAAACAAACATGGACCTCCTTGGCTGTGAGTCAAAAGTGATTTAGAATTGGATTCTGAACACAAAGGGGTTTTAGGAACATGCTACCAATTTGTTTTGCTTCTATTTCCCCCATTTTTTATGAGTGTGTAAGAACAATGTGATAAAAATGTGAACAAATTAGTCTAAGAGAGCTCTTAAAGTAGGTATAAAAGAAAAAATATAAGTGACAAGAAAGCCTTGTGCCATAGTTTAATTGGTAGTGATTTTTTCTTTCTTTGGGCTACAGAAAATAGGAATAAATTGACGTTGAATCTCACAAACATAATGTTGACTGATAGAAGTCATAAACAAAAGATTACAGGATGTATGATGCTGCTTTCATAAAGTTCAAGAAAGCAAGTAAAACCAAGATGGATTGTTTTAAAAGTCAAGATAGATGCTATCTTTTGAGGGGATGGAGGGAACATGGCGGGGCTTCGGAGAGGTTGGCACCGTTCTATTTCTTGACGTGGGGGACAATCATACAGGTGTTTGCTTTGTGTTGCTTTTCACTGAGGTGTTGCTTTTCATTGAGTTGTGCACTTATGTTTCATACATTTGTCTATATATGTGTCATACCTCAATACAATTTTTAAATGGTGTGTCTTGTCATTGCTATCATCTTAGATTTGATGAAACGCAGAGATGTTTACCTGTGTGTATGTGGGTGTGGGTGTGCTGAAGGGGAGCTTTGCTTTTCTCTATTTCCTTGTATGTATGTTCCCCTCGTAGGTCATCTTGCTTTGAGAATTAGGACTATGTAGCAGGAATATAATTATAAATATGTATATAGTTATAACAAATATATGCACATATATTATAATCCCTACATATACAGATGCTTCTCAACTTACTTCGGAGTTACCTCCTGACAAACTCATCGTAAGTTGAAAATATTGTGAATCAATAATGGATTTAATATACCTAAACTACTGAACATCATAGCTTAGCCTCACCTACCTTAAATGTGTTCAGAAACACCTACCTTAGGCTACTGTTAAGCAAAACCATCTGGCAACACAGTACACCGTAGAGTATTCATTGTTTACCCTCGGGATCACGTGGCTGACTGGGGGCTGTGGTCCACTGTGGCTGCCCAGTGGCGCAAGGATATGGTACCTACATGTCACTAGTCCAGGAAGGAAAAGATTAAAATTCAATTTTTTTTTTCCTATGCCCAGCCTATGTTTAACATGTTGAAGAACCTCCAAACTGTTTTCCACAGTGGTTGTGGAAAAACACTTCTACATTCCCATCGTCAATGTTTGAGGCTTCCAGTGTCTCCACATCCTCACCTCAAAAGCTTTATCTAATTTAAAAATAGGCTGGGATTAGGTTGTTTATGGTGCTGGGATTAGGTTGTTTATGGTGCTGGGATTAGGTTGTTTATGGTGTTGGGATTAGGTTGTTTATGGCAATGGTGCCTAGTGGTTCCTACAGATGCTCTTATAGTCCAGAGAACGTATTTATATCATCTTAAATTTTCTACTCTGAATGTAAAAAATTTCTACTTTCTACTCTGTTGAAATTTCTAAATCCTACTCTGTTGCCCAGGCTGGAGTGCAGTGGCATGATCACGGCTCACTGAAGCCTCGACCTCCCAGGCACAGGTGATCCTCCCATCTCAGCCTCCTGAGTAGCTGGAACTACAGGTGTATGCCACCACAGCTGGCTAATTTTTTTTTCTTTTTCTTTTTTTTTTTTTTGTAGAGATGGGGTTTCACCGTATTGTACAGGCTGATCTTGAACTCTTGAGCTCAAGTGATCTTCCCACCTCAGCCTCCCAAATTGCTGGGATTACAGATGTGAGCCACTGCACCTGGCCAAAATTCAAAATTTTAAGTAGGTTTCTACTGAATGTGTGTCACTTTCACACCATCACAAAACTGAAAATTTAAGTCAATCCATTGTAAGTCAAGGACTGTCAGTATAACAGATACATTTATAATAACTATATATATTATAAATCTATAATAAAATATATAACAAATATATATATAATAGATATAGCTATTAATATACCCCCACACACTATAATTTTTGGCTTATAAAATAGGCTCTTGTCAATTCAAAAGGAAGGGGCTGAGAGAACACAGAGTTTATGCCATAACTGCAAATATAAGAGAACAGAGAGGGAGCAGCAGACAATGCTTATTGTCTACTTAAAGCGAGAGTCACTAGGCCTGGTGGAGTCACTAGTGGAGACAGTGGTGGGCATAAAGAGGCACTGAGAAGAAGACCACATGTGGCAGAAATCAGGCAGAGCACAATAGAATTAACATGAAGATACATCCAAGCGCTCTCTGAGGCCAGTGCTAGGACTGGTATATAAAAGCCTAGAAGGAGCCGGGAGCTGTGGCTCATGCCTGAAATCCCGGAACTTTGGGAGGCCGAGGCAGGTGGGTCACTTGAGGCCAGAAGTTTGAGACCAGCCTGACTCACATGGTGAAACCCTATCTCTACTAAAATTACAAAAATTAGCCAGGCATGGTAGCATGTGCCTGTAATCCCAGCTGCTTGGGAGGCTGAGGCAGGAGAATTGTCTGAACCTGGGAGGCAGAGGTTGCAGTGAACCAAGATCGAGCCACTGCATTCCAGCCTGGGCAACAAAGCGAAACTGCCTCAAAAAAAAAAAAAAAAAAGAAAAAGAAAAAAGAAAGAAAGAAAGAAAAAAAAGCCTAGAAGGATTATGGTGTTTATTTCTAGGTACTAGTATCATATGTGTTTTTTAAAAATTATTTTTGCTTCCTTGTATTTTCTAAATCTTCTACAATTAGCATATATTATGTTTGCATTAAGAAAAAAAGTTTGGTTTTTTTTTTTTTTTCTGTTTCAATGACTTTATTCTGGATATTTCACATAAATAGAATCATATAGTATGTGACTTTCTGTGTCTGGCCTCTTTCACTTAGCAGAATGTGTTCCAGGCTCATCCACTTTGAAGCATGTAACAGTACTTCATTCTTTTCTTTGGTGGAATAATATTCTATTGTATGGATATAGCACAATTTGTTTATTCATTCTTCTGTTGATAGACATTTGGATTGTTTCCACCTTTTGGCAACTGTAAATAGTGCTTCTATGAGCATTTGTAACTTGTTGAGTCTCAAGAATTTGAGTACCTATTTTCAATCCAGTTGGATATACACTTAGGAGTAGAATTGCTGGGTCATATGGTAACTCTACATTTAACTGTTTTCTTTTTTGAGACAAGGTCTCACCCTCTTGCCCAGGCTGGAGTGCAGTAGCGTGATCATAGCTCACTGTAAGTTTAAACTGAGCTCACGCGATCTTCTCTCCTCAGAGGCCTCCTGAGTAGCTGGGACTACAGGCAAACACCACCATGGCTGGCTAATGTTTTAAAACTTTTTTAAACATAGAGATGGGGTATTGCTATGTTGCCCAGCCTGATTTCGAGCTCCTGAGCTCGAGCAGTCCCCCTGCCTTGGCCTCCCAAAGTGCTAGCATTATAGGCATGAGCCACTGCACCCAGCTTATGGTTAACATTTTGGAGAACCTCCAAACTGTTTTCCCCAGTGGCTGTGGAAAAACATTTTCACATTCTCATCATCAATGTATGAGGGTTCCAATTTCTCCACATCCTCACCTTAAAAAGTATTAATATATCTAATTTTAAAATATAGGCTGCAATTAGGTTGTTTACGGTGCTGGTGCCTGGTGGTCCCTGTGGATGCTCTTACAGTTCAGAGGGTGTATTTATATTATCTTAAATTTCCTACTCTGAATGTAGTATTCCTAACACCAAAGGCAGGGCAGGCACCCAAAGTTTCCAGCTGAGAAAACTATATGCAAACTCATCATTGAGAATGGTTCAAGCTTTCAGTTGTCTTACCCCTTTTTCGGTGTCTTGTGTAGCATAAGTATTGACTGTACAGAAGTTTGTACAGATGTGATCTGTTGGAGGCAAACATGAATTTGATTTAAAATGCTCCCTTTTTTTTTTTTTTTTTGCCAGTGGCAGCAGCTTTTCTTTCAACTACCACCTAGAAGAGCATTTCAACATATGGCACCCACCTCCATCCCTCTGTGAGTGCCTTGAGGACAGTTAGATATGTAGAAAAATAAAACATAGTTTATGCCCTCAGGAAGCTCACAGTCTCCTAGGGGAAGCAGATTGTATAAAGCTAATCAAAATACAGTGTGATGATAATTATGATAGGGAAATGGAGGGACATATTTTTCTTCTTCCACTCCTTGTGGCATATATTAAGGCTAATATAGCAGTAGGAGATAGATGTCCTTTTAGTATAATCATGTGTAACATATGAGCTAGCTGGAGGTTAATCTTGGGAGTGTGACTTTGCTGATTGCTTTTTTGATAATCCACTGTAAGGGAGCCAGGGTGAGTATCTCTTCTTCTTCCCTCAAGGGATCTGGGTTCCCTTCCACTCTCCAATCTCTCACCCAACAGTAGAACACAAGGAGGATCCCAGTGGCTGAAAAACCACCCTGGAAACTGAACATATGAGGAATGAGCAATGACTGGAATAAGTAGAGGATCTGGTGGGGAGGTAAAGTTAAGAATGAGGGTCCAAGTGGAAGAGGCTTCCAAGTTGGATAATGTGTCATGGGTATCATTTCCGAGAATCAAGAAGAAAATCTTGTATCTGGTGGAGTGGCTTGTAGGCATTGGCATACAGTTATAACAGAACAAAAAGCAATTCCAAGACCTGTATCCTCTTTGGAGTCTGTAAAGATTAGAATATATCACCCAAATCTCAAGTAAGGGTCTGTCTGTATAGTCTTCTGGATTCAGTATGGGGGACTGGTTGTCCATGCATATTTGTTTATGGGCTTTATAACCACACCCTTCTGGGTAAAGGGCATAGTTCTGGGGTCATAGAGCTATTGTCAATATTTTTCAACATACATCAAGCATCCATTATGCGCAAAGCGCTTTCCCTGGTGCTGAAGATTCAGCCAATTAAAAACCCAGAAATTTCTGTCCTCTTGGAGCTTATACTTTGTGGGGGAGATAGTCTTACAGGATCTGAATCTGAATTTAAATGGTTTTAGAGGGCCTGTCTTCTCAGTTAACCATGACCCCTACCACTTTTTTTTTCTTACACCTGGCACAGTGGCCCATTTCTCTCACATACATCAAGTAGATGTAGTGGCCTCTGGAGGCATTGGGTTGGCAGCTCATTGCCCAGAATAATTTTTAAATTCTGAAACATTTAAAATAAAGTATAACTAAGGTAGAGCAAAAATCACAGATCATAAGTGCATGTGGTGCAGCAGATATTTGAAATCTGAACAACATATCCATGTAACCAACACTCAGATCCAGAAGTGGAGCATTGCTGGAACATCTCCACATCCTCCATCTCCCCTTTTGGTCACTACCATCCCCAAGGGCATCCACTCCCTGTCTTCTAACATAATATTTTGTCTGGTTTTGAGGTTTACGTAAATTGAATAATGCACGAGTACTCTTGTGTCTGGCTTCTTTCACCCAACATTATATTTGTCGTATTCATCCATTTGATTGCCTGTAGTTGTTTGTTCATTTTCATTACCATATTCCATTATAAGACAACACCACAATATATTTATCTATGTTATCCATTCTACTATAGGCATCTTGGTCATTTTCAATTTGGGGCCATTGTAAATAGTGACGCTATGAACATTCTTACACATGTCTTATAGTGAACACAAATGAATATTAGGTATTTGCATATTAGAAATACATTAGGTATTTCTGTTAAGGAAATACCTAGGAATGAGTCATCAGGTATGCCTATGTTCAACTTTATTTATTTTTTTGAGACCGGATCTTGCTCCGTCACCATGGCTGGAGTGCAGGGGTGCAATTATGGCTCACTGCAGTCTTGACTCCCCAGCTCATGTGATCCTCCCACCTCAACCTGCTGAGTAACTGGGACTACAGGTGCACACCACCACACCTGGTTAATATTTTAATTTTTTGTAGATATGGGCTTTTGCCATGTTGCTCAGGCTGGTCTCAAACTCCTGGGCTCAAACAATCCTCCCAACTAGGCCTCCAAAATACTAGGATGACAGGCATACACCAGGCCTATGTTCAACTTTAGTTATAAAGTTTAGCAAACTGCCAGATAGTTTTTCAAAGCACTTGTACAAATTTACATTTCCACCATCAATGTACGAAAGCTCCAGTTCCTCTGTATCTTCACCTCAGCTACAGGCTTAACAGCATGGTGGAGAAAAGGGAGAGACAAAACTGGAGAAATTGACAGCAACAAGATATTGCAAGATTTTAAGAAAGAGTACTATGACATTTAGTGATTCATTTGTTCATTTTTTGACCAATATTTAATGAAGATTTGCTACATATTTGGCACCGTGATAGGCCCTGAGGATACATCTGTAAAAGGATAGACAGAATTCCTGTCCTCATGTAGTTTATACTCCATGGAAAAAGAAGCATTAATTGAAAGAAGAATTGCTGTACCAGTGTCAACCCTTGCTTTCTGATTTCCATTCCAATTCTGGCCTGCGGATTGATTTCCTTTAGCCCTGTCTGGTTTCTTCCATGCCACAGTCTGCTGGGACCTAGCTAATTTGACTGGCTTCCTTGGGGATTATTGATTGCTTGGACATCTGGATGCCTTTGGATTCCAAAATTCCAATGTCATTCCTGGAGGTCAATGAGTATGTGGACTGAATGTTTGCAGATTGATAAGGATTCCAGATTTCTGATTTATCATTTCCATTTCTCTAGTGAAGGCAGCTGTAAAAGATGAGGTCTGCACCTCAGCCACCACAGAGACCTCATTAAATTCACATTCTTCCTTCTTGTTTAATCAAACCTTCTCTCTTTTTTTGGAACATCTATCCCTCCACACACAGTTCACTTCCATGATTTTGTTTTAAAAGTCTTTTCTTCCTTGAATCATTGCGTCTTTCCTCTTGGGAACCCAAATATCAGATATCTCCTTATATGCAGGTATGAAAAGTACGATCCCATCGCTACACCACACAGTAAAGACTTCCTCCGTGGTCCACAGTGAAATTGTCTATATTACATCAAGGTGATTGCCAGAACTGGAACCAGATCAAATTGGGAGGGGTTTAGGGCATCACGTAATGTGGGTATGGGGCAAAGTTCACTAACCTTTACCCCACATTTATTCAACCACAATTTATTGAGTAACTACCATGTGCCAGGTGTTTGTGCTGGGTACTAACAGCATATTGGTGAGCAAGTCATAGTCTCTGCCCTTGCAAAGCTCAGAATCTACTGGGGGAGACAGATGTGTCAGCAACAAGAAAATACCATGCTGTATGTAAATACTACCAGTGGGAAAGTCCATGGTGCTTTGGGATTCTAAAGAAGGGGTATCCACCCAACCCATGGGACAAAGAAGGCTTCCTGAAAGAAGAACCACTAAGCTGAGACCCGAGAGAGCTATAGGAGTGTGGGAGAGTGGGGAAAAGTATTACAAGCAAGGGGAACAGCATATGCAAAGGCCAGGAAGAAAGAGAACATGGTGACTCTGAAAGACATAAATGAATTCAATACAACTGGGTGGGTCAGAGAGGGTAAGTTGAGAAGAGATCATGGTTTAGAGGTGGGAAGGGACCAGGAGGGCCTTTTCAGCCAGAGTAAGACACTTGCACTTCTTCCTGTATTACAGTTGGAGGTAGGATGGGGTTTTAAGTAGCAGGAGTGACATGTTCTGTTTTGTACTTTAGGTAGATCATTCCTAATTGTGGTTTGACCAAAGAATGGTTCCCTAAGTGCTGTAATAAATTTGGTAGTGAAGAGAGTAGTCAGAGCTGTCTAGTGTGGTAGAAAAACAATTCTCTTAGGGTTGTTCTTGGTTAATAGTTTTGTGCTTTAGTTGATATTCCTGATGGCCCAACCATATGCCCTTGGCTTTTTACCATCCTGTGCACTCTTGGCCTAAGGCTTCCAACAGCCAGTGCCTGTGTTTCTGCCTGATGGCTTTTGCCAGTGAGTGGAGGAACCTAATGACCCTGTGCTCAGGAAATGCCAGACAGTCAATGCTCCTCTGAATTAGTTCTCAAGCAATACCTGATGAGAGTTGGTGGATAAATACCCAAGCTCCCTTGCTATCACAGATGGGATAACTCTGATTGCCCACAGCGGTAATCTGCTCAACAATACACTGTTTACTGGCTTATTTCCTACCATTGTTTGTTTTATCCCAATCCCTAATGTGCTGGGTACCGTCATGCACCATCCAGATGCCCCATCACTGATGAACTTGTTGCCCAGCTGCTGGGGGTGTTGCTGGCAGATTAACTTCATCTTTTGGTCCCTTTTGGGATTGCGTCATCTACAGAGAGCTGCTTTGTCCAAGGACACATCTTGTTCTGGGGAAGCCCACATCCACTGACTAGTTGAGGTGGGGCTATAAAGGCTTAGCCATCCGAGTCAAATTTGGGACAACTCTAAAGGTCTGTTCTAGCTCCAGAGCTCCCTGTCGGGTTGCACAGCCTGTACTGTGGCTCACTTTCTCTCTCTGCCCATCCCGGTTTCCTTCTGCTCTTTTCCACGAGTGTTGATTCCAAGTGCCTTCTTTAAGAAACATCCCACATCCTAACTCCTTTTTAGTCTGCTTCCCAGAAAGCCCAACCAATGACATATGCTTTCCTGGGATCACCTATCGCGTAAACTACTTGAATCCTCCTCTCTCTGGCTTTTTCTGGGAAAACCAAATCCAAGCTAATACTAGAGCTTGTGAATAAGGTAGGAAAAAAAGCGGGCTCAGCCCAAGTTCTAGGGTAGGAGGGAAAAGACTTGAGAGCCCAGTGGCTATAATTAGGACAGCGGGTATTTCTTTGGATATGGTCACATACTAGGTACCAACTTCCCCCATGCTCCAGACTTCATTGTTGGAATCTCTAATCATTACTCCATAAATAAATCCCATCTGTGTCCTCTTTAAAGCACACTGCATAGAGTTGCTCATACAGGAAGCAGCTCAGTTTCAAGTTAGTGAGGTATTCTGAAGGGTCTATCCTTCTCACTTCAATTTAGGGGCTCACTGTGGACACTGCTATGTGTTTCCTGTGTCCACAATATAATAATATATCATGGTCTGTCTGGACAGTCATACCAAACTTCTCGTACACCCATTTCACCTGCCCTGGGGGATGGCTGCTATAGCAGATGCTGTTGGTGTGTCATCCTGTATCCCCCTCAGCCTGTCTGAAACTACCTGCAGCTACGGGCAGTTTCTTCCTGCGTTTGTCTTCTCTGCCCAAGAGCTTCCTCTGGCACCAGGGAGAAGGGTTTCCAGAGTTAATGCCCAGGTGGGCAATACTTGGCCACTCAGGGAAGGGAAATTATTGGGTAAATGATTGTTTTATCCCAATCCCTAATGGGGATTTATCCCAAATGCCCCGGTCTCCAGTGAGACCATTTTGAGGTGTGTTTCCCATGATCTCAGAAGACTTTACCTACAAATCTAGTTTAAATTCTCTGAGTCAAAAGTCCAGTCTTTGGGCCGAATTGTGGATTCATAAGAATCTCTTTCCATCCAGAGGCCCATTTTCCAGTCCAGGAGAAAAGAATAGAGTTTCGAGATTTGAGCTTGCCACGCATGTGTTGAGAAGAAAGCGTCTGGCTGCAACTGAGTTTGGAAGAAAGTCTGTGCAGCAAGTCACCAGTGTTTTTTTCCCTTGTGTACTTTTCAGGGCCACTTTTTCATTCCATGTCACAAATTTAGGAAGGCCCATCTGCCTATGTGATTAATGAGCCTTTTCTGCAAAAGCAACGGAGATAAATGTCCTCTAGGAGCCCAGCACAGAAAAATGAAGAAATAGGATGGCAAATTTTCAGCCATTATTTTGGAGTCTGAACTCCCTCCCTGCATCAATTTAGCTATTATTTCAAAAACTAATTAATCTTCACTCAGGCAGCTCTGAGGGACCCGTGTTTAGATAATTAACAACCCGTGGATTATGAAAAGTCTCACTTGCAAATTTGGCTACAGCATTTGGGTAGAACACTTTCAGTATTATTCCGTGTAAACCCTCTTCCATCTATCCTTCATTTCCTGACAATTAAGAGCAAATAATTAACCATGATGGATTTTGCTTGGTTACTTGCTGCTCAAATAATGTTCTCTCTTCCTCTTTGTTCTTAAACCCCTCCATCTGAACATTTTTGACCAGCTTTGTAGATAATTGGGTTGAACCAGGTAACAGTAGGCTTCATTTGCAATTAACAGGCATCAAGAACATTTGGGTTTGCCTTGTGTAAGGAGTGGGAGGAAATTCCAGGGCTCCATCAGAGAAGCAGCTTGTAACTTATTGGCTCTCAAAGACTATAGCATTCAGGTATAACTCTATTTGTGAAGTGTTTTCTTTGCCAAGAGTAAGAAAGAATTTAGGCAAAACATTAAAACCAATCTTGTGACTGAAAGGTTGAGACACTCTAGAACAGGTTACTGCCCTCCACCCCGATAAAAAAGTATTTCTATGAAATTTTACAATTACTCTTTCCTGCAAATTTCATTTATTCAATCAATTGGGTGACTACTGTGTTCCAGATACTATAGAAATTCCTGGTAACACAATGGCAAGGAAAACAAATGATATTCCTGCCCTTAAAAAACTTACAGTCTGTTGAGGAGGTCAGGTGTTCGTGAAGTGGTAACCTGAAATTTACAAGAAAAATTAGCCTGCTGGAATACAGAATGATATGGAAGCATTTAATAGGAAGGCCTGGCCTATGTAGAAGCAATGGCAAGAGGATGGAAAGACTTCCCTGAGCAAGGAACATATGAGCTGAGATGTGGAGAATGAGTAAGTGTTAAGTATCGCAGGAAGAGTGTTGCATCCAGAAAGTACAGCATGTGCAAAGCCTCTGAGCTTTTCAAGGAGCTTGGGTAGACAGGAATCTTGTGGAAAATCAGTAGATTTGGAATACAGAGAATAGGGGTGAAAAGAGTGGTTCAAGATACATCTATTTTCAAAGCTTATATAGGTTTCCCCTTATTTTATTTTACTTTTTGAGATAAAGTCTTGCTATATCGCCCAGCCTGGAGTGCAGTGGCATTATCTCAGCTCACTGCAACCTCTGCCTCCTGGGTTCAAGTGATTCTCCTGCTTCAGCCTCCCAAGTAGCTGGGGTTACAGGTGCCCACCACCACGGCTGGCTAATTTTTTGTATTTTTAGTAGAGATGGGTTTTCGCCAAGTTGGCCAGGCTGGTCTTGAATTCTTGACTTCAGGTGATGCGCTGATCTTGGCCTTCCAAAGTGCTGGGATTACAGGCGTGAGCCACCATGCCCAGCACCCCCTCATTTTAAAATTAATATTCAGTTAAAAGGTAGAAAAGTGGGGAAAAATGGAACACAGTCCTGCTAAGTTCAACTACCTAAATGTATCTCTGGAATTGCAGAATCATAGCCCATTAAAGATGAAGTAGGCCAGGAAACTGAAACTCAGAGAGGTTAAGCAACTTGGCTAACGTCATGCAGCTAATTAGTGGTAGATATCCTACCAGGAATATACATATAATTGGGGGTGCTTATGAAGGATTAAGCTGTGCACCTAAAAATGTTTCCTATTTGACTAGTTAATTTTTAATTAAATGTGTCAGAAAAAATGCAACTGGTTCTTTAAACTTTTGATCTCATAAATCATATTGCTCAGAATGAGGCTGTGTGGATAAAAGTGAGTTGTTTTAAATTAAACAAAAGTTTAGTAAATAATGGTTCAGTTGATTACATCAATACGGCAAAAATAACCAACATGTTGAGCAAATGGGAAATGTGTGCACAACACCATACTGAATGGTGACCCTTTGCCCAGAGTCTGGGGCAAATTGCTAGGGGCAGTAGATTTCCCAGCTAACTTTGGAAAGTCCCATTAAGGCTTCTGGCTCCAAAGCAGTCAGGACCCTTTTCAGCTCGTCTCTTTCTCTGGTTTTCCTCTCCATAAAAACATCATCTTTGTTCATTGCTCTTTAAACTCTTGAAAAAGAAAGTAAAAGGTGGCTGGGCATGGTGGCTCACACTTTTAATCCCAGTTCCTTGGGAAGCCAAGGTGGGTGGATCACTGAGGTCAGGAGTTCGAGACCAGCCTGGCCAACATGGTGAATGGAACTCCATCTCTACTAAAAATACAAAATTAGCCAGGCATGGTGGTGCGCGCCTATAATCCTGGCTACTCAGGAGGCTGAGGCAGGAGAATTGCTTGAATCTGGGAGGTGGACGTTGCAGTAAACTGAGATCGCATCATTGCACTCCAGCCTGGGCAACAAGAGCAAAACTCCATCTCAAAAAAAAAAAAAAAAAAAAAAAAAAAAAAAAAAAAAAAAAAGAAAGAAAGAAAAGAAAAAGAAAAAAAAGGTTACTGACTTCATGTAATCCTAAAAATAGCAGCCATGAATATAAGTTGGTTTACAGCAAGTGAGAGATCTGTGAAAGGGGCTGTCTGCATCCTTAAGAGACTGGGCAGTTAATGTATATGAACTTTGGAAGCAGATTAAGGCACTCTGGCAGATAAACCCCTTAGCAGGAAGATTATGCTTATTAAGAAGCCCATAATTTGCTTGGTCTCTCTCAAAAATTACTTGCTCTCTCTTCCTTTTCTCTAAGTCAATTCTTCAGAAGAACTGGCTGCCCCTCATGAGCTCTCAGGACAGGCTGGAGGATGGCATACAAGGCAGTTACAGGAAGAATACTTGCTAACCAGTTAACACGGGTTTCTGCGTCAGTTGTTTCCTTCTGAGAACAGGTTTGGTCAGGGCTGATTTATCCACTGGGATAAGTGCATTGCTTAGAGCTCATGACACTTTTAGGGGCCCTTAAAAACATTTTAATTTCTTTTAAAATCCGAAGAAAAACATGAATATAATCCAGCCGGATTATATTTGTCTTTACCCCAACACAGTTGTATGCCAGAATTTTCTTAATGGAGGAAGGAACTCAGGGAGGCAAAAGTGCCCAAGGCCCCAAAAAATCATAATATGGCCTATGGCCTTGGGTGTGGTAGATACCTGTATTTTTCTGCCTACAATATATTCCCCATTCTTCTGGTCACAGGACCTCAGTCTTCCTTTGCAGGAACAACTCTTCCCATACTTACAATCCTGTGAGATTCAGATGTGTTTTTTGTCAATCCTGGCTCCAGGAAGGGTCATGTGACTCACGCCCAGCCAATCAGAGCCACATATTTCTTGTCCTCTGTGATTGATTCAGAATGAGTAAGTCACCCAAGTGGGGCCAATCAGGGCCAAGATTCAATTCTTGGACTTCTCTTGGAGTCGTGGCAAGTGAGCAATCAAATGTAGTCCTGGAGATATTGTTCATTCTCTTTACCAACACATGGGGAGAGTTTGAGAAGTTAGAAGCAGAATAGTTTCTGGGTCTCCAGTACTAAGAGTTTTGACTTTAGAGGAGGGACAGCTCCCTAAGCTAGACTTTCTTGGGGTAGAATCTGATTGGTTCATCCTCAGTTAGTTGTACACCTCTGGTCCAATTAGCTGTGGCTAACTGGTTGAGGGGAGGGGACAGAATAAAGTTGGACAAATGTAGTTGTCAAAACTCGGTGCTACCTGGGGGGTTGAAATTGGGCAGAAGATGTCAAATATGGGTTATTCGCTGGAACGAATTTTCTGTCAAGTTGGGAAGCTGTGGAATGTCAGATGACATGACTTGGCTTCTGATTTTGAGGGGAAGACTTCAAGAAACTTTAATTCAGAACTTCTCAAACCATGTTCATGGGATACCAGTGTCAGTAAGAGTATTCAAAAGAATTTTATGGTCAAATATATTTGGGAAATGCTAGTTTAAATAACACTATGCAAACTTATTTCTTACAGGACTTCTCAGACCTTTAATATGTTTATGTGCATTATGGATCACCAAAGAAAAGGAAGATATAAGGCCCAATATTTCTCAAACTTGTATGATCACCAAACTAGGAATTTCAAGGAATTTTTAGCTTTGAAGGAAACCACTATTTTGAGAAATACAGTTTAAGAAATCCTAGTCAAGTTCATTACATTGAGAACATTACACGCTGTAAAGGAAAAACATTTTAAAATCTAAAGTCCTAAAAAAATGCCCTCTGTTTTTTTTTTTATGCCCTCTTTCTTAAGAATGCATCAGGAAATGATGAGACCTGGACAAGTTCACGGTTTTTTTCTTACTAAGAGACCTGAAATCTTGTATCAGCTCCATTAGCATTAAAAATAATTTAAAGCAAGCCAGGCATGGTAGCACACACCTATTATCCCAGCTACTCAGGAGGCTGAGGCAGGAGGATTGCTTGATCCACAGAGTTTGAGGCCACAGTGAGCGATAATCACATTGCATTCCAGCCTGGGCAATAGAGTGAGATCCCATCACTATAGTTTAAGAAATAATAATAAAAAGCAACTGTTATGTGATGCTTATTCTAAACCCTAGGAACTGTGCTAAGGAGTTTATGTTCACTCTCTCATTTAATCCTCTTAATAATATAAGGAGGTAAGTGCTGCTATTAGTGTCATTTTATAGCTAAGAAAACTGAGGCATAGAAAGATAAAGTCATTTGAATGTAATGGAGATAGAATTTGAATCTAAACAGCCTAACTCCAGAGTCCTACTGTCAACCCCTATTCTAATACAAAAATAATTTGCATATGACATTAGGCAAGTTTCTCTTCTTCCTGAGTCTCGGTTTCTTAATCTGTAAATTCAGGGTGTCAGATTGGAGACTTTTGAAGCCATCGTGCTCTGTCTAGATTTTCCACAATTTTGTGAGTTGACATCTGTTAGTTCCACCTTGAGAAAAGTGGCCATTGATAACATGTTTACTTTGTCTATAAGATGAAGTGATTTAAGACATGAAGGAGAGTGGAGAGGTAGAACTGGGGAAACTTTAGACAGCTGCTTATAAACAGGAGCTGAAGCTCTGAATGAAGGTGTCACCACAGCAAAATGACATGTTGGTGAGCTAAGAGAGCCTGTAAACATGAGGTCTCTGGAGGAGTCTTCATTGATTGCCAATCTGAATTTAGCTGATATCAGACAGCCAGACAGACATCAATGGCTGCTCCAGAAACCCACGCTTCTTTCCCGGCATGTGGCAGACGGGCATTTGAGCCAAATGCAGCACTTTAGTTTGCCATCAGTCAACCTGAGGCAGGCAGACGTTGAGTCATCTTATGGTCTTCTAGCTCTGCATAGCTCAGATGGGGTAGATGTCATGTGCCAGAACTGATGCTTCCTTTGAAAGCAAGAGGGCAGAATGGAGGAAGCAATGTTAAGAAAATCCTTGGTGATGCTCTGTATCCCTTGATCACTTTGTACCTTTAATCTCTTGAGGGCCTCACACTGACTCTGAGAGGTGGGTAATAAAAACAGCAAAAACATGTTGAGCACATACTGTTTCAAGGTTGAGGGTAAATGCCTTAAATACATTATTTCATTTCATTATATACAACTAGAGTGACCTATATATTTCTGGTTTACCTGGGACAGTCCTAATTCACATCTGCTGTTTTGGCCTTATCATTAACAGCACTCATTTCATATTCAGAAGAATGCTATTTCTTTTGTTTTGATTGGAATTTCTTTTTATTGAGGTAAAATATGTATGTATCATTTACCTTTACCATTTTAAGTGTACAGTTCGGTTGTAATAAATATATTTATATTCATTTTTTCCCCTTCATCCCCTCCCTTTACCCTTCTCTTTCTCAGTCCCTGGTAGCCACCATTTTACTCTCCTTCTCCATGAAATCCACTTTCATGGCTCCCACATATGGGTGAGAACATGTGATAATTTGTCTTTCTGTGCTTTGCTTATTTCCCTTAACATAATGACCTCCATTTCCATCCATGTTGTTGCAAGTGACAGAATTTCATTTTTTATGGGTGAATAATATCCCATTGTGTATAGACATCATATTTTCTTTACCCATTCATCTGTTGATGGGCACTTAGCTTGATTCCATATCTTGGCTGTTGTGACTAGTGTCACAATAGATGAAGGAGTGCAGATATCTCTTTGATGTACTGATTTCCTTTCTTTTGGATATATACCCAGTAGTAACATTGCTGGAACACATGGTAGTTCTATTTGTAGTTTTATGAGAAACTTCCATACTGTTTTCCATAGTGGCTGTATGAATTTACCTTCCCATAGCGTATGAGGGTTCACCTTTCTCCACATCCTTGCCAGCATCTATTATTGCCTGTCTTTCTGATACAATCGATTTTAATTGAGATGAGATGATATCTCATTGCAGTTTCGACTTACATTTCCCTGATGCTTAGTGATACTGAGCATTTTTTCATATACCTGTTGGCCATTTGTATGTCTTCTTTTGAGAAATGTCTGTTCAGATCTTTTGCCCATTTTAAAATCAGAATTTTTTTTTTTTTTTGCTATTGAGTTATTGAACTCCTTATATATTCTGGTTATTAATCCCTCGCCAGATGGATAGTTTGGGAACATCTTCTCCTAATCTGTGGATTGTCTAGAAGAATGTCATTTTTCACAGTATATTAAATAGTCACCTTAGTTATGATCAGATTGCCTCAACTGAATTCTGTTACTGCTGTTCAGAGCTATGTACTACCTGTCTCAATTTCTTCACATAAAATGGGGCCAATAATATAAGTCACTATCTAAATCATTTTTATTCAAAATCAGGAACTGAATAGATCCACATAGCAAAGTATGTCAGTGTAACATCATAGGATTGTGGTGAAGAGATTTATTGCAGCACTCCATCTGTAGATATGGAGTTTATCTATAGATCTATATATCTTAGTAGAGTGCCCAGCATTTAGCAAGTGTATGATATGGTAGCTTATCAATCCCCTGCTTTTGCATACATAAAATGACAGCAATGTGTTACATTTCTGGCACATAGCAGGTACTTAGTGAATTATTGTCTTAATCTTGCTAAATATAAATATTTTCCTCCAAACTCCCTCTGAGGAAGATTGCCATATTTCAAGTGAAATAAATGATTTTCTCATGCCAGCCAATGTTGTTTGCTTAATTTTGTTTTTTTGTTTTTCTGGCTAATGTCAGGAAGAGACAATGCCATCCCGTGGATCTCAGAGAGGTCCTGGAGATATTGACCTTGTGTTAACCTGGAAGGGCGCTCTCCAAGGTCCTGAAGCAGTGTCTCATTTTGTAACCAGAAGGGCATTCTGAGACACTTGGGTGCATTTTGTGGTAGGCAAATAGATGGTTTGTGTTCCATGAGTGTCATGGCCCTGCAACTGAAAAAAAAAAAAAAACAAGTTGAAATATTAATAGGTCTTACCAACTGCTGGATGATTGCACAGTTGAAAAGGCACAGGGCCTTTGGGACTGAATTGCTGTGTGCTAAAACAGAAATGATAGGAAAGAAAAAGCTGTGGGCTGGGGGAGTGGCTGTCTAAATAGAGCAGAGCTATTATTTGAGGGTAGAAACCACACAGTTTCTTTGCTATTAGGTGAATTGTGCCCCATAACATCATCAATAAGCCACTTAGATCCACAATAGGGAAATTCACCCAAGACTGGGTTGAGTTAAATGATGGTCACAGGTATAATAAGGAAATAGAAGTGGTTTTGCTTTAGCACCCTCTTCATCTTACCCTCCATATCATCCTCACAACTTGGATACAAGAAGATCCTCCTATGTGACCTTGGAACCTACTATCTGGATCTGCCTGCTACTGCTCCAAATTCTGTGGAAGGATCTGTAAGGTTGGGAATACATTGAGCTGCAAGTAAAACACATCTATAGTAGCTTCCAACATGAATTCAGGAGGTAGATTGTTACTAGTATTGGTTCAGTGAATGACTTGGAAATGTCAGGCTGTTTTTTTCCTCAGCCTTTCTCTGATGTTTGTTATCTCAAGGTCATGCAATAGCTACTTCAGTGTCAGATATCTCATATATGTTCAAGATGGAAAGAAGAGGAACAGGGAAAAGGCAGAGACATCACACCAGCTGCTTCTGTCTCCTCTTTTCAGAAATGCAAATGTTTCTCAGAACTGCACCCTTAGTAGACTTTTGCTTATGTTTGTTGGGTATACCTGGGTCACATGACCATCTCTAGCTGCAAGAGAAGCTGGGAATCATAAACAAGATTGTCATGATCAACTGAGACCAATCACAACCCATTGCCTAGAGTTGGCACTTTACTCTTCCAAACAAAATTTGATTTTGTTATCAAGAAAGAAGGATAATAAATATTGATGAGTTGATTAATAGTGTCTGTCATTGCCCTTTTTCTTTACAATCTGAGCTTGTAGTCTTGGGAAACTCCTTTTTATAGATTTTCTTTTTTTCGTATCTTGAGAAGCTTGAGCTATGCTTATAGCTGCTTAGAAAGTGTTTAAGTGAATAAAATGGTTGAGAAGATTTCTGCTGAGTGTCAAATAGGCCAGGAAGCCTCTTTTGTTCTTAATACATTTTGGCTTGGGGCTAGAATTTTTTAAGTGAAAACACACCTTAATTTAAAGGTGTGGCTCCAATAATGAGAGTTTCAACCATTGACACATTATGGAGGGCAAATCTAACTTTTCATAGAGCATTGTACTGTGCAGTATCCTTTGGTTAGGACTTTTGTTGCCTTTTAATTTTGTGAGGAGAGTCTTAGTATGTCAGCCCTGAAGGGAGTCTTTGATAAATGCAGTCAAAAGATAGAATGGATTGAAATCTTACCGTCTACTAGTCACTCTACTAGGTTTTTAAAATTACAAACTCCTTCAATCCTTATGAAGAACCTATGCAGTAGATACTATTATAGTTTCTGGTGGAAATTAGGACCTAGAATATTTTAATAACCTACCTAAGTTCATACGTATTGCATGTGGAGGATCTTGGATTCCACTCCAGACTGCCTGGTTCCAGAGCACATAATCATGTCACTTAGGCAAAGCAGACTGTCTAATAATAACAGCCAGGCTTGACTGAGAGTCTGTTTATACAAAATTAGAACCTGTCACATAACAGGCATTTATATAAGCATATTACATACATTTTTTCTTCTGATTTTCACAACCATCCTATGAAGTAACTCCAATTCTTATCAACATTTTACAGATAAAAAAAACAAAGGCAAAGAAAGGTTAAGTTACTTGGCCCTGGATTACAGAGCTTGTGAAGGGTGAACACAGGTTTATCTGGGTACTGAACTCAGGACCTTTCCTCGTGTCATTCTGTATCTCTTGAGATCCCTTCTTTTCAAACCCCTATTTCTAGAGATGAGATTCACTAGGAATAGGATAAAGAAATGCTCATTGAAGGTAATTAGATGTTAGGAAGCTTGTAAGGGTTATTACCTCCTTTTAACACATATTGGTCATAATAGCGTGCAAAAATGCTACCACCAAGAGGTTTCCAAATACAATGGCTTAAACAGGATAGAAGCTTATTTCTCTTTTGTTAACTGGCAGAGTTTGGTGGTCTGAAGCTGGCTTCCATTTATGGATCTAAAGCAGCTGTTCTACTTGCAATTTCTTATTCAGCAGAAAGGAGAAAAGAAATGTGGAAGGAAAACAGCTTGCTTTTAGGTGCACAATATAGAAGTTACATACACCATGTAGTTTCTCATACTTACATGTCATTGGCCAGAATGTGGTTACATGGCACCTCACTGGGAGGCAGGTTGAGAAACATCTGGGTGGTTGACCATATACTCTGGGAAAGGAAGGAGAGGAGGATAATAGATGTTGGTAGGTAATCATCAGCCTCTGTCACATGATAGGTAAGGAAATGGAGGCCAAGTAAAGACTTGCCCAATGATGGCAAACATAGAACATGCACATTTTAGGGACTAGATTGGGAGAAGTATAAGGACCTGGGGCAGTAGCTTGGCAAGCTGTATAGTGATGCAGAGAAAGCATATTGGAAATCCTGAGTGGAAATAATGGGCCACAGTGAAGGAATCAGGAACTTGGAAGGCCCAGTCTTAGAGGCCCATAGAGTAAATAGCCAGGTACTCATTCATGCTTATGGGATGAATGGTATGATTTAAGGCACTGACGGGAAGCGGGGCTTCAGGATTGCCCAACTCCAGGGAATACGATTTCCAAACAGTAGAATGTTGGCTCTGCCAGTTAGGCTTTTCTGCTACCCTACTGTAGGTTGGATCCCCCTGGGAGGCAAACTCTGAGTTGGGGATTGCCAGGAAAGAGGTTTATTAAGGAGAGCTTTGGGATCAATACTTATTGGGGGAAGGGAAGGAAGCAGGATTGAAAAAAGAAAATCAGTTGCAATGTAGTCTCAACAGAAAGCTCAGCCAAAGTTATGGGGAGTTCTGAAGATGCAGTGATCCTTCAAACTTGTCACTGAAGTTGTCTCAGCAAAAAGGCTGGGACTGTATACCCTCTGTTAATTAGTAGTTGGATGCAGGCTGCCCAGAGATGGGGGCATGACCTTGGATGAAGTAGCTTGGATGAGATAACTCTCTTCAGCTGAAGCAAGAAGGGGCTGACTGCAGAGGACACTTTTCCAAAAGTACTCCAGAAGTTTAGGATAATAAGGGTCTTGGTAGCATGTGGTGGCATCCACCACACCCCTCAATCACTGCACTGTCTGCTGTTCCTCCATTACAGAGTCTTTATGCCTTGAAGACTTTGGGCACTTCTGAAGCTCTCTCTTTCAAATCTCAGATATCCATGGATTGGCGAGGAGGGTATATCTACAGCTTAGATTTCATTTATTATTTAACTGTTTTAACTATCAGTTAGCCCTTTTGGGCCGTTGCAGTACGAAACAGTAATGGGACATATAACACCAAGACTGAATAACACAAGTCATAAAAGGTCCACCAGGAATTAGGAGGAGAAACTGGGAGGGAGGCAAAGCCATGTTCCTCTTTTCCTCACTTAACTCAAGGTAGAATCTGCCCAGGGCGGGAAGCAGGGAGAGGATGGGGCACTGTGGAGTTTCAAAGTCAGACCTACCAACCTCACAATTTTTGCCCAAGGCCAACTCTGCCTCAGATATTTCCTCTTCCTTTTGTTTGAATTTCTAATTTTCCATTTGCCAAGATGGCTGCCTGTTCAGAAGAATGAAAGATCACAGTTTGATCTGATTCAGAGTTTGATTTTTTTCCCCTTCTGTCAGCATAGCAGCTCATGCATCTGAGGGCTACAGCTAAAAAGTGATTTTTAAAGACTTCTCATTGGCAAAGAAATCAATGGAAAGAAATCTCTCTCTCTCAACTCCCCCCTCCCCCCACTTTCCATTCTGCCTTTAATTTTTCTCCCTCTCCAATCCCCTGCTAGGAAAGTTTTGTCTGAGGGCATCTAACATACTTTGTCAGAAAGTTGCCTTGTTAAGGATTGGTGTCCTGCTGGGTGAACCGAGGAGGTGGTGTAATTTCCCCCACAGTCTTGGCAATTAACTCAGCTTGAGGAAGGGGTGGAATCAAAGAATTCCATCGGGGTGATGGCATCCCAAGGCAAAGTTATCTGTCAAGGACAGGTTTGTCGCTAAAACAAACTTGGTGGCAGCCTCCAAGGAACAAATCCCTGGAAGGGACGGTGGTGAGGATGCTAACTAGTGGGACATATCAAAGAGGGACAACCTTTCAAAGCAGATATGAAAGAAAGGGCTCAGGCATCCTATATGCTCTGCAGGCCAGGCTTGGCTGTGCCACTCCATGGCTGTGTGATCTTGGGTAAGTCAGTTAATGTTTCTGAGCTTCAGTTTCTCTATCTGTGAAATGGGTGAATCCTATCTACACGTTTTAGAGAGGTAAGGCAGTGAAGTGACAGCAAAGGACATAGGCCAGTGTAAATTAAAGGGGTTTAATGGTAAAGTCTCTGGAACTGGAATGGGAAGTTCTTAGAATATGAAATAACTCTAGTGACGGTCTTCTCCCTCTTTTTTGTCACACCTTGTGTCTATTTTGGGACTGTTCCACTCCCTTCTCTGCAGACTACCAGCTTCATCTCTAACTCGTCATTTCTGCTCATCTAAATAGCAGCTTGCATAAGACTTTTGAGGTGGCTCCAACCGTCATACTCTGCCTCGTGACTTTTCAGCTTCTGTTCCTGTTCAGTTTCTGTTCTGTTCTTTTTATTTTTTTTGAGACGGAGTCTCGGCCTGTCACCCAGGCTGGAGTGCAGGGCGCGATCTCGGCTCACTGTAACCTCCGCCACCCGGGTTCAAGCAATTCTCCTGTCTCAGCCTCCCGAGTAGCTGCCATTACAGGCACGTGTCAGCTAATTTTTGGTATCTTTAGTAGAGACGGGATTTCACCATGTTGGCCAGGCCTGTCTCAAACTCCTGACCTTGTGATCCGCCCGCCTCAGCCTCCCAAAGTGCTGGGATTACAGGCGTGGTGACCAGGCCGGCTCTGTTCCCTTCCTTCAGCTTCAGTGACAGACGCCTTCTTTCATTTAAGCCACACTCCTGAGAGAGATAATCTGATTGGTTCAACGCCATCTTCTGTACTCAGCCTCTGGATTGGCTGCCTTTAGGTCAGGTGATTAAACTTAAGCCAATCAGCTGTCCCATGGCAGGGTGAACTCACATCACATGCATGGGATAAAACCTGATTGCTTAAGGCTGCCCAGTCAGAAGGAGCTTGGCCAGGGCATGGCCACCTGACTTGAACCTTTAGCTAGTTCTTATTAGCAAATAAACATGTTATCAAAATTCCTTAGGCCCTAAGGCAGTGCAGTAGTGGCAAGGACTTTGGGATCAGGAGATGGTTACAGGTCCTGGCACCAACCTATCTGATTGGATTCACTTCAGTTCACTTTCCTGGGTCTCCACTTTTACATTCCTCACTGAGGGGCTGAGCTTGACCACAGTATTTGTGATATTATTTTCTTGTCTCTACCCACCCTTCTCAGGATCATCTCTAGCAAATGACCAGATGAATGGAGGCAAAGCTGCCCAAACCAATGGATTCACACAGAAAATCTAAACTAACTAGGAACATGGAGTCAGTTTAGTGTCTTGTGAGGCTGCTAGTTTGACTTTCTTTAGCTCTAACCTAATCAAGGCTGTTTGGAGAAGGTAGCTACTTAATGTAGAATGCTTTATTTGGAGGATGGGAGGTAGTGGGGGCGGGGGAGAGAGTAATTAGCTAAGTATAGCAGACTGTATTTTCTAAAGATGACCATAACAATATATCCAATCTCACATGCTCTTCCAGAGCCTTAGCACTCCCCCATCAAGAGTCTGTGTCCCTTCCCTTTGAACCTGGGTGGACCTTTGAGATGACCTTCAGCAATAGAACACCATGGAAGTGGTGCTATATGACATCCCAGGCTATTTCATAAAAATGCTATGCAATTCCTCCTTGTTCTCTTGGGATATTCACTTTTGGGACACAGCCACCCATGCTGTACCAAAGCTCAAGCAACCTGTGGAGAGGCCCACGTGGAGAGGGACCAAGCTCCCCAGACCATAGCTTTGGCTGAATTCCCAGCCTAAAGTCTGCACCAACTGGCCCGCCATGCTATTGAGCCATCTTGAAAGTGGAACATCCAGCTCCCAGTTGACCCGCCTCATTTAATGCTGGCTGCATGGAGCAGAGAATTGTCATCCCTGCCAAGTCCTGATCAAATTGCAGATTCATGATCAAAATAAATGATTGTTGTTGTTTCAGGCCACTGAATTTTGGGGAGTGGTTTTTGAGACAGCAATAGATAGCAGATACAGCAATGAATAAACACTCACATGAAATTTCCTAGTTCTGTCTGTCAATGGGAAGTGAGGAGGGTTCAAGACTAAGTAGAGAGAGAGAAGGGCTAAAAATGTACAAGGGGAGTTTATGGGCTGTAAAGAGAAGGGTCTACTCCAATCCTAATAATAACTGCTGATTGAGAACTTGCTATGCACCAGATTCTGAACCTTCCTGAGAGGTGGGAACTACCTTTTTTTTTTTTTTTTTTTTTTGATAGAGTCTCGCTCTGAGTGCAGTGGCGCGATCTCGGCTCACTGCAACCTCTGCCTCCCGGGCTCAAGTGATTCTCCTGCCTCAGCCTCCCGAGTAGCTGGGACTATAGGCGTGCACCCCCATGCCCAACTAATTTTAGTATTTTTAGTAGAGACACGGTTTCACCATGTTGGCCAGAATGGTCTCGATCTCTTGACCTCATGTTCTGCAGGTGGGGACTGTTATTGTCTCCATCTGAGAGTTGAAGAAACTGATGCCTAGAGAGTCTAAGTCTCTCACTCAAGGTCACAAAGTTAGTATGTTGTGGAGGTCATGTTTCAACCTGAGTCTGTCTTCTCAACCATGGCATGAAGCTGGACCAAATTCACCCTTGACCAGAGGGCTAGTCTTAACAGATGTAAAACCATTTACTCAGGAAAATTGAGTCCCCCTGGGATTCATTGTGAATTTAGTAATTACTTCTAATAGAAATTTAGTGCTTACCATGTGCCAGGCACGATTCTAAGTACCATACTTACATATTTCATTTCATCCTCACAATAAGCCTCATTTCTCAGATGAAGGACCTGAGGCTCTGAGAGATTAAAATACTTACCCAAGGTCACACAGGTAGTAAATGGCAGAGATGAGTCTGACACCAAATCCCTAGCTGTTAACCACTCCTGCTTCCTAATTTTATGGGCAAAGATAGGAAATAAAAGGAAGGAACAGTGGGGGGAGGGAGAGTTGGAAATCGGGAAGGGGAAAAACCTAAGGTAAGATATAAAGGAAGGAAAGACAGAAGAATGTGGAAGGTGGGTCTTGATGCCTGAACTGGTCATTTCCAAGTGGGAACATCCTTAATTGGGGAGGTGTTTGCAAATTGTCAAGCCATTGTGATGAAGACATCAAGTTTGGGGCTGGAGGCAGGAGGACACCAGCAGGCTGACTGCAGAACCTGCATTCCATAGAGCTGTTCTTCCTGTAACATTGTAGAAACATGTAGAGTGAAAAAGGGGAGTACATTGGAATGAAATACTGTATAATTCATTTGTCTTCTTTATTGAGAAAATCTCCTTATAATTTATCAGTTTAAGTGAATTTTTTAGTCCTTTTTATAAGCCCTTAAGAGACAGGTTCTATGTTGCCAGTAGGGTCTTTTTCATCATTTCCTGAACCACAAGTGGGCATCATACTTTAGAATAAGGAGAAGGCTTAAGAAAAATAAGCAAGAATTCTCATAACCAAAATCTGCATGCCCAAGTGCAAAGAGAATGCATAATGTGACACGGAATGTACGTTTCTTTCTCTCTTCCCAATACAGTGTGAGTACATATACATACACACAAATACATACAGTCTAACACATGCATATAGTCAGACACACAGACACACATGTAGAAGACATGGAGCCACATATACAGCCACATACACAGTCACATACCTAGATCCACATAGACATATAGTCATATACAAAGGCATATACACATAGAATATATGTAGTCATATGTACAAATACATACACATAATCACACACACATAATTGTGCTCACATAGACCCACACATGGTTTCATGTACCTATACACAGTCTAATACATTTGTATAGTCACATAATCCCACCTGCATAGTCACTTACATACACATATAGTTATATACACAATCATGCACATAGGCATAGAGACAGACACACACAAAACCACTAGGATTCCCTGAGTTTTTTGGGAGTCTTCAAAAATTCTACCAAGTTCCTGGCTCTGAGGCTAGTCTGCCTGGGTTCAAATTCTGTTTCTTCTACTCGCTGGCTTTGTGTCCTTGGATAAGTTACCTAACCTTTCTGTGCCTCGGTTTCTTCATCTGTAAAACAGAGACGATAATAGAGATGATGTGAGAATCAAGTTAATTCTTGCATGTATGGGCTTAGAAAAGTGTCTGGCACATGGTGGTTGTCCATAAGTGTTAGCGATTATTGTCATTGCTGTGATTTGGGCAATATCACTGTCATCATAATTTGTCATCATTACAAACTTCCTTTTATTGAACCCTGGTGTGCTGGACTCTGTGCTAGGTGGATTACTTGTGGTATCTTATTTACCATTGAAAATGGCTGCATGAGGTGGGTACTATTATCTTAATAGAGGACTGGAAAGATTTGATAACTCATCCCAAGTCACACATCCGGTAAGTGGCTAAGCTGGGGCTTGAACCCAAGTCTCTTTGGGTCTAAGCCCTGGTTGTCAGCTATATACAACACGTGATCTCAGCTGTGAACTACTTTGTACACTAGAATTCTCCTGTTTGGGTATCAGCTCCCTGAGAGACTGTGCCTGTTTAGTTCATTGCTGTATCTCAGCGCACAGAACAGGGCCTGACTCCAGATCTCCTTGTCTTTGAAAGAAAAATGGGTTCATTCACCTGCAAAATGGGGGTGGTAATATCCATCTCATAGTGCTGCCAAAATTAAATAGTGTAATTTTTATGAAAGTGCTTGGCACACAGCAGGGCGCGGCTCAATAAACAGCGACAATGATGATTTTTGTTAAAGAATAAAGGATGACTCAGATACCTAACACTTCAAGAACAGAACAGCATTGCCATCAGTGAAAGAGAAAAGGCAACTTGGGTTGCTTTAAGGGATCACAAAAAAGTTGGTTTGAAGAAGGAAGAATATGAGGTGGCAGCAATCTCCCATGTCCACGTGGAATCATTTAGCAGGTGGTTGGGATGCATAGAAGGGAGAGAAAAAAGTCATGAAAGAGGTGGGGACTCCTCTTAGATAGGAGAGCTGTGGGGTGAACACACAGACCTTAACAAGGCCCCAGTGGTCCTCGTCTGCTGGTATTCATGCCTTTGTGTAATACCCCCAATCTTGAGTGTGGGCAGGACTTATTGACTCACTTTCAATGTATAGAATACAGCAGAAGTGATAGGATGTCAAGCTGAGATTAGGTTATAAAAAGACTGTGGTTTCCATCTTGTGTTCTCTTGGATTGCTCACTGTGTGGAAGCCCACTACAATGTTGTAATGCAGTCCAGTGCAGAGCCACACATGGTAAGGACCTGAGGCCTGCCAACAGCCACATGAGTGAGCGTGGGAGTGGGTCCTCCCCCGGGCAAGCCTTGAGATGACTGCAGCCCTGGTTAACACCTGATTGCAGCCTCATGAGGGACCTTGAGCCAGAATCACCTGGAGAAGCCACTCCTGGATTCCTGACCCAAAGAAAGTCTGAGTTAAGAAAAGTTTGTTCTTTTTAGCCACTAAGTTTTGGGGGTACTTCGTTATGCAGCAGTAGATATTCCATGTAATAATACACATGGAAATGACTGAGATCAGGAGAGAAAAAGTGTAGAGAGAGGAGTCTGAAGTTAGAACTTGGGAAAATGTCCTTATTGTGGGGATAGGAAGAGTCAGAGGAACCAGTAACACAGAAGAGATGAGAGAGTTAGAGAGAGAAAGAAGAAGAAAAGGGAGTGATAACCAGTGGGGTCCCAGAACCCAGAAGGAGGTAGACCGGGCCACTGAGTAGGTTGGCTAAATTATATACAGCAGATAGATTCAGACTGAGAAATTGAGAAATATGGGTCCCTGAGCAGGCTAATACTTTTGTGCGCTTCAAACTGATGTTCTTTAAATACTTGCTTGGCATTGATTTAGAGGACAGCCTGAGCACTGCACGGGGCAAAGGCCTCTCCCCTCTTGATCCAGATAATGACCTGTGGTTCCCAGATTGTATTCCATATTCAGCAAAACCAAAGCCTGCAGTTAAAGTGACCAACCCTCAAAGAGGGCAGTTAGAAATCATTTGCCAGCACTCAAGCGTGCCTTTTGGGGAGATCTCTCAGCCCTTCTCCAAGTAACTTTTCAAAATTTGTTTTCCAACAGCACATTGTACTATCCCTGGAAGGAGTTCTGGTAAACACGATTTTCTTCCTTTTGTGGTATTACAGTAATATTTTAGAGTCCCATATAGACTGGAGCCCTGGGTACCTGCCTGACTGCCCTGCCAATTAATCAGGTCCAGAAGGAAGGAGCACGAGGAGAAGCCATTTGAGTGGCTATCATGAAGTTGCTGATAGCTTTGGGCAGAGCAGTTTCAGTGGGGAGTTGGGGGGGATGCTAGATTAAGGGAAGTACGTGTGTGGTGAGGATGTGGAATCTCTAGGTGTGAAGACGGTACTTTTGAGAGGTTTAATAGATTAAGGAGAGAACAGGATGAAGGGAGATGGCTCTCATTTTCTTCTTTAATCATAGGGAAGATCTGAACATGTTGCTAAGCAGAGGGGAAGGATCTGTGAGACAGGGATAATTCTGCATAAAAGAGGAGGAGAAATTGAGGGGCAAAAAGTGTCAAGAGGGGACAGGAGTAGGAGGACCAAGAATGTTTGAAAGCTTGGGTTTTGGAGTTGGACAGACTTGGATTTGAATCTTGGCTCTGCCTCTTGCTAGGTGTGTGTCCCTTAACTTTTCCAGGCTTGGCTTTCTCAACCCTAGAATGGGGATAACAGTGCTTATCTCACAGAATTGTTATAAGGGCTAAATAAGATAATGTTTGTAGAGTGCTTAGCAGAGTACCTGGCACTTATTAATACTCAGGAAATGTTGGTAAAGTAACAAACAAAATCAGAGTGGAGGCTAGGGGAAAGTCTGGAGACATTTAGGAATGGAGCAGAAAGAGGGTCAAGGCTTGATAAATTTTACTCTTGGGAAGTTTGAGAACTTTTTGGTCAGTAAAAATTTGAGAGAAATTCTGGTGAGGGCAGGAGCTTCTGGAAAAGTCCTCTTCCGAATGTCTTTGGATGCTGTTGTGTGAGTTCTGATGTCTGGAGCTGTGGTAAGTATTTTGCCACCCTAAGGGTGGAAACACCTGAAGATAAAAGCCAACAGGAAGCAAATGGAGCGAAAAAGTGGAAATGTCCTTTATGCCATTGTTGAGATGCTGAACAAACTAGTTTAAGTTTCTTGTGATTTAAGCTATTTTTAGTTGGGTATTCTGTTAATCACAGCCAAATGCATTGTAATTGACAAAGTGTCGGAGGAGGGCTCAGAAGTTGCAAAAGCAAGGAAGCTGGAGCAAGTAAGCATGCTCAAGGAATTGTAAATAGTTGGGCTGCAGAATTGGGTAGAAGGTAGGAAAGAGAATTCTGAGAAGTTCAGCAGAAACACAACCATGGAAGTGGGAAATCACTCAATGTAAATGTCATTTATTTAGAGGAGAGTTTTAGTACTGCATTGGGCAAAGCCCTCTCCTTCATTGACCCAAACAATTAGCTTTAGCAATGCTTCAGAAATCCCTTGATGCCAAAGTAAGAAGCAGGAAATAGTGACAAGGCCCAAGATAATGGAAGGAAATAGATCATGAAAGGTTTTGAACACCATGCTTGATGGATGGATATCTTGAATGTAGCAGGGAGCCATTGAAACATTTCAAACATTAGGAGCTTTATGGGCATTAAGAATTAGAGTACTGATGGGGTAAGACTGACTTTTTAACACTTATATATTGTCTGTTTCTAAATGGGGCCAATATTCCTTGTTCTTCCTTTGGGATGAAATTCTTACTCATTCTAGATGAATGAGCTCCTTATTCCTCTTTCTTTGTCTAGGTCACAAATCCTGGGATAAATGGGGGCCGGCCCTGATTTTATTATGAGGACAGACGAGAACATGTGTTAATCTTTAGCACTGTGATATTTCTCATGTACTTTAATTTAGCAGCCTTGTCTCTTATTAAATCTAATTAGTTTCTCGGCTGCTAAGAGATTGAGGGCATCCTCAAAATGAAAATGTGTAGCCAGAGTCAGATGTAGCAAAGGACCTTGTCCAGAGTTTTCTGCCATCCCCTTCAGAGGTTCTTAGCGAAGAAGGGCTCGAGCGGCAACCCCTCTCCCTTGTTATCAATTGTTTGCAGGATAATGAACTTTTTAGAAGTTGAAGGATCTCAGAATGTGTACAGTATCATCAGTTTGCAGTTGAGGAAACTGAGTTCCGGTGAGAGGAAAAGACTTGCTCAACGTTAAACAGCAAATCAGGAACAAAGGTGGAGCTGGAACACAGGTCTTCTGCCTCCTAATCTGTTGGCTACATCAAGATGAGCATCCACTGTAGAGCTTGGAGGCCATCAATGCATGAAAATATTAACAAGTGAATTATCCACTTTAAAAATTAATCCCCATGCAGATACATCTTTTTACTGAACACTAGTCTATCCCCACCCATCTGGTCAGCGTCTCAGCCAGCCTCCCCTTCAATTATCAGATGTTGTGAACATCCAGCAGTGTTGAGGAGGTATCGTGCATATTGACTGCAACATGAAACTGCAGATCCTGCCTATGATGCAAGATTTCATGAAACTAATGACAATGATGCCAGAGAACTGCTCAAATCTCATGCAAAGCCATTAACAACTGAACAACTGGCGGAGTCAGGCAATTAAAGAGGAGAAAAATCCACAAGGCTGACCCTACAATGGGTGCTGCAAAGGGGAGCAAAGAGAATAACAAAGGATGAAAAGAGACTCTTGGGAAAATTGATGAAGCACCTTCTTAATGAACTTGCTATAAAAGTCAATAGGAGGTGATGCAGCTCTACAATATGTTGGAATAGAATTTGCTTTAAAAAATTATGTTCTGGCCGGGCACAGTGGTTCACGCCTATAATTCCAGCACTTTGGGAGGCCGAGGTGGGCAGATCATGAGGTCAGGAGTTTGAGACTAGCCTGGCCAACATGATGAAACCCCGTTTCTACTAAAAATACAAAAATTAGCCAGGTGTGGTGGTGGGTGCCTGTAATCCCAGCTACTCAGGAGGCTGAGGCAGGAGAATCACTTGAAAACCGGAAGTGAAGGTTGCAGTGAACCGAGATCACACCACTGCTCCTCTAGCCTGGGCAAGAAGAGTGAAACTCTGTTCCAAAAATAAATAAATAAATAAAATAAAAAAATAGAAGTTCTGTCCCAAATAAATCAATGATACATTCTTGGTCTTCAGAATTAGAGCATGGAATCATAGCAACTTCATTATCACTTAATTTTTTAATATGAGATCTAAACATATTTTCGTAAGTATAAAATTGCTTTTCAAGATAAAGTCATAATCAGACCTTTCTTTTTACTATTTTAATCACATAGGATTTTGTTTAGCTACAAGTAGCATAAGCGCATAAGCCAAAGTACAGTGGCTTAAATTGCAAAAATATAACAAAACATGAAATTGAGGGAAGGTGATTTCTGGCTCTGGTGCATTGGCTCAATAATTCCAGAATGATACCTCTACAATTCTCTTCTATCTTCCCTTAAAATTGCAAGATGGATTTTGCTGTTCCAGCCTTCACAGTTGAATCAAATTCAAGAAGATGATGGAGAGAAGGTTGTGCCAGTCTTGTCTGCCTTTTAAAATTTTTAAACCAATTTTTAAATTTTAATTGACAAGTTAAAGTTAGATATATTTATGAAGTACAACATGATGTCTTGATAGATGTATACCTTGTGAAATTGCTAAATCAAACTATTTAACATATGGATTACTTCATATACTCCTTTTTGTGGTGAGAACACTTAAAATCTACTCCATTAGCAAGTTTCCAATATACACTGTATTATTATTAATTATAGCCACCATGATATACAAAGTCTGACTCTTGTTCTCAATTGGAAAATCAAAGTATTTTCCCAAAAGTCTCCTTTGCAGGTGTCTGCAAAGGCCTTATTCCATAGGCCATCATTCACCCTAGCTGCAAGGGAGTCTGGAAATGAGTGTTTGACTTTCTAGCCTTCAAACTATGGAAGGTGGCAAGGGATAAATAAAGGAATTGTGAATAACCAGGGTCTACCACAATGTTTCAAGTGGCCTTTAAGCTAATTTGGGTATTAATTTTCTACAATAAGGCTCATTCATATCTGGAAATTCATTTTTAAGGCCCAAGAAGCTCCCAAAGATTGGACCTTGGAACATCTTTAGCAGGACCTGAAAGCGAAATGGAAATTGCTTTGGGCAATGTCAACTTGACACGTGTCTGGCTTTTTGTGTGTGTGTGCGCTTCTGGCTTTTAGCAACAGCAACAAACAACTGCAATGGGCAATTGGTCTACTTTCCATGTGTAGTATCTTGTTAGATTCTTGTAATCACCCCCATGAGGTACATAAAGGAGACATTGTTACAATTCAGAATTAGAGCATGGAATCATAGCAACTTTATTATAACTTAAATTTGTTTAATATGAGATCTGTAACTGCAGATCTTGCCTATGATGAGAGATTTTATGAAGCTAATGACAATGATGCCATATTCTTCATAGAGGAAGAAACTGAAGCTTGGTGGGATTAAGTTACTTGTCTAAGGTAACCCAGCTGGAAGTTGGTGAAGTTGATATATGAATCTTGGTTTATCTGTCTCCAGATTTCTTGACTATGGAAACTTTAAGAAAAATATAACATCTAGCTGGGTGTGGTGGCTCATGCCTGTCTAGCACTTTGGGAGGCCGAGGCAGGACAATTGCTTGAGCCCAGGAGTTGGAGACCAGCTAGGCAACATAGCATGACCTTGTATCTACTAAAAAATATTTAGCTGGGCATGGTGGTGCATGTCTGTAGCCCCAGTTTCTTGGGAAGCTGAGGTGGGAGGGTCACTTGAGCCCAGGAGGTTGAAGCTGCAGTGTGCTATATTGTGCCACTGCACTCTAGTCTGGGTGACAGAGTGAGACCCTGTCTTAAAAAACATGCAACATCCCATAGTACTATCCATTTATTTTACATTTAACAAATGAAGTTGAACCCTCACTATGTTGCAGGCATTTTTCCAGCTCTTGGGAAACCCTGGTGATCAAGACAGACCTTGTCCCTGCCCTCACAGAGTCACCTGTCCATCTTACAGACCACTTTTTCAATTACACTTTGGGGAAAATTGTGATTCTTAGTTGGGTTCAACCAGTGCCAGGAAGGAGGTATCCCAAGGGCAGCCAGTGAATAGAGCCTAGTACTGGCATTGAATGGTGGCCTTGACCAACTTGATTTGCTACCTGAAGTCTTACTGTTGGTTTTCCAGGTATAAAAAGGCAAATTCTCTTCCCTTCCTGTCCCACACAGAAGGAGAGAGAGGTGTGTTAACAGAGGCAGAATTTTCTAGGAGGAAGTGCAATGGGCGGGGGTGGGGTGAGGTGGGGTGGTAGTTGACCGGATGGTCTGGTGATGCCTGTGTCCCACAGGCTTAGAGCCTGTTAGGGCAGATGTCCCAAGATCCTCAGCTCTCCTTGTGGGACGGGCTCTTCTCCCCTCTCTACTCGTCTCTCTGACTTGTCCCTGTTCCTTCCCTTTTCTTGTCCAGTTACTTTGAGTTTCTTGCTTTCCCTGATGACAGTTGGCCTTTCTGTTTCCAATCCATTGCTAGAGTGAACAACTGGCCATACAATTTTAGATGCTAGTAAATATTAATGTCACTATGACTGTCACATTAATTCAGCCTTGTGAACTGAGGGGTCAGGATTGGGCTAATGAGTGAGTCTACCAGGCTTACTTATTACCACCAATGCCATCACCCCTCATACTACCACCATCACAACTGCCACCACTAGCAACTTCATGAAAAACCATCCCTTTGGGCCCTTCAGGGACTTTTCATTCTGCTTATTCTTTTCATCATCTACTTCCTAAAGTGCAGAAGGTGTACTCAGGAGGACCATTAAATTTTAAAGAGCTGTTGCTGAAAGGGGCATCCTGAGACCCCCAAGGCAAATTCCAATCTGGATGGTGAAACATGCTACTCTCTACCCTTAAGATTTCACATCTCATCACTATCATATGGTCAGTATAAATCCTAATAACAGTAGTGTAATAAATTGGTAAACTTAAAAACTATATCAATGTTGAGCGAAGTTGCTACATTTCTAGCTCTTTTATTTTTATTTTTATTTATTTATTTTTATTGTACTTTAAATTCTAGGGTACATGTGCACAAAATGCTGGTTTGTTACCCAGGTATACATGTGCCATGTTGGTTTGCTGCGCCCATTAACTTGTCGTTTACATTAGGTATTTCTCCTAATGCTATCCCTCCCCCAGCCCCCCACCCCATGACAGGCCCCAGTGTGTGATGTTCCCTGCCCTTTGTCCAAGTGTTTTCGTTGTTCAATTCACACCTATGTGTGAGAACATGTGGTTTGGTTTTCTGTCCTTGTGATAGTTTGCTCAGAATGATAGTTTCCAGCTTCATCCATGTCCCTGCAAAGGATGTGAACTCATCCTTTTTTTATGGCTGCATAGTATTCCATGGTGTATATGTGTCACATTTCCTTAATCCAGTCTATCACTGATGGACATTCGGATTGGTTCCAAGTCTTTACTTTTGTGAATAGTGCCGCAGTAAACATATGTGTGCCTGTGTCTTTATAGTGGCATGATTTATAATCCTTTGGGTATATACCCAGTAATGGGATGGCTGGGTCAAATGGTATTTCTAGTTCTAGATCATTAAGGAATTGCCACACTGTCTTCCACAATGGTTGAACTAGTTTACACTCCCACCAACTGTGTAAAAGCATTCCTATTTCTCCACATCCTCTCCATCATCTCTTGTTTCCTGAGTTTTTAATGATCGCCATTCTAACTGGTGTGACATGGTATCTCATTGTGGTTTTGATTTGCATTTCTCTGATGACCAGTGATGATGAGCATTTTTTCATGTGTCTGTTGGCTGCATAGATGTCTTCTTTTGAGAAGCCTCTGTTCATATACTTTGCCCATTTTTTGATGGGGTTGTTCATTCTTTTCTTGTAAATTTGTTTGAGTTCTTTGTAGAGTCTAGATATCAGCCCTTTGTCAGATGGATAGATTGCAAAAATTTTCTCCCATTCTGTAGGTTGCCTGTTCACTCTGATGGTAGTTTCTTTTGCTGTGCAGAAGCTCTTTAGTTGAATTAGATCCAGTTTGTCTATTTTGGCTTTTGTTGCCATTGCTTTTGGTGTTTTATTCATGAAGTCCTTGCCCATGCCTATGTCCTGAATGGTATTGCCTAGGTTTTCTTCAAGGGTTTTTATGGTTTTAGGTTTAACATTTAAGTCTTTAATCCATCTTGAATTAATTTTTGTATATAAGGTGTAAGGAAGGGATCCAGTTTCTGCTTTCTACATATGGCCAGCCAGTTTTCCCAGCACCATTTATTAAATAGGGAATCCTTTCCCCATTTTTTATTTTTGTCAGATTTGTCAAAGATCAGATGGTTGTAGATGTGTAGTGTTATTTCTGAGGGCTCTGTTCTGTTCCATTGGTCTATATTTCCATTTTGGTACCAGTACCATGCTGTTTTGGTTACTGTAGCCTTGTAGTATAGTTTGAAGTCAGGTAGCATGATGACTCCAGCTTTGTTCTTTTTGCTTAGGATTGTTTTGGCAATGCAGGCTCTTTTTTGGTTCCATATGAACTTTAAAGTAGTTTTTTCCAATTCTGTGAAGAAAGTCATTGGTAGCTTGATGGGGATGGCATTAAATCTATAAATTACTTGGGCAGCATGGCCATTTTCATGATATTGATTCTTCCTATCCATGAGCATGGAATGTTCTTCCATTTGTTTGTGTCCTCCTTTATTTCATTGAGCAGTGGTTTGTAGTTCTCCTTGAAGAGGTCCTTCACATCCCTTGTAAGTTGTGTTCCTAGGTATTTTATTCTCTTTGTAGCAATTGTGAATGGGAGGTCACTCATTATTTGTCTGTCTGTTTTTTTGTTATTGGTGTATAGGAATGCTTGTGATTTTTGCATATTGATTTTGTATCCTGAGACTTTGCTGAACTTGCTTATCAGCTTAAGGAAATTTTGGACTGAGACAATGGGGTTTTCTAAATATACAATCATATCATCTGCAAACAGGGACACTTTGATTTCTTCTGTTCCTATTTGAATACCCTTTATTTCTTTGTCCTGCCTGATTGCCCTGGCCAGAACTTCCAACATTATGTTGAATAGGAATGGTGAGAGAGCGCATCCCTGTTTTGTGCCAGTTTTCAAAGGGAATGCTTCCAGTTTTTGCCCATTCAGTATGATATTGGCTGTGGATTTGTCATAAATGGCTGTTATTATTTTGAGATGCATTCCATCAATACCTAGTTTATTGAGAATTTTTTAGCATGAAGGGCTGTTGAATTTTGTCACAGGCCTTTTCTGCATCTATTGAGATAATCATGTGGTTTTTGTCTTTGGTTCTGTTTATATGATGGATTACGTTTATTGATTTGTGTATGTTGAACCAGCCTTGTAATTTCAGGATGAAGCCCACTTGATCATGGTGGATAAGCTTTTTGATGTGCTGCTGGATTTGATTTGCCAGTATTTTATTGGGGATTTTTGCATTGATGTTCATCAGGGATATTGGTCTAAAATTCTCTTTTTTTGTTGTGTCTCTGCCAGGCTTTGGTATCAGGATGATGCTGGCCTCATAAAATGAGTTAGGGAGGATTTTCTCTTTTTCTATTGATTGGAATAATTTCAGAAGGAATGGTACCAGCTCCTCTTTGTACTTCTGGTAGAATTTGGCTGTGAATCCATCTGGTCCTGGACTTTTTTTGGTTGGTAGGCTATTGACTATTGCCTCAATTTCAGAGCCTTTATTGGTCTATTCAGAGATTCAACTTCTTCCTGGTTTAGTCTTGGGAGGTGTATGTGTCCAGGAATTTATCCATTTCTTCTAGATTTTCTAGTTTATTTGCGTAGAGGTGTTTATAATATTCTCTGATGGTAGTTTGTATTTCTGTGGGATTGGTGGTGATAGCCCCTTTGTCATTTTTTTTTGGGCATCTATTTGATTCTTCTCTCTTTTCTTCTTTATTATTCTTGCTAGAGGTCTATCAATTTTGTTAATCTTTTCAAAAAACCAGTACCTTGGAGTTTGCTGGAGGTCCACTCCAGACCCTGGATTCATTGATTTTTTGAAGGGGTTTTTGTGTCTGTCTCCTTCAGTTCTGCTCTGATCTTAGTTATTTCTTGCTTTCTGCTAGCTTTTGAATTTGTTTGCTCTTGCTTCTCTAGTTCTTTTAATTGTGATGTTAGGGTGTCGATTTTAGATCTTTCCTGCTTTCTCTTGTGGGCATTTAGTCCTATAAATTTCCCTCTACATACTGCTTTAAATGTGTCCCAGAGATTCTGGTATATTGTGTCTTTGTTCTCATGAGTGTCAAAGAACATCTTTGTTTCTGCCTTCATTTCTTTATTTACCCAGTAGTCATTCAGGAGCAGGTTGTTCAGTTTCCATGTAGTTGTGCGGTTTTGAGTGTGTCTCTTAATCCTCAGTTCTAATTTGATTGCACTGTGGTCTAAGAGACAGTTTGTTGTGTTTTCTGTTCTTTTACATCTGCTGATGAGCGCTTTATTTCCAACTATGTGGTCAGTTTTGGAATAAGTGCGATGTAGTGTTGAGAAGAATGTATATTTTGTTGACTTGGAGTGGAGAGTTCTGTAGATGTCTATTAGGTCTGCTTGGTGCAGAGCTGAGTTCAAGTCCTGGATATCCTTGTTAAACTTCTATCTCGTTGATCTGTCTAATATTGACAGTGGGGTGTTAAAGTCTCCCATTATTATTGTGTGGAAGTCTAAGTCTCTTTCTAGGTCTCTGAGGGCTTTTTTATGAATCTGTCTGCTCCTGTATTGGGTGCATATATATTTAGGTTAGTAAGCTCTTCTTGTTGAATTGATCCCTTTACCATTATGTAATGGCCTGCTTTGTCTCTTTTGATCTTTGGTTTAAAATCTGTTTTGCCAGAGACTAGGATTGCAACCCCTGCTTTTTTTTGCTTTCCATTTGCTTGGCAGATCTTCCTCCATCCCTTTATTTTGAGCCTATGTGTGTCTCTGCAGGTGAGATGGGTCTCCTGAATACAGCACACTGATGGGTCTTGACTGTTTATCCAATTTGCCAGTCTGTGTCTTTTAATTGGGCCTTTTAGCCCATTTACACTTAAGGTAAATATTGTTATGTGTGAATTTGATCCTGTCATTATGATGTTAGCTGGCTATTTTGCTCATTAGTTGATGCAGATTCTTCCTAGCATCAATGGCCTTTACAATTTGGCATGTTTTTGCAGTGGCTAGTACCAGTTGTTCCTTTCCATGTTTAGTGCTTCCTTCAGGAGCTCTTGTAAGGCAGGCCTGGTGGTGACAAAAATCTCTCAACATTTGCTTATCTGTAAAGGATTTTATTTCTCCTTCACTTATGAAGCTTAGTTTGGCTGGATATGAAATTCTGGGTTGAAAATTCTTTTCTTTAAGAATGTTGAATATTGGCCCCCACTCTCTTCTGGCTAGTAAAGTTTCTGCTGAGAAATCTACATGTTAGTCTGATGGGCTTCCCTTTGTGGGTAACCCGACCTTTCTCTCTGGCTGCCCTTAACATTTTTTCCTTCATTTCAACCTTGGTGAATCTGACAATTATGTGTCTTGGGGTTGTTCTTCTTGAAGAGTATCTTTGTGGCGTTCTCTGTATTTCCTGAATTTGAATGTTGGCCTGTCTTGCTAGGTTGGGGAAGTTCTCCTGGATAATATCCTGAAGAGTGTTTTCCAACTTGGTTCCATTCTCCCTGTCACTTTCAGGTACACCAATCAGACATAGATTTGGTTTTTTCATGTAGTCCCATATTTCTTGGAGGCTTTGTTCATTTTTTTTTTTACTCTAAACTTCTCTGCTCACTTTATTTCATTAATTTGATCTTCAATCACTGATACCCCTTCTTCCACTTGATCAAATCGGCTACTGAAGCTTGTGCATGTGTCACGTAGTTCTTGTTCCATTGTTTTCAGCTCCATCAGGTCATTTAAGGTCTTCTCTGATGTTTATTCTAGTTAGCCATTCATCTAATCTTTTTTCAAGGTTTTTAGCTTCCTTGAAATGGGCTCAAACATCCTCCTTTAGCTTGGAGAAGTTTGTTATTACCAAGCTTCTGGAGCCTACTTCTGTCAACTAGTCAAAGTCATTCTCCATCCAGCTTTGTTCCATTGCTGGTAAGGAGCTGCGATCCTTTGGAGGAGAAGAGGTGCTCCGGTTTTTAGAATTTGCAGCTTTTCTGCTCTGGTTTCTCCCCATCTTTGTGGTTTTATCTACCTTTAGTCTTTGATGTTGGTAACCTACAGATGGGGTTTTGGTGTGGATGTCCTTTTTGTTGATGTTGATGATATTTCTTTCTGTTTGTTAGTTTTCCTTCTAAGAGTCAAGTCCCTCAGCTGCAGGTCTCTTGGAGTTTGCTGGAGGTCCACTCCAGACGCTGTTTTCCTGGGTATCACCAGCAGAGACTGCAGAACAGCAAATATTGTAGAACAGCAAATATTGCTGCCTGATCCTTCCTCTGGAAGCTTTGTCCCAGAGGGGCACCTGCCTGTATGAGGTGTCAGTTGGCCCCTACAGTTCACCAAATAGCTTTGGCTTTCCATCTGCCAGGCATGTGGTAGAATTGAACTTCATGACCCCCAGATGTCCAGGTCTCCCAGTTAGGCTATGTGGGGGCCAGGGACCTACTTGAGGAGGCAGTCTCTCCGTTCTCAGAGCTCAAATGCTGTGCTAGGAGAACCACTGCTCTCTTCAGAGCTGTCAGACAGGGACCTTTAAGTCTGCAGAAGTTTCTGCTGCCTTTTGTTCAGCTATGCCCTGCCCCCAGAGGTGGAGTCAACAGAGGCAGCAGGCCTTGCTGAGCTGCAGTGGGCTCCACCCAGTTCGAGTTTCCCTGGCTGCTTTGTTTACCTACTCAAGCCTCAGCAATGGTAGACACCCCTTCCCCTGCCAGGCTGCTGCCTTGCAGGTCGATCTCACACTGCTGCGCTAGCAGTGAGCAAGGCTCTGTGGGCATGGGACCTGCTGAGCCAGGCATGGGATATAATCTCCTGGTGTGTTATTTGATAAGACTGTTGGAAAAGTGCAGTATTTAGGCGGGAGTATCCCGTTTTTCAGGTATAATCTGTCACAGCTTCCCTTGGCTAGGAAAGGGAAATCCCCTGACCCCTTGTGCTTCCCAGGTGAGGTGATGCCCCACCCTACTTCGGCTATCCTTCTGTGGGCTACACTGTCTAGCCAGTCCCAGTGAGGTGAACCAGGTACCTCAGTTGGAAATGCAGAAATCACTTGACTCGTCTTCTGCATCAATCATGCTGGGAGCTGCAGACCAGAGCTGTTCCTAGTCGGCCATCTTGGAACAACTATTTTTATTTTTTGAGATGGCATCTCTGTTGCCCAGGCTGGAGTGCAATGGCATGATCTCAGCTCACTGCAACCTCCGCCTCCTAGATTCAAGCAGTTCTCTTGCCTCAGCCTCCCAAGTAGCTGAGCTTATAGGTACGCACCACCACGCCCAGCTAATTTTGTATTTTTACTAGACATGGGGTTTCACTATGTTGGTCAGGCTGGTCTTGAACTCCTGACCTCAGGTGATCTACCCACCTCGGCCTCCCAAAGTGCTGGGCTTACAGACATGCCAGCTCTTTTATTTCTGGAGGTAGAGACTTTGCTTGAGTATGGATTATGAAGATGCAAAGCAAGTTAGTACCTATTGTTCCAGGGGAGAAATACAGCATGTATATTTTTGGATAGATAAAGATTTTTTCTCCCTATATTCCTTATTATATGGACCTTGATGACTTATGGGGAAGAGCTGGATACATTTGTAAAGGAATCTCAGAGATTCTTGGGAGAAAAGAGATTGAGGTCTTAACCCCTGCCTTTTAAAATTTAATATTAAATTAAACCTTGACTAGAGTCAGGGAACTCTGAGGGCAAATTCATTATGAAAGAAGGATGGAAGAAGCTGTGATGGTGGCTTCAGTTCAACATCAAGGCCTGGGTCTCCTTAAGAAATGTCATGTTGTATGGACAATGCTGAAATGCCTTCTGACCTGACTATCTTGGCACCGTGGGTGTGCTGTATGTCTTACTGCTGGGTGTTTTGTGTATGTTATCAATTTTGTGATGAATATCTTTCAACTTGTATCTATTTATGAAATGTTCTCCAATATGCATCTCTGTGTGCAAGCATTTCCTTAAGATATGATCCTAGAAATGGGCATGCTAGGTCAAAGGGTGTATTAGGCAGGATAGGTAGGATATGATGCAGTAACAAACAACTCTAAAAACCTTAAAACAGGCCAGGCGCAGTGGCTCACGCCTGTAACCCCAGCACTTTGGGAAGCTGAGTGGGGCGGATCACCTGAGGTCAGGAGTTTAAGATCAGCCTGGCCAACATGAAAAAACCCTGTCTCTACTAAAAATATAAAAATTAGCTGTGTGTGGTGGCGGGTGCCTGCAACCTCAGCTACTCGGAAGGCTGAGGCAGAAGAATCACTTGAACCTGGGAGGCAGAGGTTGCAGTGAGCTAAAATGGTGCCATTGCCCTCCAGCCTGGGCGACAAGAGTGAAACTTGATCTCAAAAACAAAAATCAAACAAAAAACTCTTAAAACAACAAAACAACAAAGGCTTATTTCTCACTCATCCCACACATCTAGCTGGGTTATGTTTAAATCTTTTCACTCTGGGACCAAGGCTGGTGGGACTGCCACCATTTCAAACATGGCTAGTCACTACAGAAGCAGCAAAGAGTTCTATAGATGTTACATAGGCAATTCAATGCCCGGGCTTGGAAGTAGTACTCATCACTCCCTCTTACAACTCATAGGGCAGAACCAGTGACATGGACATCTGGGGGTTGTGAAGTTCAATTCTACCACATGCCTGGCAGATGGAAAGCTGGAGCTATTTGGTGAACAGTATTCACGACTATTTCAAAGGGTGTGAACATTTTAAAGGCTTCTAATACATATTGCCAGATTATGTCCCAGAATGGTTGTGCCAGTTTGTACTCTTACCCATTAAACTGTCCAGTACTTGTTTTAATAATGACATCATCCTCCATTGCATGGATGTACCATAAATTATTTAATCAGTCCCCTGCCAATGAGCATCTCTATTTTTTTCTATTACAGTGATGTGGTGAATATTATTGGACACACATATATTTGTCCCCTTGTTTCTTTAGGATAAATTCATAGAGATTACAATGCTGAATAAAAGTATATGAATACTCTTAAGGCTTTTGATACATACTATCAATGCTAGCCTCTCAGAAATATACCTTTTTATAGTCCTGTGGTCAGAATAGAAGAGTGCCTGTTTCATTGGTTTGGAAGAGTGATAGTAATGGCTGTGAACATCTTCTAAATTCCTTGATTCCAATCTCCAACTCTGGCTGATCCTGACCTTGGGTAATCAGTGCTTGAGTTCAGAAACATGGATTTGCATCAGGTGAGGAATGGAAGAGAGAGAATTTTTCTCCAAGGGCTATTTCCAGACTGGGCAGGCATAGAGTGCTCTAAGTGGCTTTTGTCTTAACTTAGAATGTGTCTGCCTGTTAGGTTTACCTTGAAACTTTGTCTTAAATCAGCCAAGTTAATGGATGAGGCTTGCCAGATGATAGAAAAACTAATGGGGCACTTGTTCGACACACTGCATCAGCTGACTGCTCAGTTTTCTCTCTGACAATGGCCAGGTCAGCCCCACCCTCCTGATTACAGTGTAAGCGGGGAGGGCAACTGGCAGATTGAAGCCATTAATGGAATGACTGGGGAAAGGACAGATAAAGGAGAGAATGAGAACAAGGACTTGTGGATGCATTTGCTGACAGTGGATTTATAACTTTAGGGGAGAGTTAAAGAGCTACATGCATTGAGAGGGACCAGAGTTTTGCTGCTTAAGACAATAGTGAAAATACAGTATATGAGGATAAGGGAGGCACTGCTTCAAAGATTCATAGACACTTGGGAGAAGATGAATTCTCAGATTATGATGCCCCTGTTTGTTTCTCTTTCATGTTTGTTGTGTTTCCACAATAATGAAATGAAACAAGGGCGGAGTGGAGAGTGGCATGCTTCCCCCTCCAGATGAGAATTTGCCTTGAGGTCTCAGGATGCCCCTTTTGGCAACAACTCTTTAAAATTTAATGGCCCTACTGAGTACACCTTCTGTGCCCCAGGAGGTAGTGAGTGAAGAGAATAAGCAGAATGCAAAGTCCCTGAAGGGCCCAAAGATAATATTTACTAAAGAGGAAGGAAGAGAAAGCATAGACAATTTTAAGTAGAGGTTAGAGCACTCACCCTAAACTTTGGTATAGTCATGCATGTGCTTACGTGTATGTGTAAATATTCACATGCATGTATACACATATGTGCTTTGTACCACTCTCTAGCTCTGTATTAATTAGAATATTTTAGCTTCATAGAATAAACTGAACTTAAAGTGACTTAAATAAGAAGGACATTTATTATCAGTAGGGAGACCATATAACTTATCCAAACCAGCACTTTTTTTTTGGGGGGGGGACAAATACTAAATCAGACCAAATGCTGGCACAAATGTAAACTGGGGGAGTTCCAGGAAATCCACGATGTATAATTACCATAATTATCCTACATATCAAGACATTTCTTGGCAAGGCAGCTCCAGGGTTAGTTCTGGGGCTCAAAGTCATTGGGACTCTCAAAGTTCCAGTGGCTAGCCTTTGTCCTTATACTTTTTGCTTCAAGCTCAGAGATGGCTGCAACAGCTCCAAGCATCAAGACATCAGTCTTATCCAAAGGCACTGACTTTGTAAGAGGAAGGAATGCATTTCCCAGAAGCCCCCAGAAGACTTCCCATCACGTTCATTGGTTAGAATCATGTCACACATCCATGCTTCAATCATTACTGACAAGGGCAATGGAATTACTGTGAATCGGTTTTGACCAGTCAAGGCTCACTCCTCCCTTTGGGTTGAAAGTGGTACAGGCTCACTTCAAACATTTAGCTGTTGGGAGAGTGAATAAAATTAAGGTTCTGTTGAAGAGAAGGAAGGGGTGGGTGAATGGATATTGGGTATACATTTGAGAAGGCCCACCTCACTACCCAATCGCTTTGGCCAGATCTCCCATCTGAGATCTGTAAAGAGGCAGAGTCAGGAGACAGCTATAGATAATCAATGGAATATATAAACATGTTTGCAAATAACCAAGGTCTAACAATATCTGCATATATAATGATTTAATGTTAAAAAGATCTTTGTATCTTTTATCTGTCTAGATCCCCACAACTCTGTGAGATTAGCAGTATAGGTATTAGGGTCCCCAATTCTCAGCAGCAGCTAGGATTTGGAGACTGAGATACCAACGGTTATATCCAGTAGGGGGAAAAATGGGGAGCTCTCAGTCATTCGGTCACTTGTTACTGGTTTCAGAGCTACTAAATATCTAAGGATGGATTAGAACTCAGTTCTTTTTTTTTTTTTTTTTTTTTTTTAGAGAGTCTCACTGTGTTGCCCAGGCTGGAGTGCAGTGGCATGATCTCGGCTCGGCTCACAGCAACCTCCGCCTCCTGGGTTCAAGCAACTCTCATGCCTCAGTCTCCCAAGTAGCTGGGATTATGGGCACCTGCCACCACTCCCAGCTAAGTTTTTGTATTTTTAGTAGAGATGGGGGTTTACCATGTTGTCCAGTGTGGTCTTGGACTCCTGGCCTCAAGTGATCTGCCTGCCTTGGCTTTCCAAAGTGCTGGGATTACAGGCATGAGCCACTGCACCTGGCCAGGAGCTCAGTTCTATCTGATTTCAAGTTCCATTATCATGCTATGCTATGCTGATCTAAAAGATCAAAACATTTTTTTCTGCTGGCATGGTGGATGGGCATGTGAAATAAAGAACAAACAACATACATTATTCATAACTGAGTTGGGAAGGTGAATTTGGTTGGGGTTGTAAACCATACCTGGAACCCTGTATTTTTTCTCTGCTATGTAGTCTGCCATGTAAGACAGGATACTGGAATATAAGAGACAGAGAATGATATTACTAAAGACACCTTGAATCTATTTTTTAAATTAATTAATTAATTAATTAATTTCTGAGACAGAGTCTTGTTCTGTTGCCTAGGCTGGAGAACAGTGGCGCGATCTTGGCTGACTGCAGCCTGCCTCCCGGTTCAAGTGATTCTCCTGCCTCGGCCTCCTGGGTAGCTGGGATTATAGGCACACACCACCATGTCTGGTTAATTTTTGTATTTTTAGTAGAGATGAGGTTTCACTATGTTGACCAGGCTGGTCTCGAACTCCTGGCCTCAGATGATCCTCCTGCCTTGGCCTCCCAAAGTGCTAGGATTACAGGCATGAGCCACTGTGCATGGCCGAGTCTATTTTAATTTATATATATATTTAAAGGATGGAAGAAAGGTATAGAAGGAAGGGCGAAAACTGTCAGATTTTGTTATTTTTTCATTCTGTTGTGATTATTTTTTTAACACAGAGTGGTTACTTTTCCCACTTCTCATAACCAATTTCCATACATAACAGGGTGCCAACCTAGCTTGTTAAGAACTGGTGTGCTACAAGTCACCAGTGAGGGATGGAGTCAGTTGGAAGGAAGGGAGTGGGGAAGAAGCAGAGAAAACCTCCATTTTCTCAAAAATACCCCATTTTGTGTGTGTAGGACCCACGGTCAACTGTCACATACCATTTCTCTTCCTCTCCTTTCATGCTCCACCTCCTCCCCATTTCTCCTCTTCCAATTAAGCCTACTTGGGACCCATCTCTAACAAGGAACTGTGTGTGAGTGCTTGCTAATGATTTCATTTTCAACATGTCATGAGTCAGGAAGCAGCTGGGAGCGGAGTGGCTCAGATATGAGCAGCCTTGGCTAATTAGGTTTCCGGCTTCCTTCTTCCTCTACCCACCCCCTGCCGGCCTGCCGCCCTGTCACGCCCTCTGTTGGATTGCATTCTGCTGGCTGTCTTTGTTAATTTGAAGATCTCATGCAGAACTACACCATCTTCCACATTTATTAAAGGTTTCTCTGCTGGGGCTGATAATGCCAGAAATAATTAGCGATTTCTTCCTCCCCTGGGGTATCTCCTCAATGGGTGACCTCATAGTGATCAGGGAGAGTGGACCACACCAAAGGGGCATTTGTCAGTTTGTGGGGGGCATTTTTGGCTGACAAAATGACTGGAGGAGAGGTGTTATTATTTAGTTGAGAAGGCCAAAAATGACAAGCTTCTTGCAAAGTCTGTCCTGCACAACAAAGGATTGTTGTTCTCAGTATGCCATTGGAGATCCATTGAATAGCATCGCAAAGTACGGAAGGCAGAGGCATAACTGCTCCCCTTTAAAAGGCAGGGATGTGAGAGAAAAGGGGTTCTTCTTCTTATCTAGGCAGGGAGGTGGGAGAAAAGGGTTCTGCTCTGTCTTTGAAAGTAAAATATTTGGGGCACTTCTGGGACATTCTGTTTCTGTTTTACCTCTCGGTCTCCAGGACCAAGCACATCAGAGACGCTCAGTTATCCAGTGTTGATGTGAGTTGTTCATGCCCTTGATGTGCCTGTAGATGCCAGTCACATCACAGATGCTCAATCATCCAGTGTTGATGTGAGTTGTTCATGCCATTTTCTAACCTATCTGTGGCTTTAATGAAATTTTAATTGAATGTCAATTAAATCATCAGAATCTCGTGAAGAAGACAGAAACCACATTAGGTATTTCAACAGAGAGAATTTAATTTCAAGATTTGGAAGGACAGGTTATGGAGGATGGAAAAGTGAAGGCAGATCAATGACATAGCCCAGATATAATAACTGAGGGAAGCAGCTACTGCCCCTATGGGTGGGGGAACAAAGAGAAGGGCACGTGTTTCTCAAAACCTAGAAACTGGGAGGAGGGATCATGGAGCTTAAGCTTAAACCTCCGATAAAGGGACACCCCTGGTTTGCAGTGGTATCCATGAAAGGGCATAAACAGGCTGATTCTAGGAGTGCTGGAAGCAACTGGAGATGGAAACTACTTACCTAAGTGAGGTGGTGGGGGGAGGAAGAAATTAGGGTTGGGGTAGAAGGGAATAGAAGATTGGGAAAATTGCTTTGCTAGGGAGGTGCTTAAAGGAACAGGATGCAAACAGGTAGAAAGAGCAAGTCCCTTCCCCCTCCTCCAGGTTTCACATCTCCTCCTGTTGACAAAACCAACAAAGAAATCCAGCCGGCAATAATGCAATGCACTTTGCAGACGTAGCACCACTAGCACAAAGCAGAATAATAAAGGGTGGATTTACAGCTGAGAGACAAGAATTAAAAAGTAGTAAACCTATTTATGTATTGGGTTTAATCTAGATTATCTTGTCCTATTATGTACTAAATTAGGTCTTTGGAACCCAGAGGTGAGCAAAATAGATACAGTCTAGACTCTCAGAGCTTACAGTCTATTTAGAGATTCCAGTCTGGAACATGACATGAATAATTACAAACACAATTAATTGTTATTATGATATGTATTTTAAAGCAGAAGTACAGGGCACAGCGAGAGCATGTAACGGGGGACTTGAACTGTTCTGGGGTCTGAGAGGCTTCTCTTAAGGAAGAGAGATTTAAGACGTTAGATCTTAAGATTTAAGAAAGGTGAGGAGGAGGACTTAGCAAAGCAAAGGGGAGAGAGACAGAGGAAACAGCAAAGGCTGGGAGGTAAGAGGATGGTGGAGCCCTTGGGGAACTGAAAGAAACAGTGCGTGGGTGACATTTTCCAGTGGTTCAGGGTTCCAGTCCTGCCTCCTCCTCCTCGAAGTCTCCCTTTCAGCTCCAGGACAGACAGGCACTGAGCCCTTTCCCACTAAACTCCATTTTGGCCTCCCCTGGCACTTAGTTCTGCATCAGGTCATGCTGTCCCTGGGCTGCTGTCTTCTTCTGCTGTGTGGTCCTTGTGTTGATAAATAACTTTCTTTGTGCTACTACTCCTCCCAACTCCTCTTCTCTTTGCTGAACTTGGAGCAGTTACTCAATAGAAATGATTGATTTAACCTCACTGGTAATAAAAATTGCAAATCAAACTATCCTTGAGACATCATTTCTCACCTCTAAAATGGAAAGATTTGTAGAAAATGAGAGCACCCAGTGAGGGTACCAACAGGAAGTAGACAATCTGACAGAGTGGCGTGGGAAGGCAAATTCAGACACATTTTATACAGAAGAATTTGGTAAAATAAATCAAAAAGCCTTATACATATGCACAGCCCCAAATCCCATAATTTCATACTTTCACATCTAGGAATTTATCCTAAGGAAATTATCACAAACGTATCCAAAGATACAGCTAAGAAGATGTTCATGGCAGCATTCTTTACAACACTGAGCCAGTTATTTAACAATTAGAGACTAGGTAAGTAAACTGTAGTGTACACATATAATGGACTTTGTTAGAGCCTTGAAAATGAAGTTTAGTGATTCCTCCAGAAACCCAGACCCGAGTCCAAATTCTGGTTCCCAAAATTCTCCGCCTTCCTTCTCTGGAAAAGCCATTCGATGTTTTGGAGGCTGGGTTCTCTTGCACAAAGGGAAGGACTACCTATATCTTTCTCAGCTGGGTTGCTGTGAGGTTGAATGTGGTAATGTGGTTGTGGATGAAGAGTGAAACTTCAACCTCTGTGGGGTTTTTTGAATCCTGACATATCCAGGTTTGCTTGTCACCCTAGACTCCATTCAGACCCAAGGCTTGGCCTTTACTACCCTAAGGGAAAAAGGATTCCAGTGACGTCTGTAGCTGTGGAAGTCCACAAGGCTGGGATCTTCTTGACAGCAACAAGAGTTTAGAAAAATTTTTATGAAGAATTACTTATTACCCCAAATTCCCTAAATTCCAGACTGCAGGAAGTGTGTAAAGTTAGACACTTAGATTCAAGTGGAACTCTGAACAGTGCCTCTCTGGGGCAAAGCTCTGGAGGGGTGTTAGGGAGCAGGGCCACTTTAAGTTTTGGATTCTGTGGGGGTCTCACTGCTCTGGTGAGGCCTGGCTATCTGGGTTCAAATTTCAGTTCCAGGTCTTAATGGCTGTGTGCATTAGTCAGAGTTTTCCAGAGAAACAGAACCAATAGGATATAGATATAGAAGAAGGGATTTATTAGGGGAATTGGGACATACAATTATGAAAGTGGACAAGTCCCACAAAAGGCTATCTGCAAGCTGGAGAACCAGCAAAGCAGGTGGTTTAATTCATCCAAGTCCAAAGGCCTGAGAACCTGGACTCCTGATGTCTGAGGGCAGGAAAAGATGAATGTCCCAGCTCAAGCAGAGACAGCAAATTTGCCCTTCCTCCACCCTCTTGTTCTATTGAGGGCCTCAGAGATTGGATGATGCCCACTCACGATGGGGAGGGCTGATTTTCTTTACTCAGTTCACCAATTCAAATGCTAATCTTTTTCAGAAACACTTTCGCAGACATGCTCAGAAATAATACTTGACCAGCTATCTGGGCATCCCTTAGTCCAGTCAAGTTGGCATATAAACATCAGTGATCACACTGTGTGACCTTAGGCTGGGGACTTAAGTGTTTGAGCCTCAGTTTCCCCAGCTATGATAGGAGATAATAACGGATCTTACTGTAGAGAGTTGTTGGTGGGAATAAACGAAGCACATCTTGTAAAGCGCTAAGAATGGTGACTAAAAAAGACTCAATATGTTGGGTGAAAAAAAAGCCAAGGGAGATTGCAGGCCTGGTGGGGATGACACTAATGTCAACGTGGTGCACTAGGTAGAGAGAGCATGGGCGTGGTGGGTGGTATGGTCGGATATGTGAAATCCAGAGAGAGAGAGAGAGAGTATGTGTGCCTTTCTAGTGTCCCTGGAGTGTCATGGTCCCTGGCCCCTAAATGGGACTTGAAGATTAGGGGGAAGGGAGAGAGTGGGCTAGGAGTTCTGCAAGTCTTCTTGTGGCCCAGACATAGGGACTGCAGCAAAGGATGTGAGGATTAGAGAAGGTGTGTTCCATGCCAGAGGGCAGCTGATGTAGGGGAGGGCATCATGATACAGGCAGGCTACATCTTCATGGATGCCAATAGAGGACATGGATGGGTGTATTAGTCCATTTTCACACTGCTATAAAGAACTACCTGAGACTTGGTAATTTTTAAAGATAAGAAGTTTAATTGGCTCACCATTCTGCATGGCTGGGGAGGCCTCAGGAAACTTACAATCATGGCAAAGGGGAAGCAAGGCATGTCTTACATGGTGGCAGAAGAGAGGGAGTGAGGGGGGAAGTGCCACACCTTTAAACCATCAGATCTCGTGAGAACTCACTGGCTGTCACAATGACAGGATGAGGGACACAGCTCCCATGATTCAATTATCTCCACCGGGTCCCTCTTGCAACACGTGGGGATTATGGGAACTACAATTCAAGATGAGATTTGGGTGGGGACACAGCCATACTATATCAATGGGCAAAAACATAGACCTGGCCATTCCTCCCCACTGAAGCCATGGCAAGATCTGAACACCCCTTGGTATCTTCCCTGTGGAGGGAAAAGGAGTGAGAAAATCTAAAATCTGACTTGGTTTAACCCGAAATCAATGAGAAGAATAAAAATCACTAAAGTGATTGAGCTTACCTGGAAGTGACAAGATTAAATGTTCTGCTTCAGAGAGTTTGGGAGACTCAAGACAGAAATTAAGTGCAGTGGGAACACGCACACACACACATACACACACTCACACACGAAGTTAATATGTTTTCACTCTTGAGAAGATGCTAGGAAATTCATAATGACTACATTGGCAAAGGGTTTAGCCTATGGTAAGTGCTCCCTAAATGGTAAATAAATACGTACTGCATAATAAAAACAGGAAAATCAAAAGCCGCCCTTGGCAATGGCCGGTGTTTCAAGTTGATAGAGGGGGTGGGAGCTGAGAATCAGCCTGGGCTCCATTCTCTTCCTCTTTCCTCCTGACTATATCCCTTTATTGGGCCACACTTTTTCCCTGCTGAGTCTCAAAAGCAGAGCACCGCAAAAGGCAGTGGAGTCTGAGTGCCTGCCACACCATAAATACTTCCAGCGGGAACAGAGATTTATGGTGTTATAAATGTCAGCGGCGGGCCCAGTTTGTGTTAATAGCCTTGTTAGTTACATTGCTGTAAAATCCAGATCTCCACACTGTTTAACAGCTACAGTTCTGCTCAGCAGCATTAATTCAATAAATTGAGGCCCCTTGACATAAATCTTAAGGCTTCCGGAACTTGATTAGGAAATCCCTCCTGATAGATTAGAGATGGACAGATGGAGTGAGGCCAATGAGCTTCTAGCAGGAACCATGATTCACATGATGCAGCTGTCTCTTGGGCTGTCACTGTGGGTCACTTCCTACCTATCATCCTGAGTGGACTCAGTCTTGCCCTTGAACATCATGAGGCCGAGAAGGGTAGCTGATGGTCCAGGGGTGGTGCTTTCACGCCCCCATTAACCTCTCCTGTGCCTTTGTGCAGATTAGAAAATGGTCCCCTCTCCAGCTGGATACAGCTTCCAAGGTGAATGGCCTCATGGGAGAATGGCACCTTTAAGGCAAGAGGAGCTGCAGGCTGGATTTCAGTACCCCTGGCACCCTCAGCTGGGGAGCCTCGTAAACTGAAGATCCCACACAGCCAAACGTGATGGCCTGGGTGAACTTGTAAAATTTAACTCCAACAAAAGAAGTGAGAGCCTATAATGGAAAGACTTAGAAATTATAAAGTCAAAAACAAGCAAGGTGAAACAATTTCTTGTTAGGCATACGTATGTAAAAAAAAAAAAAAAATCAATGGAATGATCAATCCAACATCTAGGATTGTGGCTCCCAGGAAGAGAAAGGCAGGAAGTTGGCGGAGAGGAGCAGATAGGTAGATGAAATTATTGTTAATATTTAGGTTCTTGGTTTGGACAGTGGGTCCGTGGTGTTCATTATATTATTTATTTTATTTTTATTTATATACATTTATGGGGCACAAGAATAATTTTGTTACATGCATAGATTGCATAGTGGTAAAGTGAGGACTTTTTAGGGTACCCATCACCTGAATAACATACTTTATACCCATTAAGTAATTTCTTATCATCCACCTTCCTCCCACCCCATCGCCCCTCCCAGTCAGTGTCTATTGTTCATTACTCTACACTCTACATCCATGTGCACACATTATTTGGCTCCCACTTATAAGTGAGAACATATAGTATTTGTCTTTCTGTGTCTGACTTGTTTTGCTTAAGACCATGGCTTTCCAGTTCTATCCATGGTGTTCATTATATTATTTGAAAAGTACTATACATAAAATAAAAGGGCCAATCATTAGGTAATGATAGATCCAATTCTATGTATCTGGGGAGAGGGAACAGTCACAAGAAAGAAACTAGACAGGCGAGGTCTGCTGTAGCCTCTGTTTTTCTTCCCCCACTCCCTTACTCCTAACAACAGTCCACACATACTGACCCCTGTGCTAGGCACTTGACATTCATAATTCCACTTAGTTCTCTTAGAAGTACCCTGTGTGCCTGAGAGCACTGTGTGATCTTGGGCAAGTTACTCAATTACTCTGTGCTTTGGTTTCCTCATCTGTGAAATGTGGTTTCAGAAAACAAACAAACAAACAAACAAACAAAAGAACTGCAGAGATCAACACAAAACAAAGTGAAAGTGATTTGGAGCATACAAATATACAACAAAAATCAGTGAATAAAATGTGAGTGGTAATGGTAGGGGTTTTGTAGGCTATGAGGATTAAATGAGATATTAGGTTTGAACCTGTGCTTGGCATTTAGTAATTACATCTGCAATAAACATTAGATAACAATACTATCATTATGTCCATCTTACAGATGAGGAAGGTAAGTGATGGTTTGAAAAGGTAGATAACTTGCCAAGGCTACACAGTTGATACCAAATGGCCGTTCCTTTCCTTCCTTTCTATCCAACCCATTCTCATTCCTTTCTTTCTATATCATACACACATTACTTGAGTGTTTAATGTGAGCTAAGGAAGTGCTAGATTCTGAAGTACATAAATGAAAGGATACTGTATATAATACTCACCCAGAAGGATCCCACAGTCTTTGAGGGCTGGGTGGAGGTGGACTTCTGAGGGTGTAGATTCCTCAAGAGACAGTAGAGGTGTAGCCTGTCCCAGAGGCAGAGGTTGGCTTGCACTCATTACAGTCACATTTCTCCTATGCTAGGGAAACTCTGTCCTTGCTTTATCTCATGACTAAGTGGCAGCCCTGGGAGAAAAACAGGGTCTCCAAGGCCCCTGGGGACAGAAGGATTTTGATTTCTTCTGCCACCTGTACATGGTTTACAGGTGTATGAATGGGGACCTGGTCTTCCAGGTGTTTCAACCAAGCTTAGTTTTGTTGAGAGCTCTCCAATGTCACCTCCAACTTTGCGCATCACAAATGGTGATGGATAGCCCGGGCTGCTTTACACCGTGGCTGTGTTCCCTCTGAATGAAAGCAGAAGAGGCTTTGTAGTCTGTTAAGGTCTGGACTCTGAAGCCCCAGAACATCACTGCTGCCTCATTCTATTGCTCAAAGCAAGTCACATGGTAAGCCCAATTCAAGGGATGAAGAAACGCACTCCATCTCATGTTGGGAAGAGCAGCACGGGTGCATACAGAGATGGAGAACTATTGGTGCCATCTTTGTAGACAATCTAACGCAGGCATCTTATCCAAGGAAGGCTTCCTGGAATAGGCAACATCTAACTCAACACCTGCAGTTTACGTATGAATAGGCAAGAGACTATGGAATGTTGAGCACAGAGAAACAGGATAGGTGAAGGCCCAGAATCAAAAGGGAACATGGAACTTTCAGAGAATTGAAGGAAGAGCAGCAAGGAAACAATGGAGGAGTGGTAAGAAGTGAGGCTGGGGAGGTGGGCAGGCTGTGGATAATGGAGAGCCCTGTAGACATAGTACTTTATACTGAGGACAACAAGAAGATTGAAGGAATTCGAGCCTGAGAATGACAGGACCTGATTTAAGTTTTAAAAACCTCTCTCTGACTGCTCTAAGGAGAATAGAGTGTAGCAAGTGTGGAATGGATGTTCTGAAATCAGTATGAAGGCTGGTGGAGTTTCCGAGCAAAATATGGCAGTGGTGTTAGTGGAAATGGAGGGATATGGATAAATGCGGAGGATTTTTAGGAAGTCAATATCATGGTGGGTTACAGCCTGAGCATCTACCCTTGGGTTCAAGCCAAAATGAGTCACCTTCTCGCTTTACGCAGGTCTAATTCACCTCCAGATGAATTAGCTTCTTTCTTCTCTCCTTTCCTTTCCTTTCTATAGCAAGCACCTACTGTCCCCACCCCATGCCTAGGTGACTTCCATAGCCTACTAATTAGTCTCCCTGTCTTCTGGGTCTTCCCTTTCTGGTCCATCTTGCATACTGTCCCTAGAGTTAAGTATTCTAATATGTAGCTTTACATTGTGTCAGTTTTCTGTGCGAAACAACAAAACCAGGCTAGGGTTCCCTGATCCTTACAAGAGAAAATGAAGTCTTTCACATGGCGTTTTAGGTATTCCTCAGTGTGGTCTTCTAAAATTTATCTCTTATTGTTGTTCAATGGGATCCCATCTGCCAGATATAAAAATGTTACTGGTGGGCGAAGAATTCTTGAATGACAGTGATAACAGGGACAATAGTGTAGTGTAGTCATATCTATCAAAATTAATTAAATTTCCTTTTAGAATTGGTGAGGTAGACATGGAGATGCGCTTCTCAGATCCCCCTTTAAGGCAGGACTTGCTGCCCAGACACAGGAGTGTGGTCAGCAGATGGCCTCCAGCTGTCAGCCCCTTTGACAGCTGCAGGGAGCTCCCTCCCCCAAGGTCATGCCCTTCCGGGGCAGTTGACATGCAGTAACTGAATGAGACAGGGGTATAAAGGCTTGGCTGTTTCAGTTCTGCCTGGTTGGCTGGCTTCGTTGGACCTGCATTGTCATTTTGACTTTTTTCTCTGATCAATTCTGCTTTCTCTCCCTTCCTTTTTTATTGAAACATAATGCATATACTATGTAAGTCATCCATTTATAGTGTACAATTAAATAAGTTTTTAGTATATTCACAGAATTGTGCAACTGTCATCACAATCAATTTTAGAACATTTTCATCACCCCCTAAAGAAACCCCATACCCATTAGCGTTTACTTTTCATTTCCCTCAAACGCCCAGTCCTAGGCAACCACTAAACTACCTTCATCTCTAAAGATTTGCCTGTTCTGGACATTTCATACAAATGGAATCATATAATATGTGGTCCTTTGCATCTGGCTTATTTTTCTTAGTGTTTTCCATGTTCATCCATGTTATCGCATGTATCAGTGGCAAATTTCTTTTTATTGTTGAATGCTATTCAATTGTATGGAAATATCACATTTCATTCATCCATTCGTAAGTGATGGACATTTGGGTTGTTTCCACTGTTTTTGATTATTATGAATAACGCTGCTATGAACTTTTATATACAAGTTCATGCATGGACATACGTTCCTAATAAATATTTTGCAACCCAAACTCCATCTCGGCATCTCTTCTAGAGAATACAATCCGTGACAGTTTCCTCTTTAGGAATTTATCCTGCAGAGAAACATGCAATACACATGACATCTGTGCAGCAATCTTTACAGCGGCATTATTTGTACTGGAAAAAATACTGGAAGCAATAGAATGATTATCTCGGGATGATCAGAGAGGTTAGGCGACCTTTAGGGTTGCATGGCAAGGAAGTGGAAGACTAAGATTTGAATCTGGGTCTATGACTCCATTGCATGTCCTCTTTCTTCTCCCCTCCCTACGTCCTCTGCATCTGGATTCTAAATGGGCTTTGTACACATAGCTCACAAACTAGCTGCCCTCAGTTTAGAAAGGAGCTTATATGTGTGTTTAGTTTGGACCACACAAGTTTGCAATGTTTAAAAATCTGGGAATTTCATATGAAAATGAAGATTATGAGCTTCTTTTTTTAAAAAAAATGAAGGGGCACAATCTGCCAACACTTGACATGAATCTTTACATGGCAAGGCTGGCTGGTGCTGAGTGGCGGCTTGCATGTCTGCAACCCCTACCTCTCCCCTTTTGTGCACATCCAGTGCACTTCGCTCGCTTTTGTTCCCTGTCTGGCTCTTCTAGGCATTTGAGGCATCGACCTTTGCAATTTCAGCATTTCATTCATTTGGGGTATGTGTGGTTCTGAGAGGCCATCTTCATCCGGTGACCTAGTCTTCGTGCTAAGGAAAAAGGATTTCCGTTTGTTGATTTTCTTTTTTCATCTGGAGGGAAAGAAGGAGGGTGTCCTAGCCTGCTTAAGCTGCCATAACAAAACGCCATAGACTGTTGGCATAAACAACAGAAATTTATTTTCTCACAGCTCTGGAGGCTGGAAAATCTACGGTCAAGTTGCTGGCAGGGTTTAGTTTCCGGTAAGGCTCTCTTCCTGGCTTGCAGATGGCTGCCTTCTCATTGTGTCTTCACATGGTGGAGAGAGAAGACTGTCTTTTCTGCTTCTTATAAAGGTAGCAGCTCTGTAGTAAGATTAGAACTTCACAGTTATGACCTCATTTATCCTTTATCACCTCTTCACAGGACCTATCTCCAAATATAGTCACAGTGGAGGTTAGGTCTTCAATGTTTGAATTTTGGGGAGACACAAACATTTACTTCATAACAGACAGATTGCTTTTATTTTTGTTTCCTATGGCAAACCAATATCTAAGTCCCAGGTGATTCCTCCAATTCAGCTAATTCCTTGCTTATAGATTCTGTAGGACACCCTAATCTCCTTCCTTATAATAAACCCCTTTTGTACTTAAGGTAGCATCAGTGGGTTCCTGTTACTTGGTAGGAAGGGTGACAACAGCAACTATGGATAACCAGGTGGGAATGCACAGTGGATGTGAACATGGATCTAGGAGGCAGCTGCCTTCTGCCACTCAGTTGCTTGCTGTCCACAAGTAAGGACTCTGGGATTAAACTCTGGGATTCTCGGTTGTCTCATCTGTAGAGTGGGGATGACATGGTATGTAATAGGCTGGGTGATTGTAAAATTTTAATGACATGATGAATGTAAAGTCTCATCAGAGTGGTTAGTACATAAGAAACACATAATATGTGATTTTTTAAAATAATGATGATGATTATCATTATTATTCAGTGGACCAACTGGGCCAGATACTTTTGATTTCCTCCAGTTCTGACATTCTTATCCCCGGATTTTAACCTAATATCAGAATAAGGTTTTTGGAGTGTCTACCTTGCTCCTGAAATTGTGTTTAACATTTTGCGTAAGAGGCATTTTTTGGAGGGGAGGGTAGAGGAGCCCAGAGCTTTCATCAGATTCCTAAAAGAGTCTGTGACCCTCGTCCCAATCAGTTATGGATCCCTTTTCTATACTATAAGGATTCCACAATATTTCAGGGTGACCCTTAAGAAGTATAAACTGACCCTCCTGAGATTAGGTCAGTACTAAGACAGATTTCAGTTAAAAGCTTTATCGTAACTTCCAGGAAAGCTCCGGGATCTAAGGCCCATAATCAACTTTATCAAAGCAATTTAACAGGAATCTATCTCCCAGCAGCATGTGGCCCCACGGGGAAATAAAATTTGATGGAAGCAGCAAGGACTATTGTGTCCTTGGGAAAAGTCAACTTTATGTGTGAAGGATTGTTGTGATATGAATGAGTAGAGCAACTGGAGAATTCCAGAAAAAGGTAACAGGCTTGACCTCTTGTCAAGGTTCATGTGGGATTGTAGGAACATCTGCTGCAACCCTGACCCTGGAAATTATGGACAAGAGATATCAAGGCTCAGAGTTATCTTTCAATGTACAGTTAATATTAGGCTACATTACCCCCCTCCCCAAATTTCCATGTCTGCCTCTTATTTAAAGCCGTATATTTCAAAGTGGAGCACCTATAGCCCTGAAGATACCTGACAATAAACTGGGAGAGTCAGAAAGCCACAGGTGAAACAGGAAGAACTTCCTGGGACTAATAACTTTAAATATTTTTTAAAGGGCAGAATATTTTAAACATTAAAACTTTTTTTTTTTTTTTTTGGATGGAGTCTTGATCTGTCACCCAGTGTGGAGTGCAGTGGCGCGATCTTGGCTCACTGCCACCTCCACCTCGCAGGTTCAAGCGATTCTCCTGCCTCAGCCTCCCAAGTAGCTGGGACTATAGGTATATGCCACTATGCCCGGATAATTTTTGTATTTTTTAGTAGAGATGAGGTTTCACCATGTTGGCCAGGCTGGTCTCAAACTCCTGACCTTAGATGATCCACCCGCCTCAGCCTCCCAAAGTGTTGGGATTACAGGCATGAGCCACCTTGCCCAGCCTAAAACAAGTAATCAAAGTATGCATGAGTGTATAGAAGCTGAGACAACAAGAGTCGTTGGTGACATTTTGCAATTGAAGTGATGAGTTCAGCACTTCAGAAAGAATAGTTACATAATTTGTCCTCTTCTATTTATAGATACTCTGGTGAAAAAAATAAAAATAAAAATAAATAAAAAAAATTGGACATTCCCTTCCCTCAAATTCAGGGCAAAGCCTTCATACTTCTTAGCATAACATAAAGGCTTCTTTACGCTTTGACCCAAATCTTCTAAAGCAAGATGTCCCCAAGCAGCCATAGCCTAAAGCCTACTAGCTGATCCAGCCAGTGAAAAGGAAAATCTTTTCCCAGTGGTTTGAACAAAAGTTGCACAGTTGATGCCCATGGACATTAATTAGGTCACTGCACATCCCAAAACAAATTATTGTGATTCTGATTGGACAATCTAGGTGGTGAGTCATCAACTCCTTCAGAACCTTAAGGGCTGAAAGTGTGTGGTGTAGTGGGGGATGTCTCTTAAAGAAAACCAGAGGACTTTTATCAGAAGAATGTATGGATTCTGGGCACGTCAAACCACATATGTTCATTTTCTATATAAAGTGTACTCGATTCTAAAGCCCACACTTTCTTTATCTGCAATCTTCTCATCCCTTTTATAGAGCCAGGTGCTGAGATCAGAGAAGGGCAGGGTCATCCTGAAAGTCACACATTACATCGGCGGCAGAGGTGGGTTTGGGACTCAGGTCTCCGAGTTCAGTCAAGGCTGCGCTGTAAGTTGTGCTGGAGACTGAGGAGTGAATTAGCTTGGCAAGCAAGGGAGAATGGTCACGGTGCATGCTGTCATAATTCCATTGATTACTTTGCAGATGTTAAGAATAACAAGAGGATAAACAGCAGTGAAAGCGGATCAGATGGCTAATGCCGGGGAGTAGCCTTAAACCTCAAAACTGGGGCTGCCAATGCATCTTTATGGGTGGGTGTTGGGATGGGATGTCTGCTTGGTGAGTGGGTGAGAGGCTCCTGGAAAACTGGTGAGTTTGGCATGTTATAGCCCCTTCCATGGATATCCTCTTTCCCTGTTGCTGTAATGTGGCTTTCCCTAGAGCCTTCTCTGGTGGTGTTTTTTCTTGCACAGGCCTCATACTCTTGGCCCTGGAAGTGAGTTCAGTGTCCTTCTTGCTCCTGCTAGCCACTTCCCAATCCTTCCTGGCTCCCAGCTCTGAATTTCCTGTTATCCCTTCCTCATCTACTACCCTATCTTGTTGCAGTCACCTCTCCCTCTCACTGTTACTCTCCCTTATTGCCTGATGACTTAACGGCCTACTCACCATCAACACTTAGATGTCTAAAGAGCAAGTCAAACTTAACTGTATCCCAAAGTGAGCTCCTGATGGTTATTGTCCACCCACATCATAGCTACTCCTCATACAACACTACCATCTCAGCTAATGGCAACTCCATCCTTCCAGAGGCTTGAAACAGAGACCCTGATTCCTCCTTTCCTCACACCCAATTAGCAAATCCTGTAGATTCCATCTGGAGACAGTAGAACATGAGACAGCAATAAAAAAGAACAGGCTACAAATACATGCAACAACATAAATGAATCTCAGAGTCATAGTGATGAGTGAAAGAAATCAGATACAAAAGAATTTCTATATCAGCCAGGAGCAGTGGCTCAAGCCTGTAATCCCAGCACTTTGGAAGGCCGAGGTGGGCGGATCACCTGTGGCCAGAAGTTCGAGACCAGCCTGGCCAACATGGTGAGACCCTGTCTCTACTAAAACTGCAAAAATTAGCTGGGTGTGGTGGTGCACACCTGTAATTTCAGCTACTTGTGAGGCTTAGACAGGAGAATCGCTTGAACCTGGGAGGCAGAAGTTGCAGTGAGCTGAGATCACGCCACTGCACTCTAGCCTGGGTGACAGAGCAAGACTCTATCTCAAAAAAAAAAAAAAAAAAATTATGTGAAGTTTAAGAACATCTAACACTTAGAGAAGTCAGAATACTGGTTACCTCTGCATGGGTGGGTGGTTTTGATTTAGAAGGAGTCCAAAGGAATTTTGTAGGCTGCTAAAAATGTTACATAAATGATGCTCTGTATGGTTGTTACATGGGTAAATACAAATGAAAAAAATTTATTGACTAAGAGAAGTTGATTCATGGGTACAAATATGCAGTTTGATAGAAGAAATAAGACCTAGTGTTTGATAGATCAGTAGGGTGACTGTAATTTACAATAATCTGTGGTATATTTCAAAATAGCTAGAAGAGAATAATTCAAATGTTTCTAACATAAAGAAAAGACACATATTTAAGATGATGGATATCTCAATTACACTGATACAATCTTTACAAATTATATGAATGTATTAAATTTTCACATGTACCCCCAAAATATGTACATCTATTTTGTATCGATAAAAATTATTTAAAAAATTCATTGGTCTATACACTGAAGGTTTATGTCTTTTGCTGTCTGTATTCCATGCTTCAATAAGAAATAAAGTATGTATATATCCAGATTCTAGGCCTAGCCCTGAAATCATCCTGTGTGATCCTGTAGGTCTCTTTCCCCTGCTGCAGTCATGGGATAAAGATTCTTCTCCTTCCTTCATCCTCCACATTCAAAATATAAGTAAGTCTTCTCAGCTCCACTGTCAGAAACATCTAGAATTTGCTCCCTATCTCCATCTTCCCTTCTCTACCCTAGGGCAAGTTATTACCATTGGTCACCTGGACACTGAAACAGCCTTATTCTTTTTGATGACTGCATAGTGTTCCATCCCATACAGTGTGTAGTGAGATGAATGGTGGCCCCAAAGATATGTCCATGTTCTAATCCCTGGAACACTGTCTCAGCCTCCTCAGACTGCCATAATAAAATATCACAGATGGGGTGTCTTAAACAACAGGAACTTATTTCTCACGGTTCTAGAGGCTAAGAAATCCAAAATCAAGGTGCTAACAAGGTAAGTTTCATTCTAAGGGATCTTCTCTTGGCTTGGAGGTGGCTACAATCTTGCTATGTGCTCACATGACTTTTGTGTGCATGAGGGGGTGAAAGAGAGAGCAAGCTCTGTGGTGTCTCTTTCTATCAGGACAGTGATCCTGTCACAAGAACCCTACCCTCATGACCTCGTCTAATCCTAATTACCTCCCAAAGGCCTCACCTCTAAATACAATCACACTGGGGGTTAGGGGTTCAACTTAGGAGTTTTGGGGGGACACATTCCGTTCATAACAAACCTGTACAAGTTACTTTAATTTAAAAAAGGATCTTGCCGATGTGATTAAAGATCTTGAGATAAAAAGATCATCCTGGATTACTCCATGGGCCCTAAATGTCATCACATGTATCCTTATGGGAGGGATGCAGAGGGAGATTTTACACACAGACAAAAGCACACATAGGAGAAGGTGGATACGAAGACAAAGCAGAGGGATGTGGCCACAAGCCAGGGATGACAACAGCCACCAGAAACTGGAAGAGGAGAGGAATGGATTCTCTCCTAGAGCCCTTGGAGGCATCACGGCACTGCTGACACATTGATTTCAGACTTCTCCAGAACTGTGAGAGAATTAATATCTGCTGTTTGCAGCCACCCAGTCGGGGTGGTAATTTGTAACAGCAGCTCTAGCAGCTAATACACTATATCATAATTTATGTGGCCATCCCTTATTGGACACTTAGGTTGCTGTCACTTTTTCATTTCAAATCATGTTGCAATGAACATTCTTGCACATTATCTTTTCGGAGCTGCGCAAACTTTTCTGTCGGAGAAGCTCCTAAAAATTAAATTGCTGGATTAGTAGACATGAGCAGTTAAAATTCTGATAAGTACTGGGGACTGGGTTCTTTAAAAACATTGCTCCTATGCTATGCTCTTTACATGGATATGAGTTTGGTATTATTATTGCTAACCTCTTACAAATTGGGAAACTGAGGCTCAGAGGGCTTAAATCACTTGCCCAAAGGTATACATTTGGGAAATGGCTAAGTCAGGATATAAATCTTGCCTCTTTGACATTTTTTGTTTAAGATAATGGATGTAAGCCATTTAGCACTCTATTGGTTGACTAAATATTATTATTACCATACTTTTTGTTTTTTTCCTCAAGCAATATCATGTATGATGAAATTAACATATATTTATTGAGTAATTACTATGTGCCATATACTGGGTTTAATGCTAGGGCTAGAGCCCTGAATATGTCAGATATGACCCCTGTCCTCCAAGAGCTAATATTCCATCAGAGAAGACAGATTTTAGTATAACAATTCCAAATGTGATTAGTACTATGGAGGGAGAAGTGCCAAGATGAGGAGGCATCTAGGGGTTGGGGAACCCTGTGGCTTTTTGAATCTGTGCCTAGTAGGTGAGTCAAGTCTGATTCCTTTCACTGGTTTCTGGCACTCTTTAAACCCCCATGTTAAGTAGAACAGTCCTTGGAAATGGTTATTTGTCAGTACCAGGCCTTAGGGGCCTTTACTGGGGTCTAAATCAAATGCAGAAGCTGAAGAGTCAGCCCTGAGTTTAGTGTGGATTTTACAAGTCAGTGAGGCTGAACAGTGGCTCCCAGGCTGGTGATAAATGTGTTGGAATCTCTCGCTGGATCTTCCAAGGCCACTGTCAACTCAGTGTCTTCATTTCCCTAGACTGTTAAGGAGAGGATGGAAATAGTCATCCAGATTGGAATCCCACCCTCTAGCAGGGGTCTTCAGGAGAACTTTCTTGGGGGGATTAAGCACCTGCACTTGGTCTGTGTCCTGGGTGATCTGGAGCATCCTCCACCCTAGAAGGTGGATAAAGATGGAAGGAGATGAGGGCGAGCTCCTAAAAGCGGGGACCACGTATCACCATCCCCATATCCCTGTGCCAAGAATTGTGCCTGGCACAAATAAAAACTTGTGGAGTGATTGAGTTAGCAAAAGAAAGGCACCTTACATAAGAAGCAGTCAGAATTTATGAATGTATTCCTATCTGCGACATTTTGCCTACTTCTCATTCTCTTGCGATGATTTCTGGCATTGGCCATTTAGCGTCATTTCTATTCTTGCTTACCCCAGGCTCAAATGCAGAAAATGCTAATCAGTGGATGAGGAACCAGGGAAGGGAAGGTGGGATTTTCTTCTGAAACATCATAGACTGGCTTGTCAGGGAGAAAAAGAGAGAGAGAGATTGTGTGAGACACTCATGAGTAGGGGGATTTGGAGGTTTGGAGGGAGAGTTGGGAGTGAGGAATGTGCTGAAGAGGTGTGGGGGGAGTTTGTGAAAGAAAGGGGTCCTTGAAATAAGTGTTTCTGTAGATCATGAATTTGATCCCCTTTTAATGCTGACCAAGCGATGCAAAAGACTGGACTAGCATACTTTTGGCTGCTGGGTTGAGTTTCTTTAAACCCTATTTAATGTTCATGACAATATTTTAAGGTATATATTATTATTATTTCCATTTTACAGAGGAAGAAACTCATGAAAGAGAAGTCAAGCAACTTGCCCAAGGTCGTACAGCTAGCAGTTGGTAGAAGTGGGATGCGCACTCATATTTTTTTAATCATAGAAAAGGTTCAAAAGTATGTCAATGGTGATTATTTCTGGACTTTTTTACTTGCCCATTAAAATTTTTAAAAAATGGGCATTTATTGTCAAGAAGAAAGAATAAGAAATCACTTCTATATTGGCTTGGATTGCTTTTGGCTGCAAATAAGAGAAAATCTAACAGTGACTTAGACAAAAAATGGAAATGGGGGTTGTTTTTATCTCTTAGCAAGATGTCTAGAAGTGCATGGCTGCTGTCATTAGTTCAGTCATCAGGGACCCAGGGACATTTGCCATTCTAGATTCTACATTGATTCTAGAACCTGTGCTCTCAACCTCTTTTCTAAGCAGCTGTCCAGGCTTTCAATTCTCACAGTGCCATGGTAGGTCAGTATTGTGTTGTGAAGTGGGAAAATACGTTGTCCGTCCTTATTACATTTAATTTGAGGAGGTCTCATCTCAATATTTATTAGAACCCCTTTTCTCCCCAGGACACAAATACTCACACACACATAGCCCATCGTTTGGCTTATGTCAAGATCCAGCTGTTGCATCTTACCTAGACCTCCCACTTCCCTCTTCCACGCAGATTCTGTAGTTGGGTCTCCCCAGTGCCCGTCTCCTTTTCATTTTATGATGAAATTTCCCTTAGGACCTGAGCCATCCCTCCATGCAACTGGGTTTCCACTGCCTGCTCCATCTCCTCTTAGAAGATGTTCAAATGTGTATACATCCCAACTGTGGCTAGGATTCAAGGTTTTTCCTCTGTCTTATGTTTCACTGGGATGTACATAAATACTTGGAGGAAGAACCATTACTCATCTCCACAGGTGGAAGTCTGTCAATCCCAGTTCTGACCCTGCTGGTTCCCCATGAGATTTCAAATAGGTGATCTTGTCAGACTGAAAACAGTTTATAAGTGGAGTTATTAATAAGGCCTAACTTGTTGTAGATAATAACTGGAATAAATGGTAGATGCTTGGGATGGAGATTTAGGCTCCATAATTGGAAGCTGTGTGTACCCAGTATCTAAACCCCCTTGTTGCTTGACGGCAGAACCCTGTTTTTGGTTATGGGCAGTGGTTTACCCAATCCTAGGCTATGAGTCCTGACTAGTCAAAGTCAGTGATGACAAACCTGTTCCTCACATTGCCAGCCTCTCTTGCAGCTAGAAATGACCCAAATCAGGTCAATGGGAACTAAATGAAGTCTGCTGTGAGTGCTTCTGAGAAAATGGTGTTTCCCAAGAAAAGGGAAAAGACAGCTGACATTATCTTTCCTCTCTTTTTCTGCTCGAAAAGTGTGTCTGCAGATGAAGTGATCATCTTGAAGCCATGAAGTGACAAGGATGAGGAAGAACATCCATATGCTAAGAATGACAAATGTCCCTGGGTTCCTGATGACTGAACTAATGACCACAGCCACCTACTTCTGGACATCTTTCTAAGAAATATAAACAACCCCCTCAACTTTCCTTTTTTTTTTGTCTAGACCATTGCTAGTTAGGTTTTTCTGTGATTTGCAGCCAAATGCAATCCAAGCTAATATAGAAGTGATTTCTTATTCTTTCTGCTTGAAAATTAATGCTAAATTTAGAAAAAAAGTTAAATTTAAAATTTATGCAAGTAAAAAATCCATAATAACCATTGACATCTTTTTGAAACTTTTCTACAATTAAAAAAATTTAGTTAACATTTATTGAGCATTTAGTGTAACATGAGAAGTCCATGTTAAATATTTTACTTGCTTTATTTCATCTCACCCTTGCAACGACTTAGGAGGTATGTATCACTACAATTTAGAAAAATATGCACTTAATTCCTCTGAATTTCCCTCTTCCTAGTAAAGTTGACCATTGCTATTGATTCATGATTGCAGATTTTTTCCTATGCAATTACATATGCATTTAGAAGGTTTGCATACTAATTAGATCATACTAGGCATGTAGTCCATCAACTTGCTTTTTGCCCTTAAGAATGCATCTTGGAGATTTTTCTGTGTCAGTTCAAATAGATCTATCTCAAAATTCTCAACAGCCATGTAGTAAGGAAGAAAACCCTTTTAAAGAGTCAGGGCAGTTCAAAGATGTCATGGGCTGCTTAAGAGCTAATGTTTTCCTTGTCCCTGGAGGAACCAAGTAGAAGGAAGATAACAATTTGGAGTGGGAGGTTAGCATCAGATGATAGGTTGGACTGTGGTGGCCTTGAAGGACCATATTTACCCTGGGATCCTATCATTATCTGGCTTGACAAGAAGTTATCTACTTTTCTTATCCTTGGAATACGGTTGCTTGAGTACCTGACGGTGGTCGACTAAGTTGTGTTAAACATCATGACTTGGCCAATAATGCCACATGGATGATGAAATATGGAAAATTAGGTCCATGGCTGAGCACGATGGCTCACACCTGTAATCCCAGCACTTTGGGAGGTCAAGGTGGGCGGATCACCTAAGGTCAGGAGTTTGAGACCAGCCTGGCCAACACGGTGAAACCCCGTCTCTACTAAAAATACAAAAATTAGCCGGGCATGGTGGCACATGCCTGTAATCCCAGCTACTCGGGAGGCTGAGGAGGAGAATTGTTTAAACTCAGGAGGTGGAGTTTGTAGTGACCGAAACTGTGCCACTGCACTTCAGCCTGGGTGACAGCCAGACTCCGTTTCAAAAAAAAAAAAAGAGAGCGAGAGGAAGAAAATTAGATCCATGTGATGCCAAACAATTTTGTAAATTGTCACCCTACTTAATGGGCTAATGGGCTGTTCCCTTGAATGCTTACAGTCAAAGCAAGACACATTGCTCCTGTGGACTGGGGTTGCCTGATTCCTCGGCTGTGAGTGAAAGAGCCGTGTGGCAGGCAGAATAATGGCCTCCCAAAGATTTCCACATCCTAATTTCCAGAACCCATGAATGTGTTATTTTACAAGGCAAAGAGGAATTAAGGTAGCAGTTAGAATTACGTTTGCTAATTAGCTGACATTAAGACTGGAATTGCCAGGTGGGCCCAGTATAATCACAGGGTCCTTAAATGTGGAAGAAAGAGGAAGAAGGGCCAGTGTCAGAGTGATGCAGCATGAGAAACACTTGACTCCATTGCTGGCTTTGAAGACAGAGGACGGGGCCATGAGCCAAGGAAAACAGACAGCCTCTGGAAGCAGGAAAAGGCAAGAAAATGGATTCTCCCCTAGAGTCTCCAGAATGGAATGCAGCTCTGCAAGACACCTTGAGTTTAACCCACTGAGACCATTTAGCACAAACGACCTTCACAACGGTAAGATAATAAACGTGTGTTTTTAAGCCACTAAGTTTGTAATTGTTACAGCAGCAACAGAACCTCCATCAGGTAAAGAACTTGGAGGATCTAGCAGCAACCTGCATTTAGTGGAAGAGAAAGCCGTTTTCCAGTTTTCATATCTTAAAATAGTGGTTAAAGGCACAGTTTACTAGATATGTGACCCTCTATTTCTCATAGAGCCATAGAACTGACACTCTATGAGCCTCAGTTACCTCATAAGCAAAATAGGACATTGCTTATACCTGGCTCAGTGGTTTGCAAACTTGGCTGCATATTAGAATCGCTGGGGAGGCTTTTAAATCTGCATCAATGAATAGGCCCCTTCCTACACCAGCTGAAAATAAATCTTTTGGGTAGGGTCTGGGCATCTGTAACCAGAAAAAAAATGCCTCCAGGTGCTTCCAGCACATTGTTGGAGTCGAGAACCATTGACCTGGCCCAGGTAGTTGAAGGTGTAGGGAGAGAGAGGTATTAGGCCAGTGATTAGAATCACCTGGAGGAACTTTTACAACTCCTGGTACTTAGGTCATATCTCAGACCAAGCAAATGAGACTTTCTGGGAGTGAACCCAGGCATCAAGATGGTCTAATCACCCAGGTGATCCTAATGAGTAATCAAGGTTGACAATCTCTGGTGCAGACACAGTAAAAAAAGCACTTGTTATAGAAGAGGTTTGCTCACTATTATTATTGCTTTTTTTTTTTTTTCTCTTGAAGGGCAATATAGCAATTGTGGTTGATCATATGAGTGTTGGGATCAGCCAGACCTGGCCGGGATGACTGAGGTCACTCTGGCACTTTCTGGCTGCAAGACCTGAGCAAGTGCTTCTCTCTGAGCTTCACCTTCATATCTAGGAAGTGGGGAGAAAAATATGTGCCTCAAAACATGGTGATTGTAAATGATTGGACAAGAGAATTTTTGTAATGTACTGTGCATCGGGCCAGGCCAACCATGGGCACTAAAATGTGTTTTGGGGGGCAGTAATTACTGTGATTAATAATAAGACGCTAGAGTTGGTTGACAACCTTGGCTTCACTTGCTAAGCTAAGTGGCTTCACCTTTCCAAGCCTCAGTTTTCCCATCTGTGACACTGACGCTACTTATCTTAAAGCAGGATAAGGGGTATATGCACGTCCTATGAAAGCAGGATAATGGGTATAAACTCCACAATGTACTGTATACACTTAATAAATGGCAACTTGAATGATCACACACACACTAAAGAGAGGTTGCACACCTTCCCTAGTTGCTCTGTCAAACACACCTAGTTTTAGAGCTGACATCACAGTCTGGCTACATCTATCCAAAATATGTAATTATTTGGTCAGAATCATGTTAGATATATTTTGAAACTAGTCTCCATTTCTTTAAAAATCAAAAGCTTTTATATACATATATGGATGCTCGGTTTCTCTTGAAATGTGGAGAGTTTTGGCAGCTGTTCCCAAGTTCACGGGTCATACTTTACTTTTTAGAGCTCAATAGTAGCATTTAGATGACATCAGTCCTTAGTCAGACTCAATGCCTCTTTTTATAATAGAAAAACTTTGCAATACCCTCTTTACTATCCGGAAATGAATTTCACAGATAATATAATCTCTATATACATATAACTTTTAAAAATCAGTATTACGTCCTTTCAGTATTATAACAGAGAATAAAGTGAAAACATTTACAATAAGATAGTACTTATATACAGTATTTCAATATGTCAGTGTTGCATAGGACTCTACCATAAAGCATAATGATAAAGCCAGATAATTGCTTCTATATATAATCACGGAGACAGCGACAACTACAAACACAAACTTGTACAGATGTGTTATGTCACCTACAAAAAAGTACCATGCACAGGACTGCTATCCGTGACCTGATTTTCTGAAGCAGCGTGCAGCTTTTATTAAAGCTCTTAACAAAACAAAGATTAACCCTTGATCAATTGACCTCATAGTTGTATCCTTTTAAAACTCAATGTCTACTTAAACCATGCAGAAATTTTTAAGAGGGTTTATATGTACAAGGGAGTTAGAGTTAGGCTCAGACGATTAGGATGAATTTGTTTTATACAGATGTACATGTTTGGGAGGATAGTTATGTGAATGCATTGCATATCCCCAGACCTGGTGACAAAGGAAACAAGCTCCACAATGTTCCAGATCTCCCCCAGCGGGCAACGCCATTCCCATTGAGAGTTTTTGCTTTAGGACAAGAAACTTGTGGACACTGTTGGGCTCAAGGGCTTTTATGGAACTTGATTGTGGAAACGATTTAGCCACATCTCATATTTCCACTTATCAAGTGCTTGCAGCAGGAGGGTTGTTTTTGTTTTGCTTTCGCTTTTGTTTTTCGTGGTGAAAGGCATTTCTCTGGGTGAGAAGAATCTCTTATTGTCATTATTGAGTCAAGCGAGGAACTACAGATTTATTATCCCAAGCCAGGAAAGCCATAAAAATATGAGATCTGTCAAAAAGAGCAATTATTTCCTCAAAATGTAATAATTATGATAACAGCAATGACTGTCTTTACTGAGCACCTACCAGAAACTATGCTGAGTGCTTTCTAAGGGCATTCTTATTTATAATCAAGACGCACTTTTATTTAGATCAGATACATGTTATCAAGATCAAGATTAGTCTCTCTCTCTCCCTCCTTCCCTCCCTCCCTCCCTCTCTCTCTTTCTGTTTCTCTCTCACGCACAGATGTGGTCCCTGGATATAGCCACACAGGGAGACCCATGTGGAGGACCAAGGGAGAACAATGCAACATTTGTTGAGCACTTACTATGTGCTGGCTCTCAGGTATTTTGTATTTTATCTCCCTTTAAATTGCTCAAGTCAAAAACCTTGGAGCTACCCTTGATGTTTCTCCTTTTTCAGACCTCTGCATCTAATCTGTGGGCAGTTCTGTTGGTGCTACCTGCAGAACATTTCCAGGGCTGGGTCGCATCCTCATACCCCCACTGCCAGCACCTTGGTCCTGCCGCCTGTTACTATGAACCCCGATTATTCCACCCATTTCCTAACTGCTTCTACCCTTCCTTGTCTTCCCTCTCCTCTCATTACAGTTGCCTAGTTCTATGCCAAGCTATATGGAAGCCTGAGGCAAAAGGAAAAATCAGAACACTCATCTTATATGTCATTTTAAAATATTGATATTTTGTTCATGATGGATTTTTTTGCATAAATTTTGAGATTTTAAAAAAGATTGTATTAAAATATTATTTATCTTGACGACTGGGGGGATTTTGAGCTCAAAGCAAGTGTCTCACTTGCCACACCCTAGTTTTTAAAACACAAGCCTGGTAGCATCACACCGTGGCTCAAAAGCAACAGCTGACTCAGGAAAATCCCAGGTCCTTACTGCAGGGCCACACAGCCACGCGTGGTCTGTTGCAGCCTTTCCTCTAATCTGCTTCCCTGCAACTCTCTGGCTTGATCACTTTATTCCAGCCACCCTGGCTTCCTTGCTGTTCCCTGGACACTGCAGATCAACTCCTGCCCAGGGCTTTGCTTCAGTTTTCTAGAATGTTCCTTCCCTACATATCTGCTTGGCACATTCCCTCACCTCCTTCAAGCCTTTGCTCAGAGCTCACCATTGCAAGAATAGACCATCCCAACCACCTTCATCACCCAACCTGCTGTAACCTCAGCCCACACCCCTCCCCCGCTCTGCCCTGGCACCCCTGGCCCTCTAGAACCTGATCTATGTTATTGGTTTTTGATAACATTTATCACTTTGTAAATCCTAGATAGTCTGCTCATTTATTAGAATTGTTATTTGTCTCCTTCCTAGTGTGTAAGCAACTCAGGAGGAGGAATCTTGAACTCTTGCTTGTTGATATATCCCACATGCCTAAAACAGTGCCTAGCACATGGTGGATGCTCCATAAATACTTATTGCATGAATAAATAAATTTCACATAGTTCTGATATTCTTCTCCTGGGACACTATTATTATTCCCATTATACACTTGAGCAAACTGAGGCTTAGACATAAATGGGTTTGCCTGAGTTACACAGTGACTGAGCAGGGTTTCAACCTGGCTTCTTGACTCCCAAGTCCTCTTTGTTTAATTGTGGCAGCATTGGGGGGTGAGGGGTTAAGAGCGTAAACACTCAGGTCAGACCACTAGAGTTCAAAGTCTGGGTCAGACTGGTCCTAGCTGTGTGATAATTTACTCTGCATGACTTACATGAGCTCTCTAGGTATCCTTCCACACTTGTAAAAATAAAGCAAAACAAAAAGACTAATGCAGTAAGGTCATAAATCCAGCAGTCACATGAAATAAATCCTTTCTTTCTCTCAGCTCAACATAAAATACAAGGTCAAGTCTTGATTGTTTTTTCTTCAGAGTATGTCTCTTAAATCTGTCCCCTTCTCTCCATCTTCACTCTACCACCCTAATCCAAACTGTGAGCATTTTTTGCTTGGAGCATTGCAGTAGCCTGCTAGCTGGTCTCCCTGCTTCCTCCCTTGCCTATACATCATCTTTTATATGCCAGCCAGAGTCATCTTTTATATAAATCAGATCATGTTCTCACATGCTTAAAACCCTTCATTACATTCTCATCAACCTTAGAACAAACCTGGCCTCCTTACCTACCCTGTCCAGCGCTGCATGACCTGGCCCCTGCCTCTCTCCTTTGCTATGCACCAGTCCCTCTGGCTTTCTGTCACTGCCTAGGACCCACCAGACTTTCTGCCACAGGAGCTTTAAACTTGCTGCTCCTTCTGCTTGGAAGGCTCTTTCCTTGTCATGCAAAGCTTAGCTCAAATGCAACCTCCTCAGAAGGTTAATGCAGAGCTCGGGGATGGTGATGGTGATGGTGATGGCGATGGTGATGGTGATGGCGATGGTGGTGGTGATGGCGATGGCGGTGGTGGCAGTGATGGTGGCAGCGGTGGCGGTGGCGGCGGTGGTGGTGGCGGTGGTGGTGGTGGCGGTGGTGATGGCGGTGGTGATGGCGGTGGTGGTGGTGATGGCGATGGCGGTGATGGCGATGGCGGTGGTGGTGGTGGTGGCGGTGATGGCGATGGCGGTGGTGGCGGCGATGGTGGCGGCGGTGGCGGCGGCGGTGGTGGTGGCGGTGGTGGTGGCGGTGGTGGTGATGGTGATAGTGGTGGTGGTGGTGGTGGCGGTGGTGATGGCGGTGGTGGTGGTGATGGCGATGGCGGTGATGGTGGTGGCGGTGGTGGCGGCGGTGATGGTGGTGGCGGCGGTGGCGGTGATGGTGGTGGTGGTGGTGGCGGTGGTGGTGGTGGCGGTGGTGGTGGCGGTGGCGATGGCGGTGGTGGTGGTGATGGCGGTGGTGGTGGCGATGGCGATGGCGGTGATGGCGGTGGCGGTGGCGGTGGCGGTGGCGGTGATGGTGATGGTGGTGGCGGTGGCGGTGGTGATGGCGGTGATGGCGGTGGCGGTGGCGGTGGCGGTGGCGGTGGTGGCGGTGGTGGTGGCGGTGGTGGTGGTGATGGCGATGGCGATGGCGGTGATGGCGATGGTGGTGGTGGTGGTGGTGGTGGTGATGGCGGCGATGGCGGTGGCGGTGGTGGTGGTGGTGGCGATGGCGGTGATGGCGATGGCGGTGGTGGTGGTGGTGGTGATGGTGGTGGTGATGGTGGTGGTGGTGGTGGTGGTGATGGTGGTGGTGGTGGTGGTGATGGTGATGGTGGTGGTGGTGATGGCGATGGCGATGGCGGCGGTGATGGTGATGGTGGTGGTGGTGGTGGTGGTGGTACTGGTGATGGTGGTGGTGGTACTGGTGATGGTGATGGTGGTGGTGGTGATGGTGATGGTGATGGTGATGGTGATGGTGGTGGTGATGGTGATGGTGGTGGTGGTGGTGGTGGTGGTGGTGGTGGTGATGGTGGTGGTGATGGTGGTGGTGGTGGTGATGGTGGTGGTGGTGGTGATGGTGATGGTGGTGGTGGTGGTGGTGGTGGTGGTGGTGATGGTGATGGTGATGGTGATGGTGATGGTGATGGTGGTACGCATTGCAGCAGGAGATAGGACTCACCTTCCTTTGCTCCTTTTTTCCTATGTCAGGTTTGTCCTGTTCTCCTCACCATGTGTACAGCCCCATTCATCTGGAGCCCCAACCTTGGGCAGGTGACGGTTTTAGCTCTACATGTGTCTACAGCTGGAACTTCTCCCCTCTTCCCCCAGAGACTTTATCTTGTTTTGCTGATGTTCTGCTATGCAGTTGTCATTTAGTACCTGTTTAAATGGAAGGCAACTGAGCATGGCACTTCCCTTCTCAGTGAGTCCAGTGTAGGGCAGGCAAGAAGAGCTTGGTGCTCCTTATAGTGGGGTCTGGTGCAGATTCAAGGGATGGGGGTCACCTGGAGTAAGGGATCACCAAGGAACTTATGAAGCCCCAATGAACCCCCTGGGACTCTCTGCCGTGGATCACATCTTCTAGACCACAGGAGCCTGCCGTGCTGCTTCATTTCCAGCTGCTCCCCTAGGTGTGTCCTGGGCCTTGGCTGTTTATTGTTCAATGCTGTTTATTTTGCCTAGAGGCTTCTCTTTCACCTGCCCACCTGAAAATTGTCATTGCAGCCTCCAAGACTCAACTTGAAAGTCAATTCCTCCTGGAAGCCTTCCCAGGTCTGCGATCACATTCCTACATGCACTTCTGTAGTTCTTTCCATGTGCCTTGGTAGGATGGCATTTAATCTCATTACATTATAGGTTGTTTCTTGTCAGAGACTCAGTCCATTCTATTTACTCATCAACTTTATACAAAGCTCTTGCATGCTTAGCAGTATTCTAGAACAGTGTTTCTTTTCTTTCTTTCTCTTCTTCTTCTTCTTCTTTTTTTTTTTTTTAATGAGATGGAATCTTACTCTGTCGCCCAGGCTGGAGTGCAGTGGTGCAGTCTCAGCTCACTGCAACCTCCACTTCCTGGGTCAAGTGATTCTCCTGCCTCAGCCTCCCGAGTAGCTGAAATTACAGGTGTGCACCACCATGCCCAGCTAATTTTTGTATTTTTAGTAGAGAAGGGGTTTCACCATGTTGGCCAGGCTGGTCTTGAATTCCTGACCTCAGGTGATCCACCTGACTCGACCTCCTACAGTGCTGGGATTACAGGCATGAGCCACTGCACCCGGCTAAAAACAGTGTTTCTTAAGAGTGTTTTTGGAGACCTTTCTGCTTCAGAATCAACATGAGCCCTTGTTAAAATGCAGTCCCAGGCCCCACACATGCGCTAGCAAGTTAAATTGTCTGAGACTAGGGCCCAGGGATCTGCACAATAAAGATGGAGAAGATCTTGCTATACTTGCCTTTAGGTCAAAAGATCTAAAGGTATACTTGCTCTTATAGAGCGTGCAGAGTTGACAAAGACATGGTCCCTATCACCGTTCTCTTAGTCTGGTGGGCTGTCCGTCTTCCTCACTAGCTGTGAATTACTCAAGGGCAGGGACCATCAGGACCTAGACCAGGGTTTTATATGAAGCAGTGCATGTTTGTGAATGAATAAATAACATGCTCATTCAAAAATGTTTGTAGAGTACCTACCGTGTTCTGTATTCCATTCTAGAGAGGATACAACAATATCTGTTTCTGCTTCCATATTTGATACTGCAAGAGCAGTATCATGTCTAAACCAAATAGACAACATCTCTGCTGTCTTAGTTCATTTATGTGTTGCTACAAAAGAATACCTGAGGCTGAGTAATTTATAAGGAAAAGAGATTTATTTGGCTCACAGTTCTGCAGGCTGTACAAGAAGCATGGTGCCAGCATTTGCTTGTGGTGAGGGCTTCAGGCTGCTTCCATTCATAGCAGAAGGCAAAGTGGAACCAGCACGTGAGAATTTCACATGGCAATAGAGGAGGGAGAGAGAGAGAGAGAGAGAGAGAGAGAGAGAGAGAGAGAGAGAGACAGTGAGCAAGAGAGAGAGAGAGAGCACCAGGCTCTTTTTAACAACCAGCTCTTGGAGAAAACTAACAGAGCAAGAACTCACTAATTACTTCAAGGATAGCACCAAGCCATTAGTGAAGGATCTGCCCCTATAAACCAAACACCTGCCATTAAGCCCCACCTCCAACACTGGGGATCAAACTTCAACATGAGGTTTTGGAGGACAAATATCCAACCTATAGCACCTGCCCTCACGGAACTCACAAAAATGAAGAAGTAAATAAAGGAAATCCTAGTTTTGCTTTGTGACATTGATCTGAGCTTTTTGCTCAAGTCCCAAGTCCCCTATGGTCTGATTCCTGGTGGTGTCTCCAGTTTCACCCCATAACATGCTCCTTTCTCTCTCTGCTGTACCCACTCAAGTCTCCTTTCAATCTCTCCTACTTCCATGCTCCTTCCTGCCACTGGCTTTGCCTATGCAGTTTCTTCTACTTGAAATGGCTTTCTCTCCCTTCTTCATGTGGATAATGACTTTAATCAGTCACACCCTATGTTGGCCATTGTCTTGGCAGAGAAGCCTTCTCCAACCCTCTTCTTGGGTCATTTCCTCCATTGTAGATCCTCTGAGCACCAACACCACTCTTTCTAGGCACAGCCACAATTACATGTTTGCATGATTTTTAGATGATTGTCTGCATCCCCTGCAAAACGGAGCTCCATGAGGTTCAGAGGCCAAATCTGTCTGGCCCATCACTTTGTTCCCCGCATCTATTTTAGTGCATGGCACCATAAATACGTAATGAGTGAAAAAATGCAGGTGGAAACCTTGAATCTTGACTTTTGTGTCAACAGCATGCAGTTATGTGTGCCTGTAACAAAAACAAGTCATTGGAAGAGCAACAGAGGGTATGCAGAGGACAGAAGGCTTGATCTTTTCTCCTTCCCAGGGTGAAGGCACAATGAAGAAGTACCCTATGATAATGGGATACTACAAATGGTAAAGGGCACAGCACTGGGATGTGAACAGCTGAGGTTCCAATCTTGTCTCTGCACTCATTAGCCATGTGGTATTGGGCAACTCACTGCACACATAAGGGCCTCAGTATTCTCATCTGCAAAATGGGTTGATGACCTACTTCACAGGGTCATTGGGAGAATCAACACTTGCTAACATTTATGGAACACTAACCATGTGCTCATCTCATGCTCACAATAACCCAATGGAGGCGGCAGCATTAGTAACATCATCCCATTTTAGAGATGGAAACATAGATGCCCAAGGTCACGTAGTGAGTGGTGGATCCAGGGTTTAAGGCAGTCTGATTCTAGAGCCTGTGTGTCTAATTGCTGTGCTATATTGTCAGATGACCTCCACTGTCTCAACGTGGTTCAGGAGAGCACCTAGCATGGTGCCTGGCACATACAAGCACTCACTAAACATGGTCTGACCTTCTTATTGTCCCCTTGGCTTGAGTTGGGGGTCAGAGAGGACTTCTCTGGCATCTATTTATGGCTTGGCACAGTCAGGGAGAGAAGGAAAAGGACTGAGGAGGGAACCTCACTCTTTGAGATGCTAAACATACTTCTGGAAGTCACTCAGCCCCACATGAAAAGGCTTTTTGACAAACATCTTTATTATCAACATGAAAGAGATCCTTTTGTGCTAGGGGAATGGTGGTGCTCAGACCCTGGCTTTCCAGCTATTTCCAAAGGTGACCTGAAGCAGGGAAATTTAACCCTTTTTCTTTTGGCACTTCTGAAATCCTTTCCATATTGTTCATCATCTCAGCAGATACTTATTCAGCAACTACTGCACACATAGCAAGTGCCAGGCATCATGGAGCATACGAAAGAAATAGGAGATGCAGCCCCTGCCCTCCAGGAGAGTGTAGTCTTACAGGGTAGGCTTGGAATTCAGACAAACTTGATTTGAATCCCAGTTCTACACGCAAAGTGACTTCAGATGAGTGACTTAACTTTGCAAAACCTGTTTCCTCACCTGTAAAATAGAGATGGTAACACCCCTTTCTTCAAAGGTGTGTTATGAGCTAATGAGCATAAAATACTCAATACGAAGACTATTTGAATAGAATTGTTAAGTAGATGTTATCCATTAGGATGGTGATGGTGATGATGGTGGTGGTGATTCTGGTGATGAGTAATGATTATGGGAATAACAGTGATGGAGGTGATGACAATGACACTGAGTTAAGCCCCAGTTTGTGATGGCCAGATTTATGAGATATACTTACATGGATTCAGATGGATCTGGGTTCAGATCTGAGCTCTGCCATATCTTCAGTTGTGTGACCTTGGGCCAGTTCCTCAACCTCTCTGAGTTTTAAGTTCACCGTGTTTAAAATGGTGATGAGTGTCCCAGTCTTGTACAGTTGTCTCACATTCAGGAGTGCACTCACAGGGGAGCTGCTACCCAATAAGGGCCCATTAAGTGGTATTTTTCCTCCCTTTCCTTTCCTCCCTCATAGAATCCCTTATTAAATCCCAAGGAATTGCATATTCTGAAGAAAAGGGCCTGGGCCCTGAAGTCTCTGCTTTGGTCTTAGCACTCTTCTTCAAGTAAGAGGAATATCCTTAGACTAGCTTAAGGAAAAAGTGGGGCTGGTTAAAAGCCCCTGGGTCTGTATCAGGAAGTGTATGGGGAACAGGTGCATCCAGGCCTTCCATGACCCTGGAACTGTGAGCTGGAAAAGGTCTACAACTAGGACAAATACCTAAATTCTTTCTTTCTCTCTCTCTCAGTGACCACAGACTCTTTCTCTTCTTTTATGGTTACATGGTGGGAAATGTCATCCTCCTGAGTCCTGAATTTCCAAGTCTTCAGTTTAAACAGCCAGCAGAGCCTGAATAGCCCCTTTAATTCCATCCCAGGATTCTTGGGAGGGAGAATCTGATTGGTCCAGTTCTAGGGAGGTGTCCTCCACTGTCCAACCACCATTGACTGGGAAGGTGAGATAAGGGGGTGGGGCTCAGAGAGCATAAATATAATTGCCAAGGGTTTTAGTGGAGTGTGGAGTGAGGGATATTCTTAGAGGAGGATGAACACCAAACTGCTTATTGTAGCTTGGCTAAGATTTGCTGCACATTTCCCATGAGCAAGGCACTGTGCTAAGACCTCTGTATGTATTATTATTGAATCCTCCCAATAGCCCTCTGAATGAGGTTCTGCTTTTATCCTCATTTCAAAACTGGGTAAACTGAGGCTCAGAGGAAGATAGCAATGTGCCCAAAGTCACACAGTTGGAAGTGGCAGAGCCTTCACCCAGCCTTCCCTCATGTTGCTGTCTCCTTGGGAAGCTGCTGCCAGATTGATGTGCTCTTGCTCTTTGAATCTTGGAGAACAAGAAGCTCCACGCTTTGGTGAAACTCCAGCTGCCTGATGACAATTGTTATAAAGTTAGAGCACCTCAGGTTTGATCACTTAGCATTAGCTATGCTGGTCATACCCTGTATTCCAGAACTGTGTTGAGAAATGCAATTTGTAGCATCCCAGGTGGAAAATTTCTGATTCTTTCTGACGGAGGATGCCAAGGAGAATTGGTCTCTATCCTGGTGGAAACATAAACATCAATTCTGAGAATGAAGGGAGGAAAATAAGGTCCTGGAAATTGATGGAAAGCTGTCTGTTTGGCATCTTGAAATTAACCAGGACTCCCCCTTTTGCTGCCTTCTTGGGCTCTGTCTATGGATTTCTGAGATACATTTTTAATCCTCCTGTTATTTCCCTTGACCTGGAAAATAATATAGATTGTTAGGTGCTTGGGCCATAGAATTTACACATAGGGAGAATTGACCTGATGGGGGATGATGAGGCTGTTCACTCACAAGCCACACAATTTCATGTGCAGATGATGGACGTGTCTAGGACATTGCCTGGCACACAGCGGGTGCTCAGCACATGTCTCTTTTCTTCCTTTCTGTTCTTTCAGAGCAAATGTCATGCTGAGTTTGGGCGGTTATTTGTTGTTATTGACAAATATCTGTTGGTAGCCAGCAGAGGGCGCTATGAATGCAACTGGTGGAAATTGAAGAGAGGGCATTCTAGGAAGGAGGAAGTAGTACATTACAATGCGATATCACACTGTGTAGCAAGTCTATTGATAGTTAATGCCTCCAGGGACACACTCTTACAGATATTCAGCAACAAGATATGAAACACTCATTATGTGCTTGATCCTGGGTTAATGCTGGTAGGGATGTAATAAACCACATTATTCTCTACCTACATCAGATATAGTAAAGCAGAGCCCTCAATTTACAAGGTTAAGGGGGACAAGGGTAACAAAAGATATAAAGTGATAGCTACCATTTATCAATCACTCACCAAGTGCCAATCGTTGTGCCAAATGCATTTCATATGTTATCTCACTTCAGCTGCCCAATATCCCCTGCAAACAGGTAGACGTTTTACAGAAGAGGAAAGTAGGCTTATGAAAACAGGTTAAGTAAACACAGTTTTGAAGGGTAGAATGGGGATTTAAACACAGGACTGTATGGCTTCAAAGTCCACAGATTTAACTTCAAAGCATAGTGGCTTCGACAAGTAGTTTAGGCAATAGACAACTGTGACTGTGGGGGATGATGAGAGTAACTATTCTTTCATCTTGCCACTTTAGGTATCCCTGGGCATTTGGTATTACAGTTAAACTGTGTGCCTTTTGGCAAGCAAATTTAGGATGCTATATTGTGATCTCATGTCTGTAACAGCATATATGAAGCAGAGAAGCAGGTATGCCCTCCCCCTTCCATACACCTTTCTTAGGGTCTTCAGAGTAAGTGGAAAAAGAATAAATGCTTAAAGTGAGAGAAATATGGTCTTACGCATTCCCCCTCTGAATAAATAAAGTCTGGTGCACCCTCACCCTTAACATTTTCACATGAATTTGATATTAAAGAGCTTGAATAATGTTTCACATTCATTAGGATATTAGTTAGCTGTTTATACCAAGGTTATTTTCCAAAATATTCAAGGTAGCTTACAAGGATGCATGAAAAACAGCAGAATAAAACAAATAAAATTAAGATAAGACAAAGAAGGGAAACTATCTGGAAAAATAAGATGAACTCAGGAAAAGATTAATGCATGAATTACATGGCAAATAGTATGATCCTGGACTGTAAGCATCCTGAACCCAGTGCAGAGATGGAAACATGTCAGTCAAAGAATGCGTAGAGCTCATAAGGCAAAAAGTCTGGTGGCTCAGGAGAGACACATCTATTCCTGATTCTAAGACCAGAAAGGCATTGATATTTTCTCCTGCAGCCTAATAGAGAAGACACTATGTAAAGTAATGAGCAGTGTCCTCAGTGATGCCCTCATGGAAAACATGGGTTTCATTTGACTATCTTGTAATATATCCCACCAAAGTGCAATTTAGAAAAGTAAAAGAGTTCTCATGAAAGGAAGCAATATCAAGCAGTCTGCTCCACGATGACACAGGATGCTATTAAGATCACATTGTTAGAGACATAAAGAGAAATTAGCTAAGGAGATTGTTAGAATCATGAAGATTACACAGGTAGTGTGAACATCTAGGTCAAGTTTGGAAAGTGAGTTTAATATCGCATAGCATCCCCAATAAATTACAATGGAGAAGCATTTGAGGCTGTGTCTGTGGTGAAAGTGTGCTGCAATTGATTAGTGATGTCTGCCATAGGTGAGTGGTATCATTTATGGTTAAGAATTTGCCATCTCAGGTTTGGACTGCTGTTGATGCTTGTTAAGGACCCTAGCTCTGAATGAGGTCATGGGTCACCTCAGTCACTCTAGCCCTTTGCTTCATGACAGTTTTGTTCCTAATCAATCTCATGTCAATGGGTATCTCTTATTATGATATGCTCCCTAAATTAGCCAAATGTAATGTTTCACGAAGCACTAAAGGAGGGTCAATAAATCATCTTTGTGTCTACATCCCACTTTGCCTCCAACTGTCTGCGGCCACCGGAGGAATCCCAGGTCACTGTACTTCATCCTCTCATAACGCACAGTTGGAAGATGGGTGGCCAGTAGAGTGCTTTGGGCAAGGGAAGTGGCTTGAGGAGAGCTGGTTTTCTTGTGTGTTTCTGGAGGTCAAATGTTTCCCAACCAGGAGGAGCTCTTCATTCTCCAGGGTGCTCATCCCATCCACAGCAGCTTCCTGTTGTAGAAACTGCCTCTGGAGTTCTTCACCATCCCAGATAATCAGAATTGTGTAGTGAGTATGACTGATAGGAAGGACCCTTGGTTTTCTCAAGTCATTTTCCACAGCAACAGCCAGGAGGGAAACCAGGGTAGCCACCAAAAGCTGGCAGAGTGGAATGCAGAATCTTGATTATACACTCATTCATTCATTTACTCATTCAACAAACACTTCCTGAGCATTTCCCATGTGCCAGGATATTTACGTTTGTTGAAGATAAGAACATAATTTTTTTTTTCTATCCCCAGTCACTTAGAGCCCATCTGAATAGACAGTCATGTATATGATTGCAATGCAGAATGACAGGACATATATAGTAAGAATATGTTCAGAGTACAAATTTGGAGGAATAGTGAAAAAGAATAATGGCAGCCATTTACTGAAAGCCACTTGGTATGTGTCAGGCACTGTGTGGAGTGCTTATATACATTATTTCACTGAGTGCTCACAACAATCTATTCAATAGAAAGCCACTATTATTGTCCCCATTTCACAAAGAAATTGAGGCTTATGGTAAGAGGTACCCAAGGTACCAAGTAGCAGAGCCAAGATTTGAAGACAAACTGTCTTTAGATACGGTGAGGGGACAGGCATAGGATACCTGCTATAGACATTCCTATTCACAAAGGGGAAATTGTGAGGTGTACAGAAATCACTGGTCCATAGCAATCCTAAACTCTAGCTGGGCTCAGATTTGCAGTTTTTTGGTTCAGGATCAAGGCCTAGAAATAATTCTCCATGGCATTGGCTCCACTTTCTGGGCTCTTGGTTCCACCATTTAAGTTATCTTTTTTTTTTTTTTTTTTGAACAGGAGTCTCGCTCTGTCACCCAGGCTAGAGTGCAGAGGCATGATTTCAGCTCACTGCAACCTCTGTTTCCTGGGTTCAAGTGATTCTCCTATGTCAGCCTCCTGAGTAGCTGGGATTACAGGCATATGCCACCACACCAAGCTAATTTTTTGTGTTTTTAGTGAGACGGGGTTTCACCATGTCGGCCAGGCTGGTCTTGAACTAAGTTATCCTTCCTTTAAAAAAAAAAAAGTTGTGTGTGTCATCGCTGAGTAATTTTTGCAGCCTGCCTCCCACTTATAGAAATTTTATGGTCTGAAGGTCTCTTTTAGTTTTGTCCTCTCTGTCCCTATCAGTTTAAGATCGTAGTTTTTTTCCAAATATAATTCTCTTAAAAACATTGTGTGTTCCCAGTGAATAGTGTCTAATTTCCTAGTCCATGTGCATAAACCACTATTCTATACACTGCAAAGTGAGCAACTTTGGAAGGGTGAAAGTGTCAGAGAAGAAGTCACAGAAAACGATGAGACCGTTATGCTCTCCTTCTGTGATGTCTGGAGCAGCTGCAGTCATATTACATCCATGAAGGGAGGGACAAAATAATTGCAGAGAAGCTGATACAGGACTCTTCTGTAGCTGAGCCACTGAAACAGCTCTAGAGCCATCTACCCCTAAAGTTTTTTTTTAATGAGAAAAAAAATAGGTTTTTTAAAAGCCCAAACAATGTGCAGCTGAAAGCATCCTGACTACCTACATTCTCCTTTTATTTTGGCTTGGCATGCCTTGCCTACCCGACCTTTTTTTGTCTAGCTAATTTGTATCTGCCCTATAAGACTCAGATCCATTCCTTTCCTGACACCTCCTCCCCTTTCTCACCCCAGGCTAGGGGCCCTTTCTCTGGGCTCCAGCAATTCCTGTGCTTACCTTTCTTATAATACCTATCACAATACATTAGTACCTCAGATTCTTTCTGTAGAAAGCCAGTGTTGAAATGAATAGTAGTCACTGCATGGTATTACAATTGAGAGATTACTTGTCTGTATAAGTTAATCTGACCCACAGACTAAGTGGTGTCTTTTTCTTCTTTATCCCAAAGCCCATCGTTTGGTATATGAGAGACATTTGGTACATGCCTTTCAAATGAAAGTGTGAATGAAAAAGTGCTCATACCAACTTCTCTCAGAACTGAGGCATGCATGTCCTCCATTCAGGACACCTAAAAAGAAAGAAAAGACCTGGGTCCATGGTAGCTGAACTAGTATCCCTAACCTCTGGACTTCTTGTAACAAACACTCATTTGTCGGCTGTTACTTGCAGCCAGATGCATCCTGAGCTGAAACAGGACTGTCTTCAGGAATGCAAAAGAGTACCTAGACTAAAACTGATTTCAGTCAAGACCTGCCCTCATTAAGACTGGCCTCCCAGCCAGAACTTATGGCAAAACAAAGGCCTCTGGACCCAGGCTTAGAGGTCAAGTGAGGTGGCTAAAAAGGAGGACCCTGGAGTCAGACTGAAGCTGTTCAAGTCTTGACTCTACACACATATTTGGGCAAATGGCTTAACCTCTGTAAGCTTGCATTTTCTCCCCTAAAATGGGGATCCCAATAGTGCTTACCTTATAGGGTTGAGTGGAATAATTAAATAAGATGATGCATGTAACTCATTGGCCGATAGTAAGGGTGCAATAAATATTTACTCTGTTGTATGTCTATGAATGAGATCCATACTGTAGGTCAGTGCCCAAATGAAAGCTTTCTATTTGGAGATGCTGCACACCACAGCTCTCCCTCTCGTGGAGATTCACAAAATCATGAAATGGTCTGAGAAGTCCTGGAGTAAACTTGTTTCTCTACCTTTTAAAAATATGTAGCACATTAAAAGCTTGAGAGAAAACATTGTTTTATAGAATGCCCTAGATTCTTGCTGCTCAAAGTAGCATCAAAATCACCTGGAAGCTTGTTAAAAATACAGAATCTCAGGCTCTCCCCAATACATACAGAATCAGAATCTGTACATTCTAACAAGAATCTCCAGTGGAATCATGTGCACATTATGGTGTGAGAAGTGCTGAACTAGAAAAGATTGCTAAGGGGGATATTGAGGCATGTGAGTCAGTCTCAGTGTTCAAGGGGGCTCCAAGATATCACATACCTGAAACCAGTAAAGCATAATGTAAAAAAATAAAAGTGGTAGGGGAGGAATTAAAATGTTTGATGCAGACTGTGCCACAGGGATAAAGAGATGGGAAACAGAGTATGTAGCTTGCAAAAGCCTAGGAAGGCTGCCTGGATGAGGTGAGCCTAAAACTGAGACTCAGGAGACAGGGATGTGGGAAGGGATGGGGAGTTTGAAAGCTGTGAGTTTGAAGAGGAAGACATGAATAGGCTCTTCTGGGCCAGTTAGACTCACAGGCTTTGAGATGTTCACCCTGATGTGAGCTCCCTGCTCCAGTTTCTCAGCCAGTCGGCTATCTTAGGACTATCTTAAGTCAGCCCTTTTAGTCTTAGAAGACCTTAAAAGCAAAACTGGAGCTGTGAAACTCATAGCTTCAAAGTCTCCACTTTAGTTGTGTGCAGAAAGTCTGTTGGTGCCAACATACCAAAGTCCTGGGTTGAGAAGCCTTTCTCTCCAGGCCCCTGCCTGTTCTAGGTACTAATGTGTGATTTGCATCATAACAATATTTACCACTTAGTGAGCACCTACTGTTTACTGGCTGATATGGTTTGGATCTGCATCTCTACCTAAATCTCATGCTGAAATGTAATCCCCAGTGTTGGAGGCGGGGCCTGGTGAGAGGCGATTGGATCATGAGGGTGGATTTCTCATGAATGGTTTAGCACCATCCCTCTTGCTATATGTCCTCCCGATAGTGAGTTCCCATGAGATCTGGTTGTTTAAAAGTGTGTAGCATTGCTCCTCCCTCTTGCTCCTACTTTTACTATGTGACATGCCTGCTCCAGCTGTGCCTTCTGCCATGATTGTAAGTTTCCTGAGGCCTCCCCAGAAGCTGAGCAGATGCCAACATTGTGCTTCCTGTTCAACCTGAAGAACAGGAGCCGATTAAACCTCTTTTCTTTATAAATTACCTGGTCTCAGGTATTTCATTATAGCAATGCAAAAAACAGATCAATACACTGGCTCTTGTCACGTGTTATCTCTGATCTTTACAAGACCCTGCAGGTGTTATTTATTCACAAGTATAGCTCATCCTAGGTTCATACTTTAAGTATCCCAGACTCTCTGACCAATGCTTAAGAAGATAATACAAAGCCTGCCTTTCTCTCTTTCTCTTTCTCTTTCTTTCTTTCTTTCTCTTTCTTTCTTTCTTTTTTTTTCTTTCTTTCTTTCTTTCTCTTTCTTTCTTTCTTTCTTTCTCTTTCTTTCTTTCTCTTTCTTTCTTTCTTTCTTTCTCTTTCTTTCTTTCTTTCTTTCTTTCTTTCTTTCTTTCTTTCTTTCTTTCTTTCTTTCTTTCTCTCCTTTCCTTCCTTCCTCTTCCTTCCTTCCCCTTCCTTCCTTCTTTCTTTCTTTCTTTTCCTTTCTTTCTTTCTTTCTTTCTTTCTTTCTTTCTTTCTTTCTTTCTTTCTTTCTTTCTTTCTTTCTTTCTTTCTTTCTTTCTTTCTTTCTTTTTTCTTTCTTTCTTTCTTTCTTTCTTTTTCCCTTCCCTTCCCTTCCCTTCCCTTCCTTTCCTTTCCCTTCCCTTTTTGACAGGGTCTCTGTTGCTCAGGCTGGAGTGTAGTGGCACCATCTTGGCTCACTGCAGCCTCCGCCTCCCAGGCTCAAACAATCCTCTCAACTCAGCCTCTGCAGTAGCTAGGATAACAGATGCACACCACCACACCTGCCTAATTTTTTGTAGAGGTAAGGTTTTGCCATATTGCCCAGGTTGGTCTTGAACTCCTGGACTCAAGTGATCCTCCTGCCTGTGCCTCCCAAAGTGCTGGAATTACAGGCATAAGCCACCACGTCTGGCCAATAAAGTCCTTTCATTTGGGGCTTCCCTATCTATCTCTCTTGGCAATGCTGGTATCTTTGTTCTTCAAAGCTCTCCAGGGCACTGTTGCCTTCTAACACTGTGTCAAACTTAGCAGTGATGAAACTTGACTTTCCTGGAGGGGCCGATTTGTCTTGGTGCTTCCAATAGTCCGTGGCCTCATCCCTACCCCATTCTGGGTAAAAATATTGGGAGGCCAGGGATATTGTGATGTTTAGAAGCCTCCAAAATGTTGTTAATTTGTATCAGTTTATTAGGAGCTGGGAACTTAGAATCTCTTTAAAGGATTATTTGCAAGAGCTGTTTTTATTAGCATGCTGGGTTTAGGTTTCTGTTTAATAATGCCCTGGTGGGTGAGTTGGAGGGAGAGTTGATTGCATATGGGAAAATGCATTAATCAAGAGTACTGATGCAGACAGAGTTGGATTAAGAAGCAGATAATCAGGCAGTGGTCCCATTTCAAGAGGAGCTAAAACATTACTGGAAATAAAATCAGACAGAAAAAAAGGTATGTTGTCCAGAGTGTCTCTCAGGAAGATTCCAGGATAGGATAACTTGTGTAAGATGCTTTGATGGGGATAGGGGGACATGCTGTCACAATAACTGAAGCTCAATCAATTTCCTTCTAGGTAAGTGGGGTCCTCTTACTGTGGGGGGCTTTGCTCAGTGGGCTCTGCAGGCTTGGGGCTGGAGCTGAGTTCCCTGGGCAATGGAGGAGAAGCTCTGGTGATTTAGACAGGGCTTTCCATAAACTCATTAAGTTTGTTCATTCACTAACTTATTCACTATATCAATCAATCATTCAATCATGTGTCTAGTAACTATTTATCTGGCTTCTACCTGGAGCCATGACTATTCTAGATGCTGGGGATATGGCAGTGACCATGACAGACAGGGTTTATGTCCTTCAGGAACATTCTAGTAGGGATGGTGGCAGACAATAAACAGATACATGAACAGGATAGTTTCAGGTTGCACTAAGCTGTGGGCTGGCCAATGGTGTATGAGTTGACTTTTCATGGAAACTGCTCAAACAGGGATGAAGGTGAATCCCTGCACCAACTGGATCCTCTCCTTTGGGAATTTGAACTAGAGAAATGGCAAAGTTGGTCAGTTAATAGCTGTAGGAGAAAAAAAAATCCATCTCATTCCTACCTGATCTATCATGGTTCATTAAAATATCTACTTTGTTTTATTTTATTTTATTTTATTTATGTTCTGGGGCACATGTGCAGGTTTGTTGCATAGGTAAACGTGTGTCATGGTGGTTTGCTGCACCTAAAATACCTACTTCTGCTCTCTTGGAAATACTGGGGAAGCATCAGTCTATCCTTCCTCCTTTCTTCCTCATTCTACCCAATGGGAGTAAATAGATGATCTGTTGGTGACGCCGGGAACAACACCTGAGCATGACCAGCTCCATCTTTTCTTCAAGCTCCAGTTTCAGAGTTGCCAGGCTATAAGGAATGTCCATGCCTGGCTCTTGCTTCTGTGTCACAGGATGAGATGCTCTCCATACACCCTCAGGTCTCTTCTGGCTCAGCAGGTGTAGAGCAGACTGTGCTGGGAGCCTCTACTCTTGGCTCGGATCTCTGCTCCAAGTTCTAGTCTTGAAGAGAAAGAGTAGAGTTCTTGCCACTGGTCATAGGTCTACATTGCGTTTGTAGCCCAACTTTACCTCCTCTGAAACTGATATCTTTATTTTTATTTGACTCCTATGACTATTTCTCGGTTGGGTCAGAACCCACAAGGGGAAAAGATGTAATTGGAAACTCAGAGAACTCAATGGAACTAGAGGCTTGTACAAAGAGAGGCAAGACAGAACTAGTGAATTGTGTCAGCAATAGATCTCTAGAAGGAAAAACGTTCTGCAGCTCAGGGGGTGACAAGATAACCCAACCACTAGAGCTGTTCTTAGATTTTGAGTCTTCATATTTCCCAATTATGCTTCTGCCCTGGTATGGTCTGTGGTCTGACTGGCTGATTGTTCTACAGTTCCCTAGAGATGCCTGTCTCTATTCTTATAGTCATAGCTTCCTTGCTTGTTGTGTTAGCTTGAGTGAATTCTTGGCAACCAGAAGAACCAACCTAACATGTAATGAAAAGGCTTAATAGAAAGCTTTTCTCCATCCCCAGAGATTCAATATGATTTAATCGGCAAACTTTTTTTGAAGTTGCAGCATATGTTCATTTCTAGACCCTGAGAATAATAATGGCTACTATTTAGAATGTTTCCTATAAATCAGGCACTTTCCAATCTCACATTAGTTCATCTCATCCTCATAACACAATTCTGTAGGTAAAACTATTTCCACTTACAGATGAGAAAACTGAGACATGGAGCATTTGAGTAAAGCACTCAAGATTTCATACCTGGTAGGAGTTATGGTCATAGCTAGTGGTGTGGTCAAGTTTGGTTTCCTCTAGAAGTAGCTACTGATTCAAGGATTTGAGAGCAAGTGGGGAGTGAAGGGGAGGGAGGGAGGGAGACAAGAAAAGGAAGAGAGATACTCAAGGGAGAATTTTCCAGCTAGCTACCACTGGGCATCTGGAACTTAATTCTGCTGGAGAAATACTGGGAGCCAGGTAGACAATGTGCCTTAGATATATCCCACCTGAGGGATGAGGGAACTGTGGATCTGTACAGTTGAACTTTGAACAACACAGGCTTGAACTTTGCAAGTCTACTTATACGCAGATTTTCTTCCACCTCTCTCACCTCTGAGACAACAAGATGAACCCCTCCTCTTCCTCATCCTCCTCAGCCCACTCAACATGACGACAAGGATCAAGACCATTACAATGATCCACTTCCACTTAATGAGTAGTAAATATGTTTTATATTTGTTTTTTATTATTGTACTTTAAGTTCTGGGGTACAATTCTTTGTTATTTTCTTAATAACATGTTCTTTTCTCTAGCTTACTTTATTGTAAGAATGCATATAAATGTATACACATTAATGTATATAATGCATATAAACATATGAGTTAATAGACTATATTATTGGTAAGGCTTCCAGTCAACACTAGACTATAAGTAATTAAGTTTGGGGGAAGTAAAAAATTATATGCAGATTTTCAATTGTGTGAGGATAGGTGCCCCTAACTTCCTCATTGTTGGAGGGTCAGCTGTATGCAGTACTCTCTTCTATCAGGCATTGGCTGCGCACTGCTCCTGGATTGGAGGGCAGGTATTAATTCTCTGGCCATACAGGCAGCAAAGTGGACTCCATCATCAGGCAAAGGCCTTCAGGTAAAGAAATGCAGTTGCTGGCTGTTGAAAGAACATGAGCTCAAAAGTCAGACTGCCTGGGTTCAAATTGTGGCACTGCCACTTGTAGCTATGTGACCTCAGAAAATCACTCAGTCTCCTACTGAGCCTCACCTTCCTCATCTGCAAAGTGGGAATTAAAGGATGACTGGCAGCTGGGGATTGCTGAAAGCAGTAAATGAGATTACATATTGGAAATCCTAGCACGGAATAAGTCATCAGTCAAAATACCCAGTACTGCTGCCGCTGTCGATGTTGCTCTGGTGCTAACCTGTAATTAACATCGCTTCTCTGTTCTTCCCAAGTTCAGCCGTACGCGGCTCCTCAGATATCCCCATGCTCCTTCATAGGTCTCTGCTGTGGCTGGGATATTTTTCCCTACATCTCACCCTCTTCCCAGCCTGTCCTGTTCGTTCTGCTAGGCCCAGCCCCATAGTCACCTCCTTAGAGGAGCCGCTTAGAGCTCCTACCCCAGTCCCGCAGAATCGAGGGGTGGGGGTTGAGGCACGGGAAGGATGGCAGCTGCTTACAGGTGGATCTGGAATTGGAACCCAGGTGGCCAGGCACCAGATCCGCATCCTCGGTCACGTTGGTGTATGAATAAGGCCCTGCACTTCCCTTGAGGAGTTCACCATCGGGAACTCAGGTAGGGACCTCGCTTCTTTCTTACGAGACAGCATGCCAGATTTTGACAGAGTGAGAGTGAGCACTGGGCGGACAGCGCTGGATTCTGCTGGGTTGGGGGGTAGGGGCTTTGGGCGGCTTCTCTAAGGAGGTGACTATGGAGCTGGGCCTAGCAGAATGAACAGGACAAGCTGGGAAGTGGGTGAGGTGTACACAAAAATATCCCAGCCATAGCAGAGACATATGGAGAAGCATGGGGGTGTCTGGTGAGCTGAGTGGGGCTGGAATCAGGAAGAACAGAGAAGTGAGGTTAATTACAGGTTAACATCAGAGTAACATCAACAGCAGCAGCAGTATTGGGTACTTTGAATGATGACTTATGCTGTGTTAGGATTTCCAACATATAGTCTCATTTACTGCTTTTGGCAATCCCCAGCTTCTGGTCATATTTTAATTCCCACTTTGCAGATGAGAAAGGTGAGGCTCAGTAGGAGATTGAGTGATTTTCTGAGGTCCTGTAGCTAGCGAGTGGCAGTGTCACAATTTGAACCCAGGCAGTCTGACTTGCGCTCATGTTCTGACACTTAACCATAATGATCTCTCAAAAGGCCTTGTAGTTCATGAGAGAGATCTGAACTTGACTTTTTAGAGCAGGAGACTGATTTAAGAGACTTTCTAGAGATTGAGTCAACAGGAGATGGTGACCAAGTGAATATGGCCTGAGGATGGTTGACCCCCAGGACTGTAGACATTTGCAGCACAGAGGAAGAAAAAGGGGATGTAGGATTTGGAATTAGACCTGCCTGTAACATATATTTTAAAATGCTGTCTTGTCTGGGCATGGTGTCTCATGCCTGTAATCCCAGCACTTTGGGAGGCCAAAGCAGGTGGATCACTTGAGGTCAGGAGTTAGAGACCAGCCTGGCCAACATGGTGAAACCCCATCTCTACTAAAAATACAAAAATTAGCTGGGCATGCTGATGGGCTCCTGTAACCCCAGCTACTTGAGAGGCTGAGGCACGAGAATCACTTGGATCTGGGAGGCAGAGGCTGCAGTGAGCCAAGATTGCACTACTGCACTCCAGCCTGGGCAACAGAGCGAGACTCCATCTTTAAAAAAAAAAAATGCTGTCTTAACCCCATTTTGAGCCCCTGGCTAGTGGTCAGTCAGCTACTCTTCGTGAACACCTGATTAAGTTGCACTCCAAGCAATTCCCCCTTCTGGGCTCTCATACTTGGGGCCACTCTGTACCACCCAAATTGCCCCAGTGCCAGGTACCAGACAACTAGGGTTAGCCCCTTGTGCTGGAACCCACACAATTATTCAATTTAGCAAATCCACAAGAATTCAGTGAAACCTAACTAATTCCACCCTGCTTGTCATATATAAGCTGTCCCTTATGGTCTTAGCTTGCTGCCACCCTGTCCCCAGGTACAGTCCCTTGTATGGCCCTGCATGGCAATCTTCTCTGTTTCAGAGCTGGAAGTAACAACGTGTTCTGCCTTCCATCTATCTAAGTGTCACTGGATTGTATCCCACCATCCAAAGAATCCTTGAATCTCACACACCACCACCTGGGCTTGAGTTCCTGGCTCCGCCACTTAGTCACCGAGTGATCCTGGGAAACTCATTCATGTCTCTGAGTCTAAGGTTTTTTTTTTTTTTTTTTTTTTTGAGCATTTTTGAGACAGAGCATTTTTTTGAGACAGAGTCTCACTGTCACCCAGGCTGGAGTGCAATGGTGCTATCTTGGCTCACTGCAACCTCCGCCTCCTGGGTTCAAGTGATTCTCATGCCTCAGCCTCCCGAGTAGCTGGGATGACAGGCATGCACCACCACACCTGGCTAATTTTTGAATTTTTAGTAGAGACGGGGTTTTACCATGTGGGCCAGGCTGGTCTCAAACTCCTGACCTCAGGTGATCTGCCCACCTCGACCTCCCAACATGCTGGGACTACAGGCATGAGACACTGCGCCCAGCCTTGAGTCTCAGTTTTTTCATCCATAAAGCAGAGTCAATAATCAATGCCTTGAATGGACCAAGGAGAGGAGACAATTAAATAATGGAGATGGAGTCTCTGGCACAACACCCCCTCTTCCTCTCATTTTCACAAAGAGCCAGTTTGAGCATTAGAGAGCGGGGTTGAGGCTTTCCAATGGTACCTGGAAATCCCAGAATAAAAGTATCATCTGTTTAGTCTGCTAGGAAGACCCTGGTCAAGTCCTGCCTTGTAAACATTGGCAAGAGATATTTGAGGGGCAGTATTGAGAGGCTCAGGGGAAACCCTTAGATGAACAAATAAGCTATTTGTGCTGTGTGTGTACCTTGCTTTCTTGGCACCTGTACACCTATTTCCTCTTGGCCTACAAATGCCAGAACACCACTGAGCGTGCCTGTTCAACTTCGGAGATGTTTATGCTACAGGGCAGGAAACACAATTCCTCCAAAGAACTGAGGAGCGGGAGGAAGGTCTGCAAATCACAGCACGGAGCGCCCCCCACCCCAGCTTCCATCACAGTGTTTCTTCCTACCACGCATGCAGTAGAGGGAGAGCCCCCTGAGACCACGAAAATGAAAAACAGCAGCCTGTTTTCCACGCATGGGGGAATGTCGATGCATCCAGAATCAGCTTTTTCACAACCTGTTTGTCCGGAATCTTATATCTAAATTATGTTCCTAGAAATTTAATAAATGAGGTTTAATCGAATGCACTTGAGCGGCACTGATGAAATCTGTCGTGGAAAATATTACGATTTCATTGTTTTTCTATAACCTCCTTGGGACCTGCTTCTTCTCATTTCCACACCTCCTCCTTTCCCTCCCATTTTCAGGTTTTTAAGTTTTTAGCTTAGCTTTGGAGTCTGGCGAGGCCGCTGGAGAGTGATTCGCGCTCTCTCTCTCCTCCATTACCCACAGCAGGGAGGGGCTGGATGCCTTGGTCTCACCCTTGCTGGGAGTAAACAAAGTTATAAACAGTTGTTTTAAAAAATAGTTGGTTTCAGATGAAAAATTTCTGTATTCAATTTGTCTTATGTACCTAGAATGCCACAGTAGCACTTCTCCCCCAGGGAAATATGTTGGACATTTTAGCTTTGGTGTACTGCCTGTCACTAATGCCATGGAAACCCAGAGCTGCACGGAACAGATAAGATCATCGCAGCCGCAGAGAACTGCCTGGTCCATGCTGGGCACCGCACTTAATAGCTTTACATGATGTTTAATCCCTAGGACAACGCTATGAAGTAGGTGGTTTATCATCACCAGTTATTACAAAGGAAATTGGGACTCAGAAATGTTTAATAACTTGCTCAAGTCACGCAGCACCAAGTGGTGAAAGCAGAATTTGAACTGAAGTCCATCCGGATTGAAGGCTCATAGCTTCAGCTTCTTTACAACACTGCTTTCTGCTGTCTCACTTTGCAGATAGGAAAACTGAGGCATAGGGATGTGAAGAATGAGTCGTGGTTAAGAGACTGGGTTCTAGAGGACAAATTCTTTTTGACGGGGTCTCGCTGTGTCACCCAGGCTGGAGTGCAGCGGTGCAATCTCGGCTCAGTGCAACCTCCACCTCCCAGTCTCAAGTGAACCTCCCACCTCAGCCTCCTGAGTAGCTGGGACCACAACTCTACACCTTCACACCTAGCTTTTTTTTTTGTATTTTTTTGTAGAGACAGGGTTTGGCAGTCTTTACAGCCTGTTGCTCAGGCTGGTCTCAAACTCCTGAGCTCAAACAACCCACTTGCTTTGGCCTCTCAAGGTGCTGGGATTACAGGTGTGAGCCACCATGCCCAGCCGCTAGACATCAAATTCATTTGTGGTATCACGTTGGGCAAATTGCTTACCCTCTCTGAGCTTTGGTTTGTACATTTGTAAAATGGATTAGTGTGAGGATTAGGAGAGAATAGATGTGATGTGCTTAGCACATGCTTGTCATGGAGTAAATGCTCAATGAATTTTAATTGAAAAAGAAAAGACTGCTTCAAGGTTAGTTAGAATTGTGTGAGGCTGTGAGTAACTGAAGACGTGGCAAACTTGTCAGGAATTGTATTTGGTTCACAAAACAAGAGGCTTGCGATCAGATGCTCAGGATTACATCTGCAAGAACATCCTCAGGGACCCAGGCCCCTTCTATTTGCCTGCTGTACCATTCTCCATTCTCATAGTGTGACTCTCTTCCTCATGGTGTCAGAATGGCTGCTGTTGCACCTTCAAGCATTCTGTCCATGATCCAGGCAATAGAAAGTGGGTGTGGCAAATCCCATTTTCCGCAGAAGCTTTGTCTTTCTGTCCTGGAAGATACTCTCCCTAGGTTTGTGTCTCCTCATTGGTCATAACCACCCCCAGCTGCAAAAGCCTCTGGGAAAGTGAAGGTGTTGGCCACATGGGCTGGGTGTGTCTGAGTTGATATTTGAACTTGGATCTTATTAAGGCCAAAGCCTCAGGCCTTACTACAGTGTAACCTTTCCCCTTATTGTCTCTGGTGTGGCCCAGTTGTACACGGGAAAACCGAGGCCCCAAGAGGAGAGATGAGTGACCATTGCCACCAGAACACAAGTTAGAGCGGGAGCCGGTTTCCTGATTTCCAGTCCAGCCTTTCCACGGTGCCAAGCAATCTTAGCAATGACAGTTTTATGTTTACATAAATAGAAGGCCTCTGGTTTTAAACCCTAGACCTTATCTTCAAAGAAATAGGCCAGAGGATGTGACAGGGGCTGGAGGACAAAGTCAGCTCAGGGGCAGTGCTGGCCTTGGGCAAAAATCACTCAATAACCCTTCTCTAGCTTCCAGTGTTTCATAGCGAGAACCATTTGATGTTTCCTTAATGGCTCAGACCATTCCTCATCCCCGACCCTCACGTTAGGGATCCGAGTGTCATCTACTCCCATCCTGTGCCCTTACTCCATGGAACTCTGTCTGGTGCTCTGTAAGGGGACACTCTTGTCACACAGGTGCATCCACAGTCAGATAACCCGATAGGCATCAGTGATATTGAATGAATCAGTAAATGAGCTCATTCGCTGGGTGGACTTTGCACATCCTGACGGCTGCTCCTCTGAGAGAGCGTTCTATTTTATTTTTGTTTTTTTTGAGACAGGGTCTCACTCTGTCACCCAGGCTGGAGTGTGGTGGTGTGATCACAGTTCACTGCAGCTTTGACCTCCCCAGGCTCAAGTGATCCTCCCACCTCAGCCTCCCTAATATCTGGGACTACAGGCATGCGCCACCACACCCAGATAATTTTTATATTTTTTGTAGAGGCAGGGTCTCTCTATGTTGCTCAGGCTGGCCTTGAACTCCTGGCACCTTCGGATCACCTGTAATCCCAAAGTGCTGGGATTACAGGTGTGAGCCACCGCACCTGGCCTGAAAGAACATTTTAACAGGGGCCTTCTGGAGACAATTTCCTCATCCGAGGATGACTCCACTAGGGAAGGTCCTAATTCAGCAAGTGCTTGGGTGGGTGATATTTTGAGAAGCTTCTAAGGGCCTCTCGAATTCTCCTATCTCCTAGTTATCTGTTGACTTGCTACAGTCTGGATGAAAGATTGGAACAGGATGCATGTGGGGTGACCCCAAGGGACACTCGATGTAAAATGAGATCTGGGGACAGAGTTGAGCTGGAGTTATCACCTTGAATGGTCTCCAGGGCTGTGTGGTGAGAAGCCAGGAGACAGGAATGCAAGCAGCCAGGCTGAGTGCCCAGGTGGGATGAGGGACTGAGAGGTGGATTGATGAGATGGTACATCCCTGGACACTAGTACACCTTTCCTTAATAGTGTCCCTGCCACTAGCACATAGGAGGCATCCTGCAGCTGGCTCAGACACTTCTGGTGGGAGTCCTACTTGGAGGAGCTGGGATGTTTTGTGGAGTAGAATCTTAAAAAATGACAACTTTGACCATACATTTGTTAGGGTAGGAATTAACAGCCAGTCCTCTAGAATCTCCTGCCTTGGCTAAAATCTCACTTTCACTATTTACTGTGAGGCCTTTGGAACAATTATAAAAATGACCTTGGACAACTGTTAAGAGTATGGAATGAGATAACATATATTTTGAAACATTTCATGCATCCTAGGTGTTTGTATTAGACAGGGTTCACTAGAGAACCAATAGGATATCCATTTATTTATTGAATTGGCTCGTGCTGTTATGGAACCTGACAAGTCCCAAAACCAGCAGTTGGACAGTTGGAGACTCAGGCTGTCTGATGGTGTAGTTCCAGTCCTATCGCAGGTTGTCTTGAGACCCAGGAAGAGATGATGTTTCAAGTTCAAGTACAAAGGCAGGGAAAAAAAACCTGATGTTCTAGCATGAAGGCAGTTAAGCAGGAGGAATTCCTTCTTTCTCAGCCTTCCTGTTCTATTTGGGCCTTCAACTGATTTGACGTGGCCCATCCATGTCAAATAGGAGAGGCGAGCCTCAGCTTTACACAATCTTCTGATTCAAATGTTAATCTCATCCCCCCCAAAACCCTCACAGATACAACCGGAATAATGCTTGACCAAATGTCTGGGCACCCTGTGACCCAATCCAGTTGATGCCTAAAATTAACCATCACAGTGTTCAGCAATTGTTAATCCATATTGTTATTTTTATTGTCTAGACTGTCCTTCAGTTTCTTTATCTCCTACAGGGGAATAACAATTCCAATCCTGTCTGCCCTCTTGGGGATGTTATGAGGCATAAATGAGATAATGCTTATGAATATGTTTGGTATCTTTTAAGGCAATATGTGGGTCCAGACATATTCAGGAATTGAAGACAGATAATTGACCCAAATTACCTCTGGAGATGTCCTTGGTTTCTAGAAGTCTGTGGCCATGTGGACATTCAGTGTATACTAAACCAGCAGTCCCCAGTCTCCAGACCATGGACTGGTACCAGTCTGTGGCCTGTTAGGAACTGGATGCACAGCAGGAGGTGAGCATTGGGTGAGTGAGCATTACCACTTGGGCTCTGCCTCCTGTCAGATCAGAAATGGCATTAGATTCTCATAGGAGTGTGAATCCTATTGTGAACTATGCATGCGAGTGATCCAGGTTGCGCGCTCCTTATGAGAATCTAATGCCTGATGATCTGAGGTGTAACAGTTTCATTCCCAGACCACCACTTCCACCATCCACAGAAAAGTTATCTTCCATGAAACCTGTCCCTGGTGCCAAAAAGGTCGGAGACCACTGTACTTAAGCACTGCTTGTGGGTTTGGGGATACTCAAGAGAATAATAATTTCTACTCTTAGGAAATGTATAATCTCATTAGGAGAACAAAATCTTTAAGAATCCACATACGCTTGGATTCTTGGTTGAGTTTAAATGGAGATTGGTATGTGGCAGAGACAACCTACATGCTCAATAATCTCATGCCCTCCTCTTAGCCATGCAGGAAAATCAAATTTCCCACGTTTGTTTGCAATTAGGTTGGAACCACATGACGGGGTTTTAGCCAGTGGAATGTGGGTGTCTCTTTGAAGGTCCCTTAATGCTCCCTTTGTTACAGTGGGTAGCTAGTCTGGCATAAGCAGGGCAGGAGAGGGCTCCCCCTACACCATACACACACAAACACACACACACAAACACACATGCCAGGAGTGTCGGGAGATCATCAGGTGATGGTCAGGCTGTTGTTAACTGTCTCTGTAAAGTAATAATTGGTCACAGCTGGTGCCAGGGGAAGGCAAGCTCTCAATAGATGAAAACATCTGAAACTGGTGATTAGCAGCTTCCCAGTAAGATCTCAGGAGTTGGGAAAGTGGACTTAAGCATGCACATGTAGACAGCCCACCCCAAAGGAAAAATCAGGGGCGATGTAACTCAAGACCTTGGAACTGGTCAGGCGCGGTGGCTCATACCTGTAATCCCAGCACTTTGGAAGGCTGAGGTGGGCGGATCACGAGGTTAGGAGATCAAGACCATCCTGGCTAACACGGTGAAACCCCGTCTCTACTAAAATACAAAAAATTAGCTGGGTGTGGTGGTGGGTGCCTGTAGTCCCAGGTACTCGGGAGGTGGAGGCAGGAGAATGGCGTGAACCTGGGAGGCAGAGCTTATAGTAAGCAGAGATCACGCCACTGCACTCCAGCCTGGGCAACAGAGTGAGACTGTCTCGAAAAAACAAACAAACAAACAAACAAACAAAAAACCTTGGAATTATGCCAACGTATAAAACTCTAAGTCAAAAGGTCAAACTGTACACTTGATCTCTCAAGTGGTCTGTTCTTGGCCCTCTTCCAAGTGTACCTTCCTTCCTTTCCTTCCTGTTCTAAAGTTGTTTAATAAACTTTCACTCCTGCTCTAAAACTTGCTTTGGCCTCTCTCTCTGCCTTCTGCCCCCTATCGAGCTCTTTCTTCTGAGGAGGCAATAATCGAGGTTGCAGTAGACCTGTAGGGATTCACCACTGGTACCACACTGGTGCCATGTCTCAGATATCTTCCACCGCTAACCCCTTTCTCTCCTCTTCTGCAGTGACAGTGGAGGTCATGCATTGCAGATTGCAGCAACACAAAACTAATGGAGCCTGGATCCTTGAGTCACTGCTTGGAGGAGAGCCATCAGGAAGGCCTCCTGAGCTGCCAATGACTGTAAAGTTAGTGAGAAATAAACCTTGATTGTCTTAGGCCATTGAGATGTTAAGTTGGTTTGTTGTGGCAGCCAGCAATGTCTTCTTATATCACACAGGGTCTGTCATGCCAGAAATTGCTATCTATTTGCAGCTACTGATTTGCACTGGAGCCTTCTGGGGGAAAAATGCCACCAGTCTCAGTGGCTTGGTGTTCAGACAACACCGTGGATGATAGCTTGGGTAGGGGGAGATGGGGCTGAATAATGAAAAGTTGTAAAGTGACCAAATGATCCATTCAAGTGAATCCACTGGGAGGAGAAAATTTCAATGGGCGTTGTGACTCAGTTTCAGTAACAAGTCCTGGGGGTTCAAGGAAAAGAGCAGTTCTGAAAAAAAAAAAAACCTGATTCTTACTTTTATTATCATAGATTTAGCACTGTTGGAGAAAAGGATTGTATGGGTAAAAATACAAAGTGCTGCAACACTGTGGTCCCTAGCACCAGTGCAGTGGGGTCCTCCTGTGGGGCAGGTGGTGGATAAACTGTGTACACCGCTAGAAAAGTCAGCGCCAGTTCGAGGGAGCTCCGCGTGCCACAGGTGGAAAACAGTGCTGTGGCAGTGGTGGTATAAAAACAGCAGCTTCCAGGAGTACCAAACACTAATGTGACATCACCCCCTAGGGACTTCTAGATTGGAATGAGAAACTTGAGGGGATAAGTGATTTTGCCAGTTATGCTGGTGGGAAGGGGCTATGGAGCTAGTGAACTCGAGTCTGTCCCTGCATGTGACTGCATTTGTGTACATACCAGCTGTAGAGTCCTGGCAATGCCCAGGTACTGTCCACACCAGGCAGCATATCCATAAATGCAAAGTGAACACAGAGAAATACCGAGGGGATTTATAGCAAAGGAAACAGTAGGACAGACACTAGCAGACTCATCCTTGTTGCCTGAGCACACCAGAAGATAGATTGTGGCTCTGAAATGTCACAACAACGCCCAGCTGGTGGGGGCCCCTAACTCCCTTTCCTTTCTTGCTTCAAACTGTTTGTCTTTTCAGACTTAGCTGTCAACTCCCTTCCCCTGCCATCTTTCTACAGGAAATCACAGCCCTTATCCAGCACGGGTGTTTTCTTTCTCGCCAATTTTTAGCTGCTTAGAATGTGAACACAAAGGGGGAAATGCAATTTTTAAAAAATACGTGACTGTAACTGATTTATTAATAGCCTATAATGTTGGTAATGGGCAATCTATGAGTCTGTTCTTAAGAATTTATAGGACAAATATTCCAGAGCCATATTAAAGACACCACTCATAAATGCCTGCAAGCCTCAATCTATTAACTTAGGTGGTGGGAGAATATCATTACCTGTAGGAAAACAAACAGAGATCCAGCCCCCAGCTCTGATTTCCTTAGATGCTCCAAAAGGCATACAGTAAGTAAGCAAATTGTATGATATGCCATAGGCAAAAGTGTCCTGTGCATAGATATCAGCCATTGGCTTTTTAACATGTGTGCATGCATTTCAGAAAGGCTTGAGCTTGGGGAAGCAGGGTGGTGGGGTCAAGAAGTCTTAGTCGGACTGGGCTTGGTGGCTCGCACCCGTAATCCCAGCACTGGGAGGCCAAGGTGGGTGGATCATGTGCGATCAGGAGTTCGAGACCAGCTTGGCTAACATGGTGAAACCCTGTCTCTACTGAAAATACAAAAAATTAGGTGGGCGTGGTGGTGGGCACCTGTAATCCCAGCTACTCGGGAGGATGAGGCAGGAGAATCGCTTGAACTCAGGAGGTGGACGCTGCAGTGAGCCGAGATGGCGCCATTGCACTCCAGCCTGGGTGACAAAGCCAGTCTCCGTCTAAGAAGTCTTAGTCAGTGAGGGTAGGGCTGGGAAGAGGCAGAATCAGGCCAGGCATTAGAATCCTTTCCCTTTTTTTTTTATTTGTTAATATTCAAAATAATTCTGAATACAAAAGTAAACCATGCTCCCAATGGAATATTTAACAAATATTGGCAAATGTTAAAGAACAGGAAAAAAATGTCCCAGCATGCAAGCCACCATGGATAACCTCCTTTTAAATCACTGTTTCTTACAGAGTGGTGGGTAGACCACTTGCATCAGAATTGCGTCAGGGATGAGGGGCGGGGGCCTCATTATGAATGAAGATTCCCAGGTCCCACCCAGATCTGCTAAATCAGGGTATCTTCGGGAAGTGGCTCTAGCAAACTCTTCAGGTTGTTCTGAGGGAATCATGCTGAAGTTCAAGAAGTTTGATTTTTTTTTTTTAAAAGCGATTGTAACCCCAATACTGGTTCCCAAATACCAACTCTCAGCTTGGTAAAATCAAAATCACTTGGGGACGGTATTATGCACAATTGCCAAAAGGTATAAACAACCCAAATATCCATTAGCTGATGAATAAATAAACAAATTGTGGTACATCCAGGCTGGGTGCTGTGGCTCACACCTGTAATTCCAGATCTTTGGGAGGCTGAGGCAGGCAGATCACTTGAGCCCAGGAGTTTGAGACCAACCTGGGCAGCATGGCGAAAACCTGTCTCTACAAAAAGTACAAAAATTAGCTGGCATGGTGGCATGGGCATGGTGGCATGCGCCTGTGGTCCCAGCTACTCAGGAAGATGAGGTGGGAGGATCGCTTGAGCCTAGGTGGTGGAGGTTGCAGTGAGCTGTGATTGTGCCACTGCACTCTAGCCTGGGCAACAGAGTGAGATAAAAATTAATAATAAAAAATAAATGAAGTGATACATGCTTCAATATGGATGAATCTTGGAAACATTATGCTAAGTGAGAAAAGCCAGTCACAAAGAACAAATATTCTATGATTCCACTTATATAAAATGTCCCAAATGGGCAAATCTATAGAAACAGAAAGAGGTTAGTGGTTGCCAGTTGCTGGGAGGACACAGTGAGATATGGGCTTTCCTTTTGGGATATACGTTTTGGGATTGGATAGAAGTGATGGTTACACAACATTGTGAACATACTAAACACCACTGAATCGCACATTTTAAAATGCTTAATTTTACCCTGCAAATTTCACCTCAACAAAAATTAATTTAAAAAAATTAAATTACTCGAGGAAAGAAAAAAAAAGCCAGATTCCCGGACTCTATACTTGGAGATTTTGCTTTAGTGTGTCTGGGGCAGAGCCCAGGACTCTGAATTGTAGAAGGAAACCTTAGTAGCTACTTCTCATGCAAGGCCAGGTTTGAGAGCCCCCAGTCTGAGCTAGAACTAAAGCCATAAAGATCCAGAAGGCGGTTGGGCATGGTGGCTCATGCTTGTAATCCCAGCACTTTGGAAGGCCGAGGCAGGAGGATCGCTTGAGTTCAGGAGTTTGAGACCAGCCTGGGCAATGAAGCAAGACTTTGTTTCTACTAAAAGAAAAAAACAAACGAGTTGGGCATGGTGGTGTGTACCTATAGTCCCAGCTACTCTGAAGGCTGAGGCAGGAGAATCGCTTGAGCCCAGGAGGTTGAGGGTACAGTGAGCTATGATTGCGCCACTGCCCTCCAGCCTGAGCAACAAAGTGAGACCCTGTCTGGGAAAAAAAAAAAAAAAAAAAAAAGATTCAGAGACACAGGATCTGTCAAAAATTTAAGCCATGTGCGAAATGATAGTTTCCCTTTTTGCTTCCCTTAAGTCCCTGTATGCACCAAATGTTTGTGGCCCCCACCCTGCCCCAAATTCATATGTTGAAGCCCTAACCCTAATGTAATTTATGTAGAGGTGGTAGCCTTGGGAGGTAATTGGGTGTAGATGGGTCATGAGGGTGGGGCCCCCATAATGAGATTAGTGTCCTCATGAGAAGAGGAAGAGTCCAGAGCTCTCTACCATGTGAAGGTACAGCAAGAAGGTAGCCATCTGCAACCCTGCAACAGGGTCCTTACCAGGAACTGAATCTGCCCTCACCTTGATCTTGAACTTCTCAGTCTCCAAAAGTGTGAGAAGTGTTTCTTGTTTAATCCACCCAGTCTATGGTATTTTGTTACAGCACCCTGGGCTAAGATAGCCTTCTAAGACTTCCATGCCTTTGCTTGTGCAGTGCCTCTGCCCAGAATTCTCTCCTTCTTGACCTCTGCAAGCTTATCCTAAACACCAGCTCAAGTTCTGACTTTGGAAGGCTTGATGAGTGAGTCCTCTCCCCTTCTGAGGGCTTAGGCATTTCATCATTAATCAAGGCATTTAGTGAGTTGACTTAATTCAGTCTTTGACTGCATTTGATTTGCCTTCATCTTGCATCTGGTTCTACCACCTGCATAATTTTTTCTTCTACTTTCATTTGCATTTATTTTCTGTTGAATTTACTCCCGTGCCATCAGTTTTGGTTTCTTCAGTTTCTTCTGGGATATCTTTTTCTTCTGTACAACCTCCTCTTCTGGTTTAGTAACAATCTGTTCCTGTTCCATAATGATCAACTTGATGTGGCAGGGAGAGGTCATGTATGGCTTAATCCAATCATGAGCTCTTTAAATCTAGCAGTGCATTTTTAGGTGCTTTGTTTACCTGCATAAGCTCAGTGACCAGACAGTCTACATCTAAATCCCTCAGTTCAGCATGACTCTGCATTTTTATGCACATGCAACAAAAATTTAGCACTCTTTTTGGGTTACTGTCCCTGTGTCCAACCTCACCGTTTGGCCTGGGCATACCCACAACGCTACCCTTGTAACGTTGCAATGGTGTACACTGTTTATGTAAAGTGACATCTTTCAGATGCCTGGTGGCTCCGGGTGCGGTGGCTCACGCCTGTAATCCCAGCACTTTGGGAGGCTGAGACGGGCGGATCACGAGGTCAGGAGATCGAGACCATCCTGGCTAACACGGTGAAACCCCGTCTCTACTAGAAAAAATACAAAAAACTAGCCGGGTGAGGTGGGGGGCGCCTATAGTCCCAGCTACTCGGGAGACTGAGGCAGGAGAATGGCGTGAACCCGGGGGGCGGAGCTTGCAGTGAGCCGAGATCACGCCACTGCGCTCCAGCCTGGGCGACAGAGCGAGACTCCATCTCAAAAAAAAAAAAAAAAAAAAAAAAAAAAACACACCAGATACATGGTGGCTTTTCGTATTTGAATGCCCGTGATGGCCCAGGCAGTTCCATGCTGTTCTTAAAGTGAACATGAAGATTTGAATCCCTTGATTTGTATAGTTTTCTGCAGTTTTCTGGGTCAGGTAAATTGAGAACCATTTTCACGGGTCACCTCAGGATGCTTGGGCTGCATAATTTTTTCATCATGTGTTTGTTTCATCTTTCTTCAATGTTTTAAAAATATGAGGTTCACACTTTTTCTTGGGTGAGAATTCACCTGTCTCCCTCACTCAACTCTGAGCTTCAATAGGGCAGGGTTCCCACCTTGCTCATCACAATGACTCCTTCTGCATCAGCCTCCGCATCCTCAAGTCAGCCAATTCCCTTCTCTCTCCACACTTCCCATAGTAATAACAACACTGATCAAAACAATAGAATATTAACAGTGTGTCTTATTGAGCACTTATGACCCAGGCATTGCAGAAATTCGTTACATAAATCTTTTCCTTTGATACTTACAACAACCTTACAAAGATACTGTTATAATTATCACCCCTTTACAAATAAGCAAACTGAAGTCCAGAGAGCAATTTGGCCCATGTCGAAGATAGCAGAGTCAAAGGTGAAAGCGAAGCTGGAGTTGAATTCACCTGTGTCTTGACTCCTAAGTCTATGCTTTTAAACAAGCCTCCCACTTGCCTCCCATTCTTTGTGCCTCAGTTGGTGCTCTTAGCACTGTTTGCCTTGTAAACTGTGGTTTACCCATCATTTATTCATTCAGCAAACTTTTTGAGACACTGCATGAAGTGGTGGAGACTCAGATGAGTGAATGAAATGAAATCCCTGCTTATATTTGAGATTTCTGTTGTTTGTTCACTGACTAGCACCCACTTTCTTTTCACAGATCGTTGCCTTTATTGAAGTAACCTCTCCCCACTGGAGACAGTATGATGGGGCCATATTGGGGGCTCTACTCTACTCTGGCCAAGGAGTGGGCCTTTGCTCTTAACAAGGCCAGTCCACCATCCCCTCCCCGGGACTTGATGCTGAGCAGAGGGACAAGGGGCTGGAGAGGTCTGAGGTTCTATTTCCATCCCAGCTTCCTGGAGCATTCTTGGTTCATTCCTAAGGCCCAGTCTCCAAACTCACATTGATTTCTTGAGCCCTGATATTCTTCCATTAAACTGCCTTGCTGTTTTAAGTTAGCCAGGGCAGTCTCTGTCACTTACAACCAAGGAGCCCTAAATTATACAGGTAAGCAGTACGTGCAGTAGGGATGCACTGCAAGGGCACCCAGTTGAGCCTGAAGAGGTCAGGGAAGGCATCCTGGTGGAAGTAACATCTGAACTGAATCTTGGAGGAGTAATAAGATATAGAAATGGATGGGGGAAGGGTACACAGGCTGAGGGAGAAGGATGCTCATAAAAAAAATTAGTAGCTTCTATTGGGTACTTTTCTCACTTAGCTCCTATGACAACCCCTTAAAGTTGGTGCTGTCACTGCTCCTATTTTATAGACGAGGCTCAGAGAGGCAGTGTGATTTGCCCAAGGCCACACAGCTAATGAATGGTAAAGATGGGGTTTGCACCTAGTTCCATCAGCCTCCAGAGGCCTTGATTTCACATTAAGGGGATTAATATTTAGTCTCCAGTCCAGGGGCCATTGTGGTCAGTTGACTACATCCTTCCTGGGGCAGTGGTGACTTTTTTGGTAATGTGATTCCCATTTCTGTGTATTCCTCAAGGAGGCCTCTCTGCAGGCATGTGGGGCTAATGGCTGAGTCATTTCTATTTTTTCAGAGCCATTGTTTATTTCTTTTTAGGGGTTTGGGCAATTAGAGGAGCCAGGTGGCCGGCCCTTGTGAATTGCTTTTGTTTGTGGATCTGATGCAGCCTCCACTGTGGCTAGGGTAGCAGGGAGCTGCTGTGCATCTAGCTTCAGGGAGGACATGAGGGACTGTCAAGAGCAGAGAGAGCCTGGAAGGCAGCCAAGGGCAAGGCCAAGTCCGGGAGGGGGAGCTTCCAGATGTGTGTGTGTGTGTGTGTGTTTATGTATGAAAGAGATAGAGGATGGAGGTTGGGGGACATAAGCTGAATTTCCACAGCCTGAATTAGTTTCTCCTTTTCTTAGCCTCCTCCTTTCTTCCTTCCCATTCCTTCATTCAATTTATGCATTTATTTTTCTCCTTTCAAATATTACAGCTTATTTTAAAGAAAAATTCAGTTATAAAAACGGAAAACAAGTGGAACCCAAGTTCATGACCCCAAGTCAATCACTGTTAACAGTCTGTCACTTTGGGAGGCTGAGGGGGGCAGAAAACTTGAGGTCAGGAGTTCCAGACGAGCCTGGCCAACATGGTGAAACCCCATCTCTACTGAAAATACAAAAATTAGCTGGGTGTGGTGGTGGGCAGCTGTAGTCCCAGCTACTCAGGAGGCTAAGGCATGAGAATTGCTTGAACCTGGGAGGTGGAGGTTGCAGTGAGCGGAGACTGTGCCACTGCACTCCAGCCAGGGTGACAGAGTGAGAGACTCTATCTGGAAAAAAAAAAAAGTCTGTAATTACCCACTTTTATCCTCTTCTGTAATCTGTTTTTAATGAAAAAGCAACTAAGTGGGTAGGGGGTACACCAAAATCTCAGAAATCACCACTAAAAAACTTATTCATGTAATCAAACACTGACTGTTCCCCCAAACCCTACTGAAATAAAAAAAAAAATTAAACAAAACCCAACCAAGTGGTATATTATATATATTTTTATAGCACAAATTTTTGTTGACTGCATAATTGGTTTAACTACTAGTTATTGGGTGCCTACTGTGTGTCAGGCACTATTGTAGGTATTGACGATACATCAGTGAACAAAAAGACAAACATCGCTGTCCTCCAAGTACAAGCAAAGTCCTCACTGTGATTTACAAGACTCCGTGTGATCTGCCCTCCATGTTGTTTCCCTGACATCATCTCCTGGCACATTTCTTTGTCTGCTCTGATGCAGCCACAATAGTCTCTTCTTTGTTCTTTGAACAAGGCAAAGAGGGAAATTCCTGTGTCAGACTCTTAGCACTTGGTCTCTTTGTCTCAAAGCCTTCCCTTAGATATTACATGGATCACTCTGATTTCCTTCAAGTCTTTACTTCTTAGCAATGCCTTCTCTGGCCACCCTCTTTAAAATGTCTAATTCTACCCAACTAATTCATACCCTTATCTGCTTTAAAATTTCACCTTAGTAGGTATCACTAACAGACTATCTTATTTCTTTTTCTTTGTTATTACTGTGTTCAGTACAGTATACACTCCCTAAGGGCAGGGATTTTTGTCTGTTTTGCTCACTGCTGTATCTCCAGGGCCCAGAATTGGCACATACCAGTTGTTTAATAATGTTTGCTAAACTGATTGAATGAATGAATGCAAACAAGTCAACTTATATATGGCTCCCCAAATGATGGGCATAAATATTATCTTGTTTTAGTTTTTATTTTCTTGACTATAGATGCGGCTATGCATCTTTCCATATATTTATTGGCCATTTGTGTTTCCTCTCCTGTGAACTGCCAATTTTTCTCCTGAGTTGCTTATTTAATTCTTACAGTTTACAGGAACTCTCTATATACCGTTGCTTTTAACTCTTTGCTGGTTACGTGCATTGCAAATATTTTCTCTGGTCTGTGGCTTTTAAAAAAATATGGTTTGCTTTTACTTATGATTTGTTTTGTTGTGTATAATTTTTTTAAAAATCTCTGTTGTAGAGCTTACATTTTAGTGGAATGAGACAAACAGAATAAAAAATAGTTACATAGTGCACACATATATTTTAATGTATATACAAATATTAGAAGGACATAAGTACAAGGAAGAAAAATAAAGAGGGAAGGGGATAAAGAGTATGTGTAATTTCACCAACATGGCACAAGTATACATATGTAACAAACCTGCACATTATGCACATGTACCCTAGAACTTAAAGTATAATAATAATAATAATAATAATAATAATAATAAAGAGTATGTGTAATTTTAAATGGAATGATCAGGAAAGGACTCATGGAGAGAGACATTTGAGCAAGGTGTGCACATTTGTTAGTACTGCTTCAGTTGTAAGTTGCAGAAACTTCCTTGATCTGTTAATCTAAAAGGACATTTATTAGAAGGATGATGCTGGACAGACCCATGGACTCCTACGGCGGGTGTGTGCCTGGGACACGAAAAGGTTGACACAGAAAACTGGAGATCAAAGTAGAACACGGCAGTCCATCTCTACTTTTTTCTGCACACTTGTTTCAGCTTTCTTAGCAGACGGAATTTCTCTGCCGCTTAGTCCACATAGGGTGCAAAAGATGGCTCCCGACCAAGTTCATGCATTACAGGTCCAATTACCCAGGGAGACTGATTTTCTTAGTTCCAATTCTGTATTCCCAGGGAATGGAATCTGATTGGCTGAGCTTGGATGAGGTGTTCATCCCTGGTCCAATCAGCAGCAGGAATAGTCCCATTGTACAAACATGGCTGCTGTGGTGGTTAAGGGTATGGCGATTGTAAGATCCCGTTTAAACACTGATTATGCATGCATGTGCATGGGCAAGGCACACACACATATGTACACACACACACACACACACACACACATATAATGAGGCTTCTCATCTGCTATCTAAGTGTTCGGTGTGGGATTTCCATCTTGACTTCCTAATCAGAAAAATATTTGTTTTCAATTAAAGAGATAATTGGACTTTTTTTTTTTTTTTTTTTAGTGAAATAGAGAACAGGGAGGTATCTCCCCTCTGAAAACACAATGTCCTTTGGTAACAAATTCCTGCTTGTTATGACTATTCATGATGCCAACCAATGGTGCCAATTACAGTAGTCAATCTTTGATTTTTCAGCAGCTTGACATTTACCTAGTGGTCTAGTTTGCCTGTCAGTTTTGCTGATAGCAATTGGAGGAAGGATTACAGTTCTTATTTGGAAAGGCCAATAAGCAAAGGCCTGGGAGCCATTTGAATCCTCTCTCCTTTCTAGTTCCGACTCATCTCTGACTCATATGATACGGTTTGGCTGTGTCCCCACCCAAATCTCACCTTGAATTGTAATAATCCCCATGTGTCAAGGGCAGGGCTAGGTGGAGATAATTGAGTCATGGGGGTGGTTTCCCCCACACTGTTCTCGTGGTAGTGAATAAATCTCACAAGATCTCAAGGTTTTATAAATGGGAGTTCCCCTGCACAAGCTCTCTTGCCTGCTGCCATGTGTGACGTGACTTTGCTCTTCATTCGCCTTCCCCCATGATTGTGAGGGCTCCCCAGCCTTGTGGAACTGGGAGTCAACTAAACCTCTTTCCTTTATGAATTACGCAGTCTTGGGTATGTCTTTATTAGCAGCATCAAGACAGACTGATATATCATGCAAAGAAGTTAGGGATACAAAATGGGGATTACAAAATGGACCAGTTTTTGTCTTAAAAGAGCTTACAGTTTTAGTGGAGAGATAAACTAAATAATCATACCAATCAATCTGTGGTTATAAATGGAAATAATGCTGTGAAGGAAAGAAACACATCCATGAAAATGCACAGTAACACAATGAGACTAGGTTGGGGAGTTAGGAAGGAAGTGACATCTGAGTTGATATATAAAAGTAGAAAATTAACCAGGTGAGGGAGGGGCCTAGGGTGTTAGGAGACAGCAGCCTATGTAAAAGTCCTATGGTAAGACGTTTGAAGTCCCAATCTCTCTTGCCTAAGGGCCTCCTATTCCTCATTTGAAAAATCTCATTGCTTCCAAATATGGTGGGACGTCTGAAAGACCATGAGGAGGCCAGTGTGGCAGGTAGGCAGACAGTGATCAGGTGGGTGATTCGAGAAGAAGGGAGGCGGGGCACAGCCTGTATGCGTGGCCTTCTGAGCCATGATGAATATGTTGGTCTTTATCTGAAGGACAATGGGAAGCCATTTAACAGGCTTTAAGTGGGGGGACAACATGATTATATCTGTGTTTTGAAAAGATTCTCTGCCTAAAGATTAGATTAGAAGCTAGAGTGACTATAGCAAAGTCAGAAAGGCAGTACTTGCAGTTGTCCAGGCAAGAGATGGAAGTGGGTTAATTAGTGTGGCTTAGATTGAGATAGTGATAAGAAGATGGATTTGACATATTCAAAAGCTATTTAATAGAGAAAATAGGGCCCAGCAATAGGTTAGAAAAGGAGAGAGGGAGAAGAGAAAGAGGAAGGGAGGGGGTGATGGAGACAGGGAAGAGGGAAGAAGAGGAGTAGTGGGGAGGGGGAAAGAGGGGAAACCATGAATGATGCCGAGTGACTTAGGGAACTACGTGGATGGTTCTGCTGTTCATGAAGATAGGGTGTGCTGGAATAGAAGAAGATCACAAATTTGACCTTGGACATGCTGAGCATGGAATGCATTTTAGACAACAAATATGATGCATTATATTCAGCAAAAGATGTTGAATACAAAATATTTTATATGAGTCTGTAGCTGAGAAGAGAAATCTGGCCTGAAGATAGATATTTGGAAGTTGTTTGTCAATAAGTGGCAGTTTAATTTTGGGCATGGATAAAACAACCTAGGGAGAGAATAGAGTAAGCCTTGGTGTTCGTCACTAAAACTCAGTGAAAAGGCAAAGTCTAATGTGCTTCCTTTTTTTCAACACTCGCCATAAATACAACAAAATAGCGTCTCTTCTTTCTCCTTGGGGCAGAAAATAGGCTGTAGTGAAACTGAATTTTAAGCAATGAGAAGCATTCTATATATGAAGTGAGGGCAGCAGTTCCTACTTTGTAGGATAGGATCATATGGCTGGCTTTTATTGGCCTGCCTAAGTGGCTTAATGAACAGGGGCAAGTGGCTTCATTAGAAGCCCCTCCTGATCATGGCGAAAGCATGACTGCATCACTGTAGAATGATGACACTTGGGGTCCCCATCTCTCTTGCCTCCTGTAGGTCCTCCTGTTCCACATTTGGAAAAGGCTATTGCTTCTCTTAGCAGGAGCAACACATGGATCACTGCATCAGGGTATAGAAACCTCATTCCAGGATCTCTAGCTTGGCCTGAGAGCGAAGTCTCTAGTCACTTAGAGAGCAGGGGTGGCTGCATAGGCAGCAATAATGGAAGAACAATAGTAATGAGCATCAGGAAAAACAGTTTCTGGGAGATGAATGAGGGAGCCCTCTGGCCTTGGGAGATTGCATATGAATTGATACCTGACACCTAGCCTGATATTAGGACATATTAGTGTTAAGAAGACCAAAGAGGGACTGTTTTTTTTCCTGCACATTTGAACAGGTAAAGTCTCCCTGTTGAAGTGCTCCCAAGTATCATAAAAGGGTGGCATTACATGCCCCCAACCTAGTGGAAACTGAAGATACTGCTCAATTAGGTAATGTGCAAGATCTCCTGTGATTAATGAACAGCAATGAGCCCTAGAGGATCATGTTGGTGGAAAGTGGGAGAAGATATTGCTCTTGGTCTGCGGAGATGTGGGAAGAAGGACCACATGCCATTCTGGGCTAGGGAAGTAGCAGTGGAACATTATTCTAAGAGTAAAGAAAGCTGGGCTTTGCTGCTTGTTCAGCCCCTAATCTTTGAAGTCCTGGGAGATCTTGAGCAGGGAATTCTACCTTTGTGAGAGCTTCCAAAGACCTTTCAGAAAATGGGAGTGATGACATGAGGCTTCCTTATCAGAATGATTTTTTTCCAAAAGGGATGAATTTTTCTCTCTGGATGACTGCTTCTCATTTATGAAGACTTTGTGCCTTTTCCTCACCATCTGGTTGTACTAGTTACCGTTTACTGAGCACCTACTATGCACCAGGCATTGTCCCAGGCACTTTACATGTGCTTCCTCACTCAATCCTATGTGGTAGAAGTGATGATTATATGTCTCCATTTAAAGATGCGGAATCTAAACCTTAGAGAGATTAAACAAGTCACCCAAGGTCACATAGCCAGGAAGGGGCAAGGCTGCCGTACCCACACAGGTCTGCTGAGGACAAAGCAGATGTGCTTTCTCTTTTGCTAGACAGACTAGAATAACTGGCAGTTCCTTTTATTCTCTAACTATCTCAGGATGAAATACAAAACTCTTCAGAAAAAGCTTAGCATTGCAAAACCAAGCATCCTGGAATGAAACTGTAATGAAACTGTAAAAAATACATTTCAAAAGAACATAACGAGGTTTGTTTTTTTTTTTAATGTCTTTTCATTGTTTTTCTTTTTTCCTTATTATGAAAGCAATTCATGTTCACTGTGGAAATTTGGAAAACACAGAAAAATATAAAGAAGAAAATAAAAATCACTCTAATCTTATTACACAAAGAAAATAGCTGTTAACATTTATTTTATCTCTCAACAGTCTTTTTTGTATGCCTAAATGTACATACATATATATTTTTAACATAATTGGGATTGTCCTGCCAAATTGCCTTTCGGAAAGGATGAACTAATTTACATTCCCACCAGCAGTGTTGGAGCATATATCCCTCACACTGGCCAGTAGAGAAGTTTCTTGTTTTTTTTTTTTTCTTTTTGTCTTTGCAAGTGTAATATGTTTAAAAGGCAGTCTTATTGTTTCCATTTGCATTTTTTGATACTGAAAGGCTGACTTAATACAAATTTTCAAAGCTTATTAGACACGTATATTTATTCTACTGAGAATTATGTCTTTTGTTAATCTTTTATTGGAGTTTTAGTTTTCTTTTATATGTCTTATTGATTTGTAAGAGCTCTTTACATATGACAGAGGTTTTTATTTGTCTGGGCTAGATGGGGAAATGAACACTTTCTCCTTCATCCTTTATCTTTATTAAAATTTCTTCTTAAGAAGTTGGTGTTTGGCCTTCTAATTTAGCTTATGGTTTTTGGAGAAGCAAAAAAGTTTTAAGTTTTTAAAACAATCTTGATCAAATATATACATATTTTCTTCATGCTAAAAGTTAAAAATGTGGATTTAAGGCCGGGCGTGGTGGCTCATGCCTGTAATCCCAGCACTTTGGGAGGCCGAGGTGGGCGGATCAAGAGGTCAGGAGTTCGAGACCAGCCTGGTCAACATAGTGAAACTCCGTCTCTACTAAAAATACAAAAAATTAGCTGGGCATGGTGGTGGGTGCATGTAATCCCAGCTACTTGGGAGGCAGAGGTTGCAGTGAGTCCAGCCCAGGCAACAGTGTGAGACTCCGTCTCAAAAAAAAAAAAAAAAAAAAAGAAAAAAAAAGCGGATTTAAGACTTTATCACTCTAGATAATTAATTAGCTAGTCAATGCCTCCTAGTTTCCCTAGCATCGGGGGAAGGTAGGTATACTCTACAGAAAGGGAGAGGGGGTGGGCACTGATCTAAGTCATTTGGAGAAGAAAAAGGAAATGCGGAGGAAAGAGAAAGCAGAGGAGAAGCCTACCTTTTTTGTGTCCATTTTTACTCACGAAGAAACTGAGGCCTAGAGAAGTAGAGCCAGTTGCCCAAAGTCACTCAGCAATCCATAGACTGAGTCACATGTTCAGATTTTTAAGGAGTGGGGAGAAACATTCACTGGGCCTTCTGCCATCCATCTATCCATCCATCCATCCATCCATCCATCCATCCATCCATCCTAGTGAGTGCTTGATAGAGGTCCTTCCTTCGGGGTTTTGTCTGCCTTTTGAACAACTGAGAATGATAGAGAAGTGAGTGATATCTTTCTCATTCTCCAGGGATGGTGGAAGTTCATGAAAACAGTTAAAATCAATTACAATTGACCCTTGAAGAACATGGAGGTTAGAGGCACTTGACTTGACCCCCTGCTCAGTCAAAAATCTGCATATAACTTTTGGTTCCCCCAAAAGTTAACTACTAATAACCTAGTGTTGATGGGAAGCCTTACCAATAATATAAAAGTCGATTAACACGTATCTTGTATGTTATATGTATTTTATACTTATAATAAAGTTAGCTAAATAAAATGTTTAAGAGAATCATAAGAAATAGAAAATATACTTACTATTCATTAAGTGGGAGTGGATCATCATAAAGGTCTTCATTCTCATCGTCTCCATGTTGATAAAGCAGAGGAGGAGAAGAAAGAGGAGGGGTGAGTCTTGCTGTCTTAGAGGTGGTAGAGGCAGAAGAAAATCCAAGTATAAATGGACTTGTGCAATCTAACCCAGTTGTTAACAGGTCAACTGTACATTCAAGGGTCAAGAGTAATTTTTGGTTAGTTGTATCTAGGATTGCCCAAGCCACAATTCCTTTATTAAGGATGTGGGTCTACAGTCCTCTTGGCAGAGACCAGGTAGATTTCCTAAGGTCTTGTAGTGTGTTAAGCACAATATCCTGTCAATTGGGGGCCAAACTGGAGTTGTTTGGATGCAGGTACTCTAATAAGACTCTATTCAATCTTCACAACAGCTCTGAAAAGCAGGCATTGTTACAGGAAAGGGGTCCTGATCCAGACCCCAAGAGAGGGTTCTTGGATCTTGGGCAAGAAAGAATTCAGAGCGAGTTCATAGAGTAAAGTGAAAGTAAGTTTATTAGGAAAGTAAAGGAACAAAAGAATGGATACTCCATAGATAGCAGCCCTGAGGGCTGCTGGTTGCCCATTTTTATGGCTATTTCTTGGTTATATGCTAAACAAGGGGTGGATTATTCATGCATCACCTTTTTAGACCACATAGGATAACTTCCTGATGTTGCCACGGCATTTGTAAACTGTCATGGCGCTGATGGGAATGTAGCAGTGAGGACGACCAGAGGTCACTCTCATGGCCATCTTGGTTTTGGTGGGTTTTGGCCAGCTTCTTTACTGCAAACTGTTTTATCAGCAAGGTCTTTATAACCTGTATTTTGTGCCAACCTCCCATCTCATCCTGTGACTTAGAATGCCTAACCATCTGGGTTTCAGCCTTATTTTACCCAGCTTCTGTTCAAGATGGAGTTGCTCTGGTTCACATGCCTCTGACAGTACCAGCTTTATTCCCGTTTTACAGATAAAGAAACTGAGGCACAGAGTTTAAGCCACAAAGCTCAAGGTCACTCATGCTGATAAATGGAGAAGTGGTAATGCTGGTGAAGGATGCAATAATCTGCCTACCTCTACCCCAACCCGACTAGCAGCAGGTCCCCCAGCTGTATTTCCATTACCACCTTCCTCTCCTCCTCATCACCTTCCTACCCCAACCTCCACCTAGAAGAACTGCCTTATCAAATTTCTTCCTCATCAGAGGGAGACAGTGTTTCTCTCCAGAGCAGCTCTTGGCGTGTAATTACTAATCAGATGTAGGCAATCAAGAAGCATTTCCATCCCCCCATTTTCCTTCTCTCCTCCCCTCAAGGGACACCTTTCTGGGGGAAGGTGACTCCTTCAGGAGTTCAGATTAACATCAACAACAGGGGTGGGGAGGCGGAGAGAGGATGAAGAAAGGCATCAAATTCGTTTGCAAATTGCAAATGACAAGGCATCTTTTGCTGCTGGTTTGCTCTCCGCTATTTTAAGGGGCCTCATTTAGCATAATATTTGCATCATTTGTGTCTTACCGGAGAATTAGGGGTAGAGACAAATTCTTCTTGTTCCCAGACTAAGGGCATTGGGGTGGCGAAGAAAGGAATCTCTGGAGATGTGTCTCAGGCTTGAAAGCTGTTAAAAGTTACTCCCTCCAGCCACCCTCTCTTGCTAAAATTCTCAGAATGTCAGACATTCTGAACTGGGGTCATTGCTCATTGTTTGGCTTCAGGGACCCCTCCGAAACTCTAAGCAGAATTCTGTGTTTATAAAATTGCTTGCAAATTTTTTTCCCTTGGAGAGAAGATCCATAGCTTTCATCAGCCTCCGAAGTCTGCAACTCTCAAATTAAATGATGTACAGTGGGCATCTGTTTTGCTTCACCAATATCCATTTGCCCTTTTTCAGGTCCCAGCATCTTGATTTTCCTTTGGGGAAACCTCTTCCATCCTCATTCCATTTTAGGGTTGTCCTATAGGACTTTCTGTGATGATAGAAATGAGCTCTAGAATCCACTTCTCCAAAGAGGGCCAGAGAGCTGCCTGTGCTTTATGCAGTAGCCATGAGGTTCCATGGCAGTGGTCTACATTTTAGTCTGGTTTCTCCTGAAGCCGACAAATTCTTCCTTCCCTCTCATTTGCTTGTGTTTCCAGTGGAGACTGCAGTAATGAGTCAATGGCTGAATATATTTAAATGCAAAATACCATTACCCTTCATTAAAAGGCATGTCACCACTGGCCTCTGTAGAAGAGAGTGATTATGCTATTAAAGGCCCCTTGACACATGGCCCAGGAGTGACCAGGCCTATTCCCAGGGTTTCTGCCACTCTTCCTAGGACAGTCTTCTTCTGACTCAGCTGTTTATGCTGATAAGGACAAGTCAAATCCCTGGGAAGCCAAATTCGTAGTTGGGGGAGGGTGCCAAGGGCTTAGAACAATGCTGCCTTTTTTGCAACATCCTCCCAGGTGTCTGAGCAGAGCCCTATTCCCTACTAGAGATCCACTTCCCATTTCTCTGACCACCGGATCCTCAAGCTTGACTTGAAATCCTTCTTCTCTTTCAATATCCTTTAGAAAACAGTCCACCATTCGACTTTTAAAATCTAATCATTGTCTTGGACAGGATTTGACAGTAGTTAATAGCAGCATGGGCTGTGGAGCTGGGCATAACCATGTTTATAATTCTGCCACTTATTCCCTGTGCGACCTTGAATAAGGGCAGGCAATTTTCTTTAAGACTGTTTTCTTCATTTCAAATAGAGATAAATACTGTGGCAGACATTGTTGGTCCCTACTCCATAGCCATGCCACTTTTCTTCCTCTCATGCCTATCTCTCACTATAGAGGTTGAAAAAGCCAGATACAGTCCCAGCCTTTTTTGTAGCCAAGGGTAACCATGTGACTAAGTCTTGGCCAATGAGATAAAAGGGAAGTTGGCTTAGAGGATTCTGGAATAATTTTTCTCCAATAAAAAACAGAGCAGTGCTTAAGAAGAGATCTTTTGCTCCCTTTTCTCCTTTCTGCTTTGAATGCTGTTGTGTGAGGTTGTGATGTCCGGAGCCATAGTAGCCATCTTGTAACCATGAGGCAACACACTTGTGAATTTACAATTAGTACTCTGAGGATGATGGAAGAGCAGGATACAAGAACCTGGATCTTTGATGATGTCACTGAGATGCTGAACCAATAGTGGGGCATTCTATTTCTTTGTTCAGGATGTGTTTATTGCTTAAGCCATTCGCAGTCATGTTTCCTGTTATGGGCAGAGAAATATCTGTTCTAAATAATATATCAATCCCAGGCTCACAGGTTGTTATGAGAAATAAATAACATAACATATGAAGAATTTCCCACATAGTCCCACAAGCATGATAGCATACAATAAAGAGCAGCATTTATTATTGGTAGGAATAGCTGTACCAAGAGATTCACAGGTGAGATTTGAGGAAGCATTGGGAAATTTGTAATGTGTAAAATTTGACCCTCTTCTGCCCTCCCCTCTTACCTGGATAGATATCTGAATCTGAACATGTTAGCATCAGAAGGGAATCTTTGATGTTAGATTAGCTTAACCCTTGTCTTTCTATGACAAGGAAACTGGCCTCAGAGTAGGAAAGAGACTATCTGAAAGTCACATAACTTCATGACACATGGTGGCAAAACCAGGACTGAAGATTAACATCTCTTGGATTTAGATGCCAAAGTTATTCCTCCGACACTCAGTTGCTTCCATTCCCATTCCAACAAGCTCAAAGGCTGTTGGCAGGGAGAGGTTAACGAGACATTATATGGGGAATCATTTTGAAAATTTTGGGAAGCAGTTCACATGAAGAGGGTTATGATTCTTAGTGCATGTGGTTTAGCATGTTGCTCCTCTGTCCAATGGGCAGGGGATGTCCCGGAAGGGGAAGGGTCTTAGCTGGAGGCTCTGTGCCTAGCTGGATGGTACATCTATATTCACTGACTCATTAATCCATTCACCGATTGATTCATTTATTCAAGAACTATTTACAACGTGCCTACTCTAAGCTAAACACTAGGTAGATTTTATTTAAAATTTGTGGGAATGGGCCGGGTGCAGTGGCTCATGCCTGTAGTCCCAGCACTTTGGGAGGCCAAGGTGGGCATATCACTTGAGGCCAGGAGTTTGAGACCAGCCTGGCCAACATAGCAAAACCCTGTCTCTACTAAAAATGCAAAAAACTAGCCGGGCGTGGTGGCATGCACGTGAGGTCTCAGCTACTTGGGAGCCTGAGGCATGAGAATTGCTTGAACCCAGGAGGTTGAAGTGAGCTGAGATGGCACCACTGCACTCCAGTCTGGGTGACAGAGCGAGACTCTGTCTCAAAAATAAAAAATAAAATAAAATAAAATAAAATAGGCAGGGTGTGGTGGCTTATGCCTATAATCCCAGCACTTTTTGGGGCCGCGGTGGGCACATCACCTGAGGTCAGGAGTTCAAAACCAGCCTGGCCAACATAGTGAAACCCCGTGCCTACTAAAAATACAAAAATTAGCCGGGCGTGGTGGTGTGCACCTGTCATCCCAGCTACTCGGGAGGCTGAGGCCTGGGAATCACTTGAACCTGAGAGGCAGAGGTTGCAGTGAGCCGAGATCATGCCGCTGCACTCCAGCAGAGAAAGACTCTGTCTCAAAAAATAAAAATAAAAATAAAGATAAATATATATAAAAAATGAAAGAAATGAAATTTGTGGGAATCAGTTGGGGCAGAGAGTGGTAAGTGAAACTCCTACTCCCCGCCCCCACCCCCTGGAAAAACCCTATTGTTTGTCAAGTTCAATTGTCACATGTAAGGATGGATTTATAATCCACTTGTCATAGTGGATTCTGTTCTGTTTGGATTCTCCAGTAATGTGCCATAAAACCTGATGCTATTCCCTATTTCTGGGATTACTTTCTTGGGACATGTGTTAAGAAGGTCTTAGTTACTTAGTGAAGGTTTTGGGAATGGTCGAACTCATTTACTGGCCTCTTCCCTTGCAGGGTGAGGGATTACAGTGAGATGGGGCCTGGAGCATGGAAGATTTCACACGGGGAGTGAAAGGACCTGACTATGGAGGTGGGTAGCTTTGTGATGAAGGCAGATGGCAATGGGTAGAGGGTGAATAGAAGTAGAAGAACCTAATGTTTCAGGTCAGAAGGGCTTGTGTTCTAATTTTTCCCTGCTAATTCCCAGCTGGGTGACCTTGGGTAAGTTGCTCACCCTCTCTGTGCCTCAAGGGTCTATAAAATGTTGTAGAGATAAAATGAGATGCTATACTTAGAGCTCTTTGCATAGTGATTGGCACACACTATCCCAAGATAAGGATCTGGGTGTCAGTAGTGTATTTGGAAGGTGAAGCCAAGAAGTACCCATGGGAGTGAGTGAAGTTACAAAGGAAAGGGAAAAAAGTCAACACGGGGTTATTATTGGATAAACTAACACTATGGGCAACTGAAGCTCAATCTCTTTGCAGACTTCTGGGAAATGTGGTAGAACGTCTCTCAGAGTTATCTCACTTATGAGGTAAAGAGGCTGGGCTATTTATCCTCCAACTCCCTCCTACTATGGGGTAAGTGCTGCCACGGAGGCATGAACTCCCAGAACTTCCAGCAGGGAGGAAGCCCTCAGGTAGAGACCTGCAGTGCAACACTTCACTCTTGGAACAGCGAGCACCAAGGGTATATGGATTGACTGATCTGAGTTCAAAGTCATGTTCTACCACTTACCACTAGCTGTGTCTTCTTGAGAAAATCATCTAATCTTCTGGCTACTCCAAGTGTAGTACATGGAGGCATGAGTATCACCAGGGAGCTGTTGGAAATGCAGGTTTTGGGTCCCCATTCAGATGTATTAGTTATCTATTGCTGCAAAACAAATTATCCCAAACCTTAGCAGCTTAATCAACACACAGTTACTCTCTTGGCCATAGTGTGTTCCTTTCATTGACATGCCTGGGGACTGCTGCTTTGTGGTTAAGGACAAGGGAGATTTAAGGCCAGAGACTTTGGGGAGGAATGAGACAGAAATAAAGTCAGCTGAGTATCTGTCCCTCTTTTTACCAACTCTCCGCATCTAGCCTAGTGGCCTAATTCTGAGGTCCAATAAAGTCAGCAGCTGTGATGAAAAGTCAAAGCTGTCTGGTTCAAGGAATATGTCAGACCGTGGATCCAAACAAGGCTTCTTGGGGATAAAGTGAGAGCTTGACTTAAGGAAAATTTCATCTCATCATCTCTGCTTGAGGCCTCAGTGCTGAAGGTTCATGTTGGCCTTTAGAGGATACGGTTGGGGATGGGGGGCAAAAGTGAAACAGAAAGCACTGAGCGACTATAAGATCCAGCTTTCTGCACTCTACCCTCCTCCAGCCAGTGGCTCAGGACCTGTGCCAGCACATGGGGGTGTCATGGAGTAACTGCTTACTATGCTTATGGTGCTATTATAAACTCCTTAGGTGTATTAAGTAATTTAATTTTTACAACAACCCCATGTAGTAGGTATCTGTTATTATCCACATAATACATATGAGGAAACCAAAGTTCGGAATGGTTAAGTAACTTGCCTTGCCCACAGTCACACAGCCAGGAAGTTAATATGACCTCAATCAGGTATACTCTCAGGATGCCAGTTCTGACACATCAGGTTGCACACCTTTAGGCCATCAAAAAGTTGATGATTGCACTCCAGGGACTATCTTATGTTGGTTTTCATGTCTTTTCCACATGTCTTAGTCAGTTTGTGTTGCTATAAATAAATACCTGAGGCTGGGTAATTTATGAAGAAAAGAGGTTTATTTGGCTCACAGTTCTGCAGACTGTACAAGAAGCATGGCACCAGCGTCTGCTTCTGGTGAGGGCTTAAGTCTGCTTCCATTCATGGTGGAAGGGAGCCAGCATGTGCAGATCACATGATGAGGGAGGAAGCAAGAGAGAAAGGGAAGGTGCCAGGCTGTTTGTAACAACTAACTTTTGGAGAAACTCTCAAGGGAATTAACAGAGTGAGAACTCATTACTGGGAGGACAGCACCAAGCTATTCATGAGGGATCTGCCCCCATGACTCAAACACCTCCCACCAGGCCAATTTCTAACACTGAGGACCAAATTTTAATATGAGGTTTGGGGGGTCAAATATCCAAACTCTGGTACCACAGTTACTTTGCTCCTTCCAACCATCTTTAGTGAAACACATTTTTATATTCCTACTGATTCATTCACTTATTCAACAAATGTTTATTGAGTGTTTACTATGTGTTGGTCCCATTCAAGGGGCTGGAGATGTGCCAGGGAATGCAACAGACAAGATCTCTGTGTTTGGGGCACTTACATTGTTGAGGGTGGTGGGAGACAGAAAATAGACAAATTAGCCACTATAGCAAATGACAAATGTTATAGAAAAAAATGATCAAGGTAAGGGTCATTGGCAGTGTGTGTTGCAATTTTAAATAAGGTGATCAGGAGGTGAGGGAATGAGCCATGTTGCTACCTGGGGGAAGAGCAATCCAGTCAGAGGGAGCAGTCAGTGCAAAGCAGATGGCCAAAGCATGCTGTGTGTCCAAGAAGCAGCAAGGAAATTAGTGTGATCAGAACAGAGTAAGCAAGAAGAGGGTAGTGAGAGAGATGATCACAGAGGTAGCTGGGGCTAAACAGGTAGGGCTGTTGCAAAGACTTTGGCTATTCCTCTGAGTGATATGGAAAATCACTGGAAGGTTTTGAGAAGAGGTGTGTCTTAACTTGAGTTATATTTCAAAAGGAACACATAATACAACAAAGTTGTTGTATTGAGAATAGGCTATAGAAGGGCAAGGATAGAATCAGGAATACCAATGCTGAGGCTACTGCAAGAATCCAGGTAAGAGATGATAGGGGATTGGACCACATGGAGTTAGTGAGAAGTGACCAGATTCCGAATACAGAGATGAAGAGTTTCCAACAAGCATGAGTTTGAGATTTGTCTTCTCCACTTTTCACAGCTGTCCAGGCCATGGGGGCTTGTGTAACTGAGATCCTTTGGCACCAAAGGCAGCTACTAAGACCCTTGGCTCCTTCACTGGGCTGCGCAAATCAACCACGTCGCACCCAGGAGTTATTGCTGGCAACATCTTTAGTCTCTCTCGCAGGGAGATCAGTGGAAGCTTTTATCTTAATTAAGTTACATGGGGCGCCATCATCCATCCGTCTTCTCCAATTAACTTGGGGGAGAGTATGAAGATGATGGTGGCAGGGAAGACAGCCCCAAGCTGATAAACATGGATCAAAACAGACTGGTTAGCGTCCCTGAGGACTCATCAGAAAGGAAGATAGAGGAAAAGAGGATTTGTCAAAGATGTTTTGGTGGAGAAAAGAGTTCAGAAGGCTGTCTTCTGGTGGAGGATTGATTTAGGAATCACTCCAGTGGACTGAGCTGAGCTTCCTAAGCTTGCCTTAATGAGAAAACACCATCGGCACTCCCCAGACTTGTGGTCAGAATGCCAGGACCCTGGAATCTACTGACGTCTGCAGCTGGGGTGGCTTGTGTGGGCTGCCACATCTGGATATGATGTGGTGGTATGTCATTCTGGATATACATTAAACTCATCAGTGGAGAGCTAGAAAAATTAAGGAAGGAGAGAAGGAAGGAGGGAGGAAAAGAGGGATGGAAAAAGGAGGGAGGGAGGAAAGGCAGGAAAGAGGGAAGGAGGGATGGGGTAGGGAGGGAAGGAAAGAAGGAAGGAGGAAGTGAGGGAGAAAGGAGGGAAGGAAGGAAAGAAGGGAGACACGGATTGGGCGCAGTGGCTCATGCTTGTAACCTCAGCACTTTGGGAGGCCGAGGTGGGTGGATCGCTTGAGCTCAGGAGCTCGAGACCAGCCTGACCAACATGGCGAAACCCTGTCTCTGCTAAAACTACAAAAATTAGCCAGGTGTGGTGGTACACACCTGTAATCCCAGCAACTCGGGAGGCTGAGGTGGGAGGATTGCTTGAACCCGGGATGTTAAGGCTGTAGTGAGCCAAGATTGTATGTCTCAAAAAAAAAAAAAAAAAAAAAAAAAAGAAGGAAAGGAGGGAAGGAATGAGGGAAGAAATTTAGGGTCCTATATGAGATTGCAATCTTGGGCAGCCTGGGATAAAACTGCCTGGAATAAAGGCAGTGGATTTCTGTCCAAGGTGCTCTCTCTCTCTCCCTCCCTCTCTCTCTCTCTCTCTCTCTCTCTCTCTCTCTCTCTCGCCCCTTCTTGCTTCCTACATTATTTTTGGGGGTGGGTGGGAGCAAGGTCTCACTCTGTCACCCAGGCTGGAATGCATGGTACCATCTCAGCTCGCTGCAACCTCTGCCTCCCAGGTTCAAGCAATCCTCCCACCTCAGCCTCCTCAGTTGCTGGAACCACAGGCATGCACCACCACACCCTGCTAATTTTTGTGTTTTTTTGTAGAGACAAGGTTTCGCCGTGTTGCCTAAGCTGGTCTCAAACTCCTGACCTCAATTGAACTGCCCGCCTTGGCCTCCCAAAGTGCTGGGATTACAGGCATTTAGCCACCATACCTGGCTCTACATTCAAATTTTGATAAATGTTTATTGAGCACCTATCACCCCTCAACACACTCCAGATCCTGTGATACACCCTGGCAATTCAACAATGAGTGAAGCTGACAAAAATTCCTGCCTTCTTAAAGCTTATGTTCTAGTGAATGGAGATTTTTAAGAATTGAGGGGTGGGGCGGGGGGTGCGGGCAGGGAAGGTACCTTGTCCATTAGAGGTGAAAAGTGCTGGCCAAGCGCGGTGGCTCACGCCTGTAATCCCAGCACTTTGGGAGGCCGAGACGGGAGGATCACGAGGTCAGGAGATTGAGACCATCCTGGCTAACACGGTGAAACCCCGTCTCTACTAAAAATACAAAAAATTAGCCGGGCGCGGTGGCAGACGCCTGTAGTCCGAGCTACTCGGGAGGCTGAGGCAGGAGAATGGCGTGAACCCGGGAGGCGGAGGTTGCAGTGAGCCGAGATCCGGCCACTGCACTCCAGCCTGGGCGACAGAGCGAGACTCTGTCTCAAAGAAAAAAAAAAAAAGAAAAGAAAAGAAAAGAAAAGTGCTTTGGAGAAAAATAGAGCAGAAAAGAGGAACAAGGAGGGCAAATTTTGATGCATCTGTAAGTGGGATTGTCAGCTGAGGCATCACTGAGATGGTGGTTTCTGAATAAATATTTGAGAGGAAGTGAGCTACTGGGGTTTGCCTATATTTCACACCAAGCAGTGATACCGTTCACATTTCCCGCTAAATCCCTGTTCTTTCCCACACCAGTGCTTTTGCTTATGATATATCCTCTTCCTGGTTGCTCTTCTTCCCAATTGCAATCACTACTGTGTTCAGAGCTGACCCCTTCTTTTTAAAAAACCCTGTATATTAATAAATACCACTTCCCTGAGGTTGTCCTTTGACAGGAAGTGATATTAACCTTCACAGCACAGTATGGGCATCACTCCCTGGCTCTTTGTGTTTTTGACTGTGTTGCCACATTGTTTAGGTCCTGAGGTTGTCCCCTCTATTTGGAAATTCCTAAAAGGTAGAAACTCTGCCTCGATGGTTAAGATCATGGTGTCTGGAATCAGACAGACCTGCATCCAAATCCCAGTTTCTCTACTTGATAGCTGTGAGGTCTTGGACAAGTCACTTTACTTCTGTGAACTTCGGTTTTCTTATCTGTAATGAAGAGTTCATAATATCACCTGCCTTATGGGGTTGTGGTGATAATTAAACATTAATGAATGCAAGACATTTAGCAAGGTTCCTGGGACATGATTAGCATTCAGGAAATTACAGCTGGCATTCTAATTACTTTTCCTCATATCCCCTATGCCTGTCCCGGGTCCTGACATACAGTTCTTACCCTATGAAATATGTGAATGAACACATTTCTTTGTAAGTCTTTCTCGAAGAGTGGTCTATCAACCATATGTACAAGAGCCAAGCAAGGGAACTTATTAAAATGCATATCCCTGAGCTCTCTAGCCCATCCCTCCTGAATTTAGAGGGCAGGAGCTCAAGAATCTGAATTTTAAACAGTGTCAGTGTAATTCTTATACACACTACATTTTTAGAATCACTCAAGTCAATATAGTGCAGAGATAAAGGACACTGAATCTGGAACTCGGCTTTCTGGGCTTTAATTCTGGCTCCACCAAAACGAAGCTGTGTAACCTTTGGCACGGTATTTAGCCTGACTCTGCCCCAGCTTTCCCCTCTGAAACATGGGGATGATCATAATAGTAGCCATGATGTAGAGTTTTATTGACATATATGTGTATATATATACACACACACACACGTATATGTATATATATTATATAATCTATAGTAGATATCTATATTGTATATATAGTAGATATATATATAGTAAGTATACACATACACATGTGATAGCTGTTCTAAGTTATACATCTGGCATACACAGTGAGTCTTAGTTATTATATTCTGTTTGTAAGCAACCTCTGTGAATAGTCAGTTCACATGAATTTGACCAGGGGGCTTTTGAGATTGCTTCAGAGGTCTCCTTGCCTGACAGCCTTACTCCACTCCGTGTGAACAGCTGTTCTGAAGACATGAACCTTAGTCAGAGAGAGAATGAACCCAAAATGAGCCTCGAGCGCTTGCCCTGCTGCTGCTACTGCTGGTAGGAAATAGCATCCTCTCTGCTCTTTAAAGAGTTCCTCTGGCAGATGTGTGCACAGCTGTTCCACCTCCTTCCTGCAGGCAGACAGCAGGCAGATGCTGCCAAGAGTTTGAGAAACAGTGCCGTCGCCAACTCACACAAGCATTGCCTGCAATGGCTTCCCTCCCCTTCTCTTTCTGTATTTTTTCTCAAGGAGGTCATGGGGTGAAAGACATCTCTTAGTCTGAACTACCTCTAGAGGGAGAACTTGAAGTGGGAAATCACCAAGAGGGGAGAATTTCTAGGAATGGAGAAGGAGGTAAAGAGGAGACAATGTGGAACGGTGGGAGTGGCTAGGCTACACAGGTATGTTGGTTGAGTTTCATTCTGGTAACTATGTCTTGCTGTGTGACCTTGGGAAAGTCACGTTACCTCTCAGATTCTTATTTCGAGATGACAAGCACAGGGTAGTAGAGTGACCAAAGATTTGGAACACAGTCTGTGTAGGTTGAAATCCTGGCTTTACCTATACCAGCTGTGTGACCTTGGATAAGGTCTCTTCGCTTAATTTTCTCTAAAGAAAGATGGGCTGTGGAAATATTTGTCCTATGTGCTCAACAGGTTTACTGCAAGGATGAAGTGACCCAATAGATGTTCAAACACATCCAAAAATATGAAATGCTGCAGATGACTGAGGTTTCATCCATTCCATCCATGGAAACTTGACTCTCATGCCCCTGAGCCTCTGGCAATATTGTGTGGGAGCAAAGAAGTGAAGACAAGCTGCCAGGAGAGGGGTTGCCTTGTTATGGGTGCTGCCTGTAGAATAATTAGGTTTCAACATGCAGCTCACTCCATTTGCAAACATAGCTCCAGGCATTGGCAGAGGAGAAGGACATGGCTTTCATCCATCATGACAATGCTTCCTCTTAGGAGGAGGTTTCGTGCAATGGTTGAGCACAGGAGGCATAAGATGGACTTATTTCAAATCCCGAGTCTATCATTTATATCTTTGTGACTTTGGGAAAATCACTTCACCTCTCTGAGCCTCAGTTTCCTTTTCATTAAAATGGGGTAATTGTAACTACCTCACAGCATTATTGAGGATTAAAAGGGATAAAGTGTATACAAAGTACTTTGCCCAATGTGTTGTACTTAATAGATTTTCAATGAACAAATGCTAGTTTTTATTCATTTATTTATTTTTTGAGTCTGAGGGAAGGACAGCCTTCTTAGGGTTGACAAGTGATCCTGCGGCTACTGAAGCAGACATTTCATCAGCCAGCTATAAATGTGAGGTGTGTTCAAAAGAGCCCCAGACTCAAGATCACCATGGCTGGAGGTTGAGACCCGTTGGTGTTATGTGATTTTTAGATGTGTCCCTTCCCTTCTCTCATTTTTAATTTTCACATCTGTAAAATGGGAGTAAGTAGCCTTAATCTGTCTCAGAGGATTGTTATGAGGCTCAACGTACAAATTCATGAGAAAATGCCTTGTAAATTTGAAAGGTGCCCTATAGTGGAAAAGAGGGAGCTATTGTGTGTGAGAGCTACATATCATCTTGCCACCATAGACTTTCTATTCTTCACCACTCTAAAGCTTACTGTGAGCCAGGCAGACTAAGCCAGATGGAATTTGTCTTCTGAAATCCTGAAGCTTGAAAGTTCTCTATTTCTGAAGCCTGGATCTCTGGAAGTGGAGGACTGCCCTAACCACAAATCTCCGCCCTCCTCTGATGACATCACAAAGAGTAGAACCAATCACTGCAATTTTCTTAAAGCTCCTCCCACTGGCAAATTTATTAATACCTGATTAACTGAGCAGTGAGAGTCCAACTCCTTAAGGACATATTACAAACTGCCACCCACTCTCTATCCCATCTCCTCATACTCAGGGCCCTACAAGGAAAGAGAAAGATGGGAGTTTAGAGAAAATTTAATGAATGTGCTACTCACAGAGGAGCAGGCAAGGTTGGAAGAACCAATGAGAGATGTTGAGGCACCAAGATACTAGCAATAGTTGGGAACTGTTACCACCCCTAGGCTTAAATATGCAGAGAGGAGTGGGCCTACCAAAACTTGGTGACAGGTAGAACCAGGGAGGGAGCCAGCAGGAGCTGTAGTCAAGAAGGACTTAGCCACAGCTGGCTGGGAGCAGTGACTCACACCTGTAATCCCAGCACTTTGGGAGGCTGAGACAGGCAGATCACTTGAGGTCACAAGTTTGAGACCAGCCTGGCCAACACGGTGAAACCCCGTCTCTACTAAAAATATAAAAATTAGCTGAGCGTGGTGATCCACAGCTGTAACCCCAGCTACTTGAGAGACTGAGGCAGGAGAATCTCGAACACAGGAGGCGGAGGCTACAGTGAGCTGAGATCACACCACTGCACTCCAGCCTGGGTGACAGACCAAACTCTGTTTAAAAAAAAAAAAAAGGACTTTGCCACAGCTGGAATTGCAGCACTGAGGCTAGGGGGAATCATGGTAGGGTTGGAGGGAGAAATACTTAGAACTCCCTTTCAGCTTTTTAATCTTTTCTTGTGACATCCTTTTGGTCAAATCCACTGGGAAGCCACAGGACAAGGGAGCCTGTTGATACCATCCATACAGGCCAGCCTCCTGGGACCTGGGGCAGTGCAGAGCACGGCAGAGAGTGGATCTGGTTGGGGGAGTGTCACAGAGAATAACCAGTCCAATCCCAAATGCTCCCCCTTCACTTGCTCTGTTGGGCCCCCAGACCCTACGTGAAAGATACATTCTCCACTTTTCTGTAGCCGTTTTCAGAGCAGCGTTGTCTCCCTTGGGGACTCTTAGGAGAGCTGACACAAGAAAATTAAAGTTTTGAGAGAGGCCAGGATGTTAAAAGCAAAAGGCAGGAAGAGTTGGAGTCTCAATGCTTCAGTCATAGGCTGGGCAGTGAGCTCCAGGAAGGCAAGGAGGTCGGTAAACACAGTGCTCCACTCTTTCCAGGGCTGCTCTTGCTTTCTTCTTTCCTTGCTGCTTGAGGGGCATTTAATATTCTTGGCTACAGCATAGTGATTAAGAGCATGGCTTTGGAGTCAGACAGACCTGGCTCTTCCACGCCTGACTGTGTAAACTTGGACGTGTTTGTTAACCTCTCTGAACGTTGGGTCTCTCATCCATAAAATAGGAATAAAGCTACTTCTATTCATAGAGTTATTGCCAGGGTTGAAGGAGATGCTAAAAACAAAGAATCTGGACACCTAGTAGGCTGTCGGGAAGTGATAGTTGAACTATTACACAGTTACTAGTGCATGACCTTCCCTGGTGGACTTACATGGCTGGGGTGCAGCCCTCTCTCTGCCCCCGCCTCAGCATCCTTGCCTCTATCAGATGCATGCTGCTGGCCCTGTGCCCCCAAGAAAGGCTGTTTGTCTGGCTCAGTCTGCAGAGCTCTGGGCAGGGAGGCTGGGAGAATGCAAATGTGCTCTTATCTGAGCAGCTGCAGCTGCTCTCTTCCTAGAGTCCATCCCCAGGAACAAGAGCAGGCTCTGAGCCCCCCAGGATGCCTCAGGCTTCTTCTGGTCCTGCTGAATCTATAACATCAACAATAATATCCAGCAATACCTCGGGCTTTTCCATTTGCAAAGTGCTTTGATTTTCATCCTCCTATTGTAGCCTCCCACTGGTCCTGAATTTTTATCACCTACCATATTCTACAGAAGAGGGAAACCAAGGTCAGAATGGTCAAGAGACTTGCCCAAGGTCACATGGCTAATGGTTGGTGGAATGAAGGTTAGAACCCATGCAGTCTAACACCAGAATTAAAGTTCATTGTATTAGGGTGGGGGCTTCTGGTTGCAAGTAATAGAAAACCATGATTCAATATATTTAAGAAAGACTTTCATAAAGTTCATAACAGGTAGTCTGGAGGTCATTTAGTTCTGTGGTTAGTCAGCATTTCAATGATGTCATCTGACTTGGATTCCTTCCATCTCTGAGTTCATGGAATTTACCCTCATGTCAGCTCCTCTCAAGGTCACAAAGTGGCTGCTGTGGTTCCGGGTGGCATATGCAGATACAACATCCAGGGAAGTTGAGAAGCCTGCTCTTAATTATGTTGCTTTAAGTGCAAGGAAACACTTCCCAGAAGCCACTGGTCAGAAGCTAGGTCCCATGTCTTTTTCCCAGACCAGTCTCTGGCAAGGGAGTGGGACTTCTTTAGACTATTAGACTTTACATCTGAATCAAGAGAGAGAGGGAGAAATGAGCCTGATGGGCAATGAATTGTCCTCTGCCTCCATGTTTGTAACTAATATACTGTTAATTCTGGGCCTGTGACTCATCCTCTATTTGTGTCTATTATTAGTTGCAAAGTAGACTTCATGATATGTAAGATAAATCTGGAGTTAGAATGCTGGAAGGTCTTAGATGTCATTGCTTGGAGTATAACTGGGACAAGAAACTTTCCTTCTCTAGAGGGTGTAAACCCTACCTATTTGCACTCTACCTTTGGAGTCAGAAAGTGCTGGTTCCCAATTCCAGCTGTGTGGCCATAAGCAAGTCTTCTCAACCTTCATTCTTCTTCAGTAAAGGGGGCCTAATAATGGTCCATGTCTCTAGACTAGTGAGGATTATACAGAAAACAATGCAGAAGCACCTAGCATACTGCCTAGTGCTTAGTAGGTGCGTAATAAAGACTGGTCAGTGTTACTCTAGGTGGTAAGTTTCTTATCTTAAGAATTAGGGACTTCGTAAAATATTCCTCTGAGTCCACATGGTCTATGAATCCTGTTTGGTCTCGGGGACCCTGGCTTTGCATTCAGCCGTGCGGTCAGCTCACTGCTCCTCTGGAAGACGGGACTGTTGATATCCCTTTGGCTCCAGGGAGAATCTTCCCAGGCAGCCACAATGTTCAGCTCCATCTCTCTGTTAAGCTCTTCCACAGTCAACGTGCCATGCAAAAAGTCCACCTGACATTTCCTTCCAGGTGGTCAGTGCTATCTGAAGCTGGTGTGGAGGGGCCTAGAGACCACAGCCTTCCTCAGAGAGCACCAGGTGTCTGGTGGCATTTTCTTTCCCCTAAAGGGCTGGGGACAGAGAGTGACACCTGGGAGTCCACTCAGCCTCCCCGGTAAGTGGCTCATGCAGCTGTTGTCCTGGGGCTGTCACAACAGTGGCGGACTGGGAGGAGCCTGTCATCAGGAGAAGGTTCCAGCGCCACGGATCCAGGCTGGAAGTGCCCACGGCATGTTAGCTCAGACATGATGGACCACGCAGTCAGGAGGCAGAGGTTCAGGCCAAAGCCCAGCTCTGCCCTTTGGCCTCGGTGATCACAGATAAGCACTTTGTCTCATAGAACCTCGGTTTCCTCACCTGGAAGAGTGCTCAAAATGTAGATTTTAGATACTGCCTGGGTTTAAATCCCAGCCTCATCACTGGTGTGTGACAACTGGCCTTAGACTTAACCAATCTGGGCCCCATCTTTAAAACATGGGTCCAAATCCAGGATAGTCTCCCCATCTCCCAGTCCTCAATCATATCTCCAAAGTCCCTTTTGCCAGGCAAGGTGACATGTTCAGAGATTCTGGGGATTGGGATGTGGACATCTTTGAGGGGTCATTATTCTGTCTATTGCAATTCTGTGTGATCCCAGTTATATAAAGTTCAATACAGGCTAGATCAATCTCGTCGGGAGAGTCATTAGGCCTTTGGGGGAACGTGTGGGGACCCCCGATGTGGGTGCTGGTTATACAGGTTATGTTCACCTTGTGAAAAGTCACCAACCTGTAAATTTATGATGTGCACTTTTCTGAGTAATATGTTATAGTTCAATAAAATAGTTAAACAGAATAAAGCTGGGACCCAAATGGTACCTACTTTGTCAGGAGGTGATGGGGGTTAAATGTGGTGTGACATGGTAAACACTTATTATTATAACAAGGAAAGGAGGATTACATCGCCTGTGTAGCTTGTTCCTTCAGCAAACACTTTTCTGGTGAAAAATATTCCACAAAAAATTAAATAGAATTCATTTTCATCATTTACATACATTTCATCATCAGAAAAATTTTTAAGGAAAAAAATTCTCTTTTCATTAAAATTGTTTTATTTTATGTGAATATGTTTATTTGGGAACAGAACGAAGCTGATGAGAAACAGCTGAATGAACATGTGGTTTTTAAAATGTTACATAACGAAAGAGAAGGAAACAGGAACAAAAATTAAATAGGATAATGCATGTGACAGAGAAGTCTAGGTCCCCCAGATACTTAACAACAAAAACATCTATAAATGTTGACACTCACGTAGGGAGGAATTAGGGCCAGTTATCAAGTACTTACTATGTGACAAGCATAATGACCTATTTCATTTTTTAAATCTTCAACATAACCCTACAAGGGAAATATTTTATTATGCTTCTTTTACGAGGAAGTACTGGAGGTTTGAAGAAGTGAAATGACTTACCCAAAGCGTTTCAACTAAAACCTGGTAGTGCTGGTATTTGAACCTAGGTCTGGCTGACCCCACAACTTCTTATCTGCCCTGCTGATCTGGTTTCCAGGATTCCAACTCTGTGTGTGCTACACCAGCCATCCAACCTGGCTTCCGTTGCAAAGTAGAAACATGGTCACTGGAGTAGAAGGTGATTAAGACCCTTAATTCCTCCCTCTCCAGACCAGGCAGAGGTACCGGCTGCTGCTCTGATTGATCAAAGCTCTGGGCATTCCTGCTTGTCCAGCTTGCGAATTCTCAGGGTCTTTCGAGAGTCTTTTGTGAGGAGCATCCATATTCCTGTCCGGACTCAGCTGGCTGCTCTCCATCCATGAAAAATTTGATGTTTGACTTCCTGTTTGTGCTTGAAAAACAGGGCTGACTCTGGAGCTATATTTTATTTAAGCCAATAAATAAAATTTTAGAGGAGTGAGTTTTGGAGGGGTGGAGGTAGGGTGCTGGAAAAGCCTGCAGAGAAGAAACCTCTTCTTCCTCTACAGCTTTTGGAAAGAAGACAAGAGAGTATGTTCCTGTGGTAATCAAGGAAGATAACAATGAGTATGTATTGAGTCTTTCCCAAGTGCCAGCTACTGTTATCTGGAGTGTGGTTTGAGCATCAGGATTTTTTTAAAGCAATGAGGAGAAGCCAAGAAGCATACAGAGCCAGCTAAAGGTGCTCAGAGGAAGCAAACCTGAAGATCGAGGGTTGTTGGGGCAGGAGGTAAAGACAGTCTGTGAACAGGCAGTCTCTCTGACCCCTCAAAGAAAAAAAAAATCCGCCTTCCTTGGCCTCCCAAAGTGCTGTAATTACAGGCATGAGCCACCACACCAGGCCTCAGGCCAAGTAATTTTTGCGGAAGAAACTAGGCTTATCAGATTGCTCAAGCTTCGTTACACAAATGGGCAGAAGACCTGAAGTTGAACTGGAAAGGTTACACCTGTCCCCATGTGTTCCTTTGTGTGTGGGAATATGTAGGCATGAGTGAAGGCAGGTAGCATGAACACATGAGGGGCATGTGGATGAATGTGTGTGTGGTTGTAGGGACATTGCATGTGTGACTTTGTGTGGAAATGTCTTAGGTATGTGTTTACGTATGTTTGTGTGTGTTGATCCATGTGTATACAGACCATAAAAGTATATCTCTATGGGCCTGGTGCAGTGGCTCATGCCTGTAATCCCGGCACTTTGGGTGGCTGGGGTGGGCAGATTATGAGGTCAGGAGATGGAGATCATCTTGGCCAACATGGTGGAACCCCATCTCTGCTAAAATACAAAAAATTAGCGGGGCTTGGTGGTGCGCGCCTGTAGTCCCAGCTACTCAGGAGTATGAGGCAGAAGAATTGCTTGAACCTGGGAGGCGGAGGTTGCAGTGAGCTGAGATCATGCCACTGCACTCCAGCCTGGCAACAGAGCAAGACTCCACGTCAAAAAAAACAAAAAAAACAAAAAAAAAAACACTGTATCTCTATGTGTCTGTTGAGGATATCTATGGGTGAGTTTATGAGATGAAGCTTGTGCAACTGTAGGTACATGGAAACAAAAACATATGCATATGAGAAAGTATCTGAAGTGTTTGTATTTGTACATATGAATTAGCCACTGCTACAATCATGCTGTGTAACAAACCACCCCAAAGCTTAATGTCTTACAACAACTAGTACCAATCCTCTGATTGGAAAACTTTTTCTATAAAGGGTCAGATGATACAATTTTAGGTTTTGTTGACCATGTGGTGTCTATTGCGACTATTCAACCCTACCCTTGTAAAGTGGAAGTAGCCATAGACAATATATAAATGATGGGCATGGCTGTGATCTATTAAACCATTGTTTGCAAAAATGGGAATAGTTTGGTTTTGGCCCATAGGCTATAGTTTTCTGATCCCTGGTCTAGTCTCACACCTCCGGGTTTGTAGTTTGTGGTTAATCTAGGTTGGGCTCATCTGGGTGGTTCTACTTTGGACTGTGAGTCCAGCTGAGCTGTTGTACACACTGCACATGAAGTTTAGATCTGCTCTGTGTCCATCCTGGGGTCCCAGCTGAAGAGGCATGCTCTATTTCTGGCAGACCATTGGAGACCAAGAGAACAACCCAAAGCTTACAAACATATTTAAACCCTCCTTAGATAACCATCTGCTAATGTTTCATTGGCCGAAGCAATTTATGTGATCAAGTCCACCATCAGTAGGTGGGGAAGTAAAGTAGGGCCACAGTGAGAGGCAATTATGTGATGAAGGGCATGGACATATGGTTTTAATGCAAACAGGATGTGACCTCTTTCTTTCTTTCTTTCTTTCTTTCTTTCTTTCTTTCTTTCTTTCTTTCTTTCTTTCTTTCTTTCTTTCTTTCTCTCTCTCTCTCTCTCTCTCTCTCTCTCTCTCCTCTCTCTCTCTCTCTCTCTCTCTCTCTCTCTCTCTCTCTCTCTCTCTTTTTTAGACGGAGTTTTGCTCTTGTTGCCCAGGCTAGAATGCAATGGTGCAAGCTTGGCTAACTGCAACCTCTGCCTCCCGGGTTCAAGTGATTCTCCTGCCTCAGCCTCCCAAGTAGCTGGGATTACAGGTGCCCGCCACCATGCCCGGCTAATTTTGTATTTTCAGTAGAGATGGGGTTTCACCATGTTGATCAGGCTGGTCTCGAACTCCTGACCTCAGTTGATCCACCTGCCTCGGCCTCCCAAAGTGCTGGAATTACAGGTGTGAGCCACTGCGGCCAGACAGGAATTTCAAACAATGGTTTAAAATACTGCAACATGTATAAAGGCATGTGTGAGACTGTGTGTGGTGGGTTGTATGTTAGAGAATGTTTTGTATGTGTGTGGTTTTTAGGGGATGCATTTGTGGCCACATGTATGACAGAATATCTGAGGAGGATATTTAGAAGATGCCGTGTACCTGAGAGGCTGTGTATGTGTGTGCCTCTGGGTATATATGCATGACTGTAAAGCTGTCTCTTAATACATGTGTGATATACATGCTGGTGTGTGTGCGTGTGTGTGTGTTGGAGTGCATGTGGGTATATACGCATGGCTATAAAGATGTCCTTGGATGTATATATGTGCAGGGTAATGAGTATGCATGTGGGGTATATTTGTTGGGGGGGAGCGTGTGTCAGGGGTACATATGGGAGCACCTGCACACTTCTCAGGAGTGTGTGTGCATATATTTGTTGGGGGGAGAATGAGGGCAGAGAGTAGGAGTGAGAGATGAGAGATGGCACATACTCCCCTTCCCCTGGCACGGCCTCAAAAACCACTCCAGTCTCACAACATGAGTTCTTTGTAGCTAAGATGAATTTTCTTATTTAGCATTTATGTGGCACTTTGGATCTGCAAAGTGCTTTACAATCAGTTTTATTAGTTGTGCTTGTGTGTTATATATAGCAGCAACCTCAGCTGCACCCAGATAATGTCTCCAGAGATGTGAACTGAACCAGGCAAACTTTATCCTCTTCCTCAAGCTTTGCCCATTTCCCGAGATAATATCAGCTTTTTGTGTGTGGGTGGGGGGCAAGTGTTAAAGTGGATTGGTGATGGTGGTGATGCTTGGGGGCGCTCATGTGAACCAGCCTTCTAAGGCTTTTCCTTATCCAGTGAGAAATCAGTGATTGTAATCACTGGATTACCTGCTTGCTCAAATTAGGGTTGGTGAATGAGGGGCTATTTGCAAGGCTAGTTTAAAATAACTTCCATTCTTGTGTTAATACACTTGTTTCTTGTATTTGTCCTGATTTAAACTCTTGCAATGTGGCTACTGACCTGCCTTAGTGTGAGTTTCCCCCAAAGCGGACTATGCAACAAAGACTTAGGCACAAAGAATTCATTAGGGAGGTGATTCCAGGAAGTATAAGCCATTCAAAGGTGTAGTGTTGTGGGCAACTGTAGCTTAATTCTGCTGAGAAACCAGGCTTCAGAAACATTTCCTTAGAGAACTGAGGAACTGGGGTTCTTATCTACCCATTCCCATACCAGACTGGTTAGGGGTTGTCCCCCCGGATGTTAACTCCCCTACACATCTGAGTTGAGACTACTTGAGGCCAAGCAAGCTTCTCTGGAGTTGGAGAAAGTCCTCAGGTGAAGAGGATAACTGGACACAGTTGTTCAAGGTGGGAAGTTTCTGCATGGGGGAATAATCTGCTGCAGCTGCTGGTAAATTCCCATGGCTCAAAGGCAGGGGTAGGGATCAACACTGTCTGCTCTGCCCTCCTGCACCCTCGCGAAATCTTTTCTCAAGGTTGTAAACTCCATGAGCAGGTCCTTGCCTCAGTGTCCTCACCCTTTGCAGCAACTGACTGTCCTGGGACTCTGTGCCATCCTGGTTTCTCTGTCTCTCTCCAGCTGCTCCTTTTCTATTTCTTTTTTTTTTCTTTTCCCCAAATGTGGATATTTCCCAAATATCTCTTTGTTTTTTCCTTGCCCATACTCATGCTCACCAACATCCTATATGATGTGCTATATTGAAAGCTGTAATCATTGCCCCTCTCTCCAGTGCCTAGTCCTGTGTTTTTAGCACTGCCTCACTGAATAATATTCATCAGATAATCACTTGAGCAACTCAAGCTCAGCATTTCCAAATCCAACTCACCATCCTTGACCTACTGCTCAAATCAGCTGCAATCTTGCTTCTCAAGTGTGTTTCAGGGCCAGTCTCATCAGCATCACCTTGGAGCTTGTAGATGCAGAATCATAGGCCCACCACAGACCAAGTGAATCAGGATGTGTGTTTTTAACAAGTCCCTGGATGACTCGCGTGCATATTAATGTTTGATAAGCATTGGTCTACACTATCGATTCTCTTGATTTCTATTAATGGCACCAGGTTTTTTCCAGTTGCTCAGTCTTTCAAACTTTGCAATCACTTGAATCCTAGGAGTAAGTACTCACTAGCTTTCTCTAACTCAGGATTTTTGTGGGATCTGGGTCTCAGACAAGAAGTCATCATAATAATATAACTGGTATTGATATGTTTCAGTTGAATAAGTCCATATCAATACCATCACACATACAAATTCACTTCAATAAATATTTATAGAGTTCTTGCTCTATGGTTGGTTCCATGCTAAGCTGTGATGGTGTAATATTGAACAGAAGTCAGTCTTTATCCTCAAGGAGTTCACAGTTCAGAGGAAGCAGACACAAATAGACACAGGGAGAAAAAGTAAAGAATGCCCTGGAAACCAGAGGAACCCTAACGTAGCCCTGCACAGTCAGAGGAGAATCTGAAAGGAACCAGAAGGATGAGCAGACCTAACTAGTGAAGGTGGGAAAAAGAAAGGGCTTTGGGCAGAGGAATGGTTTGTGCACACACTGGGCTGGGATTGGGGCAGGGTACATTGGAGGACTCTGCCCTGTTTGTGGCATAGGGGAAATCACCTTACCTCTCCTGCCTCATTTGTCTTAACTCTTAATATGCAAACAGTAGTGCCTATTCCTCAGGGTCATTGTAAAAATTCAGTAAAAATCAGGACATTTTAGAACTGCAACTATGTGGTCCTTATAAATATTGATTGAATATAAATTGTCAGCAACCACAGCTCATACATTAATTATGGAAATAATAATCATGGTAGTGGATTGAATGGTGGTTTTCTCCCTCCCCCAAAAGATATGTCCCCATGTCAAATCATTTGAATCAGTGAATGTAATTTTATTTGGAAAAAGAGTCTTTGCAGGTGTTATTAAAGATTTCAAGATGAGACCATCTGGAATTGTCTGAGTAGGCACTATATTCAATGTCAAGTGTCCTGAGAAGAAAAGGAGAGGACACAGGACAGGAGACAGGCCATGTGAAGATGGAGAAAGAGATTGGAGTGATTCAACCTCGTGCCAACAAATGCCTGGAGCCACCAGAAGCTGAAAGAGGCAAGAAAGGATCCTCTCCTAGAGCCTTTGGAGGGAGCATGGCCCTGTTGACATGTTGATTTTGGATTTCTCTAGAACTGTGAGAGAATAAATTGCAGTGGTTTAAACCATGAAATTTGTGGTAATTTGTACAGCAGTGGCAAGAAACTGATATACATGGTTATTGATTTTTGCACATCCTCTACCTGTCAGGTGTGGATTTCTCCTCAAGGATGTTTTGAAGTAATGCTATTATGCCCATTTTATGGATAAGGACTACGAAGTCTCATGGAGGAGAAGCAACTCTTGCTTGCTCATTCCTTCACTGAATATTGACTGGCCTCTTAGCTGACCAGACACTGGGGGACAGTCATGGGTAAAGATTTGCAGAGATCTCAGGGCTTATAAGTTTAGAGGAGGGAGGATGAATAACCATCTATACTGGGTTGAGTAGTGCCTCCTCTCCCCAAACTTATTTCTACCTTGGACCTTGGAATGTGACCTCCGCTGTGAAATGGGAGAGTTCCCTGATTCCCCTAGCAGGATGTACGACAGAGGTGTGGCTTGCCTGTTCAGTCACCCTGCAGCTCAAACCCCTAGGGGGAGCATGCAGATAGGCAGGTGCAGAGGCTGGGCAAGTGCTTTGGGCTCTTGGCCCCACGGTAGTGTCTAGGGGTGGGTGCTTGCAACCCTATTGTTACAAAGCTCTTTCAGCTTTGTCATCTGCAGATGGCTTGAGTGTTAACCAGCTAAATGGACCCTCTGCCTTATCATAAGGGTAGAGGGCCAATGTGACAACTTTCTGTATCCCGAGCTCTTGCCCAGTGTCCTAGAAGAATCAGATCACATAAGGGCTCGAAGGATGAGTGCAAGGTTTTATTGAGTGGTAGAGATGGCTCTTAGTGAGATGGATGGGGAGCCTGAAGGGAGATGGAACGGGAAGGTGATCTTTCCCTGGAGTCGGGCTGCCCAGCCACTGGACTCTTCTCTGACCGCCTCCAGCCAAACTCCTCTTGGCATCCAGACATCTCTCCTCTTCTCTGTTTCTCTGCCATGTTGTTCTGCCATCTATCTGCTTGCCTCCTCGCCTCCTTGCCTGCTGGTCTTCTCTGGAGCTTGGGGTTCTGGGTTTATATAGGGGCAGGATAGGAGGCGTGGCAGGCCAAAAGTCAACTTTTTGGGCTTGAAAACAGGAATTCCCATTCTCATTTAGGGCCTCAGGTATCCAGGCTTGAGGGTGGGGCCTTTGCTGGAGAACCACACTCTTCTACCCAGTGTCACCCTGTCTCCTGTCCGTATCATTTGTAAATAACATTACAGATATAATCAAGTTAAGACAGGTCATTCTGGATTAGGGTGAACCTGAATCCAATGACTGGTGTCCTTATAAGATGAGGGAAATTAAGACAGAGAGACACGGGGAGAAACCCATGTGACCATGGGCAGAGATTAGAGTGATGTGTCCACAGGCCAAAGAATGCCAGGGATGCTGGCAGTCACCAGAAGCTGGAGGAGGCAAAGAAAGATCCCCCCTGGAGCCTTCCGAGGGAGCGTGGCCTTACACACATCCTGCCTTCCAACTTCTAGCCTCTAGAGCTGGGAGACAACGCATACATGTTGTTTTAAGCCATCCAGTTTGTGGTCATGTTACAGGAGCCCCTGGAAACTTACACGGCTTTTAAGAAATATGTATGATTGTACATGTGGAAAGCACAGCTTAGGGGGCTGTGGGAACCTGGGAGGGGGAATGGAGGGATGGGCAGGGAAGCTTCCTCCAGGAAGGCACGCTGGAGCTGAGATTGAGGGTGGGGCGGGAGTTAACTGTTCAAAGAGGGATGGGAAACCCGAGTCAAGAGGGAAGAACAGGTGTGAAGCCTCTGGTTTGGGAAGGACCTCGGTGCTGGAGGAGTGGAAGGTCAGAGTGCAGAGGGGCATAAGGCAGGCAGTGGTGGAGCCGTAGCCCTCGCGCCAATCATGACACATTCCTGTGCCCTGCGCTTCCGATCCCTGGGTTCTATTCTGGGGGTTGCTGGGTCAATATGTCTGTGTGCTCTTCACTGGCTAGGACTGCTCATCCTTTGAGTTCCTTCTAGATTCTCCCCTGACCCCCCACGCTGCCCACCACGCGGGGCGTTTGAACACGAACGTGGAGGTCCTTGTTTGTCCTTGAACGCGGCAGGGAGTGGAGGAGGGCGCCGGGAGGAGGCACAAAAGCGCTTTGTGCGACAGCGCCCGACAGCTTCTCCGCTCGAAGCCGGCTCCGCGCCGTGAATGGGCCGCGGACAAAGGCGTCCCCTCCCAAGTACCTGTAATTGGAGCGTCCACGTGCGCTGGCGCCGCTGAAATGCAAGGGACAAAAGGGAGAGGAATGGCCGCATCTTCCGGCTGCCCGTTGCTATAGTTTCCGTGGGGCTGGTGAAGGGGAGGGCGGTTACCAGGCAACGGGAGAGGGACCAAGACAAAGGGAGCCCGGGAGAGGGAGAGGTCTGGGGCAGGTGTGAGTGCGTGTGCCCGTGAGGTGGGGAGAGACAGAGGAGGATGCGGGAGAGACAGCGAGGACAGAGGGAGACAGAGAGGGAGAGACAGAGGAGACAAGAGAGAGAGAAATAATAGGGAGAGGGAGAGAGAGAGAGAGAGAGAGAGAAAGAAAAAAAAGAGAAGAGAGAGAGAAAAAAAGAGAGAAGAGAGAGCAAGCGAGAGGGTCACATTAAAAAACAGCTAACAGAGGCTCATAGAGACAGACAGAGGCACGGAGACATTCATTCAGTTACTGTGTGCCAGGCCTGTGTGCCTCTAGAGACAGGGCTATTGGCAAGAGAGACACCATCCCTGACCTAACAACTCAGAGGCATAGAGAGAAAGAATGGTTCTAGAGATAGAGCCAGAGGTAGATGCTCCGCTGCCTCCCCTGGGGTGACTGGGGCTCTCTCTCCAGGTGATTGTCTCCTGGAAGCTGGTGTCTTACGGGTAGGGCATGCTCAAAGCCATCATACCCTTCCTCCTGACTCCAGACAGTGTCCACATGCAGCTCCACTCCCAGGAGGCTCTTGTAAAAAGTGACTTCTGGTTGAACAATGCTCAGTCTCTCCCTAGCAGCTCTCTTATGTCTTGCCAACTATGATGCTTGAATTTCCCACCGTTATAGTGATCGTGGACAAGTTAACTCACTTAGTAATTATATAGCAACAAAATGCTGTTAAGCATGTTGCTCAATTGCTCCTGTATGCTAGGTATTGTCAGCATTCTCACTTTACAAGAGTGGAAACTGAGGTTCTGAGAGATGAAATATTTTACCTGATGTCACACAGTTACTCAGTGGCAAAGCCACTAAGGTCTTCTGATCTCTAGCCTGATGTTCTTCCTTCTGCTTATATCCCTGTCTGGGCCAAGGCTTATTTGTTTACAAGGAACAGAAGCCGACACAAATTAACTCTAGTGAAATGGGGGATTTATCAGAAGGACAGTAAAGAGACTCCTGAGACCCAAGGGCGGGAATCAGAGCTGGTTTTCACAAAAAACTCCACTGGGCATTACAGAGAGCTCAGAAGTCATGGATACTATTCTTTCTCTCTCTTTCTGAGACCGTCTGGTGGCTCCTCTCTGCTTCTGTCTGCACACTGGCTCAGTTCCAAAACTGCCAAAATGACCTTCAAGGAAGTCTCCTTTCTTTTCCAGTTTACATTTTCAAGAGACAGCCTGATTGGCTCACTTAAATCAAGTGTACAGCTCTGATCCAATCAATTCTGGCCAAGGGTCAGGCCCTTAGCATACAACATGAGTGGCCAATTGACTTGTGGCCAGTTCTTCAGCAGGGGCTGCCAAAACAGGTGCCGTGGATGAGACAGACATCTTGAGTTATCTATGTAAACTCACTCACTTCTATCCTGGGGATACCAAGAGTAACCTTGTCTGCCTTCCAGGGCTGTTGTAAGGAGCTCATACTTATCGAGGGAGTTTGCAAAGTGTTAAGTGCCACAGAAGAGCAAGTCATTACCTAGGTTAAATGGTGGTATCTGGATGACAAAACCATATTGTCCTTGTTCACCTCCTTTGCCAAGATCATGGCCCGAGGCCAATGGGGCAGCATGCAAGAAAATTGTTATTGACAAGGGAGTGAAGAAAGGAAGAGTTCAGAGGATAATTGAGCTAAAGTGTGTGCCGTGACGAAATGAAAATGAAGAGGAGGGTGTCAATCCTCCATTCTCTCACTCACCCATTTAATAAGCCCTGTGAGCCTACAATGTGCAAGAAACTATACAAGATGATAAAGATACAATGGTGAAAAAGACATGGCCTCTGTCCTCCAGGGACTCAAAGAGGGTGAGGCACCAGGCACATAGCCTGCCAGACACTACGTATTTTAAGATGTGCTATGAGAGAGATGTAATGGGATCAGAGGAGGTGGCTTAACTTAGACAGTAGCACCAAGGAAGGTGTTGTACCAAACACCTGTCAACTCCAACTGAAATGGCACTGTGCCCTGGAGACACTGAATGAGACCTAGGGTTTAGTGGAGGAACTTAAATACAGGGACATTTGATGCTCAAATGATCTCATCTTTGGCTGGTGGAAGACTATTAAAGTTGGTCTTTGAGTTCTCTAGAAATAACCCTAATATATCAACAGCTTTCTCATACTTTGGTATGACAATCCTTTTAGACTTATACATTTTCTATTCAAAGCCAGAGTTAGCCATTTCTCCAAGGAGCTCTGACCTCTTTGGGTGGGAAAATGGTATTTGAGACCATAATCTGGGTGGTGGGAGTGCTCACTGCTCCTGGGTTAGTTATTGGCTCTAGGTATTTTAAGATGACAGTTAGAAAATGCATATTTTTTAGGAGAAAACATGTCATGAGTTTATACTGATATTTCTCATTCAAAATCAGGATACAGTGTTTGATCATATATCTCTTTTCAACTGAAAACCTTGATTTTTAATGTCATGAAATTAGGCACTCATTGCTTTAGTTTACAATACAAATATATTTTGGAATTGCAATAACAATATTATTACTAAAAATATCATTGAAAAAAGATTATCAGCTAGCATTTATTCAGTTTCTGACTTTGTGCCAGGCATGGTACATACATCACATTGCTTAATGCAAAAACAAACCAGGAGGGTGGTGAGATTATCATCCCTATTTTGCTCATGAGAAAATTGAGGTTTCAGAGGTCACAAAGTCACAAGTCAGTACATGATGAAGGCAGTATTTTAATCCCCAACTATCTGACTCCATTACTTTCAACTACTTTGGGTTTTATTTTTTTTTTCCTCTTGTCTTTTGGCATTAAGAAGGTACCTGCTCTCTAATTGCATGGGCTACCTAGTTATTTAATACTCCAAGGATGACTTGACATTGATTATTTGAAAATGCATAGATGAGAAAGAGAGAAAAGGAAGCAGTTTACTGGCTCAATGTTATTGCAGGGATAGAACACTTCTTGAGAAACATGTTGGCTCATACTTTCAAAGCGACAGATTATTGCTTTCAGTTTTATTAGCAGATGGATTCTGTTTAAAGGTGTTGAGTAGTCCTCCTCTGCTGCCAGATTGTTTTAAGTGGGGGAAGCAAATGGGAGGAGTCCCAAGGGCCTTGGGAAAACATATTATCAGGCACAAGCTTGAACCTACTGGAGAAGTTTTATAGGGGTCACTGGCTCCCCACCTTTGGGTGTTTGCTCAAAGCCATTTTCCCAAAATGAAATATCTTTTCTTTTTCACTCTGCTTGTGCAAATAATATTCAACCTCAGAGACCTAGTTTCTCTTTGAACCTTTCCTTGATCTTCTCAGCCTGTAATACTGTTCCCCTCTCTAAACTGGTTGTACTGGGTTGAATAGCAGTCCCCCAAACTCACATCCTCCTGGAAACCTAAGAATGTGACCTTATTTGAATTAGGGTCTTTGGAGATGTAATTAGTTAACATGAAGTATACTGGATAAGGTTGGGTCCTAAATTCAGTTATTGGTCTCCTAATAAGAAGGTGCAAAGACACACAGAAAGAAAACAGCCGTTTGAAGACAGAGATGGAAACTGGAATGATGTAGCCACAAGCCCAGGAATGCTAGGGTTTGTCAGCAGCCACAAGAAGCTAGAAAGGAGCAAGCCAAGATTCTTCCCTAGAGCCTCTGAGGGAACATGGTCCTGCTGACATCCTGAGTTCAGACTTCTAGGCCCCAGAACTGAGAGATAATAAATTTCTGTTGTTTCAAGGCAGCAGTTTGTGGTAATTTGTTACAGCAGTCCTTGGAGACTAATACAGCACCTAATTCAGCACTGTGGGACGAGGGCAAGAATGGAAAGTCTGGGGTGAATTTTAAAGGGTGATTAGGATCTTCCTAGACCCTAGTGGCCAGTGAGAGGGAATAGGGAAAGGGCATTCCAGAAAGCAGGGGCTAAGTCCAGGAGCAGAGAAACTGAACATAGCCCAGGAGAAGACAAACAGATTGGGGGTAGGCAGGCACCAGCAATGCAGGGGCAGCATTTCTAGAATGATGCAGGACAGGTGTGAGATGAAGCTGGGAAGGTAGGCAGAGGCCAGATTCCTCAGGGTCCCAAAGTCCACATGAGAAACTTCAAGACTTCGTGCAGACACCAGGGAGCCCTTTAAGGCATGTAAGCCAGAGACACAGCAGTCATCCTGAACTTGTCTGGAGGTTGCAGAGGGTGAGCTCAGTGCAGGACTGATTTCTTCTCCACATTGACTTTCAGTTTGGGGCCCACAGAAGACATGAAACTTCCTCCTTGGGTGGGGGCCCTGCCTCTGGGTCACCTCCAAGGCAGGCCTCCCATGGAGGTAGTGTTCATGGAGCTGAGTGTTCCTCCAGCTCCTGTCTTGACTCTATCAGACACTGCCTGGAAGTCCATCCAGCTGGCAGCCACTGACCTTTATTTAGTCATTTCAGAAGGTTCGGTTTTAAACTTTCTATCCCAGAAAGCTGAGGAGAGGCCTCCCCCAGCTTCTGCCAGTCCCCAGCCTAGGGCCCAGCTGCTGTCTCTGGAGCACAGGGAGATCCACGCTGTCTCCAAGGAGACCAAGGGATTCTTTTTCTTTCTTTCTTTCTTTTTTTCTTTAACTCCCCAGGCCTGCTTTAATTGGCAGTTCCATGACCTCCAGGATGCACCTGGCAAGGTACTAGGATTCCTTATCGGGGGTTGGGGGAGTGAGGCAAAGAGGAAGGAGGGCTGGCCCAGCCTGCTGGCTCCTGGTTTAGCTTTCTGTCCATCAGGTTTAGCCCTAACTTTGCCCCCTCCCCCAACATTTCTCTCTCTAATTCTTGAGTACCTCTCCCCCCACCCATTCCCTCTTCAGCACACCTGCTTAGATATTGGTCAAAGGGAATGAGAGGACCTGGGATTCTCATGGCAGGTGGAGGATGTCTGTTAAGTAGACCCTATAGCTTCACAGAGTACATCCCACTGGTTACGTGAAGAGGCTCTGGAGTCATTCCCCACATTGCCACTTTCTAGTTGTGTGACCTTGGCCAAGTAGAACCTCTATGTGCCTCAGTTTTCAACTCTGTCAAATGAAGATAAATACCCACTGCCTGGGGCTATGGAGATAATTATAGAGAATGCTTGTAGAAGGCTTAACTTAGTGTCTTGCATATCTTAAATGAAATAAATGTGAATTAGCCTTAATAAGTGTGGCTGAATAAAAAAGGATGAGTTCATGTCCTTTGTAGGGACATGGATGAAGCTGGAAACCATCATTCTGAGCAAACTATTGCAAGGACAGAAAACCAAACACTGCATGTTCTCACTCATAGGTGGGAATTGAACAATGAGATCACTTGGACACAGAATGGGGAACATCACACACCAGGACCTGTCATGGGGTAGGGGGAGGGGGGAGGGGTAGCTTTAGGAGAAATACCTAATGTAAATGACGAGTTAATGGGTGCAACACAACAACATGGCAGGTGTATACATAAGTAACAAACCTGCACATTGTGCACATGTACCCTAGAACTTAAAGTATAATAATAATAAAAAAAACCCCAAAATGTGTTTATCAAAAAGACAACGTATATACCTTAAAAAACTACAAATCGTCATTTGAATTTGTTTCTATTTTTATTTTCCGAGTTTTATATGATCACAACATATAAACATTTCTATTATAATTTTAAAAAAATAAGTGTGGCTGCTTTTATTTATTTCTGGGAATGAAGGATGGTTGAATGAGACTGGTACTAAGAGACAAACAGACCTAGGCTTGCATTCCCACTTTGCTGCTTACTTGCTTGGTATCCTAGGCTTAGCTAATTTAACTCTGTGAGCCTCCATCTCTTCATCTTTAAAAGGGAAGCAATAATCCCTAACTCTCAAAGTTGTTTGGCAGAGATGAGATAATATTTATAAACTGCTTGGCACTTAGCAGGGGCTCCATAACTGCTTGACTCTACCACTTACTCTGACTTTGTGCAAATGACATTTTCTCCCCTGACTTAGTTTCCCCATCTGGAAAATGGGGACAATAATAGTACCTACCTCATAAGCTTGCTGTGACAATTAAAAAACGGACTTTAAGCAAAGCTCTTAAAATATGCTGGCATTGTTAGATATGGTAATTATTGTAGTACTAAAAGCTGATAACCAATATTTATTAAGTACTTAATTTATTAAGTACTTATTATATTCCAGGCACTGTGCATTGCAGCCCTATGACTTAGGAGCTCTTATCAACCCCGCTTTATAAAGACTAAGTTGAGGCTTAGAGAGTAAGATCTCTTGCACAAAGTCACTCTGCCTATAAGTGGCAGAGCTACTGTCATTATCAATGAATACAGTGGTGTGGATATGTGGGAACAATGACCAGAACCCAATACAATAGCCATCCTTGTGGTTCCAGGTTCCGAAGGCCCCTAGGGAAAACTGGACTTCGGGTGCAGCCTGGCCGGGTGATGGATTAACAGTGACAGCTCCTGCCGAAGAGTAAACACAGAGAAAAATAGGTCAGTTCCGACAGCCAAGCCCCCACCTGCTTGTTTTACCCCAAAGCCAATCTTGTCAACTTGATCTTCTGCCCTGAACTTCAGCTGTCCTCCGGATGTTCTTGTGTTTCATGAATTATGCAGACTTGACAAAATGTGTGCGGCAAAGATTAAAATCTCTGTTCTTTTTATTGGAAGATCTTTCTTTCCTCCACTGGATTTGTTTCCTTCCTCTTGCTCTCATAGCATACTGTTTAGCCATCCTGCAGAGCACCTTCTCTCTTCCTTCTCTTAACAACTCAATTTGTGATTCCACTGCATGATGCTAGTCTCACTGCAGATTCTTTCTCATTAATGAAATATACTTCAAGGAACCCCAAAAGGTGTCCTGGATGAGCTTCTGGGAATTTCCATGAACAAATTTAGTGAATTAGGACTCCCACAGAAAAGCCCTGAGTTGTAGCATGTACTCATATCCATGGTATAAATGCCACCATGGTCAATTTCAAGCTACCATATGAAGTCACTAAATATGAACTTGGGAAGAGATACCCACAGTCAGCTCTCATGAGCTCGTAGGAGCTGGCTTCAGACATGACTGGGTTCAATTCTTATATGCGATGGAAGCAATTATTATTATTGGTCTGAGTATAGGTCCTGACCATGCCACTTACCAGCTGTGGCAATCTGGGCAATTTACTTAACCTCTTGGTGCCCCAGTTTCACCATCTGTATATCAGTCAGGATAGGCTGGGTGTTGCTATAGAAACAGATAACCCCAAATCTCAGAGTCTTAACATAACGAAACTTTATTTCTCATTCATGTAGTGTGACAAAGGCATATGGGTTTTGTTGTTGTTGTTGTTGTTGTTGTTGTTGTTGTTGTTGTTGAGGGGGTGGTCTTTGCTCATCAAAGCTTTTCAGGAAAGTAGGTGAATCGAGGCTTCATGTTGACGTGTTTTCACAATCATTTCCATAGCAGGGAAAAGGGGATATGCTGAATTGCATGCTCTCTTTTAAAGCTTTCACCTGAAAGTGGTATATATCACTTGTACTTACATTTTATTAGCTGAAACAAGCAAATGGCAATACACAAATTCAAGAGGGTGAAGCAGAGTAATCCTAACATGTGCCTGGAAAGAGAACCAGAATTTCTTGGGAAACAGCCTTGATGATTACCCTAAGCTCTTAGATATCATTTTCTCTAGTGGCTTTTAATTTTTTTCATTAAGCAGCTGTGGCTGAAACTAAGCAGAAAATGTAAGTGGGAATTACACCTCTAGTCAATCCCTGTTTTTCCACAGAGGCCCTGGAGACAACCATTTAGAATGCTAGGATCTCAAAGAACATGACGGAAAACCTGCAAATCTTGTTCCAACTCTCATTTTTTAGATAAGAACATTGAGAGGGTTATGGGACCTAGCTCAAGTCACACAGTAGATGAAGGTCAGAAATAGGACAGAGACCTAACTCCCAGTCCAGTGCACCTTCCCCTTAGTGACAGTCCACCACCCCAAACATAATCCTTGTTCTATGAGGATCACTGGTACAGCAGGTGGAGCTGGAAAGGTACACACTAGTTATGTTAATGAAGGGGTTTAAGCCAGAGGAAGGGGCTGGTCATATGTGGGTAGGACACATCCCCAAGAGTCTTTGAAAGGGGAGTCCCCACCAAGCACAAGCTGGAGGCATCAAGAGGAGGGAAGCACTACGGGGAGTAGAGTGGCTCTGGGGCCACGGCGGGGGGTGAGGAATCATTCAGAGCTGGATTTTGGAGGTGGATGGTGCATCAGTCAGGACTTTATGTTACAAGTGACATAAAAGTCAATTCACACTTACTTAAACAATCAGGAGAATTTGTTGCCTAGGGTAATTGAAAAGTCCAGAGGTGCATCAAGATGCAGGCTGGCTTTATTGTAGCCGCACAAGGGATGTCACCAAGAATTCAGGTACTTTGTTTCTTCCCAGGCTCCAGGATCTCCTTTGTGGAGCCACAGGATGGTTGTCAGAGTTCTTCCCACCGTGTTGTGTGAGGGGTGAGGGACAGTTCTTTCTAATAGTGCTTGTGGAAAAGAGAGAAAACTTTTCTTTCCTAAGAACCTCTGCAAACATGTTCCAATAACTCATGGATCTTGAGGCTGGCTACATGTATTTATTCCTAAACCAATCGTGTGCCCAGGAGGTGGGCTATACTAATGGGGTCAAACCAGTCTACCAAAATCATATGGCTGAGAAGAGGGGAGTGCTGGCTTCGGAAAGGATACTTAGGGTACTGTTTGGAAAGGAAACATGGATGCTGGGAGACCCCAAGCATAAGACTATCCATCACTGCTGAGTGGACAGAGGGGAAAGAAGATGGGGTTTGAGGTGGGAGGAAAGCAGCTTACTTAATAAGAGTAAGCCTGTCCATCAGAACTTCCACTAGGCCTGATGAGTCCTGGACCCTAGTCTCTATATTATGACACTGTTTCCCTGTCTGAAATATTGTATGGCCCCTGGCTGCCTTTCAACAAATCTAGATTTTCCATTCGGGGTAGAAGAGCCTTGGAAAAGTAATCTTGGGGTGTATTAACCATGCCTTTTATTTTCTGTATTTTGATGCTTTGACTTCTGAGGCCTTGCTGATCCTTGAGGGACTGTCCCTCCCGGGGTTAGCCAATTACTAGAGGTAATAAACATCTAGGCTACTGAGCATGCTTTTCATCTGCAGACCAACCACCAGAGCCCACACTCCAACCATCTTCTGTATCAGGCTCTCATACTCTGGGATCACCGCTATAATTACCCAAGGCCAGGTACCACACAACCAGGGACAGCCCCTATACCCCAGAGACTGCTGAAATTATTCAAACTAGCCAATAATAAGCTTGCTTACCCTGCTTTGCTTGTTCCTGCCTGTGATACCACAACAAAGTCTTTGGACCACAGCTTCCTCTCTCTCCCTTGCCTCCTGACCAACTTTAATGCTTCTCCACATGCCCCCCACTGCCCAATGGCACGCATCCTCCTCTTGGGAACTGTTAGTAGCAAACTATCTTTTCAATGGCAGTCATCCCTTGATCTATTGGCCTCACACACCTCAAATTTTCTATTCACACACTATATATTTTAAGTGAGGATATGAAGGTGGCTGGTTTTAACCCCCTCCATCTCTTACCTTTGGCTCTTTGTCTCTGGAATCTTCCCTAAATGATACAGATTCTGTGCTCTAGATGTACTTTCTCCAACACCTGCAGCAGTTGTTTCTGCCGAATGAGGTTAAAAAAGCAGCCATTGCCTCCAACTGAGTGGAGGACCAGTCTTCACAGACAGGTGAGCCAAATTTCTTTTCCCACTCAGCTCCACTCTCTCTTTCAATATCACCACATTCAGCAGCTAGAGTGCCTCTCTCCTGAAGCATTTACCTTATTCACCTTCTAAGGCATCCTCTCCACAGGCCCCAGTGCTTTGGCAAAGCTTCTTAACACTTGGTTGATGTGACTGCTACATTCTGGAATTTGGGAGCATATTTCTGCAGTTGTTGCCAAGTAAGATAACAAAGAGGCAGGTAGGGATGAGGAAGGGGATCTGCATTCATCAGGGTCCCAGCAGGAAACATATGGTACACTCAAAAAAGACAAGGAGAGTTTAGGGATCTATTTACAGGGGCAGGGACAGGGGCAGGCTCAAGGAGACAACCAAGGAATGGGAAAGCACTGAGGGGCTGGCCTCAGAGGGTAGCTACTAACACACCAGATCTAAAGGGGCCAGGGAAGGAGTGGTGTTTCTGGAACCCTCCACATGGCCTGTGATTGTGCAAGGGAGTTCACCTGACAGGATCCATGGCCATAGGAAGGCAAACAACCATTGCCAAAACTATAGCCTGGCAGGGAGGGAGTAGGGGGAAGAAATAGCTTCCCCCTCCTTCCCCACCTATTCTCTTGCTGCTGCCTCTCATTGCTGTAACCCAACTGAAAGCTAGAGGACAAGGTTGGACCTTCATGTGGTTCATAGACATCAGCTTCCTAGGGACAGGGCAGGGCAGAGAAGAGCAGATGGTAATTCCGAAAGGGGAGATAACCAGTATAAGGTCTGTGTTCTATGTTGGTCACCCAGAACACACCTGAAGAAAGCTTTGGCTGGAGAAGTCAAGAAGACAAGGAAGTTGAGGTGGAGATATATGTGAAATCCTCTACTTAGCCAACTGCTTCTTTTTTGGCCACTTTGGGATGGTTAACGAAAGAAAACATGGTGGTGTATTACAATGGGAGTCATGACGGGCATCAAGTAAAGAGTATAGGACTTGGAGTCACAGGACATAATTCATACCAAAGTGTCAACAGCTGACAATGCCATTGCTCCACTAAGGAGACACACTTAACCTAGAACTGTGAAACATACTATTCAGAAGGAAATAGGCCAGGTTGATGAAGGGTGAAGACAGGGTTTACTGAAAGACAGTAAGGATGAGAGACAAAGGAAAAAGGATTCAGAGGCAATCACTTTCCATTTTTCAGTTTGTTCCAAATGAATTTCCACTAGAATTAGCCTCATCAATCCAAAGATGTCACACCTTCATTTCCCTGCTTTTAGAGCCATTTTAATGTTTCTATATGGGGAACAAGAGTAGAGATGAGAAGTTATCGTGGCCAAGCCAGGAGGAGACTGACTTCGGTCCGAAGATATATCACCAGAGATTACGTGTTTGGGTCAAACAAAAAGGATTTGTTTGCAATAAATTGATAGCCCTTATCTCCCTTGCATAAGCTTGTGCTCGTCTTTAAGGGATGAGCTGGGAAGAAGTGAGGTATTGCTGTCTTTATCACAATTAGATATTAGAAGTGCAATTCAGAGAACTTCAACTTCAAGACTCAAATCTAAGAGATGAATGGTGGCCTCCAAGATGGCCTCCTGTAATCCTTACTGCATGGCATTTATGACTTTTTGTAGTTTCCTCATCATTTGAATGAGGACTATACCACTGGACCATTAGAACATGTATGACTTCCAAGGATAGGGCATAAGAAATACTGCAGTTTCTTTCATGGTCTATGGAATCGCTTGCTCTGAAGGAAGCCAGCCACTATTCTGTGATGATGCTCAAGCAGGCCTGTGGAGAGATCCATACAAAGAAGAACTGAGGCCTCCTGCCAGCAGTCAGCACCAGTTTGCCAGTCATATGGATGAACAACCTTGAGAGCTGATCCTCCAGTTCTTGTCAAGCTTCAGATGACTACAGCCCGGGCCAACATCAACCACATGAGAGATTCCAAAACAGAACCAAGTTTTTGACCCACAGGAAGAGTGAGAGGTAATAAATGATTATCATTGTTTTAAACCACCAAGTTTGGGGTGATACAATAGATCACTAATACAACTGGTAATAATTTTCATGAAAATATATGCTTCTACAGTTTATAAATTTTTCTCATCCATTTATTCACTTATTCAACATTGAATCACTTGATAAATATTTGCTGAACACCTGCTATGTGCCCAGGAAAGGGAATATAGCTGTGAACTAAATAGGCTAAAATTTCTGTTCTTGTTGAGCATACAGTCTCATGCCTCTTGATTAAAGGAACCATAGTGTCATGATTATGTGGATGGGCTCTGAGGACAGCTTGCCACCAAGTCTTTTCTTGGTTACTTCCCAGCCATATAGCCCCGGACAAGTTGCTTCATCTCAGTTAACCTCATTTTCCTTACCTGTAAAATGGGCTTAAGAATAGTAGCTACTCCATAGGAGCATTGTAAGAAATAAATGAGATAATAAAAGTTTTTCCAGTGCTAGGCACCTAGTAAGTGCTCTGTAAATGGTACCTGCTATTATGAGTACCCTTACAGCATCTCAGGAAAGTATGTGAGTGTTCTTGGTCCCATTTTACAGATGATGACTCAGCCTCAGAGAGGCCAAGTGACTTTGCTTAAGGTCACACAGATGAAGGACTTACATTCCCATCTTCAGACTCTATGACCCAGTGCTCATCTGAAGTTCTACAAGAGATAGTTCCTCTGAGAGAGACCATGAATTGGGCCCCACTTCAGTTGTAGACTGTATCCTTAGCTGATAGTGTATTGCCTTCTCTTGGTACAAAATTATTTCCCTTTATCATCAAAAAGTTATTTTTAGTAGAACTTTTTTTCTTAGAATAGTTTTAGATTTACAGGAAAATTACGAAGGTATTCAGGAGAGTTCCCATATCTCCCATACTCAGTTTCTCCCGTTATTAATAGCTTATATTACTATAGCACATTTCTCGCAAATAATGAACCAATACTGATACATTGTTATTGACTAAAGTCCACGGGTTATTTAGATTTCCATAGTTTTTGCCTAATGTCTTTTCCTGTTCTAGGATACCATTGGATACCACATTGCACTTATTTACCATGTCTCTTTAGTCTCTTCTTGGCTGTGACAATTTCTTAGACTCACCTTGTTTTTGACGGCTTTGATGGTTTTGAGGAGCACTGGTCAAGTATTTGTAGGATACCCCTTTGTTGGAATTTGTCTGATGTTTCTCTCATGGTTAGGCTGTGGTAATGCATTTTTTGGGAGGAAGAGCACAGGGCTAAGGTGCCATTTTATTGTGTCATATCAAGGATACATACTATCAAAATGATTTATTGCTGTTGATACTGAACTTGATCACTTGACTGAGGTACTGTTTGTCAGACTTCTCAACTGTAAAGTTACTCTTCCCTCACCCTTTCCAGACTGTATTTTTTTTGGGAGGAAGTCACCATGTGTAGCCTACACTTAAAGAGTGGAGATTTGTGCTCGCCCTTCTTGACAGCAAAGAGTCCACATAAATTATCAGTTTTAACCTGATTTTCAGGTGGTGGAATTTCCCCATTTCCCCATTCTTTTTGAAGCTAAGAAGGGGAATCTGAAGCAGCTAGACCCATACAGTGGAGGGCAGGATCTAGTACCAGAAGTTTCAAGTCCCGAGTAGCCCCAATTGGTCTGGAAAAATGTGTCCTAGAGGTGGGGGATTCAAAATATCTAATTCAGGAGGGATCAGAATTAATTAGTGAGTCAACTGGGCTGATTCATGTTCACAATTAATTATGCCAGAAGTTGACAATTACTCCTGGCAACAGGAGAATGGGGAGGCCTAGGAGACTAAGCAAAGCTCTGAGAAGGCATCTTATCTGTTGGGGGAGAACACCTCCCCCGGCCTCAAAATCAAACCCTACAGTGGAGTGATGGGCAAAGCCTTAGACTTGTAGTTTACAAAATAAGAAGTATGAATATCCTACACTTATATGAAATGCAAATAAAACACATATCCATTTTTGCTTGCCAAAAAGGGCCAAAATATATATAATACCTAGTACTGGTACGGGTGTAAGAAAATGGATATTCTCATATACTACTGACAAGAGGGCAATTTATAATATAGAAGAGTTAAAAAATATTCACGCTCTGACTTACTCAACTGTTATGAACTTATCCTAGATTATCATAAATATAGGCAGAGATTAAGCTATGAGGATATTTTCATTATTCTATTATTTATAATATTGAAAAATTAGAATTAACCTGAATGTTTAGTGACAAGTGATTGGCTAAATACATTTTGTTTTGTCTATGTGATAGAGTTTCACGAAATTGCAAAAATTGTCCTATAGAAAAGTGTTTCTCAAACTGTGCTGGGGGAGATGTACACGGTCAGTGCCTCACCCATTTCCCCTCCCTCACGATTTCGGTGTATTCTAGCAGGATTCCAACTGCCGCCTGACTTCTTTGCCTGAAGGCTTTCTCTGGCCGTTGAATGTTTGTTTGCCTTCCCTGATGAAATAACATCCCTTTCTCCAATATCGTTCAACCAATGACTGGCAGGAGCTGATCTATAACAGTGATTCTCAACTGAAGGTGAAAAGTTGCCAATGCCTGAAGACATTTTTTGTTGTCATGGCTGTGGAGAGGTGGGGGTGCTACTGGCATCTAGCGAGTAGAGGTCAGGGATGCTGCTAAACATCCTGTAATGCACAGGACAGCCAGCCCTACAACAAAGAATTATATAGCCCTAAACATCAATAATGCTGAGGTTGAGAAACTCTTGTCTATACATATTCCAGTTCAGTTTCCTTCAAATGGGATAATCCTGAGGTGTGCGTTTTACCCTAATTCCCACTGGAATTAATCTCTAGTTGCCTACAGTGATGGCTGGCTTGACAATGCACCTTCCCTCCCCTCGCTTCCCTCCCTCACCCACTGCTGTTTCCTGTACCTCTCAAATAAACTACTTGTTCTTACATCCTTGCCTCGGGATCTATTTTTGGAAAAACTCAAGCTTAGCCAGTGGAAACATATACTTGCCAGAGGATTTGATGATACCTTCCTTGGCCAACAAAGTGTCAACAAAGGGAAATACTGCACACTCTAGCACCTTTTTCCTTTTTTTTTTTTTTTTTAATTCACAATGCACAATTGCATGTTCCTAGGAGTCCCAACGCAGAAGTAATCAAACCTCTTTTTTCCTTTCTCTTCCTTTCTTTTCTTCTTTTCTTCTCTCTTTCTTTTTTTTCTTTCTTGGAAACTTTTGAGGGAATATATTAACACTTTAGCTCTTGAGACCTTATGGAATTAGTGGTCAATTCACCTGAACATATCTTAGAACTTGCTGGTATAAAGGAGTATTTAATAACATGAAAAGTCGTTTATACTTTTTCCTCCATTCTTGTCTAGTTCTCTGAGATATTTTCATCTTGGTGTCTGCATGCCCAGCAGAGCCCTGTTTCTGAACAGGGCTGGACTGACATGTGGTTGATGAATAAAAGAATGAATGAATGAATCAATGAAGGAGTGATGGACTGCAGTCCTTCTGCTTTCCTCCTCTATCTAGGCCCTCTCAGTTCCACATCTCAGCTCTCCCCCTGAAGCCAGGGCCTCCTTACCCCTGGGTTTTAGGATCCCCAGTACAGTTGGGAGAGAGGAATGAATGGAGACCGCACTGCTGAGCTATAACCAAATATGTGTATTGAGCACCTACTGCATGCCAGCCCTGCGCTGAGGACTCAATATGCATCACTTCATTTACTGGTCATACCAATCCTATGAAGCAGGCGCTATCAGTTTCATCCCTATTTGGGGGAATGTGAGGCCCAGAGAGGAGAAAGCACCTGCTCAAGGTCACACAGCCATCAGTTACCTGCTACATTTCCAGCACCAACTTGGCTGACTACATAGTCCTTATCCTTAACCACTATTCTATGTTAGCAAGGGGTTGAGAGTAGGGTGAGGGTCTTGGAGAGTGAGACACAGCTTGCTCAATGAAATGAGAGGCAGCATAGTAAAGTAGTTAGATTTTTAGACTCCAGAGCCAGGTTGCCTGGGCATGCATCCTAACTCTGCTTTCAGCTAAGTGACCCTGTGCAAGTTACCTGACCTCTCTCTGTCTCAATTTTCTCATCTATAAAATGAAGACAGCAATGACTTTTACCTCCTAAGGTTGTTGTGAGGTTTAAATGAAATAATATCTGCAGATGTGTTTAATAAGCACTGTTTAAGCACTGCTTAGTAAGCACCATGTAAGTGTTAAATAAATAATTTATGCACCTCGGTGTGCCAGGCATTGTCACCAACATTATCTCATTGAAGTAAACAGAATATGGAATATGCAAGGGTGAGCTCTGATATCAAACTGCCTTGGTTTGAATCCTAGCTCTCATAACATACCAGCTATGTGACCTTAGGCAAGTTACTGAACCTATTGGGCCTCAGTTTTCCCATCTGTAAAATGGGGGATAATAGGTTCTTCACCTCTCAGGGTAGTAGTGAGAATTAACTGGATTAATAGGCATAGTCAAGTGCTGTGTTAGTTATAAGCTTTTATTTTTATTTAACCCATAACAATATATGACATAGGTACTATTATCACCCCCATTTTACAGAATAGGAAACGGAGACACAAAGGAATGACATCACTTGTCCAGGTCACACAGTTGGGAGGTGGCAGCATCAGGATTGGAGTTTATACCTGTCTGACTCCAGTAAAACTCCACTTTTGACGGGTCTGTTCTTTTCTGAGAGGGAGCCACCAGCCCCTCCCCTACATGCATATGGGGACTCAGAGAGAGATCATTGGCCGAATCTAGGGGATTCTTCTGCAGACCAAGGTCTATGATAACTCAACAAAAGCAAAAAGACAAAGAGTCATTGCAATGTAATTGCTGCCTTGCTTAAAGTAAACATCTCAATGAACACAGAAGACTTTTTTGGTTCTGTAGCTGCAGGCAAGTTCATCTTTCGGATCAAATTGTTGACAGCCTGTATAGGAGGCTACACACAAACCAACAGCCAACGTGCCTTTTGGTGCAGATGTGTGCATGTGGTGTGTGCTCCAGCGGCGCTGTGCAAGGGGGGAATGGACTAGAGTCAGCTTCAAACGTTTCCATGTGACCCTCAGTAAGAAATACATTTTACATCACAACAAATACATCTCCTCTCTCTCTTTCTCTCTCTCTCTCTCTCTCTCTCACACACACACACACACACACACACACACACACACACACACACACACACACAGGCATACATATATAACTGCTTGCATTGGGTTATTTTTTCACTTTTTAAAATGCTTGTTCAACCCACTAAAATAGTTTCATGACACTGTGGCACCATGTTGCAGCCCACAGTTTGGAAAACCTTAGATTAGACTGTGTTTGCCCAAACCATATGTTGAGACACTCAGATATTGCAGGGCAGATGGGAAGATGCCCTTGAAGTGTTGCCACAGGATTAAGGGCAAGTCTATCAACTGGAGTGAGATAGACCCTTGCACTAGATGTTTGTAAAGTTCTACTGCCTTTCAGAAGCCTTCTTGTCTAACTACCTCTCCCACCATCCTCCTTCTCGCTAACTTCATCCAGCTACGTTGACCCCTTTGCTTGCTCTTCCTGTAACACATTAAGCATGTCCACATTTCAAAGCCTTTGCATCCAGCTGCTCCTAATGCTTTGAACCCTTTGCTTCCTAGGTCTTGCTTCCTTGAGGTCTGTCTCTGCAAAGATACCAGCTTATCAGCAAAAGTTTCATGTGCTTCTCCTGCAAAATGGCAGCTCTCTATCATTTTTATATATTTATTTTGTTTTATTGTTCTCCTTAAGCTATCACCACTTAATATATATTCAGTCATTGTCTAGCTCTCTCCACTTAAAAGTAAGTTGCACAAAGGCAAAAAATTTGTATATTTTATTGCTGTATCCCAGGGTTTAGAGTAGTGCCTGGTGCATAGCAAGCACTTAGCAAGCTTTTGTTATATTGCACAGTGCCTACCACATCATAAACACTTTGTAAATATTAGTGGTTATTTTATCTTCTAGGGTCATTTTTTTGGCATATATCTCCTAGGAAATCTTTAAAAAAATAACAGCTCCATTGAGAAATAATTCACATGCCATAAAATTCTCCCAAAGTATACAATTCAATGTTTTTTAGTATATTCAGAGATGTGTGAAAACATCACCATAGTCAATTTTAGAACATTTTTATAACTGCAGAAAGAAATCTTGTACTCTAATAAAAAGTTTTCAAATCAACAATCAAAAATTGTTTATATTTATCATGTACAACATGTTGTTTTGAATACATATATATTCTAGAATGGCTAAATTAAGCTAATTAACATATGCATTACCTCACATATCTATTTTTGTGGTGAAGACATTTACAATCTAATCTCTTAGCAATTTTCAAGAAATCTGAATTTTCAAGAAATTTGTATTTCATTCAATACATTGTTATTAATTGTAGTCACCATGTTGTGCAATAGATCTCTTGAACTTATTCTTCCTAACTGAAATTGTGTACCCATTGACCAGCATCTCCCCAACCCTCAGCCCAAGCCCAGTCCTGGGAACCACCATTCTACTGTCTACTGTGAGTTCAACTTTTTTGGATTCCACGTATCTATGAGACTATGTATTTCTATTTGTCTTTCTATACCTGGCTTATTTCACTTAACATAATGTCCTTCAGTTTTATCAACGCTGTTGCAAATGAGAGGATTTTTTTTTTAATGACCAAATAGTATTCCAATGTGTATACATAATGTTTGTACCACATTTTCCTTTTTTTATTATCTTATTTTACTTTAAGTTCTGGGATACATGTGCAGAATGTGCAGGTTTGTTACATAAGTATACATGTGCCATGGTGATTTGCTGCACCTATTAACCCATCATCCAGGTTTTAAGCCCCACATGCATCAGGTATTTGTCCTAATGCTCTCCCTCCCCTTGCCCCCCATCCCCCGATAGGCCCTGGTGTATGGTGTTCCCCTCCCTATGTCCAAATGTTCTCATTGTTTAACTCCCACTTATGAGTGAGAATATGTGGTGTTTGGTTTTCCGTTCTTGTGTTAGTTTGCTGAGAGTGATCTTACTTATTTCTTGTCTTCTGCTAGGTTTTGAATTTGTTTGCTCTTGCTTCTCTAGTTCCTTTAATTGGGATGTTAGGTTGTCAATTTCAGATCTTTCGCACTTTCTGATGTGGGCATTTAGGGCATAAATTTCCCTCTTAACACTGCTTTAGCTGTATCCCAGAGATTCTGGTACATTGTCTCTTTGTTCTCATTGGTTTCAAAGAACTTCATTATTTCTGCTTTAATTTCGTTATTTACCATATAGTCACTCAGGAGCAGGTTGTTTAGTTTTCATGTAGTTGTGCAGTTTGAGTGAGTTTCTTAATCCTGAGTTCTAATTTGATTGCACTGTGGTCTGAGAGCCTGTTATGATTTCCATTCTTTTCCATTTGCTAAGGAGTGTTCTACTTCCATTATGTGGTCAGTTTTAGAATAAGTGCTATGTGGTGCTGAGAAGAATGTATATTCTGTTGATTTGGGGTGGGGAGTTCTGTAGATGTCTATTAGGTCTACTTGGTCCAGAGCTGAGTTCAAGTCCTGAATATTCTTGTTAATTTTCTGTCTCACTGATCTGTCTAACAGTGACAGTGTGGTGTTAAAGTCTCCCACTATTATTGTGTGGGAGTCTAAGTCTCTTTGTAGGTTTCTAAGAACTTGTTTTATGAATCTGGGTGCTCCTGTATTGGGTGCCTATATATTTAGGATAGTTAGCTCTTCTTGTTGCATTGATCCCTTTACCATTATGTAATGCCCTTCTTTGTCTTTTTTCATCTTTGTTGGTTTAAAGTCTGTTTTATCAGAGACTAAGATTGCAAACCCTGCTTTTTTTGCTTTCCATTTGCTTGGTAAATATTCCTCCATCCCTTTATTTTGAGCCTATGTGTGTCTTTGCACGTGAGATGGGTCTCCTGAATACAGCACACTGAAGGGTCTTGACTCTTTATCCAATTTGCCAGTCTGTGTCTTTTAATTGGGGCATTTAGCCCATTTACCTTTTAGGTTAATATTGTTACATGTGAATTTGATCCTGTCATCATGATACTAGCTGGTTATTTTGCACATTAGTTGATGCAGTTTCTTCACAGTGTTATTGGTCTTTATAGTTTGGTGTGTTTTTGCAGTGGCTGGTGCTGGTTTTACCTTTCCATATTTAGTGCTTCCTTCAGGAGCTCTTGTAAGGCAGGCCTGGTGGTAACAAAATCCCTCAGCATTTGCTTGTCTGTAAAGGATTTTATTTCTCCTTTGCTTATGAAGCTTAGTTTAGCTGGACATGAAATTCTGGTTTGAAGATTCTTTTCTTTAAGAATGTTGAATATCGGCCCCCACTCTCTTCTGGCATGTAGGGTTTCTGCAGAGAGATCTTCTGTTAGTCTGATGGGCTTCTGTTTGTAGGTAACCTGACCTTTCTCTCTGGCTGCCCTTAACATTTTTTCCTTCGTTTCAACCTTGGAGAATCTGACGATTGTGTATCTTGGGGTTGCCCTTCTTGAGGAGTATCTTAGTGGTGTTCTCTGTATTTCCTGAATTTGAATGTTGGGCTGCCTTGCTAGTTTGGGGAAGTTCTCCTGGATAACACCCTGAAGTGTGTTTTCCAATTTGGTCCCATTCTCACTGTCACTTTCAGGTACAACAATCAGTTGTAGGTTTGATCTTTTCACATAGTCCTGTATTTCTTTGAGTCTTTGTTCATTCCTTTTCATCTTATTTTCTCTAATCTTTTCTTCGTGCCTTATTTCAGTAAGTTGATCTTCAGTCTCTGATATCCTTTCTTCTGCTTGATTGATTCAGCTATTGATACTTGTGTATGTCTCATGAAGTTCTCGTACTGTGTTTTCAGCTCCATCAGGTCATTTATTTTCTACTCTAAACTGGTTATTCTAGATAGCAGTTCCTGTAACATTTTATCAAGGTTCTTAGCTTCCTTGCATTGGGTTAGAACATGCTCCTTTAGCTCAGAGGAGTTTGTTATTACCCACCTTCTGAAGCCTACTTCTGTCAATTTGTCAAACTCCTTCTCTGTCCAGTTTTGTGCCCTTGCTGGAGAGGAGTTGTAATCATTTGGAGGAGTAGAGGCATTCTGGTTTTTGGAATTTTCAGCATTTTTGCACTGATTTTCCCTCATCTTCATGGATTTATCTACCTTTGATCTTTGAGGCTGATGACCTTTGGATGGGGTTTTTGTTGGAGGTCTTTTTTTGTTGATGTTATTGCTGTTGCTTTCTGTTTATTAGTTTTTCTTCTGTCAGGTCCCTCTTCTGCAGGTCTGCTGCCATTTGCTGGAGGTCCACTCCAGACCCTGTTTGCCTGGGTATCACCAGCAGAGGCTGCAGAACAGCAAAGATTGCTGCCTGCTCCTTCCTCTGGAAGCTTTGTTCCAGAGAGGCATCAGCCTGATGCCAGCTGGAGCTCTCCTGTATGAGGTGTCCGTTGACCCCTGCTGGGAGTTGTCTCCCAGTCAGGAGGCACAGGGGAGAGGGACCCACCTGGGGAGGCAGTCTGTCCCTTAGCAGAGCTTGAGCGCTGTGCTGAGAGAATCCTCCTTGTCTCCAGCACTCTTCAGAGCTGGAAGGCAGGAATGTTTAAGTCCATTGAAGCTGTGCCCACAGCTGCCTCTTCCCCCAGGTTCTCTGTCCCAGGGAGATGGGAGTTTTATCTATAAGCCCCTGACTAGGGCTGCTGCTTTTCTTTCAGAGATGCCCTGCCAAGTGAGGAGGAATCTAGAGAGGCAGTCTGGCCACAGCTGCTTTACTGTACTGTGGTGAGTTCCACCCAGTCCAGACTTCCTGGCCTCCTTAGCACTGTCAGGGGAAAAACCACCTACTCAAGTCTCAGTAATGGCGGATGCCCCTCTGCCCACCAAGCTCAATTGTCCCAGGTTGACTTCAGACCTCTGTGCTGACAGTGAGAATTTCAAGCAAGTGGTTCTTAGCTTGCTGGTCTCCATGGGAATGGGACCCACTGAGCGAGACCTCTTGGCTCCCTGGCTTCAGCCCCCTTTCCAGGGGAGTGAATGGTTCTGTCTCGCTGGGGTTCCAGGCACCACTGGGGTATGAAAACAAACAAACAAACAAACAAACAAACACTCCTGCAGCTAGCTCGGTGCCTGCCCAAACAGTTGCCCAGTTTTGTGATTGAAATCCAGGGTCCTGGCAGTGTAGGCACACGAGGAGTCAGTCTCCTAGTCTGCGGATTGCAAAAACCATGGGAAAAGCACAGTATCAGGGCTGGATACCACAGTCCCTCACAGCTTCCCTTGGCTGTGGGAGAGAGGTTCCTGGCTCCTTGCACTTCCTGGGTGAGGCAATGCCCCACCCTGCTTCTGCTCACCCTCCGTGGGCTGCACCCACTGTCTAACCAGTCCCAATGAGATAAACTGGTTACCTCAGTTGGAAATGCGGAAATCTCTCACCTTCTGCCTTTGTCTCACTGGGAGCTGCAGACCAGAGCTGTTCCTATTTGGCCATCTTGCCAGGTCTGTACCACATTTTCTTTATCCATTCATCCATCAGTGGGCACTTAAGTTGGTTTCGTTCCTTGGCTCTGTGAATAATGCTGCAATGCATATGAAAATGCAGATATCTCTTTAACACACTGATTTCATTTCCCTTGGAAATAGACCTAGTAGTAGGACTGCTGGATCATATGGTAGTTCTATTTTTAATTTTTTTGAGGAACCTCCATACTATTTTCCATAATGGCTGTAATAATTTACTTTCCAGGGTTCCCATTTCTCCAAATTCTCTCCTACACTTATCTTCTGTCTTTTTGATATAGCCATTCTAAGAGTTGTGAAGTAATATCTGATTGTAGTCTTAATTTGCATTTTGTTGATAATTAGTAATTTTGAGCATTTGTCATCTACCCTTTGACCATTTGTATGTCTTCTTCTGAGAAATGTCTATTCAGATCCTTTGAATTTCTAATTGGGTTATTTGTTTTGTTACTATTGTGTTGTTTGAGTTCCTTATGTATTTTGGATATTACCCTCTTATCAGATGTATACTTTGCAAATATTTTCTCTCATTCCATAGGTTATCTCTTCGTTCTGTTAATCGTTTCCTTGGTTGTGCAGAAGCTTTTTAGTTTGATATACTCCCATTCATCTAGTTTTTGCTTTTGTTGCCTGTGGTTGTGGGTTCATATACAAAAAATTATTCCCCAGACCAAGGTCATGGAACTTTCTCCCTGTTTTCTTCTAGCAGTTTTAGAGAGAAATTTCATACTGTTTAGTTATCACCTTCCCAAACCTCCACCTCCCCATCAATAAACAACTGCAAATCTACTTTTTGTCTCTATAGATTTGACTATTCTGGTAATTTTAAATGGAATCACATAATATGTGTTTTTTGTGACTGACTTCTTTCACTTAGCAGAATACTTTCAAGATTTATCCATGTTATAACATGTATCAGAACTTCATTTCTTTTTATAATCAAATAATATTCCATTGTATGCATATATAATACTACATTTTGTTTATCCATCAGTTGATGAGTATTTGAGTCGTTTCCACTTTTGGCTATTATGAATAATGCTTTCATAAAGATTCCTGTACAAATTTTTGCATGAACATATATTTTCATTTCTCCTGGGTAGATCTGTAGAGTGGAATTGCTGGATCATATGATATCTCTATGCTTAACCATTTGAAGAATTACCAGACTGTTTTCTAAAGTGGCTGTGCCATTTTACATTCCATCAGCAGGGTTTGGGGGATTCAATTTCTTCACATCTTTGTCGACATTGTTATATCCAACTTTTTTTATTCCAGTCAATCCTAGTAGGTATAAAGTGGATGCCTCACTGTGGCTTTCATTTACACTTCCTTGATGACTAATGATGCTGAGCATATTTTTATGTGCTTATTTGTACATCTTCTTTAGAGAAATGTCTATTTTCCCTTGCCCAATCTCTAATTGGGTTATTTGTTTTTTTATGAGTTGTAAGAGTTCCTTACACTCTTTAGATAAAAGTCTTTTATTGGATATATGATTTGCAAATATTTTCTCACATTTTGTACTTTGCTTTTTCACTTTCTGGATTCACCCTTTGAAGCACAAAGTTTAAAATTTGAAGTCTAATTTATAGTTTTCGTTTGTTACTTGTGCTTTTGGTGTCATATCTAAGAATCCATGCCAAATCCAAGGTTGTGAAGATTTATTCCTCTGTTTCTTCTAAGAGTTTTACAGTTTTAACTTTTACGTTTAGGTCTTTGATCTACTTTGAGTTAATTTTTGTGTATGGTTGAGGTAGCTCACATTTCATTATTTAGCATGTGGCTACCCAGTTGTTCAAACACTATTTGTTCAAAAGACTATTCTTTCCTCATTCAATGGCCTTGGCCCTTGTCTTTAAAATCAGTTTACCATAGACACATGGTTTATTTCTGAACTCTCAATTCTAATCTATCTTTTTCTATGTGTTCATCCTTATGCCAGGACCACATTGTCTTGATAGTTGTTCTTTCTTGGTAAAATTTAAAATCAGGACATATAAATTCTCCAACTCTGTTCTTCTTTTTCAAAATTGTTTTGGCTATCATGGGTCCCTTGCAATTCCACATGAGTTTTAGAATCAGTTTGTCAATTTCTACAGAAAATGTCAGTTGGGATTCTGACAGGGATGCATTAAATCTATAGTTCAATTTTCAGAGTATTACCATCTTAACAATACTAAGTCATCTGATCAATGCACATGAGATGTTTTTCTATTTATTTACATCTTCTTTAATTTTTTCAACAATATTTTGTAGCCTCCAGAGAATGTTTTATACTTTTGTTAAATATACTCAAGTATATATTTTATTCTTTTGGTGTCTATTGTAAATGAAATTTTCTTAATTTTATGTTCAGATTGTTCATTGAAAGTGCATGGAAATACAATTGATTTCTGTATATTAATCTTGTATCCTTCAGTGTTACTGAACTTGTTTACTTTTTCTAATAGTTTTTAGTGGATTTCTTAGGATTTTCTATATGCAAGACCATGCAATTTACAAAAAGACAGTTTACTTCTTGTTTTCCAATCTGGATATATTTTATTTCTTTTTCTTGCCTAATTGCTTTTGTTGGAAATTTGGTATGATGATGAAGAGAAGAAGTGAGAGCAGACATCCTTTTTGTATTCCTGATCTTAAAGAAAAACATTTAGTCTTTCACCATTAAGTATTATGTTGGCTGTGAGGTGTTTTATAGATGTCTTCTATCAGGTTGAGGAAGTTTCTTTCTAGTCTTTGTTTGTTGTGTGTTTTTACAATGAAGAGTTTTGGATTTTATCCAATGCTTTACCTGCATCTATCAAGATGATTGTGTGGTTTTGTTGTTTATTCTATTGCTATGGTGTTTTGTTGTTTATTCTATTGACATGGTGTATTACATTAATTATTTTCAGATGTTAGATTAACCTTTCCCTTGTACTCCTAAGATAAATGATATCCCAATTGGGTATGGTGTATAACTTCCTTATATGTTGCTAGATTTGATTTGCTATTTTTTTGGAGGACTTTTGCATCCATATTCATAAGGGATATTGGTCTTTAGTTTTCTTTTCTTTGTCTAGTTTTGGTATCAAAGAATGGGTTGGGAAGTATTCCTTCCCCTTCTACATTCTTTAAACATTTGACAAAATTGACTTACAAAGCCATTTGAGCTTTGTATTTTCTGTCAAAGTAGTTTCTTGATCACTAATTCAATCTCATTATTCATTATAGGTCTATTCAGATTGCTTGTTTCTTCTTGAGTCTATTTAGGTAGTTCATGGCTTTACAGGTATGTGTCTATTTCATGTCATTATCTAATTTATTGGCATAAAATGGTTCATGATGTTCCTTTATAATTCCTTTTTACTTTTGTAAGGTCAGTAGTAATTTCCCCTTTTCATTTCTGATTCTAGTAATTTGAGGCTTCTCTCTTTTTCTCTTTTGCAAGTTAGCTAAAGGTGTGTCAATTTTGTTGATCTGCACAAAGAATCAGCTTTTGGTTTCATTAATTTTGTGTATTCTTTTCTTATTCTCTGTTTCATCAATTTTCCTTTAATCTTTATTATTTTGTTCTTTTCTTTGCTTTTGGTTTAGTTTGCTCTTTTTTTTTTTCCAGTGCCTTAAGGCAGAAATTTATGTTATTCGTGATATCTTTCTTCTTTTTAACATACAGCTGTAAATTTCCTTCCAAGCACTGCTTTAGCAGCATTCCATAAATTTTGGTATGTTGTGTTGACAGTTTCATTCATCTCAAAGTATTTTCTATTTTCCCTTTTGATATCTGTTTTGACCCATTTGTTATTTAGGAATAGGTTGTTTAATTTCAATATATGCTTAAATTTCCCACATTTCTTTTTATTCATTCCTAATTTTATTTTATTGTGGCTAGATAATATACTTTGTATTATTTCTTTCCTTTTAAATTTGTTGAGGTTTGTTTTATGGCACAGCATATGGTCTATCATGGAGCATGTTCCATATGCACTTGAGACAAATGTATATTCTGAGTTTTGGGGTGGAGTGTTCAATAGTGCCTGTTTTAATATGTTTATAATGTTGCTCAAGTCTTCTATTTGTTGGTATTCTGCCTAGTTTTTCTATCCATTATTAAAAGCAAGTTATTAAAGTCTCTAACCATTTTTGTTGATTTGTCTGTTTCCTTCCTCATTTCTATCAGTTTTTGTTTCACATATTTTGGTGTTCTGTTGTTTGGTGCCTATATAGTTGTTATATCTTCTTGATGGATTGACCCTTTTATCATTATAAAAATTTCCCTTTATCTCCAGTGACATGTTTTGTTTTAAAGTCTCTTTTGTTTGATATTAGTATAGACACTCTAGTTTTCTTGTGGTTTTTATTTGCATGATACATCTTTCCCATTTTTTTACTTTCAATTAATTTGTATATTTTAATCTAAAGTATGTCTCTTAAAGACAACATATAGTTGGATCTTGTTTTCCATCTAGTTTGATAGTCTCTGTCTATTGATTGGAGTTCTTAATCTATTTACATTTAATGTTCTCATTGATATAGTTGAATTTATGTCTGTCATTTTACTGTTTGTATTCTAAATATTTCATATCTTTTGTTCCTCCTGTCTTACTGCTTTCTTTTGCATTAAGTGAATATTTTCTAATGTAGCATTTTAATTTATTTAATGATTTTTTTCTTTCCAACTTTTATTTTAAGTTCAGGGGTTACATATGCAGATTTGTTACATGGGTAAATTATATGTTGTGGGGGTTAGGTGTACAGATTATTTCATCACTCAGGTAATAAGCATACTATCCAATAGATAGTTTTCTGGTCTGCACCCTTTTTTCATCTTCCACCCTCAAGTAGGCCAGAGTATCTATTCTCCCCTTTTTTGTGTTACTGTGTACTCAATGATTAGCTCCAATTTATACATGAAAACATGTGGTGTCCGGTTTTCTGTCCCTGTGTGAATTTACCTAAGATGATGGACTACAGCTCCATCCATGTTGCTGCAAAGGACATGATTTCATTCTTTTTCATGACTGCATGATATTCCATGGTATATATGTACCACATTTTCTTTATGCAATCCACTGTTGATGGGCATTTAGGTTGATTCCAGGTCTTTACTATTGTGAATAGTGCTGTGGGCTGGGCACGGTGGCTCATGCCTATAATCCTAGCACTTTGGGAGGCCAAGGCAGGTGGATCACCTGAGGTCAGGAGTTCGAGACCAACCTGGCCGACATGGCGAAATCCTGTCTTTACTAAACATACAAAAATTGGCTGGGCATGGTGGTGCATGCCTGTAATCTCAGCTACTTGGGAGGCTGAGGCAGGAGAATTGCTTGAACCCAGGAGGTGGAGGTTGGAGTGAGCCGAGATTGTGCCACTGTACTCCAGCCTGGGTGTCAGAGGGAGACTCCATCTCAACAACAACAACAACAACAACAACAACAACAACAACAAATAGTGCTGTGATTAATATATATGTGCGTGTGTCTTTATGGTAGAATAATTTATATTCTTTTGGGTATGTTCCCAGAATGGGATTGCTGGGTAAAATGGTAGTTCCATTTTTAAGTTCTTTGAGAAATCTACAAACTGCTTTCCACAATGGCTGAATTAATTTACATTCCCACCAGCAGTGTGGAAGCTTTTCTTGGCCGGGCGCGGTGGCTCAAGCCTGTAATCCCAGCACTTTGGGAGGCCGAGACGGGCGGATCACGAGGCCAGGAGATCGAGACCATCCTGGCTAACACAGTGAAACCCCGTCTCTACTAAAAAAATACAAAAAACTAGCCGGGCGAGGTGGCGGGCGCCTATAGTCCCAGCTACTCGGGAGGCTGAGGCAGGAGAATGACGTAAACCCGGGAGGCGGAGCTTGCAGTGAGCTGAGATCCGGCCACTGTACTCCAGCCCGGGCGACAGAGTGAGACTCCATCTCAAAAAAAAAAAAAAAAAAAAAGAAGCTTTTCTTCTCTCCACAACCTTACCAGCATCTGTTATTTTTCACTTTTTAGTAATAGCCATTCTGACTGGTGAGAGACGGTATCTCATGGTGGTTTTGATTTGCATTTCTCTAATGATTAGGATGTTGAACATTTTTTCATATGTTTGTCGGCCACATGTATGTCTTCTTTTGAGAAGTATATATAAATGTTTTTGCCTATTTTTAAATGGGGTTGTTTGGTTTTTGCTTGTTAATTTGTTTAAGTTCCTTTGAGATTCCAGACATTAGACCTATGTCAGATGCACAGTTTGCAAATATTTTCTTTCATACTGTAGGTTGTCTGTTTACTCTGTTTATAGTTTCTTTTGCTGTGCAGAAGCTCTTTAGTGTAATTAGTTCCCACTTGTCAATCTTTTTTTTCAATTTCTTTTGGAGTCTTCATCATGAAATCTTTGCCAGGGTCTATATCCAGAAAGATATTTACTAGGTTTTCTTCTAGGGTTTTTATAGTTTTAGGTTTCACATTTAAGTATTTAATTTACCTTGAGTTGATTTTTGTATATAGTGAAAGGAAGGCGTCCGTCTAAATCTTCTGCATATGGCTAGCCAGGTAACCCGCACCATTTATTGAATAGGAAATCCTTTCCCATTGCCTGTTACTGTTGACTTTGCTGAAAATCAGATGGTTATGGGTGTGCGGCTTTATTTCTGGGTTCTCTATTCTGTTCCATTGGCCTATGTGTCTGTTTTTGTAGCAGTACCATGCTGTTTTGGTTATTGTAGCATTATAGTATAGTTTGAAGTCAGATATTGTGATGCCTCTGGTTTTGTTCTTTTTGCTTAGGATTGCTCTGGCTATTCGAGCTCTTTTTTGGTGTCATATGAATTTCATAATAGTTTTTCCTAATTCTGTGAAAAATGTCATTGGTAGTTTGGTAGTTTGATAGGAATAACATTAAAGCTGTAATTGCTTTGGACAGTATAGCCATTTTAACAATATTGATTATTTCTATCCATGAGCATGGAATGTTTTCCCATTTGTTTGTGTCATCTCTGATTTCTTCCAGCAGTGTTTTGTAATTCTCATTGTAGAGATGATTCACTTCCCTGATTAGCTGTACTACACCTAGGTATTGTGTGTGGGTGGGTGTGTGTGTTTGTGTGTGTGTATGTGTTGCTACTGCGAATGGGATTGCAATCTTGATTTGCTCTCAGCTTGCAAGTTGTTGGTGTGTAGGAATACTACTCATTTTTATACATTGCTTTTGTTTTTTGTTTTATTTTTCATCCCCTTAAGCATGTATCCTTTGTGTTACAAACCGTCCAATTAAACTCTTTTAAAGTGTACAATTAAGTTATTATTGGCTATAGTCACCCTGTTGTGCTATCAAATAGTAGGTCTTATTCATTCTATTTTTTTGTATCCATTCATCATCCCTACATCTCCACCTGCCTGAGCCCCACTACCCTTCCCAGCCTCTGGTAATCATCCTTCTACTCTCTCTGTCTATAAGTTCAATTGATTTGATTTTTAGATCTCACAAATAAGTGTGAACATGCAATTTGTCCTTCTGCGTCTGGCTTATTTCACTTAACATAACAATCTCCAGTTCTATCCATGTTGTTGCAAATGACTGGATCTCATTCTTCTTTTATACCTCAATAATATTCCATTGCGTGTATATACCACATTGTCTTTATCCATTTATCTGCTGATAAACACTTATATTGCTTCCAAATCTTAGCTATTGTAAACAGCACTTCAACAAACATGGGAGTGCAGATATCTTTTCGATATACGGATTTCCTTTCTTTTGGGTATATACCCAGCAGTGAGACTGCTGGATCATATGGTAGCACAATTTTCAGTTTCTTGAGGAACTTTTAAACTGTTCCCCATAGTGGTTGTACTAATTTACATTCCCATCTACAGTGTAAAAGGGTTCCCTTCTCTCCACATTGTTGCTGGCATTTGTTATTGCCTGTTTTTTTTTTTTTTTGGATATGAGTCATTTTAACTGAGATGAGATGATATCTCATTGTCGTTTTGATTTGCATTTCTCTGATGATCAGTGGTGTTGAGCACCTTTTCATATGTCTGTTTGCCATTTGTACGTCTTGTTTTAAGAAATGTCTATTCAAATATTTTGCCCGTGTTTTGATCAGAGTATTATATTTTTTCTTATAAAGTTGTTTGAGCTCCTTATATAGTCTGGTTATGAATCCCTTGTCAGATGTGTAGTTTGTAAATATTTTCTCCCATTCTGTGGGTTGTCTCTTCACTTTGTTTATTGTATTCTTTGCTGTGCAGAAGGGTTTTAGCTTGATGTGATGCCATTTGTCCATTTTTGCTTTGGTTGCCTGTGCTTGTGGGGTATTGCTCAGGAAATTTTTACTCAACCTAATGTCCTGGACATTTTTACCAATGTTTTCTTGTAGTAGTTTCATAGTTTGAGGTCTCAGATTTAAGTCTTTAATTCCTTTATATTGGATTTTTATATGGCAAGAGACAGGGGTCTAGTTTCATTCTTCTGCATATGGATATCCAGTTTTCCCAGCACCATTTATTGGAAAGACTGTCTTTTCCCCAGTGTACATTCCTGGCACCTTTGTTGAAAATGAGCTTGCTATAGGCTTGTGAATTTGTTTCTGGGTTCTCTATTCTGTTTCATCAGTCTATGTGTCTGTTTTTATGCCAGTATCATGCTGTTTTGTTTACTATAGCTCTGTAGTATAATTTGAAGTTAGGTAATGTGATTTCTCCAGTTTTGTTGTTTTTGTTTAGGATAGCTTTTGCTATTCTGGTTCCATATAAATTTTAGGATTTTTTTCTCTATTTCTGTGAAGTACTTCCTCCTCCTCTATTTTTTGGAATAGTTTGAGTAGGTTTGGCATTAGTTCTTCTTTAAATGTTTGGTAGAATTCAGCAGTGAAGCCATCAAGTCTCGGGCTTTTCTTTTGTGGGAGATTTTTATTATGGCTTCAATCTCATTACTTGTTACTGGTGTGTTCAAGTTTTGGATTTCTTGCTGGTTCAATCTTGAGAGGTTGTATGTGTCTAGGAGTTTGTCCTTTTCTTCTAGATTTTTCAATTTACTGGCATATAGTTTCTCATAGTAGCTATTAATGATCCTTTGAATTTCTGCAATATCAATTGTAATGCCTCTTTTTTATTTCTGATTTTATTTATTTGCATCTTCTCTCTTTTTTCTTAGTCTGGCTAAAGGTTTGTCAATTTTGTTTAACTTTTCAAAAAACCAACTGTACATTGATTTTGTATCCTGAAACTTTGGCAAAGTTGTTTATCAGCTCTATGAACTTTTGGACAGAGGCTGTAGGGTTTTCTAGGTATAAAATCATACAGTCTTTGAAGAAAGGTAGTTTGCCTTCCTCTCTTCCTATTTGGATGCCTTTTATTTCTTTCTTTTGCCTGATTGCTCTGGCTAGGACTTCCAATACTATGTTGAATAGAAGTGGTAAGAATAGGTATCTTTGTCTTGTTCCAGTTCTTAAGGGGAATGCTTCCAGCATTGGCCTGTTCAATATGATGTTTGCTGTGGGATTTTCATAGATGGCTTCATTTTTTGAGGTACGTTCCTTCACTGCCTCATTTGTTGAGAGATTTTAACATGAAGGGATGTTGAATTTCATCAAAAGCCTTTTCTGTCCGGGTATAGTGACTTATGCCTATAATCTCAGGACTTTTAGACAAAGGCTAGCGTATTGCTTGAGCCCAGGAGTTCAAAACCAGCCTAGGCAACATGGTAAACCACCTTCTCTACCAAAAAAGCAAAACAAAAAACAAAAAACCAACAAACAAGAAACAAAAATTAACTGGATGTGGGGTATGTACCTATAGTCTCAGCTACTCAGGAGGCTGATGTGGGAAGATGGTTTGAGCCTGGGAGGCGGAGGTTGCAGTGAGCTGAGATCATGCCACTACACTCCAGGCTGGGCAACAGAGAGAGACCCTGTCTCAGAAAAAAAAATATTAAGAAGTAAAAGAATTTTCTGTGTATTGAGAAGATCATGTGAGTTTTTTCTTGTTGTTCTGTTTGTGTGATGAATCACATTTATTGATTTATGTATGTTGAGCCAACCTTGCATCCCAGGAACAAAACCTACTTGATCATGGTGGATTAGCATGTTCATGTGCTGCTGGAGATTCAGTTTGCTAGTATTTTGTTGAGAATTTTTGCATCTGTGTTCAACAGGGATATTGGCATGAAGATTTTTTTTTTGTCTCTGCCAGGTTTTGGTATTAGAAGGACGCTGGCCTCATTGAATGAGTTAGGGAGGAGTCCTTCCTTCTCAATTTTTGGGATAGTTTTGGTAGGATTGGTATCAGTCCTTCTTTGTATGTCTGTGAATTTGTCTGGTCCAAGGCTTTTATTCACTGGTAGGCATTTTAGTACTTGTTCAGTTTTTTTAACTGATTTTTGGTGTGTTCAGGGATTCAGTTTCTTCCTCTTTCAATCTGGAATGTTGGATATTTCCAAGAATTTATTTACTTCTGGGTTTTCTAGATTGTGTGCATAGAGATGTTCATAATAGTTTTTGACGGGTCTTTGTATCTCTGAGGGACCGGTGGTAATGTCCGCTTTGTTATTTCTGATTGTGTTTATTTGGATCTTCTCTCTTTTTTCTTCATTAGTCTAGCTAGAATCTATCAATCTTATTTGTGCCCTTTTGCTTTTCAAAGGCAGTTCCAATTTTACTATTCTGCCATCTTTATGGAGAGAACTCACTACCATGGTTTTGTATTTGTTTTCTCTCACATTTGTATACGTAGTGAGTCCTTTTACAGGTAGACTCCAGTAATGTCCCACTTCCTTTAATAAGGGTGGCAAGTCCTTCTCATTTGGGAAACCACTATTACCTTCGTGAACTGGTTGGGGTTCTAAGTCCTGCATGTTTTCTGACCAAGACACAGGTGTTATTGCCATAAATTCTCAGCTACCTGGTGGATAATCACTTTCACAGATAGGGATTGAAATTGTGACTAAAATGACATTTCAGTATTTTGGTATTTATTTTATATGGTACTGAAGTACTGGCATTTTATTTTTTTAAATGTGAGGTCGAGTTGCCATTATCTTTACTATTTTATTTTCTTATCTTTTATTTTACGTTCAGGGATACAAGAGCAGGTTTGTTACATAGGTAAACTAGTATCATGGGGATTTGTTGTAAAGATTATTTTATCACCCAGTTATTAAGTCTAGTACCCATTAGTTATTTCTCCTGATCGTCTTCCTCCTCCCACTCTTCACCTTCCAAAAGGCCCCATTGTGTGTTATTCCTCTCTATGTGATGAAGGATAACGTAATTGAAGTGTGTACGTCTTAAACCTATAATCACCTCCCAGATGAAGTTATACAACATTTGCAGTACCCTAAGAGACCCCTTCATACTTCTTCCCAGCAATGTTCCATCTCCAGAGGCGATCAGTTCTAACTTCTAACACTATAGATTCATTTTGCCTGTTTTTGAACTTCACATAAAATCCTGAAGCAACAGTTCATCCCTTTTTATTGCTGTATAGTATTTTATTGTATGGATGTTCCACAGTTTATTTATGCATTCTTCCATTGGTGGACACCTGGGTTGTTTCCAGTTTTTTACTATTATAAACAAAGTATGCACACAAGTCTTTGTGTGAACATATGTTTTCATTTCTCTTGGGTAACGTATTAGTCCATTTGCACACTGCTAATAAAGACATTCTGATAATTGGTAATTTATAAAGGAAAGAGGTTTAATTGACTCACAGTTCCACATGGCTGGGAGGCCTCATAATCATGGTGGAAGGCAAATGAGGAACAAAGTCATGTCTTACATGGCGGCAGGCAAGAGAGCTTGTGCAGGTGAACTCCCATTTATAAAACCATCAGATCTCAACAGACTTATCACTACCACAAGAACAATTTGGGGGAGACTGCCCCCATGATTCAGTGATCTCCACCTATTGGGAGGCCAAAACAGTTGGATCACCTGAGGTCAGAGGTTCGAGACCAGCCTGGCCAACATGGTGAAACCCCATCTCCACTAAAAATACAGAAAAAAAAAAAAAAAAAAAAGAGCCAGGCATGGTGACAGGTGCCTGTAATCCCAGCTAGTTGGGCTAGTTGGGAGACTGAGGCAGGGGAATCGCTTGAACCTGGGAGGCAGAGGTTGTGGTGAGCTGAGATCACATCATTGTACTCTAGCCTGGGCAACAAGAGTGAAACTCCATTTCAAAAAACAAACAAACAATTATCTTCACCTAGCCCTGCCCTTGACATGCGGGAATTACTATAATTCAAGGTGAGATTTGGGTGGGGATACAGCCAAACCACATCAGAAAACCTCCTAGGAATGAGTTTCTTTGGGTTATAGGGTAGATATGCGTTCAATTTTATAAGATACTTCCAGATTTTTTTTCTCAAAATGATTGTACACTTTATATCCCCATTTGGAATGATTGAGCACTTGGCTGCTCCACATCCTAGCCAATATTATGCTGTCTGATTTTGAGTATGCCATTTTGATGGACACATAGTGTTTTCTCATTGTGATTTTAATTTGTATTTCCTTGATGACTAATGTCATTGGGTATATTTTCCTGTGCTAACTGATTATTTGTATATCTTTTTTTGTGGAGTGTCTGTTCAAGATTTTTGACCATTTTAATTGGATTATTTTTTATTATTGAGTTATAGGACTTTCTTTTATATTCTGGATACAAGTACTTTTTTAGACACATTTATGGTGGCTATTTTCTCTCAATTAGGGGCTTCCCTATTGATTTTCTTAATGGTATCTTTTTAATGAGCTGCAGCTTTAAATTTTTATGACATCCAATTTATAAATTTAAAAAAATATGGTTAGTGCCATGAGACAATACATTTTTGTTGTTTTTATTGCCCAGTATGTGGTACTTCATTATAACTACTCTAGAAAACTCATACATTGGTCTTTTGCTCTTTTGTGAAATTTTAAAATCAGCTTGTCAATGTCTTCTGTCTGGGATATTGATTTGAATTCCGTTCAATCTGAGGAAGATGGGCATGTTGAAAATATTGGGTCTTCTGATTCATGAACATGATATATCATTCCACTTATTCAAGTCTTCTTTAATTTCTCGCAGCATCCTTTTTTAGTTTTCAGTGTACAAGTCTTGCACATTTTAAATTAAATTTATTTCTAATTATCATATCAGCAAAGATATTTTTCAGCAAAGATAGATATAATAATTAGAAATGCATTTAATTTAAAATGTGTAAGACCTGTATATTTATATGCTTTAATAAATTCCATTTATTCTTTGTTTTCCAATTGTTTGTTGCTAATAGAAATAAAATTTATGTTTATTATGTATTGACATGGATCTTGTGATCTTGCTAAATTCATTTATTCTAGTAGATTTCTTTGGATTAATTCATTAGGATTTTCTACACATAAAAGCATGTTGTCTGTCATGGTTGACATTTGTTTAAAATAATTTGTGGTAGGATATAGCAGACTCCCTCTATGACCTTGGTCAGACATCTAATCTTACTGAACTTTGGGGGACCTCACTTATAGAGGGAAGTTGTTATATAGACTCGTCTTTGAGGTTCCTTTCAGATCTAAAATGATAAGGGACTGGGCTCTACCATTTGCTTATTCTGTAACCCTCGGCAAAATACTACACCTCTCTGAGCCTCAGCTTGCTCATTTGTAAAGTGGACATAATCATAGTAAAATATCTGTGTCATAAAGTAGTTATGAGTCTTATGCTTCCACAAATAAAGACAGCTTGGGCTAGGGAAGTTTTGTAAAGGCCAGCCCAAGCACGTGGGGACACCATCATCAAGTGTATCCTGAGATGTGTGTATGTGTGTGCATATGAGTGTGTATGTGGCTTCCCTAAATCCTCCAGCTTCAACCAATGGTTCTCAAAATGAAGTATGCCTTGGAATCCCTGGAGGAGCTTGTAAAAATAGTTTCTTGGGCTCCACACCTATAGGTCTGACTCATAGCCCTAGAAGGACCCAAGAACCTTCATCTTGAACAGTCTCAAGTCATTTTAATACACTGAGTCCCATGTGACTTGCATTTCCACATGGCTGGGGAGGCCTCAGAATCATAGCAGGAGGTAAAAAGCACTTCTTACATGGCGGCAGCAAGAGAAAATGAAGAAGATGCAAAAGCGGGAACCCCTGATTAAACCATCAGATCTCGAGAGATTTATTCACTATCACAAGAACAGTATGGGAGAAACCACCCCCATGATTCAAATTATCTCCCACCAGGTCCCTCCTAGAACACGTGGGAATTATGGGAGTACAATTGAAGATGAGATTTGGGTGGAGACACAGAGGCAAACCATATCATCAGGTAAATATTTAAGTCTCCACTCCTTATGTTTTTCTCTCTCATTCTGTATATCTCTTGTTTTGTCTCTCTGTGTTTCTATCACTCTCTGTGTTGGTCCCTTTTTTTGTCTGTCTGTCTTTCATGTGCACACGTACTCTGTCTCTCTCATCTGTCTCTATACTTGTGTCATCTCTCTGGTTGATGGCTCTGAAACACTGCCTCTCAACATCTCTCTCATTTCTTCTTTTTCTCAAGTTTGTTCCTGTGTGCTGTGGTCTCTGCCCTGGCTCTCTTGGCCTGACTCTGAGGCCCTTTGCCTTTCTCTGGTCTTGCCCTGCTGTGCATCTCTCTGTACATCTGAGCCTGTGTGTGTGTGATGCATAAGTCTCTGTTATTCTCTATCTTGATTCCTTTTCTTTTTCTCTCTTGTAAATCCTCACCCCTCTCCCACCCAGCCCTGCAGCTCTGCAGTTTTTCCTGTGAAATACAAGAAGAGTCTCCTGTGGAGAAGCCTGGAATACCAGGTCAGACCCCCAGACTCCTGTAGACTTCAGAATGTTTAGCTCTAATCAAGAGCCCCCATTGGAGTCTGACCCACTCTCCTGTAGGGCTTCTCTGGGGCCCTCAGCCTCCTGTGCTGCCAGAGATAAGGTGCCGTTGGTGGCAGAGATGACTTGGGCATGACCCTCAACACACTAGATAAAAAGCACAGGCTCCAAGATCCTGGAGAGACCCCATCCCTCAGGTGGAAAAGTGACCTTTCTATTATTGACCCTAAGCGTCTCAGAGTGTACTCTGGGGGTTTATGACCCGTTTAAATAGTCTTCAGAAAGATCAGACTAACTTCTTTCTTTGAGCTAATATTGTTAATTCATCATTAATTAAATATTTGATTTACCCAATATTTACTGCACACACTATGAACCAGATTCTGTTCTGAGAATGTAGCAGTGAAGATTTTAAAATGCAATATTATAAATCTCAACACTCATAATAACTATCGTGCCATGCATTGAGTACCTACTGTGTTCTAGGAGCTTAATTTATAGAAGAAACTTTATACTAGAATTTCTTGTGGGGAGAGAACTTCCCCTTTACTGGAAAATACTTTAATAATCTGCATGTAATCATTTTATTTATTTATTTATTTTTTTTTTTTAATTTTTTTTTTTGAGACGGAGTCTCGCTCTGTCGCCCAGGCTGGAGTGCAGTGGCCGGATCTCAGCTCACTGCAAGCTCCGCCTCCCGGGTTCACGCCATTCTTCTGCCTCAGCCTCCCGAGTATCTGGGACTACAGGGCATGTAATCATTTTAGTGATTAATTAATTATAGTTATTAAAACAGTGGACACTTAACTCCCAATATTCAGGGGTGATATTTAAATGTTTAATAAATGGTAACCTACTGCCATTGACCAATGAAAACATTTGCCCCACTTCTCAGTTCTATTCCAATTATTTGAATAAACATCAAATTTTTCAATCATTTATTCACTCATGAAATCATTCAGTTATTCTTTCTTCCAGCATATTGTTAAGGGACTCCTGGGTATCAGCACTGTGTTAGGAACCGGGGACGTAATTAAAAGGACATCGTAAGGAACTCAGAGGAGGAAGATAGAGAAATATACTGACTGAGTTCATGGAACATGACAAAGGAAAGGTTCAAGAGTGCACACCTGGGTGTCTAACTTAGAAGAATCAGGAAAGGCTTTCTGGAGGAAGGGACATTAATGCTGAGACCTAAGAGGTGAACAGGGGTTAATTTGATGAGGTCTGTTTCTTATCAGTTTTGTTTATTCCATAGGATAGAGCCTGAACGTAGTAGGGATTCACTAAATCAACAGATGAATAAAACACAATGATTCTGAAAGCAGTTCTCTGGTTGAGTGGTAATTGACTAGGGAAGCTATAATGAAGATGTATTATCTTTTTCAGAAACAGTACTGTTAGCATGTCCTTTGTCAATGCCTGCACCCAGCACCTGACCAAGAATCAAATGCAGTTTTCTCCACTCAAAATTCAGGTAATGTCAAAGCTTTCAGCAAATTGTTTTCCTACTTACTAGCCCCAGACCAAGGGGACAAATAAGAGCCCAGGAAAATAGGCCTAGGAGGCAAAAATATGTGAGAGAGAACATTAAGTCCGAGGTTTTCAAACTCATGCCTGTTGGAGGCCATGCTGATTTGTGTTCCTAGAGCTTCTGTTCTTTTAGAAAAAAACAAAAGTCTGAATTTTCATGTAAAATTTTCTAATTTTTATGTTGGAATCTAATTTAAAAAAATCTTACACGTAGCAAATCAGATATCTATGGCTGTATTTGGCTGTTGTTCCAGATTTAGAAGTTATTTCCTACAAATGAGGAAGGAATGAAAGGGACTTTTATATTTACTATGCAGCCATGTTGTTTTGAACCTTGTACTACATGTTCTATGGATCTTCATCATGAATATTCATTGCATGAATATTCCTGTTATCTGATTTAATTATTGCAACAACCACATGGGACGGTTATCATAATGCCTGTTGAGGAAGATTACCAAGTTAAGTCTGCAGGGATTCAATATTAACCATAAGGAACTTAGTATTCAAACAGAATTAGAAGTAAACTAAGAAGAGGAGAATGGTTTTGAATTAGAGACCTGGTATTATAAGACTCTCAGGTGGAAAGAGCCTTGAATAACCAGACAATTGTCTAGAAACCAGCCTTTTGTTGTTTGGGCATCTTCTTTAATTGCTTTAAATATCACTGCTCTTTTCTGCAACTTTCTTGCCTAGAGAGTTTTAACACCCTGGGATAGGAACTTGTCTCCCCTGTTATGTAAAATGAATGTAACTCATAAAGTGATTCACTATTAATTAATGTCGTGTCTGTGTGATTTCAGATCCACCTGGCTGAGCAACACTACTATACCGTCAGTTTCTGCTCTCTTGATGTCTCTGAAATAGTTAAATCGTTTGATTTAATTGTCTGTAGGAGTTCCATTTTAGAAAAGAAGAAAAGATGGTCAAAAAACACTTTCCTTAACCACAGACTTCTGTCATTTTTGCCACTGAAGTGAGCATCCTATAACACTAGTGTATCAGGAATTCCCATATCAATGAGGATTTCGCCAGATGGGCTCCGAGGCCCCTCAGAGTGTCTCCAAGTGGGATTTAGCCAAGTTGCAGATCTGCAGATCATCCCTGTGGAGGTGCTGTCTGTTCTAAGATCTGAACCCCATGAACAATCTGATAAAAGGGTTTAACTATTCACATCTCAGAGGCATTAGACAGTCAGAAACTGACCTCCCTCATTGCTTAGCAGAATGAATCTCAAATGCTGGTGTGCATTAAACCATCAGGTTGCTTTTTAGATGGCAGATTCCTGATCCCGGTACCTAGAGAGTCTGATTCACTGGGAGTGTTTGTTATAGTAAAAAGCTAAGCAAGAGGCCCAATAATAACATGGCTTAGAAAACAAAGAAGTTATTTATTCTGCATGCACAACAATCTAAAGAGAGGTTTCCTTATTGGTGGCATCTGTTTCATGTGATGTGGCAGAGTAAGGAGGGCCACATATTATTTGACAATCCTCTCATTGAGAAATGAGGTTGCTGTCCCCTCCCCTTGAATCTGGGCAGGCTCTGTGACTGCTTTAACCATGAGAATGTTGTAGAAGTGACACTGTGCCTGTTCCTGGGCCCAGGATTTAAGAGACGGTAGGCTTCCACTTCTTTGATCTTGTAATACTCACTCTTAGAACTCAGCAGCCATGCTGTGTGGAAGCCCAACACCCTGTGCAGAGGCACATGTGGAGAAGAGGTGGAGTTCCTAGCTGTCAGCCCTAGATGAGCTCAGTTTGCCAACTACATGCAAGGGTTTAATTACCTCAGAGGCACTGGGCAGTCAGAAACTGACCCCCTTGTTACTTACCAGAGTTACTTTGGAAGTGGATCCTCCTGCCCCAGTTAAGCCTTCCCACCTGGTGCCATCCTCATCAATCTCTGCCCAAATTGTACATTCACAGGTCCAATAAAGGACTGTTATTTAAAGTGACTGAGATGTAGGGTGGTTTATTAGGCAGCTGTAGATAACTAAACCACATAGGCATTCAAAGACCCAGGTTTCTTTCCTCTTGAGACACCACCCCCATTCTCAACAAACATTTCTTAGTCAAGGTTAGTTATCACTTACTTAGTCAAGGTTAGGTTACAACCATATTCAGATTCTAGGCAATGGGAGAGTGTAGAGAGGCCATGCATATTTCTTATCCAGTTTGCTTAGGCCTGGCACGCATTACTTCATTAGTGAGAACTTATCAGGTGGCTGCATTCAATCGCAAAGAGGACAGGGAAATGCAATCTCTAGACATGCAGCCATGTTCCATCCATGAAGAGGGGAGGGAAGAATGGGTGCTGCTGGAAGTCTAGCCATTGCCATCATACTGACTCTGGAGCAAAGAACAGAGATCTGCATTTTGGCAACCCCCCAGGAGATTTTGATATAGGTGATACAAGCATAGCTGCGAAAAGTATGAGTTTTGAAGTCAATCAGATCTGAGCTTAAAACTAAATTCTATTATTTACCAGCTGGGTGGCACCTGAGTTTTAAGTTTCTTTGTCTATATAAAAACGTGGAAAATAGTAATTCCTGCCTCAGGAGGTAGTTGTGCTGATTTGATAATGGACTGCGTGAAAAGTGCTAGCACAGAAGACTTGGCACAAAACTAGATATAAAAATAAAAAAAAATAAAAACGAGAAAAAGAAAAAAGAAAGGTTGTATTGTCAACTGAATCAAGAGTTCCATTCTATCTTTTAAAACCACCAATGTATTCAGTCATTATACTTAAAATATTCCTCTTCACCCTCACATCGATGCTAGACTTATCCCCAATTTACAGATGAGAAAACTGAGACTCATAGAAGTTAAGGAAGTAGACCAAAAACATCATTGGTAAGCGCTGGTGTCAAAATGTGAGCCAAGATCATTTCTGGTGGTGTTTGATTACAGATGCTGTATTAAAAATAAGTGAACAGAAGTAAAAGGAGGGTTTGGGGGCAAAGAAGTAACATATCAGACTTGGTTATACACAGGGGAATCTGGGAGTGTTGCTGTGAGATGTGTGGAATGGGGAAAAACTGAAGGCAGAAGGAGCAGCTTAGGAATAGGGTTTCTGAACACGGATAATTAGAGTAAAGGCTACGTGAATATCTGTCTTCCTGCTGCAGTGATTTACCTGCACAGAGGTAAACCTAGAAATAGCAGCCCCATTCCTCACTTGAGAAGGCCTCTGCCAAACTGACCACCCAGTGCTTTCACTCGTGGGGGATATGACTGAAAATGTTTTTAGCCTTGGCTCCAGACACTAGAGACAGTTTTTGTGTGCCTCAGTTTACCCACTTGGAAAACGGAAATTCAATGCCGATGATGGCTATTTCACAGAGATTCAGGAAGAAAATGCATGGAAATAGACTTTTTAAAGTTACAGTCATCAACCTGATGTTAAGGTTTTACTGTACCTTGAGCAACACGCAACAGCAGAAAGCACTCACGTAAACTTCAGCTTCATGATTGATTCTTTGTATCTTAATTTTGTAAATTTAAAATTTCAGATATTAAAGGATGAGGTAGTGGAGGGAGAGTTTCTTGTGTTGTTGTTTCCATGGTGACCAACTTGCAGGCATTAACTGCTGGCTGAAATACAGATAAGTAAGGAAAAGATGGCAAAGTGGCCGGATATGGTGGCTCACGCCTATAATCCCAGCACTTTGGGAGGCCAAGGTGGAAGGATTGTTTGAGCACAGGAGTTCAAGACCCGCTGCGGCAACATAGGGAGACCCTGTCTCAACAAAAAAAAAAAGTAAAAAATTAGCCCTGTGTGATGGTGCATGCCCATGGTCCCAGCTCCTTGGGAGGCTGATGTGGGAGGATCACTTCACCTCAGGAGGCTGAGACTGCAGTGAGCTGGGATCATGCCACTGCATTCCAATCAGGGTGACAGAACAAGACCCTGTCTCTAAAATAAAAAATGGCAAAGTGCTTTGCACAGTGCCGGGAACATAGTAGACAATCACCACTTCTATTAAAGCAGCATAGACATAGAGGCTGTCATGAAGAGCATGATGGGAAATTCTCCTCCCCTTTGGAATGTTTCAGCCTATTTTGAGATTTAAAATGTTTCTAAAGCAGGGAAACTTTAAGGGATAAGACTTGGACGAGAAGTCTAATTTGTGGATTTCCCCTTATTCTAAGCCAACTGCACCATGGAGCTTCACCTATCCCAGTTTCTTTGTGTCTGGTTTAAGATACCTTTGCCTACCTCAAGCTCAAGATATACTTCTATATAGTCTCTAGAAGTTTCATCGTGTTTCCGTTCACATGGAGATCTACAATGCACCTGGAATTGATTTTGTATATAACATGAGGTAGAGACCAAGATTCAAATTTGCCCATGTGGATGGCCAATTGACCCAAAACCTTTCATTGAGAAAGCCATTGTTTCTCCATCGGTCTCCAATGGCACCTTTTTTATAAATCAAGTGTCCCTAGGTTGGGCACAGTGGCTCATGCCTGTAATCCCAGCACCTTGGGAGGCCAAGGTAGGAGGATTATTTGAGGCCAGGGGTTTGAGACCAGCCTAGGCAACATAAGGAGACCCCCGTCTCTATAAAAAATTAAATAATTAGCTGGGCTTGGTGGCATCTACCTATAGTCCCAGCTACCTGGAAGGCTGAGGCAGGAGCATCACTTGAGCCTGGGAGGTCAAGGCTACAGTGAGCCACGATCACACCACTGCACTCTAGCCTGGGCAACAGAGCAAGACCCTGCCTCAAAAAAAAAATAAAATAAAATAAAGTGTCTCTATGTGTGAGGGGTTTGATTCTGAGCTCTTTATGCCGTTCCACTGGTCTATTTTTTTTTTTTCTGTATCAAAGCGTGCTCCTTTAATTACTCTGGCTTTATTATAACTCCTGATATCCAGTCATGAAAATCATCTGACTTTGTTCTTCTTTGTGATAATCTTGGCTTTTGATTTTCCACACATATTTCAGAATCACCTTGTAAATTTCCACTAAAACAAAAACTTGCTGGGGTTTTCATTCTGATTACAGTGTCTATATCAATTTGGGGAGGATTGATGTCCTAACAGTATTGATTTTTTTTCACAATAACCCTGTGCAGTAGGTTCTGTTGTTATCCCACTTGACAAATACATTCCTCCTGTGTAGCCGGGGCACAGGAATGTGAATGAATCCTGTGGTCTACCAAGGAAGAAGAGTGGGCACGGTTTGCCCCTCCTGGAAGATATATTTTATCATTGACTTTGTTTAGAATTATTGGCTCATGACAGTAATATAAAGCACACTGATTGTAGTCAGTACGATTATATTGCTTTAAAAATTTTTTTTCTTTTTTTCTTTTTTTTTTTTTGAGACAAGGTCCCATTCTGTCACTCAGGCTGAAGTGCAGTGGCACGATCATGGGTCACTGCTGCCTTGACCTCCTAGGCTCAGGTGATCCTACTGCCTCAGCCTCCTGAGTAGCTGGGAACCACAGGTGTGCACCACCATGCCTGGCTAATTTTTGAAGCATGTGTAGGGATGGAGTCTCCTTATGCTGCCCAAGCTGGTCTTGAACTCCTGGGTTCAATCTATCCTTCCACCTCAGCCTCCCAAAATTCTGGGATTACAGGCGTGAGCCACCGTGGCCAGCCCTTTTGCATTTTTACTAATCATGCACCTGTCACTCTTTGCACCTGGGGCAGGCTGGTCCCACTGCCCTTAATGTGCCACAAACCTAATCTCACCAATTTGATTAACCAATGAAAGACATCAATCTGAAAGTGAGAAGCACAGGTAGGTAAATACAAGTGGTGTCATTTTTTGGGGGGTGAGCATGGTGGAAGACACACTCAGCTTTTCAGGGGGAGCAATGGCAAGGGAGTTGTGATATAAATGACCATAAATGGCCTCTGTATATTAACCCCAAGTTGGCCTCTGTATATTGGCCCTTAGTTGTTTATTTTTTCACTGTAGGCTGAGACCTATTAGGTAAAAAGCCCAAGAAACGAAATTCCAATTTTTGCACATCCAATTGTTTTAGAAATAGCCCAAACAGATTTCCAGTCATTTAGAGGCTATGCTGGAAAACCTCAGCTCTTAGCCATTGATAAGGAAGGGCCTTGTAGTTATGAGGCCCCAGGCCACTGCTGCCCTTTGGAGCTCTCTGACTCAGAGACTCCCTACTGTGTTAATGAGCCCCATCATCTAGACAAATAACCCTGCTGTCTGATCCCCTTTCTTCAAGGAGCCCCCTTGCCCTCCTCTCCTCTGGATGTCTCCTGCTGTGAGGACTTCACCTGTCATGCAGCCACATTCAAGCACTGCTCAATAATGCTTGTGGTGTATTACTGCCTCTGCTGGTCATATCTTTTTCCTTGATCAGCTTCGAAATGGAAACCCCTAACAGAGGTGGTGTTTAAAACAGTTAAACTGAGGTGTCTGTAGCATAGTGGCAGCAGTTGTCCTTGCTGAAGTGTTGCAGGTTAGATTTCATTCCTGACAATACAGCAGTCCCCCTTTATCCTCGGGGGATATGTTCCAAGACCCCCAGTGGATTCCTGAAATCACAGATAGTACTGTACCTGATTGCCATCCCTTGGAAGACATTTCTGTTCATGTCTTCCACCCACAAATGTAATGCATTTTCCTTCTTAACTAAGCACTTATCACGCACTGTAGCCATGACTTTTGCTGTCTAAGATACGATAGCAAAACTCGCATGAATTCCTTTTTCCTTTTTCACAATTTCACGGATAGAAGATTCGTTCTTACTGTAGATCTTAGCAACCTCAGCATATGATTTTTTTTTTCTTCCGTCATTAAGTCGAGAACTTTCACCTTTTTTACATTAAGGAAGCATTTTGGCATATCCAAATTGCTAGCATCACCGCTCTTGTGCTTTGGGGCCATTATTAAGTAAAATAAAGGTTACTTGAACACAAGCACTGCAATACTGTGACAGTCGATCTGATGACCTAGATGGCTACTAAGTGACTGACAGGTGGGGATGCTGGACAAAGGGAGGATTCCCGTGCCGGATGAGACAGAACAAGATGCCTGGAGATTTTATCATGCTATTCCATGCCTCCCCAATCCAGTTCATTTGTTGCCATCTTTCTCTACTGCATGCCAACCCAGATTTCCAGCATACCAAATCTTGCCCAGCTCACACACGCCAGACACCTCCTTGTCCAGAGCCAAGGTTTAGAGAAATAGCAACTAGGATTCTGTTGTAGAACTGGAGTGTAATGAATGGTGTCTCCCTTTGTAGTGGCCCCTCCCTTAATGATTCCACGTGTTCAGGAGCCCTTGAGCTCCCCCGTCCATTTGGCCAGTGTTCAATGACATCATGCAGAAGGAACCAGCATGCTGCGGGCTAAAGGACCCCAATAACTCATTCTGTGGATGCGAGAAATCAGCTAGACCTTCCCCAGAAAGGCATCCTCATCCGAGGTACCATTAGTAATGCTGCTATTTGCAATCATAATAAAAATAAAAGTAATAGGAAAATCACATAGAGGCAATTCTGCTGCCTACTGGATTTTTAATTTTCTTGAGGATGCCAGAGGCAATCTTGGGCCCATTATATCTAAATGAGGCACATTATAAAAGGCTTGCAAAGTCCAAACTGCTTTTACAGTCATTAATTAGCCAGACTTCTAAATAGGCCCATAAGATTAAGCTTGGGTATGGTCTCTGGTCTCTAGAATGGGCTGTAGTATCCAGGGAAGTCAAATATCAGTTGTTCAGTCATTATCTGCCCATCTTTCTTATCTCAGTTCTAATCAGATGTTGCCTTTTTGGGGTGTTGAAAGAGGGAGACTCTATATAACCAAACACCTGATGAGAATGCTCTGAATTTCCCTGCAAGGCTGTGGGCAGTGTGGGCACAGGGGCTGATGGTGTTATCTTAGTTCCTATACACACAGCGTCTTGTGCTCAGTAGGTGTATCAGCCAGCCTTCCTGGTGGCAAGTGAAAGGAATTTCACTCTGGTTTTCTTCACCTAAAAGAAAACATGCAGGAAGGATTTGGGGGTGCATGAAATGAATGAATGAGAAGCTGAAGAATCAGGTTTGCAAGACAATAAGCACCAGGAATTCCAGCAAATGTCCAGCAGCGGGAATGGTGTGGTTCATGACTTTAACCATCTTCAGGTACTTGCTCAAGATTCTGAGCCCATAGAGAGAGCACCTGGTTCAGTGAATCTGAGTCTCTGTCCCACCGCTTATGGCTTTCATAGTGGCAAGGGGCACTCATCCACAACCATTCCCAGTGGGAGAGTTTCCAAAATGGAGATCCACGTGCCAACAGTTCAGGAGGAGTTGTTTACTGGATAGCCTCCATGACAAATGTCTCTGGTCCAGTGTGGTTAGTAAATGTTACTTGTTGAATTCAATTTGCTACTTATCTTCCTTTGGATAGAATGAGGTGTCTCTCCAGGAAGGAAAAAATAAGAAAATGTGATTTTTTTTCCCTCTGGGTGTGGACCAGAGAGAGGTTTCTGATGTACCAAGAATTATACTAAATATGGCCTATACATTGTCCTCACAACCTATAAGGTAGGAACTATTTATATCCCCAGTTTACAATGAGGCTCACATGGATGAAGTCACTTGCTCAAGGACACAGGTGGAGCACAGGTTCAAACTTAGATCTGTCAGTTTCCAAAATTCATGCTCTTAACTATTCCATGGACTTCCTCCTCCCACTTCTGATTCGGGGCAGGACAAATCTTAAAAAGACAAAAGGGCTCCCAGCTCTACAAATTTAATAGAGACCTGACTGAATGAACGGACATATCTAAAAGGAATTATAAATAGCTGTTAGCAGGGAGTGATGAGCCTGGGAAACAGAGAAAGGAGATGATGGCCAGGTGTGTTCAATAGTGTTCAGGGAATGGGAGGCCATGGGCCATGAGGCTCTGCGCGAAACCTTATCCTCTGGCTGGCAGGTGCATTTGTGTAGTGGACACAAACGGCATCAAGCGGCCCTATAAAGACCATCCCCCTTGCTCTAGATCCAATCTTAACTGGTAGTTTTCTGAGGAGAAACTGAGTTTTAGTGGTACCAGTTTTCCGAGAAGAATGCTGACAAGGGGACCCAAGTGTCCAACCCACTTCAAAGTTTTATTGGAAAGTGATACCTTTGAATCCACATATTATATACCAGTCTCCTGAATTTGGAAATCACCAGAAAGCAGTAGATAAAATAGTAAACATTTTTATAAATTGGGATACCAGGGATCGGATTCCAGCTGAGTGACTGTGAGCAAGCTCTTTGCCTTACCCTGGTTAATCTTCCCCATCAGTAGAATCTGATGGTATCGAGAGTATATCCCTGTATCCAAACTCATCAAATTATATACATTAAATATGTGCAGTTTTAAAATGTCAATTATACTTTAGTAAAGTTATTAATGCAAAATAAGAATAGGAATAATTATGGTTCATATGTGGTATATCCACAGTGTTGGACCAAAACTCTAAGTCTTTTCTCTCAGCAGGTGCAGTACTCATTCTAAATTAGTAAATTGACACTCTGGTTTTATTCCTCGGCCTTGTGGACATGGTCGATATGCATTCACAATGCATTGGAAGATCTGCCCTCCATGTGCTGACTCATTCAGCTGTAATCCTGCAAGGTCAAGTTCTGTCCCCAGACCACAGAGCACCTGCTATGTATCATGAATGTCTTCAAGTGCTGGATATTGAATCTGATCAGAAACCTGAGGGGTTATTCATGTGGATATTCAGGAGAAGAGTAGTCAATTTTTTTAAAATGTTATGAGTACATAGGTGTTTGTTCTAGTATTATTCATTAGACTGGTATATATTTCATAAATACTACTTTACATCTATTCAACATTTAAAAAATGATTTAAAACAGAGCATTTCAGTCGGGGAGAAAAGCAAGTGGAAAGGTCCTGAGGTGAAAGATAGCTTGGCAGAGTGGAGGAAGTCCAAGGAAGCCAATATTTTTAGAGAGCAGAAAGAGAGGGTTAGAAGAGGAGGTGAGAGAGGTTCAGAGAGACCAGCTCATGTGGGACATTGTAGGCTCAGGTGAGGATCTAGCTTTCCTTCTGAATGTACTGGGAACCACTGCAGGATTCTGAGTGGAGGAGTGACATGATCTGACTTATGTTTGGACAGGATCCATCTGGCTATCTGTGGAGTATAGACTGTAGAGCAGAGAGACCAGTGAGGTGGTCACTGCAAAGACCCAGGTGAGAGGTGATGGAGGACCAGACCAGGGTGGTGGCAGTGGACATGGGGAGAAGTGGTCAGATCCTGGGTATACCTTGCAAGAAGAGCTAGCAGGATGCTCTGACTACTCACCTCTGGAGAGAGAGTGGAAGGAGACCAGCCAAGGATGGTATTATGGTATGTATATATATATAGAAGTCCTAACCCTCAATACCTCAGAATGTGACCTTCTTTGAAAATACAGGTTTTGCAGAAGTAATTAGTTATGGTGAAGTCATACGTATGGCAGGTGTCCTCATAAGAAGACAGCCATGGGGAGGCACAGAGATACAGGGTGAATGCCAACTGAAGAGGGAGGCAGAGACTAGAGTGATGCATTTGCAAGCTAAGGATTGCTGGAAGCTACCAAAAGCTAGGAGAGACGCGTGGAACAGATTCTCCCTTAGAAACTTGGGGAGTAACCAGTCCTGCCGTTCCCTTGATCTCAGACAGCTCGACTCCAGAACAGGGAGACAATTTCTGTTGTTCGAAGAAACCCAGTTTGTGGTAGTTTGTTATAGGAGCCCTAGGAAAGTAGTAGAGATGATCTGAAGGTTTGAACTTGAGCAACTACAAGGTTATGGTTGCCATTGAATAAGGTAAGGAACACTAGATAAGGTTCTCCATAGAGAGGGTAAATGGGCAATTGTATGCATGTGTGATTCTGGGTTTACCAGATAGATTAGGTTTATTCCTATAGAACAGAGTTTCTCAGTCATGGCATTAACTATGTTTGAAGCCAGATAATTATTTGTCATGCAGGTCTGTCCTATGCATTGTAGGATGTGTTGGCAGCATCCCTGGCCTCTATTATACAGATGCTAGTAACACCAGCCACCCTACCCAAGTCATTACAATAAAAAAAGTCTTCAGTCATTGATATCCTTTAGGAGGTGTTTTAGTCCACTTGGGCTGCAGTAACAAAATAACCTTAGATTAGGTAATTTATAAACAGCAGAAATTCATTGCTCACAATTTGGGAGGCTGGGAAGTCCAAGATCAAGGGACCAGCAGATTTAGTGTCTGGTGAGTGCTCTCTCTTTCTCTCCCTTTGAGACAGGGTCCTGCTCTATTGCCCAGGCTGGTGTGCAGTGGTATGATCATGGTTCACTGCAGCTTTGACCTCCCAGGCTCAAGCAATCCTCCCACCTCAGCTTCCTGAGCAGCTGGGACTACATGAGTGTGACACCATGCCTGGCTAATTTTTTAACCTTTGTACAGAGACAGGGTCTTCCCCTCTTGCCTAGGCTGGTCTTGAACTCCTGGGCTTAAGCAATCCTCCAGACTCTGCCTCCCAAAGTGCCGGCATTACAGGTGGGCTTTCTTCTTCAAAGAAGGCATTTCCCTCTGGTAGAAGAAGCAAGCAAACTCCCTCAAACTTCTTTCATAAGGACACAAATTACATTTATAAGGGCAGAGCCCTCATAGCCTAATCACCTCCTAAAGACCCAACCTCTTAATACCACCACATTGGGGATAAAGTTCAACATATTAATTTGAGGGGGGTGGGGCACAAACATTCATATCATAGCAGGGGACAAAATTGTTCTTGGTTAAGAACTATTGTTATAGAAAACCTCCTGGAGCTTGGCTGGGCTTGGTGGCTCATGCCTGTAATCCTAGCACTTTGGGAGGCCAAGGTGGGCAGATTGCCAGAGCTCAGGAGTTCGAGACCAGTCTGTGCAACATGGTGAAACCCCATCTCTAATAAAAATACAAAAAGTTAGCTGGGTGTGGTGGCACTCACCTGTAGTCCCAGCTTGGGGGGCTGAGGTGGGAGAATTGCTTGAGCCCAGGAGGCGGAGGTTGCAATGAGCCAAGACACACCACTGCACTCCAGCTTGGTGACAGAGCGAGACTCTGACTCCAACAAAAAAAAAGGAAAGACAGAAAGACAGAAAGAAAGAAAGAAGGGAGGGAGAGAGGGAGGGAGGGAAGGAAGGAAGGAAGGAAGGAAGGAAGGAAGGAAGGAAGGAAGGAAGGAAGGAAGGAAGGAAGGAAGGAAGAAGAAGAAACAAAGAAAGAAAGAAAGAAAAAAAAATTCCCAGAGCCTAAACTTACTAAAACTTGAATCTTTATTCGTCTGTGGGTTCCTCAACTTGCTGTTTCACTGGAAGTTCTCGTGAGAGCCTCCTTTCAGTTTGAGCCAATTAATACCATCTTGTCATATTCATTTAATTGTTTATCATGTCTTTACATCTTTACATTCTAGAGTCTAACTCCACGAGGGCAAGGATTTTGCTTGTCTTGTTCCCAAATGTATCTGTCTCAAAAAAAAAAAAAAAAAAAAAGATTGACTGGAACAATATTGGTGGAAAAGGTTCTGAACTATAGAATGCTGCACACATGAAAGCCACACTAGACATTTCCTGTCTGGCTCATTTAGGTGTCTCTGCAAGTAATTCAGAAAGGATTTTTTGAACCAATTTTTAAAAATTATTCTTGAGTTACACAGGTTACACATGGCTATATTCTTCATTTTTAAAAAAATTAAAACATTATAAATAAAGATAAGAGCTCTTTTAATTTTTTATTTTTTTGTTTTTTATTTTTTTGATTTTTTGATTTTATTTTTTAATTTATTTTTAAATTTTTTAAATTTTTTAAATTTTTTAATTTAAATTTTTTTTTATTATACAGATAAGAACTCTTTTAACCATCTCCTCAATCTTTGTTCCTTTCCCACCTCCTTCCTCTGGAATGTATCCTTCCACACCTTTCTCTGTGTTGTAAAGTGTCCATAGAAAATATGTAGGGCTGGGTACAGTGGCTCACACCTATAATCCCAGCACTTTGGGAGGCCAAGGGGAAGAATCACTTGAGGCCTGGAGTTTGAGAGCAGCCTGGGCAACATAGTGAGACCCCCATCTTTATTTTAAAAAATCACAAATAATAAATAAATAAGGAAAACATAAGCATTATTTCACCTGTGTTTTTGTATGTACAAACGTAAATCATATCACATTGTATGTATCATATTGAAATTTGCTTTTTTTAAATTCAAAAGTATGTTGTTAAAATCCTTGAAAAATAGTATAGTTTTTGGAACTAGATGACCTGGGTTTGAATGTCCTGTGTACTCATGTGACCTTGGGCACATTATTTAACATCTTGGTGCCTCAATTGTTCTGTAAGCATAATTTGGGAACCTCTCCAAGAACTGTTGTAAGGATTAAACTGTTTATTGTGGACAGGCACTTAGGAGAGTTTCTAGAGCATCCCTGCCCCTGGACAACTGTGCATGGATATTATTATCTATCTGACAGAGGACGTGGTCCCTTTGCTGCTACAAAGTATTTCACAGTGTGGTTATTTCCCCATAGATGGATATTAGATCATTTCCCATGTTTTGGCTATTACAAGCAACTCAGTGTTGAAAACCTTTGTGTAGCTCTCATTGTGCACATCCATCTACATTTTTCTCTAGGATAGATGGACATTTTTCTCTAGGATAGGAAAGAAATTTCTGGATCCTAGGGCACATGCATTTTTTAGTTTTAATAAATATTGCCAAACAGCCCCCCAAAAGGGCTGAACCAAGGTACACCTCTATCTGTAGACTGTGAGGATGAAATTCTTACCAGGTTGAATCTGCGTTTTTGGATAAACCTAACCCCTCTCGTGTTCATTAAGCCACAACTGTTTTCAGAGCTCAGTTGACATCTCTGGCTGCATTCCTCTTCATTTTTCCAACTTTGTGTCCTCAAGCAGCTCCTTGCTGTTGTTTTCCTTCCTGACTCTTGTTTAATGCGGCCAAGTGCTTTTGGAATCCAGGGTAATAATGGCAGACAACGTGCGGCGGGTATGCGAAATTGGAGGTGCTGAATATAGCGTTTGTAAGGAGTCTTTGGCATGATTTCAGCCTGAAATGGAGCACTTTGCACTCAGCCTAAATTGCCTCAATTGCACCTGGCATGCTGGGTAGAGGTGGTGCAGCTCATGCAGGCTGAATATTTCTCCGGAACAGAATGGTCTGTCTTCCCCAGCCTTGGAAGCAGGACACCAGCTTACCACGGAGATAAGACCGAAACCTAGCTTTGGACTTGAAACAGCACTTTCCTTTCAAACCCTACAGATGTCAGCAAAAGGCCCTTTTGTTGGTAACCTCGGGGGGTGGTAATTCCTTAATGTAGAGAATAGAAAAATTTGGTCATTTAGGGCCTTGACTGACCATCGTAAAATCCACTTCATTTATTCATGATCATTTTGGGAGAAGTGTAAGATTTGCAAATCAGAACTGAAAAGATTCTCCAAAAATTCCAAATAAGCACCTTAGCAGCTCCCTTGGAGGAGAAGATGAATTTAAAGCGATCATATATTTTCATTTTTTCACCAAAAGTTTACCCCCCAGCAACCTTTCATCATGATGATTGTGTTTAGTCAACTATCAGCTGGGGTGACTGTTTTGTTCTACTTGCTCTCCCTGCCTGGAAAAAAAAAAGGGCTTTGAAATAAATTTCTGGAATAGTTCTTGGCATTCAAATGCTAATGGGATAGTGAGGCAAAGCGTCGGACACTAAATGTTTACATTAAAATGGAAATATGTAATCGATTTTTCCAATAAGGTCTCCTATTCACTGTTAAAATATACTTTATGAGACTAAAAACAAAACAACCACAAAAAAATCACCCTCTGTAAGTAATATTGGCTGAGGCAGCAACTTCTTGGTGAGCTACAGCCCAGACCAGGTATAGAGATAATTGTTTCCAATACTGCATCAGTACACACCATTGTCCTTGTTATAATAAAAAGAAAAGGAGATTTATTTCTTAGCTAGGCATGGGATTATTATCATTATAGGCACTTTCTTTTCTTTTTTCTTTTTCTTTTTGTTTTGAGACGGAGTCTCACTCTGTCACTGAGGCTGGAGTGCGGTGGCGCAATCTCGGCTCACCGCAACCTCCACCTCTAGGGTTCAAGCGATTCTCCTGCCTCAGCCTCCATAGTAGCTGGGACTACAGGCGCCTGCCACCACGCCTGGCTAATTTTTGTATTTTTATTAGAGACAGAGTTTCATCATATCGGCGAGGTTGGTCTCAAACTCCTGATTCGTGATCTACTTGCCTAAGGCCAAAGTGCTGGGATTACAGGCATGAGCCACCGCGCCAGGCATTGTAGGTACTTTTGTAATGGGGGTGATTACTGAGTAAAATAATACCTTCTTTTTAGGTGCCTTTCTCCAACCCCCCTACCCTCAAAAAGTTGATCTTTCAAAATGATAATGTTGAAATTGTTTTAGTCTATTTATTTGACCATTGCCAGATGGTTTGAGAAAAAGTAGATTAAACAATAGCGTTTTGGAGCTTGAGAGATGTAAACTGGAATTGAAGCTCTGCCATTTCCTGTCTGTGCAGCTTAGGGTCTCTTTGAGCCTCAGTCGCCACATCTGAAAAATGTTGCTCAGGCTGAAAGAAGCGCTGGATTACCAGAAAATACGGAAAAGAAAGCCCACTTTAGATAACAATTCAAAACATCTTCCTATTATGGGCACAAGATATCAATAATAAAATGAACTAATGTTTATCTGTGTTCATTATATGCCAGTCACTGTTTAAAAGCTATTTGTATTAACAAATGTAATTCTTCTAATAACCTTATTAAGTAGATACTATTATTAGGTAGGTACTTATTGTCAGTTTTAAATATGCTGGTTAACTTATTCAAACAAACATTTACTGAATGTGTTTGCATTTCTCAGCAAAACAGGATTAGTTGATTTATTCATTAAAATATATATTGCGTACCTACTGTGTACCAGGCACATATAATTCTGGGGATATATTGGTGAGCAAAATTAGACAGTCTTTGCTCTCAGAGAAATTAGCGTCTTGCCTACAACCATACCGCCCTGAATGTGCCCGATCTCATCTAATCTTGGAAGCTAAGCAGGACTGGGCCTGGTTAGTACTTGGATGGGAGAAATTAGAGTCTGGGTAAAAAGGTAGATTGTATTCAGTTTCTCTAAAAAATGGTGAATTGTTATAAAGTGAACAAAATGTGAAGGACACAGGGACTTGCTCCTGTAAGAGAAGCTTATAAAGACATCTGTTGTAGAGTGGGAAAGTGACTTGGGTGCTGAGATCTAAAGGAGATGCCGGAATTGATTAAATAAGAAACAGAGCATAGGTGGGTGTGTTCCAGGCAGTGGGAGCAGCCCTTGCATAGGCCCCAGAGTGGGAGGAACATGGTTTGTGAGAGAGAGCCCCAGTTTAACCCATTTCCATCTCTCTTTCCCATGCTGGAAAGTGAAGAGGATCGGCACATTTTTCCAGCACATGAATTAAGAGGGCCATTGTGCTGTTGTCTGGTAAAGAGGAAAAGGTGTGTTATAAGATGTGGAATCATGACCATAACTCACTTTCATTCGAAAATGTCTTTCCGGGGCTCTTGCCAATGTCTCTATGCTTCCCTAGAAGCTGAGGAACCCAAGTCAAGGTAAAGAGAAGAAGGAATCTCTGTGAATGAAGCCTAAAGAACCAATATGGCAGCTCAATATGCCACGAGCTACAGAGAAAGCCTTGAGGGGAGCTGTTGTCTCAGCATCGTGGAACAGGTGCGTGACACAGTACATGAATGATGGAGACAGCACCATGTAATCGCCTGACAGATGTTCTGGGATCTTATTACACTGTGTTAGACTTGGTCAGGAGCATCTCAAAATTTCAATTCCTCCCATGGGTGGGGAGTGTGTGTGCACACACCCGTGACTGAAAGTATGCCAAGTGTTCTAAGCCTCCTGAAACAAACTGGAATAGAAGTGTGAAATTTTGTAACTGTGATGGTTACTGATACTCTCCTTCTCAGCAGAGCCAGAAATATTCTTGTTAAAATGCCCTGTGTTCTACCAACAAAAGTGGCACTGTGTGTTGAATGTTGCCAGCCTTAAAGGCCTTCCTCAGCTCTGTGTGTGTGTGTGTGCATGCACGTGTGCCCACACATGCATGCATGAGGGTAAACACTAGACATAGAGATGGGGAAATGTATCCGATTTGGAAAAGATCTCAGAAATTGCCACTGTAGCCTGTATAATTGAGGAAAAAAACCATGAAATTCTTGTATTTTACCCAATAATTACCACAAGGACAGTCTCTGTTATACTTCCCACCCTCATCTGGCCTTCTTGCTACCTGGTAAGTCAATTAGATCCCATAACTTTTCCATCTCCATGGGCTGTTAAAATAGCCTAGTTACTGGTCCATGTTTTTCTATTTTTTATTGTATTAAAATGTAACATAAAATTTATCTTAACTATTTTTAAGTGTACAGTTCTGTGGGATTAAGCACATATCACTGTCCAAATATCACTACCATCCATCTCAAGAACCCTATTCATCATGCAAAACTGACTCTGTGCTCATTAAATAACTCCCTACTCCCTTTCTCCCCAAATCCCTGGTAACCTTCATTCTATTTTCTGTCTTTGTGAATTTGACCATTCTCAGCACTTCATAGGTAAGTGAAATCATGAACTATTTGTCTTTTTGTGACTGCCTTATTTCACTCAGCATAATGTTCTCAAGGCTCATCCATATTGTAGCATGTGTCAGAATTTCTTTTCTTTTCTTTCATTTTCCTTCTTTTTTTTTTTTTTTTTTTTTTGAGACAGAAGTCTTGCCCTTTTGCCCATGCTTGAGTGCAATGGTGTGATCGCAGCTCACTGCAGTCTCAACCTCCTGAGCTCACGTGATCCTCCTGCCACAGCTTCCCAAGTAGCTGGGACCACAGATACACGCCACCATGCCTGGCTATTTTTAACATTTTTTTGCAGAGATGGGGTGTTGCCACATTGCCTATATTGGTTTTGAACTCCTGGCTCCAGCAATCTTCCTGCCTCAGCCTCCCAAAGTGCTGGGATTGCAGCATGAGCCACTGCACCTGACTCTTTCTTTTTTTAAGGCTAAATAATAGTCAAATATGTATACATTCCACATTATGCCTATCCATTCATCAATTGATGGACTCTCGGGTTGCTTCCATATATTAGCTATTGTGAATAATGCTGCTGTGAATATGGGTGTACAAATAGCTTGAGATCCTTCTTTCGCTTCTTTTGGGAACATGCCCAGAAGTGGGATTGCAGATATAACTCTTTTTTGTAGGAACTACCGTACTGTTTTCCACAGTGGTTGTACCATTTTATATTCCCACCAACCATGCACAAGGGTCCCAATTTTACAATCCGGTCCATTTTTAAACTTCAGTTTTATATTCACTTCCAAGTTCCCCCTTTCAGTTCTCCAGCATTGGCTGGGCTGGCAAGGTTGGTCTGGCCTGCTCTCTTCCTGCTTCCCACACACTTTCCACACACTTTCCTGCTTCTTTTCCGCTATGTTAAAGTGGGAAGGAGGATGGGGAGAAGAGGACATTTCCTCATGACATTGTCCTTGGCGAGCTGATCGTTTTCCTCTCTGTTGTCTCCACATGGGAGCACCTCTGTGCTGGGAGTTAGGGCTGCTGCTTCTGCTGGTCATTTCCACTGATCTGGCTTCATTGTCCATAAACTCAGTGTGGTAGGTGGAGGCCCCAGTAGACTTTCCTGGTAATGAATTCAATCTTTACAAAGTGTCATTGCTTTTCTTCCTACTGAGCCTCAAGAGCTATATATTTATGTTAATTTCTTGTCTGAGGATTTCTATATCATGTGGGGAGTATAAAAATCACCCACATGCCATGATATGTGCATGCTTGGGGTTCCAATTTCTTACAGGAGACTTTTTTCCCCATTGTAGTAATGCCCCAAGCTGTATCCCTTTAAGACTTTTTTTTTTTTTAAGAGACAAGGTCTTGCTCTGTTGCTCAGGCTGGAGTATAGTGGTGCAATCATAGCTCACTGTGTCTTCAAACTCCTGGGCTCAAGTGATCCTCCCACCTAAGCCCCCTGAGTAACTAGGACAACAGGCATGCACCACCATACCCAGCTAATTTTATTTTCTATAGAGATGGGGTCTCACTATGTTGCCCAGGCTGGGAGTTTTTTGGGGTTTTTTTGTTGTTGTTGTTTTTGTTTTTAAGCTGCAATGTTTCCCAGGGTGTGTCTGATGGCTTACCTTCAGCCTACCTTAGGTGCTTGCTTCTGCTTCTCTGTGTAGGAGCTATCTTGGGTTTCACAGGAGCTTTTCTGGCTGAGTTCTGGTACAGTGTGGAAACACAAGGGAAGTTGATACCCTCAGAGCAACACTCAACATTTGGGGGATGAGAGTTTGTGGATAAATGTGCCATCCCCCACCTGAGGTGGAATGATTCCTAAGTGAGTTCTACACAGTCTCCCAGAAGTCCCCAGCAGGACTGAACCTCAATTGCCCACGACAGTGACTTGCTTATTATGAACCCATTACTGACTTTTTTCTCTTTTCCTCTCTTTCTTCCCCTATTTCCTCACTATGCTTCCTGGGATCACCTCCTGAATAAACTAGCTGAATCCAAATCTTTGTTTCAGAGTCTGCTTTGGGGAAACCCAGACTGAAACACCCACCAAGAGCCCAGACTTATCTGTGCTGGTGGGAAACCTTTCTGCTTCTGTTCCCTTTGAGAGACCCCACTTTATGCAACAGTCTCACATTTGGTTTCCCTCTTTGCAGAGCCCCAAATCCATGTCCCCTGTTGCCATAGTGACATTGGAACTCCAGCCCTCAGCCTCTTGGAGCTTGTGTTCGGTGTCTGGACTCTCCTGGGTTGCCCTGGTCTCAGTTGGAGTTCACCCACATAATATTTAGTTCTTTTGGTTTTACTTTTGACCCTTTGGGGTGTTCTTTCGCTTGAGCCTGGCTCTCCATTACTTAATTATTTCTAATAGCATTTTTGTGGCATTGGGGTTGTCTATGCCCATCAATGGGTCGTGTTCCCAAGAGTCGAAGTCTTTCAATCAGCAGTGTGGTTGGATGATTCTATTCACTGGAGTTACATCAGTGAAAGACCAGAAGACCCTGCCCTCAGGGGGCTTACATTCTAGTAGGGGGAGATGAAATATAAACAACAAATAGATACACATGGAATATATAAGTCAGGTGATGATCTGTGTCATGGAGAAAAATAAAAGAGAGTAAGGGAGGATGGAGGAGGAAGGGGAGGAAGGGCTGGAGGACTAACACTTTACACAGGGCAGCTGGGGAGTCCTCACTTATAAAGTGGGATTTGAGCAGAGACCTGATAGAAAAGGGAGAAGGAATGCTGTGGCTTTTTGGAGGAAGAGCATTCCAGGCAGAAGAAATTGCAGGTACAGAGGCTCTAAGGCAGGAGTATGCTTGGCATGTTCCAGAGGCAACAGGGAGGTGGAAGTGGCTGGATTGGAATGAGGGAAGGGGAGTATGGGGGAGAAAGACAGAAAGTAGCTGGGTCAGAAGGTAGCAAGGACAGAAGGTAGCTGGGTCAGCTCAGGCAGGGACATGTTGGCCATAGGAGGGATTTGGTTTATATCATGAGTAAGATTGAGGGTGCCATGAGTAGAGAAGTGATGGGAACTGACTTCAACCCAGCAATTCTGCTACTGGATGTTTATCCAAAGGAAAAGAAATCATTATATAAACAAGACACCTGCACTCATATATTTATCACAGCAGTATTCACAATAGTAAAGTCACAGAATCAACCTAAGTGTCTATCAATGGATGCTTGGATAAAGAAAATGTGGTACATATACACCATGGTGATACTATGCAGCCATAAAAAAGAATGAAATGAGGTCTTTCGCAGCAACATGGATGGAGCTGGAGGCCATTATTCAATAGCTCAGAAACAGAAAATCAAGTACCGCATGTTCTCACTTATAAGTGGGAACTAAGCAGTGAGTACACAGAGATATATAGATTGAAAGAACAGACACTGGGGACTCCAAAAGGGGGAGGATGGTGAGGATTTAAAACACTACCTATTGCATATAGTGTTCGCTGTTTGAATGATGAGTATACTGGAAACCCAAACCTCACCATTAAACCATGTATTTATGTAACAAACCATCACATGTGCCCCCGAATCTAAAATAAAAATAAAATATTGAGCCCAGGGGCTCAAGACCACCCTGGGAAACCAACATAGAAAGACCCCCCCATCTCTACAAAAAATTTAAAAATTAGGTGTGGTGGCAAGTGTCTGTAGTCCTAACTTCTCAGGAGGCTGAAGTGAGAGGATTGCTTGAGCCCAGGAGTTTGAGGCTGCAGTGAGCTATGATTATGCCATTGCACTTTAGGCTGGACAACAGAGTGAGACCCAAAATAAATAAAATAAAATTCAAAGGGGGAAAATAAATAGAATGTAGGGAAGCAAGGGTAGATCAGGAGATGGCTTAGAAGCTTGTTGCATTAACCTGAGTGAGGGGGCACGGTGGCTTCGATCTGGGTAGCAACACCAGGTATCAGGAAGCAGCCAGATTCTGGGAATATTTTGAAATGTGAGTTGCTGATGGATAAGGTGTGGGAGATAATGAAAAAAGAGGCATTGAGAATAACTGCAGGATTTTTGGCCTGAGCAATTCATTGGATAGAGTTGCCATTTGCTGACATAGGAAAGACTACAGAGGGATGGATTTGGTAAGAGCATCAGGAGTTCAGTATTGGATATGTTAAGTCCATCAAGTCAACGGACATACAGATGAAGACATCGAGTAAGCAATGGATTATGAGACTATGGGGCTCAAGGCAGAGGCCATGTAGCTCACAGTCTAGTGGGAAATACTGGTAAATAAATGGGCAAATTGTTCCAAAACAATGTGCGTGACTATAGTGTGAGTGCAATGGGCCATGGGAACACATAGAAGGGACACGGACTTGTGCTTTTGGGAAATGTCATTGGAATAAGTGATGTTTAAGCTGCAACCTTGAAGATCCAATAGGATAAGCCACATGAGAATAAGGGGAGAACATATTTTAGTCCAAGAAAGCAGTCTGTGCAAAGGCCCTGGGTTAAGGGGAAACATGTTGCCATTTTGGAACTAAAGACAGTTGAGTTTCACTCAAAGACAGTGGTCAGGAGGAAGGATGGAGAAAGAAGCATCACGTGGTCAGGTCTTGAAGTCCACGTTACGGAGTTTAGATCATTTCATGAGCGCACAAAGATATCACTGAAAAGTTTTAAGCAGGGTGCTGATGTGGTCAGATTTAACAGATCCTTCTCCTCTAGAGAGACCTTCCCCAGGAGTGTTTTGAGCCAAGTCCTGTGAGCTCACCTCCCTTGGGCCACCCCAGACCTGCCTTCTTGTCCGTCTCCATTAGCTCCACTCCCAACCGCATCACGCTTGTCACATCTAAGTAGGTCAGGTTAGGCAGAGATGGTTCCTGGGGACTTTATCTTCCAGTGGTCAGGCCCAGACACAGGGGGTAGTAATCTGCATGGACAGCCTGGCTTCCTACTCTGAACTGGGGGCACCACAGGGAAAGGCAGCCTTGACTGCTTTCCAGGGCAACTCAAACAGAATAGGTTTTTCTTCCTTGTGATCTGTGAGTTTCCTCAAAAAGCCTCAGCCTTTGGCAGGTAAGACTGCTAAAATCTAAGGCTCGAGTTTGTTGGTTTTGCCCTGGACAGCTCTTTCTCTCTATCACCAGATCATGCTAAACACTGCAGTATGGGGGCATTTGAAATGCATGTGTATGTCATTTCTGGAAAGATCCTCAGAAAATCCCCCTGTGGTTTTTGGAAGTAGGATGAATCCAGATGTGGCAGATTGGGAGCAATGAACTCAGCCCATAAAGACCTGAGTTCTGTTGATCTGTCATTTGCTCTGTGGCCTAGGGCATAGTAATTATCATATCTAAGCTTTCGTTTCTTCACCTTTTAAAGGAATGGGTTAAATTTGACAACTTAGGTGAAATGTACAAATTCCTCAAAATATACAACTTAAAATTAACAGAAAAAGAAATAGAAAATCTACATAGCCCTGCATTTAAGAAATTGGATTCTCCAATTAAAACCTCTCCCTGCCTTTCCTCCCCTAAAACTACAGGCACATTTCATCAAATATTTAAGAACAAAATAATGCCAATATCACATAAACTCCTTTATAAAATAAAGGAATTGTTTTCATCTCATTTCCTTAGGCCAACATAACTCCAATAAGAAAGCCTAATGAGGATATTATTATTATTATTATTGGAGACGGAGTCTCACTCTGTCACCCAGGCTGGAGTGCAGTGGCACGATCTCGGCTTATTGCAAGCTCCGCCTCCCAGGTTTACACCATTCTCCTGCCTCAGAGTAGCCGGGACTACAGGCACCTGCCACCATGCCCAGCTAATTTTTTGTGTTTTTAGTAAAGGCAGGGTTTCACCATGTTAGCCAGGATGGTCTCAGTCTCCTGACCTCTTGATCCACCTGACTCAGCCTCCCAAAGTGCTGGGATTACAGGCGTGAGCCACCGTGCCCTGCCAAGGATATTAATTTTTTTTTTAAAAAGAAACCGATAGACCAATATCTCTCATGAACACACACAAAATTTCTTAACAAAATATTATCACATAGAATTTAGCGATATATAAAAATGATCAATGAGATTAGAGCAGTGGGTAATTGCCTTTCACTTTCCCATATCAAACCCTTGACAGACATCACTAATCAATTGCTTTGGTTTTTTATTCCAGCTGAATCATTCTCAGCCTAACTCTCCAGGCAGCTACTACCAATCAATTAAAGTTGGCATGTGAGAGGAAATCTATTCAACATCATTGAACCAAGTAGACCCTACCAATGTAAGGCTGAGATACTATAATTCTATTATCCTATTATGATTTTGAGTTTATTTTACAGGCAAGCATTTCCTTCAGTGTGAGATGATTTACTCCAGACCAGACATGGAAAGACCAAGAATCAGTTGTTTTGTGCAATTTATATGAAGGAAGAAGCCATAAAATATTAAATGCCTATCAGGACCATAACCTTGTTTGTTCTCATTTACAGCTGTATCACCAGCCCCCAAGGACAAACCCTGACACACAGACATCCAAGACAGTGGAATGAATGAGTGAATTCTGAGGGAAGCAGACAAGTGGTTCTATCTTCATAGAGTTGTTATGGTTACTGACATTGAGTCAAGGAAAACCAGCCACAAATGATGAAACCAGGGATTAGGGTCCAACTCAAAGGCTTCCTTGTGAGGTCTGGGCATCTGTATCCTGATTATTCTTATATTAATAACTTCAGCCTTCTCTCTCCTCTGAATTGCAGACACACATATATCCAGCTGCCTTCTTAATATTTTCACCAGGCTGCCTCAATCACTTCTTAAGCTGGTATTTTATTATAAATTACATTGCCTTTCTACTCCTCTGCCCCTAAACCTGGTCCTTTTCCATTATTTTCTGTCTCACTGAAACTCACAACCATCCATCCATTTATACATTCATTATCCATCAGACTATCTTCTAAATTTCTGAATTTATCCATTCAGAACCTAATTAGTTCTCAGATATATTCACTTTTCTCTGTCTTCCCTATGAGTGTGCTCCTTCGAGCTCCCATCCTCCCTCCTCTGAAAGACTGAAAGTCTGCTGATAGAACTCCCTGCATCTGTTCTATCCCACTCCATGCCATTTTCCACACTGAAGCTTAAGTGATCTGTTTGAAATACAAAGTACAGTATTTCCTCTGTGCTGAAAACTTATTGGTGGCTTCTCATTGCTCATAAGAGAAACACAAAACTATCCAAATGGATCTACAAAGCCCTGGGTGATCTGGTCCCTGCTGTCTTCTTAAGCTGCATCACATACTACTTACCCTTTACTTTCTGTATGTTTATCCCACTGGACTTTTCAGACCATCTGACACAGCATACTCCTTCCCACTTCTCTGCCCAGAACTCTCTTCCCCTTCCTCTTTATCTAGTTAATTCCTACATACTCTTCAGAATTCTTGTCACTTCCTTGAGAAAGACTTCCCTAACCTTCCACCTTCCCCTCTTTCCCCACAGGCTGTTATAAAATCTGTTTCATTCTCCCATTTATTTTAATTTGTAATGAAACACTCAGTTATGTAATTACTTCATTAATTGATTAATGTCTGTCTCTCCAAGTAGAATATAAACTCCATTTGAACAGGAATCGTGTTTATTTTAGCTCCTATTATATCCCCGGAGCCTAGCACAGTGCCTGGCATTCAATAGACATTCAATAAATCATTGATTAATAATGAGAAAATGAATGAAGGAAAGAAGGATGAAAGGAAGGAAGGAAGGAAGGAAGGAAGGAAGGGAGGGAGGGAGGGAGGAAGGAAGGAAGGAAGGAAGGAAGGAAGGAAGGGAGGAAGGAACCCTGTTGCTTCTTATGGTAGGTGAGGGTTTCTCAATCTCGCACTGTTGGGATGAGGTAATTGTTTGTTGTGGGGGACTTTCTTGTGCATCATAGAACGTTTAGCAGCATTCTTTGACTCTACCAGAAATGCATCACCCCTGTTGCAACAGCAAATAATGCCTCTAGACATTCTCAAATATTTCCTGGGGGACAAAATTGAGAATTGTTGTGATAAGTTATATTCAAGATATTTGCTTGACATGTTGGGCTCTATAATTTTTTGTTGTCCTGTGCATTATAGGATGTTTAGCAGCATCTCTGACCTCTACCGACTAGATGCCAGAGCCCTTCTCTAGTTGATAGACTCATCTATCAATAACAGATTCATCTATCAACTAGTGCTACTTCCTGTTGTCCCTCCCTGAGTAATAAATATACTTCCTGCCCTGCTGATGTCATTACTTGTAACATGAGTTGCTTTGGCCAATGGAATTTCCATAGATATTAATTTCATGCCTAGAGAAGGAATTTTAAGAGCTAACAGTGATTCTAATACTGCTCTTCTTCTTCTGACTCATGACTGAGAATGGGACTGTCCTTCATTCAGTTCTGGAATAAGGAAGATATGGATATAGGACAGAGCTGAACTCCGACTCAAGGAAAACTTGCAGATGACATGTATGCAGGCAACAAATAAATATCTGTGGTTGTAACCCATGGACATTTTGGAGTTGTTTGTAACCACAGCATAACTTAGTGAAAGTGGTCAACAAAGACTCATTATTGGATGGTAATTGATCCAGTCGTATTCTGTTTTGTAGGACATATGAATGGTAAAAGAATGAGGGGGAAAAAGGACCAACTAGATTCAGACTTCAAGATATTTATTCAGGTTCTTCATGGGTCTTTTGGAGCTTTGGAACCACCATTGTTGTGGAGATAATTTGATCTCATTTCTTACATTTATATGTATCTTTTCAATAGTCCCTATTATCAAACCTGAGCATGTTCCTGTTTTTTGCAACCCCAAAGAGCACATTAAAGCAAGAATGGGAACACTACATGGGTAGAGACAGAATCTGATTTATCCACTGAGACATCACCAGCATTAGTACACTGTCAACTAGAATAGATAGTCACTAAATGTTTATTGAGTAATTGAATGACCAGTAGAGATTTCCAAATCTCTACTGGCCTCACGGAGCGATTCCCATGTGCTCTTTCCGCCTTGTAGTTAGGCTATGGCCAGTGACCCACTAGCATAAGCACCACTTCTGGTCTGAGAAAGTCAAGAGAGGGGGTGAGTTCTCCATTCTCTATCTCTTCCACCTGCTTGGCAGGAAGTGAAGAACTTTGAGACAGCAGAGTGTAGATGGAAGCATCTAGGATCCCTGTGAACCATTACAGGGAAACTGTCAAGGATAGCCGATGGCACCCGTTTGCCTTCTCATGAATGAGAAATAAACTTTTGTTGTACTAACCCAGTGGTTCTCAACCGAGAATGATTTTGCCCTCCTTCCCCACCAGGGTACATTTGGCAACGTCTGAAGAAGTTTTGGTTGTCATGACTAGGGAGATGCTATTGACATCTAGTGGATAGAGGCAGAAATGCAGCTAAAAATCCTACAATGCACAGGATAACACAGGGCTGTCTAGCCCCCAAATATCAATAACACTGCAGTTGAGAAACCCTCTGCTAAAGCACAGAAATTTGGAGGATTTATTGTTACTGCAGCATAGTAGACCTTTTCCTCACTAAAATAATAAATAATTGAAATATGTTACACATCTTACTCCTCTGACTAGCAGGATATCTGTATTTTCTCCATAGAGCTAGCGCCTTCACGAAGGCGATAAAGAAATTATAAATGAATTGAATAAACCAGATGACTCTAGGAAGAGCCCATGCATTTTCTAAGTGAAAACAGATATGTACCAAAAACTGTAAATCACAAATGGTGAGAATTAATGCCATATAACTGTTAAGAATAGAGGTTGTCATATTATGGCTCATAGGCCAAATCAGGTCCTGCCCCCCAACACATACAGACATCTGTTTGTATAAATAAAGTTTTATTGGACTACAGTCATGCACATAGTCTGTGGCTGCTCTTGCACTACAAGAACAGAGGTGAGCAGTTTCAAAAGAGATAGTGTGGCCTGCAAAGCCTAAAACACTTATTGTCTCACCCTTTATGGAAAGTTTGCCAACTCCTGTTAAGAGCATAGGTTTGAGTCCCACCTCCAACACTGACTAGCTTTGTAACCATGAGAAAGTCATGTCACCTCTCTGAGCTTTAATTTTCTCATCAGTCAAATGAAGAGGGTAATAGGACCTCTCTTATATGATTGTTCAAGGACTTAGCAACGTCAAATACTTTGCACATTGCCTGGCACATAAAATATGCTTAATAAATGACAGATACTATTAATAAGTTAGTACAATAAATGTCATATAATAATAATAATAAAACAAAGCTACCATGTTTACCTCAGGTGGAAGTAGATACTTCCCAGAGGCCTGGCAGTATGTTTTCTTCCTTCATCACAGACACTCCGGCAGCCTGTAAGGAAACGTGTTTATCTTGAATGCACCTGGCAGAGACGACATGGATGGGGCTGAGCTGGTGGAAAGACCCCATTTCTCAAACCCAGCTTTCTACGTGAAATTATTCAAAAGGAAACCTTATCAAGCAGCCTTCCAGCCCAGTGTCATCCATCTTCCAGAGGTAATTCAATAGCCCTTGGTAGCAGATGATTTATGGGGTGGGTGGCCGCAGGGAGGTTACTCTTTGTTTTACAGCCTGTTTTTTTAATCAATGGCCAGCAACCCACTAGCTGAGGCCAGAAGCAACAGGCTCTTTGTTTAATCCTGTTAACCTAGGCCTTGGCCGCAGCCAGCCCCAGGCCAGCAGAGGGATGCTGGCCAGTTAGACAGAGGAGAGACTTTGATCGTTCTGAGTTGAGTCTAGCTGTTAAAATAGGACTACTTTATCTTAACGGCGGTAGAGTTCTGTCTCTTATATAAAGCTGCTTTAAGCCCTCAAACTTCCTTTGATCAGTGCTACATTCCTGTGAGGAAGAGATTGTCTTCTTCACTTTACAGATGAGAAGCTGATGCTGAAAGGTGGTTACTCGTCTCATGCCTATATTAAGGACACCAAGTGTCGATGTCCTTTATGAGGAAGCCTAGAGTGTGAGCTGTCTCTGATGTACTGGTCTTAGCTTTTGTCTCATTGCTGAACATACCAAGGCAAACTCCATGAGGCCAGGATCTTGCTCTCTCATTTATAGCCTTATTTGCAACATCTAGCATTAAGTCTGGCACATAGTAGGTGCTTAATAAATATATTTAAAGAATAAATGGTGCCCAGATCTTTGCATATCTTGCTTTTGGTTCCTGAAACACTCTTCCCTTCCTGTTACTTAACTAACCGCCAGTTCTTTCACAGCTTAAATGCCATCTTGGGTCAGTTAGTGTCTAATCTGGAAAAAAGGAATCATGTCAATTAATTTAACTGAGAGCATTTAATATAGGGAATTGGTTAAATACCTATTGGAAGATGGAAAGGTAAAGAGGGGACATTGAGACAACCGGTAGTAATTGTGGTGGATTTGTTATCCACTTCCGCATAACAAATCACCCCAAAACTAGCAGCTTAAAATGACAAACATTCATTATCTCATATTTTCTGTTGGTCAGGAATCTGGGCATGTCTTCAATGGATCCTCTGCCTCAGAATATCCCAAAAGACAACAACTGAGGGATCAGCGGGGGCTCTCATCTGAAGTCTCAACTAGGGAAGGAGCTGCTTCCAAGCTCTCTCAAGTGATTGATGGCATAATTTGGTTCCTCATGGGCTGTTGGACTGAAGACTTTAGTTTGTCATAGTCTGCTGGCTGCAGTCCCCCATCAGTTCCTTGCCATAAGGGCCTCTCAATAGAGCAGCTTGGCAACAGAGCAGCTGGCTTCATCAGAGTGAGTAAGCAAGAGAGAAAACCCATGATGGAGGCCGCAGTTTTATTATTTAATCTCAGAAGTAACCTCCCATCACTTGTGCTATGAGAAGTGAGTCAGTAAGTCCATCCTCCTTTCCAGGGAATGGGATTGACGGCAGAGGCAGCCTGTTTGGAGCAGCCACTGCTGAGACACCAGCTGCAGTGGGGGAGATGTGGCTGGAGCTGTGTGCTTCATGGAACTGGCGGGAGCCAGGAACCGGCAGGAGCCCTGTGCTCCTGGGCGCAGCTACAGTCTCCCAGCCACGGCTGCAGACCCGGGTATCCCTGTGTTCTCCGGGACTCAGGAAGACCCCCTGCCCCCGTAGGCTCTGAAATGCCTGTTCCTGCTCCCTGGCCTCTCCCAGTTCCTGGTGCCCACTCTGGGGTGTAGCAAAGTAGTGGCCAAGCCCAGGTACTGTCACATCCCAGCCAGGTGTGCACATGCTTGGGGTGGTGCTGACACATCAGCCCCTGCTGCCTCAGGCCCCTCCAGACTTTGGGTGCTGAGGAGTGCAGGAGGGAGATGGTGGGATAAGTGGGAGGTGTTAAGGACTGCAGGCACTCCTCAGCACGGACAGCCTGGGTGCTGTGGATGGCATGTTGATGGTGGCAGGAGGCAGACAGGCTCCTGGGTGGGAAGGGGCAGATTCCTAGTGAAAGCCTCCCTTCAAGCCAGGGACGGCCTGAAACCTGGGGGCGGGGCTGCCAGTTCTGGGTGGAGTTCACAGCTGCAAGTGAGAGCTTATGGTGATTTTTTTCTGGGCTGCCCATGGCCACCCATGGACAAATTAGCACACGCTTCCTCCCTTCTGAGCCCATAAAACGACCCCTTCCCCTAGCCAGGTTCACACAGATGTTGGGACTTACCAACTGTGGGAAGGCGCTGCCCACTTTGGGTCTCCTCACTGCTGGATGCTCGTCGGGGAAGACCTGCCTGAGAAAGGACCCACTTAAAGTCTCCTGAGAGCTATTTTGTCGCTCAGTGAAGTTCCCCTCTACCTTGCTCACCCTCTGGATGTCCGTGTACTTCATTCTTCCTGGATGTGGGACAAGAACTCTGGACCCACCAAATGGTGGGACTGAAAGAACTGTAACACAAACAGGGCTGAAACACGCCCCCTGCTCACCCCACTGTGAACGGTGAGAAGGAGAGAAGAGCTGTGGCCTTTTGGGGAGCCCAGACCTAGGGGCTCCCTAAGCCAGGGCTGTGACACTCTCTTTGGGACTCTGCAGCTTCTGGCATCTCCAAGTTTCTAGATGCCACCACAATCCCCAGTGCCCACAGTGGAAGCCATGCATGGTATGCCTTGTCCAGCCACAGCCTCACACAGAGCTGGCACCTGTGCCAGTGCCTGGAGCTACACCAATGCCTGGAGCTAACTGCCTTGCCACAGTCGGCATGCCTGGGTGTACGCAGTGGCCAGACCCTGTGCTCACTCACACACCCATCGAAGTTCCACGCCTGGTTCACCCTTGGCAAGCGTGGGATCCAGGCTGGTAGTGTGAGCTGAGCTCAGCTTGCTGGGCCAAGTGGGCGGGACAAGCTCAGCAGGCCTGAGCAAAACTCGTGCAAAGATGCCACCAGCCATAAAGGTTTCTGGCTGGAAAAGTGACTCCTCAAGGACACTGTGACAGTATTACCCAATGGCATGAATATCAGGGGACACGGGTCACTGAGGACCAGCTCAAAGGATGCCCCTCACAGGCAGAAAGAAACTAATAAATCCCATAGGGCTGGAAGAACAAAGAGGAAAGGTTGTGGCTTTAGAATCTAGATGTTTGGAGAAGGGTTCCCATGGGGCTGAGATTGACTCTGAGGAGGTGGCCCTGGCCAGCTAATACTGGTAAATCTGACAGGGTACAATGAGGTTGTTTCCGGGAGTATAAGGAAAAAAACACCTGGAAACAGGAGATGATGGCTGCTTCTTCAGCCATCTGGCACTGACAAGAACAGGATGCAGAATTCTGCTTCTGTTATGGGTTGAATTGCATCCCTCCAAATTCATATGGTGAAGCTCTACTCCACAGTGTCTAAGAATGAGACATCATTCAAAATAGGGTCGTTGCAGATGTAATTAGTTAAGATAAAGTGGATTCAGTTGGATTCCAGTCCAATACAACTAATGTCCTTATAAAAAAGTGGAGATTGGGAAACAAACATGCACACAGAGAGAAGACAGTGGGAACAGGAAGGCCAGAAGGTATTTCTACAAGCCAAGGAATGCCAAAGATTGGCAGCAAACCACCAGAAGCTAGGGGAGAGGCATGGAACAGATTCTCTCGCACAGCCCTAGGAAGGAGCCAACCCTGCTGACCTTGATCTTGGACTTCAAGCCTCCAGAACTCTGAGATGGCAAATTTCTGTTGTTTAATCCACCCAGTTTGTGGTACTTTGTTATGGCAACCCTAGCAAACTAATACAGCCTCCTCCATCCTTGAAGTCATCTCTGGAGCCATTTATCTTACAGAATCTACCAGGGAGGCAAGGCAGGATGGCCAGCATCCTCACACAGATGATCAGAGGGTGGGTGGAAGCTGAGTATTGGTAGCATGATAGCTGACACTCACCTCTTTTGGGGAAGCCTTTAGTGGCCTCCTCCTTCATTCAGTCTCCAATGTGTACCCTTGGTCCCCAGCACCACCTTCTGTAAGGTCACTTGCTACTCTCTTATACTAACTGATTGTATTTTTCCCTAGACTATAAACTTCATGAGGACAGGCACTCTGTTCTTTTTTCCCCACTATATCTCTCGCATCAAGCATGGTTTCTGGAACACAGTGCGTGGTTAGTAAATATTTGTTGAATGAATGAAGGATGGTAGAAGTAGACAAAAAGATGCCTGAAGGCAGGAAGGTTGAGTGAAATAGATTGGGACACTATCATTTTATATATACAATCTCATTTAATGCTCATAATGACTCTTCAATGCAAGTACTTTTATTCCTATTTTTCTTATGAGGAAATTAGAGATCAAAGAGATAAAATGATTTGACCACATAATAGCTGGCAAGAGGCAGAGCTAGGGCTTGAACCTCCTTTCTATTATTCAGCTCTCCCTCCTAAATTTAAAATTTTAAAGCCATCATGTATTAAGGATTTATGTTATGCCAGGAATTGGGTGAGATGCTATCTGCCTATCCCTATCTATATCCATATTTGTATGGCTACATTATCATTTAGTCCTCATTTCATAGAGTAAGCAATGCTGATTAAAAGCTAGAAACCAAACAGAATATTCCGGTTAAGTCCAATTCCACTGTGCAGCCATTCAGCTCAAAATCAACCAATGTACCTCCACTAAGAGTGGATTAATAGATTGTTGATACATCTAATGATTTGTTTAATTGATGGCTTCTGCCATTATTAGGGGAGAGTTTAAAGGGTTTTTATGAGTTTAAGACCCACATCAATTAGCCTTGGAAACAAGAGTGTAAATACAAATGTTATTTGCCCTGTTGCCAAGCAAAATAAGCACCTATACTTATAGCCAAAGCTTTAAGAATTTAGTCAGCAAATATTTGAGCATGTATGATGTGTTTGGCCCTGTTCTCACAGATGTGCAGGATATAAAAGTATAAGATGCACTTCCTGTCCCCAGGGACCTTGCAATGTAGTTAAGGAAGAGAGATATGCACACACGGAATGTTAATTAACAAAGCAAGGCCATCTAGGGTAAATAGCAAATTAATGGAATGAACAATAGGAAAATGGTGCTTAGGGAATTCAGAGGAGGGAGTGTTGATGGTGATAGTAATAAAGAAATATAGTATCATTTTATTGAGCATTTTTTGTATCCCAGACACATGGCACGAGGTGCTCTATGTGTATTACCATTTTGCAGCTGAGGAAACTGAGGCGTAGGGAAGTTGAGTGACATGCACAAGGTCACACAGCCAGTGAGTGGTGACAGGAGAATTTGATCTTGGGGTATCTCACACAAGAGGGAGCGCTTAATTTCTTGACATTCTTTATATTTAAAAAATTATTTTAAATTTTTGTAGGTACATAGTAGGTGTATATGTTTATGGGGTGCATGAGATGCTTTGATACTGGCATGCAATGCGAAATAATCACATCATGGAAAATGCGGTATCCATCCCCTCAAGCATTTATCCTTTGTGTCACAAACAATCCAAGTATACCCTTTCAGTTATTTTTAGATGTACAATTAAGTTATTATTGACTATAGTCATTCTGTTGTGCTATCAAATAGTAGGTCTTATTCATTCTTTCCAACTTTTTTTTTTGAGATGGAGTTTTGCTCTTGTTGTCCAGGCTGGAGTACAGTGGTGCAAGCTTGGCTCACTGCAACCTCCACCCCCCGGGTTCAAGCAATTCTTCTGCCTCAGCCTCCCGACTAGCTGGGATCACAAGCATGGGCCACCACACCTGGCTAATTTTGTATTTTTGGTAGAGATGGGGTTTCGCCATATTGGTCAGGCTGGTCTTGAACTCCTGACCTCGTGATTCACCCACCTCAGCCTCCCAACGTGCTGGGATTATGGGCATGAGTCACTGCACCTGACCTTCTAACTATTTTTTTGTACCTATTAACCATTCATTCTATTAATACATTTTGAGAATGGGTTGTGTACTGTATGTCCACAGGCAGCAGGGACTGTGTGGGGAGGCTGGGAAGCTCATATCAATCTTCTTAGAGTTGATGAAATTCAACTGGGTTTTGAAGTATGAATAAGAGTACAGTAATTGGAGCAGGAGAGAAGCCATTCCATGCAGAAGGAACAGTGTATCTAAAGCATGTAGGCTTCTTCCTTTTATTTTTTCCTTCTTCCTTTAGCTATATCCACCACACCCCTGTCCTTTCTTTCTTTTCTTTCTTTTTTTTTAAAGTCATCCTCACTCTCTTATGTCCCTTCCTCCAGGAAGGGTTTGGATATTTACCTTTTTACTTTGCTGGCACTAGCCTTTTTGGGGGGGAGAGAACCCTCTGTGATTTCTAGAGTAGACCCTGATCTCATCAATTATTTTAAGCACTTGGAAAAGAAGGATGTATGGTCCCTCCTCCCACAACACATACCTATTAAAAATGCTAGGAACATGTTGAGTGAACAATCCTTGGGAGGACTAAAGTGCTTATTGCCAATTTAAAAAAAGGCATTCCGAGAGAAAACTAAAGCAGATGGAAATAAATTGAATTTTATGCCCTAGGAGATCTTGAGCTGTGAAACCCACGTAATTGACCACTGGTTTTCAGAGGGGGTGGGCAGATATGAGAAGTAAAAAGGCAGGCGGAAAGAAGAGGAGCTCACAGGAGCTCAGAGGAGCATTTGCAAGGGAGGAAAGAATCGTTTTGCAGAATGAAGAGTGCAATCCCATAGGAGATCCAGTTTCTTTCCCAGAGGCCAGAAGAAACTTGTTAGGCATACCACACATGATAACCTCTTAGAGCTTCTGTTCTTTTTTTCATCTTTGTAATGGGGTAATAGCACTGAACCCGTGAGATAATATAAGATGCGGTGTATAAAGAGTTGTCTGGCACATAGTAGAAGTTCAAAAATATTATCTATTATTAATAATATTGGGTTAGAGAGTAGAGTGCAAGCTTGAGATTTAAGGTTAGGTTCTATAGAAGAAGAATATGAGACTGAGATTCTCATGAATGTAATATATTGAGGTAAGACCCTTAAAAGAAAAGGAGAAGGGGAGGAAAAGAAGCAGAAGTGATCAGGGGAAGCAGCCAAGCAAGGGTATGGCCTCAGTTGGAAACTATGGCCTGGTCCCACAGGGAGCTCTGGAGCATGAATTGTGCAGAATTGATCCCATATTAAAGCAAGGAGGTGAGCCTTTTAAAACTCCAGGTCGGTCAGTTATTGGATGCAGGATGTCTTGGGGGAAGTTGTGTATCCAAAGCGAGCTTTCTGGGTGAGAGACAGCTCCTGTTTGGCTGACAGCAATTTTCCTCTAGGGCAGATGTCAGCCTTGCAGCCAATACTCACAACGTCTAGGGTATGGATGTCCTGGGCTAGTAAAGTGGATCAGAGTTGGGTACACCAACAGTTGTCAGGGTGAAGGATGATGAATGGGAACTCAAAGTGAGCATATCACCTCTGTTCTTATGTAGCGTGACGATGAACATCTTGATGCAGAGATTAAGGGAAGACCCACGCTGATATCACCCAGGAGATTTCCAGCTAAGTCCTCATAAGGATCTCGACAACTTCCAGCTTCCCACCAGGATCTATCTTATAGTATGCTGCTGTTCAAAGATGAACACTGTTGAAGATGAACACTTCTGATCTGTGACTCTTGAGATTTAATTGACTCATCAGGGGCAAAAATGATATCTTATCTTTTCTTGCATCCCCCATGGTGCCAAGCATGGTGAACTTTTATAGAGAGTTGGTGCTCAGCAAGTGTTGGCTGATTGAAGAGCATCTTCCCCGGGTATTCTCAGGAATCCCAAGCTGTTGACTTTCTGGAGTAAATAGAGAAAACACCTTAAGTTATGAATGTCTAGGCTTCTTGGTTTGGCATTTGAGGTCCTCCCCCTTCCCTTCACAGTCATGTTCTAGCCTCCAGGGTTATGTTCTGTGACCCTCTTGCCCACCTTTACAAGCCTCGTGTTAATGTCCGATGCTTTCAACCTTTTCATCATATTGTAGTATATTATTTATTGTATGTCACACTTTATGTGCATTACCATTTTACAGATGAAGAAACTGAGGCTTAGAGAAGTTGAGTGACTTGCACAAGGTCATACGGCCAGTGAGTGATGAGGGGAGAATTTGATCTTGGGTTATTTCACACAAGAAGGAGCTTTTAACTTCTGGCCATTCTCTATATTTTTTTAAAAAAATAATTTTTGTGAGTACATAGTAGGTGTATACATCATACCTAATTGTTCAGGCTAAAATCCTAGGAATGATTTTTGACTCCTCTCTTTCTCTGATTACATCAAATACACTGGCAAGTCTGATTTATTTTACTTTCAATTATGCCCGAATCTGCCCACTTTCTGTCCTTTTCTTTGCTATCACCCCAGCCTGTCTCTTCCCTATCCCTCGCCCAGATTACAAGAACCTCCTCATTGGTGTCCCTGGTCCAAATCTTGCTCAGAAAAGCAGGTTTTGTTGAGTACAGTGCCTGGCATATAGTGGGTTCTCAATGAATTCTGGTTGAATGAATGGATAGGGAATGAGCATAGGGATCTCTTTTTGACATTAAAAAAATCATGGATTTTTAAAATGGCAGGTATCTGAATAAATGTTGTTTGAGGAGCCATTTGTTAACCACATATATCTACGCATTCAGTAATGCTTTCAAAGGGATGGACATACAGACATTGGCAAGTAATTGCATTGGGGATGAGACGTTAGCAGATACCTTGCAATACCTCTACAGCCCTCTAGGAGGCGGTGGCTCGCCGGTTAGATACCACTGCTCTGGTTAAACTAGATCTTTGCTATTCCCGCAGCGTGATTCATTCTGGGATTCTGTTCCCATCCTTGTGCCTTTGTTCTGGCTCTGTCCTCCACTTGGAATGCCCTTTCGAATTCACCTCAAACGCGATGTATACAAAGCCCATCCATCTTTAAAGTCTCAACCCAAATGTCAACTCTTTTGAAGCCTTTTCTGATTTCACCCAAGTGAGGAGACATATCGCCCTCCTTGCTAAGCCTCCATAGAGCTTTATCTATACTGCCTTTATTTATAGCTGTGGCTGTCTGGTTTGGAAATTTCATGATTTTTTTTTAAAGAAGATGTCTGACACAGATTCGGCAACTTTGGATTTTGCTAAAAAGCCTTTGAAACAAACAGATCTTGTCATCACCCTCATTTTCTAAAAGAAATTTAATTCTTTATCTTTTATTTTATTTTTTAATATTTATTTTTTAAAGATTTTTTTTTTTAAATAGAGATGGGAGTCTCACTGTGTTGCCCAAGATGGTCTCAAATTCCTAGGCTCAAGTGATCCTCCCACCTCAGCCTTGAAGAGTGCTGGTATTACAGGCAGGAGCCACTGCACTCAGACAAGAAACTTATTTAAACATGAGAGAAAGGGAAGGAAGTGCATGATTTCAAAATAAAGAATTATTTTAACAAACCAATTTAGTTCTATGAAAAATTATTACAAGGATGATTCTTATTTTTCTCTTGTTTCTGAGTCCTAGTAAAGAATTCATCACAGTGAAGCCCTGGTCTAGAGAGAGGAATATGAAAAATTTGTTGTCTAATTCTTCATGTCCTTATCCCATTACCACTTCTAGCCTGAGCTTCTGAAGTATCTGAATCACCACCATCTCCCCAACAAATCCTGTCTCATGGTGAATGGTGTAAGATTATTTGATATAGGACAGTGCAGGGCAGAGATCCTGCTCTTTCTCTCAAATAGTTTTGGTTCCTCATCCTTTGATCTCTGTACCATTGATGGCTAAAGAAAGCCCTTAGAGTATAATTACCCTTTTCCGGAAGGTAAGGGCATTGTAGAGCCCCTTGCATTTTTGTGCCACTTACTTAGCACTAAAGGTAATCACTCAGCCTTCCAGGAAGACATTTTCTGTCCAATGTGGGGAAAAGCGACTACGATATTCTTGATTTTTCATGTTATAGTAGGCTCAATAAATACTTCTCAAGTCTCTATGGCTCGACCTTGGACTGTGATGTTAGCTCTTCCTTTTGGTCCTGAGAGCTTTCTTTGCTGAACATGAGCCTTGCCATGGTTGGCATTATATTGCAGAATACAGCTGTTCCTTTAAACAATGGCAAGATGCAGTGGAGACTAAAGGTGGCTGAATTCTGGGTCCCTTCCAGCCGTGGGAGAGGTCTTGTGGCTCATCCAGAGCTGCTTTTGACGACTGTGCTTTTAGAGCCCCTGGGAGAACTTGACCAAAACACACAGCATATTCCTGGGTCAAGGCGCTAATCACAGACACCCTAGGAATTTAGGGGACAGAGATGTCTCAGGAGGCTGAATGCCGAGTTCTCAGACCCTCTGTCTGAGGGATAATGAATTCTCATTTGATCATCTGCTGTGTAAATCACCGACGATGGGGAGTTAATCATGCATAGGAAATGAATCCCTTCTCTGAGTTAATGAGCACAGAACTCAGAGCAGCATCTGTTTACTCCCTCTACTTTCACATCTCTGGCAGTTTGAACAATTAATTGTACCCAATAATCTCCCTTTGTTTTCGGGCATTAGGGAAAATACCCTGTTCTCCCCAAAACACATCTTTCTACTGAGCAATGGGTAGGGAAGCTTCTGCTCAGTATCTTTACTCACTTAAAAATGTTCTAAGAATCAAAGGGTGGGTGTGTGTGTGTGGGGAGAGAGAGAGAGAGAGAGAGAGAGAGGAGAGAGAGAGAGGAGAGAGGAGAAGAAAATCAAGAAGAAAGAAAAATTTTCATGTTTATCTCTATGAGTATTGCATAATGATTCACACAGTGTGCCAAGTTGTCAAGTGCTTCACTTGTGGGATCTTGTCTCATCATCACAATTACAGATAGAGGTATTATTTCCATTTTATAGAGGAGTGCGCTGAGGTTCAGAGGGATAAAGTCACTTGCCCAAGCCACTGGGCTAAGAAATGGGTGGGGAGGGATTGGAGCTCAGGTTGTTCTGACTCTAAGGCTCTAGCCTTAGTTAGCCCTTCTACTGTACTCACCCTTTCCTTGCAGTGCAGGCCTCACTCACCTTCAAGTCCCTGTCCTAATGCCCCTTCTCTGATCCCTCTAGGATGGCCCACAGGCAGAGGTTCTGAGTTTGCCACTTAACAGCAATGGGCTAGTCATTTCACTTCCCTGAGCTTCTATTTCCTCATTTTTATACTGGGAACAACGCCAGTTCCTTTGTAAATGTTGTTGTGAGGATTATATGAGATAATACATACAGAGAGAGAGAGAGAGAGAGAGAGAGAGAGCGCACGCGCGAGAGAGAACACAGATCCTCTATTAGTAATATTCTTATTATTGTTCTTTATGAAGCACTTACTGTGTGCCAGGCACTTTGTTAAGTATTTTATGTAAAGTATGCATCTCTAAGTCTCACAATCTTCCTGGTAAGTAGATATTAATCAATCACCAGTCAATCATTTAGCAAATATTTACTGAGTATCTTCTATGCTCGGGCATGTCTTGGTGCTAGGGCTAGAGTCTAGTTGGGATGGTAGAATATAAGTAAAATGATATCATTAAATGTTGGTGAGAGTTAGACAGGGAAAGTACATGTGCTGTAAGAGCACCTAGTAAAGGAAGGGGGACCTAACCTATTTTGGGGGAAGGGTTATCAGAGATGTCTGTTTGGAGAAAATGACGTTTCAGCTGAGCCTGGAGGATTGAGTAGAAGAAAATCAAACCAAAGAAAAGGGTGGGGGAGAACATTCTGAGCAGAGAACAAGGTATGTTATGCTTATTTAACGAGGATATTTCCTATTTTAGTCCAAAGGTGTAATCAAATATGGGTGACATTAGGGTCTGTGGCACACTATTGGAGCCAAGGGAAAGGAATCGTTTGAGGCAAGAATATGTCCTGTTCAGATCACCTGGACTATTTCCATGCACATGACTATGAGGTCGTCAGTTGATTTTTTGCAGTGAATATTCTGCTCTCAGTAACCTTAGAAAATCAAAATTAGAAGGAAACTTGGATGTCATCTGGGCATCAGAGAGCGCACAAAGATTGCAACTCATGTGGCAGCTGTTGTCAACTCGTAGCATCTATGGTATGGTTTGGCTGTGTCCCCACCCAAATCTCATCTTGAACTGTAGCTCCTATAATCCCCACGTGTCATGGGAGAGACAGACCCGGTGGCAGGTAATTGAATCACGAGGGTGGGGTTTTCCCATGCTGTTCACATGATAGTGAATAAGACTCATGACATCTGATGGTTTTATAAAGGGGAGTCCCCTTGCACATGCCCTCTTGCCTGCCACCGTGTAAGATGTAGCTTTGCTTCTCGTTTGCCTTCTGCCATGATTGTGAGGCCTCCCCAGCCATGTTGAACCGTGACTCAGTTAAACTCTTTCCTTTATAAATTACCCAGTCTTGGGTATGATTTTATTTGCAGCATGAGAACAGACTAATACAATCTGCCTACAGTTACCTGCCCTATTAGTAGCCAAGAGTGGTGAGATTGATTAGTGATGTCTGTTTTGGGCATGGAATCAGATTGGTGGCAGGTATCAAAAAAACTGTCAACTCTTTGGCATCCAGAGGTCCTTTTAGAGAGAAAACCATCTTTGTCTTAGATATATTTTTACAGGTTGTTTTAGGTATTAAAGACAGGGCCTGAAGGATATAAGCTATAACAAAACAGCAAAACAAAATAAGAGGTCAGTTGTTCTGCCTAATGAATAAGAATTCAAGATCATGGATGAGCAGGAGAGGCAGAAAAGAGAAGGGAAGTGTAGGAGAAAAGAGGCTGAGCTGCATGCTGGGTAGTGGAACTTCAAAGAGAATGGAAGAGAACATGGGAAATTCCTTATGGTGGAGCAGACACAGATTTCAAAAGTCAGAATACCTCATTTCCAATTTGTTGATCAAAACTGACAATTCTAGTCTCTCATACATGCTGAGACTCATGTTGGTGGCACTTGGGGAAATAAAGGAATGGGAGCAGTGTTCAGTATGAGATGACATAATAAGGGAAAAGAAGAGAGCATGTAAGGTGCTGAAGTGTTGATCCACAAAAGGAACCAACTCAGCAAAACAGAGAATCCAGGCTGGATGTGGTAGCTCATGCCTGTAATCCCAGCAATTTGGGAAGCCAAGGTGGGAGCTTCAGTGGAGCCCAGGAATTCAAGAACAGCCTGGGCAACATAGTGAGATCTGTCTCTCCAGAAAATTAAAAAAAAAAAAATGGCCAGGCATAGTGGCATACAACTATGGTTCCAGCTAATTTGGAGGCTGAGGTGAGAGGACTGCTTGAGCCTGAGAGGTCAAGGATCATGCCACTGTACTCCAGTCTGGGCAAGAGAGAGAGAGAGAGAGAGAGAGAGAGAGAGAGAGAGAGAGAGAGAGAGAGAATCTGGATATAAAGAAATACAAGCTCCACCTTCACCCTTAAGTTTCCCTGGACCAATTTGGAAAAGAACCTGAGTCTTCTGCTGCATGTGGGATGAGGGTCTGGGCTAATCTCTTTTGAATTTTAAAAATACTACAAGGTGGTGTATGTAAGATAGATACCTACCCACTTCCCTGTTCCCTGCTATCCTCCTAATTTTACAGATGGGGAAACTGAGGCCTATACAGCGGGAAGGAACCTAATGGAGATTTCATCTGGTGGCTGCTCAATGAGCCTTTTTCTGTGAGACTGTGGTAGGAGACATTAGGCAAGGTTAATGAGCCAACCCTTCGTGTCTGCCGTCATCCTTGGTCTGCAGCACTCAGCTCCATTTGGGTAAAATATCACAGACGCTCAGACACACTTTTATTTTTAAAGGCAGAACTGTCAAAACTTAAATGAAGGCTGTTTAGTCATATGCATGCTCGTGTGTGTTGGCATATTTGGGCAGGTTATGGGGTATAGTTGGTAATCTGGGTATGACTGGAAGGGAAAGGGAAAGGAAAGGGGTTTCATGGTCCAATTGCTTGCTTTTAGCTTTTGCTGTATCCCTCCTCCCCAGAGGGGTCATTTCAGTAGAATGCCCTGAAACGTTAAGTCTTGCAAGTAAACAGTGGGTGGTCACTTAGTAATGGGAATCTAGAGGAGCCCAAAGGGTAGCCTGATGAAAAACTAGTTCCTCCATTTACCTCCCTACAGTGACTAGAATTTCCACCATGAGGTACTCCCTTGGGATGAAGCATGGCTATGCAAATGTCTTTGCTAACAAGGGAGCAAACTCTGTAATATCTACCAATGCTCTGTAAGGATTCATTATTGATAAGCCCTCAAAATGTACTGCTATTTCTGTTTCAAAATATTTGCATGTAGACATTGTTATTTGAGCCTCATCACATTTCTATATCAAGAACAAATAATGTCCCCATTTTTCAGAGGAATAAACTGAGTCTTGGTACTAGAAGATAGTGACTTGTCTGGGAGCAACCTAAGGAGCAGAGGTGAGAATCCAGGTCTCAGCATATAAACTGTCAGAGTATTAGATGATTAGTGTTTTTACCTTCAAACAGGATTACATTAAAATGTTTTGCAGTTAGATTTTGGTTGTGCGAGTGCTAAATTTTTGTTGTAGAAAAATTAGAAAATGGAGAAAGGCCAGCCGGGCACAGTGGCTCACGCCTGTAATCCCAGCACTTTGGGAGGCCGAGGCGGATAGATCACGAGGTCAGGAGATAGAAACCATCATGGCTAATACGGTGAAACCCCGTCTTTACTAAAAATACAAAAAATTAGCCAGGCGTGGTGGCTGGCGCCTGTAGTCCCAGCTACTCAGGAGGCTGAGGCAGGAGAATGGTGTGAACCCGGGAGGCAGAGCTTGCAGTGAGCCGAGATCGTGCCACTGCACTCCAGCCTGGACAACAAAGCGAGACTCCATCTCAAAACAAAAAACAAAACAAAAACAAACAAACAAACAAACAAACAGAAAATGGAGAAAGGCCAACAAAGAAACAAAACTTTAGCCATCACCATACAATGATTATCTTATTTTCATTTTGGGATATAACCTTCTTGTCTTCTTTTCTATAAGCATTATGACTTTTTTTTTTTTTTTTACAAAAATGGAATAAGAATATACAGAATTCCATGATGTGAATGTATCGTCATTTACTTGACAAGCCATATAGTAGCAAGCATTTACTGAGCTTATTTGTTGAAAAGCAAAATGCCAGGACAATGATGGATACATGAATGGATAAAGCATGGTTCTTATAATCCAGATTATCATGCTGCTGAGCAAGGCAGAGGCAGACAATTCTTATTTGTTCGAAACTAGATTGAATATCTGCTATGATCCAGGCACTGTCCAAGGAATCATGGATGCAGCTGAGATCAGTATAGAAAAGGTCTATGAGGCTCTTTTATTGTTGGATGGAGACAGATGATAAGGAAATAAATGTGTGAGTAGATGGGTGTGTGTTTATAAATATGAGTTGGTAATAGGTTGTATGAAGGAAAATAATAAGATGGGTTCAGGAGAGAGAATGAGCAATGACAAGACATTATTTTATTTTGTTTTGCTTTTGTCATTTTTAATTGATGCATAACAATTGTGCACATTTAAGAGGGAAAATGTGATATTTCCATACATGGATGCAATGTGTAATGATCAAATCAGGATAATTAGCATATCCATCACCTCAAACATTTATCATTCCTTTGTGTGGAAACCATTTAAAATTCACTCTTCTAGCTATTTGAAAATATACAATAAATTGTGGTTCATGATAGTCACCTCCTAGTACTGCAGAACACTAGAACTTATTTCTCCTACTAGTTGTAATTTTGTTTCCCTTAACTAGCCTTAGCTATCCCCCCCTCCTCCCATCCTTCCCTACCTCTAGTAACGACTATTCTATTCTCTAATTCTATGAGATCTGTTTTGCAGCTTCCACATATGAGTGAACATATGGGATATTTATTTTTCTGTGCTTGGCTTATTTCACTTAACATAATGTCCTTCGAGCTCATCCATGCTTCTGTGAATGATAGAATTGTGTTCTTTTTATCGCTAAATAGTATTCCATTGTGTATATACACCACATTTTCTTCATCTGTTGATGGACAGGTAGATTCTATTGTCTTGACTATTGTGAATACCGCTGCAATAGATAGGGGAGTCCAGATATCTCTTCAGCATACTGATTTCCTTTCCTTTGGGCATATACCCAGAAGTGGGACTACTAGATCATGTGGTAGTTCTATTTTTAGTTTTCTGAGGAACGTCCGTACTGTTCTCCATAGTGGCTGTACTAATTTACATTCCTACCAACAGTATATGAGTTCCCCTTTCTCTGCATCCTCTGAGTGAAGAATGAACCAGCAGCAAGTTCAAAGGAGGTGAGAAGGAGGTTGGTGCTGGGGACGACCATGGGAGGAGAAGTGTGGAGGAGAGTTAGGTTTGTTTGTAGATATGTTAGGAATACTCAAAAGCATCGTGAGCAGGAAGAACGTTAGTGTGGTCGAAGAGGTAGCCTGGGACAAGATTGCTTAGGACCTTGAAGGTCACAGTAAAATGGCTAAATGGTGAAGGGATGGTGAGCTTTAAGAGAGGCTTAAGCAGATGAGTGATATGAGCTTATGTCAATTTGCAAAGGTTCATTTTGGCCTCTGTAAGGAGGGTGAACACAGTGGAAAGCAATAATAAAAGCCAGAAGACCAGTTTGGAGGGTGATGAAATTATCCAAGAGGGAGACAATGGTGGCTTGGACCAGGGTGGTAATGAAGGGGATGATGTGGGTTCCAATTCAGAATATATGGTGAAGGTTGAACTCTCAGGACTTCCCAGAGAATTAGCTCTGGGAGTGAGAGATGGTAAATGATCAAGGATGACTGAGACTGGGTGAATAGTGATCCCACAACTAAGGTGGAGAGGACCATGGGAGGAGAAGAATGGATGAGAGTTAGAGGTTTGGTTGTAGATAGGTTAAGATCATTGTTAGACTCCCAAGGGGAGATCCTAATCACTCAGTTAGATATACAAGCCTGGAAGTAAGGGGACAAGTTGCGATTAAAAATGTAAATTTCAGGCCAGATATGGTGGCTCATGCCTGTAATCCCAGTGCTTTGGGAGGCTGAGGTGGGAAAATTGCTTGAGGTTAGGAGTTTGAGACCAGCCTAACCAACACAGCAAGACCCTGTCTTTAAAAAAAATTTAAAGTAACTGAGCATGGTCCACACATCAGGAGTCCTAGCTACTTGGAAGCCTAAGGTGGGAGGATCACTTGAGTCCAGGAATATGAGGCTGCAGTGAGCTATGATTACATCACTGCACTCCATCCTGGGCCATAGACTAAGACCCTGTCTCTACAAAACAATAAAATAAAATATATATCTCAGAGTCATCAGTGTATAGAGGCTCTTGAAAGCTATGGCACTGGATGGGAAAATGACTCTTTGGTGTGGGGTTGGGAGAAGGGAGGCTTGAGTTTCAGTGGGGTTGGGGGATAGTAAGAATATGAAGACCACCTTCACTTAATTTGTAGTTGTGCTGAAGACAGGCTGGTTCTATATGCTTGATGATAGTGGGATAGATCTTGATGAGAAAGTGGTCCCAATTTTACCTCTAGAGAAAGATAGCGATGAAGAGCACTGAGCATTGAACAGAAGGTTCAATAAGACCCTGAGAACAAGACAGAGGGAAAAGCAGGAAATCAAGATAAAAAAGGAGGCCAGGTCAGGAAGAAAAGTGGAAGAAGAAGAAGGACTAGGTTATATTCAAATTGGCAAAAATGAGCCCAGGGAGGCTTGTGTCTGCAAATAGGCTGTGGCTTTAGGTTAATCACAGACACCTAGGGAGCCAGTCATGCTGGTTGGCACAGATGCTGACACAGTCCTTTCACATCTTCCAACAGAGTCAGGCTCTCCATTCCCTCCCTCCTTTGCCCATTAGTTGGCATGGATTTTGGTGCATCCTGTGAATATAGTCATTGCATCTTGCATTACTCACCTGCTACGGTACTACCCCTTGTTTTATATCTATGACTTTTAAAAAAATGCTTCTGATAACTTGATGCAAGTTTGTGTGTAATCAGCAAGCTATAGGAGACCCCAGATTGATTCCTCCTCCCTCCCACCTTTGTTTGTTTCTCCCTTCCACCCTTCCTCCTCTATCCTTGTATACACACCTGCATGCATGCATCCATCTACTATCCACTTCTCAATCCCTTTAGCCAATCAATAACTCTTATTAAGCTCTTGTTTTTTGACAGGTTTTGGGCTAGGTGTCACAGACATAAAGAAAATAAGATACAGCTACTCTTTAAAGGAAATAGGAAGGACAAGATTGCTCTGATCTGCTCTAGACAGGTAGTAATGTCTTACTTGTAATTCCCCAAAGCAAGTCAGTCCACATACTAGTTACACTGTAATGACTTGAAGACCTTTTAAAAATACATATTCCTGCACCCATCCCAGAATCGAAGTCTTCTAGGGAGTGGATTTTGGAAAGGTCCCCAGGCCATTCTAATGCTTGGTCAGGTCTGGTGTTCAAGTGGGTTCTGAGTCTCAGTTGCCTTCGATGAAGAATGAGTATAATTTATAATTATTCCACCACCTTGTGGCATTGTTAGAAGTAAATGAGGTTGCATTAGAGAAAACTCTTAGCACAGGAATGCTTCCTAGTGAGTCTTCTGGACATATGTGTGGAGGCTGAGGCCTCCTCAAGACTCAAAGAACCAGCAGCATCAGCACCACCTGATTAGAAATGCAGGTTCCTGGCCCCACCCGAGAAGAACCAAATCAGAATCTCCCTGGTGATTCACATTTACATCGGAGTTGGCTGGTAGAAAGGGGAAGCGGCTGGTCTAGCTTGTTACCGAGGCAGTCACACCTGGGAGCAGATTGTCTCTATTAAGGAACACTAATGAAACATAAAAATGATTTCCTCGGTTGTCATTGTGGGATGCTGCTCTGGAGTGGTAACTCTGGGCTGCTCTGTTTGTGGGTTATTGAAGTGCCTGTTGCACAGCACGGTGCGTCATTCCTGGAAGGCAGAGGCAATAGAGAGGCATGGGAGCTCTAGATAATTCCATCTCCCTGGCTGAAGTGGTCCTCTCCTCTCTATTTGAAGAGTCACACCTGCCCCTCCCCACCAGGGCAGGCTGCTCCTCTGAAGACACTGAGTGTCACAGGGCACACAGCAATGTCTTCTCCCCAGAATTGAAGCTAGATTCAGGTGAGTTCCTGTCTCTTAACACTTCTTGAACTTGAATGTGCACATGAACCATCTGAATTATCTAGGGATCATCTGAAAACACAGACTGGGATTCTGCACGTTTGGGGCGGGACCTGCGTTTCTAATACACTCCCAGGTGATGCTGATGCTTCAGCTCCATGGACCACACTTCCATGAGGAAGATACCAGCCCTACTCAGTAGTCTTCAAAGAATGCCAACTTTTCTTCCCACCCACCATGAATTAAATTAGAATTTCTGAAGGTAGAACCTGCATATGAGTTGTCTTCAGAAGCTCCACAGGTGATTCAGACATGTAGTGAGGATTGAGAACTGCTGATTTAAGAAACCTCTTTTCTTGTCTTGTCTTTTCTTGTCTTTCCTTCCTCCCTCCCTCCCTCTCTCTTTTCTTTTTCTTTCTTTCTTTCTTTCTTTCTTTCTTTCTTTCTTTCTTTCTTTCTTTCTTTCTTTCTTTCTTTCTTTCTTTCTTTCTCTTCTTCTTTTTCTTTCTTTCTTCTTTCTTTCTCCTTCCTTCCTTCCTTCCTTCCTTCCTTCCTTCCTTCCTTCCTTCCTTCCTCCCTCCCTCCCTCCCTCCCTCCCTGTACCTCCCTTTTTTCCTTTTCCCTTCCCTCTTTTTTTCTCTTTCCTCTTTTTCTTCCTTCACTTTTTTTGGAAACATTGTGATCCCAAGCAAGACAGGTGAATTGAGAAACAGCTGTCTGCTCCAATTAAAGGAATGATCATGGAGAGACTATTGATAGGAATACTCTTTCAAGAGAATCTCTCCGTTGAGGAAGTCTTTCCAGGGGTCTAGTTTGAATCCTGCATGCTGCAACTGAATTATGTCATACTTTTATTTCTTCTCCCATTTATGGGAATTCGAATTCTCCTGTTGCTCAGGTCTAAAGAGAGACAGCCGGTGCAGATAGCCCTTGGCATGATCCACTTCTGTCTCCTACATTCCCAAAGCTTGCTGGAATGAGATGCAGTGAGTTTGAGGAGGAAGGGAGAATGCATCTGCAAGACTTGGCACTCTGGGTTGCAAGACACAGAAACCTAATTCAAAGATAATTAGGACCCCCAAAATGATTTATATTTGTTTATACAACGGAAACACTGGTCATTCCAGCTGAATCCCTCGGGTCAAATGACATCCTCTGTAGCCTCCTCTCTCTGTTCCTCTCTGTCTCCTCCCATCCTTTCCCCCTCCCCTGTCTCAGCTCTTAGTTACTACATGTTGGTTACATTCTCAGGCAGGCTCTCACTTTGTGATAACAAGAAGATAACCAGCAGCTCCAGGCTCATATCCTATTCTTTTAGAAAACACGCAGTGGCTCACGCCTATAATCCCAGCACTTTGGGAGGCCAAGGCAGATGGATCACCTGAGGCCAGGAGTTCAGGACCAGCCTGGCCAACATGGAGAAACGCCATTTCTACTAAAAAATACAAAAATTAGCCAGGTGTGGTGGAGGAAGCCTATAATCCCAACTACTCGAGAGGCTGAGGCAAGGAGAATTGCTTAAACTTGGGAGGCTGAGGTTGCAGTGAGCCAAGATCGCACCACTGCACTACAAGCTGGGCAACAGTGAGACTGTCTCGAAAAGAAAAGAAAACCCAAAGAACAAAATGGAAGTGTTTTCCTTTCCTAGCATTTCCCCCAAATTCAAAGGATAGAGTCTCGTTGGTTGTGATTGGTTCATAATCCTATCATTCAGTCAATCAGTAAGACTGGGGTGACGTGAACACCTGATTGGCCAGTTCTGGGCTATCCTATCTACAGGTGTGGAGTCAGCCCCACCCACCCAAACCAGAAGGAGTCCTGGATGCTGAGCAGACACTGCAAGATGCCCTGTGCAGCCTCCCAGATGCTCGGTCAGTCCTGGGGCAATCAGGCCTTTCCCAGCCCAGCATGTCATTCCTCTAGGGCCCTTCATAGACTCTTCTTTAGTGTGTATTATGCAAGGAGTTTTTTGATAACTTTGCTCTCTAGAGAACACAGCAGAGAGACTTGTTTCCAGCAGGTATACAGTTGAAAAGGTGGTAGGAAGGGGAGCAGAGCACACGCCCATATGGAGAGGTTTTTCCTTCCTGTTCTCGTGACCCCACATTTAATTTCAAAATAGACTTCTGTTCACTCTCTGGGAGAGTGGCCACGGGAGCAGGCTGGAGGTTGGAGAGCACAATTCCTGGCTAATTTTCTTCCCAGGATTCCAGAATGGAATGAACTCTTCAGTTTTGAAAAGGGCAGTCTTATCCACGGACATTAGATGATTAAAGCATTATAGGGGTGGGAGGAGGCCCTCTGCTGTTTTTGAAAGGTTGTAAATTCAGATCATGTCAATTGCCACTTCAAACCTTCCAGCTGCTTCTCACCTCTCTTAGGGTCAAATCTAAACTCCTGACACATGCTGACCTGGCCCTGCGTCCACTCCACTCTGAATTTGTGACACGTGGATCAAAATGCTGATTTTTTTTGTGATTCATTGATCAAAATACTGCAGCCCCACCTGCCTGCCTTCTGTTTCTTGGGGCGTCTCTGCCTCTTGTCTTATGGGCTTCACATGTGTTATTACCTTCCTTGGAGCTCTTTCTTCCCTTCTCAGCTGTATTCTCACCCCAGCCTCATTCTCTTCCTTGTTTACTTCTAAATATTTAATTAAATGGTGCATCTGGTGATAACCTCGCCTGATCACCCACCTCCCATCTGAATTAGGCTGACCAGCATAACTCCCTGATTTTCCCTTTTCTAGCTCCCACGTAATTTGACCTTAAACATTTCTTGCACTGTCTATGACACTTCCATTGTCCCTGCTTGACTCTAGGCTCCATGAGGATGGGAACCTTGTCTGGTTTTGTTCATCAGTATGTCTCTTGGTCTTAGTTTGACCCTGCCATATAGTAGGTGCTCTGCAAATCATTGCTGAATGAATGAATGAGTCTGATGTTCCCTGTGTCTCTCAAATTTGTCTACACATAAAATTCAACTGGCGAGTCTTTTTAAAAATACAGCTTTCCTCAGCTGGGTGCAGCAGCTCACACCTGTAATCCCAGCACTTCGGGAAGCTGAGGCAGGAGGATGGTTTGAGCCCACAAGTTCAAGACCAGCCTGAGCAATAATGTGAGACCCTGTCTCTTAAAAAAAAAATACAGACTTCCTAAACCCTCCTCTTGGATTTTCAGATGCAAAATATCTGTGGATCCTGGGAAAACCACTAGGTACTTTTTGCCAGGGTTAGAAATAAACAGGGCGCCCAGAGAGGACCAGGGGCAAAGATAATCTTTCGTTTTAATTTGGTTTTCAATGAATCACAGAGGAGTGAAAGAAAACATGAGCAAACAGTATTAAACATTGAGCAATGGAAGGAGAGAGAGAAATGTCTGTTTGTAAGAATGCTAAGTCATGGTTGTCCCGAACATCATAAGCAGAACCCTAGCTGAGTAGATAGGGTTCAATTTGAGTTAGTACTAGACTGCTTACAGTGTGTTCGTGTTTCTATCTTGATGACAATTGGGTGATTTCTATACAGAGAGAGCTAGGAAGTCCAATAATGTTCTTTTGCTGGCTCTATCACATTTCTGATAGAACCTCCCACTTCTATGCCCAGACACTGCACCCAGAGTGTGATATAGCTACCCTCCCTGCTGGTTACAATATTTTCAGCCTCTTTCCCCACCCTCTGACAGAATGGATTCAAGGAATTCAAACACACTGTAGCTTCCTTTTGCTCTGTGAACACAGGTAATTAAAAGCCCACCAGCTTTCTATGCTGGCAGTAGCATGGATTAGCTTATTATTTCTTGGCATGTTCTATTAGCAACTCACTCCTGAAAAGCAAACAAACAAACAAACAAACAAACTTTCATCTCAATTGATAAACTTCTACCTTCTTGAGGTCAGGAAGTGTGTCTTCCATTTTTCAGATACCACTTTCATTAAAGCTTTGCACACATTTCCCATGGCTTGTCATTAATAGTAAGGACAGGTGCTATTATTATCATGATACTTCATAGCATTTTTATGTCACTTTGCAGTTCGCCAACACATTTCTGTATTATTTTATGTAATTTTGCAAGTGACTCATAATTAGAAACCCCTTGGGTATACTCTAAACATACACGTTCCTAAGACCTACTCCAGAAAGGCTATACGAATGGAATCTGAATGTTTAGCACTCTTCCAGGTGATTTTGAGGATTAGCCAAAAGGGGGCCCACCAGTGTGGTGGCTAGGTAGCTGGGATTGGGAATCAACCTGAGCTGGGATTGTATCCTGGCCTTTCTAGGACCGTATACACATTACTCCAGCTCTCCGAGCCCTAGAGTTGGCCCATCTGTAAAATGGGGCTGATGAAACCGATACCACGGGGATTAAATGAGAGCACATGGGTATGGAATGTGCTCAGTAAGCAGCACCATCTACAATAATGTATTTCTTTCTCCTGGTGGCATAAAATAGCAGCTAAGGACCCACATTTGGGGTTCAAACCCTGTCTCTTCCATTTATAACCTAAATTACTACTGAGTCTCAGTCTCCTCATCTGTAAAATGGGGATAATGGACATATTTACCGCAAAGAATTGTTTTGAGGATTAAACTAATTAATTATGAAAAGTGGCACTTTAGAACAAAATCTGGCACACCCTGAACTCTATATCAGGGCTAGGTGTGGCAATGTTTACATCCATTTTATGGAAGAGGATGCACATACCTGCTGGGAGGGGAAAAAAGACTGCAAAGCCTGTCTTCTCTGCCCAAATGCCAGGCCCTAAAAGACAGAGTGATTTGGGATTCTCATCTCGTCTCCATTTGTCTGCTAGAGTCTGGGCAGACACCAGAACACAGTCATCTAATTAGAAGTCTCGTCTCCTCTGGGGCTTGGGGCTACTGGTGCATGGCTCCCACATTTCCCAGGCAGGGATGGGATGCCTCATCAGCTAGACTAGCAGTGGAGGCTTCCCCACAAATGTCTAGGAGGCAAGAGGGTTTCCCAAACTCTGGATTAGGAAGTCAGGAGCCTGGGCAGTGCAGACCCAGAACCGGGGTTTACATGGATGTGGCTGCTGAGAAGGACATCACCCTGTTACTCTGAGCCTCACTGTCTTTATCTGTACAGTGGAATGATCATTGTACCTACCTCCCAGGCTTGTTGGGCTTATGTATATAAAGTCATGACCTCAGGATCCCGTGACCTCTACCCTATTCCTTTAATGTCCCCTTTGCTTTTTCTTCTCCCTTTCTAAATTCTTTATTGATAGGTGGGAGAGGAAGAATATAGCAGTGATTGAGAACATGCACATTGGAGTGAACTGTTTAACTATATATTCTGTCCCTAACTTTTTCAGCTATGATATCTTGAGCACGTCACTTCACCTTATTGAAACCCAGTTTCCTCATCTATAAATTGGAGATGATCATCCTGGACCCTCCTCGTATGATTGTTGTGATTGTAAAGTGGGGCACATAGTAAGTGCTCAATAAGTATCCTCTGTCACTCTCACGAAGCAAGTATGGGGATGCACTCTTACTTCTCACTTACTGTGTGGATGATGGAGCAATGCTGTCTTCCAGGAATTTCATCACCTATGTGCTTTGACAACCTCAGGACTCAGCTCGTGGGGGGCCCTCCTCTGCAAGGCTTTTCCTGGGAGTTGTCATCCTCCTAACCTGCATTCAGCTTTCCTTTCAGCCCCCTGAGCTTCCTCCATCATAGGGCTTTGCATATGGCATTCTTTAAGTCTGTCTCCTCTGCTGGACTTGGATTTCTTTGGGACAGGGCTCATGCATTAATACCTGTGTTTTTGGTACTTTGGGCAGCGCCTCGCATCTATTTGGAACTTTGTTGAAAGAATGAAGACACTAAGAGCTTAAAGCCGTGTTTCTCAAAGCAATTGGACCATGTAAAATACATTTTACTTGGCAAAACTGGTGATGCATGTGTGCACACACACACACGGTGGGAGATAAATGCTTATATTTGTTTGATATTTGTTTCACATTTCATTATACCCAATGTCCTCTGATAATTTCTCCCTTCTCCCCTCCCCTCCTCTTCTCATCTATTTCATTTTTAAATGTCTGGGATCTACTAAATTCATTTCAGAACTAACTGTTCTGAGTTAAGAAGCAGTATCTTGTAATGCTAAGAGCATGAACCATTGGAAAAAGATAGATCAGGGTTCAGATTCCAAAACCACAGCTTACCAATTATGTAACCTAAGAACATCACTTTAACTCCACAAAACTCAATTTCTTTATCTATGAAATGGAGCTAATAATTGTACCTGTTTTGCAGGTTTCTTGTGAGATGTTAATGAGATAATAGGAATAAAGCAGTAAGCATAGAGAGCTTGGTTTGTAGTGAATCCTTAACAAATGGTTGTCGTTATCAGAATCATTCATTGTTATGCTTGAAAGATTCACCCATGTTGTTGCATATAGTTCTAGTCTATTCATGTTTATTGCTGTGTAAGTCATTGTATGAATATACACAATGCATTTATCTATTCTGTTGATAGGCAGTGTCATAATTTCTTTACATGTTGTGGTACTGTGAAATATATATTTGGTCTTTGTTCTGGTTTCCCTTTCTTGGCATACCACTCCTAAAATCATTGCAATCTTCAAAGAGATGAGTGCCTTTTGGTATGCTAATAGATTGACTGGTGGGGGTGGGAGGTGCTCGCAGAGAAGACCAAGGCAGGATTAGAGGGTTAGGACTTTTCAGCCCCACTCCACAACCTCTGGAGAGGGGAGAGGGGCTGATCGCCAATGGGCAGGGATTTAATCAATCATGTGTATGTGAAGAAGTTTCCATAAAAACCCAAAAGGAGAGGACTCAGAGAGCTTCCAGAGAGATTAACAAGGGTTTCCAGAGGCTAGAGTGCCTGGAGAGGGCGTGGGAGTTCCATGCCCCTTCCTACACACCTTGCTCCTATGCGTCTCTTCTATCTGGCTGTTCATCTGTATCCTTTGTAATATCCTTTATCATAAACCAGTAAACATAAGTAAATGTTTCCCTGAGTTCTGTAAGCCGTCTTAGCAAATTAATTGAACCCAAGGGAGAGAATCATGGAAACTCTGATTTAAAGCTGTTTGGTCAGAAGCATAGGTGGCAACCTAGTACTCGAAATTGGCATCTGAAGTTACGGGCAGTCTTGTGCAACTGAGCCCTCAGCCTATGGGATCAGATGCTATCTCCAGGTAGATAGCATCAGAAATGAATTAGAAGACACCCAGCTGGTGTGCCTTGCAGAACTGATTGCTTACTTTATGTGTAGGGATAAAAACACACATATCTGATACCGTAAGTATTATGTTGATTATGTGGTGAGAGTATAGTAAGAGAAAACAGAGTCTGTGTTTTCGTACATTACAACACGTTAAGGTTGTTAGCGACATTTTCTATTATCGATAATGATGGCATGGATATCTTTACAGACATCCTTAACAATTCAAATAGGACAGACTTCTAGATGCAGAATTTTTAGATCAAAGACTATGGCTACTTTTTAAACTTCCTCCAGAATGGCTGTACCAATTTGCACTTCCACCGGCAAAGCACATTTCTCTCTGTGTCCTTACACTATTGCCAATGTCAGTTTATTTGCATTTGTTTTAATTATGCCAATTTGACAAGAAAAGGATGTTGTTTCAAGATTGTAGAAATTTTCATTTGGGTGCTAGTGAGGCTGGGCACCTCCCTTCCTTACATTTATTGGCCATTTGTATTTATTCATTTGTGTATTGATCCTTTTTACATCTTTTTGCTATTGAAATAATTGATGTATGTGCCTTTTAATAACAGTTCACCTTAGTGCCCGGCTATGGTGAAGCATCAGTTAGTGATGTTGGAGTGTTTGGGAAGTATAGGGTGGATGGAGAAGAAGGAGGGGGCTTCTCAGAGGCTCGTAGATCTCAAGTGGATCTGCCAGACGGAGAGTAATTTGGAAGCTTATTGTTCAGAAACCAAAGAGGAGAGTGGTGCATTCAGCCCCATGCTGGGGTGAAAACAATGCTTCCTGGACCGGAGGCCATTTGAGAACAAGGGATCCTGCTCTAACTGAATCTGCCTTCTACCTCTTTTGTGCCCAAGGAGTCTCTTTATGATGATGACTGCCTGGGTTTCAGGAGGGTGAGGGGGATGTGGATAAAGGGAGAGAATACATAAAGCTTGGCCTGAAGCTTATGATTTCAATTGCCAGCTTCCAAAACTGAATGTGTAGCTCTTTTTGTTCTCTCTGCCCTTATTCTTTCTTTGACAGATATCAATAGAATGCTCACCGTGTGCCAGGCAATGTGCTGGATGTTCGAGGTGTTTCATTCTAGCTGGCCATGTCCCCCACTTCAGTAATTGTCAACTCCACCTTCCCAGTTGTTAAACTAAGAAGTTCAGAGTTATCCATGACTCTGCTCTTTCTGCAATATGTTACAGCCTATGCACCAGCAAATTCTTTCAGCACTGCCTTCAAAATACATCAAGAATATGAAAAATAACCCAAATGTCCATCAACAGGTAAATGGATAAACAAATGTAGTACCTCCATACAATGGAATACTACTCGGAAATAAAAAGGAACAAATGATTGGTACATGACCAACGTGAGTGAATCTCAAAATAATTGTACTTAGGGAAAAAGCCGGACATGAAAGAGTATTGCATGATGCTATTTATAGAAAATTCTAGAACTTAATCTATAGTGACAGAAAGCACATCGTGGGTTGCCTGGGGATGGGCAGAGACAGGCAGGATTTCAAAGGGGCACAGGAGATGTTTGGGAGGTAGGTATGTTCATTACTTGGATTGTGGTAGTTTCTGAGGTATACACATCTATCAAAACTTGACAAGTTGTATTCTCAAGTATGTACAGTTTATGAATATGCCAATTCTACCAGGCAAAGCCATTAAAAAACTTATCCAGAATCTGACCAGTTCTCACCATCCTTGCTGCTACTGCTTCATCCAAACTATCACCATCTCTCACCTGGTTAACCCATGCTCTTCTAGCACTCTCCCTTGCTTCCCCATGCTGCCTTCTCCTTCTCCTTCTCCTTCTCCTCCTTCTCCTTCTTCTTCTCCTCCTTCTCCTTCTTTTAGAGAGTCTCATTCTGTTGCCCAGGCTGGAGTGCAGTGGTGCAATCTTGGCTCGCTGCAACCTCTGCCTTCTGGTTTCAAGCAATTCTCATGCCTCAGCCTCCCAAGTAGCTGAGACTACAAGCACGCACCACCACGCCTGCTAATTTTTGTATTTTTAGTAGAGACGGAGTTTCACCATGTTGCTCAAGCTGATCTTGAGCTCCTGACCTCAAGTGATTTTCTTGCCTCCACCTCCCAAAGTGCTGGGGTTGCAGGTGTGAGCCACCACACCAGGTCCCCCACACTCTCTGCTTAACAGAGTCCACAACAATGCTTTCAAAAGCAAGGTGATGTCACACCATGCCTCTGTTCAGAACCATCCAATGGCCTCCATGTCTTCCCATCACACCAAGGGCACTGACCTGACACACTGTGGGCATATTGCCTGTCCTCCCATCATGGTGACATAGCTCTATGAGAGCAGGTCCATTTTTCTTTTCTTTTCTTTTCTTTTTTTCCTTCCTTCCTTCCTTCCTTCCTTCCTTCCTTCCTTCCTTCCTTCCTTCCTTCCTTCCTTTCTTTCTTTCTTTCTTTCTATCTTTCTATCTTTCTATCTTTCTTTCTTTTTTACAGTCTCACTCTGTTGCCAGGCGGGAGTGCAGTGGCACGATCTTGGCTCACTGCAACCTCCACCTCCTGGGTTCAAGCGATTCTCCTGCCTCAGCCTCCCGAGTAGCTGGGACTACGGGTGCGCACCAATACGCCCAGCTAAGTTTTTTTGTATTTTTAGTAGAAATGGGGTTTCACCATGTAGGCCAGGATGGTCTCGATCTCTTGACCTCATGATCTGCCTGCCTCAGCCTCCCAAAGTACTCTGGGATTACAGGTGTGAGCCACCGTGCCCGGCCAGATCCATTTTTCTTCAGTGAAATAGATAATGAGTACAATAGCAAACTTGAAGAGTTCCCAGACGACTGGCGGAGACATATGTAAATACAGTTTAAAAATAGGGCAATAATTTCTATAAGGAACTCCTAATGGAGGCACCTAAACCATCTTAGGGTGAAGTCAAGCATGGCTTCCTGGAGGAAGCAGCATCTAAGTGGAGGCCTGAGAGATACATAGGATGCCACAAGGAAGAAGACAGTTTTTGCCTTCATGGAATGGCATATATCACACCATGTGATAAATGCTTTAGTGGGGTAGGCAAGGAGGCTGAAGAGCAGAGAAGTAGGGGCCTGACCCAGCCTGGGGAGGGTCTGGTAACACTGACAAACTTTCTTATAATGGAGCACTTCCTTGTTGGGATGCGTCCACATCCTTTCACTCAGTCTCCACAATTCTACATTTGGGAGACTGTTGCCTGGATACAGACTATGGCCTCAGGAACCAAGGAATTGAACCCAGATTTGGGAGATGCCCAGCCGTCACATTTCCCTGTTGCTTGTTTCCTTTTTATTTAAATTCTACTGTACTAATTTCCATCAAGTATAGTTGTTCTCCACCCTCTCTTTGTATCAGAATTGCTGGGAACTCAAAAAAAAAAAAAAAAAAAAAAAAAAAGAAAGATAATTGTGTTCCACCTAAACCGATAGGATCTAAATCTCTAGAGGAATAGCTTAAACATGGGTATTTTTTAAAACTCACTGTTTTTAAAAAAAAACCCATGTTTTTAAACTGTTAAAAATAGCTTTTTAAACTGTTTTTAAAACATACCCATTTTTAGGCTACTCCTCTAGCCTGGCTACTTTAAAGCAGCTAGCTACTAGCTAGCACTAGTAGCCTAAATGTAGGTTTAGGGTTGGGTAGTTTTCATGTTTTGTTTTGTTTTGTTTTGTTTGTTTGTTTTAACTCACTGTGCAGTGAGTTTAAAAAATTCGTTGTGGGCCAGGGTTTACAACTAATCTCAGCACTCTGGGAGGCTGAAACAGGAAGATTGCTTGAGTTCAAGACCATCCTGGACAACATAGTGAGACCCCATATCTGCAAAAAATAAGAAAAAAATTAACCAGGACTGGTGATGCATATCTGTAGTCCCAGATACTTGAGAGACCAAGGTGAGAGGGTTGCTTGAGCCCAGGAAATTGAGGCTGCAGTGAACTAATTGTGCTACTGCAGTTTGACCTGGGTGACAGTGCAAGATCTGTCTCAAGAAAAAAGAAAAATTCATTGTGCACCTGAGAACCACAGATATGATTCAAGGGTCAGGGGCCATTGTCTTACTTGGAGTCCAGTCATTCACTTATTCCTTCATTTCATTCCTGCCTTCGGGCCTTTGCACTTACCTTTCCCTAGGCCTGGAATGTTCTTCCTTTGGTTTTCTGCACATCTCTGTGCTTCTCATTCTTTGAGTCTCAGTTCAAATGCAGAGGCCCTCACTGACTATCTTCCTTCTCCATCTAAAACACTTTCTCTCTACTCTCTCCACCCTGGTGACTTTCTCCCTATCACATCCCTTGATTTATTTCCTTCACAGCACTTATCATAACTTGAAATGATCTTATTTACTGCTCTATCCCTAACACTAAAGAAATGAACCATTTCAGTAAAAAGCGAAGCAATCTGATACACATAAAGCACTTAGTGCAGTCCCCTATACAGGATAAGGATTAGAAAATGGTTGCAATGTTTATGAATGAATTAATAAATGATTATTATGAATGGAGGAATATACAGACCTTTGATGAAAAAGATTAGCTCTCTGACACATAGAAAATGCTGTGAGACACTGAAACACTATCTCATTTTTTATTAATCAGTTAGATGCTAAACTCTCTGAAGGCAGGGACTGTGTCTTGTTCATTATTATACAACCAGAACTTAACAGAGTGCCCGGCATAATAAGATGTTCTGATTTAGAAACTATTGGGTCACAAATAGCAGAATCTCACTCAAGCTAGTATAAGCAGGAAAAAAAATGTATTTATCAGAAGAATAAAAGAGTCTCAGAGAACCCAACAATAGGAGGGGGGAGTGTTCAATTATGGCACTTGAACCAGAAACCAAAAAGTGACCAGGAACCTAGCCGTTTTCTTGTGTCTCTCCAAAGTTGTGTGATCTTCGTTTCTTTTTCTTTGCAAACTGGTTTCTCCCCTCCATGGGTACACGGTTGTTCCCAGCTCAGGCTTTATAATCCCTTCTGCTTCAAATATCATCCCACAGAGATTGAATAGTTTGCATTCTGAAGTCTCAGGGAAGAAAAAATCTGATTGGCTTTAGCTCCTGCCAATCATTCACGCCTGGGCCAATCAACTAGAGCCAGGGGGTGGGGAGAATGGATGGGATCATGTGGCCTGGGGCTTAACTAGCAGAGACGAGAAATATCTCTTTGAAAAAATGGAGTCTTAGTTCAGATTTTCCCCAGAAGGGAGAGCTTGAGAAAAGAGCTTGTATGTAGGTATATTGGTTGTGAAGAGTTGCCAAGGAACAGGGAACGGTGGCTTGGAAAAGTGAAATACAGAAAGCCTGTCTAAAGGTGTGTTACTGAGCTAAGATGTGGGCAACTAGGGCTTATATTCAATAGAGTCCCTCTGAGAACTGTGTAAAATGCATATCAATGGCCTGCTGAGAATGGGTGAGGGGAAAATTTATCCACCAGCTCCTGTCCTCCTTTGGGCAAGGGTTGCCCTAAGGGGTGTTGACTCCATTACATTTCCAGTTTTGCATATACACCGGCAAGGCTCTTGGATCAAGCCCCAGAGCAGAAAGCAAGCAGTATGTGGCGCCACGGAAGCAAGATGTTATGAAAATACACCTGCAAACAGTGATGTAGCAATGGCTGCAGCGAGACAGGTGGGCCAAGAAGATATAAGGTAGAGCATATGAATTGTCTAGCACGGGAGGAATGAGCAGGTTGTCTATGAGAGCATAAGGGTGAGTGAAAATAATTCATATCTCCAGTGTCTGCTCAATGAATGTTTTCTGAATAAATGAATGAAAAAGACAGAAGGGTTCTTGGAGGAAGCAAGATTTTAAGACTCCCTTCAGTGTATGAAGACTGAGTCTGGAGGGCATGTAAATAATAATGATTTATTCTCAAGTATTTTTCTACCGAGGACTGTTAATTTTATTGATAAGTCTGTAATGTAGTTTGGAAGGTAGATGATATTACCCCCATTTGGGGATGAAGAACAGACCTAGCGAGACTGAGCATTTATTCTAGATGCCTGGTGTCTGCATCAAAGCAAAGTTCAAGTTTTCGTCTGCTTTGCCCTCCTGTAAATTATGTGACTGCAGCAAGACTACAAGCTTATCCGAAGTACCAACTTCACCTCCGTTTTCATCCCTCCTCTGTGTGTAATTCAGCACAGCGAATACAGAGGATGTTAAGATCTAAAGTAGTTTCTAATTTTGTTTCATTATGACTATGAATGCAACCCTCAGGACCCATCCCTATGGTCTTAACTAAACTTAGTCTTTCAAGCTATGAAAAGGTGAGATAAGGATCTGAATGGAGACTCCAGTGGAGGTGGAGGGCTGGGCTGACTCAGCCCCAATAAACCTGCAGTCGAGAAATCAATAGAGCCTTTTCGATGTTGCCATTATCCAACAAGGAAAAAAAGTTCAAAAATAAATTGTGGCACGGAGTAAGATCAGATGAAGCAGATAGCAGGTTTTGCTAACTGTGGGGGCTGTGTTCGGGATGGCACAGGAAGGAGAGAATTAGCGATTTAATGAACTCAGTTCTCTCCCTGCTTGTGCTATGCAAGTGTTTTCTCACTGACTGAAGAAAAGACTGAGGCCAAAGGTGAGCCAAAAAATCCCAGTTTCTGCTTGAACTTCACCCCAAAGCTGACCCTTCTCTGAAATCTAGGATCAGCTTAGACTTGCAGCTTAGACTAGGAGGACTTGCAGAGTGGTTACCCCTGTAGCCTTGAAGTCATGGATTTGAGTCAGGCTTTACCACACTGTGCGACATTAAGCAAGTTATTTCACTTGTGTATGAGCCTCAGTTTCCTGATCTTGATCGGGCTGCACACTGACTGGGGCTGGAGGAGAGCCATTTCACAAGTGAAATGTTATGATGTTACGAGAAGAGGAGGAGGTGAAGGCTGAGCAAGAACAAACAGCAAGGGTATGCCAGGCACAGATTTGACTCTTTCTTCCTGTCTTGACTTCAGCATTTTGGGAACCCTCAAAAATGGCCTCACTGAGGTGGTCTGTAGTTAAAGTTCATATATTGATTGGTGCAGTTTTTCAATGGTAATAACTGCAATTACTTCTGCACCAACGTAATGAGTTTATGTAAAACCTTCTTGAAGGGTGCTGATTGCAGAGTGTTGCTGACTAGCAGGAGGCTGATTGGGTGCAGAGAACAACTGCAGGACAAGACGGGGATTTCCCTCAGGAGGACTCATCTGCCCCTCCACTCCCCTGGGCTCTGCTCCCTACCTAGTCTCAGGGCCAAGTGTTTCTTCTACGTGCCACGGGTGACCTCTCTGGACTTTACATCTTGCCTACCTACACTATTGTTACCTGTGAGACCTACCTGTCTTCTTCTTCTTCTCTTCTTTTTTTTTTTTTTTTTTTTGAGACAGAAATCTCCCTCTGTCACCCAGGCTGGAGTGTGATGGTGCAATCTTGGCTCACTGCAACCTCCACCTCCCGGGTTCAAGCAGTTCTTCTGCTTCAGCCTCCTGAGTAGCTGGGACTACAGGCACGCACCCCAATGCCAGGTTAATTTTTTTTTGTATTTTTAGTAGAGACGGGGTTTCACCGTATTGGCCAGGCTGGTCTCAAACTCCTGACCTCACGATCCGCCTGCTTCAGCCTCCCAAAGTGCTGGGATTACAGGTGTGAGCCACTGCGCCTAGCCTGCCTGTCTTCTCTTAATCCTGGCCCCTCCCTTCTGGTTAGCTCAGTATTGCTAACAATGATACTTTAAGTGTTAATTAGGATATGACTACCCTCAAAGCAACACCAAATGCCTCATACAAGCTGAGGATCCGGTCTAAGACGTGCTCCCTCTGATCTCCCCACAAAGCTCTTGTGGGTGGATGTGGCTGGTTTTCAGTCACTGTGTCCTGAACGGGATCAGCCTGCTAATACAGCTTCTTCCTCTCCCTGTCCCATGACTTCACCCAGCATTCTTCTGCCAATCAATGGCCTCCACACTTCAGTCCACTCCAGAACCCTTAAAAAAAACTTTAACCTCAAATTCCTCGAGGAGACGGATTTGAGATTTCGGTGACCCTTTAATTAAACCTCTTTCTCTTCTGCAAGCTGGTATCTTGTCTTGACTTGCTGGGCACGTCAGGCAATGAACCTATTACAGTTAGAGGGGTGTTAACTCCCTGCACTTCTGGGGTTTCCCCTGCCTGAGGCTGAACAGGTTCTTGCAGCTTTGGAGAAAGCATTGAGGCAGAGAAGCAGAGAGGTTCTGGGTTCTGGAAAGATGCTTCAGGTGGGATGGTGTCAGTGTGCCACAGTCAGGGGAGAGCAGAGGGGATGTGACTTGAGCACCAGAAGCATCCGTTACCTCAGCAAAACTGCTGTGTGCAAGATCGAGACTTACAGATGTTACTGGGTCAGGAGGAAACAAACAACATGGCATTACCTACCGGGATGTAAAAGTCAAAATAGGCCAGGTGTGGTGGCTCACACCTGTAATCCCAGCACTTTGGGAGGCAGAGGTGGGTGGATCACTTGAGGTCAGGAGTTCAGGACCAGCCTGGCCAACATGGAGAAATCCCATATCTACTAAAAATACAAAAATTAGCCAAGCGTGATGGCACACGCCTGTAGTCCCACCTACTCGGGAGGCTGAGGCAGGAGAATAGCTTCAACCTAGGAGGCAGAGGTTGCAGTAAGCTGAGATTTTGTCACTGCACTCCAGCCTGGGCACAGAGCGAGACTCCTGTCTCAATAAATAAATAAATATCAAAATGAATACAAGTTCTAGAACTTTCTAATCTTAAAAACCTATTATGGTAACACACACGCATGCTCACACACAAAAGATTTCCCAATTCTCTCTACTGCCTCTTCACCTCCCGAGTTGCTTTCTTCCACTGTTCGAAAAAGAAAACATTTCTGCAGCCTGTGTTCTGAGAAGGTAGGTGCTTCTCAGGATTTCCAAGCAGCCCTTACTGGCAACCCAAGTGAATTAGGCAATTCTTGCATTGCTATAAAGCACTACCTGAGACTGGGTAATTTATAAAGAGGAGAGGTTTAGGCCAGGCATGGTGACTCATGCCTGTAATCCCAGCACTTTGGGAGGTCGAGATGGCTAGATCACCTGAGGTCAGGAGTTCGAGACCAGCATGGCCAACATGGTGAAACCCCATCCCTACCAAAATTCAAAAATTAGCCAGATGTGGTGGCAGGAGCCTATAATCCCAGCTACTTAGGAGGCTGTGGCAGGAGACTAGCTTGAACCCGGGAGGCAGAGGTTGCATTGAGCGAAGATTGCACCACTCCATTCCAACCTGGGTGACAGGGCAAGACTCTGTCTCAAAAAAAAAGAAAAAAGAAAAGAAAAGAGGTTTAATTGGCTATGGTTCTGTAGGCTTTACAAAGAGCATCATACTAGCATCTCCTGGCTTCCAGTGAAGCCTCAGGGAGCTTTCAACCATGGCAGAAGGTGAAGGGAGAACAGGCACGTCACATGGCAAAAGCAAGAGCAAGAGACAGAGTGTCAGGGGGAGAGGTGCCACACACTTTAAAATCACCAGATCTCATAACTCACGACTGCGAAGACAGCACCAAGCCATGAAGAATTCACCTCCATGATGCAGACACCTCCCACCAGGCCCCACCTACAGCCCTGGAGATGACAATTCAACATGAGGTTTGGGCAGGGACAAATATCCAAACCATATCACCAAGTGTTTAAAAAAAAAAAACTTAAAAACTGGTGTGCACATGTTAAAAATACAGAACCCGAGCGTCTCAGAGGCAAGACCAATTAGCAAGGGGTTGTTGTATGTCCCTTCAAAGGGAAGTGTCAGAAGCCTGACAGTTTGGGCCCCGCCCATCTAAGGCCTGCATTGCGTTGTCATCCACTCAGCCACATTTTCTCACCCCCATTTCCTCATCTTGTGGCCTTCACGCTTTGTTTCCCACACCAGGTTCTGTTCTGGTCTTGGCTGGGATCCCTGTCTGTTCCGGCATTGTCCTGCATACTAGGCATGTCAGAGAGAGGAAAAACAGTGAGAGGGACAGCCTCTTAGGTGCACAGAGGTCCCATTTTCTAAATGCATATTCATTTGGATAACCAAATGAAGCTCTGAGTATGACTTGATTCTCTGAGCTTCCCTCCTAGACAGGAGCATCAGGGATAACTCCCCATGGGATCAATTAGAACTCTGAGGCTCTGAGGGGGAAAAAAAAGACTCAGCCCAAATCCCAGCAGTGCATTCGTGGCCGGGCACATAGTAGGCATTCAGTAGTCACTTGATTATTGTGAGAGGCCGTTCATTATTATAGTTAGAGCTCAGGGTTTGGGGTTGGATAGATTGGTGTCATGCCCTAACTCTGCCTTTTCAGTAGCTAAGTGCTATTGAGCAGATGACTTAGCTCTCTAAGCCTTAGTATTCCTGACTATAAAATGAGAATAATAACAGCACTTGTGGGTTGTTGAGAAAATTCAGTAAGATTGTGAGCTCTGCAGAATGTTTGACAGGTAGTAGAAGTTACATGATGTTGATGATGATGATGATGATGATGATGATGATGATGATGGTGGTGAATTAACCAGTCCTGGGCACCTGGGTGGTTAGGTCATTCCTCAGCTATCTGACCTCTGAGAGTTTAGCCACCTCCCCATCCACCTTGTAGGTGAGCAGAGGCAGAGGGCTCCCAATGCTGTTTTTCTGGCTTGCTGATAATTGTTTCTTATACAAGCCAGTGTTTCATTGATTCATTATTGATTTTTGCATGGGGCCAGGGAAATTCTTGGTTCATAAAGACAAAGGCAGCATTTTCCAGCCCAGGGGTCCCTGGTGGGTGTCAGGGGCATCACCTCCTGACTTGAATGGCTGACCTCTGCCTTGCTTGGGACAAATTCTTAATCAGAATCAGCCCTTCCCAATGGCCCCCTGTCTCTCTCGTGTCCCTTTATTGCTTCCATCAACCCTCCCCCGACTATCCCCCTGCTGGCTCCATTTGACCTTTAATAAGCACTGCTTTTGTGCAGAGCTGCTGGTGAGTTATTGCCGTGTGAGCAGCTCCCCAGGGCAGGCCACCCCCTAGCCCCTGGCCTCACTGCAGCTTGTAAGGGAAAATTACATTTTGATCTACATTCCCCATTTCCATTCTCTGTCACCTGGCTTTGGAGACAAAAGGAAGAAAATAATGTTTTCTTGTCTCTCTGTCTTCCTCCTAAGTGATGCCTGTACACAATTTCCTCTCCTCCCCCAGCTCTTTCTTCCTTCTGTTCAGTTGGGGAGAGAAAATGACCTTGTCGGGGATCTTCACCTACATCATCCACCCCTGGAACCTGGGTTATCAAAGCCCCAGCAGTCGGGGCAAGATAACCCCTGAAAGTTGGAGATGGGCCTTGAGAATAATTTTTTAAAAGCCATTTATCTTTAAGTCTTCCATGACTGTTCCAGATCAGGCAGGGCTCTCCTATTAGATTGTTCTCACCACACCCTGCACCTCTTCTTTCTCCTTCACTTTTTTCTACATAACACAAAATTTGCTTTTTAAACCATTTTAAAGTATATCATTCAGTGGTTTATTGTATATTCACAATGCTCTGCAACCATCACCACTATCCAGTTCCAGAACATTTTCATCACCCCAAAAAGATATCCTGTACTCATTAAACAGTCACTCCTCATTCCCTCTCCCCAGCCTCTGGCAAGCACTAATCTACTTTCTATCTCTATGGATTTGCTTATTCTGGACATTTCATATAAATAGAATTATATAATATGTGGCCTTTTGTGACTGGGTTTTTTTACTTAGCAAAATATTTTCACAGTTAATCCATGTTGTGGGATGTGTTAGCACTTCATTCTTTTTTATGGCTAAATAATACTCCATTGTATGGAAATACCACATTTTGTTTATCCGTTCATCCACTGATGAACATTTGGAGCATTTCTAGTTTTTACCTATCAGAAATAATACTGCTATGAACATTTGTGCACAAACTTCTGTTTGAACATGTTTCTAATTCTCTTAGGTGTATAGCTAGGAATAGAATTTCTGTGTCATATGGTAGTTCTTTGACTTCTTGAGTACAAGGGTTCTAATTTTTCCACATCTTCACCAACAGTTAATAATTTCCTCTTTTTTTTTTTTGTAGCCATCCTAGTGGGTGGGAAGTGATATCTCTGGTTTTCATTTGCATTTGCCTAGTAACTAATGACGTTAAGCATCTTTCCATGTGCTTAGTGCCATTTATATATCTTCTTTGGAGAAATGTCTATTCAATTCTTTCTCCCACTTTAAAATTGGGTTGTTTGGTTTTCTGTTTTTTGTTTTTGTTTTTGTTTTTTTGAGTTACAAGACTTGTATCATCTAGATACCGTACTCTTATCAGTTATGTGATTTGCAAATATTTTATGCAGTTCTATGGGTTGCCTTTTCATTTATTATTATTATTATTATTTTTTTTTTTTTTTTTGATACAGGATCTCACTCTGTCGCTCAGGCTGGAGGGCAGTGGCATAAACCTGGCTCACTGAAGCCTCTGCCTCCTGGGTTCAAGCAATTATCCTGTCTCAGCCTCCCAAAGTGCTGGGACTACAGGTGTGAACTACTGTGCCCAGCCACCCATTTTCACTTTTTTGATAGTATCCTTTGATGCATGAAAGGTTTTAATTTTGATGAAGTTCAATTTACTTAATTTTTTCTTTTGTTGCTTGTGTTATTGTTTCCATATTTACGAAAGTGTTGCCTAAACCGGTCATGAAGATTTACATGTATGGTTCCTTCTAAGAGTTTTATGAGTTAACTTTTACATTTAGGTCACTGATCATTTATATGTGTGTGTATATATATATATACACACACACACACACTTACTTTAAGATCTAGGGTACATGTGCACAATGTGCAGGTTTGATACATAGGTATACATGTGCCCTGTTGGTTTGCAGCACCCATCAACTCGTCATGTACGTTAGGTATTTCTCCTAATGCTATCCCTCCTCCAGCCCCTAACCTCCCGACCGGCCCTGGTATGTGATGTTCCCTGCCCTGTGTCCAAGTGATCTCATTGTTCAATTCCCACCTATGAGTGAGAACATGCAGTGTTTGGTTTTCTGTCCTTGCAATAGTTTGCTGAGAATGATGGTTTCCAGCTTCATCCATGTCCCTGCAAAGGACATGAACTCATCCTTTTTATGGCTGCATAGTATTCCATGGTGTAAATGTGCCACATTTTCTTAATCCAGTCTATCATTGATGGACATTTGGGTTGGTTCCAAGTCTTTGCTATTGTGAATAGTGCTGCAATAAGCATACGTGTGCATGTGTCTTTATAGCAGCATGATTTATAATCCTTTAGGTATATACCCAGTAATGGGATGGCTGAGTCAAATGGTATTTCTAGTTCTAGATCCTTGAAGAATCGCCACACTGTTTTCCACAATGGTTGAACTAGTTTACAGTCCCACCAACAGTGTAAAAGTGTTCCTATTTCTCCACATCCTCTCCAGCACCTGTGGTTTCCTGACTTTTTAATGATTTTCATTATAACTGGTGTGAGATGGTATCTCATTGTGGTTTTGATTTGCATTTCTCTGATGACCAGTGATGGTGACCATTTTTTCATTTATCTGTTGGCTGCCTAGATGTCTTCTTTTGAGAAGTGTCTGTTCATATCCTTTGCCCACTTTTTGATGGGGTTATTTGTTTTTTTCTTGTAATTGTGTTTGAGTTCTTTGTAGATTCTGGATATTAGCCCTTTGTCAGATGGGTAGATTGCAAAAATTTTCTCCCATTCTGTAGGTTGCTTGTTCACTCTGATGGTAGTTTCTTTTGCTGTGCAGAAGCTCTTTAGTTTAATTAGATCCCATTTGTCTATTTTGGCTTTTGTTGCCATTGCTTTTGGTGTTTTAGTCATGTCTAACATTTAAGCCTTTAATCCGTCTTGAATTAATTTTTGTATAAAGTGTAAGGAAGGGATCCAGTTTCAGCTTTCTACATATGGATAGCCAGTTTTCCCAGCACCATTTATTAAATAGGGAATCCTTTCCCTATTTCTTGTTTTTGTCAGGTTTGTCAAAGATCAGATGGTTGTAGATGTGTGGTGTTATTTCTGAAGCCTCTGTTCTGTTCCATTGGTCTATATACCTGTTTTGGTACCAGTACCATGCTGTTTTTGTTACTGTAGCCTTGTAGTATAGTTTGAAGTCAGGTAGCATGATGCCTCCAGCTTTGTTCTTTTTGCTTAGGATTGTCTTGGCAATGCGGGCGCTTTTTTGGTTCCATGTGAACTTTAAAGTAGTTTTTTCCAATTCTGTGAAGAAAGTCATTGGTAGCTTGATGGGGATGGCATTGAATCTATAAATCACCTTGGGCAGTATGGTCATTTTCACGATATTGATTCTTCCTATCCATGAGCATGGAATGTTCTTCCATTGCTTGTGTCCTCTTTTATTTCGTTGAGCAGTGGTTTGTAGTTCTCCTTGAAGAGGTCCTTTACATCCCTTTTAAGTTGGATTCCTAGGTATTTTATTCTCTTTGAAGCAATTGTGAATGGGAGTTCACTCATGATTTGGCTCTCTGTTTGTCTGTTATTGGTGTATAGGAATGCTTGTGATTTTTGCACATTAATTTTGTATCCTGAGACTTTGCTGAAGTTGCTTATCAGCTTAAGGAAATTTTGGGCTGAGACAATGGGGTTTTCTAAATATACAATCGTGTCATCTGCAAACAGGAACAAGTTGACTTCCTCTTTTCAATTAGGTCTCTGATCACTTTTGAGTTGATTTTTGTATATGTCTTAGGTAGGGTTCTAAACTTCATTCTTTTGCGTGTGTCCGTGTGTTTGTCTTAGGACCATATGTTGAAAAGATTATTCTTTCCTCCATAGAATGTTATTAGTACTCTTGTTGAAAATAGTTGATTATAGACACAAGGGCTTATTTCTGGACTTCCAATTCTGTTCCTTTGGTCTATGTGTCTATCATATCCAGCACCACATTGTTCTGCTCATTGTAACTTTGCCGTCAATTTTGAAATTGGGAAGTGAACATCCTCCAACTTTGTTTTTTCTTTTGTAAGTTTGTTTTGGGTATTTGGGGTATCTTGCAATTTCATATGAATTTTATGGTCAACTTGTCCATTTCTGCAATAAAGGCAGCTGGAATTTTGGTAGCAACTTCATTGAATCTGTAGATTAGGTTGTGAGTACTGCCACCTTAACAATATGAAGTGTTCCAATCCATGAACATGGGGTATGTTTCCATTTCTTTAGATCTTTTTTAATTTTTTTATAACAGTGCTTTGTAGTTTTCAATGTACAAGAATGCTTTCTTTAAAAAAATTATAATCATTACTAAAATATTTGTTGTGTAATTAGCAGCTCAGAGTCTGTCTCCCCAGGCTACAGGCTTCCACAGGGCAGCAATCTTTTCATTTTTGTGTACCCTTGTGGCAGATGTGGAGACGTACTGTTTAGATCTTCCTTCAAGAAAGGACTCATTGCCCAGTTTCAATGAGTGAGGCGAGGCTAACTGACAACCTACAGCTATTTGCTTAATCAGTATTTGCCTCAATTTTTAAACTAAGATTACAGTATTCTCAGGAGAACCCCTGGCCAATGATTGAGCAAGATGATGAGAGGTGAGGGCATGCTATTCTCAAGACAGCCCCTAACCTATAACTCAGAAAGGTGGTGGATGGTACAAGACCTGCTCATTTCTGCTCAATGGGTCCCTCCTCTAATGGGCAGTGCTTATTCCAGAGCCCCGTTTGGCTAGTAGAGACTTTATCAGGTCCGCAGTTGTGTCTGATGTCTCCTCCTGCTCAGTTCAGCTTCCTCCCTTTCCTTTTTGCATGTATAACTCCCCAGTCACCCCTTTGAATTCCTAAGTCTCTCCTGACTTCTGCTTCCTGGGGAAGCTGACTTGCATGAAATCATCTTATTCTCAGTATCTGGCTCATTACTTGGCATATAATTCAATTTCTAGAAACACTTCCAAATAGAAAGAAAAGCACTCCTGATGTGGATCCTTGTGTATATAAGAAAACTCTGATTTTTTTGTTGTTGTTGTTGCCATCAATGTATAATTTTTCATCCTTGGTTCACTTGGTAGGGAGTTCAAGGATAAAAATTAATGAAGGTGCATCACCTTTTTATAAGTTTTGGCAAAATGAAGCCTGTTGATAGTGGGGTCAGCTAGGATGATAAAGGGCCTAGAATTACGTGCTCTGAGGAAAGAGAAGGTTATTATGGGAGATGAGTCCTCAGTGTGGACCACTGTGGTCAGAGTAGAGTGACAGCATAGGACAGTGCTAAGAAAGGAGGCTAGAGAGCTAACCTCACATTTGAAAGGTGGAACATTTTTTCTGTGTTGCTCCTCAAGGAAAAACTTGAATGCTAACTTCTTATCTTCCAGGTCTCAGATTAAATGTCACTTCCTCCAGGAAGCCTTCCCTGAACTTCCTCCCTTCTACCCCCAAGACTAGATGAGGTCATCATGCATTCCTGTCATAACTCTGCACTTCTTTGAAAGGTTTTGTGAAGGCAGATCTAGGTCTGATTCATTTCCTGGTGGTATTTCTTCAGCAACAAGAGCAGTTTCAGGCTCACAGTAGATGCCTTATAAACACTGGATAAATAAAAAAATAAGCTAGTGGAGAAAGTTGAAAAAGGAACGGATGTGGTTTTCATTAAAACAGTTCATAACACCAAGCCATGTCCAATAGTGGAAGGCGTCACTTCCAAGAGCTGGCTGAAAAGAGTAAGGACACAAACCCAAGGCTTTTGCCCTCCGGTCCTGTGAATTTTTGTGGTACCAAAGCTTCCTTGAACCTACAGCTTCTAGTCTCCTTCATTCTTCTTGCTTCTCTCTGCATCTTTCTCCATCCACTAAGAGAGACTCGAATTGTTCTCTGAAAAGGAACAATGTGAAGTAAAATAGATTTTCCATCTGCTAGGAAAACTAATGCAAGTTGGAATATTTAAGAGCTACCCGGAAGAATAAATTTTTGGCTTCTCTCAAGCTCTAATACATTTTCCTACTATGAGAATTTACCATTTACCATTTACTGAGCACTTACTAGGCACAAGACACTGTGTAACAAATGTGACATACAAACTATGAATCTTCAAATTCCTCGGCTTAATGGGAATTGTCATCTCCCAAATATGAAAATATTATGGCCGGGCGCGGTGGCTCAAGCCTGTAATCCCAGCACTTTGGGAGGCCGAGACGGGCGGATCACGAGGTCAGGAGTTCGAGACCATCCTGGCTAACACGGTGAAACCCCGTCTCTACTAAAAAATACAAAAAACTAGCCGGGCGAGGTGGTGGGCGCCTGTAGTCCCGGCTACTCGGGAGGCTGAGGCAGGAGAATGGCGTAAAAACCCGGGAGGCGGAGCTTGCAGTGAGCTGAGATCCGGCCACTGCACTCCACCCTGGGCGACATAGCGAGACTCCGTCTCAAAAAAAAAAAAAAAAAAAAAAAGAAAATATTATGGTTCTCTTCAACTCCCTTGGAATTCAGTGCTAATATCCCACTGTTTAAAGGAGCCAGTCTAGGCATACGACCAGCTTGGAAGTGGCATTCTACTGTAGGATCAGTAGACTGACCCCAGACAGTGGGCCAAGTGTCTTCTTTCACCATTCAATGTGACTCAGATGATTTTGGTAAACAGCCCAAGAAACTAGATGTGACATTTATGTTTGGACTTAGTCCCACAACCATGTAACACCCAGAAGGCTCTAACAAGCAAATGTAAAATTTTAATTTTATTAGACAGATTTTTTTTTACAGTCTTGAATAAAGGGGAGTGACATTCAGAAGTACCTCCTAAATCATCAGAGAGACATTCAATTATGTTTGCTGTCATTTGCGTTATCTGTACTTTGAAGAATGCTAATTTTCTAAAAGTTGGTTACCTGAGAACAGTAAAAAAAGAAAAAGAAAAAAAAAGTCTCTCCCTAATCAAACAAGCTTTAGTTCCCTGAAAAGCTTAGTGGTGGGAAAATTCAAGTCCTTTTCTTTTCTGGGAAATTGGGTTATGTTGTGTAAGGTCACCAATGCAAGTGTAAGAGCCCCGATAATTTTTCTTTTGCATTTATAAAAGGAAGCGAAAGTGACATCTGAATAAGGAAGCCATCCAACAGAGTGTGTGCATATAAAATTATTGATAATGGCTTATGTATAACTAGTCTCCGTGCTTCATTCTCAGCTCCCCAGAAATTGTAAGTCTCCCTTTGCAAACTTGCAGGCAATCGGTCAGAATGGTGAGAGTGAGTGTTAATCTTGAGGAAACCCAGTCCCAGCTAAGTCTAGGTGCTTCAGTCAGGCTTCTTTTGATTGGAACCAATAGAAACCCTTTCTGATCACCTCCAGTACAACTGAGGCTTTGCTGTAAGATGCAAAAAGATCTCTTGGGAGTCTAGAGAAAGCAGAACAGTAGGCCTCAGGAAGGGCAAGGTGCATACCAGGAACCAACAGGATGGTGGTAAGAAAAATAGGCTCTTCCAGTTGCTTGCTGTGTGTCCCCAGGTAAGTTACTTTGCTTCTCTGTGCCTTAATCTCAACAGGTGAGATGATAATGTATATACTGCCATTGGCAATATAAAATGAGTTGATAATTGTTCTATGCTTAGCACATACTATATGCTCAATAAATATTAGTTGTTATTATTATAAACATTTTTAAATTACATTTGTGCAGCTGTTTCATCTTCCTTTTGGTTGCTCATGACTGCAACCTTTGCAGTAGCTCCTGAGTCCACCTGAGCTTTTAAGTTCTAGTGCCTGTAACTCCCCAGAAATGATGCCTCCTCTCAGTTGAAGTTGCTAAGAGGAACAGTCTGATTGACTTATCCCACCCAAATCACAGGCCCTTGCCAGCTGGTGGCTGGGATCCCTGTAGGACAGAGATCTCCCTGGTCCCTCTGTCAGGGGATGGGCTCCCATCCACAGGGTTGTAGGTGAGGAGTTTCCCATTAGGGGGCGTAGGTGAGCAACAGGCATCTGGAGCACGTCTAGGAGCACAGGTGTGGTCACTTCTGGCTGGGCGGTAAAGGAAGACCTTTCATGGGCTTCAGGAACAGGATTATGTGTGGTGCTGTGTGATCAGTGTAATTTGGAAGCAGTAGTTAGGGATGAACTGTCATGGTAGTTTCAACTTACTTATAAATGGAATAAAAAATATGTGTATGTATGCAGTACGTGTCATTTAACGACGGGGATATGACTGAGCGTATGTAGTTCTTAGGCTACAAACCTGTACACCATGTTACCGTGCTGAATACTGTGGGCAATTGTAACACAATGGTAAGTACTTGTGCATCTAAATATAGAAAAGATACAGTAAACATACAATATGAAAAACAAAGGGTAAACCTGTAGAGGGCACTTGCATTGAATGAAGCTTGCGGGACTGAAAGTTGCTCTGGGTGGGTCAGTGAGTGAGTGGTGAGTGAGCATGAAGACCTAGGTCATTACTAACCACTACTATAGACTTTGTAAACACTGTACACACAGGTTATACTCCATGTTTTAGTTTTTACTTTTCTTTCTTTAATAATAGATTAACCTTAGTTTGCTGCCACTTTTTTACTTTATAAATGTTTTTAGTTTTTAAAAACTTTTTGCCTTTTTTGTAATAACACTTAGCTTAAAACAAAAACACATTGTATAGCTATGCAAAATATATGTGTGTTTATATACACACACATAGGTGTATATATACACATAAATATATATTAACATGTAATGTATAATGTCTTATAATATATTATATTATAATGTATAATCAAAATATTTATTATATAGGAAATATATTTTTACATAATATGTATTATTATATTATATATTAATATATTATGTATAAGAAATAGGATCTTACTCTGATGCCCAGGTTGGAATGCAGTAGCACAATCATAGCTCAATGCAGCCTCAAACTCCTGGACTCAAGTGATCCTCCCACGTCAGCCTCCCAAGTAGCTAGGACTACAGTTGCACGCCACCATGCCAGGCTATTTTTATTTTTCGTAGAGACAGGGTCTCGTATGTTGCCCAGTCTGGTCTTGAACTCCTGGCCTCAAGTGATCCTCCTGCCTTAGTCTTCCAACATGCTAGCGTGAGCCACTGCATCCAGCCACTTTCTTTCTTTATATCCTTATGCTATGAATTTTTAAAACTTCTTAAAACTTTTTTTTTGTTAAAAACAAAAACACAAATATATACATTATCTTAGGCCTACACAGGGTCAGGATTCTCAACGTCACTGTTTTCCACCCCCATATCTTGTCCCACTGGAAGGTCTTCAGGGGGAGTAACATGCATGGAGCTGCCATCTCCCATGATAACAATGCTTTCTTCTGGAATACCTCCTGAAGGAGCTGCCTGCGGCTATTTTATGGTTAACTTTTAAAAACTCTAAGTAGAAGGAGTACACTAAAAAATAGTGACAAGAAGTATGGTATAATAAATAGATAAATCAGTTACAGTCATTTATTATTATTACATACTGTACATAATTGTATATGCTATACTTTTGTAAAATATTTTTTCATTTTTTTCTTCTATGTGGCATGGTTGATGTCGAGCCTGTGAGCACAAAGTTGGCCCCAGATTTCTCCAAGTCCACATTTCTGAGCCTCCAATTCTTACATGTCCGAAGACAAGAAACTATAGACATGCCTTTGTAGGAGGGTGTGTGTGCTACACTTGCATATGACTGGAAGTGCAGTAGGTTTTTTACATCAGCATCACCACAAAAACTTGAGTAATATATTGCAGTACAGCGTTACAATGGTAAAGACACCACTGGGCAATAGAAAGTTTTTAGCTCCTTTATAATCTTACACAACCACCATCATGTACGTGTTCCATCGACTGAAATGTCATTATGGAACAGATGACTCGGTGTATGTGTAAGTGTGTGTGTGTGTGTGTGTGTGTGTGTTTCTGAGAGAGGGAGGGCAACAGATAATTTCATGAATCTAGTTGAAGGGTGTATGTGTTCAGTAAACTATTCTTTTAACTTTACTGTAGGTTTTAATTTTTTCGAAATGTAAAGAATGAGAAAAATCACAGTTTAATAAGTAAAGCAAATATTCTCATAATAGATGCAAATAAGTATGTAGATACACAAAATGGGCAGTAAGCAAACAAGTTCGGGACTCAGCAAAGCCCAGATCTGCTTATCTCTTCTCTAAGTGATATTTTTCTCTCTGAGCTTCCACTTCTGCATCTGTTAAATGGGCTCACATTACTGCCTCCTAGCCTGCTGAGGGGTTTCATTGATTGACAGATATGCCGTGCAGGACTGATGTTCAGCTGGTAGACATTGGTATAGCTGTGCTGGTTATCTGCAGCTAGCATCCACTCTGACTGGTTGGGTTGTCCTGGTTGTGAAATATGTTTGAATACTGTTCTTGATACCTGGCATGTAGTAAGAGTCAAATTCATGGACACTGTCTTTAATGTCATCATTATTATTATGATCTTTTGAAGCATCATTCCTGAGTGCCTTTGGTCTCCCCACCCTAGGAATCTATAAAGAAAGAGGCTTTGGGAATAACTGCTGGATTGGGTGGGGCAGGTGGCCTCAGCACTGAGTGTTTTAGGCACCTCAGGGAACGATATTCTAACGTGAAATAGACAAAGAGATTTCAGCAGCACTTCAGGCTGGGGTGAAGTGTGCCCTCCTGACCCAGAAGAGATAAACTCTGTTTGCAAACTAAATGCTGATACAAGCTGAGAGAGCAAAGGATTCCCTGGGCTGCAGAGAGATGGAGGGATGGAAGCGGAGACCTTGGGCCTGTGTCTCTGGACCAGAAGGAGAAAATGTTGGAGATAAGGGGCCAGTTGTGTGTTCCTGAGTGGGCCCCAGGTACAACTGGTTGGGATACAGAAGGGTGTAAATTTCTACTCTTTCTGACTGTTGCCTTGAGATCCTTTAAAATAATATTGATATCTGGCATGTAGTAGGAGTCAAATTTATGTACACTGTCTTTTTTTTTGTTTGTTTGTTTGAGATGGAGTCTCACACTGTCGCCCAGGCTGGAGTGCAGTGACACGATCGATCTTGGCTCACTGCAACCTCCGCCTCCTGGGTTCAAGAGATTCTTCTGCCTCAGCCTCCCGAATAGCTGGGATTACAGGCACCCACCACCATGCCCAGCTATTTTTTTGTATTTTCAGTAGAGACAGGGTTTTACCATGTTGGCCAGGATGGTCTCAAACTCCTGACCTCATGATTCACCTGCCACAGCCTCCCAAAGTGCTGGGATTACAGGCGTGAGCTACTGCACCTGGCCCCATGTATACTGTCTTTATTGCCATCATCATCATTATGATTATCTTCAGCATCATCCCTGAGTGCCTTTGGTCTCCCCTACCTAAGGACTTGTAAAGAAGGAGGCTTTTGGAATAACTGCTGTATTGGGTGGGCAGAGCTATACCAATGCCTACCAGCTGAACATCAGTCCTGCATGGCACTCATTCTTGAGTGGGCCCCAGGTACAACTCGGCTGGATACAGAAAGGTGTTTAAAAGCTGATGCTGTTTAAACCTCATATTTCTACTCTTTCTGACTGTTGCTTTGAAATCCTTTAAAATAAGCTTGATAAATGTTTGTTTAAACCACAAATAGATGAATAGATAGATGTATGAGGGTGGATGGATTTAATAAATAGAAGCAAGAATGAGAACATCTCTAAAAAATGGACAGATAAATGAGTGGATATTTGAATGAATAAATGACTGAAACAATGAGGAGAGAAGGATTTAATAATTAATTTATGAATAATAAAAAAAACTTTTATTGAGGTCTTTCTAAGTCCCAGATACTCTGCTAAGCAATGTGCATACATTATCTCATTTAATCCTTACAAGAACCCTATAAAATAGACACCATTGTCATTCCTAAAAGGAGAAACTGAGGCAGAGAGAACTAAAATAATTTACCCAAGATTGCACATCTGGGAGTAACGGTGCCAGCATCCCAATGAATGCTTTTGTTTCTGCCTTAACCACTGTGGTACCCCGTTGTCTTAGTCTGTTTGGCTGTTGTAAGAAAATACCATCAACTGCATAGCTTATCAAGGACAGAAGTTAATTTCTCACAGTTATAAAAGCTGGAAAGTCCAAGATGAGGGTGCCAGCATGGTTGGGTTCTTGTGAGGGTCCTTTTCTGGGTTGCAGACTGCTCACTTCTTACTGTCTAGAAGCAAGACCACTACCCTCACATGGTGAAAGGGGTAATTTCCCTTGGGCCTATTTTGTAAGGGCACAAATCCCATTCATGATGACTCTGCCCTCATCATCTAATCACATCCCAAAGGCCCCGCCTCTTAACACCACTACGTTGGGGATTAGGTTTCAATGTATGAATACTGGGGGGAGAGAGAGATTCAGACCATAGCAACCGTGGACCAGAAATACGTGGACTTATTTTACTCCTTGGATAGTTGTTGACCCCAGCACCTCAAGTCAACTTAGAGATTCATTCATTCATTCCACAGATATATGCTGAGCACCTACTATATTCCAAGTCCTCTTCTAAGCACCAGGGATACATTGGTGAACGAGCAAACATGGCTTCTCCATACATAGCTTATGCTTCCATAGGGAAGACTGAAAATGAACAAATATGTAGAAGTAAATGCCACGCAGAAAAACAAATCATGCAAAGAGTTATAGGAAAGTGGTGTAGGGGGAAGCTGTTTTAGATACAGTGGTCAGGGAACATCTTGCAGAGGAGGTACAAAGACCTGAATTATGAGCAGTGAATTATGCAAAGATCTGAGGAGAGAGCATTCCAGGCAAAGGGCACAGAAAGTGCAAAGGTGCTGAGGTAGAAATGAGGACATACAGAGAAGCAGACAGGTGCTAGACCTTTATCCTGGATTTTTTAAGTCAAGATTTGAAAAAACACTTTGTTTTAGAGGAGATAGAGTGTCTGAATTACATTGTAAAACATCACTGTGGCTGCTGTGGGTTGTTCCATTACTTTTGTCCTTAATCCAGAGAAACAATGGTGTAAGAATAAAGACCACTTGTTTGTCCTACTCTAAATGATTCCCCTCCTCTCCCTTCCTTCTTGAGACCCCATCTGCCACTGGCATTACCGCCAGTTGGTACCAGCACATTTACTGCAAACCATCCTCTTCTCATGCTCTGTCTTCTCCTGGGGATTCTTGGCCTTGCTACTCATCCGAAAGCCCCAGTCACCAGAAAAGTAAAATGGCAGCAATGTATATATCCAACAATAGGGAATTGGTTATGCAAATCTACTTACTATAATCCAAAAATGATGTTGGGACAATGACAGGATCAAATCTATCCATACCAATATTAACCTTGAATTTATATGGGCCAAACACTCCACTGAAAAAGTACAGATTGTCAAGTTGGATAAAGAAGCAAGACCCAACTGTATGCTGTCTTCAAGAAACTTATCTCACGTAGGCTCGAAGTAAAGGGATGGAGAAATATCTACCAAGCAAATGGAAAATAAAAAAGGTGTAGGAGTTGCTATTCTAATTTTAGACAAAACAGACTTTAAACCAACAACAATTAAAAAAAACAAAGAAGGGCTTTACATAATGATAAAAGGTTCAATTCAACAGGAAGACTTAACTATCCTAAATATATATGCACCCAACACTAGAGCACCCAGATTCATAAAACAAGTTCTTAGGGATCTATGAAGAGGCTTAGATAGCCACACAATAATAATGGCAAACTTCAATACCCCACTGACAGTATTAGTCAGATCATCAAGACAGAAAACTAACAAAGATATTCAGGACTTTTAATGCTTGTCCAAATGGACCTAACAGACATTGATAGAACACTTCACCTGATAATAATAGAATATACATTCTTCTTATCTGCACATGGCACATACTCTAAAATTGACCACACAATGGGACATAAAACAATTCTCAACAAATTTAAAAAAACCCAAAGTCATATTAATCACACTCTGGGATCACAGTACAATAAAATAGAAATCAATACTAAGAAGATCTCTCAAAACCATGCAATTACATTGGAAATTAAGCAATCTGTTTCTGAATGCCTTTTGAGTAAACAATGAAATTAAGACAGAAATAAAAAAATTCTTTGAAACTAACGAAAATAAAGATACAACATATTAGAATCTCTGGGACAGTTAAAGCAGTGTTAAGAGGAAAGTTTATAGCACTACACACTCACATCAAAAAGTTAGAAAGATCTCAAATTAACAACCTAATGTCACACCTAGAGGAACTAGAAAAACAAGAGCAAACCAACCCCAAAGCCAGAAGAAGAAAATAAATAACCAAAATCAGAGCTGAACTGACTGAAACTGAGATATGAAAAACCATACAAAAGATCAATGAAACCAAAAGTTTGTGTTTTGAAAGAATAAATAAGATTGATAGACTATTAACTAGACTAACAGAAAAAAAGAGCAATCCAAATTAACACAATCAGAAATGACAAATGACACATTACTACCAACATCTCAGAAATACAAAAAAAAAAAAAAATCCTCAGAGACTATTATGAACACCTCTGTGCAGCTTACCTAGAAAACCTAGAAAAAATAGATAAATTCCTGGAAAAATAACCTCCCAAGTTTGAACTAGAAAGAAATTGAAACTCTAAACAGACCAATAAGAAGTTCTGAAAGTGAATTTGTATTAAAAAGCCTACCAAGCAGAAAAAGCCCTGGAGCAGAGGAATTCACAGCTGAATTCTGCCAGATGTATAAAGAAAAGCTGGTACCAATCCTACTGAAACTATTCCAAAAAAGTGAGAAAGAGGGACTCCTCCCTAACTCATTATATGAGAGGCCAGTGTCATTCTGATATTAAAACCCAGCAGATTCTGGATATTAGACCTTTGTCAGAGGAACTTAAACAAATTTACAAGAAAAAAAAAAAACCATTAAAAAGTGGGTAAAGGACATGAACAGACACTTCTCAAAAGAAGACATTCATGTGGACAGCAAACCTATGAAAAAAAGCTCAACATCACAGATTATTAGAGAAATGCAAATCAAAACCACAGTAAGATACCATCTCAAACCAGTCAGAATGGCAATTTTTAAAAAGTCAAGAAACAATAGATACTGGCAAAGTTGTAGTGAAATAGGAACGCTTTTACACTATTGGTGGGAATGCATATTAGTTCAACCATTGCAGAAGATGGTGTGATGATTCCTCAAAGATCTAGAACCAGAAATACCACTTGACCCAGATATCCCATTACTGGGTACATACCCAAAGGAATATAAATCATTCTATTATAAAGATATATGCACGTGAATGTTCAGTGCAGCACTAGTCACAATAGCAAAGACATGGAATCAATTCAAATGCCCTTCAGTGATAGACAATGGTATATATATGCCATGGAATACTATGCAGTCATAAAAAGGAAACAGGCTATGTCTTTTTCAGGGACATGGATGGAGCTGGAAGCCATTATTCTCAGCAAACTAATGCAGGAACAGAAAATCAAACACTGCATGTTCTCACTTATAAGTGGGAGCTGAACAATGAGAACACACAGACACAGGGAAGGAAACAACACACATTGGAGCCTTTTGGGGATGGGATGGGGGAAGGGAGACATTAGGAAAAATAGCTAATGCATGCTTGGCTTGATACCTAAGTGATAGGTTTATAGGTGCAGCAAACCACCATGGCACTAGTTTACCTGTGCAAAAAACCTACACATCCTGCCCATGTACCCCAGAACTTAAGAAAAAAACCTGGCAGAGACAATAAAAAAAGAGAAAATTTCAGGCCAACATCCCTGATGAACATAGATGCAAAAATCCTCAACAAAATGCTAGCAAACTGAATATAGCAGCACATCAAAAAACTAATCCATTACAGTTAAGTAGGCTTTATTCCTGGGATGCAAGGTTGGTTCAACATATGCAAATCAATAAATGTGAATCATCATATAAACAGAACTAAAAAGGAAAACCACATGATCATTTCAATAGATGCGGAAGAGGCTTTTGATAAAATTCAACATGCCTTCATATTAAAAACCCTCAACAAACTAAGCATTGAAGGAACATACCTCAAAATAGTAAGAGCCATCTATGACAAGTCCATAGCCAACATCAAACTGAATGGCAAAAGCAGGAAGCATTCCCCTTGAGAACTATAATAAGACAAGGATGCTCATTCTCATCACTCCTATTCAACATAGAACTGAAAGTCCTGCCAGAGTAATCAGGCAAGAGGAAGAAATAAAAGGCATCGAAATAGCAACAGAAGAAGGCAAACTATCTCTCTTCATAGATCATATGATTTGCTACCTAGAAAATCCCATCGTTTTTGCCCAAACATGCAGATCTGATAAACAACTTTAGCAAAGTTTCAGCATACAAAATCAATGTACAAAAATCAGTAGCATTCCTATATACTAACACTTCCCAAGCTGACAGCCAAATCAAAAATGCAACCCCATTCACAATAGACACACACACAACCTAGGAATAGAGCTAACCAGGAAGGTGAAAGATCTCTGCAACAAGAATTATAAAACACTGCTAAAGAAATCAGAGATGACACAAATGGAAAAACATTCCATGCTCATGGATAGGAAGAATCAATATTGTTAAAATGACCATACTGGCCAAAGCAATTTACAAATCCAATGCTACTTGTATCAAATTATGAATGACATTTTTCACAGAGTCAGAAAAAGCTATTATAAAATTCATATTGAACTAAAAAAGGGACCAAATAGTCAGTGCAATCTTAAGTAAATTGAACAAAGCTGTAGGCATCACATTCCCCACTTCAAATTATACTACAAGTCTACAATAACCAAAACAGCATGGTACTGGTACAAAAATAGACACATAGAACAATGGAACAAACTAGCGAATCCAGAAATAGAGCTACACACCTACAACCCTGTTGATCTTCAAGAAAGTTGACAAAAACAAGCAATGGAGAAAGGACTCCCATTCAATAAATGGTGCTGGGATAACTGGCTAGCCATATACAGGAGATTAAAACTGGACTCCTTCCTTTCACCATATACAAAAATCAACTCAAGGTGGATTAAATACTTAAATATAAAACCTGTAATTATAAAGACCCTAGAAGAAAACCTAGGAAATAACATTCTGGATATAGATCCTGGCAAAGATTTCAAGACAAAGATGCCAAAAGCAATTGCAACAAAAACAAAATTGACAAATGGGATCTCATTAAACTGAAGAGCTTCTGCACAGCAAAAGAAACTATCCACAGAGTAAATAGACAACCTACAAAATGGGAGAAAATATTTGCAAGCTATGCATCTGACAAAGGTCTAATATCCACAATCTATAAGGAAACTAAATATGTTAACAAGCAAAAAGCAAACAACTCCATTAAAAAGTAGACTAAGGACGTAAACAGACACTTTTCAAAAGGAAATGTACACACAGCCAACAGCCATATGAAAAAATGTTCAATATCACTAATCATTGGAGAAGTGCAAATCAAAACCACAATGAGATACCATCTCACACCAGTCAAAATGGCTATTATTGAAAAGTTAAACAAAAACAAAAACAAAAACAAAACAGATGCTGGCGAGGTTGCCAAGAAAAGGGAATACTTCTACACTACTGGTGGGAATGTAAACTAGTTCAGCTACTATGGAAAGCAATTTGGATATGTCTCAAGGAACTTAAAACAAAACTACTATTTGGCCCAGCAATTCCATTGCTGTGTATATATCCAAAGGAATATAAATTGTTCTACTATAAAAGCACATGTATGCATATGTTCATCACAGCACTATCCACAATAGCAAAGACATAAAATCAACATAAGTACCCATCAACAGAGGACTGGGTAAAGAAAACGTGGTACATATACACCATGGAATAACTATGCAGCCATAAAAAAGAATGAGATCATGTCATTTGCAACAACATGGATGGAGCTGGAGGTCATTATCCTAAGTGAATTAATGCAGGTACAGAAAACCAAATACCACATGTTATCATGTATAAGTGGGAGCCAAACACTGACTACACATGAAGAAGTTGATAATAGACAGCAGGGTCTACATGAGGATGTAGGGTGGGAGAAGGATGATAATCCAAAAGCTACCTATCAGGTACTATGCTTATTACCTGGGTAACAAAATAATCTGTAGACCAAACCCCTGTGACACGCAATTTACCCACAAAACAAACAAACCTGCACATGTACCTCCTGAACCTAAAATAAAAGCTGGAAAGAAAAAAATGATTGCTGATGTTATACCAATATTATATATTATTATACCAATAATAGTGATAGCTACTTGAACATCTATTGTGCACCAAGCTCAGTATTAATAATGAATATATTTTCCTGCATTTAATCCTCTTGACACAGAGAGATTAATTCCACTTTTGTCCTCGGTGTATAGATGAGGAATTTAGGGCTTAAGCATCTTGCCAAAAGTTGCTAACTTCGTATAGAGTTCAGTAAGAGTAAGTTGCAGGTCTGTCTGATTACAAAGTCCATGTTCTCAACCAATGCCAATTCTGCCTCTCATTGGACTATGTGCTGCATTGTTCAGTGAAGGCTGGCTATTAAATAATAAGCGTAGCTTCCAAGCCCATCTTTTTAAGCACCAAAAGGGCATGTAGCTAAATGTTAAAAGTTGTTTTCCCTGGGCAGTTAATTATGGGAGAGTTTTGTGTGTGTTTATGATTTTTGTAATTAGAGCTCAACGAAAGCAATAAAAGCCTCTGTGTGTTTTTCTTCTCTACTCAGCCCCTCTATCTTTCTCCCCTGTGGCCTTCAGACCAGCTCTGGGATTCTCTATTAATATAAAGCTAGCATGGCCTCTTCCCCTTGGCCTCCTGGCTTTGCAATTTCAGCACAGTTCTCTAGATTGCTTCCAATTTTGCTAGCATTCTGGATGCTGAGTTAGTTGCAAATTTTTTACCTCCAGAAACGGAAGCGTTGTTTCTTAGCTAAGGGCTTGAATAATACATTTGAAAAAAGCCAGGTCTCTAACATTTTGCCATTTAGGGTGTGGACTTGGTAATGGCCTCAGCTCCTGGAGTCAGGGCCACGGGTCTTTGGTGACAAGAAAAAGACTTAATCTGCTCATAAGAGGCTGGACTCTCACCTCCAGAATAACTGGAGGTGAGTGAGAATCTGTCATCAACACTGAGACCCAAAATGGTTCATTCTCAAACAGGGATGGGGATTTATCTGAGTTTATCCTGTATTTGGAGGTAATTCCTGTGGGAGATAACTCCTGGACTCTGATATTCATGCATGCATTCATTCACGAAGGCAATATATATTGGGCACTGACTCTCTCCCACACTGTGCTAAATGCTGAAAAGTCAGCAGTCAGGAAGAAAGACCCATTCCCACCTCCGTGATTACACAGACTTGGAATTCACGGGGAAGACAAACGCTGAACAAATGTTCAAACGTTTGAATGTAACAGAAGGTGGAAATGCAGGCTACTATGGAAGAGAGTCAGCTGAGCCTGAGAATTTAGTAGAGACAGCCCTAGGAAATGATGTTTAAGTGGAGTGTGGAAGGATGCTTAGGAATTAGCGGAGTGAAGAATGAGGCAAGAGAGTGTTTCAGGCTGAGGGGGTGACATGGCAGGACATGAGAGTGGGGTGCTATCACCTTCTGAAGGAATGCATGATGCACAGATGCAAGGCAGAGAGGGGTGTGAGCTGGGCTGAAGGGGAACCTTGAACAGACGCAGAGGGTCCAATAAACCACATCAAAACGTTTGTATGCTATCCTAGGGATGATGAGAAAAATGCTGGCGATAGATTTACTGGGGGAAAAAAGTTTTATTTTTAGGTGTCTTCACAAGCGAAGGCAATTAGAACTGAGAATGAAATGACTTCTTTGTGATAGAGGAGGCATTTGTGCTAATACATTGTCCTTTCATTCAACAAATACTTACGCAATGTCTACCACAAAACGGGCACAGTCCTGGATATTGGGAAAATGGAGGGAAACAGATTTCTAACTACATGAAGCTTACAGTCTAGTGGAAAGAAAAAGGCAATAAACAAACCAACAAATGAGTAGATAATGCAATACCGGGCGTCACTAAGAGTAATGAAGAATGAAGAGTAATGAAGAAAGGAGGGTAAGAGGGAGGAATCATGTGAACATCTGGGGAGGTGGGATGAGTCATGATATTCCTGGTAAGTGGTCAAAGACATCCTTCAGAAGTTAGCATTTGAGCAGGGAACTGAAGGATGTGAGGGAATGAGCCAGATCGCTTTCGACAGAGCTTATGATGTGGTCTCCCCTTAGTGAACTTCTTGGGTGGCCAGCTATCTTTGGGAGGCAGGTGGGACTTTGGAACAGTGAGGGATGCTGGCATTCCCTCCGTCGGCCGAACCCACGACCTTGTACCTTTGACCTTGGTGCAGGAGATGGGGAACAGGAGTGAGAGAAATTGATTGCCAACCTTAGTCCAGTGAAAACTTTGCTCTGATAATATTTCCTTGGCCTGACCAATCCAGATCAACAATCCCCTTCTTTGGTGGTTGAATAAGGGAAGAAGCTCTGTGAGTAAGACTAAACAAATTTACTTCTACTTTTGACTTTTTTTTTTTTTTTCCTACTAACCAACATTTCTGGTCAACCAGGCACCCTCAGGAAGATCCAGGCCTACCATTCCGCAAATGAGAAGTCCAACCCCAGAATTCACAGCCCATTCTGAGCTGCCTCCCCATGACTATTTAATGGCTGCTTTGGCCTCATTTCCTGATCACTAGTTGCTACACTGGATGCTTGTAGTTACCGACCCTTTTATTGAAAAACAGAGACGAGCCTGATCAAACTTGGGGCAGAACTGACACTGCTGGCCAAGCAAATTATAGCAATGTATCGCTGAGATGAAAATCTCCTGGTGATATAACAGGCATTTATTAGGCAGCCCAAGTTAGAGCTTTGCTCATTAATCAGAGCCTCCTGATAAAGTCTGCCACAGCCAGAGCGGCATGTTCTTTCTTTCTTTTTAAAGATATAAAACACTATCATTGCCTTTATCGATCTCTACTACTATTATTATCAGAATATACTCTTTCGAAGTCATCACCTGCAGCTTCCCTTCATACAGTCTATCCTTCAGCCTCATATGTGGAGACAGTAGTGGGAAAGAGTAAAGGTTTGATGTCTGGTGTTTTGTGTTTAAACCACAGCTCTTTGACTTACAGGCTGGGTGACCTTGAACACATCACTTCACTTCCTCGAGCTTCAATATACCTGCCATCAAATGGGAACAATCATGTCTACCTCCCTGAAGAGTCAAGAGGATTAAATTAAATAGTGAGGTGGGTGCTTCCTATAAATGGCTCCCCCAAAATGTAGCACATAAGAATGACTTATAGAGTCTTTTAGAGTTCAGATTCATGAGCCCTATCAACAGAGACTCTCACAGAGCAGGCTAAGGATGCTTATCCACAGGTGATTTTGTGCAAAGAGTTTTTTTAGGATACACTTGGAAAAACATTGTTCTATCATTTTGTTTCGCTGAAAATTTTTTCCTACTATTTCCTCAGCCTGGGTTGTACAATGTTCAGCTCTGCCTTTACTTCCAGACCCACCTTTGATGCCCCCTCTTCCATAATTTCCCAACTCCTTTCCCAATTTCCCTAGATTTGAAGGCATTTTTCTTTCTTCTGACTGCCCACACAAGTGTCTCTCTTCTGATTATGTATCTCGTATTATAGGTTATAGACTAAATGTTATCTGTTAGAAACATGAAAGTAATACAGATATACTAGATACACATTATTCACTATGTATTTCTTTCACAGTAAAGCAGATAACACACAATATTGTAATAGAGATTGATAGCATATTTTATAGATATCTTCCTTCATGCACTCAACAATTTTTTGAGCACGTACCATGTGCCAGGTACTGAGCTAGCTACAGGGGATAGAGCAGCTAGCTAGGCACCACTAGGATCTAAGCATGGAACCTAGAATCCATCTATCTCTCCTTCCTTAGAATGAAAGCTCTTCATAAGTTCCTTGGCTCCTAAACCCCTTTATAATCCAGTTGCTATTGAGTAGAATAACATCAAGGTTTTTGAAGGACACCAGCTGAAGCAAAGGTTACCCATCTTTAAGATCCAACTTGTGCCTGTGGGTCATGGTCAAACACTCTGTCCTTGAAATTGAGTTAAGTCTCTTTTTAGATTTTCAGGGGTTTTTTTTTGGCAGCCAAGCCATTATTTACTCCCTTGGGTTTGTGCATTAGTCATATTTGCAGCAGCTGGACTAACATCTTTGGGCTTTTGCCATGTATTCATCGCTTCTAGCTAATTTCCTTCAGATTTGATTGCTTTTTGAAAATTCCATTTCCAAATGAGGAAGCATTATGGATTCCTCAGTGAATTCACACTATATAGACTTTCATTCATTTATTTAGTCACCCATTCACTCGTTTAACAAGAACTGAATGTACACCCACCCTTGTGCCTGGTACTGTGCTGGCTTAAGCCTCACTGCTACAGGAGTCTAGCAAATGTTGGTGGAATTAATGTTATATTGGCAAATAATCTCCATTTCTAGCTTTGAGAATGTTGTTGTCTTTACCAGGCGGTGGATGTGTGAATGTCATTGACCCAGTCATTTCTGTCATCTAAGCCAATGGTGCATTGACTGGCTTTGATTCACAGCTATCAAGGACATTAGAGTCTATTATCTTCAATGCACTGGGACGTGTTGTGTGAGACCAAAACATTGATGTACCAACATGGGAGGAAGGGAATGCAGATTTTTACATTTGCAATAAAACTCCCATCAATCACACCACCAAGACTCAGAGCAACTGAACTAATATCTGAGCTGTAAGATTGCACTTTCTCTGACTTTCCTGTCAGTAGGAAATGCTTGTGCATTCCAAATCACCGGCTGATACAAACACTCAAAGACAAGGGAGAAGGAAACATAAACAAGGAAACAGAAACATCCTGTCAACCTGCCCAAAGTGTGCTAATTACATTTAAGTCGGCACTGGGTACCAGACATATATTAGGCTCATATTCATTCCTTATTCTGCTGTAAATGTTACCCAGCTCATCGGCACAGCCCAAGAATGAACAGGTATAGCATTATTAATGAAGTCCTAATCAATGTCATCATTATCATTGTCATCATAGCAAATACTCATATAGGTTTGCCATGTAGCCGAAAGATTACATGGATTATTTTTAATTCCTTGAAAGCAGTCTATAGGAGATATACTATTATTATCCCCATGTTATAGATGAGGGACTGAGACACAGACGGTAAGTGACTTTCCCACGTAAGTGTCAAGCCTGGGATTTGCTCCCAGATCATTTTTTGGATACCTGAGGTAGGTGGACTTCCAAAGGGATTGGCTTCTCACCAGAGAATAACAACTGGATAGAGTGCAGGATCGTTTACTTCAGCCAACTGACTTGTAAGAACAAAGCCGATAATTGGTTAATCTTGGGAAATTGATCTGAACAAAACTGGTGGTCAGATCCTCTCATGAATGTGGGCCTGAAGCACAGGTTACATTCCTATGAGTTCTGAGAATCAGCCACACCGATGTGAACAAAGCATAGTTCATGCCATGAAGATGCTTTTAGTCTGGTGGTGGGTGAGGGGATGAGGGGAACTCTGGGAGGAGCACCAGGTCTGTGGGGCTAGAGAAGGAGCCCTAAACCTATTCATTCAGGATTAGCAAAACCTACTATTTTGTTGTTGTTGCTGTTTGTTTGTTTTTTGAGATGGAGTCTCACTCTGTTGCCAGGCTGGAGTGCAGTGGCGTGATCTCGGCTCACTGTAACCTCTGCTTCCTGGGTTCAAGCGACTCTCCTTCCTCAGCCTCCAGAGGAGTTGGGATTACAGGCACCCACCACCACACCCAGCTAATTTTTGTATATTTAATAGAGACAAGGTTTCACCATGTTGGCCAGGATGGTCTTGATATCCTGACCTCATGATCCACACACCTCAGCCTTCCAAAGTGGAAACCTACTGTTTTAAGGATAATCTTACTCTAAGGGCAAGTTTTCTTTCTTTCTTTCTTTCTTTCTCTTTCTTTCTTCCTTTCTTCCTTTCTTCCTTTCTTCCTTCCTTCCTTCCTTCCTTCCTTCCTTCCTTCCTTCCTTCCTTTCTTTTTTTTTATACTTTAAGTTCTAGGGTACATGTGCACAACATGCAGGTTTGTCACATAGGTATGCATATGCCATGTTGATTTGCTGCACCCATTAATTTATCATTTAGATTAGGTATTTCTCCTAATGCGATCCCTCCCCCAGTCCCCACCCTACAACAGGCTCCGGTACGTGATGTTCCCTGCCCTGTGTCCAAGTGTTCTCATTGTTCAATTCCTACCTACGAGTGAGAATATGAGGTATTTGGTTTTCTGTCCTTGTGATAGTTTGCTCAGAATGATGGTTTCCAACTTCATCCATGTCCCTACAAAGGACATGAACTCATCCCTTTTATGGTTGCATAGTATTCCATGATGTATATGTGCCACATTTTCTTAATCCAGTCTATCATTGATGGACATTTGGGTGGGTTCCAAGTCTTTGCTGTTGTGAATAGTGCTGCAATAAACATACGTGTGCATGTGTCTTTATAGTAGCATGATTTATAATCCTTTGGGTATATACCCAGTAATGGGATGGCTGGGTCAAATGGTATTTCTAGTTCTAGATCCTTGAGGAATCGCCACACTGTCTTCCACAATGGCTAAACTAGTTTACACTTCCACCAACAGTGTAAAGCGTTCCTATTTCTCCACATCCTCTCCGGCATCTATTGTTTCCTGAATTTTTAATGATTGCCATTCTAACTGGTGTGAGATGGTATCTCATTGTGGTTTTGATTTGCATTTCTCTGATGACCAGTGATGATGAGCATTTTTTCATGTGTCTGTTGGCTGCATAGATGTCTTCTTTTGAGACATGTCTGTTCATATCCTTTGCCCACTTTTTGATGGGGTTGTTTGATGGGGTTCTTGTAATTGTGTTTGAGTTCTTTGTAGATTCTGGATATGAGCCCTTTGTCAGATGGGTAGATTGCAAAAATTTTCTCCCATTCTGTAGGTTGCTTGTTCACTCTGATGGTAGTCTCTTTTGCTGTGCAGAAGCTCTTTAGTTTAATTAGATCCCATTTGTCTATTTTGGCTTTTGTTGCCATTCCTTTTGGTGTTTTAGTCACGAAGCCTTGTCCATGCCTATGGCCTGAATGGTATTGTCTAGGTTTTCTTCTGGGGTTTTTATGGTTTTAGGTCTAACATTTAAGTCTTTAATCCATCTTGAATTAATCTTTGTATAAGGTGTAAGGAAGGGATCCAGGTTCAGCTTTCTGCATATGGATAGCCAGTTTTCCCAGCACCATTTATTAAATAGGGAATCCTTCCCCCATTTCTTGTTTTTGTCAGGTTTGTCAAAGATCAGATGGTTGTAGATGTGTGTTGTTATTTCTGAGGCCTCTGTTCTGTTCCATTGGTCTATATCTCTGTTTTGGTACCAGTACCATGCTGTTTTTGTTACTATAGCCCTGTAGTATAGTTTGAAGTCAGGTAGTGTGATGCCTCCAGCTTTGTTCTTTTGGCTTAGGATTGTCTTGGCAATGTGGGCTCTTTTCTGGTTCCATATGGACTTTAAAGTAGTTTTCTCGAATTCTGTGAAGAAAGTATTTGGTAGCTTGATGGGAATGGCATTGAATCTAAAAATCACCTTGGGTAGTATGGCCTTTTTCATGATATCGATTCTTCCTATCCATGAGCATGGAATGTCCTTCCATTTGTCTGTGTCCTCCTTTATTTCATTGAGCAGTGGTTTGTAGTTCTCCTTGAAGAGGTCATTCACATCCCTTTAAGTTATATTTCTGGGTATTTTATTCTCCTTGTAGCAATTGTGAATGGAGTTCACTCAAGATTTGGCTCTCTGTTTGTCTATTATTGGTGTATAGGAATGCTTGTGATTTTTGCACATTGATTTTGTATCCTGAGACATTGCTGAAGTTGCTTATCAGCTTAAGGAGATTTGGGGCTGAGACGATGGGGTTTTCTAAATATACAGTCATGTCATCTGCAAACAAGGACAATTTGATTTCCTCTTTTCCTAATTGAATATCCTTTATTTCTTTCTGCTGCCTGATTGCCCTGGCCCTAACTTCCAACACTATGTTGAATAGGAGTAGTGAGAGAGGGCATCCCTGTCTTGTGCCAGTTTTCAGAGGGAATGCTTCCAGTTTTTGCTCTTTCAGTATGATATTAACTGTGGGTTTGTCATAAATAGCTCTTAGTATTTTGAGATACGTTCCATCAATACCTAGTTTATTGAGAGTTTTTAGCATGAAGGGCTGTTGAGTTTTGTCGAAGGCCTTTTCTGCATCTATTGAGATAATCATGTGGTTTTTGTCTTTGGTTCTGTTTATGTGATGGATTACGTTTATTGATTTGCATATGTTGAACCAGCCTTGTATCCCAGAAATGAAGCCTACTTGATTGTGGTAGATGAGATTTTTGATGTGCTGCTGGATTCGTTTTGCCAGTATTTTATTGAGGATTTTCACTTTGATGTTCATCAGGGATATTGGTCTAAAATTCTCTTTTTTTGGTGTGTCTCTCAGGGCAAATTATTCTTGACAGTTGTGCATTCATTAATTGCTTCTTTATGTAAAGCAGTCAGAAAAAAGTTCAGAACACCAAGCGACAGTAACCTATCAGTTCAGCCTTCCCCTATCACCACTGCCCCACGCAACAAATCTTATTTTTGTTGTTATTATTATACTTTAAGTTCTAGGGTACATGTGCACAGCGTGCAGGTTTGTTACATATGTATACATGTGCCATATTGGTGTGCTGCACCCATTAACTCATCATTTACATTAGGTATATCTCCTAACGCTATTCCTCCCCCCTCCCCCCTCCCCACAATAGGCCCCAGTGTGTGATGTTCCCCTTCCTGTGTCCAGGTGATCTCATTGTTCAATTCCCACCTATGAGTGAGAACATGTGGTGTTTTGTTTTCTGTTCTTGCGATAGTTTGCTCAGAATGATGATTTCCGGCTGCATCCATGTCCCTACAAAGGACATGAACTTATCCTTTTTTATGACTGCATAGTATTCCATGGTATATATGTGCCACATTTTCTTAATCCAGTCTGTCACTGATGGACATTTGGGTTGATTCCAAGTCTTTGCTATTGTGAATAGTGCCGCAATAAACATACTTGTGCATGTGTCTTCATAGCAGCATGACTTACAATCCTTTGGGTATATCCCCAGTAATGGGATGGCTGGGTCAAACGGTATTTCTAGTTCTAGATCCTTGAGGAATTGCCACACTGTTTTCCACAATGGTTGAACTCGTTTACAGTCCCAGCAACAGTGTAAAAATGTTCCTATTTCTCCACATCCTCTCCAGCACCTGTTGTTTCCTGATTTTTTAATGATTGCCATTCTAACTGGTGTGAGATGGTATCTCATTGGGGTTTTGATTTGCATTTCTCTGATGGCAAGTGACGATGAACAAATCCTTTTATTTTCTACTGCAGGTAACACTAAGAATAATCCATTATTACCCCGTTGGTTTTTCAACTCTTTGCTCATGAGGCTCTCTTCTTACAAAATTTCAAAGGTCTAACTACAATGAAAGCACGCCTATTTCCCTTGTCTTGCCTAGATCTTGGGAAAATGGGATGGAACAAGATTTTTATCCAGGTGAAACTCCTTGACCACAACCTGGCCTCTACTTCACTGCTCCTTCCCCAGGACAAATGACCTGCCTTCCACTTTGTAACCAGGATAATTGATAGTGATAAAACCCAGTTACAAACTTTTTTTCTGTTTGGGCAGGCTTCTCCTAGACTGTGATAGAAGTAACTAGCAAGCAAACAAAAATTTTTGTGATGTAAAACAAGATGAATTTAGTGAATAGCTCAAACGATTTTGTTCCTTCCCTTGTTGTAACTCAGGGATTATCTCATGGGCATGACCCCTCGTTGTAACTCAGAAATTATCTCATGCGTATGAAGTAGCCCAAATCTTTTGGTGCTGTGATCCCCAAATGACAATTTGTATCTGCAATGTATCCATCTCTATGTCTACAGGGAAGTAAGCAGTATTACACAGAAAAGGTCCAGGAATAACCCAGCTGCAGAAACAGGACTGTCTGAGGGTCCCCTGACCCTAATTCTTAGAGGAGGGGACATTTAAGCTGCAATATGAAGGATTAGTTAGGGAAATAGAATGCCCCAGGTATGTCTGCAAAAATCTGGAGGAAGGAGTGAACCAGTGTTTCCCAAGGTGTAACAAAGGCTGGAAGGTAAAAAGCAGAACAGAAGTGCAAAGAAAGAAGGTTAGTGTGGGTAAGCAAGGGCCAGAAAATGGTGACATTGCCTTGAAGTAAGAACCCCGATAATGTTAAGAGTTGCAGAATGGAGATGGATTTGAGGAGGAAGAGTTCTGCTTTGGTGAAAGATTTCTGTTTAGGGAAAAACTCCAAGTATTTCTTCTTATGTGTGCACATTTACTCATTTTATTGTCAGTGTATGATTAATACTTTCATGTCTAAGAGAGACCATCTCACACATTGTAGTTACAGCCTAATATTTCTACAGGAATACTAACACATGCAATTTTATCTTCAACTCCAAGTCTACATCACTGATGCCATTTCCATTTCTCTCAACTTCATCATCAGCATTTAAAGTAACCCAGCCTGCCTGCTATTCTCTTTTTAGTCCAAGACTTTCCTAGGCACTCCCCCCTTCATCCTTCACTCCCTGTCATATTTGTCCTCTGGAGGAGGCATTTCCTGGACAGGTTCTGTTTTGTTTTGTTTTAGACAGAGCCTCACTCTGTTGCCCAGGCTGGAGTACAGTGATGCAATCTGGGCTCTCTGCAACATCTGCCTCCTGGGTTCAAGCAACTCTCCTACCTCAGCCTCCATGAGTAGCTGGGATTACAGGCATCTACCACCATGAGCAGCTAATTTTTATATTTTTAGTGGAGATGGGGTTTTGCCATGTTGGTTAGGCTGGTCTTGAACTCCCAGCCTCAAGTGATCTGCCCACCTCAGCCTCCCAAAGTACTGGGATGACAGGTGTGAGCCACTGCACCTGGCCTGCTGGACAGGTCTTTGAGTTGGAGTGGATATGTGAAGGGTACTCTCAAGAGCATGCATGCCATCAAGTGAACACGTGAATCCTGCTCCCGAGCCACTCTTTCTCCCTCCAAGTTTCGGAGGCCGTGAGGATCTCTTTCTTTGTCTAAACAAGCAGAGTCTTTCCTGTGGGCCTCACTCTAGTTTCCCTTGAGATTCCAAAAAAGCAGGGGAAATGTTCCTTTTGCCTGAGAGGGAGGTGGTAGTATCTTTTCCAATCTCGTGAAGAGAAAAGAGAGAAGAGCGAGAAGAAGGAGAAGAGAAGAAGGAAGAGAAGAGAAGAAGGAAGAAGAGGGGGAGGAGGAACAGGAAGAGAGTGAGAGATTGATTGCCAACTTCAGTCCAGTGAAACCTTTGCCCCAATAACACGTCCTTGGCCTGACCAGTCCAGGTCAACTCTTCCCTTCTTTGGTGATTGAATGAGGAAGAGGAAGCTCTGTGAGTATGAATAAACAAATTTGCTTCTACCTTTGGTTCTTTCTCCTATTAACCAGAATTTCTTAGGCACCCTGAGGAGAAGAAACCAATGCAGTAAGTTGGAGTGGGATAGTAGATGCCCTGTGTATCATGTTCAGTTGACTTTGATAGGGCCAGGGACTCTCAGCCCTTAGGTGACTGAACACTTTAGATCCTTCAAGAAGAAATATTTGTAGTCTGAATTCTTAGGGCTTTTCACGTTAACCAAGGACCTTCCCAGATTCTACAAAGCTGGGGGGGGGGGGGGAAACACCTTTCAATTTGAAGACATAATTGGTTAAAGTTATTTGCAGGGGGTAGGGCACACATCAGCAAGATGTGGCCATGTTAAGTCACACAAGTTTGTGTCAATTAGTTTCACAGCTTAACAAACCACCTCTAAGCTAAGTAACTTGCAAGCAATAGCATTTATTATTGCTTACCAGTCTGCAGGTCAACTGGGCAGTTCTACTGGTCTAAGACAAGATTAACTGATCTTGGCTGGGTTTTCTCATGAATCTGTGGTCAGGTTGCGGTCGGTGGAGGCTTGCTAGTCTAGGATTGCCTTGCTTACATGCCTAGAAGTCAGCTGGCTGTTGGACGGCATGAGGGGTGGTAACCGGGCTATGTATCTCCCATCATCCAGTAGAGTGCGCCAAGCTTTTTCCAAGAGAGTTGAAATGTGCATGTTTTCAGCCTTTTGAGGCCTAACCTTGAAACTTGCATACATTCACTTCTGACACATTCTTTTTAGCCAAAACAAGTCATTAGTCTAGCCCATATCAAGGATTGGAAAAGAGTTTTTGCCTCTTGATGAGAGGAGCTGTCAGGTCACTGTGCAAGAGGTGTGCAGAGAGGGATGAAAAGTTGCAGATATTTTTGCAATTAATCTACTTCAGGACTTAAGGAAGCAAAAGGTTTCTGAGAGAAACCAAAGCTGTGAAGTGAGTTTCATAACCTATGCAACTGACTTCATGGATTTTTGACAGATCTATCACATTTCTGAAAGTTATGAGATTTCTTTCCCCTCGGGGAAGGCAGGGTAGGAGGGTAGAACATACCCTCCCTCGCTATCTTCCTCCTACCTTCCCAGTGCTATGGTGGTGCCCACCCCATGCCCCAGATACCTGTAATCTGTGTTTAATGGAGTCAATTGAGGAAGTCAGCGAGATAGAAGAAAGATGCTAGGAATGAGGCAGCAGAGAAACAAACCCAGACTCTTACTCACTTCCCGACTCTGCCAGATGCTCAGACCCCTTCCAGATGGATGAATCAGAGCCTTTCCAGAGCTCTCAGCTCGGGCCCGCCATTGCCACACAGGTATTTAATATGGGAAAATTTTAATCACCTTTGTTTTCCCATGTTTTGTTCTAACGACAAATCATTTTTAATGGGAGACTAGGGGGTGGAAAAAAAAGATGTAGCAAATCTTGGCTGACGGTTTTATCACTAGTCTCAGATCCCTGGTCCCAGGGCTGGATTTGCCACCAACTGCAAATCATCCTGAGTGAATGAGATGCGCAGGAAGAAGAAAGAGGGGCCACGAAGGACCATGGTGTCCCTGCCTCCCATTTGTCCACCACCTCCCAATAAGAATTCAGGGACAACTACTCTGTTCTAGTTGTTACATTTTAACCCTCTCCATAATCCTGCAGGGTAGGAAATTGCTCTCCCCAAATGGCATCATGGGAACTGGTGCTCTGAGGTCCCCAGTGACTTGCTCAAGTTTACCTAGCCAGTAAGTCATGGAGAAGGGGCTTAAATCCAGGTCTATCTCACCTGAGAGCCTGGGTTCTTCACCGTGGCACCATGCTGCCTCTCTTTACAAATCACATTTTAAAATTCCTTGATAGTTACAACTTCTCTTAGAGAAGTCTATTTATTTTCTTTCTTTCTTTCTTTCTTTTTTCTTTTCTTTTTTTTTTTGACGAAGTCTTGCTCGTCTCCCAGGCTGTAGTGCGATGGCGCGATCTCGGCTCACTGCAACCTCTGAAGTCTATTTTCTAAGTATGTTTACAGACATGGAGAGGTTCACTTTGTCATGGACAAACATGCCATTCAAGGCCCATGTATGGATCCTGGCAGGGGCCAAGCCAAAATGCCAAGTCTGCTGAGAACAGAGACTCCGTAGTTCATTGCCTTCCGTGAATAAGGCAGAAACTCTATCAGCCCTGACTCTGACTAAGCCCTCACCTGGATCACCTGAAGTACGTCCATCTTTGTGGTAGAAAAACCATTGGTTTTAGGAGTTCTAAGGAGACCTGGGTTTCTAAAGTGGAATAATAGTAGTAAGGCATATAATTTTTATTTTATTTTTCAACTATACTTACCTTTAAAAATTATATGAATAATAGTTGACTATATCTGGAGTAGTTTATTTATTTATTTATTATTTTAAAATAGGCTCTCACTCTGCCACTCAAGCGGGAGTGCAGTGGTGTGATTACTGTAGCCTCGAACTCCTGGCTGAAGTGACTCTTCTGCCTCAGCCCCTTGAGTAGCTGGGACTACAGGCATGCACAACCACACCTGGCTAATTTTTAAATTTTGTGTAGAGATGGGGGTCTGGTTATGTTGCCCAGGCTGGTCTCTAATTCCTGGTCTCAAGTGATCCTCCTACCTCAGCCTCTGAAAGTGTTGAGATTGCAGGCGTTGGCCACTGCACACAGTACATCTGGAGTATTTTAAAGCAATTCCAAGGTATTGTATCATTTCACTCAAAAATAGTTTAGTGAATATCACCAACAGATGAAGACTTTTGAAAAAGAACATATTCACAATCATGTAGCCTATTGTAGCCTTACTTTATTCCCTTGTAAAATGGCATGAAATACCCAGGAAGTTCGATTAAGAGTAGTAAATGAGAAATTGCCATCAAAGATGTAAGTGAAGAGCCAGGAATTATTCCTGCATAAATCAAGAGATAGAGTTTCAAGCAGAAGGCAGGTGGTTAACAGCATCGAATGTTACCAAGAAGCCAAATAGAATAAAAGCTGAAAAGTAACCATTGAATTTGGTATTGGGAGGTCTCCAGGGATCATTAGAGCTATTTTGATGGAACTGTGTGGATGGAAGCCAGATGGTAAAGGAAGTAACAGATGATGAAATAGAAATAGTGAATCTAGACTATATTTTCTAGATATTTGAGCAGTAGAAGGTTGGGGGAAGCTTCTACTCTTGGGGGAAGGCAGGAGCGAATGACAGTGCTCTTTAGGGTGGGGAAACAAGAATTTCTTGTTGTGGGTGAGGATATAGTCAAGTTGGTGAGCTTGAATATGTAGGAGTGAGAAGGAATAATTGATAGAACAAGGTCATTCTGAAGTAGGAATAATTGGTATCAATAGCACATGGAGAGGAGCTGGCACTTGAAAGAAGGAAGAGCTCTGCCATCATCCAACGTGCATCTATTGAGCTCTTCTTGTATGCACTGCACAGAACACTGTATAGGACAATGAGGGATATAATGGGAAACAAGGCCTGGCCTTCTTGTCAAGGTTTGCACAGTCTACTGATGGCTAAAAGTTTACTAAACAGATGATTAGGCATGGTGTCTATGCCAGTTGTGCAGAGAGGGTCAAGAAGAATTTGCAGAAAAATATCTCTGAGACTGGGAATATAAGTACAAGTAAGCGAGTGAGAGGAATGAGGGAAGAATGCTCCTGGCAGAAGGAATAATGTGTGCAAAGATCTGGAAGCCAGAGCAAACACCATTTAACTTTTACTCTTAGGAAGAACAGAAATAGGTAAGAATGGGTAAAGATGCAGGTAAGCATGGGTAAGCAGGTAAGCTCATGCCTGTAATGCAGGCATCCTGGGAGGCCAAAATGGGAGGACTGCTTGAGCCCAGGAGTTCAAGACCAGCCTGGACAACATAGTAAGACCCCATTTACAAAACAAATTTTTTAAAAAATCTGGGCATGTTGGTGCACACTAGTAATCCCAGCTACCTGAGAGACTGAGGCAGGAGGATCTCTTGAGCTCAGGAGTTTAAGGCTGCAGTGAGTTATGATCACTCTACTGTACTCCAGCCTGGGAGACAGAGTAAGACCCTGTCAAAAAAAAAAAAAAAAAAGACCCAGATAAGTTTGGAGATGAAAGGCAAAGTGGCCAGAGTGCATATTGAATGGCTTATGTTTTCTTGAGCAGTTTGAGGTTGAGAGAGTTCACTGCGGTGATAGAGGCATATCGAGCAGAACGCATTAGAATGGAGATGAGATGAGCCCATTTATTATGTATTTAAAGGGCAAGCATCAACTTTCACCGTGGAGAAAGTTCTCCTACTTCTCACCTCCACTATCAGGAAGTAGTCCAAGTTATCCTTGCCTTTCCCCTAGATCACAGAAATAGCCTCTTTTATTGGTCTTTGCCCATCCATTCTTGTCTCCTCCATTTCCTTCTCCATGCAGCAGTCTTTTAAAAAGATGACATAACTGCCTTGTTTAAAACCCTCTGATGGCTTCCCATTGTACTTAGAAAAAAAAATCTAGGCCCTTTGCCACATCTTGCAAAGCCCAGTGTAGTTTCTTTGTCCACCTCTCCAGTCTCACCTTGAGCCTCTTGTTTTTGCTCTGTTCCAGCCACTCTGCCTCCTTTTCCCTGGATCTTCCTCTTACCTCCTGGCTTTTGCACATGTGGCTTCCTGTGGCTGGATGCCTCTTGGGTCTGTTCTTTCTTTAGACCTCAGCTCCGTCATCACCAACTCCAGGAAGCTCTTCCTAACTTCACAGAGTAGGTCACGTTTCCCTCTTCACAGCACTAGCAGAATTGTATACCTCTCCGTGTGGGCACTTAATAGAGGGGCAAGTTTACATTTAATTGCCTAATTATCTGATAAACACCCCTCTCAACCATTACTGTAGGTTCCATGAGAGCAGTTCCGTGGCTGTCTGCTTTTACCCCTCTCACTATTATGACCCCAGGATTGAGTGCAGGGTCTAACACAGTAGACACTCAATAAATACTTCATAAATGAATGAATGAATACATGGATATTAGTACTCCTTGAAAAACCATTGAATCCTTTGCAATTCCTTGTAGAGCTATTGATTCAATCTGGTTTCATCTGAGCATGAGCAACCTTTCTCTCCCAGTCATGTCCCTGTGATGATTTTTATCTTTCTGTACAAATATATCTACTTCCCACATGCCCGTGCACGTATGTCAGTGTGTATAATCCCAACTCCAGTAAATACTTTGCTTAGACAAGAGACAGCAGACACGCGCTCATCAAATCCATGCCTGCAACCAGGAAAGAAAGCAGCTCTCCTTGCTTTCACACACATGTTTATTGATGATGCAGATTAAACTTTAATCATATTGCACAGTTTCAATTTCCAGTTGAAATTGAAAGTCTGAGCCACGTATGGGTTTTTATTACCTTCCACTTACACTGCTGATGGAAGCGATCGGAGGGGAGCCATCTTCCCAGGCCTCAGGTGGGGTGGCTGGGTCATAAATCAAATTAATACTGCAATGTAGTGGAGGTGGTAATGCACAATAGGAGATGAGAGGGGTTAGGAGCAATTTAGGGAGTGGGGGGCCCTGTCATCAGGGCGGGATTGTGCGTAATGTGTGGGGCTCCAAAGTGAGGAGTGGGGCTTCTGTCTCCAGTTATCTCTGCAGCATTTTTATAAGCAAAGAAAAATGTTATTTAACAGTGCTTTGGTTAACAGTTTGGAAAATAGTTGCAATGGCGAAAGTTCCTCCTGAGGAAGAGATCAGCTTCTGCTTGTGAGAGTTTTAAGGTGCATATCCCTAAGAGCAGCAGACACTGCCCAAAGGGATTACAGTGGGTATTAGACCAAAATACATTTCTGCAAATTTTTTAGTATTATTGTAATAATACCTATTGCCAAAAATGTGGATATCCATATATCCACAAACGCAGAACACTGATGTCCATGATTTTTACCTGGGCTTTAGGGCTAGAAAGATCACTCATCTTTTTGGGGAAGATGGCAGTATCCATGAAGTCGTCTTGGGTGTCAGGCTGGTATCAGATCAAGAAGTAGAAATTAAACAAGACTTCATGCCCCAAGTGGAGAATAATAATACCAGTAAGTAGCATTTATTGAGCACTTACTGTGTGCCAATCTCTGTGTTGACTCTTAACTAGTTTGCATAATAATTGTATGAAATAGGTGCCTTTAATAATATGTGTAAAGTACTCACTCAGCACTTGGTACACGGTAAGTGACAGTAAGTACCGAGCTCTTGTTTAGTGTTCCATTGTACACTTGGGGGAATGGAATGAAGAGCTAGAGAGGTGTGTGGCTCTTGCCTATAATCCCAGCACTTTGGGAGGCTGAGGCAGGAGGACTACTTGAGCCCAGCAGTTCAAGACCAGCCTGGGCAACATAGGAAGATCCTGGTTCTACAAAAAAAAAAAAAAAAGAAAGAAAATTTAAAAAAAATTAGCTAAGCATGGGGGCATGCACCTGTGGTCCCAGCTACTCTGGAGGCTGAGGTGGGAGTATTGCTTGAGCTTAGGAGGTCGAGGCTGCAGTGAGCAGTGATTGCACCACTGCACTGCAGCCTGAGTGACAGAGCAAGATCTTGTCTCCAAAAACTAAAAATGAGAGAGGTGAAATGACTTAGCCAAGGTCACACATCTAGGAGGTGGCAGGGATGAGGTGATTGGCATCAAGATGTCTGATTTTAGTGCGTGAGTCTCTAACATCTTTGCACTGCTGCCTCCTCATGTAGAAACCCCGCTCTGAAGAACAGATCTGTGAGAAAACCCATCTGTGTGGGGAGGCGCAAAGTTGAGTGTTAACTGGTGAAGTCAGTGTCGGTGAACTGAAGAACTTTGGGGCTCATGACAAATTGGAGGGCTGGACGAATAGCTGCCAGGATGAATCAGTGATTGGATAACTGTTTATGAGGGGTCCACTTTGGGGTAGACTTTTGGGATGCAAAAACGAAAAGATAGCCCTGTTCCAAGGAATTGTGATCTATAGGGGAAATCCATTGTTTTACATAAGTTTTGCTCAGCTCCTCAGTGTCCTTCACTGCAAGTCCCTGGTTTGCTCAGACCTCTTTCCCAACATGAGAACTCACACAGGGGTGGAAATCTGGCTTCTTGCCTAAACCCCTGTCCCTTATATGGCTTTGTTTTTGCTCAGCTCCATCAAAAATACCACGGGAGAAACTGCTTGAGTTCTGCCTTGTACATCCTTAAAGAGCCTGGCAATCTTCCTTTACCTGAAACATATTATTAACAAGTCAGCACAAGAAAATCCCCATCACTGGCAAGTAGAGCGGGGAAATGGGCAGGAAAAAATCTGAACTAAAATATCTAAAATCCCAGTAGGATTACTAAAGATAATAGCGGCCCCACTGGCCTGCATTGTAAGATCATAGTCCCTGCTATGTGCTGAATATTTCACTGGGTGCATTGGTTATCCTATCTCATTTAATCCTTCAAGGAAGGTGGAATAATCCCCATTTTACAGAAGAAGAAACAGGCTCTGAAAGGGTAAAACGTCTGCCCAGAATCACACAGCTAGAATCTCAGGGCACAGATGTATGTGTCTGATTCCAAAGTGCAGGCATTTTCAACTCAACAACGTTGTCTCTTTTTTCATTATAAATTTTAATCTCTCTTACCTTCTTGAATAAGTAATATCTGCAAATGTTACAAAATTCAAAGGTGCAGCATGAATAGAGCAAAGTCTCCTTCTCAACGCTCTCTCCTAGCCCCCAAACTCAACTGTGAACATTCCTGAGAGGAAAAGGTGAGAGATCTATGAACTTTATCGTCTGCGAGTTTCCAGGTCAGTTGAGTAGCTAGAAAAGCACCTCGGAAGCAAACTTACTGGAAAAAAAAAGAGAGATGGTGTTATAGGTCCCTTCCAAGATGGATACAAATGCTCTGGGAAAACAGCTGCCATGTTTTCAGACATTAGAGAAGGAAAATCGTGAATACTTCCTTGTAGGGAGTGGTATTAGATCTGTCATTTGAAATACAGAATGTGGATAAGACTAGGGAGGAAGATTTGAGAAGAATGTCATTTATTTTGCATCTTTTCTGCCCCAGGGTCTTCCAGAGGCTGTCACTTTTCCTGAAGCATGCTTCCTTTCCCCCTTGCCAGACCAAATCCTACTTATTCTTTCACTCCCAGTTGGAGTGTCTCATTTTTTTTTTTTTTTTGAGATGGAGTCTCGCTCTGTCGCCCAGGCTGGAGTGCAGTGGCGCGATCTCGGCTCATTGTAAGCTCCACCTCCCGGGTTCATGCCATTCTCCTGCCTCGGCCTCCCAAGTAGCTGGGGCTACAGTTGCCCGCCACCACGCCCAACTAATTTTTTTTTTTTTTTTTTTGGTAGAGATGGGGTTTCACCATGTTAGCCAGGTTGGTCTCGATCTCCTGACCTCGTGATCCACCTGCCTCAGCCTCCTGAAGTGCTGGGATTACAGGCGTGGGCCACCGTGCCGGGCCTAGGGTGTCTTATTCTTAAGAAAACCTTTCCTGATAAGCCATACTAGGTTAGCCACCCCTCTTGTGCAGACTCGGATGTGCTGTCTTACTGTATGGTGAATTTTTATTTGTAGCACTTACCACACTTTGAGTTATTTGGGTAATTCCCTGATTATGTTTGTCTCTTTCTTCTAGACTGGAAGTCCCATGTTAGCAGAAACTGGGTCTTTCTTGTTCACTGCTGCATCCCTAAATACATAGTTGAGAATTGGTGAATATAACCTCAGTTCACTCCTCACTCTGGCATGAACTTGGGCTAGTGGCACTACCTTGGGCATGACCTTGGTTTGGCTGAACAACCTTGGGCAAGTGAATTAAACTCTCATTGTTATTTTTAATTATAATAACAAACACTTTAATAACATTTTCTATATGTCAGGCCCCAACCTAGTAAATGCATATAACAGCCATTTACTATATGTAACAACCTTTTGGGGTAGGTACTGGAGTCCCCATTTTACAGATGAGAATATTGAGACCCAGTATGGAAGGCAGACTTCTAAGATGGTCTCCAGTGATCCTCACCTCCTAGAATCCATGCTCTTTTTTGCCTTTTCCCCTCGTATGTGAACTAGACTAGCGACTTGCTTCTAGTCAATAGAATATGGCAAATATGATGGGATGTCACGTCCACGATTAGGTTACAGAAGACTGTGACTTTTGTCTTGCTAACTGACTCTTTTGATTGCTTTCTCAGCTTGCAGGCTTTGATGAAGCAAGCTGCCATTTGTAGATATTCATGTAGCAAGAGCCTGAAGGTAGTTTTCTAACAACGGCTTTATAAGAACAGAGGCCCACAGTCCAACAACCCTCAGGGAACTAAAGGATGCCAGATGCGGGTGAGCTTGAAGGTAGATCCTCACCCAGTCAACCAATGAGATGACCAAATCCCTGGTCCACACCTTGATTTAAGCCTGATAAGAAGATCCAGCTAGCAATGCTCACATTCCTGACTTACAGAAGCTGTCAGATCATAAATGTGCATTGTTTTAAGCTACAAAGTTGTGGGGTTGTATGTTACACAGCAACTGGTGATTAAAACAAGAAAGATTAAGTCACTTGCCTAAGATTGCTCAGTAAGTAGAGAACCTGGATCTGAACTCAAAGAATTTTGTTCAGGAAAAGTTCATGCTATTAAGGACCATATTCTATTGCCTTACTGTAATATGGTAAGGGATGCTTCTGGTACATACTTCAAATGCTTTTCTAGAGATTAAATGCTACCATGGGTGTAGAAATGCCTGGCAGAGTCCATGACACATAGTAAGTGCTTAGTAGATGTCAGCTATAATTATTATTATCTTCATTGCTGTTTGCTACCTTCAAGACATGAGCAAGGAAAAGGGAAAACCCCATAAACATAAAGTCAAAAAAGACACTTGTAGTAGCCTCTTGAAAGAGCAGCCATTTTCCTTCATTAAGAACCATTCCAAAGAAGGTATTTAATAAAACATTCATGAGCTACCACTGCCTGAAAGGCTGAAACGGCAGCCCCCGCAGTGACCCACAACTTCAGGCAGATGTACTTTCTTGGTCTCTCTTTCTCCTTTCTAGCATCATCAAGGAAGCCCCCGAGAGCAAAGAGGGAAAGAATAGTCTGAAACTAAGTGGATATGTTAGCTGGAAAGGAATAGGTTTGGGAATTCTAAACAACACTCCTGGGATACAGTTTTCCTCCAGAGTTACAGCACCACAAGCAGAACTGATTTGGGCTTTTAAAGACTGCTTTGCTCCCGGTTTTTAGGGAGCCACAGGACAGAGGATATTTCTGGAGGCTATACCAGGGGCAAAACTGTCAATATTATTCTGTGACCTTTCACCTTTCACAGAGTTCAGGACTGGGGATTCTAAGGGCTGAGACAGTGGGTGAGGATACCATGTCCTGATAATCTCTGACTTGGGGACCCAACAGAAGGGAGGAGAACATGTAACTACGTTCAGAGATCCGTCATCTCCCCACTCATGATGGGCACTGATGATAGAAGAGTCATAACAGCCTAATATTCAAATGGAATTGGAACGCATCCTTTCCAAGAGCAGAAAAATGTGAAATATATTCTAGTTTCCCCTTTATCTTCCTCACCAGGAATTTGCATGAAGCTGAATTATCCATGTTTACATAATGTCCTCTATTAGCTTTTCTCAGTTAATTTTTAGTATATCATCTCTGATTCTACTTTTTTTTTTTTGTCTCCCCTGATGGAGACCTAGTTTTCTTCTTGGTAAGTGTGTATACTCTAAATAATTTACGACTCTTGATATATGACTACTGGCCTTTAGTAAAGCACAGATACATTTACATTATAAGAATCTAAGAAATGCAGAATGCTTGAAGACACTGATGACTGGTCTGTTAGCAGCATAACTTGAAATGTCAAAACTTATATTCAGAGAAGTCAATGCTTGAATTCTTCCCTTATTTGTTATTGCTTCTACCTTTTCATTATATAGTGTGGGTTGTTATGGTGATGGGCAACTGGAATATTGAGAGGCTCTTGGAGAAAATATTTTATCTATGTGAAATGATCCATTTCTAAGTCAAGTTGGGGATGGCAAATATTCTTCTATGGCCTAATCAGTCAAGCATCATAAGGTTAATAAAATACCTAAATGTTACTTGACTTATACGGCTTTGTCTTCTTTAAAGTGCTTGAGACTCAAAGGGTTCAATGCTGTAGGACAGGGAGGGTCCTTCAGGTACACAGGGATTTATTTAGTAGGGCTTGGCAAACTATGCAAACCATAGTTAAATCTAGCCAGTCACTTTTTTGGTAAATAAAGTTCCATTGGAACACAGCTACATCTTTTTTTTTTCATGTTAACTAAGATTGTTTTTGTGCTATAACAGCAGAGTAGTCATGACAGAGGCCATATGGCTTGCAAATCCTAAAATATTTACTATCTGGCTCTCTAACTAAATGTTTGCCAGCCCCTGATGGGGTCATAGCCATGGAAAAAGCATGGTCCTGCTGCAGTTGAAGTTGAGAAATATGAGTTTCAAAGACCTGAGTTCATATCTCATCCTCTTGACTAACTAGCTATGTGAACTTGAATGCACCTATGCCCTACCTTGGTCGTTCTCATTTGCACAATGCAAATACTTCTGTCCACAGCTGACATCCTGCTCTAGGAAAGGGTCTATGATTCTTTAACCTTTCTTTTATTTCCTCATTCATTCCCATAAGAATGCTGCTGATATATATAGCAGGATCTGAGCACATTTGTTGAATGAATGTGTTTCATCATAATTATATCACAGAGCTGTCATTAGGCTCAAATGGTGTATGGTGCACACAATGTGAGACATATAACATGCTCCAGGCACCAGAGGCTATTTTAGACAGATCCATTTCTGGCTTGAAAGCTAGGGTCAGAGAAAATAGGGATTAGTTCACATGTTCTCCTCGATCTTTGTGGCTGGATTTCCTTTGTTTCAGTTGGATTCTTTCAGTTGCAAGACACAGACTCCTTCAAGTTACCTTTTTAAAAAGCAGTTTATTATTAGGAGCTGTGAACTGTAATTAGAACTGGAAAGTTGTCAGCACCTACGGCTGTTTTAGGAACCAGTCTCTCTTTCATTCTCTCTCTCTTGTCCTCTCTAATTATTTGTTCAATTCTCCTTTCTCTCGATTATGTTTTCCCTCATATTCTTCTTTTTGGCTTATGTAGAAATTCATTTTATTCATGATTTTGCCTGCCATGCCTCAAGGTGTCTTTCCATCCTCAGCCCTTATGCTATCTCAGTTTCCCAGCATAATAATGCTCAGTACTCCAGAGGAATCTGATTGGCTAAAGAGATCTTTTCATCCCAGATGATACAGGTCCTAAGCCATTGGCCACAGGTTGGATCCATCATACTTGGGTCACAGCGTCCATACAATGCCGCAATTGGCTGGCAAGGTGAGAGGAGGTTGCTGAAGCCATAGGGGATGTGAGACAGTTTCCTTAAATGGGTGTATGGGAATAAGCACTGACTGACATCCCTATTCCTCTCTTTGCTCCTTCTTGTTCCTTTTTATAGACTCTGCCTAATAATGGATTCAGAAACAGAACTTCTTACCTTTGTGGCATGTGAGTGTTGTCAATTAAAGGTAGAAGACAAATTTTACAAGCCTCCAATTTGTTTCCTGACTTACGGGCCATTGGAAAGTCACAGGATTTTCAGACACGGTATCCCTGCAATATCTATGAGGTTTCCTCTCCATGTCGCTTGTGACGTTGGGCCAGTCTATAGAGATAAGGGGTGGGGGGACTTGTGACTGAGCACCCAGGCCCCCTGGGAAATGAGACAGAGAAACTGGGTTCTAGGAGGACTTGTATCAGGAAGGCCTTTTGAGAGCTGTTAGACATGCAGGATCTCTACCTCCCTACTGGAGGTTAAATTTGTTGGAACCTTTTATTTTACTGGAGGCTGAAGGGGAAAAATCATTATCTAAAAGACACAAGCATACGCATGTTTATAGCAACACAATTCACAGTAGCAAAGATATGGAAACAACCTAAGTGCCCATCAACCAATGAGTGGATAAATAAAATGTGCCATATCTACACCATGGAATACTATTCAGCCATAAAAAGGAGCAAAATAATGTCTTTTACAGCAACTCAGATGGAGCTGGAGGCCATTTTTCTAAGTGAAATAACTTAGAAATGGAAAACCAAAGATCATATGTTCTCACGTATAAGTGGGAGCTAAGCTATGCGGATGCGAAGGCGTAAGAATAATGTAATGAACTTTGTGGACTCAGGGGGAAGGGTGGGAAGAGAGTGAGGGATAAAAGGCTACACATTAGGTACAGTGTACCCTGCTCAAGTGACAGATGCACTAAAATCTTAGAAATTACCAATAAAAACTTATCCATATAACTAAAAACCACCTGAACTCCCCCAAAACTATTGGAATTAAAATTAAAATTAAAAAATATACATTTTACTTGAGGCTGAAGCCAATCAAAAGAGGCACAGAATTTGTTTCCTTTGGCAGCTTTCTCCAGTCGGCTTTTCACCACCTCTAGGGCTTGTCATCTTCATGATTCTACACTGAAATTTCTCCCCCTCCTTTTTCTCACTAGACATTACATTTGTTTGGGTTCTTTTCCTTGGAAGAGTCTAAGTAATAAGTGTGATAAATTATCTGTCACTGGAAGAGAGTTTGAAAGCCCAGGTGACGTTCACCTCTTGCCTTACCTCTTGCTCCTCAATTCAACAGCATCAATTAGAGATCCTGTAAGCTAATCGAGAAACAGATTCAGGCTAATTTAAGCAGAAAGTGAACTTATTAGAATGATATTAGAAGGATATTGGATCACAGAATCAATGAGAAGGCTGGAAAACCGCGTGCAGAAGAAGAAAGGAATGCTCTGATATTGGCAGTGTAAAGTGGACCACTTTCTTGAAAGGGTGTCACTCTGGAAGAAGTGGTGTCAACTGCCTTTTCCTCCTTATGACACTACACTCGAGATCCACAAAAGCTACATCGGGAAAGGGCTGATTGGTCACCCTTGGGCTATAGACTCTTGGGTGGGGGAGGAAAATTGCCTTGACTTTCGGTATCATTAAGACTACACACATCAAAGGAGAGGAAATTCTCCCAAAAGAAACTGTAAAACTATTATGAAAGCCAGAGGCAATGGATGTGGGGCGGAGGTGGGGGGCATACCAAAAGCCAACAAATGTTCTCTTCTCTAAACCAGAGACTGTAACAGTGGGGATCTCAAACAACAGAGGTGATGACAGAAGGATGGCAGAAGGCCGCCCCATTCAGATCACATCTTATCAGCATCAGATCGCATTTTGTCAGACACTTCACACATTTTAAGAATTGAGTGGTGTTCTTTGCTCCTAAGACAGTTTCTGTTCACTGAAGTCAGTCCAGCATGTAATCGGAGCAGATAGACATCTACAAGCTGTGGTTTGGTGAATTCTTAGGAGCACCCCCCAACACTATCCTTTTTGCCTCTGGTCACTTCTTGATGCCTGGAATCACACCACACTTGAACCATCTCTTTAGATTCAGTAGTGCAATCTCCAATCTCTGTATTCAAATGGCAGATGCCTCTAGGAAGAGCAGGATTATGAGTCCATAACATCTGAGATTGGACACATTTTTAGCTCAAAAGCATTAAATCAATTCAAGAGAACAAATATTGATCATCTACTGTATACCAGACACTATGATGTGTGCTGGCATTTAATGGCAAACAAGATAGGAGTCCCTGAACTCACTGACCTTATGAACTAGCAGAAAGGATAGACACATCAAAATGCAAGGATAATACAGTGATAAGAGCTTTGAGAGCACAGTTTCCTGGGGAAAAAGAGGGGAGTCAGAACAGAAGAGGCAGGAGAAGAAAAGGGGAATTTTGTGACTTTTTTGGAGTGAGATGAAGCTCTCTCCAAAAAAGTTCACTGCCCTACTGTCTGCTAAGCACTCTCCAGGGTGCTGAAACACCTCAGCAGAGCTGTTTTTCATCTTCCCCTCCTATTGGAGCTCAGTGTAAGAATCTCAGCACAATCTCAGACCTGACACCTGCAATTAGCACTTTTGGCAGAGCCATGTGTTTAAAGACAAGTAAGAAAACCCTTGCTTATTCCAGAGGCTGCCTACCAGCATGGGGTACGATGACCCAGGCTGTTTTACCCAGCTGTTTCCTCTATATCTTGCAATCAAAGATTACTTTAATATCTTTTTCCTTCTACCAGATCATTAATTCTCATTATTTTGGCATCTAAACATTTTTTCATGAGCATCAGACACTGGGTTTTAGAGCGAGTGGCTTCAAAGAATGAATCTGTCAAGGCTATGATATATGAGCTTAAATCATTTCTTGCCTGTATTTTTTAAAGGAACCTATTTCCCCCTTTTCATATTCCTCAAAGCACGAGGCTAATGTGGTTACAATAACAAAATTAGCTCATCACTTACTAACTGTTAATTTAATTTTTAATTGTCCATTAAATCAGGCTCTGAGCTGTTTATATTTTAATTTTTAATGTCAGGGAGTTAAATTGCTTTCCAAATGAGGGTTACAAGAGAAGGCTATTTCTGACTCTCAAAACAAGTGAAATCATATGAAGTCATAAACATGATGCTGCTATTTTCTGGGGAACAAGGCAGAGTGTGGACAAAGCATGAGGAATTAAGATAATCATAAGTATTTATTGAATACTCACTGTGTGCCAAACTCTGTGCTAAGTGCTTTAGATGCATTACCTCATTGTTTCCTTAATAAATTACACGATGTAGCTTTTATTCTTACTGTCATTATATATGTGGGAGAGCTGAGGCTCAGAGAGGGTAAGACATGAACTTAAGATTCACGGCTAGTAACTAGTTGAGCAAGGAACTGATCCAGTCTCTCTTAATCAGATTCTAGAACTTTGAACTAGAATGCTATACTACCTTGTTTGAAGATGTTGCACTGAGGAAAGGATGGGAAAAGACATGAGGGTGGGAAGATAGTGTAGAATAACGGGAAGAGTGAGACCTGAGAGGGATACTCATGGACTCCCCAAAGCCAACTCTCTGGGTCTCAGATTAAGAATTTCAGCCAGGCTCAGTGGCTCAAACCTGTAATCCCAGCACTTTGGGAGGCCAAAGCAGGAGGATTGCTTGAGCCCAGGAGTTTGAGATCAGCCTGGGAGAGATAGCGAGACCCTGTCTCCACAAAAACCAAATACATAATAGCCAGGTGTGGTGGTGCCTGTCTGTTGTCCCAGTTACTTGGGAGGCTGAGGTGTGAGGATCACCTGAACCCAGGAGTTTGAGGCTGAAACGGTCTGTGATTGCGTGCTGTACTTCAGCCTGAGTGACAGAGCAAGGCACTGTCAGAAACAAATTCAGGCAAGATAATCTAACAAGTCTATTTGGGCTATTGCATTCTCAAATTCTGTAACATTTCACCTGTAGCTAAGAGCTATTACTAGCTGAAGTTCTCGTGGCCAGAGAAGAGGTTGGAGCTGTGGGCATCCCTGCTGTCAAAACCGGAGAAGCCAAAGTGATGCTTCCTCCTTGGTCCTTCCTCTAGTTCTTTGTGGGACAGAAAATAATGGTGGAAGATGAGGTCCTATTGCCTAGCTGCTTGTACAAACAGTGTTGTGTAAGCCTGTGTGTGTGTATGTGTTTGTGTGTGTGCATGTGTGTGTGTGTGCTGAAGTTCAACAATAAATACGGGATGTGGAAAGCCAGAAAAAATATTGCAGAGGAAAGAGGCAGAGTGGGCAAAACCTACATCAGCTTCTGAAATTATTATTTCTTTTGAGAGCGCCTCTCAGGTAAACTTTGAGAGTATCTCTAAACATTCCTAGGAGGGGCAACAATTCAAGCTAACCCACAACTGGGAATTAGATGAAGGCTAGCTGAAAACTAAATAAATAGCTTCTCTCTCTCTCTCTGTCTCTCTGTCTCTGTCTCTCTCTGTCTCTGTCTCTCTCTCTCTCTTTCTCTCTCCCCCCCCCCCGCCCCCCCATTTTCCTCTCTTTTTTCTTTCATGCTTCCTTTTTCTAACAAACACTGGGCATTCTCTAATTTAGGCACTGCATTCAATGCTGTGGATACAGTGGTGCAAAGGGTAGCTCTATTCCTGCATATTGGGAATTTACAGTTTAGAAGTTACTCAAGAACAAGGCCAGGCATGGTGGCTCATGCTTGTAATCCCAGCACTTTGGGAGGCTGAGGCAGGTGAATTACTTGAGGTCAGGACTTTGAGACCAGCTTGGCCAATGTGGGGAACCCCATCTCCATAAAAAAAAAAAATGAGCTGGGCATGGTGGTGCCTGCCTGTAATCCCAGTTCCTTGGGAGGCTGAGGTGGGAGAATTGCTTGAACTCAGAAGGCAGAGGCCGCAGTGACCTGAGATTGCATCACTGTACTCCAGCCTGGGCAACAGGGTCTTCCCCGTCTCATCCTGAGTGAGTCAAAACTGAAAGAGAAAGTATATCATTGCCAGAGAGATGTCATCAATTTCACAGCTTTTCCAAGATCTGGTTCTTCCATGACATCTTAGGAGCATCACAGCGCAGAGGTGAAGAGTATGGACTCTGGCGGCAGACTGCGGGGGGCCAACCCTGTCTGCCCTCTTTCCTTCAAGCTCTTGGACTTTGGGTAAGTTACTTAACCTCTCTGTGCCTCAGTTTCTTTGTCTGTGAAATAGAGATAATAATAGTTTATACCTCTGAAGGTTGTTTTGGCATTAAATAAGTTGATATTTACAAAGTGCTTAGAAAAGTGTCTGGCATGTCATAAATGCTAGGCCAATGTCTGCTAACTAGATAACTGTTCTTTTGCATATCCCTACATAGATTCCGGATTAATAGCCAAGCCTACACTTAGTTGAATTCCTTTTGGACTTTCTTACATGCTGGAGGATCTAAAAATAAGAAGGAAGTAGGGCTTTCAAGCTAACTTCTGTTTTTCTTCCCTGACCCATTATGAGCAGGCTCCAGCCACGACCAGCCTTTCTCTGTACCATTAGTGCCCAAGGACATTTGTTTCTCAGAATTCTTGGAAATATTACTGGACAGTCAGGTTGCCTGGGTGACATGGATCATTTCCTCGTATGCTTGATACCCTTGGCCCAGATTTTACCTTCTGGGAATGAAATGTTTATGCCCTAAACCATGCCCTAAATGAAGAAGTTATATGTATGTAGCTTGTACATGTTCAGGAATATTAGTCTAGTGGCAAGCCTGCCTGGGACCCCAGATGTCTCCAGCTGTCTCTGTCCTTAGGAGAACATTAGGAAAGGTCTAAAGGAATAAAAGGACAGAATAAAGCCAATATTCTGACCCTGTTTCCTAGAGCACTTTCAGGCCCATCCAATGGCTTCTGATAAACAAGTGAGCCCTAATAAGAAACAAGAGGAGCAGTCAATGAAGCTTGGAGGTGTTGGCTAAATTCCCACTGTGATTAAATTTTATATTTTACCCTGGGCTGGGATGGTTTCCAGAGATCAGTTTGTGAAAACAGCTATATTGAGCCAACTCTGTTTTCCTAAATAACCGAAATTCAGAGCTCTCTTCTGAGTTGGCAGGGGCTGAGAGAAGAAAGGGCTCTCCTTGGTGAGAAATAAACCATCTTGGGGTCTGATACCATTTAGTTTTCCAGATTATTAACAGAAGATGTGCAGAAAAAGACATTTGCTCAAACCAGAATGATCTAAAAGAGGGACCATGGATTTAGGGCTGAGACATCCTGAGTTTGAGTGCTGGCTCTGTCATTTGTTAGGTGAGTGTCTTGGGCAAGTCACTCATCTCTTTAAGCCTTATATTCCTCATCTGTAAAATGGGTATGTTAGTTAGCATAAGCTAGTTATGCTATGGTAACAAAGAGCACCTCCACCCCCAAACCTTGGTGGTTTACAGAAACAAATATTTATTTCTCACTCATATCATATTCTGGCTATAAAGCAGAGCTCAGCTATGGTTCTGTGGCTCCTTTCCATGTAGATTTTCATTCTGGGGTCCAGGATGCAGAAGCACCTGCTTGCTATCTTGGCTTTGAGACTAGGGGATAAAGGATGATGGCAGAGTCATGCAAGATCTCTTAAGCTTTTGCTCGGATATACTCTGTAATCACCAGTGCTCATATTCTATTTGCCTTGGGGTTAGGAATGTTACACTTTTCCCACAGAAAGGCAGTGTAAGTTACATGGAAGTTAGAGGGTCCTATACCAACTCTCTTACAGAGAAGACAGCAAATAATTTAGAACAATAATATGGCCTACCCCAGTGGAAATAATAATACTTCTTCTTCACAGGGTACTTATGAAACCCAAATGAAATCATGCATATGAAAGTTTATTACAAACTATAAAGTTCTCTGTTCACGCCACTCATCCTCTTTAATGCCAAGCTATCCATGGGTCTCATAAAGGCTGAATGGAGACATATTGTGTGTATATCTCTATTTGTATGGAAATCTATTTGTTTTCAAATATACTTCCCATTTATTTTGAGGTGATTATCTCAGTATCAATTTCACTCCACATAGCCCTCCTTATAACGGCCCAGAATCCAAAGAGTTTAGTTTTGTATGAAGATGAGTGTTGAGCCCAATATTTCAGAAATTTGTGATAGAGAATTTTGGCATTGCCTGGCTCTGTGTCACTAAGAATGACAGACTCTCCTAAAGGGAACCAGGCTTTGTTAGTTGGAATTTGACTCTTCATTGCCAACTACTCATTGATAGACTCTTTGTTCTTACCACTGGAGAAGACACTTACAGAATCATGTCAGAGACTGGCACAAATCCCCATGGATAATTGAAGACCTGGAAACTGGAGACCTGGAAATTTAAGAAGATTGAGAAACATGGTAACACTAGGAAAAAACTCATTTTGACATATCAGAAGACTTCATTAGTTGATGAATTTACTCAATAAATTATATTGCCTGTCTGCTATCTGCTAGGCAGTTGGTATTCAAATAATTTGTTTATTCATTTGCTCTTTTATTTATTTGACAAATATTTCATGAACATCTGCTGTGTGCCAGGCACTGTTGTAGGCACTGGGACTATATCAACGAATGGAACACTCAAAACTCTTGCCATTAGGGAGCTGATCTTCTGGGGATAGAGGATTCGGGATACACACAATGAATAAAACAAATAAACAAGGAAAATATGTGGTATAATGCCATACAATTAAGAAAATAAGAAAAGAGGATAGGAAATGTTGAAAAGGGGGCTGAAACTTTAAATACGGTACCCAAAAAGGGCTGGCTGAAAGAGTGCCATTTGCAAAAAGACCTGGAGGAGACGAAGAAGGAAGCCTTGTGAAAGAACAATCCAGGCAGAAGGAATAGTGAATGTGTACTCTCTGAGGCAGGAGCATGACCCTGGCATGCCTGAGGAACCGTAGGGAGGCCACTGGGGCTGGTATGGCATGAGCTGGGAATAGAATAGTAGACGATGATTTGAGGAAGAAACAGGTGGCCATATCATATAAAGCCTTGTAGGCCATTTTAGAAACTTCAATCTTTTTCCAAGTAAATGAGAAGCCAAATGTAAGGTTTTGAGAATAGGATTAACATGAACTGAATTACATTATAAAAGGTTGCTGGCTGCCATTTTGCTATGGATTTAAGGGTGGCCAGGACAGAATCAAGGAGGTCTTGTTACAAGGCTGATGCAACAACATAAGTGGGAGATGATGGTGGCTTAGACAATATTAGTAAATGGTGGTGATATTGGGTGGTTATATTTGGAGTATGTTCTAAAAGTTTTAAAAGTACAGCTGCCAATATTTGCACATGAATTAGATGTGAGTTGTGAGAGAAAGACAAATAAAACAGAGCCCTTCTCTTCATGGGGCAATAGGCACCCAAGCACACAATCATAAAGCAGATAGAAGTGTAGGGATAGAGGTACATACAATTCCTTCTGAGGTACCTAACATAGAACTGAAGAAGGTATCTCAGCTGGATTTTAATGGATGAGTGGGATGTTCCTAAGAGAAGAGGCTCTAAAAATGGTGTGGTTTGAATGTGCCCCCTCCAAAACCCGTGTGTTGAAACTCAAAGGCCAATATGATAGGATTAATAGGTGGGACATTTTAGAAGTAATTAGGTCATGAGGGCTCTTTCCCCTCACTCATGAAGGGGTCTAGGTGTCCTCATAAAAAGGGCTTGACAGAGGGAGTTTACTCTCTCTTGCCTTTTTGCCTTCTGCCATGTGAGGACACAGCAAGAAGGCCTTCACCAGATGCCAACACCCTGATCTTGGAGTTCCTTGCCTCCAGAACTGTGAGGAAATAAATTTCTGTTCTTTATAAATTACAGAGTCTGTGGTATTTTGACATAGCAACACAAATAGAGTAAGACAAATGGTATGTACAGACAAGTAGAAGCCACTCAATGTTGGCGAAGGGAAAACTGTGGTTTAGAGGGTGCTAAGCCATGAGGCTAGAACAGTGGTCAGAATCCAAACTTTGGAGGATTCTATAGGCTAACTTGAAGAACTAGGACCCCTGGTTGCAGATGTTACACTTTGGTCTTAGCAACAAGTGACCTGGTCAGATTTGAGTTCTCAAAGGGTCCTCTGCTGCAGTGTGAATAGTAGATTGGAGGTGGTGGCAAAAGGGGAGGCAGGGATGCAAGTAAGAAGGGGGAGTGAGGCTTGACTCAAGGAAGAATTGTGCTGAAAGACTTTGACATCCAGTTCTCAAAGGGATCACAGCCCTGAGAAGGAGCAGGATAGGGTTTTGAGGCAGGGCTCCAACGACTGTACTTACTGGCTACACAACTTCCTCCCATGTAGTAGAGGCTTCCCGCCCTTTTCAAGAACTTGTAGTGAGGTTTTGCAGCATTCACGTGAATGTTGGAGAAAGTGACCATTTTGGAGGGCAAGGGACAGAAACCCAACTTAAGCTATAATAGCATGCAGCATGAAAGAATACTGGAGCAGTCCCATGTCCATTTCTTTCAGTTGCTTACCCACAGTAAGAAAAGCATTAACTTTCTCCAAATATCTCTTCATAAAAAGCAAAGATAAGACATGATTGGCTGTGTTTGGGTCACATGCCTACCCCTAGACCAATCATAGTAATTAGGAAAACATAGAATGTGATTGGCTTAGACTGCATCTTATGATAACCCCTGTGGACCTGGAAAAAGTGTCTTTTCAAAGAGAAAGAGGGATAAGGAAGCTTACCGGGTAGACACAAAACAGCAGCATCCATATAGTTTGAAGAAAGCTCTCAGGAAGGATGTTGAGGGAGAAGAGATGACCTGTGATTGAGGAGTCAACACTAGCTCCACGGTTCCTCATCTCTTGGCTGACCGTGTAGGCTGTATTAAAATCATGCAACTATCATTCAATTCCAAATTAAGCAATGAGCTCTCAAACTGTACAGACTTTCCTAGGTAATTCTCTATGCCAGAATAACCTGTCCTTCTCAAACTTGGCCTCATCCTCAACATAAATGTCTTCTCCTTTATGAAATGTTTCTGTCATAATCAAGGCAGATTGATTCTCTCTCTCCTCTGTGTTCCTATGGCAGTTCATTATACCTCTGCTATAACATCTGGGATGTTGCATTGTACTTGGCTGCTTACTGTCTGTCTACAAGCTTTGCCTTCTAGACTGTGAACTCCTGCAAGATGATGACTGTGCCTCATTCATCTTTGTATCCGAGTTCCATGAACAGTAACAGGCACATAATAGACACTCAAAAAAGATAGCTCAAAATGGTGATTTTCTTTTCGTGTGTTGGGACTGGGTTTGTGCAAAGTCAGCATTACTTACTGGGCATGTAAGATGAAATGTTAAATATTCAGAGTGAATACATGGTGTCTGTCATCAACTCTTCTTTTGGAGAAATGCCTTGCCTCCTCTTCTCTGCTTAATTTATTTTCACCTGACTAATCATACCACTGCATACCCCTGGCCACAAAGATTGAATCAGACATGAGTCCATGACTCAAAATGGGTAAATTGGGGAAAATATTTTCTTTCTCTGTATCATATATTGCAAGCTTGAGATTTCTGTGGAGCAATATTGCTGTCAACTGCAAAAGCCAATAATGAAGCCAGACAGAGAAAAGCTGTTTCAATAGAAGAGGAGAGAGAATAGAGAGAACAGGAGGAAGGTGAAGGGAAGTTGAGGGAAAGAGTTAGCTAGATCCAGCTAGCCTAAAGCATATGCAACCCTAGGACTTAGAGTTACATGAACAAATAAATACTCTTTTTGCTTAAGCTGAATTCATTTGGGTTTCTACCGTTTGCAACTGAAAATGTCATAATTAATACAGTATTACATCTGCTTCTTAGAGAGGCACAAGTCCTTTGGCAATATAAAAGGCTCTGTCAAGTCCTGCAGGAAGGAAACTGATGTTACCTTGTTTTCATTGAACCAAGTATCTCCCAAATTTGTTTGATCACTAATTCCTTTTTTCCAGTAACAAGTATTAATATCTGCAGGTCTACTACTTTTACATTTTGTGAAATATTGGCTAAAACGTTGGCTACTTTAGATTAAGAGAGCATACACTTAATAATGTAAAATGAAGTGTTCACAAGGTGTAGATTCATAACTTAGATCAGCTTAATTGGGAGAATTATCCTGAATTAGGGGAAATCCTCTGTCCCCAGAATTATTTGTAACGCTTAAGTTTATAATGGTAGTAATGAAGTAATAGTAGTATTAGTAATTATTACTGCTAATTAATTGCTACTCTAGTAATTAAAACAACTAATATTTGTCAAGCACTTACTATGTGCCAGACACAGTGCTAAGAAATTTACACAAATTATCTCATTTAGTCCTCACCTGTAAGGCTGGCATTATTATATTTTTACCCATGGAGCAAACAGGTCAGAAAAGTTGAATAACTTACCCAATGTCATAAAATCAGGACATGAAGGGACCAGTGTTTGAACTCAGGTCTGGTTGATATTGTAACCCGTGATCTTTGTCATTGCACGTTCATGCCTGTGAGCTTGAAAATAAGTCATCTAACTAGATGCATTGGTCATCTCTGATAACTGTTGCTTAATTGGCACACATACATTTCCACCAAGGAATCTAGTCAAAGAAACTCGTCACATTTTAACATGCACATTTTACACTACTCACTGGCCAAAGCAACTCATGTGGATTATAAATAGGGGCTGCTAACATTATATTATGATTTGTCTCCATGCTCTTTTAATAGACCTAGTGTTTGCAGCTCTATAGAGATGCAGAACAAATGAGAAATTTTGAAACAACAACAAACCCGCTACTGTCTGAACACTGCTATTTGGAGGGTGAGGCTGTGTTATGAGCACAGGAACTGACATAGCTGGATTTCTTATCTGTTGATAGATGCCAATTTGCTAACATTGCACTATGGCATTGCAGTAAAAGCCCCCACTTGCAGCACAAGAATCATCACTCAACCCTGACGCTGACGAATGACCGTCAGAGCTTAGTGTGACTGCTTCCTGGTGTGGGAAGGTCACTACCTGATACTACCAGTCACTACTAGCCACAGTGAGGAGCCAGGTGCACCTAGACAAGCAGAAAGGGAGGCCATGTGTGTATTAGGGATACAGCATTTAAAGGGAAGGACCCTGGATGAGAAGTCTAGGACTTGGAATCCTGGCTCTGTCATCTGCAAGTTGAGTGACTTTACTGAGTAATCACCTAATGTCTCTGGGCTGTAGATTTCTCCTCTGGAAATGGAGAAACAGAGTTTGCATTTGCCATCTGAGAAGGCACTTGTTGTCAGAGTGATAAAAAATGTGTTATGTGAAAGCACTTTTTTTTTTTTTTTTGAGACAGAGTTTTGTTCTGTCACCCAGGCTGGAGTGCAGTGGCACAATCTTGGCTCATTGCAACCTCCGCCTCCCAGCCTCAAATTATCCTCCTGCTTCAGGTTCCTGGGTAACTGGGACTACAGGCGCATGCCACCACACCTGGCTAATTATTGTATTATTATTTTTTTTTTTTAGTAGAGATGGGGTTTCACCATGTTGGCCAGGCCAGGGTGGTCTTGAACTCCTGACCTCAAGCGATCCGCCTGCCTCGGCCTCCCAAAGTGCTGGGACTACAGGCATGAGCTACCGTGTCTGGCCTGTGAAAGCACTTTTAAAACTCTTAAGTGTCTATAAGGTATAAGGTGGTCACACACTACATTATTGATAACAGTTATCTGGGGGAAGGGCAGGGAGGTGTAGTGAGATGTTAAGAATCTTTAAAAAGACTAAAAAAGATAAGATTTTTTAAGTCAGCTGTAAAAAATACATCATAATATGATGCAATTTACATAAAATATAGATATGTGTGTAGAAAAATATACAGGAGAATATTTTCCAAAATACTAGCAGTTTTAGGTGGCATTTACCTTTTTCCATTTACTTTTCTATGTTCTCATTTTTACAATGGACATGGATTATTTATATGGCCAGGAACAAAAAAAGAAAGTAAAACACCTCTTTTCATTTGGGAGTTGCAGCAGACACAGAGATACATTGCTCAGATCTCCCTCAGAGAAAGCACTGGCTGCCAAGTTGTAAGAAGTGTGGTTAGCTAACAGCCTTCCACTGTTAACTCCTTCAGCATTTGAACCAAGGTCCTGTCCTTCGAGAGGGAAGCTCAAGCCAATGGCTAAACATGAGAAGGATAATAGGTCCCAGCTATTTCCATTCAAGGTAGACTCATCTTTAAAAAAAAAACAAAACAGCTTTATTGAGATATAATTAATATATAAAAACATGCACATATTTAATATACAACTTGATGAATTTGGACATATGCATATGCCTATGAAACCATCAGCACCATCAAGGTAATAGGCATATCCGATACCTCCAAAAGTTTCCTTGTGTTCCACTGATTTCTTTTTCTTTTTTTCTCCCTTGAGACTTAGTATATAACTCAATTGGAGCATGCATCACCTTGTATTAGATTATCTGCTTTAGTGTTTGCCTCTATTTCACTAGGTGGTAAATGACTTAAGGGTAAGAACATGTTTTATTTGTATTTGTACCACCAGCCCTCATTTATAGCACATAATAATTGCACAGTAAAATTTTGCTGGATGATTCTGACCTCATAAGTTATATATATGGGCTGGGTGTGGTGGCTCATGTCTGTAATCCTAGCATTTTGGGAGGCCAAGGCAGGAGGATTGCTTGAGGCCATGACTTCAAAAGCAGCCTTGGCAACGTAGTGAGACCCCATCTGTACAAAAAGCAAAAAGAAAATAATTAGCCAGGCCTGGTGGTATGCACCTGTAGCCTCAGCTACTTGGGAGGCTGAGGCAGGAGGATCACTTGAGCTGAGGAGGTCAAGGTTTCAGTGAGCCATGATCATGCTACCACCCTCCAGCCTGGCTGACAGAGCACAACACTGTCTCTAATAACAACAACAACAACAACAAACTATATACATGCCTTAGCAGAAGCTTGGAGTTTTTTTAAAGAGTGAAACCTAGCTTGAAGAGATAAAACTGTATTCGCTCATATAAATACAAAATTTAGATGAAAATAACTTCAGAAACAGCTGAATATACCCGTACAAACGAAATCATCTGCACTCGGTCTTTCTCTCCATCTTTCAGCCCTGTTTTGCTCTCTGTTGTCTTCATTCTCAGGTGGGCTCTCCAAGGACATACACTGCCTTAGGTATATGTCCCTCCAGTCAACCAATCGCAAGAGAAAGAGAATAAATATTGTGTACTATCCCCTTTCACAGTACTATAAAGAACTGTCTGAGACTGGGTAATTTGTAAAGAAAAGAGGTTTAATTGACTCACAGTTCAGCATAGCTGGGGAGGCCTCAGGAAACTTATAATCATGGCAGAAGGCAAAGAGGAAGCAAGGTGCCTTCTTCACAAAGCAGCAGGAAGGAGAAGTGCAAGCAGAAGAAATGCCAGACACTCATAAAACCATCAGATCTTGTGAAAACTCACTCCTTATCATGAGAACAACATTGCGGGAAACCACCGCATGATCCAATCACCTCCCTCCAAGTCTCTCCCTAGACACATAGGGATTATGGGGATTACAATACAAGATGAGATTTGGGTGGGGACACAAAACCTAACCATATCATCTTTATTGATGGTCCCAGTAAAATTCCAGAGTCGAATCTCATTGAACCAGCCTGGGTCACATACCCATCTCTGAATCAATCATGATGGCCAGTGAGAATATGCTGACTGGCCACACCTGGGTCTTGCATTCATCCTTGGAAAGCAAAGGGGTATGAACCCTAACAGAATCACAGCCTGAGGATAGGAAAGAGGGTGGATTACCAATGCTCTCATCAGAAGAAGGGGAATGAATACAGGTCAGGCCAAACAACAGATGTCCGTGGTACATGTTAGGATTCCACACTGGGGATACCAGCAAAGAAAAGACAGGTGTGATCCATTGAGGAAAATGCTACAGGCAAACACCAGATGCTGGAAGCCAGATAAACAGGGGAGTGAATCTTCTTTTTGCAAAATTAATCCAACAGTTTTCCCTATCCTTTTCTTGTACAGTGCTCTATTACATTTTTGTGTTTACCTCCAAATTATCAAATGCATATCTGCATATGAAGACATATATTCCCATGCCTTGGGGAAGTAGGTATTAAGTGAAATTTCTTTTAAAGTAAAGTCACTATTCTATAGTGACACCATGCCCTTTGTTTCCTGTCTGATTTTTACCTAGTAGGAATACAATGGGGACATGCAAATCCCGCCCCTCAGCCCAGGAAGGGACAGGATAACTGACTCCATTGTAGCACAATATTTATAAGATTAATCAAGAGAGGATTTGCATGATCAAAGTTCAAGACACTGAATTCAACAAAGTTCAGTAGGCATCTTTCCTGTAGGACTTCTCAGATACTTTAATATGCTAATCATCATTGAGACTTTCCAGGAGGGACACTGGGGATGGCAGAATTTCCCGACTTTATTATTTTTTTTTCCCAGCACTGAACACTTTCTGAAAAGTGCATATCACAGGGCATGTGTTACGAGGAAAACATTTTGGGTTGGCTCTATAATACCATTATTTTAAACATTTTCAAAATTCTAATGATGGAATTTGATCATTATATAGAACTGTTAAAAACTAAAAATGACTTATATTTTGTATGTGGCAGACCATTGAACGTACATAGGCACAGCTATTAAACAATACCTCTATTTTAAAAGAAATTTCATTGGGTTTATATGGGCATAAACATAACCTCAAAAGGTGGAAAATCCCTTCTTCTTGCCAGATTCCTTATCTGGGAATGTGTCGTTAAATCCTTTCCAATCATACCCCAGCCTTATTAAGTTCCAATCTCCTCTTCATTCTCCTTCCCATCCCAAGACACTGATATTTCCATTCTTTGCCTTTTTCCTACCTGTTCTTGCTTCCAGACCTTTGCTCCTCAGTTTCCCCAGCCTGAATTGCCTTTATCTCCAGTCCATTATATCACACCAAATAGTCTACAATCCACTCCTCTATCCTTCCCCACCTTGGCTCCTGTATGCCAGATTATAGTTGTGTGGGCAGGGGGCACAGCTACTAGAGAAGTGTCTAACTGTATGTGTATGTGTTGGGACGGTTCATGCTTGGGAGTCGAATCCAGTTGCAGGAAGGTCAGGAAGAGAATGGCTCATAGGGTTCTGCTTCCTCTCTCATACTTCTTTCTCTGGCTGGGGAGACATGGAAACAGCCTGGGGAAGCAATGATCTATAAGAGGAATGGATAGGTGATATGGTTTTGCTGTGTCCCCACCCAAATCTCACCTTGAATTGTAAGAATCCCCATGTGTCAAGGTTGGGGGACAAGTGGAGATAATTGAATCATGGGGACAATTTCCCTCATACTGTTCTCATGGTAGTGAATACATCTCATGAGAACTGATGATTTCATATATGGAAGTTCCCCTGCACAAATTCTCTTGCCTGCCGCCATGTAAGACATGACTTTGCTCTTCATTTGCCTTCCGCCATGATTGTGAGGCCTCCCCTGCCATGTGGAACTGTGAGTCAATTAAACCTCTTTTCTTTATAAGTTACCCAGTCTTGGGTTTGACTTTATTAGTAGGGTGAGAACAGACTAATACTATAGGGACTGCAAAGTGTGTGAACTCTAGTCTTACTCTTCTGCCTCTTCCTGAATATGTGACTTGGGGTGAATTGTTTTCCTCTGTGGGCCTTCAGTTTTTCCCTCAGTAAAATGACAGGTTTGGGATAGACCAGTGATTCCCATACCTAGTTGATCACTGGCATCATCTGGAAAGCTGGTTAAAAATATATTTTTTCTGGGCTCTAATCCCTGACTTTGGGTGATGACTGGGAATCTGAACTTTAACAAACTCATCCAGGTGTAGGTAACACTAGACTAGATTATTTCTAAGACCTTTTCCCCAAACAAAGCGTTGATAAATATCCTGTCCATCTTGGGGTAGTGGAAGTCTCTCTTGCCATCCTCTCTACTACTGTGGTTCTGATGAAACTGTCAGTCACAGAACTCTATTGATGATCCAAACCTGTCCAATCATAGGACTACACTCCTCTGGTCACTGGAAAGGACCCATGAGAGTCAAGTGACCAAGAAAAGTCAATCAGAGCTTTTCCCTAGGACTTTTTACTTGGAGCTGCAGGAGAAATAGCCTATTGGCTAAGGTCATGGAACTCAAGGGGTGTTATCCAGAGCTTTCAGGTGGCATATGCCCTGCCAAGTGGAGAAAGCCTTTTGGCAGCAGTAAAGGGTGAGGCTGAGCAGAGAAAAGTTGAAATAAGATGGATAGAGTCAGACAATCCTAGGAACCTTCAGTTTCTCATGTCCTGAGAACTTCCCTAATTTCTATGATCTGTTCTGTGAGTTACTCCCTATTCTGTGAACCAGTAAAGCCTCTTTCTGCTTACATGAACTAAGTTTGGTGTCTTTCACTTGCAACTAAGGATTCTGTGGCAAAATCAGGATTATATCTGAGTCTGACTCCAAAGTCTGTACTTCTAACCATTGTCCTATCTTGTACTCTTCCATGGGAACAAACATAACAAATTTCACAGATGTCCCTCCATTCCCTGCAAAAAGTCCCATGCCCTGCAAACAGCTTCAGTGATGGTTAAGGTCTTAACCCTCCTGCATGAATCTATTGCACTCTTTTACTCCTCCTTTTGCTCTTATAATACTTTTTTTTTTTTTTACAACTCTTTTGCTAATAGTCATTTACTGCAGTGGACCATAATTTCTCGTATCTGTATAAAACCTTTGTTTAAACTTTTTTATTTTGTCTCCTCCATTAAATTATAACTTCCTGAGGGCAGAGAACATGAACTGTATCTTTGAAAACAGATTTTTGGTTGGGCAAAGTGGTTCACACCTGTAATCCCAGCACTTTGAGAGGCCGAGGTGAGTGGATCACTTGAGTTCGAGACAAGCCTGGCCATCAAGGCGAAACCCCATCTCTACCACAACTACAAAAATTAGCTGGATGTGGTGGCACACACCTGTAGTCCCAGTTGCTTGGGAGGCTGAGGCAGGAGAATTGCTTGAACCTGAGAGGTGGAGGTTGTAGTGAGCCGAGATCTCACCACTGCACTCCAGCCTGGGCGACAGAGCGAGACTCTGTCTCAAAAATTAATTAATTACTTAAAATAAAAAAATAAATAAAAACAGATTCTTCATCATTATAAGCACAGGTGTGATCAAGAGCATTTTGATTAAGACACAAGGGCTTCGGTTCTAATCTGTTGCACCAATTCGTGAATGGGATTTGAACCCAAGAAGGGAGGTCCTCAGAGCTTGTGTAAGTTTGTATTATGTCATCCAAAGTCACAGATGTGATGGATTGGGGACCCCAAAGAGAGAACACCCAGAGAAACCTGCCTGTTAATTTGGGATGATTTGAAGGAAGTCACTTTCCTCTGCAAAAGCAGCCACATCTTCCCAGCAGCAGGCAGGATTCCCCAAGGAAACAGAGACCTAATTTATACATCTGGCAGACAAGATGTTAGTGGAAGTACTTAACCTTGATTCCTTTGCCTCACTTCCCTAGAACGTCGGGAGTGATGGAAGCTGCCCTCCCAAGATCCAGAGCTCAGACCCCCAAATGATGTGAGTCTCACAGCCATCCAGAGCCACTGCTCAGGGAGAATCACTCAGCCTGACTCTCTTCTCCAGTCAGAGATGAACCCTCATTCCGGGAGTCAGAAACAGAGACCCCAACAAACCAGGGACCTGGTCCCTGTCCTCAGCAAGTCTAGGATCTATTTGAGGACACAGTTCACATCTGCACATGAAAACCAATTTGGAATATTTATAAGGCTGCCCAGTATGCTGTGTAATCAAACAGTGCATGCTGAGTACTGATAAAGACACCCCAGCCTTAGAGCAGGAAGAAATCTTATACATTTGCCAGTCCAGGATCTCTGAATGGTGGCTCATGGGCTGAATTTGACCTGTAGATGGGTGTGTTTGAGTTATACCGTGGTTTTTTTTTTTTCTTTTCTTTTTTTTCAATTTTACTATTCTTTAAACAGGCTTTTAAACTTGGAGAGAATTTATATAAAATACAGATTTGAGCTTCTCTTTAAAATTAGGTGATCTGGCAGCTTTACAGGCTTACGTTCCTGCATGGTCACATCTGGCTAGAGCTAAGCAGAAGGTGCCCTCTCAAGAAAGAATACACTCTACAATTTGCCAGAGTCCTCACCAGTCCCTACTGCCTCCCCGATTCTGAGGCTCAGTGTCATCTGTTATGTGTTGTTGCATGTGCGCTATTGTTTTTCTTATAGTTAAAAAAAATCACTCTCTATACTCATTTCCTACCCAAGAGAGAACAACCTCAAGTTTATCAAGAGGATTGCACTTAGCTTGTTTCTCTTGCATAAATAAACTTCCTTGTGCATTTCGCTCCTGAATGTGTGGTCCCTGGTTTCTCCCAAACCCTATATTTGAAGAAAATGAGGTTGAGAAAGAGGAAGAGACTGAAGTTTGGCATCATGGAATGAGCTCTGAGCTCAGTTCAAGTAAAGAAGACTGGAAGCCTTGGTCTAAAACCCATCAGTAAGTATGTGATGACTATATATACCTGGAAAGTTTGTAGACTTACATTCTCTCTGAGCCTCAGTTGGTCCATCCATAAAATGGACTCAAGAATAACCATCCTGCTATAACAAGATTTCTTAGAAAAAAAGAATAACCATCCTATGGGGTTATTCTGAGGATTGAAAGATGTAAATCTATAAGTACTTTACAGACTATAAAAGTGTAAGGAACAAGAATAGTGTGCCCATCAGTGCTCTGAATGTTCTACTTTTATAGTTTGTGTTTAATTTGGGTCCCACAGCTCCTGCCATTGGTTTACCTAAATCCTTGCAATTCTGAAAAGAACTTTTAGTCTTTTAGACTTTTATTTGCTTCATCTTCTTTATGGGTAATAGAAAAGTTGTATTCTTGGATCTGCATCATCTGTGTTATTACTTACATACACAGATGTTTTTGATGCCTCTTCCAGGGAATATTTTTGTAGATATTTCCTGAGTTATTGAATCAGAGGAAAAAGCAAGTGATCTCTTTCTATGGCTCAAAATAAGAATAATAGGTGATAGTTCCTGAGCTGTTACTATAGGCCAGGCATCATACAAGACAGACTCTTCACATTCATTTGAACTTCACAGTGGCCATATGAGGTGTGTCTACCAGGAATTCATTGCCGAGTAACTAAGTAACCAAAATTTAGCAACTTAAAAATTGCAATAAATTTGTAGTGCCTCATATATAGTTTCTGTTGGTCAGGAATTCGGGAGTGATTTCACTGAGTGATTCTAGCTCAGGCTATCTCATTAGGTTGACATCATCTGAAGGTTTGACTGGGGCTGGAGGATCCACTTCCAAGGTGTTTCACTCACATGGCTGGCAAGTTGGAGCTGGCTATTGGCAGGAGGCCTCGGTTCCTTGCCATGTGGACCTCTCCATAGGCCTTCTTGAATATGCTCCTGACATAGTGACTGGCTTCCCCCAGACTAAGTGATCCAAGAGAGAGTGAGGCTAAGGCTGCAGTGTCCCTTATGGAAATCTCAGAAGTCACACTCCATCATGGCAGCAACATCCTATTGGCTGTGTAGTTCAGCCCTATTCATTTTCAAAGACTACATAAGAACTGAACTTTCAGGAGAAGGAATTAATGGAGGCTATCTTTGAGGCTGGCTAGCACAGTCTATTATTCTCATATTTAAAAGATGGAGTAACTAAGGTTTAGAAAGATTATGTAACTTGTCCAAGATCACATGGATAGTACTGGCAGAGCTGGGATTCAAATCCAGATTTGTCTATTTGAAACTATGCAAATGGAAGCCCTGAACCACTCAGCTCTACTGCATCCCAGATATTTTCAAAACTGTAAAGCACTATGCAAATAATTCTGCTATTTGATAGAATATTCCAGGAACAGGTATGATTTTATTGGTAAGTGAGAGATCATTCATTTACCTAGTCATTCATTCATTTATCCATTTAACAAACATCCATGGAATGTTTCATTTTTGCTAGGATCTGAGATAAATGACTTGGCTAAAATCACATAGCTGACAAATGGCAGAGTAGGTCACAAACCCAGGTCTGTATGACCCATAGTACTGTGTTCCTTCACCACCTAGATGGTTGCTTTGAGCTTATTTTATATGTCTTCAGAGCATCTTGGTGAAGTCCAGAGAAGTGAAGTGACTTCTCACAGTCTAAGAGAATAGGCTTTAGCAAATACCGGATTTCTGCCTCAAAAGAGCTCTATGCCCTAGAGCAGAGAAACATTCAGACCTGCAAGAAAAACTCAGCTGTTGTCATGATTCAGATCTCACATTGTTTGTTTAATGGGAATTAGGTCTGAATCTCAACATATTTGATATGGTCTGGACGTTTTGTCCCCACCAAATCTCAGGTTGAAATGTGACCTCCAATATTAGAGGTGGGGTCTGGTGGGAGGTGTTTGGGTCATGGGGGTGGATCCCTCATGAATAGCTTGGTACGTTCCTCATGGTGATGAGTGAGTTCTCTCTCTGAGTTCAAGCAAGATGTGGTTATTTAAAAGACTGTGGCACCTCCCTCTTCTCTCTCTTGCTCCCTCTCTCACCATGTGACACACCTGCTCCCCCCTTCGCCTTCCACCATGACTGGAAGCTTCCTGAGGCCCTCATCAGGAGTGGCTTCTGGCGCCATGCTTCTTGTACAGTCTGCAGAACTGTGGGCCAAAAAAACCTCTTTCTTTTATAATTTACCTCGTCTTAAGTACTTCTTTATAGCAATGCAAAATGGACTAACACAATGTTCCAGGCACTAAGCAAAAATATTATCATGTTAGTGTTTAATGGGTATAGAGTTTCAGTTTTGCAAGCTGAAAAGCATCCTGGAGATAGACGGTAGTGATGGTTGCACAACAATGTAAAGGTACTTAATATCGCTAAACTGTACACTTAAAAATGGTTAAGATGGTAATTGTATGTTATGTGTATTTTACTACAATTTAAAAAATATATTGTTGCATTATCTAATTATGTCTTGAAGACAGCCCCAGATGACAACATGTCTTTTGGAAGAAGAAATCAAGGCTCAGAGATGCTAAGTCACTTGCTCAGTATCAAATAGCTGAGAACCAGAGCTGGAGAATTGAAACCTAAATCCTTTCTACTAAAATACATAGTGCCCTTTTCTCTTGCTCCTGATTTTGCAGCCAAAGGGAGGCCAGGTAACCATTTCACCATTGCTAGGGCAGCAATTTATCAGTCACTGAACGCCTTGGGAGGCAATTGGCCTTTATGGTCTGCAATCAAGCTGGGGAGAAAGAGCTGAGGCTCTGGGCTCCTTGACCAGGGACAGCTGACTTCAGAGCAGCAGTCTGCAATGAGCTAGTTCTCGCAAAAACATCCCAGGTGTGCCCTGGCTGCGCAGCTGGTATAATTAGCTAGCCTGGGAACACCACAAAAGATATTTACAGGTCCAACTGCTGTTCTCAAATATTTTCCTGCACCAGCTAGGCCAGATATTGTCAGTTTTTTAAACTCCCTGAGATTCTGGGATTATTTTTGTGTAACTCGTGTGTGGGAAGGGGTTGCATGTGGCATTACCATCACGGGCCCAGGCAAGGGGCTGGGAGCTGACTCGGGGCTGTCCCAGTCTCCCTCCCTTGCTTTCCGAGCTCGGTGCTTGTACTTTCCATCTGCAGTCTCTTGCTGGGAAAAGTGACACTTTAATTCAGAACAAGTGAAAAGGAGGCTCCACTTGGCTTAATGGGAAGTGACCAGGGAACACATTGGATTAACCAAGGGAGATTGTAAAGTGCTGTGTAAATATCAACTGCTGGACCACTGTGGGTGCGAAGGCATTTGAGTCCGTCTGGAAGAGGCACCAGCTTCCCGAGGTGAGGCTGAGTTAGCAGCTTTGCAACCTGCTGAAGTTTGGGACTTGCTAGGTGTTGTCTGAAACAGGCAGGCTCATTCTGAAAAGAGTTTTCTACCCTTTCTGGGCCCTGCAGGTGCTTCTTAGTGATTTGCAGGAGTAGGAACCCTGATCAAGAAAGAGAAGAAGAAAATTTTATTTGGGGAAGACCTATCAGGAGCCAGGGCTATGTGCTGTGTGCTGTCACACAGAGGTGGCTAACAGCTTCAGAGCTGCACATGCCCACCTTTGAACCCTGCTTCTGTGTCTTGCTAGGTAACTGAACCTGCGTTTACCACTTAACCTCTCTGTGCCTCATGTTCATCATGTATAAAAGGGGGTTAATAACATCTACCTGATGAGTTTGTTGGGGGAATTCGAGAGGATTAGCCTTATGCCTCACACATAGTCAACACCCAGTGCATGGAATTTGTTATTTCCATTGTTTATATTGTCATCTCCTGGGGTCATGATTCCAATGTTTATGGGGAATAACCAGTCACCAGTAGATCTAGAGAGATGCATGCAAGGTGGGTAATTTTCAATATTGATCACCTCTTATTTTCTCCTACAGCAAGAGCCAGCAAACTTTTTCTGTAAAGGGTCGTATATTAAACATTTCTGGCTTTATGGGCCAGATGGTCTCTGTAGCAACTACTAGGCTCAAAAGCAGTTACAGGCTGGGTGCATTGGCTCATGCCTGTAATCCTAGCACTTTGGGAGGCCGAGGTGGGTGGATCACCTGAGGTTAGGAGTTTGAGACCAGCCTGGCCACCATGGTGAAACCCCGTCTCTACTAAAAATACAAAAAGTATCTGGGCATGGTGGTGCATGCCTGTAATCCCAGCTACTCTGAAGGCTGAGGCAGGAGAATTGCTTGAACCCGGGAGGCTGAGGTGGCAGCAAGCCGAGATCACACCACTGCACTCCAGCCTGGGCAACAGAGTGAGACTCCATCTCAAAAAAAAAAAAAAAAAAAAAAAAAAAAGGCCGGGCACGGTGGCTCAAGCCTGTAATCCCAGCACTTTGGGAGACCAAGATGGGCGGATCACGAGGTCAGGAGATCGAGACCATCCTGGCTAACACGGTGAAAGCCCGTCTCTACTAAAAAATACAAAAAACTTAGCCAGGTGTGGTAGCAGGCGCCTGTAGTCCCAGCTACTCAGGAGGCTGAGGCAGGAGAATGGTGTGAACCTGGGAGGCGGAGCTTGCAGTGAGCCGAGATCGCGCCGCTGCACTCCAGCTTGGACGACAGAGACTCCATCTCCAAAAAAAAAAAAAAAAAAAAAAAAAAAAAAAAAAGGCAGCCTGTCTTACAGTGATTTATTGGACTCTTAATACCTGATCACTTTGTTTTACAGCTAGTGGTAAATGTGCTTGATGTTTCATTTGAACACAAGCTCCTTGAAGTCAGCATGTGTTCCACAATGTCCCTCTCTCTCTCTCTCGCTCATTTCTTTTTTTTTTTTTAACAGTCAGGGTCTTGCTCTGTCACCCAGGCTGGAGTCCAGCGTTATGATCATAGCTCACTGCAACCTCATCCCCCTGGACTCAAGTGATCCTTCCACTTTAGCCTACCAAGTAGCTAGGACAAGCATGTGCCACTGTACCCAGCTAATTTGTTTTTTAATTTTTTTTGTAGAGGCAGGGTCTTGCTATGTTGCCCAGGCTGGTCTTAACTTCTTTGCTCAAGCAGTCCTCCCACCTCAGCCTCCCAAGGTGCTGGGATTACAGGCATGAGGCTTTGAACCTGGCCCATAATTGGTTTTGTGTGTTTCTAATTTTCTCTAAATGAGGAACTCAATACATGCTTCCTCATTGGATTATCACTGTGGGAGGCTTCAGGACAGTGAAGTGGTTAAGATCACAGGAGTCAAAGTCATAAATGCCTAGGTTCAAATTTTGGTGACTTTGGTCAAATGACTTCACTTCTCTGAATCTCCAGAAGAATTTTTATAGTTCTCCAACTATAAAAATGGAGATGCACAGAGTACCTATTCCACTGGGTTGTTGGAAAGATTGACTGAGATGATGAATATAAAATTCTTAGTGATGTGCCTGGCAAGTAAGCAAATACTTAATAAGTGTTAGCAGAAGGGACAAATCCCTGAACCAGAACAAAGATACTCCAGATACTAAATAAGTATTTGTGCAATGCCATTTATGAAGCCTAGGGGAAAGTCTCTCTCTTTCTCTGGGCCTCAGTATCCTCATTTGTGGACTGGTGATAAGCAGTTGTACTGTGGGGCCAGAGTGAAGATGTAGTGAGACGGTGTGGTTGAGAACACTTAGCAAATCATACAGGTTCTCTGATGACACAGCTACTTTTACGGGTATTGTCTGCAGTATCCTCTGTCTCCTTTTTATCTCCTTAGTAACCCCCAGCCCTCAGCTCTCCCTCCCCTAATTCTTTTTGACAACGGTTTATCTACCTTGGTGTTATTGACATTTTGGGCTGGAGATTTGTCTGTTGTTTGGGGCTGTCCTGCGCACTGTAGGATGCTGAGCAGCATCCCTGACCTTTACCCACTCGATGCCAGAAGCACACTCTCCCTCCACCAGTTATGACAACCAAAACTGTCTTCAGACATTGCCAAATATGCCTGGAGGGAGGTCAGAAATGCTCTCTGCTCTGGTTAAAAGCCATTCCTTTAGTACAAGCCTAATGCATATAGCAAGGCAAAATTTGGAAGGAGGAAGAGGTGTCTGGGGCCTTCTGTGCTGCAGAGATACATGGAGAAATGATTACTCCATCTGCAGGGACTTTGCAAAGTGTGGCCTCGGACAAGTGTCTTAACCTCAGACGAGTGTCTTAACCTCTGCAAGCCTCAGTTTCCTCATCAGTACATTGGAGTAAAAATTCCCACACCCCAAGCGTTGTGGTGAGGACCCAGTGGAAGAGTATAACCACAATGAAGACTGAATAAATCATAACTATTCCTTTTATTGTGTCTTTTGTTATGGTTATTGAGGTATGATAAAGTTCCCCTCTGCTTCTTGAATTTCAGATTTCATTTCAGCATTCATAGCACAGTTTGCAAACTGAAATGAATAAACTGGATTTGACCTTCAGATATGTTTTATTTGGCCTTCAATGTGATTAAAAAATGTTTGAATTCTTAGCTTACATTTAAATGTTGGGAGATTTTTGTCTAGAATTCCAGATTTGGGGCTTTTCCTAAAGAAGTGGGGAACTGGCCAGGGCTGGAGCTGGTACGTGCCACCCCCTTTAGATAAGGTGTGTGCTCTCCTGTTCCTCCAAAGCCTCGCCAAGCTCATTTCCACTTAACTCTATGGCATTTTCCTTTTGATTCCTACAGGTATTTGAGTTTGCAATCCCTCAAAATGTTTTTGGAGAATTTTTTTCCAAGGCCCTCAGAGTTGGTGATTCTTATCCAGGTTTTTCTATTTCTTTCTTTAAAGCTGAGCCACTTGTGAGGTAAGGGTATGTCACTTTCGATGCTCCACCTAACCTCAATGTTCCTTTGACTTTCTGACTCTTGACAGGGAGCCAAGGTGGGACCATCTCCAAACCATCCCTTCAGTCTGGGGTGCTGTGCGGGGGTTTGAGTCTCTGCCACCCCCATTCTGTTATATGTTCCCATTTTCCTGACCCAAGTCCTCCCCCAATCCAATCTTCACCCAGCGAAACCAGAACTGTCAGCTTCTCGACAACCGTTTATCAGACGCAAGGAAATAACAGCTTTTAACCACGCTTGAAGACTGTGATCAAATTCTGAACCATTTCCAGAAGTGCCCCTTGGGACCCAGGGGGAGACGTGGTTTCCATGATAACAAACTCTTTGCTGTCTCCCGTCTCCGGCCTCTCGGAAGGGAAGCAGATCTTACCTCCCTACGGTGCTAGAGGAAATTTAACTACAAAAGCTGGCAGAGGTGACATATACAGAAACAACAGCATCACCTTGATGGGGACCTGTAATCAAATGTGCTGTCCATGACGGCAGATATAATGGAGAGTCTTGCAGCCCCCTTCCCTCCAGACACGTCTTCCAGGTTTGCCTGGGCCAGCGTCCAAAATGGAGAGATGGGGGAGCTATGACTGGAAGAAAGACTCAAGTTCTTTCCCAACAGGATTATAGCCTCTCCTTCACGCGATCTTGGGACTTAAGTACTTTCCTGAGAATTATTTAAAAACTAAGTAGACAAAAGAGAAAACAGAAAATGAAGCTAGGAAAGTCTTGGGAGGTAGGGAAGAGGCTTCCTTCATTTAAAAAAGATGATACATGCAAATTACTTACAGGCTGATATCAAGAAAGCACTCCACGTTTGTGGTATTTATTATCCTCTGATTGGCTGTGCCTCAGAGGCTACAGTGATAACCATGTCAAACTTCTACTGAGTTCTTAATTTATGTTCATGATCATTTTTAATTCTCACAACAATCTTATCTGGGCATTGTTATGGCCATCTCAGAGATAAACTGAGTCTCAGACTGGTTAAGCTTGCTAAGGTCACAAAACCTATTAGCAGCAGAATTTGGTCCCAACTCTAGTCTGTCTAATTCCAAAGTCCACGGTCCTATTCTACCACATTACACTGTATGTCCTTATCATAGTCTGAGTGGAATCAGTGTTAAGTCTGCAGGGAAGTGTAGAAGAGCCTGTGAACTTCTGAAGTCAATGGCTATATCTACCTTATCTGTCATTTTATCCCTCAAGCCTAGTGTAGCACCCAGAAACATAGAAGGTGCTCAATAAATATTCATGGGATTAACGAAAGAGCAATGATTAATTCAAATAGATGTATTTTTATCGGTGGGCTTTCAGGCAGGGTAAAGAGATGTGTTTGTATTGTAATTGTCTGTTTAATTGTCTTTCTCTGCCTCTTAATTGTGAACACCTGTTTCTGTGATGGTGTCTGAATTCATTTGTTAGGGCTGCCATAACAGAATATCACAGACTGGGTGGCTTAAACAACACAAATCTATTTTCTCACAGTTTTGGAGGCTGGAAATCTGAGATCAAGGTAACAACAGTTTCATTTCTTCTGAGACCTTTCTCAGAAGTCAAATACTTACCTTGTAAGATGGTGATAAGTGCTAAAGAGAGAGCGAGAAGAAAAGCAGATATCTTTGGTAGAAACATGTTTCAAATTTGAATGTAAGATGATGTTATAAAAGCATGGGTCCCTGTCCAGTGATGAGATCTTGGAGGGAGGCCTCCGACTATGGTGAACCACCACACTCCAGATCTACCTATATACACACCCACCCATCCACTCATCTGTCTACCTGTCATCTATCCATCATTGATCCATCCATCTATCCCCTCATCCACCCATCTATTCATCCATCCAAGTATTTTACTCCTTGACTGGAGACAGCCATCTTCTCACTGTGTGCTCACATGGTTATCTCTCTGCACTTGAATGTATCTGGTGTCTCTGTCTGTGTCCTAATCTTCTCTTCTTATAAGGACACCAGTCATTTTTAATTAAGGCCCACCCTAATGACCCCAACTTGAACTTAATTACTCTTTAAAGACCCTGTCTCCAAACACAGTCACATTCTGAGGTACTGTGGGTTAGGGCTTTTAAATTGGAATTAGGGGAATAGAGTATATAATTCAGCCCATAACAATGTCTGTTTTGTTCACTTTCCTATTTCTAGAACTTCACAGAAGGTCAAGCGCACACAGTTGGATAAGTAGGTTTAATTAATGAATGAAGGAAAGAATAGAAGACAGAAAAATGGATATGGAGGATGGACAGGTGTCATATGGATGGATGAATAGATGGGTGGATGAGGGGATAGATGGATGGACTGATGATAGATAGATGACAGGTAGACAGATGGGCGGATGGGTGTGTGTATGTATGGGTAGATCTGGAGTGTGATGGTTCACTGTAGTTGGAGGCCTCCCTCCAAGATCTCACCAATGGACAGGGACCCATGTTTGTGTAACACCATCTTACATTCAAATTCGAAACATGTTTCTACCAAAGATATGTGCTTTTTTTTTTCTCTTTAGCACTTATTACCATCTTGCAAGGTAAGTATTTCACTTACATATTTTGTTTATTGCCTGTCTCTCCCAACTAAATCCATGAGGACAGGCAGGAGCTTTTTTCTCTCTTAAAGTTCAGTGTAAACATTTTTATTATTTGCTTATTTATTTATTAGAGACAGGGTCTCACTCTGTCACCCAGGCTGGCTGGAGTGCAGTGGCACAATCATAGCTCACTGCAGCTTTGAACTCCTGGGCTCAACTCCTTCTGCCTCAGCCTCCTAAGTAGCTAGAACTGTAGGCATGCCCAGTTGTCTGTCTTTTGTACTGTTCTATTCTTAGAACCTAGAACAAATTAGTCACACAAGATGTATTCAGTAAATATTTGGTAAATGAATGCATGAATAAGTTAACCTCCTCCTATGGCCCCCATCTGGATACTTCAAGAGCCAGTGGAAGACTTTCCTTTTCAAGAGGCCTTTTCTGACCACCCAGTTTGCAGTAATCCTCATGCTTCCCCAGAGGTGGGAAGTGTGTTGGGCTATTCTCATCAGGTACTAATTATTCATTTACATCATTAATGTGCCTTGATTGGTAAAACAGCTTGTATAACTACAAAATACAGATTCAACCCCACCCCAAAATGGACTAAATCTAAGTATCTAGGTGCAGGACCCTGTATAGTCCTCCCCCAGAATATTCTAAATTACATGGTTCTCTAATCAACTTTGAGAAACTGTGTAATGGGGAACCTGAGGTCATAACTGCTTGAGAATTTAGTCAAGTTTTCTGTCTTTATTTCTTGCAAACAGCCACCTGGTAACTTTCCCTCTATTTGTCTTAGAAGGATTTGATTTCCTCTGATAGACATGTACAAACTATGTCACATGGAGACCTTTTCTGATTACTGACAGTGGAGTGGGAAAGGGAGTTGAGCCCCCACAGATTTTGAGAAAGTCCACATCCTTTGGTGCTTCTGTTACAAGGTCTCAAGTGTGGGAGCCGTTACCTTATAACAGAAGTGAACAGGAGACCAGGTTCTCAGGGCAAAGGTTGCAGATCCAAGGGCAAAGGCCTCAGGGTCCAGCTGATTTATTTCCTTGCTTTTATTAACACATTCCCTCTCTTCCCAACCCCCTACCCAAGGGTTTACAATGTGGGTGGTTGTGGTATTATGTTGGGAAGAGGTTAGGGAATCTTTCACTGGGGAAATAACACTTTTTCTTCTTTGTTGTCTTAGATGTGCTTGGAAACTGACTAGGAGCTCTTATTTCCCTCTTTCTCCTCCTCCTCTGTCTCTTCTTTTTCTGTCTCCTCTTCCTTCATCTCCTCCTTCTCCTTCCAACAGCTACCATATATTGAGCACTTAGCATAGGCCTGCCTCTATATCAAAAGTTTTACAAGTATTGTTCCATTGAATCCTTAGGACAATCATTTGAAGTACAACTATGACCTTCCGCACTTCCCTTTGTTGTTGTTGTTGTTTGTTTATTGAGACTGAGTCTCGCTGTGTTGCCCAGGCTGGAGTGCAGTGACACAAACTTGGCTCGCTGCAACTTCCACCTCCCAGGTTCAAGTGATTCTCCTGCCTCAGCCTCCCAAGTAGCTAGGATTACAGATGTGCACCGCCACGCCCAGCTAATGTTTTGTATTCTTAGTAGAAATGGGGTTTCATCATGTTGACCAGGCTGGTCTTGAACTCCTAACCTCAAGTGATCCACCCGCCTTGGCCTCCCAAATTGGTGGGATTACAGGCATGAGACATCGCACCTGCCCCCACTTTACTTTTAAGGAGGCTGAGGTTCTGAAAGGTGAAGTCACTTAAGTTTACACAGCTTGTTACAAGGCAGAAATGGGATTCAAACTCAGTTTGTCTGATGCTAAGCAAAGCTTATGCCTATAACTGTGACACAAAGACAAATAAATCCAAATGCCTACATGAGATGCTTAGATTACAAGGAGTGGTGGAGACTGTGGCCAACTGAAGAATTCCTACCCTGGGTAAAGGAGGCTTCTGCTACCCATCTCCATCTGAATATTGCCAGGTGCATGGGGTTGGTGGCAGTCTTCTGATTTTTCAAGATTAGCTGGAAATTCAAATCTTTATGCAAAAATCTCTTGCATAAAGATTTTTTTCTCTTTTAAATGTCAGCAACTAATTGATTTTTTAATTGTGTAAGTCAAACATGCCTACAGATGGAATTTAGCTTGAAAATTACCAATCTGTGACCACTGCTTGAAACAACCACTAGAGTGCAGCTCCCATGGGCATGGAGCTACAATCCATGACATCCATCCATTGGCCCCAGATTCTGAGAGTCAGATTAATCTTTGTCTTCTTGTATGTTATCTGCTGACTCACAAAGAGCTATGGCTTCTGTAAAAGGAGAAGACCCAGATACTCTCAAAATAATATCTTGTGGAGCTGCATTGTCCAGTATAGCAGCCATCAGTTACACGTGGCTATTTATATTTAAATTAATTGAAATTAAATAAAGGATAACATCCCATTTCCTAATGTCACTAGCCACATTTCATGTGGTTTGTGGCCACTACGTCAGGCAGCACAAATCAAACACATTTTCATCATCACAGAATGCCTTACTGGATGGACAACCCTATTGAGAATCAAACTCTGGACCCATCCCTTTTCTCTGCCTTTTATCTCCCATAAAATACCTCTGCAGGCTGGGCACCGTGGCTTGTGCCTGTAATTCCAGCACTGTAGGAGGCCTAGGCAGGTGGATCACGAGGTCAGGAGTTCAAGATCAGCCTGGCCAATATGGTGAAACCCCATCTCCACTAAAAATACAAAAATTAGCTGGGCATGGTGGCACACACCTATAATCCCAGCTACTCGGGAGGCTGAGGCAGCAGAATTGCTTGAACCCGGGAGGCGGAGTTTGCAGTGAGGTGAGATCATGCCACTGCACTCCAGCCTGGGTGACAGAGTGAGACTCTGTCTCAGAAACAAACAAACAAACAAACAAAAGCACCTCTGCATGCCCCACCCTCCCAGGGAAATATCTGCTAGTGACAAAGTAACTCACCTGGAAAGAGAAAAGGAAATAATCTCATATATGTTAATGGGAGAAAGCTAGTTGATCAGTCCACCTTCCTCTCATAGTAAATATGGACATTATTAGTGTCCTTCTGGAGACTTTTTCCTGTGCCTCATTAGTTCAGAAGAGTAATTCTTGGAAAGCATTTCAGAACAGACAGATGAGCAGCAAGCCCTTGGAAATGATTTTTGAGGGTACACAGTGCCAGCTCTCTACCCTTGGGAACTCCCACCCTCATGCTGTGTCTACTGCTGCTTCTGCAAGGACATCAGTGTAGTAAGTTAGTCCATGTTAGTCCTAGCTCACTGATGGGAAGGAAAATTAAATGGAGGCTCTCAAATGCATCAAAGAGGAAAGAGTTCTTGGTGGGAATGTAGAACAGCTAATAAAAGAAGACAAGCTTGAAATTAATGATGATTCAAAAATGCCAGAGTTACCAAGGCTTTTTTAAGTAGTCAACGAGAAAGACAAAGTGCAGAAATTGGAACATTTACCAGACATGAAGAAATTGCAAGAATAGTTATCAGCCAAGAAGTAATTAGAAAAGACTTGGATGAGCTGGGGCATCTGCAAGGTTGGCAGAGAGTAAGGCATGGATATAAAGTGAAACTGCCAAATTGCCCCATGATTCAGGACCTGGGTGGGTGGGGAGCCAGAATATTAGGGGAAAAGGAAGCCAGAGGAAGGGCTATCTTTGCAGAAAGTTTTCTTAGGATAGTTATCTGGAATTGTAACAAGAAGACTTAATGAAGAATTGAAGTGAGCAACATAGAGAAGTAAACCTTTTCAGAGGGGTACAAAACTAATTACAGGAGACACGGAAGACTCAGTCAGATGGAGATCAAAGTGTCACCTTTATTATTGATAAAAAAAAGCTCTGCTGGAGACACAGCTTGTGAATACTCTCCTGAATTGAATTTATCCCTCACTCCAACTTCATCCAGACCAGTAGGACAATGCCTGATCGTCTAACCTCAGAATGCACACTTTCTGCAGGCAAGTGGATCCCAAGAGAGTGATGACTTAGATGAGTGCTTTCAGTTTCTTCTTCCAGATGCACCAATCAAGTGGGGCAAGAGGTCAGGAATGTCACTCTATTGGAGGTCCCTCTATAGAGAAACATGAGGAATGGGGAATAAATTCCTCCTGTTCCATCCCCTCCCCCAACAACATCAGATTGTTTCAAGAAAATGGTATACTGAATATGAGAAAATAGAAATTGTGAAGTCATCAGAATTTGAGGAAAATATGTAGGGCTGCCTGCCAGCCTGGAGTAGTCAGTCTCTCTCTCTCTCTCTCTCTCTTTCTCGCTATCTCCCCCTTACTCTTTTATTTCCTCATTACTAGATTTTTACGTGAGTGGACTTTACACTGAGGTCCTGACTCAATCTTAACTTCTTACTGCATCTGCTTTTCTTAGATTATAACATTGACTCTATGAGTTAGGTACTATTATCTCTCCATTTTACTGATGGGAAAACTGAGGCTTAGAGATATTAAATATCTTGTCTAAGTCACTCAGCTAGTAGGTGGAAGAGCCAGGATTTGAACCCAGGCTTGTGCCCTTGTCCACTCCACTCCACTGCTGCCTCAGGACAGACAGAGAACCTGACTGGTTCAGCCTCTTTTTTGTTTGTTTGTTTTCATATCAGACCATGAGAAAAATGTGTGGGTCCACAGGTATTTGGAGACTTGTCCTATTCAGTGGCAACTAGAAGCCCCTCCCTTTCTGTGTTGCCTGTTACAGACACAATACAGGCATTGGATGTATAATACAGACACAATACAGGCATTGGATGTATAATACAGACACAACACAGGCATTGGATGTATAATACAGACACAATACAGGCATTGGATGTATAATACAGACACAATACAGGCATTGGATGTATAATACAGACACAATACAGGCATTGGATGTATAATACAGACACAATACAGGCATTGGATGTATAATACAGACACAATACAGGCATTGGATGTATAATACAGACACAATACAGGCATTGGATGTATAATACAGACACAATACAGGCATTGGATGTATAATACAGACGTAATACAGGCATTGGATGGTCGAGAGAGCAGCTCTAAAGTCAGACATATCAACATTCAAATTCAAGCTTAGCCACTGACTTGCTATGTGACCTTGAGAAAGTCACTTCTGCTCTTTGGGACTTAATTTCTTTGCCTATAAAAGGGCATTTTTCCCATTTATAAGAATTCAGTGAGCTACTGAGTGTTAATATTTAGCAGAGCAAATGTGGAATGAATGCATTTTGTTGTCGTTGTTGCACAGGAATCAGAATAAGGAAGGTTAAACTTTCCATTGTTTGCCCAATTAGGACAAACCTCTTTGGGCTGCTGTGTTTTCGCCTATGGTGTTCCTCTTACCTACACTGTTCTTCCCTACCCCCGCCAACTCCCCCAGTTTGATGACCTCCCACTTGTCCTTCAAGACCACTCACCTTTTTGGAGCCTCCTTAGACTCTCCCAAGCAGAATAAGATGCTCCTTGTACACATCTCTGCTAGGTCCTTCTTCCTTTTCCTATTAAATATTATGATGAGCTGGTAACTTGCCTCTCTTCCCAACTCCCAACTAGGCTAGAACTTTGAAAAACTCGACTAGGTCTTTCTTCTTTTTCCTATTAGAGTTTCTTTGGTTTTGGCTTTTTTTCTTCTTTTTTCTTTTTTCTTTTTTTGAGATGGAGTCTTATTCTGTCACCCAAGCTAGAGTGCAATGGCATGATCTTGGCTCACTGCAACCTCTGTCGTCTGGGTTGGAGCAATTCTCCTGCCTCAGCCTCCCAAGTAGCTAGGATTATAGGCATGTGCCACCATACCTGGCTAATTTTTGTATTTTTAGTAGAGAGAGGGTTTCGCCATGTTGGCCAGGCCGGTCTTGAACTCCTGATTTCAGGTGATCCACCCACCTTGGCCTCCCAGAGTGTTGGACGTGAGCCACTGTGCCCGGCCTAGAGTTCTTAAAGTATGATTTTACAATAATATCACAACTTGTCTGTCTCCCCAGTTTCCAACTAGGCTAGCTAGAGCTTTTCAAAACTAAAGAACCATGTCTGGTTCACCCAAGTGTTCCCTCATTTCACTTGGGCAACGTGTTAAATGCTCAAAAAATGTTTGAGTAAATGGATACTTAATGTATTAGTTATCTATTTCTGGTTAACAAATCATCCTCTAAGACAACATACTTCTGATCTCACACTCTGTGGGTAAAAAGTCTGGGTATGTTTTAGCTGAGTCCTCTGGTTCTGGGTCTCTCACAAGACTCAGCTGGGAAAGATCCACTTCACAGACTCGCTTATGTGGTTGCTGGCAGGACACGGTTCCATGTGGTTGCTGGACTGAGACCTCAATTCTCAGTTGAATTGTTGGCTAGAAGCCTTCCTTGATTCTTTGTGATATGGGTCTCTCCACAGAGCATTTTACAACATGGAAGCTGCCTTCAACAGACTGAGAGCAAGAGAAAGGACAAGACAGAGTGGCTGCCAAGAGAGTGCTAAACAAAAGAGAGTCATGTTTCCTGTAACCTCATCGTGGAAGTCACGTGCTATTACCTTTGTCATACCCTGTTCATTAGAAGCAAGTCACTATGTTCACCCTGCATCAGTGGGAAAGGATTGCCCAAGGTTGCAAATATCATGAGGCAGGGATCACTGGGAGCCACATTGGCAGCTGCCTGCCATGCTTAGCAAAGCAGAGGGTAACCAAAAGGAGAAAGAAGAAGGAAAGGAAATACCAAAGGGAGGGGATGAGGAGGGAACAAGGAAGAAGAAATAGTGTTATCCACACAATGGGTGGGTTCTAGCACTTGTTGGGTGATGGCCCAACGACCACAATCAAAGAGGATTTAGCAAGGGGGTTTTATTACTTGCAGTAAATAAAGAAAACAGGGGTGATAGCTCCCAAAGCAGTGCCTTCCTGAGCTGGGGGCTGAGTCAGGTTTCATAAGGATAGGGTAATGAGGTGTGATCTGATTGGATCTTGCAATGAGGTGATGCCAAGAGGAATGATCTGACTGGCTTCCACCATGGGGTGATTCCAGAGCTCGATCTGATTGGATCTTGGATTCTGCCACGTGGTGTCCGTGTCTTAATTCAGTCCCTGCTCCTTGGTCTGAGCACTTAGGTTCCCCTTGTGGTTGCATACTTGGTTTATCCAGGCATGCTAATGTTATGTGACCTTCAATCTGGGAGTCCATGGCAGCTAAAAAGAAATGACTCTACAACTTTGTTACATAACAGTTGACTCAGATTGGTCTAGTGCAGTTACAGTAAGAAGAAAGAAGAGAAAGGAAGCAGCAAGAAGGAGATCAGTCATAAAATACTATGCATTTGCTGTGTTTCCAGTAAGGTGATTTGAGACACAGGTGCCATGACATGGCCCCACCCCATGGGTGTCTGTCAAGATGAGAAGCCAGAAAACACACATAAGGGATGACTATTGGCAACTCAGGGTCATGGGTGGGGAACACTACATGGTTCACCAAACCTTAAATGTTATGAGATTAAGATTAGGGTGAACTTATTGGGCCTGGTGTGCTAAGAAAGCTGAAACTTGAACTGGGGCTTGTAACATGAGTATATTTGGGATAGAAAAACAGAGTGAGGAACAATGTGGGAGACTGCTTAGAGGTAAAAGACTTCTTAAAGAAAGGGAACTCCAAAATACCTGCCATGGAGGATTCTAGGAGGCTTCCATTGGGAGATGAGATTGCAGAAGCAGATGGAGATCAGGCTTTGAAGGCTCTTGAGAGTCTTATGAGATAATTTTGAACTCATTTGGGGTACAGCTAGGAGACTGTGAAGGTGGTTTGTGAGATAATTTTGAACTCATTTGGTGGACAGCTAGCAGACTGCGAAGGTGGTTGAGTGGAGGCAGCGTGAGGCAGGGTTAAGCACAGAAATTTGGAATCAGGAACACTGGCTTTCCAATCCCTCTGCCACTTACCGGGTGTGAGAAGCTCTTTGGTCAATGTAAGTTCTCCAAGCCTCAGTGTCTTCATCTGCAACATACTAATGTCTCCTTCATGGGTTTTTCTGAGGATTTAATAAATAATGTATGTAAAGTGCTTAGCATAGTGCCTGTCACCCGATGAGCTCTCAATGACAATAATAAAGTTATTATTGTTACCATTATTATTATTTCTGAGTTGGGAATGGGACACATGGAGAGAGATGGAGAATTTTTTAAATGTCAAAGTCTTCCTCTTAGTGGCAGGCCATTCATCTGGCCCCTTCTCTTGTCTCTTCTTGGTTGTGCACCGTGACAGATGAGCAATAGGGACTTAAAAGTGACAGATGTGTCCGTCCAGGACAAAGAGGGGAGGGCCAGAGGGAGGTAGGGTTGAGGAATGACCTCACAATGCCTGGAATCATGGTCAATGGAGCTGCAGAGGTTGAAGGAACTGTCTTCACAGAAATGTAATTCTGAGGCCAAGCCAAGGGCAGAGTTTCCAGAATTTGCTTGGGGCACTGGTCTCGCAGTTCTCATTTGGAGGGAGTGGCCTGATGTTGATTCTAAAGACAAGAGGGTCCTTGGAGGTCAATGGGATGGACATCCCTCCTTGTACTGTATTGTTATTCCTTGAAGGAGGTTGCTGACCTGAGCAACTGGATTAGGGACAGTTGGGGGCGCCTTGGACTCAAGTAAATTAAGTTCCTGAGCTCTGTGATGGTGAGGTTCAGTCCTAGGTGAGTTGGGAAGTAGAAAAAGTTTGTTTGCTTTTTAAATTCCTCGTTTTGCACCCCCAAACTCCTTTTTATTCAGATAAAATATCTTTCCAGCTATGTCTCATGCTGTAATTCTTTCCTCTCTTCTTCTTCCAGTGAAAATTTACCAACCCTGGATTACATTCCCTGCAATTCTGCTTTTTACTCATTTCATAAAGCAGTGGCTCTCAGACTTGTGAATTTCAAGAACTAGTGCATTTTTCGTGTTGAAATTTCCACATTGAAATATATAGAGAGAGTGATATAGGGACAGATACAGAGATATGGATGTAGCTCAATGTAGAGATTGCCAACTCCTTATTCTTTCAAATACCTTTTAAAATTGTTCTATAAATGACATGGTTTTTAGAAAAAAACTCTAAACAAATAAGAATAGTCTCGAATAAAAGGCAATCCTTTAAATATAATAATTTTAGCGTTGTAAGAAACTCTCTTACATCGACTTTATTTTTTTGCACCACGGACTATCATTTAGAAACTGCTATCATAGATAATTTATGCCAAGGTGTTAATGGCTTGATAACATGTTCATTTAGGAAATATCCAGCTCCTCCTATGTGTCAAGCCCTGTGTTAAATGCTGAACCTGTGGAGATGGAGAAAACTGGATATCTTGAGGTCAAAAAATTTAGTCCGGTTGGGAAAACATTTATAAACACTGATGCTGATACCAATGCAATACCTCAGAGTGTGTGGGCTTTTCTAACAGTTTAGACAACATTCTTTAAGTGTTCAGGAGGGCAAGATGCAGAAAGCCTCATGACTAAGTAGGAGTTGAGGGAGGGCATTGCAGGCGGAAGGAACTGCCTGCTAGAGGGTGTATGTTAAGGGCTGTCATTTATCCAGGAGTTACAGTGTGCTGGGTGCTTTAATGTCACCTCATTTCAACTCAGCAACAACTGTATAAGTTGGATATTAAGACTCTCATTTTATCATAAAGAAGGTTTAGGAGGGGGAAGTCACTTGCTGAAGATCATGTAGTAAGAGACGGGCATGGGGTTTGAATCTAGCCCTTCCTGATGTTAAAACCTATGTATCAAACCACCCCAGTGATGTCCTCCAAAAGCTTTAAACAGCTCTCTGATCTTATCCATACCCACCTGTACTGCTGCATCCCCCATACTGTTTACAAGAAAACGAAACAGGAAATGAGAGATGTAGTTAAATTGTCAGTAGGTAAGGTTGCCAAACAAAATATAAGATGCTTGTTTAAATTTGAATTTCAGACAAACAATGAGTACTTTTTTTTTTTTTTTTGAGACAGAGTCTCACTCTGTTGCCCAAGCTGAAGGGCAGTGGCACGATCTCAGCTCACCACAAACTCCACCTCCCTGGTGCAAGTGATTCTCCTGCCTCAGCCTCCTGAGTAGCTGGGATTACAAGTGTGTGCCACTATGCCCGGCTAATTTTTGTATTTTTAGTAGAGATGGGATTTCACCATGTTGGCCAGGCTGGCCTGGAATTTGTAACCTCAAGTGATCCTCCCACCTAGGCCTCCAAAAGTGCTGGGATTACAGCGTGAACCACCGTGCCCAGCCAAGTACTTTCTGTTTTTTAGTGTAAGGATATTCCAAATGTTACATGGGATATACTACACTTTTAAAAATAATCCTAGTTCACCTGAAATCTAAATTTAACGGGTGTCCTATATTTTTATTTGCTACATCTGTCCACCTTTTCAACAGGACAACACCTTTGCCTTTATATTCCAACCAGAACTTTCAAAACCTAAGAGTAATTTACACAAAAAAGTTTCTGCCGCCCACGAAAACCCAAGTTCTCACATTGCCAAACTGAAGCTGAATTTCAGTGAAGCAAGATGGACCCCTCCTCCAGACTCTCAAAAGTCTTTCTGAGCAGTTTATTCATTTTGTTCAAGAATATGACTTGCTGTATGGAGAATGTCATGGAACAGACTGGTTTCCAATGTCGCGATATCCACGGAAGAAAAATGAGGGAGAGCACACGAGTTTTCAACCTTCCCAACTTGAGAATTCCACAGTCCTATGGGGGCTTTTCAGGGTCTGTCATCCCCATCCCATTTTCTCTCCTAATCTAAGAAGCTGAAGTCCAGCATTGCCTCCCAGCTTGAGAATCGCTTTGTAGGCACTGGCACACCTGACCCATTGAGAGCGGGGAGGGAGTGCACTTTTAGAGCACTTAACAGTGACAAGAGCTTTCCTTTATTCTCTTCTCCCTGCTATTTGACAAACAAAAGAGTTGTTTAATCACAGAAAGCAGACAAGTAGAGTTTTTTTTTTATCTTGAGCCATTCACTAACAGGATCAAATTTGGGTTGCCTTTGAAGAAATGAAAAAGAGTGGCTTCTTTTCCTTCTTCTTTCCTGTTCCATCAGCTTCGAAAAAAAAAAAAAGTCAGCAATTATTTGAAGAAAAAATGCTTATGGACATAGAAAGTTCCCTATTGGTTAGAGATGCAAAATCAAACCTTTGGGCTAATGCTATCCAAAAAGCTGTTCAATATGTTTTTTTCTTCTTCTTCTTTGTTCTACTATGTTTTTGCAAGCCCTCTGATGCAGGGCTTCACATTTTTTGCCATCTGTCTTCCTGGGGCTGCCTAGAATGGGGGGTTCAACAGCTAGGTTAATCTAAAGGTTTCTTGGAAGCGTAGGCTAGTGTATAGTGAGAAGGAAATATAGTGACAGAAACTTTGCATATGTTGCCTCATGTAATCCTCACAATAATACTAACAGATAAATATTGTTCTCAGCACTTTATAGATTAGGAGACAGGCTCATGAAAGTTCAGGCAAGATGAGGTAACATGAAGATTTTGGGGAGTCTTGGCCTTTGGGTGAGAGTTAGAACAAGCAGGCTGATTCTGCTAATTTGACATCCACTGAAATACTCCATTGACTCACCCTAGTTGAACTCTTTGCCTTCAGAATTACTCATCCTTACTCTAACAATATTAAACCCCAAGCTGCTATTGTAATGTGGGTAGTTTTTTTTCTCTTCTCTTCACATGGGATGATGTAGAACAAACGAAAGTCTTCCCACCTTCCTGACAGCTCAGAAAGAATAAGCAAAATAGAGCAACATGTTCATTGAAAAATAGATATCAGGTTCTCCAAGAAAAAAAAAAAAGGAGAGAATAACATACTGGTGCTGGTCAATGATGGGGTTCACTGACCACTTTGGAAAAGTCCCAGGATTCTAGCACATGGAGTGCACCTGCTCACTAAGTGATTGAAAACATCCATATAAAGCCACCAAGGCAGGTTTCAGAAACCTGCCCAGTACAGTCAATTCCCTTCTGCAATTCTTTTCCACCATACTATGGGCAACAACCTACTGGTCTACAAGGGTCATATCCTCAGATACAAAATGACAAGTTGGATCGGGAGTAAGATTAAGGTTGAGGTGGAGACAATTCAGGTGGTAATGATCAGCTGTGTGAATCCACGTTTTTATTCAAATATTCATGTAATCACTCAGTAATATTTATTCAGGCCCCACCATGTGCCTGAACCTGTTTAGTGTGTTGAGATTATAGCTATGAACAAGACAGATGTTATCTGCCCACAAGGAGTGTTTACTAGTAGATGAGGGGAGTACAGATAGCTTTGAGTGATGAATTACATTATGTATTATATAATTATAACATGTGACAGTTGTTTCAAAGCAGCTCTGGGTGTGTGTAATGGGAGGGGGGCTGATGTCACAGGGGAGTCAAGCTAGTCTTTTTCTAAGGGGGCAGATTTTGAATTGAGATCTGAAGGATGAGTAAGAATTAGCTAGGTGAGATGTGGGTGGCAGTGGGGGTGAGAATGAACATCCCAGGCAGAGACAACTGCTGTGCAAAGATTCAAGGGGGAAGAAAAAAAAGCGTGGTGAGCTCTTCTTCTATCACTGCACCTTCTACCCCAGTGTTGTGATATTCTGTTGCCTGCACAGAATGAGCCTAACAATGGAGACTCCCAGGGGTTCTTATCTATTTGGGGATCTAAAGTCCCTTGGAGAGTCTGATGAAAATGCAATGGTTTTATCCCAGGATAATGCACATAGACATATAAGCACAATCTTTTCAGGGAGTTTATTGACCCCATAGACCTCGGGCTTCAAAACGAAGTACACATGCCTGAGTGGGACATTCGAGCCCCTTGTACTTCTCCAGCCTCTTCTCTGGCTGCATCCCCATTTCCAACACTCAGGAACTGAGCTACTTCTGGGAAGAGGCTCTGTTCTCTCTGACTCTTGTGTTAGCTGCCTATTCTCTCTCCTCTGCCTGAGACCCCCTCTGCTTCCAGCCACTCTTCTGGGGCTCATACTTATCTTTAAAGGCTCAGCTCAGCCATCGCTTCCTCCAAGAATTATTTCATAACTCCCTCAGACTGGGCCAAGGATCCCCCTCAAAGGCTTCCCCCACTAAAGTGATCCCTCGGTATTCTGCGTTTCACCTGTTTTATGGTTTGTCCCCCTCCTACAGGACTGTGAACTCCTTGAAGGCAGGGGCTGTGGTTATAACTAGACCCTCAGTGCCTAGTATAACACTGTGCCCTAAGAGATGCTCAGTAAATATTTCCTGAACGAATGAATGGAGTGTGCTAATTCTTATCCCCAAACATTCACTTCCTAGTCCCAAAGCTTGGATTCCTACGTGACCCAAACCCCCCTGCAATGTGAGAACTGAGCCTCCAACTGACTCCCCATCAACAGTCTCTAGTTCACGATGATCGTTATTCTTAGGCCTTCTATTCCCATCTCTCTGAGCAACAGGAGCTACTGTGAAGTTATTTGCATCAACTAAAGTCCACGCTACAGCAACAGGCCCTTTGCCTCTTGTAGGAAACTTTGTAGGTTTACTTCTGTTATTGGATCACTCCCTTTACTCCAGCACCCAGTGGACATCTTAAACATTAACATCTAAGGACATTATTACTTCTTCCTGACATCTACCACACACTTAATCCAGATCCGACCAGCCCTGGGGTAGTCTTTTTAAAAAACTTTGTTCCTCAAAGTATGGCTTTGGCACCAGCACACCCTGGGAGCTGGCTAGAAATATGGAATCTCTGGCCCCACCTCTGGCCTGCTGAACCAGAAATTACATTCTAATAAGATTCCCAGGTGATTCTTGGAAAGCACTAGAACACACTGTTTCTCAAATCTGATGCACCTTGGAATCATCTTGGGCGCTTAAAAAAAGAGGGGGGACAGGCACGATCTCAGACCAAGTGAATCAGACTCTTTGGGTGTGGAGCTCATGCATCAGTGACTTTAAAACTGTCTAGGTGATCGAATGCGCCACCAGGGTCCAGAAGCATTGGGATGAGATGATCTATCAGCATCAGCAGCATCAGCACCATTATGATATCAATTCCTATGAGATAGGTACTATTATTGCCCCATTTGACAGATATGTAAACTGAGGCTCAGAGAGGGGTTAACTCTTACCATAAGCAACAAAGTTGATAAGTGGAAGAGCCAGGAATTTGCACCCAGGTTTGCAGCCTCCATCCCAAATCCACACTCTTCACAAGCAAGTTTTTCTACCTCCTGCTGTACTAAGGCTCGAGCTTGTATCATGGGTGGGCATCTTATTCCTCCAAATTTTGCTTTTCAGCTATTTAGAAGCAGGCCTTTCTTTCCTAGGACTAGCCCAGAATTCTGAAGTCAGAACATTCTCATCAATTTTCATTGCTTCCTAACTTCTCCCAAGACGTAGGTGCCTTCCCTCAAGCACTTGAGCAAAAGTGTTCTAATTTTATTCCTATCCATTTCTGGACTTATTTCTTCCACACTACTCTGCCCACCCAGTCTCTTAGGTTGGCAGTTGTAGAGACATGAACATTTTTGTGCTTGGTCCAGTATTGGAAAAACTGACTGCAGAAAATGAGACTCTTGCCCAGGGGATACCCAGCGCCTGTCACTGGCCTTGATCGTGACTCTCTGGTTTCTCCCCTCTATCTGTTATTATCCACTGAGATTGACAGAAAGTCCAGGAGTCCTGTTACAACTCTGCTGCCTCCTCAATGCTGTGTGACCTGAGAAAGATCCTGCACCCACTCCAGGCTTCAATTTCTTGACAGTTAAAAAGAGGGTTCAGTTCTTCAAAATGTTAACCATAGAATTACCACATGATCCCACAATCTCACTCTTAAAAGAATTGGAAGCAGGGACTCAAACAGATATTTGTACACCAATGCTCAGAATAGCATTGTTTATAATAGTCAAAAGGTGGAAGCAACTCGAGTGTTCATCAACTAATATACAGATAGGCAGAATGTGGTATATCTATACAATGGAGTATTATTTAGCCACAGAAAGGAATTAAGTGCTGAGACATACTACGGTGTGGATGAATCTCAAAAACATTAATTTTGGTAAAGTAAGCCAGACACAAAAGGACAAATATTGTATGACTCCACTTACATGAAGCACCAAGAATTTAAAAAAACTTATAGAAAGGGAACATAGAATACAGGTTACCAAGATCTGCGGCAGTGGGTGCTTGGAAGAGAGGGGAGTTATTATTTAATGATAGCTTGTTTTGGATAATGAAGAAGTTCTGGAAATGGAACTGGTGATGACTGCACAATGTTATGAACATATTTAATGCCCTAGAGTTATACACTTAAAAATAATTAAAATGGTAAATTTTATGTCACATATATTTTACCACAACAAAAGATGCAAGTATAAAGATTAAATAGGTGAGTCTATAAGGTTAGTGATCCTGTAAAGTTAACTTCAACTTTCTAGGCCTAGGTAAGAAGCCACTGATTTTGCTATTCATTTCTATTTTTATTTTATTTTAATTTATTAATTACTTTTGAGATATGGTCTCACTCCATTACTTAGGCTGGAGTGCAGTGGCATGAACACAACTCACTGCAGCCTCCACCTCCTGGGCTCAAACAATCCTCCCGCCTCAGCCTCCTGTGTATCTGGGACCACAGACACGTGCCACCATGCTGGAGTAAATTTTTTATTTTTTGTAGAGATGGGGTTTCATTTTGTTACCCAAACTGGTCTCAAATTCCTGGGCTCAAGCAATCCTCCAGCCTCAGCCTCCCAAATTGCTGGGATTATAGGCGTGAGCCATTATGCCCAGCTTTGTTTTAAATATACTTACTCAGTCCTCACCCCGCCTCCTTCTGGGGCTGGCTGTATCACATCCAAGGCAGTGTTCCAAATGCTTACCTCTGTTCCAATGTGGGTCTTTCTCACCAATCTGTGGCAACGGGAGGAAAACACAGTATGGACAATGCTGGGAGCTTGTCAGCAAATGAGATTTAGCCCATTTAGGAGCAAAGTCTTTAATTCTGAGATAGTGTCTTTCACTTCCCTACATTTTGGGTTTAAAATGTATTTCCTTTTGTGAAATGATCATGATAATTTATGACAGTTGATTCTCCCAAAAAAATTGTCTATGCTTGACAGAAAAAGTGACAGCCTCTATTTATTTAATGTATTTACATTTAAAAAGTTATGCTTGTTTGTGGAAACCCAATATCCAGGGACATTCGTTCTAACTTAGAAAGAGTCAATATCCTGAGAAGGATGGATGGACGGAGGGACAGAAAGTTCAATGAGACTTTGAGCAATGGCCAAGGAGAAAGAGTTCGTTACTAGTCTCTAAGTTTATGAGGCTCCCCGCAAATCATACCTGCCTTCCTGCTCCCCACCCACCTTCTTCATCATTCTCCTTCCGTGGTTTGTCTTTACACACTTAATCTACTTGGGTTGCCTGCCTTCTACTTGCTGGTTTTGACCTCTGAGTTCATTTTGAGTCTACTTTCTGAATTACTTCTTCCCTTCTCCTTTTTACCTCACCTTATTGTCCTGAAAAAAAAAAAATTCAATGCCTGCGTCTTTCTGGAAGACATCCCAGGTAACCCCCCTGGTCCAGAGCATCTATTTTGATGACCATTGTGGGAATTCCATGGTGAGAGTTGCTGTGGGCTTTGTGCTTCCTTTATTCACTGAGTTTGCTGACTGAAAGCACCTACTATGTGCAGAGTACTGCGCTGGGGGAGTGGTGATACATAGGGTGAGCAAGGCAGACTGTTTTCCTCCTTTGTAGAGGGAGACAGGCAACAAATACTAAACAGGAAGATTGCAGGTGTGGATAAGAGCTATAAGAATAAACCAAGCTGATGGGAGAGGGAAGCAGAAGGACCACTTATTGTGGGGTGATCAGAGGAAGTACCATTTGAACTCAATAAAAAGGAGTTCATATTTTAAAAATCTGGAGGTAGAATGTTTCAGGCAAATGCAACAGCAAACACAAAGGCTTAGAAGTAGTAACAAGCTCAGCAATTTTGAGGAACACTTATGAAGCAAAAATCCAAGTGTCATGTCACTGCTCGTATTAAAGTTCCTCCAAAGCACATTACACTAAAGATAAAATTTCAATCACATCAGGCTTCTCACGATCTGGTTCCTCCTCTTCTCTCCAACCACACTTCTGACCACTCAACCATGAAATTCTGTACTCAGTGTTTTTCAAGCTTAAACTTGAATTAGAGCCACCTGGAGAGCCTGTCAAAACACAGATTGCTGGGTTCCATCTATAGTTTCTTTTGCTGTGCAGAAGCTCTTAAGTCAATAAGGCTATGGTAGCGCCTCGGAATTTGCATTGTCACCAAGTTCCCAGGAGACATTGATGCTGCCAGCCCCGACTCCACTTCAAGAAACACAGCATTACTGTAAGCAAAGTGAGTTCTGTTTTACCTCTGGGTCTTTGTACATGGTGAGCTCTCTCCCTGAGGTGCCTGCACCCTTTCCCTGCCTCTTTGGCTTGGATCACTCATACTTTGGGTCTTAATTTTCCCTGATTGCACCAATACAGAGAAGAATTCTTTTTTCGTGCATCTCCTCAGCCTTCTAAGTTTAGCCCTTAATATCACAGATTACTCCACCCACACCCTGGATTGGAGGCAGAGATCTTTTCCTACTGCTTTGTTGAAACCTCAACACTTGGTATAATGCCTGGCACTTAGTCTGTGCCCAATAAATTTTGTCAGTGTGTTATAATAATTAGAAAGGGCACGTGATTTGAGTTACTTTTTTTAGCAGTCAGCCACACTCTGTCCGTGGTTTGGGGCCAGAGCCATATTAAGTGATCCACTTAATATTAAGTCTGGCTTCACTCAACTCATGTGGAAACCCACCGATCTATCTTTCCAGGTCAATGCCATCTTCCTTTCTTATTTATAAGTTTCTGCAAGCAGGGAGTCTAGCCATCGTTTCTGAATTTCCCAACCTCCTCATCTCCCAGGAGACCCCATCCAGCCCCAGAATCACCTGGTCTTCCAGCCCTCTGGTCACTGTCACATTCTTCATGTTTCTCAGACATAGGCTCTTTTTGTTTGTTTGTTTGTTTGTTTGTTTGTTTTTAAATTATACTTTAAGTTCTGGAATACTCGTGCAGAACACGCAGATTTGTTACACAGGTATACATGTGCCATGTTGGTTTGCTGCACTCATCAACCCGTCATCTACATTAGGTATTTCTCCTAATGCTATCCCTCCCCTAGTCCCCCACCCCCCGACAGGCCCCAGTGTGTGATGTTCCCCTCCTTGTGTCCATGGGTTCTCAATGTTCAACTCCCACTTCTGAGTGAGAACATGTCGTGTTCGGTTTTCTGCTCCTGTGTTAGTTTGCTTAGAATGGTGATTTCCAGCTTCATCCATGTCCCTGAAAAGGACATGAATTCATCCTTTTTTTATGGCTGCATAATATTCCATGGTGCATATGTGTCACATTTTCTTTATCCAGCCTATCATTGGTGGACATTTGGGTTGGTTCCAAGTCTTTGCTATTGTGAATAGCACTGCAATAAACACACCTGTGCATGTGTCTTTATAGTAGCATGATTTATAATCCTTTGGGTATATACCCAGTAATGGGATTGCTGGGTCAAATGGTATTTCTGGTTCTAGATCCTTGAGGAATCACCACACTGTCTTCCACACTGGTTGAACTAATTTACATTCCCACCAACAGTGTAAAAGTGTTCCTATTTTGCCACATCCTCTCCAGCATCTGCTGTTTCCTGACTTTTTAATGATTGCCATTCTAACTGGCGTGAGATGGTATCTCATTGTAGTTTTGATTTGCGTTTCTCTAATGATCAGTGATGATGAGCTTTTTTAAATATGATTTTTGGCCACATAAATGTCTTCTTTTGAGAAGTATCTGTTCCTATCCTTTGCCCACTTTTTGATGGAGTTATTTTTTTCTTGTACATGTGTTTAAGTTCCTTGTAGATTCTGGATATTAGCCCTCTGTCAGACAGATAGATTGCAAAAGTTTTCTCCCATTCTGTGGGTTGCCTGTTCACTCTTATGAGAGTTTTTTTTTTGATGTGCAGAAGCTCTTTAGTTTAATTAGATCCCATTTGTCAATTTTGGCTTATGTTGTATTGCTTTTCGTGTTTTAGTCATGAAGTCTTTGCCCATGCCTATGTCCTGAATGGTATTGTGTAGGTTTTCTTCTAGGGTTTTTATGATTTTAGGTCTTATGTTTAAGTCTTTAATCCATCTTTAATTAATTTTTGTATAAGGTGTAAGGAAGGGGTCCAATTTCAGTTTTCTGTATATGGCTAGCCAGTTTTCCCAACACCATTTGTTAAATAGGGAATCTTTTCCCCATTTCTTGTTTTTGTCAGGTTTGTCAAAGATCAGATGGTTGTAGATGTGTGGTGTTATTTCTGAGGCCTCTGTTCTGTTCCATTGGTCTATATCTCTGTTTTGGTACTAGTACCATGCTGTTTTAGTTACTGTAGCTTTGTAGTATAGTTTGAAGTCAGGTAGCATGTTGCCTCCAGCTTTGTTCTTTTTGCTTTGTATTCTCTTGGCTATATGGGCTCTTTTTTGGTTCCACATGAAATTTAAAGTAGTTTTTTTGACTTCTGTGAAGGAAGTCAATGATAGCTTCATGGGGATAGCACTGAATCTATAAATTACTTTGGGCAGTATGGTCATTTTTATGATATTGATTCTTCCTATCCATGAGCATGGAATGTTTTTCCATTTGTTTGTGTCCTCTCTTATTTCCTTGAGCAGTGGTTTGTAGTTCTCCTTGAAGAGATCCTTGTAAGTTGTATTTCTAGGTATTTTATTCTCTTTGTAGCAATTGTGAATGGGTGTTCACTCATGATTTGGCTCTATTTGTCTATTATTGATGTATAGGAATGCTTGTGAGTTTTGCATATTGATTCTATATACTGAGACTTTGCTGAAGTTGCTCATCAGCTTAAGGAGTTTAGGGCTGAGACGATGGGGTTTTCTAAATATATAATCATGTCATCTGCAGACAGAGACAATTTGATTTCCTCTCCTCTTATCTGAATACCCTTTATTTCTTTGTTCTGCCTATTGCTCTGGCCAGAACTTCAAATACTATGTTGAATAGGAGTGGTGAGAGAGGGCATCCTTGTCTTGTGCCATTTTTCAAAGGGAATGCTTTCAGCTTTTCGCCATTCAGTAGGATATTAGCTATGGGTTTGTCATAAATGGCTCTTATTATTTTGAGATACGTTCCATCAATACCTAGTTCATTGAGAGTTTTTAGCATGAAGAGGTGTTGAATTTTATCAAAGGCCTTTTCTGAATCTATTGAGATAATCATGTGGTTTTTGTTATTGATTCTGTTTACGTGATGGATTATGTTTATTGATTTGCATATGTTGAACCAACCTTGCATCCCAGGGATGAAGCTGACTTGATCATGGTAGATACGCTTTTTTATGTGCTGCTGGATTCAGTTTGCCAGTATTTTACTGAAGATTTTTGCCTTGATGTTCATCAGGCATATTGGCCTGAAATTTTCTTTTTTTGTTGTGTTTCTGCCAGTTTTGGTATCAGGATGATGCTGGCCTCATAAAATGAGTTAGGGAGGAGTCCCTCCTTTTATATTGTTTGGAATAGTTTCAGAAGGAATGGTACCAACTCCTCTTTGTACCTCTGGTAGAATTCAGCTGTGAATCTCTCTGGTCCTGAGCTTGTTTTGGTTGGTAGGCTATTAATTACTGCCTCAATTTCAGAACTTGTTATTGGTCTATTCAGGGATTCTACTTCCTCCTGGTTTAGTCTTGGAAGGGTGTATGTGCCCAGGAATTTATCCATTTCTTCTAGATTTTCTAGTTTATATACATAGAGGTGTTTATAGTATTATCTGATAGCAGTTTGTATTTCTGTGGGATCAGTGGTGATATCCCCTTTATCATATTTTATTGTATCTATTGGATTCTTCTCTCTTTTCTTCTTTATTAGTCTGGTGAGTAGTCTATTTACTTAATCTTTTCAAAACACCAGCTCCTGTATTCATCGATTTTTTGAAGGGTTTTTCACATCTCTATCTCCTTTAGTCCTGCTGTAATCTTAATTATTTCTTGTTTTCTGCTAGCTTTTGAATTTGTTTGCTCTTGCTTCTCGAATTCTTTTAATTGTGATGTTAGGGTGTCGATTTTAGATCTTTCCCGCTTTCTCCTGTGGGTATTTAGTGCTATAAATTTCCCTCTTAACACTGCTCTAGCTGTGTCCCAGAGATTCTGGTACGTTGTGTCAGATGTAGGTCCTTAAGACACCACAGACACCTTCTACTCAGCATGACAAACGGCAAGTGGGATGGTTAGGAGCTGGACACTCAGCCAGAGAGCTCGGTTCAGTCGCACTGGATGTTGAATATAGCAATACTTCAATTTAACTTGGGAAATAGCTTCTCCTATGATCTCACTCCAGTGCCCACCCCCTCTGCATGACCTGGCCACTGCAACCACTTCCCTGGGACGCCAGCTGTCCTATACCCAATATCCATCTGATGGGTCAGAGCCATGCCATATGAGTCTGTTTGTTTTATTTTGTTGAGACAGTCTCATTCTGCAGCCCAGGCTGGAGTGCAGTGGTACGATCTTGGCTCACTGAAACCTCCACCTCCCGGGTTTAAGAAATTCTTCTGCCTCAGCCTTCTGAGTAGCTGGGATTATAGGCACACACCACTGCACCCAGCTAATTTTTGTATTTTTAGTAGAGACAGGGTTTCACCATGTTGGCCAGGCTGGTCTTGAACTCCTGACCTCAAGTGATCCTCCCACCTCTGCCTCCCAATGTGCTGGGATTACAGACGTGAGCCACTGCACCCGGCCCATACGAGTTGTTAAGTGCTTTGAATATTACTCCTGGATAAGAGCATGGGCTTTGGGCTCAGAAAGACCAAGATTTAAATTCCAGCTTTTCTGTCTACCACCACTGCGTGACCTTAAACAGACATTTTATCTCGCTGAGTCTCAGCTTCATCATACACAAAGGATGGATTCCAATAAGAGCTCCCTCACTGCATTGGTATCAGAAGGGAATGAGATGACATTTGTACTTAGTTCCAATGCGAGGCACATAGGAATCATTCAACAAATGCTAATTTCTGCTGTTATTAAAATTATTGTTATGAATATTCTCAGGAAAGAAAAATACAAAGAAGCTACAGAATGTCATTCCTAAGAGGATCCTCAGGCCCAGGAATTGCAATGGTCAAGATGGAAAATATATATGCATAAAAAAGCCTGGATGAAATGCAATTAGGAGTGGTGGGGTCTGTGGCAAAAGGTGAACATTTTCCATACCTATAGTCATTCATATTCTCTATTCTTAAATACATTGTGGCCATCAAACAAAAAACACATCTGTAAGCGAGGTTCATACTCTGGGTTGCCAGTTGGAGACCTCTGAGAGCCTAACCCTTTAATTGTACAGATGGCAAAACTGAGACCCAGACTTAGCAGTAAGAATTGCCTAAGTTCAATGAGGACCAGAATGCTGGTCCTTCAAGCCTTCAATGCATTGCCCAACCTCTCTAAAGTCCCCCTTGAAGGAGATCAGATTGGGAGTTATGGCTTGTTGCTCATATTCCTGAATAAATAGATCTAGGGAATCCTTCATAAAGTCTAATTGAAAGAGATATTTTAAAAAAAGCATTTATCACCTTTCTAAAGACAAAATTCTATGGTACTTTCATTATAATCACGAATACATCCTCCTCCTCCCCTGCCATGGAAAAATAAAAGAGAAATGCACTCTAGATGTTCTGGCTGTCTGACCTCAGACAAGTCCCTTCACTTCTTGCAGAGACTGCTTCAAAGGGTCACAGTGAGAATTAAATGCGAATATGTACATAAAGCGCTCATACCAAAGAGGAAAGATTAAACGCTCCAGAAGTTATTCTGGGTTTTTGGGTTGTCAGGAGCTTACATAGAATCTGGTCTGCCTGTAAGGCAAACCAAGTTTCCAGGAGGAAAATGATGCATTAACAGTCGTGGTCACATCACAACACTAACTATCGATTTGTTCACTAATTACTTCTGCAACATCCAATCTGGGGGCAAGGCGAAAGCGAGGGTGCTGCCGCAGAGAGCTTTCTCCCAAAGCCCCTGGATGCAGAAGACACTCGTTTTCAGTTCTGCCTCCACATCTTCTGTGTACAAGGGCATATGAACAGCCTTGATTTTCTCTTCCTTGTCCTTTTTTTTTTTTCTCCCAAACCAAAGGTCAGTTGCCTTTGTCTTCTGCTTCAAAGCATTCCAGGAGAGAATTCTGTACTCCTTTCAGTAGAAAAGAGTAACAGACAAGACAAAGCAAGCACATTCAAAAGTTGCAGCCTGTCTTTAAAGGCAGAAGGCACTTGAGGCTATATATAATATAGATGCACAACACACACACACACACACACACACACACACACACACACACACACACATAAGACGAGCCATGACAGATAGAGAGATGCTTTTAGATATAAAACTGGATTCTTTTAGGCAAGTTTTTTTTTCCACCTTCCTGTTTATAGGAACAGAGATTTGCACATCCATATTTGAATATTACAGCAGCTTCATACAACAGGTGAGATGCTCACAGTGTGCGTATGTCACATACATGTTGTTTGTAAGTAAAGGAACTAAGCTACGCACCTCTACACAAAAAGGTTGTCGAGTCAAATGCTAGAAGCACCCTTTCTAGCCTGGGCAAAGGAAATCTCAGGCTATTACAGATAGGTAACAGGGTGCACACAAATGTTAATGGCTCTAATACTGCTGTAGGGTCTCCATAGTATCTTTCTGTCACTGATGCTCTTATATACTACTTATGCTTTTAAAAAATGGAACAATTCTGAATGAGGAATATTTTTAAGTGAAAAGATAAACCACAAAAAATGTTTAAAATTACCTGAGGAGAGGAAGAAAATAGGGTAGACGGGAAAGCATGTGCAGGCTTGTCTAAATATACCTTCTTAGTAGTTTTGACTTCAGAGCCATGTAAATATTTTACATTTAAAGAAATAAAGTTATATTGAAAAGTAATCCTTAAAAATCAAAAGTAAACAAATAAACTTCAATGCAATCCCATTCCAGTTGACTTTAATACACAGTCCTTTGAATATACATCCAAATAAGAGGCAAAAAAAAAAAAAACCACTTTTAACTGAATTCAGTAATCATATTATGGAGGTAGGATAAGTATAGTTGTCCTAAAATACGTGTGTGTGTGTGCACACGCACGCATGTGTGTGCTGTGGGATAAAGAAATGAGTAATTATGTGGGTGTCACTAAATGTAGATTGTGAGCATATCAGAAAAGAGACACAGAGGTACAATTTATGAGGTTAAAAAGAAACCCTTAGCCCTTATTTTAACTAGAAATACAAGTTAAAACTAATGATATAGTTTTGGTCTTAAAATAAAATTTCCTGGGTCTGTATGCTAAAAAAATCCTAGAAACACTGACCAACTAATCCAGTAATGATGAGAAACTCTGACACCTGTTGAAAGGAATCATTGCATTTTGGAGAAATGGCTGATTTCTGGTCTGGGTCAGGAAATATATAAGTTGAGCTTGGAACAGCTTGACATATCAGAAAGTGAGAAAGCCACTGAAAACCTTCTAGGACATATCAAAGGATTCAGGACCCAATTGAATAGGCTCTCCTGGCTAAAGGTGGAACAATTAAAGCATCAATAAGAATAACAGCAATTTATTGAAGCACATACAATTTATTCAAATCTGAGTTCATTATAAGGATTAAAAATGGCAACAGCAAATAACCAATCAACTCAGTAGTACCTTAGAAGGATACTAGTAGCCCAACCCGTTATTTTATAAACTAGAAAATAAAAGGGAAAGAGTCAAATATCTATTCTGCCATTTCTATAGTAATGGTGCTCTGAGGTAACCAAATAGTTGATGAGAGATATTTCTTTATAGGAGTATTCCAGCTAATACATTAAAGATAAATGATAGATTAGAATATCACTCTTTTGCAACCACTAGTAAATTAATAAATTAAGCAGTGATCTTCGGTGTCAGCTAGCATCACAAGAAAAGAGAAAACCATACATTATTAATCTCCTGGTAGATTTTCTTTTGAACCTAAATCTGATTAAGCCTCTAGCTTACCACCACTTAACAACAACAAAAAAAAAAAGGATGCAGAGAAACATATTATCAATGTCACAGACTTGTAAAATCAGCAAAATACAGATTATGGAAAACTCTGCTAGGCAAATAATCAAGTTTCTTATGAAAAATAAAGAAGACAGAGGTAGAATGTTTGTGTGCATGTTGGCAGTGGCAGAGAACCTAGGAATTAAAAGATACTTAAGGAGATATATCACCCAACCATGAGGAATGGGCCTTATTTGAATTCCAATTCACACAAACGAGCCAATGAACAATAAGCAAACACTTAAAAGGCAATTGGGAATGGGGGATATTGACTGGATACTTGATGATATTCAGAAATTATTGTTAATTTTGTTTTGTGTGATGATATTGCAGTTATGCTTTTAAAAGGGAGTTCCTATTTTTTAGAGATGCACCTTGTATTTAGAACTGGGGATAATGCAATGTCTTAGACTTGCTTCAAAATAATTTAGTAGTGTGGAAAGTGGGTGAGGGTACCAATGAAACAAAATTGACTCTGTATTGATCAGTGTTGAAATTAGACAATGGGGACATAGGGGCTCATTATGCTAGTCTCTTTATTTTTATGTATGTTTTAAATTTTTTATAATAAAAAAGTTTTTAAAAACTGATTTACTTCATTACTTAACAAATTTTAGCTAAAGAGGACATTTCAGAAATGAAAAACCAGTATCACATGCCAGTGATGAAAAATAACTATAAAAATAAATTCAGTGAAAGCAAATCAAGGTTATTAAATTGTAGTTGTCCAAACCTCTGAATTTGAAGTCACTTTCTTGTTGAAAACTAAGTTCTAAGACAGGTTCAAGACATTTCAAGAAAATCAAGATGTGAAGATTTACTTCTGGAGGTAACCCAATGGCTAGAAAAGAGAATTGAAAAAGAAATAACTTTCTCACATTATGATCATGTGTTCCAATGTTATTTGGTGTGCTTGATCTGCCTGGATATCACCTAAAACATGCTTGGGGCAGGGGGACACCACTAGGGTTCCAAGGCTCCTTCCTTTGGGTTCCAAGGCTCCTTCCTTTGAGAAATAATGATATAAAATAATTGGCTTTTAAAACTGGGTATAGTAATGGTGATTCTCTCATTTTGCATTTGAAAGAAAGATGAGCCTCATTTAAAAGGAAAATGAGACTCAAGAGAGTATAATTTCACTGCATGCAGCACAATTCCAACATTCTGCCTCCATTTTTTTCATCCCTGTGTTCTCTGGGCTTCAGCCTCTCCGTTAAGTGCACCCAACTCTTTCCCAAGGTGTGGTCTTTGTGCATACTGAACTCTTCTGAAATGCTGTCTCACTTCTTCACTTGGCAAATGCCTCTTACTCTTAGTTGAAACTTAAATGCAACTGTCTTGGACAGACTTTACCTTTTTACTTTACTGGATACATTACAGTTATCCAGTTTTACATCATCTCCTTTGAGGCATGGTTTTTGTTTGTTTGTTTGTTTGTTTACAATGTTTAACGTAACTACCACCACCCTCAACTGGACTGAAGAGTTCAGGAGAGGAGGGCCCATTTTTGTCCCTGTCCAATTGCTATGCCTAATACATACTTGCACATTGAATGAATGTCACTTCAGGATATAAAAAATCATATTAAAGGCAGTATATAAGAATGATGAAGGGCTCTGCAAGTCAGACTAAGTGAATTCATATGTTGGTTCCACCTTTTACTAACTGTGTGTCCCTGGGTAAGTTACTTAAACTCTCTGTGTTTCAGCTTATAAAATGTGGTTAATAGTAGGGCCTAATCCATAGGGTTTTGGTTATTAACTCATTGGGCATTCAATGAGTTAATATTTGTAAAGTACTTAAAAAAATGCCTGGCACTGAGTACTGTGTAACTATATAAACATACATTGTTATAATTGCATATTATTACTGTTATACATACTACATAGAATATACATAAAATAGTGTTTTTCTCTCACCAATTCACAGTTAAGTGAATATATACAATATCAGTAAGCACAGTGTGAATACTATATTGTCATGGGTAATATGAGTATAAAATCATGCCTCATTTCCTGCGGGACTGGGTAACTTGAACATTAGTATAGTTTCATACTGTATAGGGAATCTACTCGTTAACACTGGCATTTATTGAACTTCTACTAGATGCCAATTCTATACTAGGCATTGGTGACTCAAATAAGAAATAGACATAGTCTGTTCTTTCAAGGATCACCCAGTCAATCCTATGACAAGTAACTCTAAATAAATCATAAAGTATACCCATGACTCAAAGGAGGGACAAGAGAGGAAGATTTTATTATGGATATGGAAGGCTAGCAATGCATCTGTTAAGATTTCTGAAATAATGTGATTATGAAGTATCAAAAAAAGAATAGGGCATTTTCAAAAGGACAGAGATGTCAGAGGGGTTTGTTTTGCCTGATTTGGAGAGTTATGGAGTAGAACGGGGTATAAAGAGACACGATGAGCATTGTGAAATAACTGGAGGGTGAAGTTCAAGGACAGACAGAAGGCAAGCACCAGATCTTGAGAGCTGTAATGCAGAGGGGTTAGCACTTACCCTACTAATTTGGGGGAGTCAGTGCAAGGTTTTCAAGAGAAGGAAATTATGAGCCAGCCCTGAATTTGAAGGAAAAAAAAAATTACCTAGAGAGAATAAGTATAAAGGATGGTGAATTGCAGAAGGTGAATTCTTGCAGCAGGAAGGCAGATTAGGTGGCTGGTACAATTGTTCTGGGAAGGAATGGTCCCTTTATTCCAGTGTTGATTTTGAGCATCTCTCTCCTTCTCCTCCCACTGAGATTCTTCAGTTTGGTTTTCTGCAACAAAATCAATATGGTAGCCTTGGAGACTCATGTCTTGTCCTGCCAACTACCTATAAAATACCAGATTGCCCATATTAGCGTAGTACCAGGCAAGTACTCTTTACTGTTGTGTAGGAAGAAGGTGGAGGCTCTGAAAATAACATCCTTGGTAGCATAAATAGATATGCAGACCAAAGGGCAGATCTACACATGGACACAATATATAGACAGGATGGATACATTTGTACACTCACCTAATGTTACACTTTTCTTATCCTGTTTCTGGAGGTCAGTATAGCCTATACTTTAGATTAAGACATATCTGAATTTGAAAGCAGACTCCTCTACTTGCTAGCTATGCAACTCTGGGCAAGTGATTCTACCATTCAGAGACTCAGTTTCCAAATCTGCAAAATTTGGATGATGACGGTTCCTTTATCATAGAGCTGTTGTGAAAATTAAGTGAGACAATGTTTATCAAGGGTTTAAGCACATGTTGTGACTAGAACATAGTAACATATATCTGATAAGTGTAGCAACTATTATTGTCTGAGACAGCAATGAATCCATCTGTCTTATAGAATCTTGAGATCTATGCAGTCAGAAGGAGGCTTTCGGGTTTATCCATATTAGTCCAGGAGTATATGAAGTAGTGCACATGTGTGTTCCAGGAGAGGAATGGACAATACACAACAGAGGTGGGATTCAGGTTAGACATAAGGTAAAACTTTCAAGAAGTGAGGGTGAAAGGAAGAAGTCAAATTGGGAACGAAGAAGACAAGGAGTCAGGATTGATCAACCTTGAGTAGTGCAATCATATTTTTCTCCCCAAATAAAGAATCTTGTAATTTGGATGGTTTAGCACGATCTTGTTTAAAGACAGAAAGACAGATGAATTGGTCTCATTATTATATTTCCCATCATCTCAGTAATTATTTGAATCTTTCACTGTTCCCTGGACTTTTAGAAATGGGTACAGACTGTCAAGTTCTCTGACGCTGGTAAATAATGGTTGGCTCCATTGTCCTCAGAGAAATTGTGGACACCGAAAGATTAAGAGATTTACCCAAGGTATCATGGTAATGTTAGTGAAGTGGGATTTGAACTGCCTCAGGAGAAGGGGTAGCTAGTTCTCTGAGCTGGAGGTGCTGTATCTTTGGATCACTAGGGAGAATGATGCATAAGAATCTTCTTAGTTCCTGCTCTAGAGTGCCTGGGTTTGCAAATTTTAGAATCATTTCTCCCTGCTGTCCCCTTTTTCAAATGAAAGAAAAATAACTATCAGGTAAACAAACATTCTCTAGACATGGATGGCAAATTGATTTTATCTGGAATGCCAAGGCCAACCTATTAGTAGTGGCTATCTAGAAACTGTGTGTTGGGAAGGATTCTGAGGGTCAGTCTGAGAAAGAGTATTGTGAAGGATCAGTGATGCCTACCATCAGTAAAGCACAGAGGGTAAGAAATAATTGTGCCATAAGTTTATATTCTTTAACCAGCATATTAATAAGTCCTTGTTTATGGGGTGGGCTGGCTTGCATCTGGGGACACAGAAAGCAATACCATGAAGGAATGAGACACAAGATAGTTCTATTTTAATAAAGTGATGGAGGAACTGGAGTTCACGTTATATTGGAGAAGCCGGACCTAAAGTAGAAGTCACTGTGATAAGATGGAAAGGGGACAAGTGTTAGTCAGTGAGGGCCCAGAAGGTGAATTAGGCTGCGAACTGCTTCAGGGAAGGGACTATGTCTGGTTTGTCCTCGAGCCCTCCATGCCTGGGACTGTGCCTGGCCAAGATGCAAGATTGGGCATCAGTTAATGATTATTGAACTGAACATGGCCTGACTTAACATACTAAGAGGTGATTATTCAAAGATCATCAGCAAGAAGAGCTACCATTGAATGGTCACTTGCTATAAAGTGGACAATTTGTTAAGTCCTTTACAGGTAATATTTCACTTAATCTTCCCAACCACTGTGTGATATCTCCATTTTTGCAAATGGGGAAACAATGGCAGAGGTTAGTTATTAGCCCAAGCTCATCCAGCTAAAAAGTGGCAGAGCTAGGCTTCATTTTCTCTAAATCCATAGGCTGGGCTTTTAACCACTTGAGTAATTGATATTTTTGAGTAAAATGTGTTTCAGACACCATTCTATAAACTGTATGTATGTTAATTCCTTCAATCCTCACAGCTAGTTCATCTAAACATATTATTTATAATCTTTATAGAATCTTCATGAAACCCCGTCTCTAAAAATACAAAAAAATTAGCTGGGCTGTGGTGGCAGGTGCCTGCAATTCCAGCTACTAGGGAGGCTGAGACAAGAGAACGCCTTGAACCCGGGAGGCGGAAGTTGGTTGCAGTGAGCCGAGATCACGCCACTGCACTCCAGCCTGGGCGACAGAGCGAGACTCTATCTCAAAAAACAAAAAAATCTTCATAGCATTGATAAGGAAACTGTGACATAAGCAAGTGAAGTCTCTCCTCCAACATTACACAGCTAGGAAATGGCAGAGCTGGAAGTTGAAGCCAGGCATTCTGGATTCCAGGTCCTGAACTGATTACTGCAGACTCCCAATTTAGGAGCCTCAACCCCAAGTGCTTCTAAATATGTGGCTCAATGTTATCTGATTTATTTTTAAATGCAACTCCATCCTGATATGCATAGTATCCCACTCCGTCCTCCACTCCACCAAGCAAAAACAGAAACTGTATTTTTCACAGATTTCCTTTGCTTCCTACAGGATCACCCCGGGGAAGTCACTTGGTGATCCTCAACTTCTTCATCTTTAAAATAGAGTAAGATCGAATAGCAGGTCTACGTTTTTTAACTTTTATTTTAAGTTCAGGGGTACAAGCGCAGGTTTGTTACATATGGAAACTTGTGTCATGGGGGTTTGTCGAACAAATTATTTCATCACCCAGCTATTTAGCCTAGTACTAATTAGTTATTTCTCCTGATCCCTCCTCCCAACTTCCACCCTCCAAAAGACCCCAGTGTGTGTTGTTCCCATCTATGTGTTCATGTGTTCTCATCATTTAGCTCCCATTTATAAGTGAGAACATGTGGTATCAGGTTTTCTGTTCCTGTGTTAGTTTGCTGAGGATAATGACTTCCAGCTTCATCCATGTCCCTGCAAAGGACATGATATTCGTTTTATGACTCCATAGTATTCCATGGTGTAAATGTGCCACAATTTCTTTATCCAGTCTATCACTGATGGGCATTTAGTTTGATTCCATGTCTTTGCTATTGTGAATAGTGCTGCAGTGAACATACACATGCATGTGTCTTTATAAAAGAATGAGCAGGTCTACTTTTAGTTCTTTGAGAAATCTTCACACTGTTTTCCTTAGTTGTTGTACGAATTTACATCCCCACCAACAGTGTATAAGTGTTCCCTTTTCACTGCATCTACACCATCTATTGTTTTTTGTGGTTTTTTTTTTTTTGTTGTTGTTGTTTTTTTTTTACTTTTTAATAATGGTCTCTTGGGAGTAAGGTACTATTTGGGTGACAGGTATGTAAAAGCCCAGACTTCACCACTATACAATTCCTCCATGTAACCAGAAAACACTTGCACCCTTAAAGCTATTGAAGTAAGATAAATAAATAAAATGGAATAAGAGCAGCTTTCTCTCCCGCCTCACCTGGCTACTATGGGATTTTAAAAAGGCAATGTCTTGCAAATGGGAGCTCTGTCAACATTTTAGGGATTAGGAGCAGGCACACAGCTGGAAGATGTTGATTGATCTTGTGGAAGTAGGACCCCACCTACCTCTCTCCTGCAGGTGACTCAGTTCATACCCTAAATGTCATGACTAAGGTTAGTTTTAAAGATGCCAGGCTACTTAAGAAGCCAGCTCTAGATTGCATTGACAATGATACCAACTTCTGGATGGGAAATGGGGGTCGAGCCCAATCGGGGAATGGGGCATTTGGGGCGCAAGGGAAGAGGGAGAGGGAGGGAAGGGGCTAGCCTAGTCTCCACTTTGCTCCACCTCCAACCTTCCCAGGCCTGACCCCATCTCTGGGCCCTCTCCCCCGGCAACCCACTTAAGAAGCCAGCAGATGCACCTCTCGTCGTTGACCAGAAGGGGTCACTGCAGAGCGAGCAGCGCTCTCAGGCACTCAGATAAGCGAACGCAGGCATATCTAACACACACGCTTCAAACGTAGATACTCTTTGGGACGGGTATTCATTTACTCCAAGGATCTTTCTTCTCCTGCCCCATCTTATCCTCTCTGTCGGCCTCTTTCTCTTCACCTCCTAGTTACCTCCTGTTCCCCTTCAGAGAATTTCTGGAGTTCCCATTGTTCCCCCGACCCCCTCGCCTCCCCCCCTACCCTGCCCTCATTGGGTCCCCATTGCTATCTGCATTAGCAAAGAGCAGGAGTTTATTCTCGCTGTGACTGGAACCCAGCACCAGGGGCTTGAAGGCCTTTAAGACTGATTGAGGCCTCCTTCCAGGAATTGACAACCTGGAAAGTGGAAGCCGGGGTGGGGCGGCGTTAGGTGGGAGATGGGGGAGTAGCAACTCTGCTAAGATTAAAAGTCTTCCAGGAAGGCAAGGGCTGAGGGGTCCCGCCACGATATCTTTTTTTTATAATGAAAACCCTGGGGGGGAAGCAAGAGTCATTCTAACCAGATCCTGTGTGTCTGGGGTTGATCTGGGATTCTAAACCTCCACTTGCTTGGGATTACGATTGAACTGCGAGGCGGTAAGAAGATGGGGAGGAGAGAACGAAAAGTAACTCTCCCCTTGCTAATCCTCGAGATTTTCCTCTCCAACCCTCCCATTAAGCGCTTTCTTTTCCAAAACATGCTCCTTTCCCGAGACTAGCGGCATTAGGAAAAGTGGCTGCAGGCGGATTCCCCAGGAGTGGATGGGGGTGGGGTGGGGTGGGGTGGGGTGGGAGGGGAACTCTTTCCTTTGGACGGGGTTGGCGGCGGGGGCGCTGGGCAGGCCGGCTGTGAAACACAAAAGAGGTACCCTTGACAGCTCCGCATGCACAGATGTAACGCTGCGCCTCTTGGCGGGCGGGGGCCCGGCTCGGCAGATGGCGAGAAGCCGAACTGGTGAGGGATTGTCGATCAAATGGCACTTTCTGGGTGGTGAAGACCTTGCTAACCCCTGGCTCAAAGAGGAACGCAGGGGACCCTCTGTACCGGCCTAGGCCGTCTCTGCCAAAAGTGAGGGTCCGGTGGAGGCCGGCCGGGGTGGATAAATTAAGTTTTTTACCCCCTTCCCCCCGCCCCTCCCCCACCCCGGCAGAAGATCAGCTACAAGACTTGTGAAGGGGCTGGGAAGAAAGGTGGCCTGGCCCCAAGGGCACCCAAGAAAGGACTGAGGAAGGCCGGCGATGATGGAAGAGGAGAGGGGCCTGGGAAGCAGGATCTCCTGCCTGGCGCAGATTGGGGTGCCAGGATGGCTTCTCAGAGTGGTCAGCGCTGCAACTCGGTCGCTGCGGGGCCCTGGTGACAGGCGCACGCCCCGCCCTTTCTCCTCCCAAGACCTGCGGGCTTTTGTTATGCAGATGGCGGCAGGAGGCTGAGCCTGAGGAGGAGGGGGTTGGTGGGGAGGAGGAGAAACGGAGAGAGGGGAGGAAAGTGCAGCTCGCGCGACCAGCCTCCTCTTCCAACGTCACATTGTGCGAGAGACAAAACCCGGGCGCGCCGGAGCTCACACGCGCACGCACACACATCCGACCCCGTCGCCTCTTCTCTCCTGGCGCTGCCCAGAAAGCCAGCCCTCCCTTCCCTTCTTGGGGCGCAGAGGCTCAGCCAGCTCAGAGCGCAGCCAGGAGCCGACCCAGAAGGGCGAAGAAAACCCGGCGGACGAGCCTCCTTTCTCTGCTGCCTGCTCGGACTGGGGCGTCCCATCCCCCGCCCTGAACTCCGATCTCTCCCACCCCACCCCTCTCTGGGTTTCACCCGGACAGAGCCTGGAGCTGGGTGTCGCCCCCGTTTGGAATCCACGTTTCAGCACTTCGGACAGCGCCCCGGGCGCCCCGGCCTCTTTGGGTTGGCGATGGCGAGCGTTCAGCAAGGCGAGAAGCAGCTTTTTGAGAAGTTCTGGCGAGGAACCTTCAAAGCGGTGGCCACCCCCCGTCCCGAGAGCATCATTGTCGCCAGTATCACGGCCCGCAAGCCGCTGCCAAGGTAATGATCTCCTTCTTAAAAGGGGGGGATCCCGAAGGTCCCCCTTTCTGGCCTGTGCCCTATAGCCCGGAGGGGTGGATGCAGGCAGTCGGGCCAGGGCGCCTGTCTTTTCCCGTCACTACTCGGCGGCTCCCGCTGAAACATGGGAACTCATTGCTTGTGTGAGGTGGAAGATGGTGAGAAGGGACAGGAATTCTTTGTGGGGGGAGCAACGCTCAGCGGAACCCCGTAGCTCCTATTCAAGAGGTTTTGCTACCTGAGGGTGGACGGTGCAGGTGGGGTATGACTTGACTGAAAAACTTTTCTTGGTGTCACAGAGTCCAGAGGGCAGGTGGGCCAAAGAATGGTGGATTTGAGGAGTTTGGGGGGTGTTGTACCAGAAAAGGAGAATTAAGCCAGCTCAAGCAGCGTTCAGAGATAGCACACATTTCCATCCTCGGCTCGGAAGCTAGCGAGCTTTGAACATTTTTGACAAAAGCCCATATGCTGTTGCCTCAAATACACCCAAAACAGCACCCTCCTCCACGCCTTTCTGGCGGCTGCTGCCGCTGCTGCTGAATTCTCTCCTCTCCAGCATCCAAAACCAAGACTCTGAGCTCAGGAGTCAGGGAGGAGCCTTCCAAGATCGTGAAGATGATCTTGGAAGAGTTTTATTTTGTTTTTCTTTTTTGTTTTTTTTCCAAAAAGAATCTGATTGCTTTGAACTCAGGGATGAGAACAGATCCTTGGATGGTGGTAGACATGGTGCTGATGGAAGGAAGAATAAGGGAAAAAATGAAAGAAAGAGGGGAACAGGAGGTGGGGTGAGAGGGAGAGGAGGTTGGGGGAAAATAGAAGCATTCCAAGACAGAGAAAAATCCAATTCTTTTCATAAATCATTCAATTTAGAGGAGTTTGAGAATGAAAGGAAGAAGGCTGTGCCTTCTGTCAGGGAAAATCAAGGCAGTATGAAAACTCATCTTTTGCTGGTGTTGGATGAGTGGTTTCGTGGGAGAAAGGAAAGAAGTTGACCAGGGGGACCACTTGGAAGATTTATTAATCCTGGCAGTCTGCATTAGGGAGCAGATTGAAAACATGTCTGCAAAAGTGATTCGGACAGACTGAACGTCTGTTCTGGCACAACTGATTCTGAACTTTCCAGTGGGTGTAAGGTGGAAGACGTATGGGGAATTACGCCTGAAGAATCAAAGCCAGACTGGAGAAGTTTTCCTCTTCACCGTCTTGTAGAGGATCACACAGGTCTTTAGAGAAATGGGTGTCCCATTTTAGGAATGGGTGGACAAGCAACACAACAGGCCAGTAGCGTGTAGCAGGCTGCAAGCTGAAGCAGCACCAGCCAGTGTTTGCAGATGGGAAGGAGGGGACACACACCCACCCACCGACACAGGCTGGAGAAGGGGAACAACAATACCAAATGCCGTTAAAAGCTGATGCTTCGCTGCTTCAAAGAAGGTTCTTTGTATAGAGTTTTGACGTCAGTGGTTTTATCTTCCTGGGTTTCTGCTATCTATTCCACCTTTGGAATGTACCTACTGTTGGCTAATCAGGTGCTGCACTGGCCAAAGAAAATGCCCTTGTAGAAGGAACTAGAGGAAATTTCACTGGAAACTAGAAGTATGGCATTTAGTCCAGAGTCTTCCATCTATTTTAGGGGTACGGGGAGAGGAAAGCGGATTCCTGGTGGTGTTTTGATTCAAGAAAGCACACCTAATGTCCACCTTGCTTGGTACTTTCCACTTTTGTCTGTCTGTCTGTTACTTTCCTGCCCTTTTCTTGGTCATATTTGCAATCACATGAATGGTGCACAAGGTCTTTCAACCCTCACGCTTTCTGCAGCTTTTTGCTAATTCTAATGTAATCCTTTTGAGACTTTTATAATACTCCACTCCCCCTCTGCAACCAGTATCATTTCACTCTTGGTGCCTTTTCATGTCGTGGGTCTTCTTTGCGGTAGAAACCACCCCTGGGGTGAAAGCCTGAGCCATAAGCCCTCGATTTATGTCATGCTAGGAGAATCCTGTGTAATACTTCTGTAATAGGCGTGGCCTCTCTGTAGAACAGATTCCAGTTTTATAACTGTTACTCCCGGTTTGGGGTAGAGAGTGAGAAGGGAACATTTGTTTCCAAGTCCTCAGGAAAGGTTGGATTGGAGTTGTCTTTTAACAGACCAGATAAAACCTGAATCATCCCCATTCTCACCCAAGGCAGCCACATCCAGTGACATTCAATTTCCACTTCCTTTTCAACATTCCACACTTACTTAAGGGTGAAAGTACCATGTTTCCAAAGCTGAGTTCTCAAGAGGAAAGAAGATAGAGGCATTGGCACAATATCAGCTGTGTTTTGGTGGCTTCCTCTAGAGGCAATCTGGGGACTTGGTCTCATCAGAAATGTTGTTTAGTTCCATGAGTCAAGCCCAGATCACAGTCGGCAGACCAACACATGTAGCAGTCTGTAGGGGGATGGCAGAGAGTGAGTGGAGGAACCACTAGTCAGTCCTGTTGGTGACACACTTAATATTTATTTATAGATGAAGGCCACCCCCTAAATAAACTTCCTCAGGATATTTTAAGTCTATCTCTGAAGATAATTTAGCACCAGGATAGAAACATATATTCAATTCATTGATTTCATAGCAATATGCATACATCATGCAACTGCAATCCAAGCAACCCCCTGCTTAGTCTCTCTTTCTCCTCTCCCCCTCTGTGAGGCATACTTGGTGAGGCAATATCTTTATAATGTATCAAATTGCAACCAGATGTCTGCCTCAAATGTCAGAACAGTATAGCAGAGTGGGAAGCAGTATATCACAGTGGTTAAGAGCTCAGACTTGAGTATAAGACAACCTGGATTCATGTCCTGGTTCTATCATTTACTAGTTGTGTATCCGAATCAAGTAGTTTACCACACTGAGCTTGAAAATAGAAATAATAACAGTAGCCCCTCAGACAGCAGGTTGTAAGGATTGAGTTAGGTAAAGCTCTACCCCTGTGTGTGGTACATGGTGTTGTTTAGTAGACGTTGACTCTGGAGCAAAGCGTATAGTGGCCAAAAGGAAAGCAACAACTCCTCATCGTTGGATTCTCCATGCCTACCCATGTCTCCCCCAAGTAATGCTGACAATTTTTATTGGGATTTCAACTCCTGATGGACAATTACATTCAGATGAAATGAACACACATGAGGCAGGGTAGAGAGTGGTCCCATAATCCTCGTCTCTGAGAAAAAGTTAGTTGCTTTCTGATCTGACTGTTTCAGTTAGGGAGTTGGGGATAATACATAATTATCCGGATTCAGAATTGATTGGTATAACATTTCCATAGAGCATTCTGTTGGTTTGTATAGAGAAGATCAGGTACTGTCAGTCTAAAGAAAGCTCAAACTCCTTGAAAAATCATAATTTTAATCCCATGGTTTCATCAAATCTACAGTGACTGTGTGATTTATAGTTTATATCAAAATGTCTTTAAGAATGAAAGAGGGTGTCATTAGTAATTATTCTAGGATGGAAGATCTAACAGAGATAATCCCAGGCAAACCAGGATGTAGAGTGGTCCTTGTCAAACTTTATCACCCAGCAGGCAGGGAACCAGCATGAATTGATAAGACATGTGAATCTCTAAAGTGTAGAGAGCCACCTCCCTTTTATCCCCACCCAAGAAGGGTAGTCGTTTTGCCTGGCGTTAACTTGTTTCTCTTTCGTAATTGCTTAGTCTAGAAAAGTTTGTACCTAAGAAGTTTCAGCTCGGCAAAAACCTAGTGCTTAAGGCTAGATCAAACCACAATATGATTTCATATCACCATATCAACAAATAGTAGCAGCTAAAGACTTAATGAACATGTAAAAATCATTTGAAATTAGCATATCAATTGTTTGTGGATGCATGAGTGTTAGTAAAGGACTAGAAAAGAGATCCTCTTAAATAGAATGCACATTTTCCTTACAATTCTTTTAGCAAGCTGTTAATTTTCTTCGAAAATCCTTTCTACGCAGAATAGACCAGAAGCAGACTTCAGCCCAAGCCCTGTCCAAAAGGCCATAAATTCCAAACTATTGGAGATTTTACTGCATAAAGGAAAACTGTAAGGCGGAAAAAAAAATGCCTTTGAACCATTTAATTCAAGGCTCCCCTTGGTGCCAAGAGATCAGTTAGCATGTTTGTGCTGACTTGATCACCAGGAGCAGAGTGAGGGGCTGTTGAGAGGCGATTTTCTGACAGCAGCCTGTGGTTAAGAGCCAATGTACTGAGGGTCACAGAAAATGCTTGCCCTGGCGGTGAATGAGCGTTTTTCTCTAGGAAGGGAGCGTTATTGTTTGGGTCAAACCTTTCTCCTTTTGAAAGGTGAAATTTGTTGAATGGGATGCAGGGGTTGGTTTCAGGGGTCATTTCTGACATTCTGCTGTGTTCACCTGGCAAACGTGCTATCTTAGAGAAGCAGGATGTGGTAGATGTTCAGTGAATGTTGGATGCATTAATTAGATGAGTGTGCATGGTTCAAACCCAGCAACAGATTAGCTCTCTCCCCACCCCACCTCCAATTCTGAGACACTGAGGCTTCTGATCAATGCAACTTGAAAGACACACACACTACAAATAGATTTGACTCTCCCTGGTGTCAGAATGAGGTTCCCTAGATAGAGACATCTGTCTGGCTGGGCAAGTAGACATGTTAGCCAGTATAGGGGCAGGAGGTTGGACTAAATGCCACTTGGATGTGCTTTCCAGGCCTGTGAGTCTCCATTACCTCCACCCCTGCTCCAGGCCACCAAAAAAAGGGAACACCCCTAAAACCCTAACTCTTTTAATAGGGAAGGAAGCCCAGGTCATGTGCCTTCTTCTCCACGAACACTTCAGGTGTGCTGCAGAAGAACAATACATTAAAAAAAAAAAAAAATCCCATTTTTTTTTTTCAGAGTGGCTGGATTTACCTTCCTGTGAAGTGGAAGAATTCACAGGGGCTTAGCAAAACTAGAGCTCTTTAATCGCTTGTTCCTAAGACTTTCGCTGAAGTGTGAGATGAAGAATGATGAAGAGTTTGAACTCTGAAGTCAAATCTATCCAGGCTCAAATCTTTCTTTGCTACGTGCAAACTGCAGGACCTGCTAGTCACTTCACCTCTTTGTGCCTCAGCCTCCCCACCTGTGAAATACTCCTCTGTTGGGGTTGTAGTGAGGAGTGAATGAGATAATTTATATAAAGAGCATGGCACTGTGCCTGATACAAACCCAGTTCTCCATAAAGCAGATGCCCTTGTGTACTATGCCGGGGTTACCCAACGAGATGCAGAGAGGGGAGATGCTAAAGCCCCTTACTACCTGGGCTGTGATTGTTCAGTAGTGATGCTTGGGTTCTGTGGACTGGACTCCTGAGCACTCCAGTGCTCTGTATTCACTTTTAAATGTGGTTTTGGGGCTCCCTAAAGAGCCACTGGAGATCGGTAGAGCTGTTTAAAACATTTGACAGACCCCAAGGGCACACTAATCAGAGGAAGTGTTTTATTTTATTGGTTGCAAATGCTTATAGGCTATGAGACTTGGCAAGCAGCTTGACCTTCTCAATCTCAGTTTTCTCATCCGTAAAATGGGGCTAATAATAGCAGCTCCCTCCAAGAGCTGCTGTGAGGACTGGATGAGCTAATTTTTGGAAAGTGCTACTTGGCACCCAGTCAGGGCTCCATCAGTGTTGGCTCTTGCTATTAATAATAAATGATAGGTTTTTTCATTACTATTTGCCAGGCCCACTGGGGAGAAAAATGTTGAACGTCCTCCTGTGAGGGCCTCAGAGTTTAGTTGCAAAGGTAGATACAACGTAAGTACATATTTCATAAGGCAGATAGTCTTCTTAGTTTTTAAAATTTGTTTTTACATAGTAACTCCATATATTTGGGGGGTACATAGTGATGTTGTGATACATATAATGTACAGTGATCAGCTCAGTGTAATTAACATATCCATCATCTCAAACATTTATAATTTCTTTCATTAGAAACATTCAGTATTTTCCTTCTAGCTATTTGAAACTGTGAAACATATTATTGTCTTAAGTACGATAATGTAGAGAGAAATAAAGACAGAAGAATGTAAAAAAAAAAAAAACAGTGGAGGGAGAGACGCTTAATGAAGCTTGGAGTCCCTTGCTATAGTCACACAGTTATTTTTAGTTATCTGATCTGCAAAATGGGGATGATTCTTCTATTTCATTAACTTTATCTACAAATGCAAGGGATGATCAGAAAAAATCAGACCTTTGCCCCCAGCAGGGTCCTGAAGACCATTTCTTTTCCCAGGAGAAAAAGCAGGCTAAACTCTCTGAGAGGAACATTAACTGCTAGGGAATAGTCGATGCTAGTGGAGGGGAGCCGTGGAAGGGAGCTGCTCATATAATATAAATTTTCCAGCTCAAGAATGCAGTCTCTGGCATGGGCTATTAGGCTTCTTGTCCTTCATGGACTAGCTCTGGCTAATAGGAAGTCCAGTCTGTATTCCACGAACAACCACCAGTGATGGGGGGATTATAGCGAGCCTGCAACTGTTGAAGATAAAATTAATCACAGGGGAATTAATACACAAAGTGGAAGAAGCTGCACGTTGGCTAAAAAACAATTAAGTTGTACTTTCATTCATTTATTCAGTCATTCAACATTTTTATTGAACCACTACTCAACGTAACAGTGAACGAACACGGGAACTCCCTATTCCCATGGAGGAGAAAGACAATGAATGAAGAACCAAATAAATAAATGAGAGCTGGTGGTAATGCATTCTATAAAGAAGAATAAAGCCAAGGAAAGGAATAGAGGGTAAGGGAAGGAGCTGCTTTGTTGGACAGCATGATTAGGGACCCGAATGGAGAGGTGAGCTGTGAGAATAAGTGACAGAAAATTGTTTGAGGCAGAGGGAACAGCAAGTGCAAAGGCCCTGAGGTAGAAGGATGTTTGGTGTATTTGAAAAATAGCAAGGAAGTCACTGTGGCTGGAGCAGAGTGAGTGAATGGGAGAGTGACAGAAGATGATTCCCAGGATGCAGGCAGAAAACAGATCAAGTGGGGCCTTGTAAGCCAGTTTAGGAAATTCCGAGGTCCTACGCTGGGGGCAGGAGGTGGCCCCAGTGGGGGGTTCTTGCCTTAGGCAGAGTTCCAGGTCTGATCTGCTTCTCTTGACTCCTCTTTCCTGACTCTGATGCAGCCAGTGATGACTTTGAACAGCAGTATCAGAAGCATGTCTGGGCCCCTCCATGTGTTATGGACAAGCATGAAATTACAGTCTCTTGACTGTGATCAATCAGATCAGGAAACTTTACAGACGCTGTTTAGACTTCCAAATAGCAGTGACAGATTTTGTTCCCACAGTGCAAGGGTTTGGTCTCTCATATTCATGCATGCAAACCTAGACTATCCCTTGCACCCAGTAGCCCCCTCCACTGCACACACTGAAGCTACAGTCTGCTTTTTCTCTCTCTCTCTCCCTCTGTGTATCTCTCCCCGGCACCCATCTCCCTACACCTTCCAGCCCTCCACTCCATTTGAAATTTTGCTGAGGGAGCTCCCTTATGCTACAGCCGGTGTGCGGAGCTCCGTGAAATAGAACACTGAATTAAGATGTCATAGAGACAAAGCCAAAACAAATACAGGAACAATGCTGAACCCTAAAACAGTCATTAAGTAATTCATGTCTACATGTGTCTGTTCAAAACAAATATTAAGATCTTCCGGACGCAAATATTTCTCATTCAGAGAATCCCCTGGTTGCTGGATTCCCAGAGCTTAGATGCCGCTGTCGGACAGCTTTGCTGAGTACAAACACCAACAGATCACTGTTCTCTGGCTTCATTAAAAGTTAAGCTTAGGCAACTGAGCAGGAATTTAGAAGACAGTTGCCACTTCTGCAGAAAGAAAGGTGCCATTTGGGCCTGAAGCGTGCATCCTCATGGTGTGTGTGCATGCTCGCTTTTGGTGGGAATGTGTGTGCTGAGAGCCTGGTGTTACTATGTGCCTCGCCCTGTACTGAACATATTTCATCTCTTATCCAGTTCTATCCTTATAATAATTCCAGAATAGAGGTGTCTTCAAGACCCTATTTTACAGATGAGAAAACGGAGGCTCTCCGAGTAGACATGACCTGCTCACAGACCCATGGCTGCTAAGAGTCAGAACAGGAATGAGAACCAGAGCTCTTAATCAACATGTTTATAGGATAAGACACTTTGCAGAGGAGGAAAAAAATGATATGAGAGAGTGGAGGTAAGCCCTGGGAATCCAGCAACCAGAGGAGTCTCTAGATGAGAAACCTTTGCATCCAGAGGATCTTGTTATTTGTTTTGAACAGGCACATGTAGATGTGAATTGCTTAATGACTGTGTCAGGGTTCGGCATTGTTCTATTTGGTTCGGCTTTGTCTCTACGTCATCTTAATTCAGTGTGTGCCCACGATCACACGGTGTGTAAGTGATGAAAGCAGGAGCTGAATTCAGGTCTGTCTGATTGCAAGTATATTCTTCTTTCCTGGCTGGACTTCCTGTCACTGTGGTTTGGGTTTTAAGGTTGGGGGTGTTTTTGTTTTATTTTGCTCACCTTGTTTTATGTTCAATCAGCTTAGGTGATTGCCATTGTTATAATCCCATCTTATACCACTTACAGCAATACTGCTTTCCACCCTCCTTGCCCCTGTTATCTGTTATCCACATAGACCCAGAAGAACCTCTTTGAAAAGCACATCAGACCATGTAAGCCCTCTCTCACTCCATCTAAAGCCCTCTATCACTTTCTCATGTTTGTGTTTTTTTGGTTTGTTTTTGTTTTGAGACGGAGTCTTGCTATGTCGCCCAGGCTGGAGTGCAGTGGTGTGAACTCAGCTCACTGCAACCTCTGCCTCCCAGGTTCAAGGAATTATCCTGCCTCAGCCTCCCAAGTAGCTGGGATTACAGGCACCCATCACCGCATCCAGCTAATTTTTGTGTTTTTTTTTTTTTTTAGTAGAGACAGGGTTTCACCATGTCGGCCAGGCTGGTCTCGAACTCCTGACCTCAGGTGATCCACCCTCCTCAACCTCCCAAAGTACTGAGATTACAGACGTGAGCTACCATGCCTGGCCCCATGTTTAAGTATACTGAGCCAGCTCCCTGCCATGGCCTCTAGCCTCTTCATGGTCCAGTTCCTGCCCACCTCCCTGAGACCATTTCTAAAATGCCACCTCTCACTTCCTCTGGTTTAGTTGTATCTTATTCCTTTTAGTTACTCACATTTCCCAGGCTCCTTCCTGCCATGGAGCCTTTGCACATGCTGCTAGGAAAGCTCTTCCTCTCCCCTGGTGCCTGATTTATACCTACTCCACTTTCCCGAGCTCAGAGCAAATGCTATTTCTTTGGGGATCCTTCCACAATGCTGCATTCGAAGTCATACCCCTCATTACAGACATTATTTTCTTATCACCATTTTCAACATGTTTGTAATTGTATGTGGACTTGGGTGATCATTGGCTAAAGTATGCCTCTCCTGATGGTCGAGGCATCATGAGGAGAGGGACTGTGACTATGAGCTCCTTGCTGAATGAATCTCTTTCCCCAGAGGCACGGCAGGGGCCAAACACATGTTGGTAGAATGCATGAACTGTAGCACTTTCCCCTCAAATCACTTTCGCACCTAATAGTCTGAACCATATGGAATTGCCAGTATTCAAAACCAGCAATGTTATTTCCTCTGATTCATAGGAGAATTGTTTGAACCACTGGGGCTGGAGACCGTGCCTGTTTCATTCCTTGTGGTATCCCAGCACCTAGTACAGTGGCTCAAGGTTGGTAATCTTTAAATATTTGTTGAATAAATTGTTAATGAGGACAATACAACCATAAGCACACCGTACAGATGAGAAAACTCAGACCATCCTGGCTAACACAGTGAAACCCCGTCTCTACTAAAAAATACAAAAAACTAGCCGGGCGAGGTGGCGGGCGCCTGTAGTCCCAGCTACTCGGGAGGCTGAGGCAGGAGAATGGCGTAGACCCGGGAGGCGGAGCTTGCAGTGAGCTGAGATCCGGCCACTGCACTCCAGCCTGGGCGACAGAGTGAGACTCCGTCTCCAAAAAAAAAATAAATAAAAAAAAAAAAAAAAAAAAAGAAAACTCAGAGACCTACAGAGGTGTAGTATTAGAATCGTAGAACTAACAGGACCTTAGGGATCACCCAATCTCATTTTACACGTGGAGGGCTGAGGGATAGGTTTGATAACATGTTTAATATATTGGAACCATAGTGCGCATGTGTAATTTGTAAACAAATACACATATATTGGGGTTTTGTTCTCAGCATTTCTCACTGAGAGAGATACGAGACAAAAGAAACTTTGGGGACCATTGATTTAATTCAGCTCCTCTTTTAGCAGAAAGCAACACGAAGCCTGCAAAAAGAGAGAGATTTGCCTAAGGTCTGTAGCCTGTAGGTGAGCTCTGGGTTCAGAGAAGTGATGTTTGCCCAGCGTCAGGGCTCTTGTTTGAACCTCTCTGCTGCGACCAGGTGACCAGACACTGGTTCTCTCTGGTGACCCCACCCACGCTGTGAGACATGACATCCCTCCCCCTCAGGGTCTCCTGCGGCACCTGCTGCCCACCCACTGGTCTGGGGATCCTGTCCATCTGCACCCAGCCTGTGCCTAGCAGAGCAGGTGAGCAGCTCTGGGTGTTTCTGGAATCAGATTTCAGAGCTTCCAGCTGATAAGGGGCTTTTGTTTGGCCAGTGTTTTGCCCCAGCCTCCTGTCCACAGCCAGGTGGCAGGTGATTCTGGGACCCAGCCCACACCCGGAAGGGGTAGGTATCTGAGCAGTGGTGCAAGATTTATCATATGGATGGTTGTTTGCTGCAGGAATGAGAGGCCATCATCATTATAGCACCTTTCAATGATCAGTTCTCTATAAATCCTCATTGCCTCACTGTGGCACTCAGTCTACTGTCAGGATGAGAGGGCAGCCAGAGGGGACCTTCAGAACTCAAATATAGCATCTTCATTTGATAGATGGGGAGACTGAGGCACAGAAAGAGCACAGGGCATTCCACATTGCATCAGAAAATTAGTGCCAAAGCTGTAGCTAAAATATGGGCTGCTTGGCACCCAGTCTCAAGACACCACACTGCTCAGAGTTCCCTGGGGAAACAAGACAGAAAAATCAATTTATTCACATTTTACAAATGGGCTAATGAGGCTCAGAGATGTGAAATGATTTTCCTAAAGTCACACCATGAAATAATGATATATCATGTCACTGTTAAACAGTTACTATTGATCTTGTTTGATCCTCAGTAAGTACCAGTGTTATGTCCATTTTAAAGACGAAGAAACTGAGGCTTAAGTTCTTATAAAGACCTGGAATAAGCTCCAGATCTCTTGACTCCAAGTTCAGTGCCTTCATGCCACTGTGGGGCAAGATTTCTGACCCCCAAGAGGTTGTGCACTGAGCGGGGATCACCAGGCAAGGGTGGGAACGGTGTGACTGTCTTTAATCACTGACCCAGGCTGCACTGCCTTAAGCAATCCCATTCAATCTCTCTCATTTCTGTTCACCCACAGAGTGTGCCAGCATCATGCCTTCTTCAACTGCTCTATATATACTGTATCTTTTTCCTGCATGGAGAGTCTCTTAGAATGACATTCCTCTTAATGGCCTCGGGGGCATGGAGGGATTGGAGTGGGCCCCCAAAATCGAAAGGGGAACCCAGAGATCAGTAGCCTTAGGAAGAAACACCATGAACCCCATTATGGAAGGGACAAGACTGAGGCAGAACAGGCCCCAAACTGCAGAGGGAAGAGTGCATGCGGGTCAGGAAACCTTCTTTCCATGGTGGGTCCTGGTTATATGTGGCCCCCAAAGAAAAGACACTTTGACAACTAGAAGAAGTAGGGGTGGCCTCAAGATTGCTGTAGCCCAACCCTCCCTAACTCTTCATTTTACAGAAGGAATCTGGCACAGAGTAGTCAAGTCACTTGCCTAAAGTCTCACAAGCAATCAATGCCATTGACAATAGGTTCATTGTAGGGCACTTGTGGGTTTTTGGAAATAGAAAAACTAGTATGATTGCTTTCTGCTGGGTGCTATAACACATGCCTGCAGCCCCAGCTACTCGAGAGGTTGACACAGGAGGATCCATCCCTTGAGCCCAGGAGTTCTGGGCTGAAGTGTGCTATGCCCATGGGGTGTCTGCACTAAGTTTGGCATCAATATGGTGACCTCCCAGGGGCTGGAAACCACCAGGTTGCCTAAGGGAGGTTAAACCGGCCTAGGTCAGAAACAGAGCAGATCTAAACTCCCAGGCTGATCAGTAGTGGGATCGCGCCTGTGAATAGCTACTGCATTCCAGCCTGGGCAACATAGCAAGACCCCAACTCTAAAAAAAAAATAGTAAAAATAAATAAAAAATAAAAACGATTGCTTTTCACTGACCACTCCTATCCACACCCCAGAACACCGGCCGTTCCACCTTGGCTCTATAGCATTTATGTCCTTTTAACAAATCAACTCTCGAACTGTCCCCACGTGGTGGTTTGAATGCAGGAGCTAGAGGCTATGATCTAAGTGCTCCTAGATGCTTTTAATGTTTTCCAGGGAAGCTCAGGCTGAGGCTTCCACCACAGAGACTCCCAGCTTGCGACGTGGGCAAGATGCCATTTCAGCCACCCTGATGTTTACTATCCTTACTCCAGTTCTTAAAAGCCTTTTGCCTTTCCCCTCCCTGGAAAATAGTGTGCTCTGCATTCCCACCCCTCCAATCCTCCAACCTAAGGAAAGCATCAACTCCCAGTCACCAAGCAAATGTTAGTTCTGACGCATGCCAAGGGAGGGGTGTTGTGTAGTTAGAAGAGTTCTGGCTTTGCAGTTAATGTGCTTGGGCTTGAATTCTACTCCATCACCTAGTAGCCATGTGACCTTCGGCAAATCCCTTCACTACCCTGAGCCTCAGTGCCCTCCTCTGTAATATGGGGACAAAAGTTCTTAACTCAAGTGGTTGCTGATTCCTGGTATGACTGAGTATTTGGAATGGTTGCCTTTGGCCACTCAGGCTCATGTGAGTCAGTTTGATGGTGGTGGTGGAGTGAGAAAAGACACTGGGATTATACCCCTGATCAAGAAGGCTAAACCTCACAGTTTATGGGTTCCATTCTCTGTTATGCAGATGGAGAGAAAGCCTCAGAGAGGGAAAGGCATTTGCCCAAAGTCATACAGTGAATGGGAATCCAGGTCTCCTCACCCCTAGAGTTCACTTCTCTGCCTCGGTGACCTCATAAATGTCAATTTTTCAACTTCTTCATCTGTCAAAAGGATTAATAATAGTTACTAACAATAGTTTCTGACTACTTACTATATTCCCAGCACTGAGAAAAGTGCTTTGTCTGCAATATGTCACTTAATCTGCTCAACCACCTTTTGAGGTAGATACTGTGGCAATATCCATTTTGTAGATGAGAAAATTAAGGATCAGAGAGGTAAGTGATTTGTCTAACTTACACAACTACGTAATGTCAGAGCCAGAATTTGAATCCTATGCTGCTAACTCTCACTAACTCTTACTGGGAACACCTGTTCTGCCAATCTCCTGAGATAAGGAGAGATGAGAAAACTTAGGAGCACCATATGGAAACTAGGAAATTCTTGACAAGCTGTTTACATCTTCCAATATGTGGCTCCATTCTGCTCCATCCCAGTGCCACAGTGGCACATCAGAGAGAATGTGGCTCAAGATGTCTGTCCACTTGCACTGCCCTATAGTTCTATCTTGGGACTTGCCAGTTTGATGCTACATTAATGTAGAACCCTTTCCGGAAACAAGTTTCTCTAGGAATGAGAAAAAGACAAGGAGAATAAGTGTTTCTTGAGTGAGAAATTTGGGACTTCTAATTGCAGTGCTTACCCCAGGCTGACCCAGTTAGGTGCAGCCATTATGCAATCATGGTTATTCTTCAGATGCACAATACTTTATGTTTGCTGAGAACTTGATTCTTGCATCTACCCATCCGCCCATCCATTTATCATGCATTTACTCATCATCTATTCCTGCATCCATTTGTTTATCCACCACCACCTATTCATCCATCCATCCACCCTTTATCCATCCATCAGTCAAGCAACAATTGAGGCATTTATTATTTCATTCACCCATCCATCCATTTTCCAACATTTTGTCTATTCATCCATTCTACAACTATTTTCTTTTTCCTTTTCCCATTCATCTACCCGTCCATCTACCCATCCATCCACCTCTGCATCCAACCAACATTTATGGAGCATCTAATTTGTGCCTTTCTTCACCACTTCCCCACCTTTATGGTAAAGTTAGATTTATTCATTTCATTCAACTGACAGTAGAAACTAACTACCAGCTCAAATTATTTTTTTCAAGACCACACAGGGATAAAGTTAAACCTGATCTTGCAGTCCTAGTTCTCTCCAAAACACCTATAAAACATTGTGGGTCCAAAGAACCACAGGAATCTTGGGTTTGTTTTTCTTCTCTGAGGTCTTTTGCTGTGCATATTTAAATAATCATGCATATTCATTTATATCAGAAACAAAGGATCACAACAAATGCTGTGACCCTTTTTCACTTGTGCGAAAAGATTTCACATATGCAAAGCACAAAAAATAAAATTTTCTGTATTCTCAACTTGCTTTCATTTAGGTATGGGAGACAGGTTTATGAATAGTGACTAGAAAGCGGGGCAGGAGTTAATAGTATCAAAAAGAAAATTAAGGCCTAGGCAGGTAAAGTGACTTGCCCAAGGTCATAAAAGTTAATATAAATGCTGTGTAATTTACAATAACTTCAATTCCTAAACTAAGCTCTCTGTTAGGCAATTTATAGACAGATTTCACTGAATCCTCACCCCAACTCTATGTAATAGGTATCATTGTCTCCATTTTAGGGATGGTAGATGTGAGACTCAGACAGTCTAAGCAACTTGGTCAAGGTTATCACTTCGTAAGGGTCAGAGTTAGCACAGGCGTGCTTGCTTCCACAGTTTTCTCTTTCATTAAACTTTTCCCAGAGTCAAGGTATGGAGTAGAAAATGTCACCTGTGAGGCCCAACTCTTCTCCTGCTTCTGAGTTTCTAGGTGATTGCTTCAGTGGAAGTCCATCCCAAGACGGGTTCAGATAGAGGAGGAAGGTTCTGCACAGAGATGAGGTGGACCTCAAGGGCATGAATGGGGCAGTGGTGGAGTAGCGATGGTCCCAGCCTGCACTGGGCAATCACTCAGAAGAATCAACCAGCCAGGAAGGGTCTTCTCAGCAAGCAGGTTATCCATGAAGAGGAAAACCCTTCAAGACAAGGAAACAAGAGATACTAGTTAACCACACGTGCTCTTGACCACAGCTCAACTCAAAGGTGGCACCCCAGAGGGGCATGAACTGAGTCGCTGGAAATGAGGAAGGTGTTGGGAGGAGTGGGGTAAACATTCTCTAAGCACCAGATTTGGTAGGGATTTCCACTTCTTTATACTCACTTGTGGAGTGATTGAAAAGAGCCTTGTAATGTAAAGGAGAACACAAGCCCAGTGAGGTTGTTTTATTTACCCAGGGCTGCCCAACTTGGCAGAGCTCTGACTGCTGGCCATCAGTCCACACACGTTACTGTGGAAGCGTCCATGATCCCTGCCATGTGGCACCTTTCTGGTCTTATGGGTCGCTCTCTCTCTCTCTCTCTCTCTTTCACCCTTCTCTCCAGCCTGGAGGCAATCTCTTTCTATTCTGAAGAAATCTTTCTTCCTTTGTGTTTCTTCATGATTCTCTCCTCAGTCCATAAATCCCTTCCCCTAAGGGCTTTGACTTTTCCAAAAAGCAAAAGTGAAAACACTCTCATATTCTTTCTGTTTTCAGCTTGACACATGCCTCCCTGAGGCAATAAGAGTAGAACCCATGGCCTGCTTAAATGGTGAAAAAGAAAAGGGGAACATATAGGGAGAGGAAAAAAAATCCACATAGATCAAGGTCTCAAAATATTGTCCCATTGCACATGCAACATCTCCTTTAAGCTGCTTAAGCTTCTGAGGTGGATACTGTCATTATCTCCAGTTTTCAGAGGAGGAAGCTGAAGTGTGGGGACATTATGTGCCTTCTCCAAGGTGACACAGCTAGGAAGTGGATCCAGGATTCAAACTCAGGTTTGTAAGGCACTAATTGTCAAATTTTAACTACCATATCCTACTGACACACTACCTGTGTGGAAAAAATATGTATCAAAACTGTTCCCTAAGGAAAATTGACTTGCCCAAGATTGTTTGGCAAGTCAGTAGAATGGGAGCCAAGCTTGCTGATCAGAGGCACATCCATCAGGATCTACATTTAATGGACACTATCTGCATACGTCTGGGTCTAAGGGTCACGTGGCTTGGTCTCTGAGGAGGCTACATTCAACAACCAAAAAAAAAAAAATGTTCAGAAAGGGAAGAGGTATTTCTTAGAGTGCCAGCCAAGCTCCGGAACTGTGCAACTGAGTGGATAAGAGCAATATGGCAAAAAGATAAAAAAAATCACAGAGTGTCAACATCTCTAACTAATTGGTAATGGTTGTCTGGAGCACGGTGTTGAAATGGACTCTAGGGCTATATCTGAGATCAGTAGCAAAGAGTGCTTGGATCAATTAGTAATGTCTGTCATTCTTGCAGGAATGGGAGGTTGTAGCATGCATACTATGTATTTATCTTTCCTGCACCTGGAAGGGGATGCTACAGCTTTTGGAAGAATCAGATCAAGTGCTAACTATTGAACATTTACTATGCTGTTGGTGCCATGCTCATCACATTCACTATTTCACTTAGTGTTATCACTGGATTCCCTCTCCTGACACATTTTGCAAAGGAGAAAACAGAATGTCAGAAAGATGAAGTTACTTGCCCAAGGCTAAAGAAGCTGGTCCATGGCTAACCAGCTATGATAATTACTGTGCAATACATAAACAATTAGGTTGATCAATAGAAATGTCAGTAGAGAAACAATCCCAGAACCTGTTAATTGGTGTTTGAATGTATATCTTTGGCCAGAGGGCTTTGGCTTCTTTATCTCTCTATTCCCAGTGACTAGCACAGGGCTCTGGACACAAGTGATGCCCAATTCATATTTATTTAGAACTGTGAACAGGCACTGCGCAAGACAGTGTTTCGGAGTGTAAAGAGATTTGGTTATACATATAATGGCAAAGTGTCTAGTTTAAGGTTGGGCATGACTAAGTACACAATAAATATTTGTATAATCCAAGAGTGATAGAGGAGTTGGCTACTGGGTGGGATCAGGAAGACAAAATGAAGATAATCTTGGTGAAGACAGGACAAAGGTATTCTTTACCCTATCTGGAAGGATGTGAGGGGCCCAAGGACCAGCCCCCACACTGCTGATTGCTAGGATACCAAGCGATGCAGGCACATTTCATGATACCATCAGGCAAGTCCAGGAGGGAGAGTCCTGCACCTGGGGAGCTATTTCTGGCCATGTGTTCTGCCAGCAGTGTGCTGGGAGGCTGCAGGAGCTGGATCTGCTGCTGGGGCTCTGGAACTCAGAGTCAGGACAATGCTAGCTTTGTCTTGCCAGGGGCATGTGAATGTCATGGCAGGAGGGGAAGGCAGCAGGGAGGGGCGGCCTCAGGGAGCCCAATCTTATTCTGCCACATCTTTTCCCAGCTGTGTCCCGCCTGTGTTAAGTTTGAGGGTGATTTATGTTATCTGCAGCATTGGCATATTGCATTTTAAAGAGTCTCAAATTATGAAATCACTGTGAGATTGGAAGAATTATTTTTTTCCATTTCATAGATGAAACAACTAAAACTAACACAGTTATTTATAATAACAACAGTAACAACAGTGTATGTTAGGCATTATACTAAGTATTTCATATACTGTAACTTATTAAAGCCTTAGAATGCCCTGTAAGACAGGGAATATTCTTATAGCTATTTTGCAGCTGAGGAAATTGAAGCTCAGAGAGGTCAAAACTTTATCAAATCGAGTCCCATATGATTCCAGAGCCCATAGTCTTAACCTCTATCCTATGCTACCTCTGTGTCAATCAACTCATTAACTTGTTAATTAATACTTTGCATGTATATAGTGCTTTAAATTTCCCAAACACTTTATGTATATTTGTGCCTTAGAGTGGTGCTCTAATAGTAGGCAGTAAGTAGAACAAGTACTATGTTTTGTTCACATCCCTTGACACATCAAAAATAATGCCAGAAGCTGGGAAGGTACTTACTGCTCTGCACTGTACTTTGTACAGTATTATGATACATGATATTTTGTATTTTGTACAGAACACACAACACAATATATTTTGTACAGTACAGAAAAGTAACCCCTGTAGTATACTATATTTCACTTCCCCAAGCCTCAACTTTGTCATCTATAAAATGGGGAAAATAACTTTTTCCCAAGGCCTGTGACCACTGGAGATGATAAATGGGAAAAGTGCCCAGCACACCTCACACGTCAAAGGAGTGCAATGTGCTGTAGCTGCCAGCCACACACCTCGGAGTCGTTTTACAGAAGTGAGCAGATATTTCTCTTGCTGAAGTGAACAAGGTGACTGGCTAAAATAAGCCTACTCATCTGTAACTGAGGCATAACACAAGTTTATTCTTAGCATCCCCTTTGCACTCCCAGTCTCTGGAAAAGAAGGGACTCAGACCAAGGAGCCGTGAACTTTCCAATACATTTGACACCAGTGGACCCTGTGTTTCTTGTGACTGGCCCTGTACTAAAGACCTCAGTGTTCTTGGTCTCCATTTAGGCAAGGTCAGACCAGAGCTTTAGTCAGAGTTGGTTTAAACTATTTCCAGGTGCAAGAGGCATCTCTGGGAAAAGAGGCAAAAGGGACAGAGAAAATATGTTTACCATCGGAACATAGATTTTGTGAGTACAAGTCATCTAGCCATGCACAGCCCTGTCCTTGGGCTATAATTATATTCGTTCTGAGTTTTCTCAAGAAACAGCTAGAAAGGGAGGCATTCTGCCAGAGCCTAACCTAAATGAAAGCTTATCACTCGTAGTCACAGGATCATTTGGCCAATGGGGGAACCTGGGAGGAAGGTGAGAATTTCCTTTCATTTCCTCTCTTCTTTCCTATGAATCGCTCAGCCCAGCACCATTTTTCTGCTAAGGAAAGTGGTCTCTGGCCATGAGGAAGTGTCTATTGTCTGCACACACCATTTGGGCTCAAAGAATAAGCAGAATAGCACCATCTCAGATTGTTATAAAAAGGCCATTAAATGAGGGTGGTATAGTTAGGGTAGGCAAGATTAGCAGCTAAAACAGATGAGCTCTGGGATCTCAGTGGCTTCATTGATACATTCATTTCTTGCTCTTGCTCTTGTCTTAGTCCTTCCTATGTTAGTTGAAGGAGAGATTGCTTCTCATGGCATACAGGGACCCACCCTTATGGCATGACTTCAAAGTTCCGTGACGTGGTGGTACAGCTAGAAGATGAGGAAAGTGAACGAAGTGGGAGAGGTCCCACCTACTCTTGACTGCCTCTGCTGGAAGTGACTCAACACTCCTCTTTAAATTTCATTGGTGAAAGCTTGTCACAATGTCCCCTGGGTGCTAAGATAACTGGGAAAGGCACTCTCAGAGCATGTCTGAGTGAGAAGGGAAGGAAGTTTAGTACCAACCTCTCTCAAGGAAGGAATTGCCTTTCAGGCCAGGAATCACATATTAATGTGAGCATCTCAGGCTTCTCTGATAAGTTATTTCTCTGTATGAGTGGAAGAGGGCAGGAAAAATAACGGTTACTATTTATTGAACAATTGCTAAGGATCAGGCACTATGTTAAAATGTCCCAAGCCTTACTATGTTTCATATATAAACCCTGTCATGCATGTATTGTTATTTCCATATTATAGATAAGGAAAACCCCCATAAGAGAAAGTAACTTGATCAGCATCACACAGCTAGGTGGGAGTAGTGGCTTATGCCTGTAATCCCAGCACTTTGGGAGGGCGAGGCAGGCAGATTGCTTGAGCCCAGGAACTTGAAACCAGCCTGGGCAACATGGCAAAACCCCGCCTCTATAAAATAAACAAAAATTAACCAGGTGTGATGGCTCATGTATGTAGTCCCAGCTACCTGGGAGGCTGAGATAGGAGGATCCCTTGGGATCCTGGGAGGTGGAGGTTGCAGTGAGCTGTGATCACACGACTCCACTCCAGCCTGGGTGACAGAGTGAGACCCTGTCTAAAAAAAAAAAAAAAAAAAAAAAAAAAAATCACACAGCTAGAAAATGCTGGAGCCATGATCTATTCTGATTCTGATTATAGGTCTGATTCTATAGCCTGTGTTCTTACTCATTATACCACACTGCCTACGTGAAATACAGCTTTCAATGTGGCCCTGAGGGATTAAACATGATGATAGACGAAGTGCTTAGCCCAGTTGCCTGACACGCCATTAGTCCTCATTACATGCTGATTACGAAAAGAAAACAAGCAAAAAAAAAAAAAAAAAATTCAGGTTTCTCTTTGATCTTTGAGGAGTTATCTGCTCTGATGGTTTTTTCCCTTGCAAACTGGTTCCCATTTATTCATTTGCACATCGAGTTAAAGTATCTACTCAACGTGTTCTATGGGCTTATAGTGCTAGGCACTTGGTTTGTGAAGATGAGCCAGATATGGTACCTCTGCCCACGGAACAGAGTGAGGGTGTGGGATGGAATCATTCTCTCCAAATTCTTCTGGATTCTGAGAAATGGCACTGGGGTTGTCAGAAACCTGGGGTCTGATTGGACACTTGGGACAGGATGAAAATCTAATTGATTAGAAGTGTTTATTTTCCATTTGCGGGGCAAACCAAGTAAGAAGGTAGATAAAAGGAACTGTAATATTTTTATTTAGTTCTCTCCAGAAAGATTTTCCTGTCTGATACCGCCTTATCTCTATCCAACTTAGGGCCGCAATAGACACATTACAGTTCTCGGTTACCCTATGTACTGTGTTTGGTGCAGGACTAACATATGATACTAGGAGAGCCAATCTCAGCCCTTCCCTGGGGCTAAGTACAGAGGAGAGTGACTATCACTAGGCTCTGGTGGTGACAAAGGCCATGCTGGACAGGAAGGATCACAGTAACACCCAGCATCTATTAGACATCTACACCAAGGCCAGTGTTTACACCATGCTGTTGAACGCTGCATTTGAATGAAATTGCTTTAACCTCACAACCACCCTTCAAGGCGGGTACCTTTTCATTATCCTTATTTTACAGTTGAGAAACCTGGAGCTCAGAGGGGTGACAACACTCATTCAAGGTCCCACAACTAGTAAGGGATCAAGCAGGGGTTTGAATCCCACACCCTGTGCTCACAGTCACCGTACCATATTGCTACCAGTTATCTCTATGTAGCTACCTCTGGGTCCCAGCAAGGAAGGGCATATGGGAAGATGGCTAGGCTTGGGCTGCAACCTATGTTCAAAGACCAGGGGCAAGTAGATTTAACCCAGCCATTTGGACTGTGCTGTCTCTACTCCCCCTCGTCCCCCGACACCAGCGTCATCCAATCTAAGACCCAAACTGAATAGCTCTGAGCCTTCACAGTTTCCGGCATATCCTGAGCCCCAGCCCCCAGGGCTCTGTAGCATCCTTGATTTTTTATTCTTTCAGGGACATGTTATAAAAGATTGAAGTCAGCAACTGCGTAGATTGCTATCAAAAATGAGGGCAATTTTATACATGTTTTCAGTTCCTATTTCCCCTCCTTGCTTTCCTCCAAGGATTTGAGATTGTTAAGCAGGAGAGCTGGTAGAGGTTCCAAGGGGAGGTCACCAACTGGAAATGAGGCACCTGCCAGATAGAGAAAACTACACATGGCTAAGATACCACACCCAGATCAGCTTCAAAAGCAAGCCCTCCTAATGGGCAGCAGAAAGATCAGAGGGGCACTGGAAGGTCTTGTCACCCCCAGTTCCCCAAGGGCTTGCTGCAGTGGCTTGAGTTCAGTCCTTTCCATGTATCTCCTCCATCTTCATATCTCAGTGGAAACCTTAGACCTCTTATCTTCATGGCTTCTTTTTCCCCAAAGTTCTCTTAAGCAAACCATCATAGAGAAAATGCTGAATTATTCTTTTATTCTCTCTATAGATGATATTACTAAATTGTCATATGAAGAGATGATCAGAATATGAAGAAAAAAGTACAGGGAATAGAGTATGATAGAGATGTTTCAGGCTGTTAATTATTAATGAATTTTTAATTGATCAGTTATTTAATTAATAAATATATGGTCTAGTCTGGATTTCGGATGTTTGTGGGTTTTCTCAGCTTTTAAAAACGAGTCATGTCTTATGATCATCTTATTCTAAATATCCACCTTGGTACCAAACTCTATTTGAAAATTTGATCTTCTTTTTCTTAAAGAGGGCCTCCAAAATTGTGTAAACTGCAGGTCCCACACCCCTGGTTATGCTCCTGGTTCTAAGATTCTGAGACCATAAGATTCATGGTTTATACATTCCCCGGATCCAAGGTTTGTCATCTCCTGATCCCTTTAGGGTCACTCCCAACCATTCTGCTCCTTGCGTCCTGTGGGATATTGTTCATTAGAACATCCGATTCCTAGACTTCACAATCCTGGAAGTTTTCTGTTTGTCTCCCAAACATTTGAAGACAAGGACTGCAAGGTCCAAGGGGTTTAGGAAAGCACAGTAGCTTCTGAAGCCAGCTGCTCCTGAGAGGGGGATGGGAGCCTACAGCAGAGAGCTTCTGAGGAGGCCTGGTTTTGTTCAGATTTCTCCATTCATTTGGTTTCCTCCATTTTTCATCCTGCGGCTCACAGGCGGATTGAGAGAAATAGCCTCTAGGTAGCAAAGGGTGGATCACAATAAGGGCTCCAACCCCCTTCTTTTACAGGCAAGGAAATTGATCAGAATATGGCAGCCCATTCAACAAGTCAGCCCAGCTGATAGCTAAGACTCCTTTTCTCTCCCCTCGGCTCCCCCAGACTGAGAAAAGAGGACAAGCACTGAGAAGGCACTTTACTTCCTGCCGAGAAAGAAGTGGGGAATGATTTTAAAGGCAGAAGCAAAGACGATGTCCAGTGTCTGAGAAATAAAAATCTCCGTTGCCACCAAACCACAGACCCTTCTTCCAGGATCCATTTTCCTTTGTTCCCTTGGCGGAACCCGAGGTTCCCTGCTCCACTATTATTTCACTCAATTTCGGGGGCACCCAACTGGTTCACCCAGAAAAGATTAAAACAGGCTGCTAGCAGCATCACAGTTCCTGTGGCTTCAGATTTTGGTGTTTCTGATTGCACAAAAACCTATTTGAAATAAACATAATAAAACTTTTACAACAGGCTCACTATAGGCCCCCAAACTCTGGCCGACTTTGAGGGAAAGGAGGAGAAGGGACAGTCAGGAACAGACTGCTTCTGGAGCTCTCAGCTCAAAGCACTCAGGCATTAACTCTTTCCTGTCCCAACCCTGGAAAGGATGGATTCTAGTCTGTCAAAGCAGAAGGGGCCCCATTTTACAGACAGGGAAACTCAGCTGTCCCACAGCTTCTCTGAGACGACCAATGGAACAGTCTTTGAGGAGCATGTGGTACAGTGGTTCTCAAACTTGGAGGCTAATTGGAATCAACTGGGAATCTTTAAAAAAGTACTGACACCTGGGCGCCATTTCCAGACATTCTTATTTAATTAATTTGGGAAGAGACCTGGACATTGGGATTTTCTTAACCGCTCCTTAGGTGATCCTAATGTGCACCACTGTGGGAAACTGCTGGTGTGGTGGAGAAGGGACAGGGAGCTGTATATTTACATCTCTGTCCACTGTTTCACAACTGTATCCTTCAGCAATCACGTGGGCTTCAGTCTCCTTCCCCTGTAAATTAAAGCTAACAGTGAAACCTACCTCATCCAGGGTCCAAGTGGGAATTAAATGAAATGATACACATTAATTGTTTAAAGCAGTGCCTATCACAGAGTAATTGATCAGTACATGTTTGCATTATTGTTACTGATGTCACTGTTGTTACTTATCACTAATGTCATCATTTCAAGGTCTTGGGATGGGAAATGGGGGAATATAATTCCCACATCCATTGATGGTTGAATTAGGATTTGGGAGATCTGATTTCCTTTTTGACTGTTCTGACAACAAACAACCTGTGTGACCTTGGGCAAAGCTCTTAACCTCTCTGAGTTTAGTTACCACATCTTACCAGATGGGTCTCACAGCCCCTGACCATCTATTGTCCAGGAAGCTGTGAGATTCCAATAAGATAATGGATTTGAAAACAGGAATGCACCAGAGGAATTTGAGATATGATTATGACGCCCATTGTATCCCCCTTGTGCCCGGGCTGGCCCATCTGTTCTGAGAGCTTTCCGTTCTCTCTCTGCCTCCTTTGGCCGCCAGTCCTGAGCTGCTCTATCTGACATTTGGGCAGTTTCCAGGGAGGATTCTGTCCCTCTTCCATCTGCCTCTCAACTTAACTCCTTCTCTCCCCTCTTTTGGTCTACCAGGATCTGATGCCAGGGTGTGAGGCGATGGTGTGTGAGAAGAGACGCTAAGGAGTGACTACTTCTTCTTTTCCTGGTGTCAGGAAGCGGCCAGTTATCTTGGATTTCCCACCATGGAAAAGTTGAAAAGTCCCTATGAAACCTTTTAGATAGGCAAGGAGATGAGGTAGAGTGGGAGGTAGAGATGGGATTTGAACCCAGCTTCCTGGACTCTCAGACAGTGTCTTTCTGCTCCCCACTCCACACTCCATTCCATTGCCCTGAGCTCTTGGGGATGGGCTCTGCAATATGGGATCCCTCCTGGCTCCTCAATTTCTCTTGGAGAAGTTACTGCCTGTGGGAGAATATCAGGGCATGGGAGTTTGCTGCTTCCGTCGGGAGCCTGAGCTGTCTCCCAAGGAGAATTTGTGTCCTTGGCCGGGTCATAGAGCTTCTGCAAGACTCAGTTTCCTCTGCTATTAATGGGAAAACCCACCACTGCTTCTATTGGTCAAATGCGACCACAAGCAAGAAAGAATTTGCAACCTCTATTGCCTGAAATGCCAATGCTCCTGCTGGAGATGGGCATGGAGGTGGGTTGAATCTGCCAGGCTGATCTCCCCTGGCTGGAGACCGAGGCCAAGGCAGAGGCATCTGGGCTGCTCCGAGCTGTGTGGGCTGGGAGGAGCCTGCAAGAAGGCAGGGCCTGCTTGGGATTGGCAGCTGCGGGCCTGCTGGCAGATGGTCTCCTAAGTGGGCCACCTCAGGGTCAGCTTTATGGATTTGCACATTAACCCTTCCCTCCCCAGCAGCCCCGTGGCTGCTGGTTCTTTTTGACTTTGGCCTCACTGAGCTGTAGACTACCCCCTGCCCACATCTTATCACTCCCCAGCCCTCTCTGAAGACACGAACCATCCGTTGCTCATGGAGTGCAATTTAAAAGTGGGCAGAGTCAGATTCTGAAAACTCGTGACACTCAGAGCTGGGCAAGATTGAGAAGAGAACATCCTTTTAATATTCATCACTTGTATTAATACCCAGTTTTGTAAATACTGATGTACAAAAAAAGAAAATATCACTGCACAGGATAACCAACAGAAATATTTTGGAGTTTATCCTTCTAGACTCACTAACTTACTCTTACTTTATCTCTCTTTTTTCTCGTCTCTCCCTCGCTCTCCCCCTTTACCAATATGAGATAATATTGGACGTGTTTTTTTTTTTTAATTCCACACTTTTTAACAAATTTAGCAATAGAGTCTGAGTACCTTGCCATGTAAATATCCATCCATCTCATCATTTTTATGCCTTTATAATGTTCTATTATAGGCATCTATCAAAAGAAATTCACCCATCTGCTATTGTTGGATGACCTCATTAGAGAATGAGGAAACAAACTCAGAGAGGTTCAGTGACTTGCCCAAGGTCACACAGCTTGGAAATAACAACAGGAACTTGAATTTGGGTCTTGGGACTTGAAATATGGTTCTCTTTTTTAGGTTAGAAGGAGTGAGGGTTTAGCAGCACTGCTCTTGTAAACCAATACGGACCAATCCCACTCCAAGAGGGGCTCAGACGAGTGTTGCTTTTTGATTGTTGTTTGGCTCGGTTCTGGGTTTGAATATCAGCCCCATCTTGATTGGCTGTGTGCTTTTGGGTAGCCTGATTGATTCCCCTGTTTAGTGGGGAGGCCTCTTTGGAGCCTCAATTTCTTCTTCCATAACATGAGACTATTAAGATCTAACTTGTCAAGCCATTAAGGGAAATTGTTAGAGAAGAAATTGTCCAGGTATGTGGCACATAGTGGGTGCTCAGTGGTGAGGCTAATACTCTTCCATTGCTGCTAGAATTTTTGGTGTTATAAGAATATGAATAGGCCTGGAGCAGTGGCTCATGCCTGTAATCCCGGCACTTCGGGAGGCTGAGGCGGGCAGATTGCTTGAGCCCAGGAGTTCAGGACACGACAAAAACCCCATCTCTACAAAAAATACAAAAATTAGCCAGGTGTGGTGGTGCATGCCTGTAGTCCCAGCTACTTGAGAGGCTGAACCCAGGAAATCAAGGCTATAGTGAGCTGATATCGCACCATTGCACTCCAGCCACAGTGAGATCCTGTCTCAAAAAAACAAAAGAATGAAAAGATTAATGTTATCTAATATCTATTCATATTTTCTGATCTCTACTCTTACCTAATGTTATGTAACAGCTAATCATGTTAGAGCTTAACGGTAGTAGTAGCCCCAGTCCTTAGCCAGTCTCCTTACCATGCCTCAGTTTGCCCACCTATGAAAGTAGGCTACTACCTTTGATTGTTTCTGAAGGTGATTCTTCTCCTCACCTCCAGCTCCCCGTGAGAACGCACGTTTATCTCCTGATGGGCACAGGCCTGATCTTGAAACCCCTCCCTCATCAGCACTTTCTTTCCCCTCCCCCACCAGTCAGAGCCAACGGGCTGCCCCTTCCCCCACCAGCTCTCAGGCCTTTGACACTAATTGATACGGAGTTTCCCCCTCTAATCCTGCCTCTGCCTGGGGCCCTTGTTCCTAGGGCATCTGCTTGGTGAGAGGAGGAGGAGGCAGGGCCGACCGCCACCCGCCTGTCTGCCATCTGGTCCCCTTCCCCTCCCTCCTCTCAGCGCCACCAAGGGAAATCTGTAATGAATCCGTGGCCCCCCGCCCAAAGGGGTGGGGTAAGACCGGTCACACGCTGGCGGTCTACACACACGCGCACACACATACTCACATACACACACTCACTCGCGCACGCAGCTTGTAGACACAATCATTAGCAAAGCTTTTGTGCGGCCCTCCCAGGCCCGCTCCAGCTGAACAGCTGCTGGGAGGGCTCCGGAGTGAGATGCTAACAGGAGGGGAACTTTAATTATCCCACCGAATGGCATCTTTGGCAGACCCCGGGGACTGGACAAGATGGGGAAGAGGGAGGAGAGTAGGGGAGAGAAAGACAATTAAACTACAGAATCCCGGGCAAGAAAGGGATGGGATGCACAAGCCGATGGGGAAGAGATGGTAGAAGTTCACCTCTGCTCCCTGTCTCAGAGGGCCAGATCTCTCCCACCCAGGGGCGTCCTAAGACAAGACTTGGGAAAATGACCACTTTCTTCTCCTTTTCTGATTGGGGTTACTCCACATGACTTTCTCTGCCTCAGCCATCAGGGCTGCCTTCTAAAAGCTTGGCATCAAGAGCAAGGCTTTGAACTCTGCACACCTGGGTCTAATTTAGTTTTGCTCCTTGCCAGCTGTGCGACCTTGGGCCAACTACTTCACCTCTCTGAGGCTTGGAGGTCTTCTGCGTAGAATGGAGATCACAGCAATACCTACTCACCGGGTTGCCAAATCAGTTAATATCATAAATTCAAACAGCAAATGCCCACTGAGTGCCTGCTGTATACAGGCACTGTGCTAGGAGTCAGGGATACAAGAGAATATATGATGGGGGGTGGGAGTGCAGACAATAAACAAGGGAACTAACTAACTACAGAAAGGGTATTGTGCTTAGGGCAAAATACCAATTGCTTCAAGCAACTGTTTCAGATGTTCCCCCTTCGACTCCCGTCAGAATTATTTTTCCCCTTTCTTCCTTAATTCTGTAGCTGATGTTCATTACTGCTGTAACCGGATCCCATAATATTCCACGAGTGTTTGCCAGCAGGAGTGTATTTTCTATGGAAAGTTCAGTGCTTGGCACATAGTAGGCTCTCAGAAAATATTTTCTTTTCCTGAGACGGATTCTCACTCTGTCACCCAGGGTGGAGTGCAGTAGCACGATCTTGGCTCGCTTCAACCTCCACCTCCCGGGTTCAAGCAATTTTCAGGCCTCAGCCTCCCAAGTAGCTGGGATTACAGGTGTCCACCACCACGCCCGGCTAATTTTTGGATCTTTAGTAGAAACAAGGTTTTGCCATGTTGGCCAGACTGGTTGTGAACTCCTGGCATCAAGTAATCCGCCCGCCTCAGCCTCCCAGAGTGCCGGGAGTACAGGCATGAGCCACTGCGCCCAGCCTCAGAAAATACTTTCTGAGATGAATCATTGCAAACCACACATATATTAAGTGGTTGAAGATGAAAAGTGCCAGCCCTTACATGGGAGGCCAACAAGGGATTTGTCCACTTTGAGAGTTCTCTTTGTTCAGTCAGGGTTTAAACTACACGTTTTGTACTCTCCAGATCAGTTAAAACAAAAACAGTGTGGTAATATCACATTTTGGCCAAGATGTCGGGGAACAGATACACTCATACATTGCTGTTGGGAGTGTAAACTGTTGCAACCTTTTGGGAATATGATATTTCAGCATTTATCAAAAATTTCTAAAAATTCACCTATTCCATGACCAGCTCTTGATGTCAATACTAAAGGAAAAAGGAGGTGAGTTCAAGAGTGTTTATTGCAGCCATGTTTTTTATCAAGAAGAATCTGCAAACAACCCAGATGCTCTTAATTAGGAAAATAGCTAAATAAATTATGAAATATGCATAATTATGGAATACAATACAACAGTTGAAAAAATGTAGTAAATTCGTGTGTATTGACATAGATCTCTAAGTGATTGTGACAGGAAAAAGCAAACTGTGGGATGACACACAAGTTGTAATGTTATTTTATATAATATGTGTAGAAAAAAGCATTCTTGCTATCTATATATACAAAAGAACACTATGTACTGTATATAAATATATATGTGTAGAAAAATACTTCAAAGGATGTACACCAAACTGTCAATGACAGCATCACGTATGAAGAAGAGGGGGATATTTTAGCTTTATCTCTGTGACTACATATTTAATAAAAAATGTTTTCATCATTCACAAGCTTTCCTCCTGTGTTAGTTATGTACATAAACATGAATTTGAAAAAAAAGGAAAAGTAGGTGGAAGACATATAAATGGCAAAAAGCAAATAAACAAAGTCCTATGAAGAAGATTAGATTTCCATAGTCAGGTTTTTCAACCTTGGCACTACTGACATTTAGGGCCAGCCAGATGATACTTTCATGTGGGGAGCTGTCCTGCGCACTACAATGTTTAGCAGCATCTCTGGCCTCTACCCACTAGATGTCATTAGCACCACCCTCCCTTTAGGCTGTGACAATCAAACATGTCTCTAGACCTTGCCAAATGTCCCCTGGGGAGCAAAGTTGCCACTAGTTGAGAATCACTGATCTAGAGATACATTTCCATCTACCCCTAGATGATCTAGTCAGAAAAAATCTGAAATGCTGAAAACATCAGGACCTTTAAGACAACGTTTGCAAATCAAGAGATGTCTAAGACTTTGGAAATTAAAAAATAAAATAAAAGCTACATTGGTTTGTGTCTCCTGCCTTCCCATGGGTTTGGGGAGTGCCAGAGCTGCACAGTGAAAGGAGGAGCCTGTGATTGGAGTCTGACAGTGCTAAACTCCCTGAGTCTGTCCCTCCTATAAAATAGGGAGACTAGTGACATTGCCGAGTGTCAGTTGTGGGCATCTTAGGGTACATAGCTTGAGCCTTGGAATTGGAAGACCTGGTTGCCAATCCCAACTGGGCAACATTGGGCAGGCCACTTTGCCTTCCTAAGCTCTAAGCTCACCTGTAAAATGGGGATGATGGTAGTATCCACTTCATAGGTTGAATCTGAGGATTAAGTAAGGTAACATCTGCAAGCATTTAGAACTGTCCTGATATCTAGTTAAGTGCTCAGTAAATGGTAGCCATCATGCTCTTGGTGACAATGTTTGTAAATTGTATATTAGACAGTGTCCTGATATAAATCAATAGTTTTTACATGGAAAAAGAGGACCAGAGCTTTTCTTTTTCACCTCCCTGGGATCATCATCTGGGAATTCAGATGTGTGCCCTGAAGTGAAAGGCCACCATTCATCCATTGGTGCAGCAAGGGTTTATAATTCGCTAACCAAGGGCCACTTCCTTAAGATAGGGATGAATGAGTCCTACCCACGGGGGGATGGAAACACTGCTTCGTGACCTAGTATCTGAACTGGACCCACCTGGTTGTCTTTTTCATCAAGGCTGCCGTGATATATCTCCCAAGAGGATATCCCCTGACTTAGCAACATTCCTCAGAGACAAAGCTTTCTGTGAGCTCTATGGATTCTTCTCTTCTGGCCACGTTCCCTGCCCCCATACTCAGTCTTTCCCCACTTTGGAATTGTAGGGCAAATTGATAACAATCATAAGAACACAGTTTTCTCTTGCTATTCTTACTCTTCTACTTGTCTGTTATTTTCTTTCTCAACTAACAAACTCCCCCAGGATGATGTTTGTCTGCCACGGAGTCCCACTCTCTTTCTTCAAGGGCAGTTCTGCTCACTGAGCCGACTTCTTCCTTCAGCCACATGTGGGCTCCATCCTTGTTCTTTAACCCATGATTCTTTGATACTTCTCTGCAAAGACCCTACAATGTTCCTTTATTTTTATGTGGTCAGATACTTCTCACCTGTGCATTTCTGCTTTTCTTGTCCCTATTGATACTTCCTCTTTTTGGTGATTTTCTCTGTTGATATTTACTACATCTCCATTGACTCCTACCCAAGACATAGACAGACCCAATTACCTTCTAAACCTTAGGGAAGGCGCCAAAGAAAAATCTCACCAGGTGTTTTACATCAACCTGGGAGGTAACGCTATTTACTCTCTGCACGCACTAGGCCACAGGTGGAATTAACAGAAGGAAAGGTGAATGCTGGATCACCCTCTAGCATCTCCAGATATGCCTTCACAGTGGGGAAACATCATTATTGTTTCCTTAGCTAAGTAAGTGACATGATCTTCAAGAGTACTAGATCAATGTTTGCACATGAGTAACAAGCAAAATTTTGGAGTCAATCAGGCTGTTTCCTTTCTGTACCATTTTGCCCCTCCTGTAGCATAAAGAACATCAACAACAACAAATCTGTAGCATTTCCAGTTCAGTGACGAGAAAATCAGGCCCACAGAGGCTGAGCAATTAACTCAGTGTAACACAGCCAAAACAGAACATGAACCAGGGTTAAGATTCAAATGATCTGATTTTCAGATTTTAAGTTCGGTACTGAATGATCTGCTTTCTTCTAAATAATTTGTAAATGAGTTTTAATCATAAAAGTTACACAGACAATGGTTTATAAAAAGTACTGCAGAAGTACAAAAAAACCCAAAAGTTCCTTCATCTTTGTATTCCTTTCTTTTAGACACAACTAATATTGCACTTTCTTTCTTTCTTTTTTTTATTATTATACTTTAAGTTCTAGGGTACATGTGCACAACATGCAGGTTTGTTACATATGTATACCTGTGCCATGTTGGTGTGCTGCACCCATCAACTCGTCATTTACATCAGGTGTAACTCCCAGTGCAATCCCTCCCCACTCCCCCCTCCCCATAATAGGCCCCGGTGTGTGACGTTCCCCTTCCCAAGTCCAAGTGATCTCATTGTTCAGTTCCAACCTATGAGTGAGAACATGCGGTGTTTGGTTCTCTGTTCTTGCGATAGTTTGCTGAGAATGATGGTTTCCAGCTGCACCCATGTCCCTACAAAGGACACAAACTCATCCCTTTTTATGGCTGCATAGTATTCCATGGTATATATGTGCCACATTTTCTTAATCCAGTCTGTCACTGATGGACATTTGGGTTGATTCCAAGTCTTTGCTATTGTGAATAGTGCCACAATGAACATACATGTGCATGTGTCTTTATAGCAGCATGATTTACAATCCTTTGGGTATATCACAGTAATGGGATGGCTGGGTCATATGGTACTTCTAGCTCTAGATCCTTGAGGAATCGCCATACTGTTTTCCATAATGGTTGAACTAGTTTACAATCCCACCAACAGTGTAAAAGTGTTCCTATTTCTCCACATCTATTGTGTTTTCTAATGTATTTTTTCAGAAATATTTTATATGAAAATACAATGTATTATGCTGGGAAACTTGCCTTTTCTTCTTAACTTTGTATTTTGGATTTTTAAAAGATATGGCTACATTTAGAACTACCCTGTTATTTTTTTAATGACTGCATCATATTTGATTATATAGATGCATCATTTATTTAATCAATATCCTACTGATATATAATCAGGTTGTTTTCAGGATTTTTGCTATAACAAACAATACTACAGTAAACATTTTGGTACATTTATTTTGGCCCACCTTGAAGGGTATATCGATACTATAAATTCCTAGAAACGGAATTGTTAGAAATGTCCAGAAAATGATACTGTCTCATTGCCCACCCCAAAGTGTGCATGCTACCCTCCCCTTCTTCCCAACCCACGGTATAAGAATCATTTTATTTGACCATTACTTGATCATTACTTGATAAGTTGGGGAATTATCAAGGTCTTTCATCTATCTCATTCTGAGAGTTAGAAAGTAGTGTATACTTGTTTTTATTTCTCTTTCTTTAATGAGTGAGGGCACACGTCTTGGCATGTTTGTTGACAATTTTATATTTTGCTATGATTACCTTCGTGTCTTTCATCCATTTAATAGAATTTGATTATTCTTTTTTTTAATTTGTAAGAGCTCTTTGCATATTAAAGGAATTATTCTTCTGTCATGTGTGTTGCCTCAAACTCTTTGTTTGTTTCCAATGAGTACAGAGATTTAGAACAGACAAAAAAAATTATAGGTAGCTTTTGGAAAAGGGATAGGAATTAAAATGGGATTTTATCTCCCTCCCCAGTCCCCTCCCCCCACCCCTCTACCAAGAATGACTTGCTGTAACAGATGGAGAGCTATGAGTCAGAACAGGTATGAGGCTCTAATCTTTCCTCCTGTGGACCTGGGTTCAAAGGAAGGCAGGTATTAGAGGAAAGAAAAACTGTCTGCAAGGAGGCTTGGGCTATTTCCCAGATCCAAGCTGCAGTTGGCAACCTGATCCCCATTCCCAAAATGCCACTCCATGTTTTTAAAGACTAGACACAAGGTAGCATATGGCCTACAGGAACCCTGCAATTTTTAAATTTAGGAAGGCACAGGAAGTGAGGAGGTGAGAAGGGAGGTACAGCGGGCTCCTCTGGGGCTGTTTAGCTTCAGAGGGCTGGGAAGGGATGGGCTTTTTCTGCTTCATAAGAGACCAGCTCATCCCTGGCCACTGAAACCATGGGAATATCTTATGATTACATACAATTCCGTTAAAGTGAAAGTACCCTGCAACCCAACTACACCCTTCTAGCTTGGAGAAACCCTCAGATGTGCCCAAATGCTGTTCAAGAAACTTTTGATGAATTGAGTGATTGGATTGATGTTTATGGAAGCATTGCTGTAACTGTGAGAAATTAAAAACAACTGAAGTATCCAACAAAAGGGGAATTAATAAATGCTAGATTGTGATCTGCCAATAAGAGGGAATGCAATGAAGCAGTCAAAATGAATGAGGCTGAACTATAAGTGTCGATATGAGAAGTTGACCAAGGTGTTTGTTAAGTGAAAAATGGTAGCGCAGGTAAATGTGGAGAGAGTATAACACTAAGGACTCCAGGATCATCCTCTGCCTCCCCAGCATATAATCAATCCACCAACAGGTCTATCACTTATAAATAAAGCCAGGATCCCTTTTTCTCTATCTCCAGTGCTACCGAATTAGTCAGAGCAGCCATCACCTCTCAACCAGACTTACAGGGACTGTCTTCCAAAAACCTCACTGCTGTTAACATTGTTTACTCCCCTCCCCTCCAAGCTGTACTGAATGCAATAGCCACAGTGATCAATTATAAACCAAACCAGTCCCACATCGCTCCTCTGCTCAAAACCTGTGCTGCTGTGCTCTAAATAAAACCCCAAGCTCCTGTCAAAGCCCCCCCACCCACTTTCCTTCCTCCTTTGGCCTCACTCACCCTTCTACATGCTGCTGCCTTCTCTTTTTGACTTTGTATTTTGAATTTTTAAAATATATGACTGCATTTAGAACTACCCTGTTATTTTCTTAATGGCTGCATCATATTTGATTGTATAGATGCATCATTTAATCAATATCCTATTGATTTATAATCAGGTTGTTTTCAGGATTTTTGCTATAACAAACAATACTCAAATTCCTCAGACACACCATCCTCATCCCAGGCTTAGAGTCTTCACACTTCACCCTGGACTGTCCTTCCCCCTGATTTGTGCATGGTCAAGTCCTCCTCGTTCTTCATATTTCAGCACAATTATTGCATTCTTGGAAAGGCCATCTCTGACGACCTGTAGTGGTCATCAGACCATGCAAATTCATGCCCACCAAGAACCTTTGAATGCAGTCTTATTTGGAAACATCGTCATTGCAGATGTCATTAGTTAAGATGAGGTCACACTAGAATAGGATGGGCACTTAATCCAATACAACTGGTGTCCTTATGATGAGAGAAGACACAGATGCAGAGGGAAGACGAAGGTGAAGGCAGAGGCTGGAATGATGCTGCCACAAACCTAGCAATGCCACAGCCACCAGAAGCTGGAAGAAGTAAAGCAGAATGTTTTCCTAGAGCCTTTGGGGGAAGCGTGGTCCTAACAACACATTGATTTTGAATTTCTAGCCTCCATAACTGTGAGAAAATATATGTCAGTTATTTTAAGCCACTCAGCATGTGGTACTTTATTATGGCAGTCCTAGGAAATGAACTCACTCCCCCCAGCCCCCATTCAGTAACCACCTTTCACATCACACTCAATGAGGAGACTCTTCCTGAAAATGAACAAGGTGTGGTATTTGCCCTCCAGAGTTCAGGATTCAATTAGATGTAATTGTTTTTGAAAAAGAAAAAATAGACTGTTGCACTTCCCCAGAAGAACTGTTTTCTAATAAAGAATTATGAAAACCATATAATGTAGACTTTGTATTTTCCCTTTGTCTACCAGGAGACTCAAATACAAATTTATGGTTCAACACTCGTCACCCTGGGAAAGGTTAGACCTTGCAGATCCCTGTTCCATGTTCTCCTCCATCACCTTGGCTACTGAGTGCCATTTATTTTTTCTTAATTCTGACTTTGCATTGTTTGTTTGTTTGTATTTTTACTTCTTTTACTATGTTTTGAGGGGCTTATTGGTAGCTTTCATTTTTCCTTTACAATATCATGCTATGGAAGAGCTTGGGAAAGGCAGGGTAGCACACTGCAGACAAGGTAGGCTGACTCTGAACCCCAGCTCTGCCAGTTTCTGTTGTGCAACCGTAGTCAAGTCACTTCATGTTTCTGTACCTCAGTTTTCTCATCTGTAGAATAGGGATTAAATACTACCTACTTCATAGGATTGTTGTCATAATTAAATGATATTTATAAATACTACGGGGTCTGCAATATGAAAAGTACTATCATGCTTGTTAAATAAATAGCAAACTTTAATATTTGCATGGATTATAAGACTTTTTAAGGTGGAGTTCATATCACCACAGCCTAGTCTGTAAATCCCCTGAGGTTGTTTTATTCCATTTTTAATCTCCAGCTTCTATGATTGGCATAGGGTGGCTGACTGATAAATCTTCCTTGGATGAGTGAATGAATGAAACCTATCAAGTACATGGTGGTAGAAAAGTCACTTTCTCTTTTTGGACTTTACTGTTCCCGTCTTGAAACTGACACACCCTTATACTTTCTTCCAGTTCTAAACTTCCCTGATGCTATGCATGGAAAGGCACATCAGCATCCCGTTTCCTTGGGCTAGGCATTTCCTTTTTTCTGGATATTTACCTCTGGAGCTTTGACTAAGCCCCCTCAAGACTGTGGGCTCGTGTGTCTGGGCTGAGGACTCAGCGTATACTAAGTGGGCAGATGGATGCTGCATTCCGTGGGCTGAGGAAGATAGGAAGCAGGAGGAGGCTGTGGAGGAGTGTAAGGGGGTAGAAGGAGCGGGAGCAGGGGAGGAGACATGGGTGGGTGCAGCTATGCAGATGAAAGTGGAAGACTAGCATCTTGGGGACGTGAAGAGGAACAACAAAGAGTGGAGTCCGTGGCAGGGGGCAGTCGAGAGTGAAGGTTTCTGGCATCCTTTGGGGAGGGGTCCATCTCATCTTTGCTCTAGCAGAGATCCCCCCCTCACTCGCTTTGAATCTTCTATAGACTCATTACACCACAGTGAACTCATTCTGCTTCATTCCTCTCAGTTTATCTGCTCCCACCCACCTGCATGCTGGTAGTTCCACACTGCTCATCTTCTAAATTCAGGCTGACCTGAGTTCAATCCTGGTTCTACCACATATGGGATATGTTGACTTGGGTAGGTTGCTTAACCCATCTGAACCCCAACTTCCTCATCACTAACATGGGGCAGAATAATTTAGCAGGATCATTGTGAATATTAAATAAAGCAAACTCAATAAAAGGCTCAGTACAGTGTTGTTGTCAAGCAAAAGGGGCTCACTGCCCCCATGTGCTATGGGTTTTTGAGAAAAGAAAAGCTTTACACTGAAAGTCGACTCCCAAGGAGACAGGAGTCAAACTCAAATCTGTCTCTCTGTGCTGGCTTTAAGGCAATATTTGCATTAGAAAAGCCTACGAGGATAGATTCTGAAACTAGTAGGTGATTGGTGGAAGAAAAGAGGGGTTTTGGAAAGTCCTTGGGCATACACAGTTATCTCTGTGTGCTACTTCATGGGTTGTGTGTGCAAATTTGAGGGGAGTTAATATGAAACATGCTGAGGAAATTCAGCATGAACTCCAGTCAGCCATCTTGGTTCCAACTGACTTCAGTCATTTTTTAAAAAAAATCTCATTAATGAAGGAAGTTTCAGTGTTTCAGCAAGTTGTTCCTTTTCTTAACTGACATCTTGCAAACTCAAGAATTTTTTTTGTTAGTCATTGATTTCTTTAACTCTTTGGGTCACAGTTTCAGTGTTAGGATGTAGTACGAGTTCAAAACATTCCAGCTGTTGCAATTATTACAAGAAAAAGAGAAGAGAGAGAGGTAGAGAGAAAAGCATTTTTTCAAATACCTGAAGAACAAGAACAGGAAGAAATGGGTTTAATTGAGAATGCTGGGTGGCCACAATTGAGAGAGTCCAATGGCTGGTACTCTAGAGTAATGGAAAGAATTACTCTACCTAATTTGTTTTGTTGTAAGTTAGAAATTTTGTATCCTCAGTTTTGTAAAAAGTAGGGTATACCTACTCTCAAGTACCCTAGGAATCATAAAGACACTACTGAAAATTCTAGGGAATCAGTTCTGCAATCACTCACCCCCAGGAGTGGCTGAAGTTTGTGAGTCTCCCTTCAGAATGATTCGGTTGCAAAAATCTCAAACTTAATGAAGCTCAAGTGGAAAGAAAGAGATTTATCCCAGGGAACTTTCCCAGAACTGAACTTCTCCAGAATGACAGGTATGGTCCCCAGCCCTTCATAACCTTCCTGGTCCACTCCCCAGAGCTGACAGACTGAATCTCCTTGCCACAATGCCACCTTTCCTGCCGACAGGATCTTGTCGGTAAAGGTGATGTGTAAATCAATGTGACATAAATCAAATTCTAATTCAAATGCTCCGGGGGCCAGCTACTTAAATATTTAACGGAGGCTTTAAAAAGTTGAGCCCCAAATCCTTTGTGCAATGTGAACAATCAAATCCTAATCAAAGACATGTCAACCATCCCCGGGTTGAAATAATGGGTGTTCAGCAGATGGGGGCTGCCTACAAATCTGAGCCTGCTGCCTCATTTCCTCTAGTCAACATGGGTAGAAAGGGGATTTCAGTAAGTCCCTGAAGCTTTCCAGGGCTTGAATTCCTGCCCCCCCCCCGCCCCCCGCCCCCCACACCGAGCATTTCCCCTCTACCCACTCACTCCAGCTGTGTTTGTTTTAATTTTTTGCTCTCAGCCTGAGACCTCAGACAACAGCAGTTCCTTGCCTTCTCTGTTGGCAACTGCTCATGCACCCTGTTACCTTCCGAAATTACATAGTTTATTAACTTGTTACCCTAACCTACACCACCCTTCGTAAGAACTCCCTTCTCTGCCCATGAACATCCCGCCACAGTGTCCCTGGAATTAAACTGCTTCTCTGAGAAATGAAACCATTGCCCAGCCCAACATCCCCTTTCCTGCTATTTTATTTGAGGAGTAGGGCTCTGTGGTTATTGATCACTTGAGAGGTAGAAGAAGGATGTTTGAAGGGAAAGGAAACATCAAGAAAACTTACAGAGTGGCAGGGAAGCCTGAGAAATCTCATAAACTAGTGACTTTGAAGCCTTCATGGGGACTCAGATGCTTTGAGAAGCTGGAAAGCTCTGGACAGTTTCCCCCCACCCCACAAAAAAAAAATCACACACATGCAACAGCACCCAGGCTGCTGCTTAACCGTACAGCACCTTTGTAGGAATTAGGGAAGGGGGTTGCTTTCTCTGGGCGGCAAAGTGTGGTCAATGGAGTAGGGTAAACTCCAGCCCTCACTTACCTTCTCAACAGGGCATCCTCGTGCGCATCACAACTTGCACCACCGGGGTGGTGGTGCTGCATGGACCCCTCACAAGTTTCCCCTCTCTGACTTAGTTCACATCCCCTTTATCATACTGATGGGACCCTGAAGCCCAGAGGGGGGAAGTGACACTCTCAAGGTTGCGAAGTGTGTTATTTGTCCTTGCTATTTTATTTCCCTGTGCCCTGCACAGACCCTCTCACCTGCCTGCTCATTAAGTAGCCCATTGATTATGCTCACTATACTAAAAGGCAATACGACCAGTATGGTAGATAAAAATCTGTTGTCTAAATATCTAAATTAAATCCTTGTAGAAGATGCTTACATCCAAGTGTTAATAAACCCAGTGGCCCCGGGCAGGGAGGAGCTATTCGTCTTATCAGTAACTGTCTGGGTAGAATGATCCATTTCAAACAGCGCAAGGAATGAAATCATGAAAAGGATAAGAGTCCTGACGAAGGGTGGGTGAGTCGGAGCTGGTGGCATTGAAAAGTGTAGCTCAGAGCCAGCAGGCTGTCCTGAAGAGGATCATTCAGGTGTGTTAAAGACAGGCCCGGTGTGAAAGCGCAAATGAATCGCTCAAAATAGATGAGATTTCTCTCCGTGGTAATTGCAAGAGGAGCTGGCGAGAGGTTTTATATCGAAATCACAGAAAGGAAAGAGCTGGGGAAATAAAGAGGATTTTATTTTGGAACGGAGAATGAGGCAGGACTTTTACAAAGAAAGCTGGGAGAGGGTGTTCCCTTCCAATGAGAGAAAAGCCCTATGGGTAGGCAGGAAAATGAGATGCCTTCTCGCCTGTAGAGGGCGCTGTAGAGGCAGCGGGAAAGCGAGTCCTAGAGACGGTGGCGAGGAGGCGCTGTGTTCTACTGGTTGCCTGGGTGACTTTACCTGTGATTCCTTTTTCTGAGTCTTAGTTTCCTCAAAACCCAGACAAAACACATCTAGACATCAGGAAAGTCAGGGAAAGGAGGTGAGAGAATCACTGGAAGTGAGTGCGAGATGGGTGACGGGGTGCTTCTGGACATTGGGAATATTTTGTTTTCCAATCTGGCAGAAATTGATCGAGTTCTACCTTGATCATTTGGACACTCTTCTGTAAGTATATTCCAGTTTATTTAAAAGTTTACTTAAGAAAAAAAAAAAAGAAGTGATCCTATGGTCATAGTGTCTCAGAAGAGATGGAACCTGTAGTTCAAGGCAGAAGATAAAACCATATGGAAAAGAGGCAGAATGACAAACAAGAGATTGGCTGACTTGAAGCTATAGAAGGCTGTGCTTTCATCAGGGTACGGGTTCAGAGAATAAGAACACGTAGGACTCCTTAAGTCAGATAGGCAGGCAGGAACTTGAGCAGACTAGAACTTTCCACGGACCCAACATGTCTGTGTGCACATGCGTATGCACCAACTACCCCCATTATTATTGCCAGATGTGCATTTTGAGGAGGTGCCTTCTCATAGATGGCTGAAAATTCCAGCTTTTGCCCCCTCCCACTGGGGACCCCGCCCCTGAACTAAAGTTGGCAGAAATAGATGTGCTTGCAACTTCATCAAAAGAGAAGAATGCTTGCTGAGGATGAGGCTTCCAGCTTCATCCTTCTCTCTGCCAAGGACATGATCTTGTTCCTTTTTGTGGTTGCATAGTGTTCCATAGTGTATATGTGTTACATTTTCTTTATCTAGTCTATCATTGATGGGCATTTGGATTGATTCCATGTCTTTGCTATTGTGAATAGTGCTGCAGTAAGCATACATGTGCATGTAACCTTATAAAAGAATGACTTATATTCCTTTGGATATATACCCGGTAATGGGATTGCTGGGTCAAATGGTATTTCTTATTCTAGATCCTTGACACAGGGAGGGGAACAACACACATTGGGGCCTGTTGGGGAGGCGGGGGAAGGGCAAAGCATCAGGATAAATAGTTAATGCATGTGGGGCTTAATACCTAGGTGATGGGTTGATAGTTGATAGGTGCAGCAAACCACCATGGCACATGTTTACCTATGTAACAAACCTGCACATTCTGCACATATCCTGGAACTTAAAATAAAATTAAAAAAAGAAAGAGGAGAATGCTTATTTTCTTTCTCTGATAGACAAGCCTACACATGACTCTGATGATTTCACATTTTTTGGTTACTTAAAACAAACAAACAAAAACCTTTTGTCAAGACCCACTCTGCGGAGCACTGGTCTAGATGCTGAGGATCCAATCACAACCATGGTTATTACCCGGTGGGGCCAAAATTCTAGGTAGTGATTTAAGGCAAAGAGATGATCTCCACCAGCCTTCCTTCACAGGGGGATCATCCCCAAAGCAGCAATAGAAATGTAAGCCAGATGCCAAGAAGAACTTCCTGACTGCAATGTTAGTTGACTGTCTACCTGATGTGAAGGAAGGAAGCTTTACTAGACATAGATTTCATGTACCCTGGAGCTGAGTTTCTAGCTATATCTTATCTAACATTGGCAGAGGGATTGTGCAGTTTTGTCACACGGTCACATATATCTCAGTGTTATCGCATATATCTCAAACTGAGCATGGTCACATATATCTCAAACTGAGGACCAGAGAACCTTTACCAATTGAAGTGTTTTCAGCTGCAATTTCAGAAAACACAATAATCAGGGAAATGCATTCTCCTACTTCATAGAAGTCCAGAGGCAGGGTTGGTTAATTCAGCAACTCAACTAGACTTCAGGTTTGGCTCTGCCATTCTCAGGGTGTTAATGATGTTCCCCCTCACCACTGCAAGAGGGCTGCAGTGTCTCCAGCTATTGAATGCAGACACAATGAGCAGAGCATCTCTTTTTGTGTCTTTTTGAGAACAACGAAAGTCCTCCCTTGAAGCCCCTTAGAATTATACTCCATACTTTTACCTACGCCTGTCATGATAAGAAGAATGTACTTTCCATGGCTGGCTTCCATCAGTTCATTCTCTGGGGCTGAGGGAGAGCTTGGTCTCCTCTGATGAGGTACACTGTCTTTCCCCCAATTCAAATGCTTTAACAGGAGCAGGATTGTGGCTAGCAATTCCTTGCTCCCCTTGCAGAGGAAAGTATCTCCTGGGTGGATAATGATGTGTCTCAGTGACAAATTAGAAACCACATATAGAAGCCCTGCTCTTCATAAGCCCATTCTGTGTGTCTATTCTACTCAACACGTCTCCTGTATGTCCTGGGTGCCCCCTCCCCTAACAGGCAGCTTGTCAGCTTTGATCTTTTAATCCAGGATTCTCCAGAGCATGATTGACGTGCATTTAAACTGAGCTTCCCTGGGGCTGAGAACTGCTCCTGTCTAAACTCAAGGATGACCAGGCTGGCCAGGCCTCTAAGCTTGATCTTAGTGCCTTAGGATCTTTTCCAATCCCTTTATGTCCAACCCAGGCTGATGCTGGGAGTGAGTGTAACATGAATGTTTTTCAGGACACTCTATCCTGAAAAACAAGGATTCTCTGTGTCTCCCCTAGCCATGTATGGGGACAATAGGAGGAGAAGGAGACCATCAGGCCACAAGCACTTACTGTGTGCCAGGGCCTGTTCTGGGGATTGGACAAATGGGGAGTGAGAGGATATGGTGCTGCCTTACATAGAGCCTCATTCCATGTGGGGAAGCACTCAAGTCAGAAATTGCAGCATAGATGGATGGGTGCTTTGATGGAGGTTGGAAGAGCATTCTGGGCATTCAGTGCAGAGACATGTAACCCTGGTGGGTGGGTGTTAGGGTGTGTGTGTGTGTATTTGTGTGTAGGGAAAGGGAGAATAAAGAATTCCAGAAGAAAGAACACTTACATTGAGATGTTAGCCAAACATGGAGTGTAGGGGGTGTATTGGGGCAGAGAATCAGGCAATGCAAACACCAGTATGTAAGGGGAGGCTGTCTGCATTTCAGGGGGGTTGGAGTATATGGTGCAAGGAGTATGCATGGGACATGAGGCTGGACAGTCAGGCAGAGTCCGGATCATGGAGGTTTGTTAATCCAGGCCTGCTTAGATGTGGGTGTCGACAAGATTGCTCACATATGGATTTTTTTTTTTTTTTTTGAGATGGAGTTTCGCTCTTGTTGCCCAGGCTGGAGTGCAATGGCATGATCTTGGCTCACTACAACCTCCACCTCCTGGGTTGAAGCAATTCTCCTGCCTCAGCCTCCCAAGTAGGTAGAATTATAGGCATGTGCCACCATGCCCAGCTAATTTTGTATTTTTTAGTAGAGACAGGGTTTTTCCATGTTGGGCAGGCTGGTCTCAAACTCCTGACCTCAGGTGATCCGCCCGCCTTGGCCTCCCAAAGTACTGGGATCACAGGCATGAGCCACCATGCCTGGCCTCATATATGGATTTTACTAGGGGAACTGTCCAAAGGAGAAATGGGGAGGGAGGCTGAGAAAGCATCAGACCTCCATGCAAATGATCAGACCATGATCCAAAGAAAAAGGGGAGGAAGAAAGATTGGGAAAAAAAGCGTCTTAGCCTGCTGTGCAGTTTGAGAAAGATTTGGCAAGGCACTTTGGAAGCCCTTAAACCAAAGTTGGCCATCAGGGGAGTCCTATGTGTCCCTGCCTTAGAGTCATGGCCACCGAGCCATTGGCTGGTGGTTTGACCTTCCACAAGGTCAGGGCTCCACGTTGGAGGTCCTCGTGCCCTCTGTGGTTGAAGATCTGGGCGGTAGATTCTCATGGCTGCCACATCTGGGTTTGGTTTTATTCTAGGGAGAATGGGAAGCCACAGAAGATTTTAAGCAATTTATGTTATGAAAAGAATCACTCTGTGGCTGTGGAGGAGATAAGTAGGAAGAGTTCAATAATGAAATTAAAAAAGAAATTGTGAGGTGGAGCTGCTGGAGAGGTTCAGGAAAGAGAGAATGTTGACCTAGACTCGGAAGGTGATAGGATCACATAGAGAAATGGACAATTTGAAGTTATATTAAGGAGGCAAAATGCACAGAACTTGTTGCCTGTGTGTGAGTGGTAAGAAAAAGGACTCGAAGAGGAAGTAACAGAGGACAAGGACCACATCTGTAACTGTCACTTGTGTGCTAGACAAAGTGTAAGTACAATGATCTCATTTTATCACCACAATGATCCTTTTTTCAAATTAATTAAATTTTTTCATTTTAATTTTTATTTATTTATATTTGAGATGGAGTCTTGCTCTGTCACCCAGGCTAGTGTGCAATGGCATACCCTCGGCTCACCACAAACTCCGCCTCCCAGGTTCAAGTGATTCTCATGCCTCAGCCTCTCGAGTAGCAAGGATTACCAGCATACACCACCTCACCTGGCTAATTTTTCGTATTTTTCGTAGAGACAGAGTTTCAACAGAGGTTAGACAGAGATTAGCCAGGCTGACCTCAAGTGATCCGCCCGCCTCAGCCTCCCAAAGTGCTGGGATTACAGGCGTGAACCACTTTGCCAGGCCCGCAATGATCCTTTAAATTTGGTTCTAGGCATAGCATTGGAGAACCCCCAGTTTATCCACAACACCTCAGGTGATCAGTATAAACTAACCATGCTAATCCCATTCTCACACCTGCAAATGTTTTAGGAATGGGAGACATCTGCTCCAGAGGCTTTGGGGAAATATTTCTCCTTCAGAAGAAAGAGTCACATTTAGGTGGTTCCTTTATTCCTCTGGACATTGATGTCTGGGTGTGATGCCTGGGACTGCCTGGCATCTTGGAATCCCGAGGGGAGCAGCTGAGAGCACAGCCCTCCATCAAGAACAGGAGAGAAAAAGAGATGGGAGGAGTCTGGGCCCCAAATGACATCATGGAGCACCAACTAAACCAACACTGGATCACCTACCCACCCAACCAGACTCCTGGGAATTGAGATCCTGTATTTCTTTATGGTTTGCACCAATGCGAGTTAGGGCTTTCTGTTTCTAAACTCATATTAAAGTATCACCCCATTTTATAGACAAAGAAATGGAATCTTAAAGTCACAGAATGGGTAGGTGGCAGAGGAGGGACACAATCTTAGGTCTTCCTGAAAGATCACGTCCCTTTTCAATGGCAATTTTCTTTCATGATGTCAACTCAAGTCACCTGACCATGAGAATGCTAGTGATCTTATCTTATAAGATATTAATATATGGTGCAATGAGAGTCAGATCTACAAGCATTCATTGTGCCCTTGCATGCTGCAAATGAGCTACATATAAGCCCTGCTCATGAAGAGTTTATGATATAAATGAGGTGAGATGAACACAATTGGAGACTATGATAATAGATAACTTGCAGGGGCACTCATTATTCATTAGACAGTGGGCAAGTATTCTACATGTCTTGTTAGGTTTTACTCCCCACAACAAACAACAGTATTTATTATTACTATCCCTGTCTGTCTCCATATTACAGGTATGTAGACACAGAAAGGGTATGAACTCTCCCGAGACCACAAAGCTGGTATAAATGGAATTTAAAGCAGTCTGAGTTTGACTTTGGAGCCTGTACTTTTATAACCACTATGTTCTTTTGCATCCCCATATAGAGATTAATTAATGCAAGACAGCATCAAACCAAGTGGAGTATGCACAGGATAATAATAGCAAAGATTCTTAAACATATACATGCAGGTGCTTTGCACGTGTTGTTGCTAGTCCTTAGTGGGTCTCAAACTTCAGCATGAATAGAAATCATCTGGAGGGCTTGTTAAAGCACAGATCACTGGGCACCACCCCTAGACTTTCCAGCAGATTTGGGGTGGTGGTCTTAGGGTTTGCATTTGTGACAAGTTCTCAGGTGGTATTTGTTCTAGGGATCACATTTTGAGAGCCACTGCCTTAAAATAACTCTGCGAAGGAAGGGTGATTACCCCCATTAAACAGATGTGAAAAGTGGCTTAGTGTAGGCAGCTGATATGGTTTGGCTGTGTCTCCACCCAAATCTCATTTTGAATTGCAGCTCCCACAATTCCCATGTGTTGTGGGAGAGGCCTGGTGGGAGGTAATTGAATCGTGGGGGCAGGTCTTTCCCGTGCTAGTCTCATGATAGTGAATAAGCCTCACAAGATCTGATGGTTTTATAAAGGGCAGTTCCCCTGCACAAGTTCTCTTCTCTTGTCTGCCACCATGTGAGACATGGCTTTCACCTTCTGCCATGATTGTGAGGCCTCCCCAGCAACATGGAACTTGAGTGCATTAAACCTCTTTCTTTTGTAAATTCCTCAGTCTCAGGTACATCTTTATCAGCAGCACGAAAACGGACTAATACAGCAACTCATCTGTACATACCTACAATGGACAAATTCCAGAGCCAGGATTTGAACCTGGGTCACCCTGGCTCCAAAGTCCATGCTGGTTTATTGTACCATGCTGTCCCCAGATATAAATGCACCACAAATTTGGGAGGAGAGACAACAGTGGGCTGCACATGCAGGAGAGACTTTTGGAAGTAAAGGCCTTGAAGGAAAATAAATTTGAATCGGTGATCCCAGGCTATAGGCAAGATGCAAGAAACACTGGACTTGCCAAGTTATAGCTGATAGACACTTTGCCAGAGGTTTCTATGTAGCAGGAGGGATTATGGTGAGGACACACAGTCGGGATTGCTCCATAACAGGGAGCAGGAAAATAGCAGGGATCTTAGAGACAGAAAGGGACAACGAAGAATGCCACCACTGCAAAAAGTACACAGGTGGGAAAATACTATGCCCTATATGCAAAGGTGAGAAATAACTTACAATATCTTTTTTCATGAGAGGGATGGGTAGGCATTACACCAACCCCATTCCCTCAAGGAAGAAGGAGGAGCATGGCTTACATATACTCCCACCAGAACCTGCTCCCTTATTCTCATTCTAATTTCCTTAATCAAAGCAAAGGACTCGGACAGTGATTTCTCCTTTGTCTCTGAGTGGAAAATGATACTATTCTAAGAGTGATTGAAGGCACTGGCTATGTTAAGCCCTGATGAAGACATGAAGACGCAAGCATGTGAGCAAACAGAGGAGAGAAGGTTTGTGCTGTGTGATTGCCAAGATAAGAAGTTGGACCAATAGGTGAAAATTCCAAGCTAATTATGTGCTAGAAATTCTTCATGTCATCCATTCAACAAGCATTGAGTCATTCAACAACCACTGAGGCATTCAACAACCAGTCATTAGGAGCCCTCTGTGTGCCAGGGACTGTCATAGATGTCTGGCGAGTCAAACAGAAGTGATCCTTGTCTTCCTGGTTGGCCTAAATCCATCTCGTTACAACCTAGACTTACTATGAAGTTGAAGTATTTTAAGACCTTTCTCAGTGAAAGAAAATCTAGAGTCACCAACTCACTCTTCTCCTACACGTTCGTTTCTTCTTGCAGGGATAAAACATGTTTTGATCGTGATGGGACTTGCCAAATATGCCAAAATCACATCACACAGATCCCTTTCTCCTCCAGGTAGTGGGAGCCTTGGATTAAATGCAGACATGGCACGGTCAGAGACACAGTAGGCAGACAGCACCAGGTAAATCTGGTAGGAGCGAATTTTAATGTAGGAGAATAGGTTTCTCGGTGAGGATGACCTTCCAGCTAATGGCCCATCCCTGGGGACCCATGCAGCTGTCCCAAGGCATTTCTGGAGTCCGAGAGAGAAAAATCCATCAGCCATTCTTGACTAAGCTGGGGAACATTTCAGCTTTCTAATATGGTCATTAGCTGGGTAACAGATGAAACGGAACAGCAACAGAAGGGCAGAGGTAACTGAAATGAGGGAGAAAAATGCATAGTGATTTTCCACATTCTTTCAGCACACGTTTTCCTCAAAATTCCCTCTACTGCCCAGCATTATGAAATGTCAGGAACCAAGGGATTTGGAGAGAGCAACTCAAAGAACCAAGGGTATGACACAGGATGGGAAGAACCTCCCCACAAGGGAGGATAACAGATTTCCATAAGGCAGAGAAGTAATCCGGTAGAGCTGTTGATGATATCACAGGGCACCTCTAAACACACTCTCAGGGATTCTGTAAGCCCAGGAAATCAGGCAGAGTGATTTGTGAGCAACAAGGGACAGTGTTACAAACAGAGAGTTCCAAACAGTGTTCTAAACAGAGAGCTCAGGAATTCATTCCATTGTTGACTTGTATTAATTAATCTTGCTTTTTGATTACAAAAAAATATACATGTCTGTTGTAGGGAGTACAGAAAAAAAGAATATAAAAATTACCCCAAATTCTATAATTTGAAGGTAAACATTGTTCACTTTTTGTTGGTATATCTGCAGTCTTTTTCTCTATGCATATCTGTATATCTCTCTTGCAAAATTGCAATCATATTTTCATTGTTTTATAAACCATTTTTCTCACTTAACAATATATCATGAAATTTTATGATGTTCCCCCATATTGTATTTTTCATAAATACTATTTTCATGTCTGTATCATATGAATGCATTAGGTTGAAACACATAAAATTTGTGCTATTTGACCTTTTTTAACCTGCAAAAATGATTTCATATGGTTCATCTATATTATAATTGATTTCTCCAGCCTTATATTCATTTATATTTAGGCTATTTCCAAAGGTTCTCAATTATTTAAAAATTTGCAGTGCAGGTCTTTGTGTTTAGGTCTTTGCACACATCCATGATTACTTTCTTCTGGTAAGTCCTTATGCACTAGTTATGTATTGCCAGGTAATAAGTTTCCACAAATTTAGCAGTTTAAACAACACGCATTTTATGTTACAGTTTCCATGGATCAGGTTAAGCTGGTTGCTCTGCTTCAAGGTTTCTCTTAGGACTGCAACCTAGGTGCAGGTGAGCACTGAGTCTCATCTGAAGACTCAACTGGGGAAGGGTCTGCTTTCAAGTTCTTTCAGTTGACTCAACTGGGGAAGGGTCTGCTTTCAAGTTCTTTCAGTTGGTTGTTAGCAGGATTCAGTTTCTTGCTGGCTGTTAATCTGAGACCTCCCCCAATTCCTTGCCAAGTGGGCTCCTTCATAGAACAGCTCACAGAATGGCAGCTGTCTTCATTAAAGCTAGCAATGGAAAGAGTCAGATAGTAAGATGAATGTTGCAATCTTATGTAACTTAACTACAGACATGATAGCCCATCACCCTTGCCATATTCTATTAGATAGAAGGAAGCCCTAGGTCTTGCCCACACTCAAGAGGAGGAGATTATACAAGAATGCAAACACCAGAAAGAAGGGATTATCAGGGATCATCTTGGAGTATGCCTACTACATTCTAGAAGTGGAATTGCTAGACAAAATGATGTGAACGTTTTTAGGGTTTTGAGATTTACTGATAAGTTGACCCCTGGGATAGCCACAGAAGTTCATCTTCCCACTAGGAGTGAATGAAAAAACCTAGCTGCCTAAAGTGTCATCATATTTAAAGTCTTTTCAATTTGATGGGAAAACCATGATATCCTGTTTTTATTTGCATTTCTTTGAGAGCTCATTTATTTCTTCCTTTACAAATTGCTAATTCGTAATTTTTGCCCGTTAAAAACAGCTGTTCAAAGTTTTAATAGAATAAAGATGTTATTAACCATTTGTCTTTAATACATATCTTAGATATTTTTTTCTGATTTTACCATTTGTTTTAAAGTCTTGATGGCAAAATTTACAAAAATACTTAATTTTTAAATAGTCAAACCCAGCAATATTTTACTTTATAATTTCTTCTTTTGTTTTTTTTCCTTAAAAAAACCATCACTCCCAAATTAGATAGATTACTATCTAAAGTTCATTTCTTAATAGCAATTAGTAATTTTGTTGTTTCATTATTTATCTGTAACTCTTTAATCCACAGTTCATCTTTTCCTCACCCTTCTCACCTGAGCAATGAGTGATGGTGTAATAATATCTCATAGTGTGTATCCTGGCTGGGAATGAGGGGTTCCCTCTCAAGAAGGGGTATTATAATCTGTCTTGTTGGTATGGAAGGGAAGGATGGTGTGTGGAAATACCAACCGTATTATTTCAGTTTTCTGCATTAATTAGAACTTCTGAGGGAAATTGTAAAATAAAAAAGATAGTAGTGAGTGTCTTTTTCAAGAATGTCCCCAGTGTTTCACCACTAAGCATGATGTTCTATGTAATATATATTCTTGATCAAATTTCTTTCTTGTGCAGAGACATTTCAAATACATCTGTAATGAGTATTGACTTTGGAGCAGAGAGTATTAATTTAAAAGATCCCAGTATTTTTTCTTATTTGACTTTTTGGAATAAATCTCATTGGTTGTGGCCCATTTCTCTCTTTAAAAACTTCTGCTTTCCATCTGGTAATAGTTTATTAATAATTTTGACACTTGTATTTAAAGTGAGATTGATTACTTATTTATCAAGATTAAGGTTATGCTAATCTCAAATACTTTGGGAAGCTTTCTCCTTTCTCTATGTCTTGATATAATTTATGAAGTATGATATTGCTGGTTCTTGGAGGTTGGAAAGATCTTACTCTAGAGTGACCAAGGCCCAAGACTTTTAACAGAGTTAACCATGTAACAATCCTTCAGATTATTTATCATTAATCATCTCACCAATTTTCTATCTCTTATGTTAATATGGTAATTTATGTTTCCCCTGCAAATTGTCCATTTTGTTGAGAATTTAAAATTTATCAGCTAAAAGTTATAATAGTCCCATAATATTTAAATCTAACTTTTGATCTGTAATTATATTCCTAATGATATGTATTCTTTGGTTCTTGCTTTACCCTTGGTTAGATATGATGAATCACCTCTTTTATTGTTGATTATTTTCAAGATCCAGTTTTCATACGTATATATCCATTCCATTAGCTTTCAATTTTTAAAAACTTCATTAATGTCTTCACTTTTTTTTTATTCCTTCCTCCTCTGTTTTAATTTTTTATGAAAATGTTCATACTAAAAATTAGGGCAAATAATATAATGTATGCTTCCTTATAGATCCATGAGCAATATACAACAAATACCAACATTTTGCCACATTTGCTTCATCTTTTTCTCTTTTCTTTGTATTATTTGCTGAAATGTTTTAAATAAAACCCTAGAGATTATGTTATTTCATCCCTACACACCTCAGAGTGCATCTCTAAAAAATACTTTTCTCAACCGGGTGAGGTGACTCACACCTGTAATCCCAGCACTTTGGGAGACTGAGGCGGGCAGATCACGAGGTCAAGAGATCAAGGCCATCCTGGCCCACATGGTGAAATCCCATCTCTACTAAAAATACAAAAATTAGCTGAGCATGGTGGCATGCGCCTATAGTCCCAGATACTCCAGAGGCTGAGGCAGGAGAATCGCTTGAACCCGAGAGGCGGAGGTTGCAGTGAGGGGAGAATACTCCACTGCACTCCAGCCTGGCGACAGAGTGAGACTCCATGTCAAAAAAAAAAAATACTTTTCTCACCTTCTTAGACATGTTTTGTGTTTCTTTCTCCGCCTTACTGGATTGATTTTTCTTGGTTTATTGATTTTTCATTCTTTCTTTTATAATAAGAAAGCATTTAACCCTATGAATTTTCTACTGAGTATAGAATTAGCAGCACATATTAATAAACTTGATATGTAATTTTCCCAATGTCAACATGTTCGAAGTTGGCTACAGTTAAAGTTTTCAGTCTTCTTCTAGTAACTATATAGAAGAAACACATACACTCATATATATCCTTCTGGTGTTTTTGCTTAAGTATTTTGGAAACAACTCTAAAATTAGTTTGTTTCACAGGTTGGGTTGTCTGGACAGTAGGGTCTGAGATGGAAATTAGCATGCAGGGGACTTAGAAGCAAGGGGCCTTGGGGTCAAGTGACACTTGTGGAAGGAAAGGAAAGGGGATAGGACTGGACAGAGGGAGAAGTTGAGCTGCAACGAGATCTCAGTGGAAGACTCAGCCCACCCCACAGAGAGCGCTGAAGGATCTTTTCAAGTTGTCTGGAGCTGAGAACAAGAGGACAGGCCTTTATTCCCCACACCAATCATTGAATACAGGCTGCCCCAGGAAGGGGACATGGCTTTGGGCTCTTCAGTGGGAACAGACTCTGGAGAGGGCTGACAGTTGAGTGCTGTCTGCTGGAAGGACTCTCAGTGGCTGGGAGGGTCCACTCTTCCTTGTTGAAGATGAATCTGGGTGGGGCATCCCAGTCTCCATCACAGTTGCAGAATTTCTAAGTTTGGGGATTTGTTTGTTTAGTGTTCAAGAATCATGTGTATTCTTCCGCAGTCTAAAAATCTAATGCATGCATATTACTCAAACTCACTAATTTTACCTACTTGGTTTATTGAAGAATGTTAAAGTAGTCTAATAAAATTATGATTTGGCTGTTTATCCTTGTATTTTTATTTTTCATAGTTTTTCCTTTATACGTTTTGAAGCTGTGCCATTCAATACAGAAATGTCGACAGTATCGCATCTTCCTTATGGCTCGAATCTGCTGCCCCTGCAAAGCACCCTCTCTGAATATTGTTTTCTCTTGCCTTGAATTCTTTGTTTGTGGACATTTTCATCCCTGGTTCTTTTGGTGTGCCTGATAGATCTTTAGCTATACTTTTATTCCTAATCATTTTTTGTCATTTTAAAGGTGCATCCCTTATAAAAAGCATATAATAGACTTGGATTTTTATTTTTTACTCACAACTGAGAATTTTGGTGGTTGGAACTGAAATTTAGCCCCTTTATAATTACAGTCATGACCAATATAACATCTTGTTTTATGAGGCAAAATTTTCAGGCTTCTTTAAATTTTACTTCATTCCCTGTCTCTCACTATACGAACTATATAATTCTTTATTTTGATTAATTTATTACTTGACTACAGTATATTCTTGAATAATTTTTTCAGAGTGTATAAATTAAAAAATTAACTCTTGCATTTAAAATAATGTGGCTTTTCTCCTCTTCAGTTGGAATATTACCTTCATTAACTGTGTAATTCTTGGGTCACAATTTTTTCCCGTGAAAACTGCACTGTTTGTATTGTAGAGAAGAAATTTGGGGCTTGCCTAGTTTTCTGTTTCTTAGCAGTAGTAATTCTCCCCTGCTTTGCTGATAGAATTGCTTCTTTGTAATTGAAACTGAAGAAGTTTGACGAATGTATTTAAGGGCTTGTTGCTTCTCATCATTTTTTCCTTGAGCTTAGTAGGTGCATTTAGTTTGCATATAGAAGTAATTATTCAGCCAAGCAAAGTTTTCTTCACTATTTTCTGGTACTCTTGCCTCTCCTTCCCACTCTACAATTTTGGGTGTTGTGAATCCATGTTCTGTATGTTTTATTTTTCCTTTTTCATTTCCATGTTTCTAAGTTTTCTTAACCTTATTTTTATTTTTTAAAAATTGATCCTTTATTATTTTCAATATACTATTTAATGCTTCTATTGCAATTTTATTTTTAATTGGGTCGTTTTTCATTTCCGTGGAATTTTCCAGATTTCATAGGTGCCCCTCTCTGATTATCCCCTCTGGTTACAGAGATGTGATACCCTGTTTCCATCTTATCAGGAACATTTCTAAACCTTTCTGCTTGTAGTAACTCTATATTGTTAAGTCTCCTTCTTTATCCCCTTCTTCCGTACTTTGAGTCTTTTCATATGGCTAAATGTCTTTATCTGCTGGCCCCTGGCTTACAGAGTGAAGTCCTTGCTTCTAATAAATTGGAGGCCTACATGTATTCTAAGAGGGGCTTAGTTGATTTCTGATTGGATATTTCAGGCCACATGAAGGGAAAAGGGAAAATTCTTATTGTCATTTTTCTTTTCCTTTTCAAAAAGTCAGCTGCTTGGAGAGATAAGAGAGATAGACGGAGCCAACGATATCTTTGGCAAGGAGTTTTGCCTGCATGGAAAAATTTCTTTTTCTTGTTTGTGAGGAAGCTAGAAGTGGTGTCAGACTTCAGTCAGCAAAGTCTCAGCAGTGTCCCACATCTTCACACTTCAAGCGCTCTATGAACCAGTGCCACAGGCTCCACTTGGTGTGGCCATCGGCTCCGCTTTGCTTTTCAAAGATACCAGTGGATTCCAAAATTTGATCTCACTGTCTTTGATAGCCCACTCTGGCTCCCAGGCAGGTGTTTGTAAGGCTCAGCCAGGGTCTCTTCCATTTGCTTCCAGGCCCATCGTTCTGAGCATACGGTGGCTTGCAGCTGAGTTTGGGCCTCCTTCCGCGGTCACTCTGACAACCCTGTACCCTGCTGCTATTTTCCAGTGTGTCTTTGGCTGTGAGTTTCCCTTCCTCAGCTTCCAGCAGAAACAGAGTGTCTTGAGGTTGAATAAAGGAATAAGACAGGTTTCCCTCTATGTGTGCACTTCACTCATCATCTCAGTGGCAGTTTGAGGACCACCAGGGGAGGGAGATGGATGACACCCTTGAGGAGTTCTTGCTTGCCAGTTAGATTTCAAATAATGTCCCAGGGAATAATGGTCCAGGTTTAAGGGAGAAGGAAAGGGGAAAAGATGCAGTGAGCGCAGAAAAGACAAGAAAAGGAAGAAGACCCTGGACAGAAAGGAAAACGGTCCCGCCAAGTGTTCTGTGATGCCCATATGTGCCTTATGAAATCACCCACTGCTTGAGCCAGCTGTGTGCAAGGTTTCTAGGGCAGTCCCACCACCCCAGCTCGTGCTTCAGGGATATGATGACGTTAAGGATGCTGTTCCAGGTAGGCTCCTTGTCCATTCTCTTCATTTCAGCCACTCACGATTCTGGGGAAAGAGGACACACAAAGAAATTTCTGTCCCATTCCGGAAAAGTCTTAGAAATGGATTGTGGTGGAAACAAGAGGTTATATCAAAGACCAGACCAAGAGAGGTCCACGCCCCCTGCTGGTGAAAGCAATAAATAGCTCCACCATTTTTCCTGCGCGTGGTTCCACGCGGTTCTTGGGTGGGTGGATGGGTGGTTGGTTTGGTCTGTTTTGCTCAAATGGTGATGGGGGTTTGGGAGAAAGGGAGTCCGTGGGAGAGAGAGAGATCTATCAGAATAAATGACACCCAGACTGCAAAATACCATACCATGTGAGGGGGAAAATGCCCCAGTAGTTAAGGATCGTCATCAGAAAATAGATTTTTCTGTCCAGAATGCAAAACAGATAGCAGGACCTTGTGGGTGGAGCTGGTGGGGAGGCTGGGAGGCAGGGGGAGAGACAGGGTGTCACCAGCCCTTCAGAATGAGGATTGGATTTCTGTTGAATTTTTTATGGATGCCTGTAAGCCTCCCCATCACATTATAGTCTGGATGAAAAATTATCCACCAAGGAAAATAGATCTGCGTGAATCAAGATTTCATTGCCAAGGGCCAGGTTATCACATGGAATTTCTTTGTGGGTCAACATGGCTGATTTATTTATATGTGTACCCTGTGGGTGTCTATTAGGCCTCCCAGACTGTGATCACCATGGGGACGGCTGGCTTATATGTATGTGTTGCTGGGCATGTGGTGGAACTGAAGCTGAACGTTCGCCAAAGAGAAGGGGAAGGAAGACACGGAAATGTATTTGGGCTGCTTCTAAGCAGTCAGGGCCAGAGCCCAGATCTAGGACTTGAAATATCTGGGTTCTCTTTCTAATTCCATTGATTGCTGGATATGTAAATTTGAATGATAGCATCACCTTGCTGAATTTCAGTTTCCTCAACCATAAAATGAGGATAGTAATATTCTCTGCTGAGCCAGCAGGTCAATGAAGTACGACGGTGGCTAACTTGGGTAGGGATTAATAATGCTATTATATCTATTTATTTAGTCATTCAACAACCGTTTATTGAGCAACTACTATGGGTCATGCACTTTGCTAGGTGCTGGGGACACAGCAAAGATCAAGTGGGCACTGCCTCTGCTTTCTTTGTGTTGACAGTCCAGCGGCAGAACAGATAAGTCATCCTCCTCTGCCTTGCTAATACACTTGATTCTTTATTCTTGAAATTAAAAACTTTTACCAAGATTTCTAGGTGTTTGTCTTTTCGCATTATTTGTTCCTGGAACTTGCTATGTCTGTTTGACTTGCAGATAGAAGTTGTTCTCAACTCAGCAAAGTTTGCTTCATCATTTCTGTGTGCTCTTTTGTCTCCTTCTTATCAGACAGTATCAAGTGTTCTGGATTCATGCTCCACGTTTTTTCATGTTTCCTCTTCATTTTTATGTCTTCATGGGATGCTACAAGGGGATTCTGTCCTCAGGAATTTGCTAGTGGTATTCTTGCTGCCCTGTTAGATCCGACGTATTATCAGCGATTTGTAGAAAGCCATTATGATTCTCCCTCACTGTCTCTCATCCTCCAAAAAATGTACTGTTATTATGGGAGCCAGAGGGGTGCAATTGAGGAGCTGAACTGGCCTGAAGAGGTCCAGCTGATCCCTTGAGGTGTAACACCACCTACTAAGAGCAGATCTTGTCTACTTCAGTTCCACATTTCAATGCTCAAAATGCAAGGGTACTGAACAGGGAGCTGAAGAAATAAAGAAAACCTGGGACGGGACTGGGTTCAAACACAACAAGCATCATCCCAGCTCTTACTTTTTGGAACATGCTAAGAGTTGGATCAAATCAGCTCTTATCACCAAAATGGGGCACCAACACCCCATGTCCTGCCATAGGGCTTACCCCTGCTTTCATAGGGGAAAAGGTCACAAGCCAAACTCAATGATGTTGCAGTCAGGGTTGACACACTGCGCAGCACACCAAGAAAGCACCATGTATGTGATAGCCTATGTAGATGGCGTGCTCTTGAGTACACACAAGGGTGTCTCCTGGAGGGCCTGGCTGGGGTGGTCCCTGAATGATGGAATTATGGGTGATATCAACTGTTTTCTTCTCTATTTTATTCCTGGGTATTTCAAATGTCCTATTATTTTCACATTTTTCCACTAGTACTACTATTTCTATACTATTATTATTTGTTTGTTTAAGGAGTTTAGTAAATCACTCATCACTTCAAAGTTTGAACCAATATGCAGGGTGACCACCTCATCCCTGTCGGGGTAGGACTTCCCCAGTTTCAGCACTGAAATCTCCACATCCCAGGACGCCCCTCAGTTTTAGATAAACTAAGATTGTTGGACACCTTACCGAGGTGATATATAAACCACATGGCAGATTAATCACCAAACAAAAAACACAAAGTAACACAAAGTGTTATCACAAATATTCAGTGCTGAACTTGAGAAGGCTGCAGTAGAAAATGTGACCTGGTTCTGAGGCTGAATTAGGACATTTGCCTTTGATACCTGAACTAAATCCTGAAACCTGAGACCCACATTTGCAGATGTGGCTGGAGAGAGAGAGAGAGAGAGAGAGAGAGAGAGAGAGAGAGAGAGCTTTCCTCAGCCATACACCAGGGCAGGAAACAGCAGGTGAAGCACATGCATTGCCCCACACACCAATAAAGCCTGTCCCAATTATTTCCATTCTCTGACCATTTGGATGCCAGCTTTCACACAGACGGGAGTGAATATGGGGAGGGCAGAAGATCAAAAATGTTAGTTATATGTAACTTTCCCAATATGGAGAAAGAGTGGATAGAAGTCACCTCCCCTAAGGGACAAGACATGTATGTGAGGAAAGGAGGAAAAAAGGCACCTGTCCCAACATTAATAACAATAAGAACAATAATAGTATAGCAGCTACCTTTTATTTTATTTATTTTCTTTTTCCATAAGTTATTGGGGTACAGGTGGTATTTGATTACATGAGTAAGTTCTTTAGTGGTGATTTGTGAGATCCTGGTGGTCCTGTGAGATCCATCAACCAAGCAGTATACACTGCACCATGTTTGTTGTCTCCCTCTTCTCCCTTCCACTCTTCCCCACAAGTCCCCAAAGTCCATTGTATCATTCTTATGCCTTTGTGTCCTCATAGCTTAGCTCCCACATATCAGTGAGAACATACGATGTTTGGTTTTCCATTCCTGAGTTATTTCACTTAGAATAATAATCTCCAGTCTCATCCAGATTATTGCAAATGCTGTTAATTCGTTCCTTTTTATGGCTGAGTAGTATTCCATTGTATATTTATATACCACAATTTCTTTATCCACACATTGATTGATGGGCATTTGGGTTGGTTCCATGATTTTGCAATTGTGAATTGTGCTGCTATAAACATGCGTGTGCAAGTATCTTTTTTGAATAATGACTTCTTTCCCTCAGGGTAGATACCCAGTAGTGGGATTGTTGGATCAAATGAGCTACCTTTTTTTATTTTTATTTTTGGGGGGACGGAGTCTCACTCACTCTTTTGCCCAGGCTGGAGTGCATGACATGATCTCAGCTCACTGCAACTTCTGCCTCCTGGGTTCAAGCAATTCTCCTGCCTCAGCCTCCTGAGAAGCTGGAATTACAGGCAAGTGCCACAACCCTTGGCTAATTTTTGTATTTTTTTAAAGTAATGGTGGAGTTTCACCATGCTGGCCAGGATGGTCTTGAACTCCTGACCTCAAGTGATCTACCCGCCTCAGCCTCCCAAAGTACTAGGATTACAGGCATGAGTCACCATGCCTGGTGGCTGACTACTTTGTTGACTACTCATTATATGCAGCCATCAGGTTACGTTTCTTACATATATAAGCTTAATTGATCATTAATAATTCTATGAAAGGTACTTACATTACCCCTGTCCTTCAGATGAGGAAACTGAGGCACAGAGCAGTCAAGCCATTTGCCTAAGACACCCAGCTAATAAGTGCAGAGCTGAGATTAAAATCCAGTTCCACGTGGGTCTAATTAGATGGTAGGTTGGAGTCACACCTCTAAATTAATATGACTTTGATTGGGCCCCTTAACTTGTGGATGCCTCAGTTTCCCCATTTGTCCAGTGAGGATAATAGGCCTTCATTAATCTTACAGAGATATTCTGAAGATTCAGTGAAATGGTGAGTAGGAAAGTACTTCTCACAACTTACCCGTATAAATCATTTTTTACATAAGTTACATAATATCAATAGCATTTCAATTTCAAGAATAAAACGATGAGCCCTGCAGGTTTAAATGACAGCCCTGCAATATGGATCCCATGGACATTTCAAAGTTGCACTCTGTATTGAAAAGCAGAGTCAGGTGATAAGGTAAGGCCTGTATCCAGGCCAAGATCTCTGATTTCTTTAGCTTTTGTAGGATGTCATTGTAGTTTTAGAGAGATCTGCTGTGGAATGGGTACAAATGGAGAACAACCAGTGCCCCACTTGAGTTTTGATTGGAAATCAGGTAGCGTTGAGACTCCTGCTTTTAGAGAGGGAATAGTGGGACAGAGGTGATTAGATGCTCTGGATAGTGGTCAGAGAGTGATGAGGATTCTCAGTGAAAGCGGGAGGATGCCTGCTGTCTACAAATAACAATCTGAGCTCAATCTTCTCAGCACGGCTTCTTCCTACCAGGGGCCTTGCTTTAAGGTGGTGGGGAGAGGGTGGCAACAAATCTCTCCAGGACCCTGTGTCTCTTGGGAACTTTAATGTCATTTGTGGCCATGGAACCAACTTCACAAGCTAAGAATGACCTTGGAAATCACTCAGTTCAATGCCTCCATTTGGCAGATGACAAGAGTCTTAGAAAGACTCCAAGACTTTCCCAAGAACACGCAGACAGTGGCAGAGCTAAGAACAAGAACTCAAGTCTCCAGACTCCCAGGTCAGTGTTCTTTTCATCTGACTAGCTGCCCTATAATGCAGTTTGAATCCCAGGTTGAGGAAGCAGGTTGTACAGCGAGGTGGGTGGGCTAAAGAAAGCTGTAGGCAGACCTGGTGGGACAGGAAAGGAGGAGGGGTCAGAGGGTGGGCAAAAAAGAAAAGGAGGAGAAAGAGGAGACACGTGGAAGGAACGGAGAGGCAGCGACAGAGAAACAAGATTTGCAATAAATAGGAGAAATGCTGCGGAAATTACTTGGTGAATGGTATTTAACTGGTTTATTAGTGTAATTCAGTTGCAGTTTGATTTGATTCAAACTTCTAATATGTGTGATCCACCATCCACCAAGGACACTTCCAGCCTTACACAAGCAGCAGAAAATGGCAGATCTGAGAGGAAGACGGGGTGGTAGACAATGGAAGATGAAAGATAAGGAGAAAAGAGGAGAGAGCAAGAGGGGATGAGAGGAGAAAGGGAAAGAAAGAGAAAAGAAAGAAGAGGAAAGAAGGGCAGGAAGAGGGAGGGAAGGAAGTGAGAATGGCGGACAGGAGATTGGAGATGGAGAAAGAGAAGAGAGGAGAAAGAAACGAGGAGGAAAAGAAGATAAGGAACAAGAAAGAGAGCCAGAAACGGGGGCATGTGATAGAGTGACTATGAGAGGCATGAGAGGGAAAGCAGGGAGCCAGGAGAGATCGAGAGAGATGAGGGAAAGTATAAATACAGCAAAGAGGCTGGCGAGGCTGCAGAGAAATAAGAACGCTTTTACACTGTTGGTGGGAGTGTAAATTAGTTCCACCATTGTGGGAGACAGTGTGGCGATTCCTCAAAGATCTAGAGACAGAAATACCATTTGACCCAGCAATCCCATTACTGGGTATATGTCCAAAGGAATATAAATCATTCTATATAAAGATACGTGCATGTGTATGTTCATTGCAGCACAATTCACAATAGCAAAGACAGAGAATGAACCCAGATGCCCATCAATGATAGACTGGATAAAGCAAATGTGTACATATACACCACAGAACACTATGCAGCCTTAAAAAGGAATGAGATCATGTCTTTTGCAGGGCTGTGGATGGAGCTGGGAGCCATTATCCTCAGCAAACTCATGCAAGAACAGAAAACCAAACACCTCGTGTTCTCACTTCTAAGTGGGAGCTGAACAATGAGAACACATGGACACAGGGAGGGGAACAACATACGCTGGGGCCTGTTGGGGTGGGGGAGGGAGAGCAGCAGGATAAATAGCTAATGTATGCAGGGCTTAATATCTAGGTGATGGGTTGATCTTTGCAGCAAGTCACCAAGGCATATGTTTACCTATGTAACAAAACTGCATGTCCTGCACATGTATCCCAGGACTTAATATAATAAAATAAAATTTAAAAATAAATAAATACACAAATACAGCAAAAAGAAGTTTAGGAAGACCTGGGAGACCGAGGAAGTCAGCAAGGCACAGAGCAATAGATGTGGAGAGACAAAAACAAAGAAAGGACAAAGGAAAAAGAAAGAGCATGGCGAGAGAAGAAAAGAGCATAGGGGAACAATGAGTCGCAAACACATACACGCACACGTGTACACACACACATACACACACACACACACATCCTGGGCATCTTCTCCTGATGCCCTTGAGGACCCATTGGCTGAACATTCCCTGGACTTTTTTTTTTTTTTTCAGTAGATACGGGGTTTCTGCATGTTGGTCAGGCTGGTCTCGAACTTCTGACATCAGGTAATCCACCTGCTTTGGCCTCCCAAAATGCTGGGATTACTGGCGTGAGCCACTGCACCTGACCCATTCCCTGTACTTATAACACTAGGGTGGCACCAGGACCCCGCCACCCTCCAGGTTATTTTCCAACCCAGGAAGACTTTCTACGTCAGTGGTGCTATTCCCTCCTCAAACCCTCTGGTGACAGGGGCGGTCCTTAGATGCAGCTCCTGATGGGTACCTTGGGAGATGAGGAGGGGGGGTTTCAGCAGGTACAGACAGTAGCATTTCAGAGCTGCACAGGCCCAGAGTTTTTATTAAAGCTAATCCTCTTCCTTTCACAGACAGGGAGACAGGACTCTGGGGAGGAGAATGGAGTCAGAGGCAGGGCTTCCTAAGCCATGTGTCCTGCCTCCCAAAGCCCCCACAGCAAGCTCTTGGTATAGTGCCATGCCATGGTTATAGGCACAAGCTTTAGACCCAAACAGATCCAGCTGTGTAGACTTGGCCAAGTCCTTTAGGCTCTCTGATCCTCACTTTCTGCAAAATGTAGATTGAGACAGTTCTTAGGTCATAAGGCTGCTGGGAGGAACCAGAGAGATAAAAATATGTGGAAAATATCTAGAAAAAAAAAGCCTGGCACATACAAAGTGCTTGATATATTATGATTTTTACTATTAATAAAAGAAGGCACCTGAGAGCCCCAATGGAGTTGGAGGCAGAGTTCTCCTCAGCTAAAATTTGGAAAGGGCAATGGGGGCATAGTGGATATGAATGTGAACTCTAGGCATCAGAATGCCTGGGTTTGGTTCCCAGCTCTGCCACCGAGTGACCTTGAACAAGTTAATGACCTTGCTGTGCCTCAGTTTCTTCAGCTGTGAAATGAGAATGAATCTAATTCCTACCTCACTGGATTGTTCACAAGAATCAATTAATACATACTTAGAATGGGGTCTGACACCCAGTAGGTGTTAGATGCACGGTAGCTGTCACTGTTAGTACCATCACTGGGCTCAGTTATATGGATGTGGAGACCGAGATCCAAAAGGTGGACACGCCCAAGGTCACATGCAGTTAGTGCAAAGCTGGGATTTGAACTCAGATCTACTTGTAGGCTCGAGACTTCCCAAGACTACAGAATCCCTGTTCAGAAATCTTTCCACGTTGCCACACTTTCCCAAGAGGAAGACCCACCCCCGCCCCTTCCCCACAGCCAACACCACACGTCTTGTTCCTTCTGACTTAAATTTTAACCGTATCTTTGACGAAAATGTCTCCCTTCCATAAGGAGAAAGGGCAGAGTGTGTTATAATGAAGACTTAGGAACTCCCAGGGCTTTGTCTCTGCCCCTACGCCCCACACTCCCCTTCCCCACCCAGACCCCCTACACACACCCTGCTTCTCCGTCTGTAATTACAGAAGCCAACGCCATGTGACTGGTGGTAATTGGTTGGGAACCCTGGCTAGATTTGTCTCTAATGCCGATTCCAGGGACCTGTAATTTTCATCAGCATCGCGTGATTTTTTATGGAACCGTAAGATGCATGGCACAGCTAACGAGTTGTAATTCTGAAGAGCTTCTGCCTTGATTGGGACTAATTATTTTTATAAAGAAAATAATTAGGCCAGGCACGATGGCTCACACCTGTAATCCCAGCACTTCGGGAGGCCAAGGTGGGCGAATCACGAGGTCAGCAGATCAAGACCTGCCTGGCCAATATGGTGAAACCCCCTCTCTACTAAAATACAAAAAATTAGCCAGGCGTGGTGGCGTGCACTTGTAGTCCCAGCTACCTGGGAGGCTGAGGCAGGGGAATCGCTTGAACGAGGAAGGCGGAGGTTGCACTGAGCCGAGATTGCTCCGCTGCACTCCAGCCTGGCGACAGAGCGAGACTCCATCTCAAAATAATAATAATAAAATTTAAAAAAAATAATAATAATAAATTAACAATCCCAGCGACCCACCGATGGGGAAAGGAGGCCTGCTTTGTGCACCATTGTATCCCAGGGCTGGTTTTCAGAACCTTTTGATCTCTTCTCAGCCTGGGACTGAGCAGAGTGAAGAGGAGCAGTGGTGCCGTCTTCGCCCTCATCAAAGAGCTTTTGCAATGGGCCCCTAGGAGCAGGAGGAGGAAAGTCCAAGTCTGACCTCAGCCAAGAAAAAGAGATCTCTTGGCCTCTATCCACACTGAAACTCACCCAGATAATCTGGGAGCTAGAAGGGACCCTGGAGCTCTGAAATAAGTCTGGCAGTCTGGGTTTGGATTCCAACTATCTAACCTTGACTTCTCTGCATTTTGGGTTGTTAGCGGGCCCTGGAAGAATTTTGTATGGATTAAATGAGAAAACCTGTGAAAGAAACATCTAGAGCTTAATGGAGACATCTGGTAAATGATTTTTATACTTGATTCACAGTTTAACGTCCTCAAAAATGCCCAGAGAAGGGAGAGTGTTTATCTAAGGACACACAGTTTGCAGCAAAACCAGAATCAGAACCCAGGTATTTTGAGGCCTCTGTGTTGCTATTTTGTGTTTGTGTGTTTGCTTTCAATTTCACCATGGTGAACTCTCCATTATCCAATCTCTCTGAAATATCTTGAACACTGATGATATGGCCCTTATTTAGCCTGAATTACCTGGATACAATTTGGTCTTCCATTTCACAGGTGTAAGGAAGCAGCACAGTCTGGAGCATAAAAATGTATGGACTCTGTCTTCACACAGTTCAGTGTTTTATGGCTTAGCTACACCATTTCCTTGCTGGATAATCTTGGGAAAATCTCTGAAACGGTGCTCAGTTTCCTTATCTTTAAAATAGAAATAATAATGAAATTTACCACAAATTTTATAAGATAATGAGCATAAAGTGACATTTAACAAGCATGTACATTTGTCAGCTAATGCCACAATAATGCTGTGTAACAAACCACATCCAAACTCAATGTTTTAAAAGATTAATCATTTATTTTATTAACTTTTTAATTTTTTTTAATTTCAATAGGTTTTTGGGGAGCAGGTGGGTGTTTGGTTACATGAATAAGTTCTTTAGCAGTGACTTCTGAGATTTTGGTGCACCCATCACAGGAGCAGTGTACACTGTATCCAACATGTAGTCTTTTATCCCTCACCCACCTCCCACCCTTTCTCCCCAAGTCCCCAAAGTCCATTGTATCATTCTTATGCCTTTGTGTCCTCATAGTTAAGCTGGCATTTATGAGTTAAAACATTTATCATTTATTCTCACTTGTGCAACTGCAGTTAGTTTATCTAGGCTGAGCCCAGCTGGACTTTGGTTTAGATCTGTTTTAAATGCACTCATTTCCTTGGTCCAGTGGTGACCCGGACAAGTTCCATGTGATGGTAGAAGTGCAGAACAGGCAAGTGGGAAAACACAGTCTTTCTTACGGCCTAAGCCTGGAGCTGGCACAGTTATTCTTTCCCTTCTGCATTGGCTGGAGCAGGTCACATGACCAAACCCAATACTGATGGGTGGACAAATAAGCCTACCCCTAGTAGGAAGAACTGCAAAGTCATATGACAAAGGGCATGGAAGACATATGACAAGGAAGCAGAACAGAGAACCATAATGCAACCTACTACAATACACAATCGATGCTAGCAGTTCTTATAAGAGACAAATGTTGCAACTCTAGATCTTGAGATAGAATTCTGCCTTCTGTGTGCATGCTACTTGGCAGTTTTCAGAGTTTTCCTCTCTCAAATATTCTTTTATGTTGTCCCCACTGCAACCCTCTGAAGCAAGAATTAGAACCCCTGTTTTACAGTGGGGACACTGGATCTCAGGGTGATAATGGAGCTTGCTCCAGACCACAGCTGGAGAGGGTGGTAAAGCCAAGACCCAGCTCTGGGTCTCCCTAACCCAGTCCCAAATCAGGGGTGAGTCCATGAGTCCAAATGAAGGGAAATAATTCCTGGTGGCCTTTGCCTTTCTTCTTCTTCCTAAAATCAAATCATCAAGACATATTTAGCGAGCCCATGTGATGGAGGTGAAGGAGCTAGATAACACAGTGAGAATAAACATAAATTGTGAGCTCTGGGAAATATTCTCATCACTTGCCTGGAGTAGAGTTTTCCGAGTCCTTCCTAGTGTTTAAGAGCATGGGGAACCTAAGGTAGGGAAAGTCGGGTTCAAATCCTGCCACCAGCTCCCATTCATTGTTTACACCTGGACGTTTGAATTCTCTGAGCCTTGGTTTCCTTACCTGTAAAATAAAGATAATAATAGTAGCAATTGCAGGCTTGGTGCAGTGGCCTGTAATCTCAGCACTTTGGGAGGCCGAGGTGGGGCTGATCGCTTGAGGTCAGGAGTTCGAGACCAGCCTGGCCAACATGGAGAAACCCTTTCTCTATTAAAAATACAAACATTAGTCTGGCATGGTAGCGCTTGCCTGTAGTCTGAGTACTCAGGAGGCTGAGGCAAGAGAATCACTTGAACCCAGGAGGCAGAGGCTGCAGTGAGCTGAGATCACACCACTGTGCTCCAGCCTGGGTGACAGAGTGAGACTCTGTCTCAATAATAATAATAATAACAGCAATTGCATCAAGAAGTTGTGAGGACAGATTCATTCGTTCAAGACATATTTATTGGATACCTACTGTGTGCCAGACACTGTTCTAGGTGCTATAGATGTAGCAGTAAATACAGGAAAGCCTTTGCACTTATGAAGCTTAAATTTTTGTGGAAGAAGACAGGCTATAGACAGATACACAAGCAAATACACAGGAGAAAAATGACACATGGTAAGGGGGATAGGGAAAGCCTGGCATTGGGCAGGGATCCCAGGTTATTTTTTTACATCTGGTGTTTAAGAATCTCACTGATGAAGTCGCGCTTGAGCAAAGAGTCAAAAGAAGTGTGGAAACAATCCAGGGGACATCTGGGCGAAGAGTATCCCAGGCACATGCAAAAGCCTGGTGGTGGGTGTATACTTGGCCTGTGTCATTGGAGCAATTTGAGAGAAGAGGAAAGTGATAAAATGAAATTAGAGAAATAACAGGGAGCCAATTCGTACAGCAATTTTTTTTCCCTATGAGCAGGCCTTGGATTTGTAATTTGAGTGAGATAGGAAGCCTCGGTTTGAGAAGAGGACTGACATGAGCTGACTTCCGTTTGAAAGGATCACTCTGGCTATGGGGCAGAGAGTAGCTTTAAGGGAACTAGGGTATGAATTTAAGGAGATAATGCATGTGGAGTCTTAATACAGAGTCTGATCAGTAGTGTATTCATCTTCTAGAACTACCATGACAAAATGCCACAGACTGAGTGTCTTAAACAGTAACAATTTATTTTCTCATTGTTTTGAAGCCTGGAAGTTCAAGGTCAAGGTGTCAGTAGGTTTGGTTTCTTCTGAGGTCTCTTTGGCTTACAGATGGCTGCCTCACTCTAGGTCTTTACATCATCTTCTTTTTATACATATCTGTGTTCTAATCTCCTACTGGATTAGGGCCCACCCATAGGACCTCATTCTACCTCAATTACCTTTTCAAAGGTCCTATTTTCAAATACAATCATATTCTGAGGTACTGAGGGTTAGGACTTCAATATATGAATTTTGGAGAGACAGAATTCAGCCCCAAACAAGTAGTAATTTAATTATTATTGTCATTATTATCCTTATGCTCCATCTAGGAGCTCTCTTGTCTGGGCCAATCGTGCACTCTTCATACGTGAACAATACCTCCCAGACAGTGACAGCAACCCTCTCCCACAATCTTTAGTCAACAATTATTTATTAAGCACGTACTCTGTGCCAGGTACTGAGCAAGGACAGCAAGGACGCTCACTTGTCCTTGGCGTGACAGTTTTCAGCACCTTCACCATATTTAACAGAGTTCTGGATCTGTTCTGGATTTGTTTGATCTCCTTTCAAGAAGTAGTTGTGATCACCTACATGTGCCAGGTTCTAGTGACGATAATGATGAACAAGACAGGGCTCTGCTTTCAAGGGGTTCTTGGGGATTTTGCTCAGCATAGCATAACATAGCATAAACAAACAAAAAAAACCGCATAAACAAATCCATCCTGATGCATCAGTGAGTGTTCATAAATTTTCCTCTTGAGGTAATACGTGTGCCTTTTAGAGACCTTGCAGTTCAATGGGGTGCATGTGGTGGAACTTGCAGCAGAGTGACAGGCCTTTAGGGGAGGTATCTTTTGTTGTGAAAACTCAAAGCACACAGTGCCTTGTATCCTAGCTTACTTGCTAGTGTCTAACAGTTTGGTGAGAACAAGAGCCATGTCTGCCAGTTTCCACTGTATATCCAGTGTGTGGGTATTCAACAAACATTTGTTGACTGAATAGATGGACCTCAAACTATGTTATCTAGAACTGTGCTGTCCAATATGGTACCCATCTGTGGCTATTTATAAATTAAATATTTATTATTACATGTATTATTTATTTAATATTAATTTATTATTAACATTTAAAATTAATTTTCTAAGTCACCCTAGCCACATCCCAACTGCTCAGTAGCCACCTGTGGCTCCCATATTGGACAGACAGATACAAGACGCAGACCATCTCTATCATCATAGAAAGGTTGCAGAGCCAGAACAGTGGTTCTCAACCAGGAGCAATTTTTTCCTCCAAGAGAATTTGGTAGTGGTTGGAGGTGTTTCTGGTTGTCACAACTGAGGGATTGCTACTGGTGTCTGCTGGATAGAAGCTAGGGATGCTACTAAACATCTACAGTGCACAGGACAGACCCCCAATAGTGCCATGGTTGAAAAACTATGTTGTAGATGATCAGCCTCCAGGAGAGCCCAAGGATTTCTACCTGAAGCATTGGTATTTACATAAGACTGTGATGCTATTTTGTGGGTGACAGCTCACATATTTACAACACTCAACAGTTCACAAAGTTGAGCCATCCAATGTAATCCTCCCAACACTGGGAGAAAAATAAACTCTCCTACTCTATCGGGGAAAAGAAGCAAGGCTCAGAGATGTGTCTTAGAGGGCGCTGAAATGGAACTCAAGTGTGCAAGTTACAGGGAAGCTGCTTTTTTTCTTAGTTAAGGAAGAATTTTTCCAAATATTAGAGATTTCTGAAAGTGGAGGGAATGAATCTTCTCTTATTGAAAGTACTCTAAGATTATTCCATGGGGCTGTATTTCTCAAAGTACCCACTAGATTACAAAAGAAAAGTTCCATGAACCCAAATGTCTAAGAAAGACTACACAATACTTTCCCTTCCTTGGCCTTCATGTTGCACTGAATGTATTAAAGGAACTAGTAAGTCCTGCAGCAGCAAAATTTGGTTCTTTTGTTTAATCCCATGTTTCTTAATCTCATTTGAGTACACAATCCCATCCCCACTCCATGATAGAGGAGCAAGCAACGATTAACGTATGGTAGAACTGATGTTTGGTGGAGCACATTGTGGTAAATGCTGCTTTACAGCATCGTCAGACATGGCAGGTAATATCAAACAATCTTTCTGTCTTCTTGGCCCATCTGCACTTCCATTACTATCTAGGTAACCACAGGCAAGTTTTGGTATTTGGTGAGAAACATTTAGAGTGTCTGGATTGGAGCTAAATGACTTACCCATGGCCACACAGCTAGAGTGGACCATTTTAGAGTTTCGCTGGCATTTATTTATCATTTTCCTCTTCCTACCTCTTGGGAGTCTATTTGGATCAGTGTGAAGTCTTTCTCCTCAAGAGGCTGAATCAGATGCAATGCGCCCAATTCATCTGCTTGATGCCACACCCCGAAGGGGAATTACATCACCTGCTGTGTTTAGAATAATCACCGTGGCAACTGTGGCTGCTCTGGTGGATGTGGATGGTTCCCATGTAGCCGCGATGGGTGCTGGCTCATACGAGAGAGAGACGGGTAGTGGGTTTCCACTGCTAAGGACCCTTAGTTTTCATGTATGTCTGTCTGGTGATAATTGGGTGGGTGGATATGTCAATGTGCAATTTGGTGTTTCCAAGACTCACCTGGGAAAGACATATGTAAACTGTAAACTTTTCCAACCAAGTACCAGCATAGAGATTACCTAGGATGTTTAACTGTTTGTTTGTTTGTTTGTTTTGAGACTGAGTCTCGCCAGGCTGGAGTGCCGTGGCGCAATCTTGGCTCACTGCAAGCTCTGCCTCCCAGGTTCATGCCATTCTCCTGCTTCAGCTTCCCAAGTAGCTGGGACTACAGGTGCCCGCCACCACGCCCAGCTAATTTTTTGTATTTTTAGTAGAGACGCGGTTTCACCGTGTTAGCCAGGATGGTCTCGATCTCCTGACCTTGTGATAGGCCCGCCTCAGCCTCCTAAAGTTCTTGGATTACAGGTGTGAGCCACGGCACCCAGCCTAGGATGTTTAACTATTGAGAGACAGAGGGGACATAGTGTGGCATAGGAAAAGAAGGTCCTTTGGTAATAAATAAATTGGAGATTGGAGTGCTACGTTTTTCAAATTTCTGTATCCAAATTATTATTTGCCTGAGAGATTTGAGGTGGCAGCACAGAAACAGAATGAAATTTCGTGGAATCTCATGGTGAGAAAGTGATTGTGCTTTCAATTCACTTTCTCTCCTTCCAGTTGTCAGAGTTGTCTCAGTTTGGGGCTACTATGTTTTTAACACCTCTCAACACTTGCTAATCATCCCTTTTTTTAACAAAAGAGGGAGCACCTGTCAGGCTCAGAGACTGGGGTGACTAGCAGTGTATAGCTGAAATTTAATAATGTTCTCTTGTTTTCATTTGTATCTATTTTAAGGCCTTCATCTATTTGTAAATAGGACACTTATTTTCCATTTACAATTGTAATACGAAGCTTCCTTTTTAAGTATATGCATTAAGTTAAAAAGTAAGCCAATTGCAAAAATAATAATAAGCAAATAATAGTATAGGAGACACATGCATAAATGCACAGCAAATCATTATTGGTCTTGTGTGGGCAGCTGAGGCTTGAGAAACATTCTGTGGGAGACATGGCTTAGGAGGAAGGAGACCTGGGTTAAAAGCCAGCTCTATCATGCACTGTGTTGCCTTGAGAAAGGCTTGTGACTCTCTGAGTCTGTTTTGGTGTCAATTAAATGCAGATAATAAATTTCCTATCTTATCACATAATCAATGTGAAATAATTATATAAAGCACATAGTAGGGACTCAACAAGTGAAAACACCCGCTGTGCACATGTTGTGACTAACATATCCATTTGTACAAATGGCGCCTCGAAGGGTCCCATGTTTGGGGTAAAACAGCCTTCCTTGTGATCAAAATCCCAACAGTAGTGTTTTTCTTCAACTTTTGTAGGTATGTAGTAGGGGTATATGTTTATGAGATATTTTGATACAGACATGCAAAACGTAATTATCACATCATGGAGAATGCAGTATCCATTCCCTTAAGCATTTATGCTTTGTGTTACAAACTATCCAATTAAACTCTTTTATTTTTAAATGTACCATTAAGTTAATATTGGCTATAGTCACCCCATTGTGCTGTCAAATAGTAGATCTCATTCATTCTTTCTATTTTTTGTACCCATTAACCACCCCCACCTCCCCACTACCAACCTCCCCACTACCTTTCCCATCTGCTGGTAACCCTCTACTCTCTATGTCCATGAGTTCAATTGTGTTTACTTTTAGATCTCACAAACAAGTGAGAACATGCAGTTTGTCTTTCTGTGCCTGACCTATTTCACTTAACTTGATGATCTCCAGTTCCATTTATGTTGTGGCAATGATGGGATCTCATTCTTTTTATGGTTTAATAGTATTCCTTTGTGTATATGTACCACATTTTATTTACCCATCCATGTAACAGTAACACTTTTTGAGCACTCACTCTGTGCCAGATGCTGTTATAATCTTTAGATATGTATATTATCTCATTTAACATCCTCGGTGATTCAGTGAGGTGGGGAATATTATTATCCCACTTCACAGATGAGGCAGAGAGAGCTAGGGTAACTTACCAAAATCAAACAACTGGAAAGTGGAAAAGGCAGACCTCAAATTAAGTCTGTCAAATTCCAGTGTGCATGCACTTAACCATTCTCAGAAACCAGACTTTCCTACATCTTGTGGACCTACAGCAAAGTTTGGTTGTTGATGATGAGTGTGATTGTATTAGTTAGGAGTCCTTTACATACCAGGGATATAAGCCACACAAAGCTGGATCCAATAATAAAGGGGATGTATTGGTTCTCATACACAAAAAGTTGAATGGCTTTAGGTCCAGATAGATCCAGGAGCTTGAGCAATGTCATCCCTGTATCCATTTCTTGACCCTTTTCTCCATGGTGTTGATTCCCTTCTTAGGCAGCTGTCCCTTGGGGTGGCAAGAGTGCTACCAGAGCACCACACTTTTATCCTTTTTTAGCAACCTGTAGCAAAGGATAGTGACAGTTTCTTCCTAATAGTTTCAATACAAGTTCCAGAATTGAGTCTCACTGGCTCTGGTTGTCCTGGCTTTGATAGGTGCTCATCTCTGAACCAACCACTGTGGCCAGGTGCATGTGATGCTTAAAATGACCAGGGCGGGGTCATGCCCCTCTCTGGAACTGGGGTGAAGCTACCTCTGCTTGCATCAGATAGACTGAAAGTAGAGAAGGGGCTGGTTCCTCAGAGAAGAATCTGCTGCTTGTCATAACAAGACAGAATTGATGCTCAGCAGGGAAATTCATGCCCTCTGTGAAATCTTATTTTTAATCTTCATTGAGAAGATTCATGGGCTACACAGGAGGGAACAGACTGGAGTTTCGTCACTTCTCTCCTACTGGTTTGCTCTGTGACAGACAACCCAATAAACTCTAGTGGGTCTCAGTGTCTTCAGCTGATACACGGGGCCAGTAACTCCTTCCCCACATGCTTTACAAGACTATTCTAAAAAGCACATGTCAATGATGTTATTTATAAATGTAATTAACATTGTGGCTTTTTTCCCCTCCAGAGTTTCCATAAGAAACATATTTTAGTTCAGGGTTTTTTTTCCTAGTGGCAAGTACCACTCTCAAAATCCCAGTTTAGTCAGCCTCTGCTGGATTTTGAAGACCTGCCTTTATTCCTCCCCGCAAGACTGAAATGCCACACATTTGGTATGGACTCAATAGCAGTTTCAAAGACGGTATGCTATATGCCAAGCACTGTGCTGGATATTCTTATATGCCACCTCATTTAGTGGTCAGATGACCCTGTTCTGTCATGAGTAATAACAGGGAGAGAGAATAACACAGGACAATTAACTCTGGAAAGCTGAGTTCAAATCCTGATTCTGCCTTGAGTAGCAGTGGGACCATGGCAAGTCACTTAACCTCCCTGAGCTTCAGTTTCCTCACCTGTGAAATGGGAGCAACACAGAAGCTATGTCATAAAGTTGTTGGGAGGATACAAGGACCTAATGAATGTAGTGGGCATCTGCCCAAGGTCACAGAACAGGTGTAGGTGCCTGCCCTTTCTGCTTCTAGAACCCATGCTGTACTGCCTAACAATAGAACCAGATCTCTTCTGGGGCCATGTAGGGACGTCCTTTAGCTTCCACCAACTGCAGGGTCTCTGGGCCCCTCCAGTCTATCCAGATTTGCTCTGTACACCCTGGCTACAATTGCCTGCTGCAATGTCTTGAAATAACTCTGCTCTTCCGGCCAGCCCCCCTCTCAGCCTCCCTCCCACAAGGCCCAGAATAGCCATGTACATCCTGGCTCCAAAACAGCCTGCATGATGCTCCCTCCCCTTTGATAATAGCTCAGCTTTGTCTAAGTTCTGGCATCTCCAGGACCACAGTGCCTGGTGCAGCCACAGTGAGGCTTAAGTATGCTATGCTATCATGTGGAGATGTCCTTTGATGTCAGCTACAAGGAGATGTCACCTCATCATTTTACCTGGGTAAAACCACCTGGGTGGTTGGGGAGGCAGGAAATATGATGTTACCTCACTTTGCTGATGGAGAAACCAAAAGACTAGTGACAGGTCCATCGTGATGGTCTCATGTAACATTCCGGTGAAGCTTTACCATTGATTAAGAGAGCTTACATTTCTGTCTCACTTAGAATCTCTTTGCTGTGACCTGCAGAGACCCGGTGCCTGCCCACCTCTCTGATCTTACCTTCTGCCTCTCTTCTCCTTTCCCATTTTTCTCAAGTCTTTCTCGCCTCTTTTCAGTTTTTCAAACCCACTAAGCTTTCTGTCCCGCCTCAGGGCCTTTGCACATGCTGTTCTCTCGGCCTCGCTTGTTCTCATTCAACCTTCTTTTGCATGCATGGCTATTTTTTCTTGCCATTCAGATTTCAAGCAATTCCTTCCCAGTTGCTCACCCCTTCTTCCTTCGCTGCACATATCACAAATATAATTACACATATTTTTTCCCAGAACACTTATTTATTGAATGTCTGTCTCCCATGCTAAATTGTGAGCTCCATTATGGTAGAGACCTACCTGTCTTGTTCATTAAGTTTCTGCAGAGCCCACTACAGTACCTAAATCTTGGAATCTTTCTGGCAGTAAATATTTTTTAAGGAAGGAGAGATAGGTTTGCAACAATGTTATTTGGTAACCAACATCACTCCCATTCAACAGTTGGTAAGATATAGGCACAGAATATCCATGGATTTTCCTAGATCACCTCAAGGCTAAGAACATAAAAGAAATGAAACCCACATCCTCAGACACTTTTTCCATGGTATTTTTTCTTTCTTTCTTTCTTTCTTTCTTTCTTTCTTTCTTTCTTTCTTTCTTTCTTTCTTTCTTTCTTTCTTTCTTTCTTTCTTTTTTAATAATTAGGTGAAGAAAGAAATAGTTGGGTTTTGTCTTCATTTTTTATTTTAAGTTTTGGAATACATGTGCAGGATGTGCAGGTTTGTTACATAGGTAAATGTGTGCCATAGTGGTTTGCTACAAAGATCAACTCATCACCTAGGTATTAACCCCAGTGCCTGGTATCCACCAGCTATTCTTCCTGATGCTCTCCCTCACCCAACCCCCTGACAGACCCCAGCATGTGTTGTTCCCTTCCACATGTCTATGTGTTGTCATCATTCAGCTCCCGCTTAGAAGTGAGAATGTGCAGTGTGTGGTTTTCTGTTCCTGTGTTAGTTTGCTGAGGATAACAGCTTCCAGCTCCAACCATGTCCCTGCAAAGGACATTATCTTGTTCCATTTTATGACTACATAGTATTCCATGGTGTATATGTACCACATTTTCTTTATCCAGTCTATCATTGATGGGCATTTGGGTTCATTCCATGTCTTTGCTATTGTGAACAGTGCTGCAGTGAACATACGTGTGCATGTATCTTTATAACAGAATGATTTATATTCCTTTGGCCATATACCCAGTAATAGGATTGCTAGGCTGAATTGTATTTCTGTTTCTAGATCTTTGAGGAATCACTGTACTGTCTTCCACAATGGCTGGGCTAATTTACATTCTCACCAACAGTGTAAAAGTGTTCCTTTTTCTCTGCAACCTTGTCAACATCTGTTGTTTCTGGACTTTTTAGTAATTGCCATTGGTCCAGGGTTTTTTCTATCCCTCACAGCTGCTTTCAGAACAAAGGCACAAAACCATGATCTTCCCCAAGGGATGACAGGAAGGACATCTCCTGGACAATAGACTCTTTGGGCGGATTCTTGACCTATAGATAAAAAAATCACTGGGAAAGAAGATGGGGAAGGGAGTTCCCAGAAGAGGGAACAGTAGGTGCAAAGCGTGTAACTGCCTCATTGCAAGCACTGGGCCTATAATAAATCTTTTCTTGATTTACTCATTTGTTCATTCATTTATTTGTATGATATTTATTCGATATCTACTAGGTATTATACATTTTGGGACATACTAAAATACATAAATAATAACATTTAACATTAATAATACTAAGTGTTAATGAAGTCACTAATAAATAAAAAGGATTAACATGTTGTTAACAAATAGTAAAGATTAACAAAAATTAGTCAATCTTTACTGAGTCCATATTGTGCCTCAGACACTGTATTCAGTGCCTTGTAACAATGAGATAGATATTCCCTGAGACTGGTATGGGAGTTGTCCCCATTTTACAGAAAGGAAGACTGAGGCTTGAAGAGGTTAAATAGCTTTCTCATATTACTCAGCCCAAAGGTGGCAAAGCTAGAAATGGAATTCAGGTACTTTGAGTCAAAAGTCCAAGTTCACAATCTATTGGTCACCCTGCTCTTCCTATAGCCCTTCTATGGTACAGGATCTAGCATACTATAAAATATTTCCAGTGAAAATGACACCAGCATTCCTTAGAAGTGTCAGCTACTATCAGAAATCTTTCCCCCTTCCCCACTTCTTTTGATGCTTCCTGGAGTGGAGACAAGCCAGTTACTGTCTGGTCTCCCTAGAGGACACACTCCAACTCCATTCCCCTGCCTCTCTTCCTCTTTCTCCTCCCTTTTTCTTTCAGAGCCATTGTTCTCTTAACATATTTTGCCTTCCCTCTAAGGCTTCCCCTGCCGATAGCAGCTATGTTTGGTGCCATCCACCCCACTTTGCAATGGTGTGTGTGAGTCCTGCAATGAAGAGGTCTGTGATCACCACCCCGCCCGCAGCAGAGCCAGATGGAAAAAGTTGCCTTCAAATCCTGCAATTACCTCTCCTTAGATTGCAGCTATTTATCTGGAGACATCTCCACCCAGCCCTCCTCTGTGCCCAGCAAGCTCAAGGTCTGTGAACAACAGAGCAGCAATTCAGGGCCTCCAGAGCAGTTCTCAGCCCTGTAACCACTTCTATTTGGATCTTAGCTTAAGAAATATTGATTCTACCAATTAAATATCCCCTTCCCTCCACACCCTGTCTCTTTCTACTTTACATTCAACCCCTTGACAACTATGTTGAAAAGACTCAGAGTGCTGTTTTTATTCATTCATTCATTCATTTGTTCATTTTGTATATATGACAGGTGCTGTGCCAACCAGATACAGATACCAGTTAATAACATACCTGTCTGTCTTTCTATATGTAGTGGGGTTACAGAAGAGGCACATTTATCAAGGACTTGGGGAGCCAGAAGAAGCTTACACAGGAAGTACTGATTAAGATAAAACTTAAGGCATGTGCAGTCACTGGTCATGACCAGGAAAGAAGAGAGGAGCAGTGCAGGTGTCCCCAGTATGTGCGAAGAGTGATGTGAAAGAGGACCTGGCCCACCTAGGGAAATGTCTCCCTGGCTACAGTATAGGGTGAAAGTTGAGAATTGAAAGGGTGGAAGCTGGGGAGGTGGAAAGGGATCAGATTCTGCTGTGCAACATAAGGGACATGATCTTATCTTAAAGGCAGTGGGAGCCACAGAAGGTTTTAGGCAATTGCATCTTCTCCATATCTCACATCACTGCTACCCTGGCTCTTGACTACTCTTCTATATCTTTCTACCAAGAAATTTTTATCCATCACCAAGTCATATCCTCTTAGTCCAGGACTATCTATCCCTCAAGCAAACCAGATTTCAAGACTGAAATGTCCAGAATCTCTGGGGAAAGGAGAGAGGGTGCAGAGTCCCTTCATGTTGGGGGTCAGTGGAAGATTTGTGTTGACTGGTTCATCAGCCAGTTCTCTGCTTCATGTCAATCCAGTCTTCTGTATGCTGAGGAACCAAGATTAGTAGAGTGAAAGCCCTAGGGTAGAAGTTGAAAGTCTGGACTAGGCACTCTCCTGACTTTGAGTAGATTTAACCCACTTTTCTAGATATCAGTCTCTCCATCTATAAAATGAAGTGATTAGAGGCCCTCTCAGCTTTGATATTTCATGAACCAATGGGTATCCAGGAAGAGCAAAATGATATCTGAGAAAACAATTACCTAAAAATACCTGCATATTAATATATGATGCACAAACTCTTCTCCTTGGAATTACTCACTTTGGTGGACAGATGAACAAAACAGGAGAAAATAAAATAAAGTGTCCAGGAGAGCCATGGATCCAAAGTGGAAATGTCTATTGATATGCTGCTCCTATCCCACACTGTTGAACATGGGTGGGCATTTTCATATGTATCCATGTGAGCATTCCCACACATTTAGGTGACATGGATAACTACATGCGTGTACATCAACACGCATGCATATACACATTCGCACTCATTTACACTCTCACCCATTTACCTAAATGTACCGAGGATCTTTCAGTATCTCAAGTGTTCTTTATGGGAGTCAGGTCTCTGAGTGTCCTGTAGGAATTAGTAGAGTTTGTGTATTATCTGTGACTTCTTTCACAAGACCCCCTCCCAAGTATGGCCCAAAAGAACAAAAGAATGAGGACCGGGACTTCAACCGTGTAACACTCAGCTTCTCATTCCATCTTTAGCCCTGGAGAATTTCTCCCATATGCTGGATCCTCTGCATTTTACATTCCAGGTTTTCTAGTTCCCAAAGGACATAATGACCTCTGAAGACAGCTTCTGGGATGAGATCAGCTCATGTCTGCTCTTATCAAACATCTTATCAACCTAACTCATAGTGTGAGATGAAAGGAGGATCATAATCCCTACTTGCCAATTGAATCCTGGTCACTGGCTAGTTTGCTTTAAGAATAGAGCCCTGGCCGGGCGTGGTGGCTCAAGCCTGTAATCCCAGCACTTTGGGAGGCCGAGACGGGCGGATCACGAGGTCAGGAGTTCGAGACCATCCTGGCTAACACGGTGAAACCCCGTCTCTACTAAAAAATACAAAAAACTAGCCGGGCGAGGTGGCGGGCCCCTGTAGTCCCGGCTACTCGGGAGGCTGAGGCAGGAGAATGGCGTAAAAACCCAGGAGGCAGAGCTTGCAGTGAGCTGAGATCCGGCCACTGCACTCCAGCCTGGGCGACACAGCGAGACTCCGTCTCAAAAAAAAAAAAAAAAAAAAAAAAAAAGAATAGAGCCCTATGTGCTACCACGTCCCTTCCCCACCTCCTCCTGTAGGACACTGGAGTGTTACTTTCTGTTCTCATCTGAACATGCCTACTCCCTCCGTGCACCTCTTAGTATGGAGTGTGTGTGTGTGTGTGAGTGTGTTTGTGTGTGCATGCGTGCGCATGTGCACATGCAACAGCATGTGTGACAAGGCTGTGTACTCAGCAGCAGAAAAGTCCCTGAAGGTGGAAGGAATGAATAATGGAAGGAAAACAATCACCACCCTGTCAAGCCCCAGACCAAAAATTCTTCAAGATGGACTCAAAAACAGCAATGTTTCCCGCATGTTAATTGTCTTGTTCCAAGGGTGGGGGCAGAGTGTCCTTGAGATGTGGTTAGAAAAGAAAAAAAGATGTAGCCCTGCGTGTGCACTTGGGTGTGTTGGCAGAACTTCCGCTCAAATCCAGGGGCTTTGCCGATTCATGTTTCCTAGAGCCTGACGGTGGTTCAGCACCAGGGACAGCGACCGCTGATTAAATAACAGGCTGCAGTGAATCCAACCATGAAAGCACTACCTGGCTGTTGCAGTCGTCCTTGCCTATTGAACCTACTAGTTACATTACTTTTCAGGTGTCTCTCACTTTTACAGAATGTGTGCTATTGAAAAGGTTTGTGTAAATCTATATTTTACAATGTGATCAATCTTGAAACACATTTATTTATTTCCAAACAATCTTCCAAGGGGTTGAGGCAGGAAGCTAGAAGATTTTGTCCCCCTCATTTCTGAAAAGATAGATGTGTCCTTTAACTTAGTAGTTAAAAGTGTATAGGATATACCAGAATTTCTTGGCAATACTGACATTTGGGGCTGGATAATTATTTGGGTGACTGCTCTGTGTGTCCTAAGACACTTGCAGCTTCCCTGGCCTCTACACACTAGATTCTTATTGTATTTCCCCAGTTGTGACAACCAAAAGTGTCTCCAGACATTTTTAAATGCCCCCAGAGGGAAAAAATATTCCACCTCCATTGAAAATCTATGGATAGACATGCAGTCATGTGCCACTTATAGATGGGAATACATTCTGAAGTACGCATTGTTACGCACATATCATAGAGTGTACTTACACTCTATGGTAGCCTACTTCACACCTAGGCTGTATGGTACAGTTTGCTGCACCTAGGCTACAAACCTGCACAGCATGTTACTGTACTGAATTCTGTAGGCAACTGTAACACAATGGTAAGTGTTTGTGTATACAGGCATATCTAAATGCAGAAAAGGTACATTAAAATACAGTATAAAAGATAAAAAATGGTTTATCTGTATAGGGCACTTACTGGAGCTTTCAGGGCTGGGAGTTGCTCCTGGTGAGCCAGGGAAAGAATGGTGAGTGAATGTGAAGAACTAGGACATTACTGTATGCTACTGTAGACTTGATAAACACTGTAAACTGAAGCTACACTAAATTTATTTTTTAAATAATTTTCTTTCTTCAATAATAGATTAACTTTAGCTTACTTGTGCTTTTTGGACTTTATAAACTTTTTCACTTATTTAAGTTTTTGATTATTTTATAGTAGCACTTAAACGCAAACACACTGCGCAGCCATACAAAAAATATTTTCTATCTTTATATCCTTATTCCTCTTGCTTTTTTCTGTTTAAATTTTTTTTTTTTACTTTTTAACTTTATTCAGTTTAAACAATTTAAACCTTTAAACTGTTTTAAACTTTCACATTGTCTTAAAAACTAAGACACAAACACACACTTTAGCCTAAGCCTATATCAAGGTCAGGATATCAAGACATCACTAGGCGATAAGAATTTTTCGTCTTCATGATAATCGCATGGGACCACCATCTATGTACAGCTTACCATTAACCGAAAGATTGTTATGCAGTGCACAGCCATATCTGGATTTGAATCCTGGCTCTGCCACTTATTAGTGGCCCTAGGCAATGGGCCTACCTGATTCATGGCTTTAGTTTCTCATATGCAAAATGAGAGCAACATTAATATTACCTTATGGGGTTACTGTGAGGACTGAATAAGATATTGTTTGTCAACTTATTTAGCAAAGTGCTAGGCACATAGTAAGCCTTCAATAGATGCCAGTGTCATGAATCAGGTTGTTTTTGTCATCCTCATCATCATTATCATCTCAGCCATTTAACTTCAATGGTTTACACTGTCATATTTCTAAATAATTCATTTAGAAAACATTACTGGTATCTACTAAATACCTGGTACTCTGCTAGGCAATAGATGTTCAAAGATGAATGAGCCACAGTCTCTTTCCCCAAATAATTAGTAAGTTCCAGATTTAATGTCATGGTTATCAATGCACATGATTCCCATGGCCATGTATGCATGAGACTTCATCCAGCATGTATTAGTAAGGATGGGCTTGGTTGTGCTGTAGTAACAACTAACCCCCAAATGTCAGGGGCTTAAAACAACAAAGGTTCCTTTTCATGCTTATACTACATGTTTGTCATGGGCTGACCAGAGGCCCTGCTCCATGTTTTCCTCTCTCAAGAGCCAAAACTGAATGAACCATCTAGAATGTCTGTAGTTACTAAGGCAGAGGAAAAGGGAAAAAGGAGAAACACACTCTTGTCTTAAAACTTCTAGCCAGAATTTTCACACATCAATTACATCCACACTTTACTTGTCAAAGAAAGCCATGGCACCATGGTACCTAAATTCAAAGGGAAGAGTAAATGCAATCCTACTATGTGTCCAGAAGAAGAACCAAGATATTAATTAACAGCCTTAATAACTACCACGCAACAATTTTACAAATGCTAGACATTGGTCTCTGGGAAATATTATGAGTAAGAGTGAAAGAGTGAATCCTGTGAGTAAGAGTAAAACCCTTCCCACTAATAGAAACAATTCAGTAGTTTCATCCTCTGATAATGAGTAAGGAATATCATCACACACAAAATATAGTATCCTATGCTCTTGAGAATGAAGATGGGAGAGACAGAAACAGAGAGAGATAGGGAAATTGAGATCAGTGGAGCCTCTCCTCTCCATTCCTAAACCCATGTAAGAGCCCCAGGCTTTAACATACCGTGATCCTGGGCTATATGCTAACAACATAAGAAGAGCGCATACTTTCAGAAAGAAAACAAGAAGCAAAAAAATACCCCCATATCTGGTTGATGTTATTATCTTCTGAAAATAATTAACAAGAAAATTTTAATGGAAGCAGGGTAAGAGCAACTCCATTGATTTACAACTCAAATAGGAATAATCTGCATCAAGGCCTCATTGGCCATTTCATTTTGGCTTCCAAAAGTCCCATTATTAATTCATTTCTAAAGTGATCTCTCTCATTCCCAAGGGGTATATCCTGGTAACTACGTGCTTACAACACTCTATTTGATTAAAATTTAACAAGCTATGTTATTGGCAAATAAACTATTTATTTCAGTGCTGTTGCCAATGCCAAAAGGAATGTTTCAAACAAAGGAATGAAACTGACACACTAAAGAGATTGTCATTAATAATTTACAATAGCCAAAAAATGCACACATATAATTTTTTTGTGATGGCATTGGAGTATGAAAAGCCAGAGGAGTCAGCCAAAGTCCTCTGGTTTCCTATTTATTAAAAGGGGAAAACCAAAAACTTGAACTTAGGTTGGCATGTGGTGTAGTGAAAAGAACATTTCAGAAAACTAGCTATAACCCTGCTATTAACCTGCTGTGTGACCTGAGGCAAGCCACTTAACCTCCTCATTTCCTTCTTTTCAAAATGAGGCTAAGAAAAACCTTGCTTATTTAAAGCTTAGGGTTTTGTCAGGATAAACTGAGAGAAAAGATAAAAATGTACTTTGGAATGCAGAAAGTGCTTTATAAATGTATTATATTGATAAGTGCTTCTCTTCCTTGCTCCTCAAACCAGACACCAATTTACCTAGCATAAATTTGTGGAAAGGGGGGAAAAATGGTTTTCTCTAGCATCTTTTTTGGATGTGTATTGTCAGGAAAAGCCCCAAGTAAACTTCAGCTTCAGTTGATAATGAAGACATTGGTCTGAGCAAAGTGCCCCCATCGATCCTTAATTCCCCTGCTTTACTGATAACAATATTAGTTATGATTTGTTTAGCATTTAACTAACATATACTAGGAATCATGCTAACCTATACATACATATATATTATGTATTATCTCACAACCACTACAATGAGGTTGGTACTATTAACATTGTCATTTTCTAGGGAAGAAAATTGAGGCTCACAGACGTAGGTTACTTGTCCAAGGCCACCCAGCTAATAAGGGGTAGGACCAGCAATCAGGAACCTCCCTCAGATCTGTCCGGCTCCAGAGCCTCAACTCTAAATCTCCCATCTCCTTTGGTTCTCACATTGGTTGAGAACACACTGTTCTGAGTTGACCCCTGCCCACCTCCATCAAAAATGTGGACAGCTCCAGGTGAGTCAGACCCCCTGACTGAAACAGGGAAATATCAGCCAATTTGAATACCAGGCCCACTTGACCAAGGGTTGTTTCCAATGAACTACATAGGACCTAACACAGTTGATATCTCAGAGTAGGAGTTTAAAAAAAATCCATGGGTGGCCAGGTGTGGTGGCTCACGCTTGTAATCCCAGCACTTTGGGAGGCTGAGGCGGGAAGATCACAAGGTCAGGCATTTAAGACCAGCCTGGCCAACACAGTGAAACCCTGTCTCTACTAAAAATACAAAAATTAGCCAGGCATAGTGGTGTGTGCCTGTAGTCCCAGCTACTTAGGAGACTGAAGCAGGAGAATCGCTTGAACCTGGGACGCAGAGGTTGCAGGGAGGCAAAGGTTGCAGTGAGCTGAGATTGTGCCACTGCACTCCAGCTTGGGCAACAAAGCAAGACTCCGTCTCAAAATAAAATAAAATAAAATAATCCATGGGTAGGTGGTTGGATGGATGGACGGATGGATAGATGGATGGGTGGATGGATGGATGGATGGATGGATGGATGGATGGATGGATGGATGGCTAAATGGGTGGATGGGTGGATGGGTGGGTGAGTGGATAGATGAAAAAATGGTAAGTGGGTGAATTAATGAAGGTATTTTCCACTTAATAGAAGAATAAATAGACAAGCTGATTTAGCAGCCATGAATAAAATAGTCACCAACTCCTGTCTGCCTTTGAAGTCTTGCCTGACAAAGAATAACCCCTAAATATGCCTTACAGAATTTTTATTATTATTCACCAATATTAGCTACTTGTCACTTTACTGGTTTCATGCTTTGTGTACTCATTGAAGATATCATTTTTAGTCTCAGTGCTAATGTGTCATTGACCAAGTGCTGGTTTAAGCTTTTTCTCTGGGTAATAATAGCAATGGCTATTATTTATTGAGCTTCTTTTATGTCCCAAGTACTGTAATAAACCTTATATTTGATTTACTGTAAATACACAACAAACTCACAGTGTTGACATTACCAATCCCATTTATAGATGGAAAGAAAAAACCTGAATGAGGTCATCTAATTCTGCCCAGCTTAAAGAGGGAAAGAAACTGGATTCAGCTCTCAGTGAATGGGGTTGCAAATTGTGTATGTTTTTACTCTACACTACTGGGTCTGAAAATGCAGTCCCCACGTCAGCAGAATCAGCATCATTTGGGAGCTTGTTAGAAATGTGAATCCTTGGGTCCCAGCCCAGGCATACCAAATCAGAAGCTTCGGAAGTGGGGCTGGGCAATCTGTGCCATATAACAAGCCCTCTAGGCGTTTCTGATGCACATTCCAGTTTGACAACCACTGCTCTAGTCTAAAAGCGTTGCTTCCTTAGGCTGCAAGGATGCATTTATACTAAATCATCTACAGCCCTTCACCTGGTGTTCCTTGTTACCAGCAACATTGCCTGGAGTTAGGAAGCAAACTTTTGCTGGAGAACGAGTTACATAGTTCCTCCATCTTTTTTGTAAATCCACCATCAACTTTTGTCACGATGGTGAATTCCTGCAAAAGCCTCCTACCAGTCTTCCTGCTAATGACTCCAGCTCCCCCCGACACATGATTCTTAGGTGCACACACACATCCATTCATTCTATCCGTACATCTACTAAAGCCAGGACTCTTTCCAAAGAGTGGACCTCAGTATGTGACTCTCCTGCCTAATAACCATCGATGGCTCCCTGCTTCTCTCAGGTAAAGTCTAATCACTATGCATGGCCTCCAGGCTCTGCCCTTCTAGTCTCATCTCACAATTCTGTCACTCACTCACTCCTTTCTGCTCCAGTCACTGCTTTTGGTGTCCACTCCAAATTATCCACTTTCCTTCATTTTTTTGCATAATCGTGCACCTTGTATATCTCCATCAAATTAAAACTTCTACGAAGGCAGAAACCATATCTGTTTTTCTTAACATCATATCCCCAGCACCTAGCACCATGTCTGACACAAAGTAAGTGCTCAATAAGCATTTCTGCAAATAACACCTGGAAGCCCATTGCTCCTTATCATATTTCTTATTGTAACAATCCTAGTATGGTTCGTTATCTTTTCATGAGTCTATCAGGTAAGATCTTGGGCTCTAAAAGTCAATAAGCCTCGGCTGGGCACAGCGGCTCACTCCTGTAATCCTAGCACTCTGGGAGGCCAAGGTGGGCAGATTACCTGAGGTCAAGAGTTCAAGACCAGTCTGGCCAACATGGTGAAATCCCATCTCTACTAAAAATACAAAAAATTAGCTGGGTGCAGTAGTACGCACCTGTAATCCCAGCTACTGAGGAGGCTGAGGCAGGAGAATCACTTGAACCCAGGAGGTGGAGGTAGTGGTGAGCTGAGATCATGCCACTGCACTCCAGCCTGAGTGACAGAACGAAGAACGGGACTTCGTCTCAAAAAAAAAAAAAAAAAAAAAGGTCAACAAGCCTGGATTGGAATCCCAGCTCCTCCACCTACACACTATGTGGCCTTGGGCATGTGATTTAATCTCTCTGAACCTCAGTTTCCTTATCTGTAAAATGGAGGTAATATAGTAGGTTGAGAGATTAAATTAGATAATGCACATAAAGCTCTTAGCACTCTGCCTGGCATCTCAGGGTTAATGATTCGTTTTTATTAAATCTGGCCTCCCCATCTATATTGCAAGTTCTTCAAATGGTTGGTGGCACACACCTCACCTAGCAGATGTTCACAGAATGCAAGTCCACTAGGAATGTCCAAGCAGGGACAGAGCCCAGGACCGTGGCAGCATAACCTGGTGTTTAAATACCGGGCTTCAGATTCAGACTGAGAAATATTTGGCTCCTTCTCGTCTTGGCTTTGTGAGCTTGGACAAATTTCTGATCTTCCCTATGCTTCATTTTTCTCAACTGCGATAGCAGTGGTAACTTAGGGCCTTTGTCATAGCAGTTGTGAGACTCAAATGTATGGAGAGCACATAGAACCATGTTCAGCTGGAGCCAGCACGTGGAAGGTGCTGAACACCTGTTAGCTGTCATCACTGTCATAGCCATCATCATCACTATTGTGACCCAGCCTGGGAGCTGCAGGACAAAAAGGGAGCCAAGGCAGTCTTTGAGCCGACTGCTTCTGCCACCAGCCTAATTTCTTTCTCTTTCTCTCTCTTTCTGACTTGGTCCCTTCAGCAAGCAAAGAGAAGGGCTGGGCAGCTGCAGTGAGGGTGGGGGCCTCATCCCAACTCCACTTTCTTCTCCTTCTGTGCATATGCAAAATCACCTTGAAGGGCCGCTGTTTCCATGGCTTGGGGAGTTTTAGATATTTATCTCCCATGCCGCAGACCCCTGGGCACAGGAATCCACACTGGCATGCCACAGAGCTTCTATCGCTCCTGCTCATGACTCATTCTTTCCAACCCCCTCCATCAAGGTGTCAGAAACAGCTGATGGATTTCCAAAGCCAAGAGATAAAACCACACGTATTCCCATTAATTGATCTTAAAAGGAAGGTGAGGCTTAGAAACAGAGAGGGGGGGATGGCAAGGAGGAAGAAACAAGAAAGTCTGGAGTCTGAGAGGAATCCCTACATGAGGCGTGGGGAGGGGAGGGTGATGAGCGATGATTTGGGGTTTCTCTGATTCTTATTTTAAACCCTTCCCCCGAAGATACTGTTCTGGGGTGCCCTTTTTCCTGCCTGTGTAGCTCCAGGGAACAGGGAATCTGGGATTCGGCACTAAGCCCACAGATCTAATTCAAGGTGGCTGAGGAAGAAAATCAAGAAAAAAGCCATCAGGCTTAGGGAGTTATCCTTGAAGGAAGTTCAAGGTAAGGCAAAAATAGAAACAGGAGAGCCCCAAATAGTAAAGTCAACATTTAAGGGAATGGAAAGCAAACGGTGGAACAAAGCGAGCGGTTTAGCCTGTTATCGCCGGTTCCCGCCCCTGGCTGGGCACGAGAACCTCCGGGAGAGCTTTTTATAAATACAAATGCTGGAGTCCACCCCTCCTTCACCACGACCAATTAGATCAGAATCCCCAAGGGTGGGGCCAAGGAATCCATATTTATGGGAAGTGCCTTCCGTGATTCTGAAGTAGCTCGACCAGCACGGGGTGTGGACACACGTTGGGAGGCCATGGATTCAGATGATTAAAATATAATCCTCGCAGTTGGAGCCCACAGCATCAGCTGCATGGCACTCTCTAAATCTGACTGGAGCTGAGCCAACAGTTTAGAACCTGGGAACAAAGACCTCCGTGTACAAAAGGAGAAAATGGGTGGCTGGGTGCATCCTCCCTACAAGCAACTAGAGGATGTGGGTGCTGACCTGTGTGAGAAATTCCTGGAGCACCCTCAGCCAATGAGATGTAAATCCATGCTCTTGCTTCTTGGTTGAAAGTAATAGAAAAGAATGAATTTTTCCGTTTTCTGGGCCAGTTTCACATAGGCCACCTTATTTCTTAGATGGTGCCTAGAATCAGAAAACCACCACCAGGTTACTCCCTATCACTTAAGCTATGACTTATGGCAAGCGTAGACCCCGGCATGGCTAGCTAGGCATGGCTAGCTCTGTGCATTTCCAACACTTTGAAGGATAACAGAAGAAACTAGCCTTTAAACCAGGGAATCTCAAAATTAAATACCTACCAGGGTCATATAGATACCATAAATGGGTAGAGTGAGCCAGGTGGGGACTAACATGAGTTGTGAATTGCAGGGAGGTGTTAGGGGCGGGGGGCACTGCTAACTAGATCCAGCCGATGGTTGCTTTGGGAGAGGAATGCAGGTCCCTTGCCTCCAATCTTGATCCTTCTTAAATTAAAATTTGTACATGAAGTACCTGATGTTGAAATGTTGGCAATGAATTTGAGTTTATGGAAAGTACTCTACAGTATTAGCAAATGTGTCTGCAGCCACCTTCCTTCCAGAAGCTTCTTCACACAGGGGAGAAAAAAAAAATCTAGCCACTTTCCACCTGTCCACTAAATGAACAGGCCTTTCAAGCATACGCTCATTCAATATCTGTTTATTAGGCCAAGCACTGTTCTAAGCATGAGGGATTCAGTTGTGAACAGCACAGACCACAGATCACAGCCCTCTAAGTTATAGATCCCCAGATTTTAGAGTAGGGGCGTCTTAGAGTTTACCCATGTCTGCAGTTTCCAAACTATATTCTGTGGAACTATTTCAGCTTTTGCCTTGAGGAGCAAAGAGAAGGTTGAGTGCCCAGATCTCCAAATTACCACCCCCTGCCTCACACAGAAGAGCTCTATTTTTATCTGTCTTATATGGGGAGGTTTTAGGTGACCACCAAGTCTATAAATAGGAAAACTAAGGAACAAGAAGGTGGCATGAAATGTCCTAGGTCACATACAAGTGGTTGGTCACCAAACCAGCATGAGAAACCATTTTCCTGGCTTCATAAGAGAACAGACTAAGAAACTGCTGCTTTCATTCCTATTCAGTTCATCCCATTTTATGGTCCAAAGTCAACCATTCCACTATTCCCCCCGAGCCTGACTGGGCCATGACTCCCTGACACCTGGAATGAAACCAGATGACAGCAGACTTCGTGGTGAGGGTCCTGGGACTTGTCCCCACCGGCCTGATTTCAGAAATGCCAGATCTGCCCCCTCTTTACTCCACTGACTCTGAGGTTCAGAGATTAAACAGAGCGGGGAGGTGCCAGGACTGGCTATGAGCTGATGAAGCTGGATGCTTGGGTGTGACCTCTCTCGGGGAGAGGAGTGAGGGAATTGGCTGTGTCTTCCCCAGAACTCAGGTTCTCCATGGCAGGCCATATTATACTGTGATATGATCAATCACTTACACATTTTTCCTCCCACAAGCCTGGTAGCTTCTTTATTTCAAAGTCCGGGGTATACTTCAGTCACATGATTCCAAATGTAGCCCTAGTGTCCAGCACAACTAAACATTGAATGGCTGAGAGATAAATAAATGAATATAAATGAATCTTAGTATGAGAACGATAACAAATGGGAGGCAGGATACAGCAGTGGTTGGGAGCACAGATTTTCGTGTAAGACACAGATGTGTGTTGGAATCTTGGCTTTGGCCTTTTCTAGCTGTGTGATCTTGGGCAAGTTGCTTAGCCTCTCTGAGCCTCAATAATGCGGTTGTGAGAATTTAATCTGTCTATGCTTGTAACGGCTCAGCACGTATGAAGCACACATAAACAGCTGCCATCATTGTAATTTGTTTGCTTTCTAATTTTTTTTTTGCAACATTTTAGGGGGAATTTACATATAATAAAGTAAGTATGCAATACCAATACCATGAGTTTGCACAAATGCAAGCTCCTGGAACTCACCCTCCATTAAGACATAAGACACTTTGTCACCTAAAAAAAAAAATTCCTTCAGGCCTCTCCTTAATCAATCCCTAGTCCCCAGAACTAATGACTGTTGCCTGTTTTAGAACTTCACAAAAATGGAATCCCACCTCTTATGTGTGGCTTCTTTTGCACAGCATGGCAACTGTGAGATTCATCATGCCACATGCCATTGTCACTGTTGTTACTTTTCAGCAAAGATCTTGGCACACATCCGCTCCATCAGACTTTGACCTCTCTGAGGGTGGGCTGCATGAACTTTGCCTTCCTGGCACCTAGCCAGTATCTGGCACACAGTCCATGCTCATGAATTATTTGATGAGTGAATGGCTGAGTCTTAGGTGAGAAATACGAGTTCATGTTTCAGAGTAAAGCTCTGCAGCATTTGATCATCGCCTCTGCCACTTACCAACTGGGAAGTTGTCAGCTTCTCCAAGGCTCAGTTTCTTCATCTGTATAATGGGTACTAATAATAGTATTACCTTCCTCACAGTGTTGTCATGAGGACAAAAAGAGATAATGCCTTTGCAGACATAATAATAAGAATTCAGTGAAAGATGACTGTGAGCATCCGGTATTACTGTTCTGTCTGGACATCCTATTTTAATAAATGGGGTTCCTTTCCCCCTACTTATTCACTCCAGACTCAAGCAGAAACCAGATTTATAAGGGGAAGGGCCGTGGCAGCTGTCACAGAACCTCAGAGGTAGTTGACCTAAAAATAGCCCCTTCCTCTCATCTTCCTTCCCTACCTGCTCCCCAGGCAGCCGTTTGCCCAGGCACTATTAGTCCTCATTTCTCATTTGAGGGAAGGATGAGGAAAGGGGGCAGGGAGGGAAGATCTATTTTTTTCCCCAGGCTGTTAGGGAAGGGAGGGTGAAGCTGCTCTCTCTGAGTTGATTGATGTTGCGCTTGGGGATCTAAATTCTCTGATGTAATTACACTGTGTGCTCTGTGCGATAAGGAGATTAATCAGTCCATTACGCAGGGGCTGTTTTACCCACAGATGGAGGTAATTGAACAGAGATGTCGGACACCACCAGGTCCTAGCTGGCCAGTCAGTCTGCTCCAGTTATAGACAGGTGGCCGGCCTCTGGGCAGATAGGCTATCTTCTCCAAATAGGAACAACTTCTGTTGCTGCCACTACTAACTAGCTTTTTTGAGCTTCGCTGAGGTTCCAGGCACTTCACATGCATGAAATCTCACAATTGCACTGTGAGTTGGCCATGACTCCTACCCCCATTGTACAGAAGGAGTAACTGGGGCTCAGCTACTTTAAGATGTCTGTCCAAAGGTCACAGAGTCTGTCAAAGCTCAGATTTGAATTTAACTCAGGTGAATTCAAAAGTGCTCACATCATCATCGCCTCCAAAAGAGAAAAGAGAAATGAGATAGGGCCAACAGCTAACAGCCAAGTTGTCCACTACTGGTGATTTGAGTAAGCAAGCAAGACAAGAGGCATGTGTAACACATGAAAAGCAAAAAACAAACAAACAAACAAACAAACAAACAATCAAAAAACAGGGAAGTGTAGTGATGTATATGAGGCAAGTGGTTAAAAATATCGGATTTGATCCTGGCATTACTACTTACTTGCTGTGTGACCTTGAACAAGTGACATAACTTCTTGGAGTCTCTATTTCTCTCTCTCTCTTTTTGTTTGTTTGTTTGTTTGTTTGTTTGTTTGAGACAGAGTCTCACTCTGTTGCCCAGGCTGGAGTGCAGTGCAATGGCAGGATCATGGCTCACTGCAACCTTTGCCTCCTGGATTCAAGCGATTCTCCTGTCTCCAGATTTATAAGGGGAAGGGCTGTGGTAGCTGGGATTACAGGCACCTGCCATGCCTGGCTAATTTTTGTATTTTTAGTAGAGATGGGGTTTTGACATGTTGGCCAGCCTGGTCTCAAACTCCTTACTTCAAGTGATCTGCCTACCTCAGCTTCCCAAAGTTCTGGGATTCCAAACGTGAGCCACGGCACCCAGACTCTCTCTTTTCTGAGACAAAATCTCACTCTGTTGCTCAGGCTGGAGTGTAGTGGCACCATCATAGCCTATGGCAGCCTTGAACCCCTGGACTCAAGCAACCCTCTCACCTGAGACTCCAGAGTAGCTGGGACCACAGGAATACCCACTATGCCCTACTAATTTAAAAATTTTTAATAGATAGACATAGGTCTCGCTATGCTGCCCAGGCTGGCTTCTAACTCTTGGGCTCAAGAAACCCTACTGCCTTGGCCTCCCAAAGTGCTGGGATTATAGGCAAGAGTCACTGCACCCAGACAGGGCCTCTATTTCTCATCTGAAAACTGCATTGTAATACCTACCCGATAGGGTTGCCATTGACTTAAATAAGATAATATATGTAAAGTGTTTTTAAAAGAGCCGGGCACAGAGTTGGAGCTTATTATTAATAATGCTGTTGCCGATGGTGGTGGTGGTGATGGCAAGGGGATGGCAGTTTCAGGTATTATGAAAATCTCCTTCTTAGGCTTAATACTGTTTCTTATCTTCCCTTCCTCTGAATGCTTACCAATGGACTTAGGAAAGGGAAACTGTGAAAAAAAAATCACATTTACTGGGTATTTCTGATGTGGTGTTCCTGTCCCCATGTAGGCCCCTTTACCCACATTTATCTCATTCAGTGCTTACCATAACTAGCTCCAAATAATAGATGTTCTTTTCAGTGTACAAACAGAGCAACTGAGATTCTGAGAGGTTAAATGGGGCAGAAGCACCATCTTTGTGAGCCAACGAGGGTCATGGTGTTTAGTATAAAAGATTATTGCCCAACTCAATAAATGTTTATTAAGTGCCTATAAGCCCTGTGGTAAGGTTACAGATGCAAAGGCAAATATATGACTCGTACCTAATGGGCTTCCAGTCAGGTGGGCTTGAAAATCATATATACATATGAAGAGTAAAAGAGTAGGTATCACCTCTGGCTCTATATTAGAATAAATTGCTGAGAGAAAGATGATGCTTCTAAAAAGTGCCAGCACCTTATCCCCTGCCCTAGAGATTCTGTTTTGTTAATCTGAAATGACATCGATCAAAGACAGCCTACACAATGACATTTTTTAAACCACCGCCCCCACCCTGTGATTCTTATAGAAGCCACTGGTCTAGGGGCTTAGGAGATTATTTAAAAGCATTACACAATCCTACAAATAAGCCAACTAATTCGCCCCATCACATATATATGACGCACTAACTACAAGGCAAGTTGCAGTCCTTGCCCTCATGATATATTAGACACTCTCTTGTGCCTCACCTTTCTTGGTAAGAAAAATGAATTCCTACAAGACGGAAGAGAAAATCTATGAGGCCAAGCAATGTGGAAGAAGCTCACAGAAAGTGGGATTGAGAACTCCAAGGGAGTGGGTTTTTGAGTGAGCCCTGATGGATAAGCAGTGATAGAGGCCAGTGTCCCTCCTGTAAGGTCTGATGAATCAGGTGAAAGTCAAAAAACCAGTGGTCACCATCCCTAAGCTCCAATTGAAATAAATGTTAATTGGTTCAAAACTTTGAATGAGGTTCATCATTTTGGATCTTTCTTATTGATTCACAAAACTTCTAACAAATATTTTGACACAATGTGCCAAACATTGTTTCTTCTTGTTTAAAAAAATGAGCAAAGTAAAAAATAATAATAATTTTCTGATATTAATAACTACTTATTGCATCAGCATGGGATCTGGACTGGATGATGATGATAATGACGGTAATGATGGTGAGGCTGATGATGATGATAATGGTGAGAGTGATGATGATGGTGGTGATGATGATGGTAATGACGATGATGGTGATGATGATGGTGATGATAATGGTGATGATGGTGAGGGTGATGATGATGATAATAATGATGATGGTGATGATGGTAATGATGACGATGATGATGATGGTGATGATAATGGTGATGATGGTGGTGGTGATGATGGTGAGGGTGATGATGATGATAATATTGATGATGGTGATGATGATGATGGTGCTGATGGTGATGATGTTGATGATGGTAGTGATGGTGATGATGATGGTGGTAATGATGATGGCGATGATGGTAACAATGATGGTGATGATGGTGATGATGATGATGGTGGTGATGGTGATGATGATGGTGATGATGGTGATGGTGGCAATGGTGATGATAGTAATAGTGAAGGTAATGATAACAATGATGATGGTGATGAGGATAGTGACAATGAATGATGATGATGACAATAGGTGTAATGATGATGATGATGACAATGATGATGATAATGATAGTGATGATAATGACAGTTGCCATTTATTGAGGGTTTACTATATACCAGCCACTGTGCTTAGCATTTTGCATGGATTAACTCATTTAATTCTCACAATCACCCTTTGAAGTGGACAGTATTATTATACCCATTTTACAGAAGAAAAAAATGGCTTTGAGAGGGTTATTTGCCTAAACTTGTAAGCTAATAGGTAATGGGGATCAGAATTCCAGGAGATGGAAGCATGGTATCAGGAGAACCCTGCATTCAGACACAGGATGCCTAGGCTCCTCCCTGCTGTTCACATGGCTTTGTCACTTCAGGCAAGTTACTCTCTTCTCTCTGCTTCAGTTTCCTCATCTGTGAATTAAGTCTTTGAACTTCTCATATATTAAAATGGTATCAAAGTTGTAAAGTAAGAAATGTAATAAAAGTGTTTGAGGAGAAAGAAGTAAGGGCTGGTCACACTGAATAGAAAATTTATTTGGGGAAGTTGTCAAGATCTGATATTCAACCACCCCCAAGGAAGTGCAAGAGTACAGCTGGCGCTTTGCTGATTCAGAGGAACCGCTGTCAGGGAGGTGGAAGCCAAACACACAGAATCTCTGTAATCAGAGAAAATGTCTCCATGATTTGCCATTATAATTCTTGATAACAAACTCTGGGGCTCCAGCATCAATACTAATAACTTGTAGGAGGTGGGGTTAGGAATGAATTAAGAATTTTTAAAAGCTGGTTTTTGGTAAAGCACTGGGAAATGTTCTGGGCTTCTAAATTTAAAGGGGGTATTTTTAGCACCTGTAATCAAACTGACTTGCGTAAACACATCTGCTGGAGTACTGGCATCAAAATGCCTTTGGTGTCTTTGTTGTATATCTCTTGCAGTTCTCCTGAGACCAAGGGAGAGTTTCACTGATTTTCTTCCTTGCAGTATGTTTTTTCAAATCAGCTGAGTGATAAAGTCAAATGTGATATTTCTTTTATGTTGAAAGCTGCTGGGTCCCTACCTACAGAATGGCAATAAAATTTTCAAACTTTAGAAAGTGTAAGAATCACCTGGGAACGTTGTATAAATGCAGATTCCTGTGCCTTGCCTTCAGATCCTGTGGTCTGATGTGGGCACAGCAGTTTTCATTTCATGCAATTGTCCTAGGTGATTCTGATATAAGTGATCCATGGGCCACACGGAGAAATACTGGACTTGGAATGAACACACTTACGATTCTGGCTCCATCACGTACCAGCTGTTGACCTTGGGCAAGTTATTTTATCTTTTTGAACATCAATCATCTCATCTGTAAAGCAGGATATTAATGGTACCTACCTCACAACTTCATTGAGAGGATTAAATTTGTCATATTAGCTTAGCACAGTGCCGGGCATATAATAAATGACCCACAAATGTCAACTATTATCATTATTATTAATTATAACTAGCTGGGCAAGTTATTTTCCTTTCTGACTTCTGGTTCTGCAACTGTGACATGGTAGCAATTATAATAATATCTTAAAATCAACTTTAATTCAAGGGTCATGTCTTAAGTGAGAAAATGTCTGCAGAGCTCTTAGTATCCTATCTGGCACACAGTAGCTATCCCATAAATATTTGTTCAATGAGTCAACAAATGAAGGAATGAATTTAATGAGTGGTCCAAAAATTACCTTCCATAAACTACAGACAATAAGAATGATTTTAGGGGAACTTTCTCTCTCCCCAACACTGGAAAGTGGACCTTTTCCAGATGCCCAATGTATAGGGTTCTTGATCTCTCAACCTTCACTTCATGGAGTCACTTTGCCTTTCACTAGCTTAAATCCTAGCCTCAACCATGCTCAAATGCATCCAGACATATCCAGCTGAGGTCTTATTCACTGGGTCTGCCTACGGGTGGTTCTGAAGACCTTCCCCTACCCAAAGACAACATAAGCAGCTTGAGGGGTGGCAGGTGGGATGTACGTTATTCACACGTCTACTGGATATCATTTTCGTGACTTTGGGAAAACCATAGCATGTAGCCTCAGCCCCCTCCTCTATGAAAGGAATCACTGAGGGACTCTATTCATCCCTTATGTCCTGGTATTATAAGCATCCATTTGCCCCCTAGTTGTGTACCGAGTTATGACTTATTGTGAGGCAGAGATACCACCTTAGTCAGCTCTCTGAAACCCACGTGCCCAGTTTGATGCTGGGCAATTACAGGTGCACAAGTAATGGGAGCAGGAAGTCTGAATGACTGGACAACTGAATCAATGGTGTTCATTTCTAAGAGCCCTAGTCACTGCTGCACGTATCCTTAAAGGGCCAGAAGAATAAGGAGACAGTGAGCCTAATCACACTCATTCATAGTCAAAAAGGCAAGAAAGCATCCTGAGAGAAAGATGGTGTTGCTGATGCCTCATCTTGCAAGGGGGAGGCTATACGTTATCCAGTATCACTGGCAAATCTACAGTCATTCATTCCACAAAGTCTTTAAGCTGGGCATGATGGCTCATGCCTGTAATCCCAGCACTTTGGGAGGCCAAGGAAGGAGGATTGCTTGAGCCCAGAAGTTTGAGACAAGCCTGGGCAATGTAGTGAGACCCCGTCTCTACAAAAAAATTAAAAATTCAAAAATTAGCCAAGTATAGTGGCATGTACCCGTAGTCCCAGCTACTCAAGAGGCTGAGGCAGGAGGATCACTCAAGTCCAGGAGTTTGAGGCTGCATTGAGTTATGACCACACCACTGCACTCCAGCCAGGGCAACAGAGTGAGACTTGTATTAAAAAAAAAAGGTGAAAAACAAAGTACATCTTTAAGGATGCACTCTGGGCTGGATACTGTGTTAGATTCTGTGGACAAAGCAGACCAAAAGCACAGGAGAGGGGCTGCAAACCCAGCCAGGTGAGGGGGTGGTCCAGGAGGATGTGATGCAGGCATAAGTGAGTTAGGGATGGGAGGGAAAGATGTTGCAGGTGGAGGAACTTCATATGTGAAGACATGAAATCATGACAGCAAGAAAGGTTTGGGGTGGCACCATCAGGTTGGTATTCTTGGAACCAAGGATACAGAAGGAGGAAACAAGAACTGCAGAAATGATGGGCTGAGATGGATCGTGTCTGGCCTCCTGGGCCACAGTTGGGAGTCTGAACTATTCTCTCAAGAGGAATCCAAAGGATTTTAATCATGAAAGTGACTCAGTGAGGTATGCTTTATAAAGACGGTCCTAGCTGCAGTGGACAAGAAAGATTGGCAGGGGAGAGACGGGAGACAGAGAGACCAATTAGAAGGCTACAGTCCAAGATCTGAATAGCAGGGATACTTGTCAGAGCAATTTCTTTGAGGCATTTGGTCTCTGATTGCCAGTGATCTTGCCCAGCCTCGTGTGTTTGCAATGACTCTAAACTGTGCAGAGAAAAGCCATTTAATCATGTTCGCCTGCCGCATTGCACACTTAGTCCTGCCCGGTGGTCGCACACTTTGTCGGGAGAGTTGAGTTGTACTGTAAAGGAAAGAGGACCTTGGGGGTCAGCTACCTCTCTGTAAACCCCCAAAGCATCCTGTGTTGTCACATCCTTAAAAAGTACTGGCTATTATGCCCAATCCTTTCCACCCATGAAACTGTTGGGATCGCCTAGTCAATTACTAGTCAAGTGGGGTAATGTGCATTTCATTAGAAGCCTCTCTTTTCAGATACACAAGGCCATATATGAAATGAAATGTTCTGAAGTTATTTTTTTTTCAGCCAGTGATTAGGCATTGTAATTAAGAAGGCATTGTGCCTGATTTCCAATCTTTTCTCTTTATTTAAATTTAATTGATTTTCTCCTTGATTTAATCAACCCGAATTCAGCTACCTGGCGCCCCTCTCCACTCAAATGCTCAGGAGAACTCTGATTCTTAAAGATGTACATCCACACCTGGAGAACGTGGGGTATCAGCCAGTCTTAACCCCTAACCTTTGTTAGCTGGTATGAGAGGTGTCAGGATCTCTGGGACCTTGGTGGTTCTATTTAGGGAGGAAAGAGGAAGCGTTGGTTTTACATCTTTGAAACCTGGCTTTGCTGTGTAACCTCAGGTGAATTCCTTAAACACACTGTGCCTCTGTTTCCTTGTCTTTAAAATAGGAGAAAAAATATTGTCTTCATAGCATCGTGATGAGCACTAAATTATGTATAATTATATAATTAACATATATATTGCACTTAGAACAATGACTAGAATATAAGTACTAAGGTATTAGCTGTTATTATTTCCACACCATTGTCTATGTGGTAACTCATTTAATTCTCACAACAACGGTCTTAGGTTATAAACATTTAAGGTTATGAAACAGAAACTCACAGATAGTAAGTGGCTGGACTCAAGTCCTGATGTTAATTCCAAAGCTCACACTAATGTGTGTCACCTCTCCCACCATGTGGCTCCTTCTTCCCAAGTTATGCATGGGAAAAATAGAAGTTTCTGAAGTTAAGTTCCTTAGTCAAAATCACTCAGCTAGGGGTGGCAGAGCCAGGACCTAAGCCAAAATCATTCTGGGAGCAATTACCATTGCATTATTCCTCAGCTATCTCTCAGAGAGAGGGCAGGCAACTGCTTCAAAGCCACACAGCAACGAAGGCTGTGAAGTACCCTCAATCTACTCATTCATTAATCCTATTATTCTCAATCTTTTTTTCAAGAGTCCAGATGTATACCAGGTGATATTTACATACATAGCATAGCCCTATGCATAAACCCAAGAATACATGTTAACATTCTGAGCACACAAGCTCCAATCCGCACCTTTCTTTCCTGTTCAAGAAAGCCTAACAGAACACAACTGACGGTAAGGAGCTTTATCATAGAGGGAATTTGGAATCTGTTTGCTTGTCCATTTAACAAATATTAATTGAGCCTTTACTGTATCCCAGGCACTATTCAAAGATCTGAGAAATAGCTGTGAATGAAACAGACCCAAAACCCCTACCCTCATGAAACTTAGACTCTAGTGGGAGTAAGGGGCACATCCAATAAACAACATAAATATGTAAATTATTATATTATATTACAGGGTAATAAATACTATAGAGAGAAATAAAGCAGAAGGAGAGACACGTACAATGGGAAGGGAGTACCATTTTAAATCATGTTTGTATAGGGTTGTCAGGGAAGACGTATCATTGACAAGGTGATATTTATTTGAGCAAAGACTTGAAGAAAATAAGGAAGGAAGTTGTAGCTATTTGGAGAGTGTTCTAGGCAGTGGGAACAGCCCATGCAAAGCTCCTGAGGCAGGAGTGTAATTGGTGCATGAGGGAACAGCAAAGAGACCTGTGGGACCAGAGTGGAGAGAACAAGGGGAAAGGAGCAGGAAGTGAGGTCAGAGTGGTAACAGGGGCTGGACTGTGTAGACCTTGTAGCTACTTTGGCTTTAGGGAAGTGATCAGAGGGCTTTGACGGGAGCAGCACCATGATGTGGATTAATTTTAGTAGGATCCTTCCAGCCACCTTCTGGGGAACACGATGTAGGAAGGCAAGAAGCAGGGAGACCTATTAGGAGGCCTTTGCAATAATGCAGGTGCAAGATGATGGGGGCTTGGACCAGGGCACTAGCCACGTACAGGAGAGAAGTGATTGGATTCTGAACGTACTTTGAAGTTAGCATCTAGATTGGCTGATAGGTCAGAACTGGGGTCTGAAAGAGAGAAGTCAAGGACAACGCCAAGGTTACCACCAGAACAGTTAACAGGAGCTGCCATTAATGGAGATGATGAAGATTCATGTATTTATACCTTTACTTTAATTGGAAACCATTCTCAAATTTTAGTCTTTAATAATCATTAGTAGCAAAGCCATGACAGAGCTGACAATTGATCATGACGGATCTGCATGCCACACCGTGGCTGACAGCCCCGGGGCTGTTCCGCAGGGAGAGGTTGTCTCTCGAGTTTGTAGCATTCCTGGCTCGGACTTGTGGGTCCCAGGATCGGCCTCATTATTTGGCAGGAGTTATTGAGAGTGGGCTGAACTCCCAGCAGGGGTCTCTAAAGGGCTCAGTAGCTCCTTTGAACATGAGCCAAGACCCTCCACAAAAAGAGGAAGTCCCACACGCTGTCCAGCCTCTGTCCCTCCTCCTCCTCCATTAGATGTAAAGCCACCCCCGACCCCTGCCACCACCACAGTGGCCTCATCTCTTCTTTCTTAGCATCTCCCATTTTCCTTTCAGCCAATGTAATTTGGGAGAATGTGGACCTGTAGGGTTTGGCAGAAAACATTTGATTGATCTCAAATGGGCTGCTCTCTAGCAAGAAGGAGAATGTGCTCATGAATCCGCTCCCCCCACCCCCCCCAGCTTCTTTTAAATTGCAACAAAAGGCAAAATCCTATTTTCTTCCTCAGACTGTTGCAGCGCATAAGGATGCATTTGAATGCTGAGCCAAGCCAGCCTAGCTGGTGATTCAGCCCCAGGGTGCTGTGATGGGATGAAGGCTTCACTTGCTGCCAGCCCTGCACCCAGCAGCCCCGTTTAACCTCCTCATCCTGGAGCCAGCCCCACCCCGGGCCTGCAGCCAGGGGAAGCAGTTCTGGCAGACTGAGCAGTGATGGAGTTTCCAGAAGAGCCCTCCAGAGTAGCCTGAAGCACAAGATGTCAGAAAAGCAGGGGTCTGCTTGCTACTCTGCCACTCACTGGCTATATGACCCACAGCAGGTCAGGTCCCTTCTCTGAGCCTTACAGGGAGAAGGGATTGGACTTGGGGACTTTAGCATTCTGCCTGATCTTTATGCTCTAAGACTGCTTAGCAGAGCAGAAGCTCAAGAAAGATCTGAGGAAGGAGAGAAAGAACATAGGAAGGAAAGCGGGGAAGGAGAGGAGGATTTGATCAAGGGAGTGAAGCCTGGTGTTTCCTTGAATTCAGGACCCCCTCGTGAAAGCTCCAGGGCAGTTGGGCAGTTGATATTTTTTTTCTGGAGCACAGCCATGGGCTGCAGCCCTTCAAACCCTACTCAGTGCCTAGGCACAGCCAAAGCAGCCAATGTTGTCACTGACCTGCCATTTTCCCCCATCACCCACCATTTCTGAGCACATCAGCTTGACTTCTAACTCATGGACCTGCAGCTCCTTACCTGAGTGTACTCTGGTCATGGAGCATTTTCATTTTGCCTCCTTCAGCTTCATCACCTCCTGTCCATTTTTCAGATTTTAACGTAGGCATCACTTCTTCCAGGAAGTCTTCCCTGATTTCTGCCATACACGAGGCAGGAATTAATGTCTCTTTGGAGCAGCTTTCAACCAATGACAGATGGGAGCTGGTGTATAAATATTCCAGCTCCCTGGTGCTTAGGTGGAACAGCTCTGAGGTCTATGGCCTACACAGGTTCCCAGGATTCGCCAGAGATGTTAAGCTCCAGTCACCTGCAGCAGTAACTGGCTTTCTTCCCTGTTTCTCTTCCCAACGTCCTTACCGGAGCATCCTAGGATCATGTCGCAAATAAATTACCTGCCCCAGAATTCTTATCTCTAATGCTGCATATAAGGGAATGGTCCCATTCCCCAGATGGCCAGGGACATTTGCTGGTCAGCTGGTACTTTGGAAAATGGACTCAGAACTATTGTGCTCAGAGCTGAGCTGACAGTGCAGCTGCCCAGAACATTGCTAGGTGCCTACAGTGAGCTTGGATTTATGCTAGAGGAGATAACAGCAGCTGGGCATCTTAATACACAGAGGAGATCCAATCAATAGGACTTGGCCATGCAGAGACATAGGGAGAAGGTGTTAGAAGTGAGCAGAACAGCATGGAGAAGACACAGAATTTGGGATTATTATTTTTTACATCCTGCAAAGCATCACTGAGCTATTGCCATAAGCCATGTGCATTACAAAGTGCATCACCTCACTGAATCCTCACCACGGCCCTACAAAGCAGGTGCTATTACACTTCCCATTTTACAGGTGCAGGAACTGAGGCAAGGAGAGGGAAATTCATTTGCCCAAGGTCACATAGCAAGTCTGTGGCACAGCTGGCATTTGAACCCAGCCCTCTGAGTTCAGAGAGTCTGACTGCTGTAGCAGGTGAATATTGGAGGAGAGGAGAGGGAGGAGAGCAGGGGAAGGGAACTCCTGAACACCAAACAGAGTGATTCTGTTGTCCTCTGCACCCTGGAACTGAGGAGCTACCTCTTCTGGAAGGTGGGAGGGGAAGGCAGGCAAACAACTGGACATCATAGCAGGATGTGGGAACTGGAGTCATGCACTCTTTCTGCGTGCAGCATCCTCAGGGGAAACCCATCTGCCTTTCAGTACCTGCCTATCTTGTAGAAATATCTATTACAGATCCCAGTGTACTGGGATTCAGGAATTGCCTCCGGTGGACTATGTGTAGCTACACTGATAGTGAGATACACTGCCATCTGCTGCCTGCACCCTTAGTTAACCTCTCCCTTGCTGGTTTGATTGGGCTATTTCTCTAGTTGGTTCTCTCATTCAACCAATGTTTACTGAAGACGCATGGTGGGGCTATCATTTTCTTAGGTGCTGAGGATAAAATGGAGCAGAAGTCTTGGGCTATGCCTCAAAATTATCATAGTCCGGTGGGGGAAAATAGAGAATTAAACAGACAATTGCAGTGGAGGGAATTGTGCACACAGAGAAAGGACACAACAGGCCTAGTAGTCAGGGGAGGCTTCCTGAAAGAGGTGACATCTGAATTGAAATCTGAAAAATGGACAGGAGATGATCGAGTTGAAGGAGGCAAGGTAAATGATGCCAGTTTTTGCAAATATTGATTGATTGATTGATTGATTGAGACAGAGTTTTGCTCTTTGTTGCCCAGGCTGGAATGCAGTGGTGCGATCTCTGTTCACTGCAACCTCTGCCTCCTGGGTTCAAGCGATTCTACTGTCTCAGCCTCCCGAGTAGCTGGGATTACAGCTGCCCGTTACCACGCCAGGCTAATTTTTGTATTTTTAGTAGAGATGAGGTTTCACCATGTTGGCCAGGCTGGTCTCAAACTCCTGACCTCAGGTGATCTGCCTGCCTCAGCCTCCCAAAGTGCTGGAATTACAGGTGTGAACCACCACGCCTGGCCGATGCCATATTTTAATTAGCAAACACAGAGTACTTACTATTTCCGGCACTATTCCAACAGCTTTACATATTTTCACCATTAATTATTGCAATAACCCTATGAGGTAGGTACTATTATTACCCTTGATGACCTGAAGCCCAGAGAGGTAGTCAATTGCTCAAGGTCACAGAGTGGCAGCATTGGGGTTTGAACCCAGTAGTCTGGCTCCAGGCCATGCCCTTGAGTTTCATGCTCTACTCCATCTAGCAGAAAGAACAAAGACAGCCAAGGTGCTGGGGCTTTTCAGGGCACTGTAAGGCCCTGGTTTGAGCATGGTAAGTGAGAAGCAGCTGAGAATGACAAACCTGGAGAAGTAGCTGGGGCCAGAAATTGAAGACGCATGAAAGCCATGCTGAGAAGTTTGGACCTGCTTTTGGGGGCTCTGCACAAGAGAATAACATGATCCGATCTTCACTTTGGAAAGACAGCTTTGCCTCCTGCATGGACATCAGGCTGGGGAGGGTCAGGGTGAAAGCTAAAAGCTGCTCTGGAGGCTGCTGCAGTTGTCTGGGTGAGAGACGGTGGTGGCTTGGACCAGGAGGTGGCAATGCAGTGGGAGGCTGAGATGCTTTGGAGTCAGAATGAGCAAGAAAGTGAGAGAAAGAGGATGGAGGGTGGTGGCCGCTGCTGCTTGGATGAGTAGGAAGCGGGTAGAGCTAGAGAACACTTTGTAGGGGAGGTGACAGGTTGACATTTGGTCACATTAAGTTTGAGATGCCTGTGGGACTTTCAAATGGAGAGGTAGAAAGAACACTCAAGCCTCTTCAGGAAAACGGGATGACCAGGAGGGCCACACACACCTGAGCACTTATTGTCAACACACTTTTTGTTCCCCAAAGCATCCCAGTTCGGACAATGGATTACATGGCCACCCTCGACATAACTAATCTGCCTGTATGACACACCTGGATATTAAAAACATCTGGGTCCAGGCTCCACCTCCCTCATACATACACACATCTGGATACATGCTATATACTCATTTGGATATTCTTAGTTGGGTGCAGGTAAAAATATGGCCATGAATATGGAGTTCCTAGACAGGCAGTTTCATTGTGGCTGAGAGATGTCTGATTGGTCTAAAGTGCTTTGCTTCCATCCTGTCCCCCCAACCCTTGTCTCAGCCACAGGTCCCACCACCAGGGGCTGAGAAATTTGTACAGGGAAACAAGACTCTGTCTTCACCCCACCAGCCAAATAGGTAACTGGTGGAATCAAGCCATAGCCATGAATTTTTCTGAATGTTATGGCCTTTTATATTCAAACTATACTCTAAAGCAACCAGAGTGGTTGATGTTTCCCTGCCTGAAAAGGAGGATGCCATAGTGTACATCCACAGAGGCAAGTGCACTCTGGGCTTATGCAGAAGGATGCAGTAGGGCCCCTTCACAGGGAAGGGGGAGTGGGATGGTGCATAGCTTTCTGGCTGTGTATTTCTTATCTGTATCGGCCATATAGATCAAAATAGTTGTAGGAAGAAGCCAGAGCTTTGGCTAGATGGTTGATCCCTAAGAGCAACAAATACCCCCAGACTTTTGAGCCTGGTAAAGATCCTTCTCAAAGTCCTTGCCACTGGTTTCTTTTGAAAGATCTCACTCAGCAGTGTCCATTGTGACTGAAGTCTGGAGACAGAGTTCCAAACCCCAACTCTAAATACCAATCTCACAGCTGTAGAAGAACACAAAGCTTTCTTGCCCCATTATGTGATGCTCTCAGATGCCCAAGGTAGGGGGAAGTTTTGCTGGGGATGGAGGATCTACAGGTGGTTCCCATGGTGCCCAGCCCAAGAGGTGTACTATGGTGAAAGGGTTAAAACCATGGACTCTGGAGTCAGATTGTCTGGGTTAAATTCTATCTCTACAACTTTTTAGTGGGATCTCCTATGATCTCAGTTTCTTCACTGGTAAATCAGGATTGATCATTGTACCAGCCTCTAATAATTGTCATGAGAATGACAAGATCAAACATATGCAAAGCACTTAGAACAGTACCCAGCACATGGCTGGTGCTCCACGAATATCCACTGTAACTAGTGGTAATATCAGCATTGACAATGGTGCTGTCAGTCATAAAATCCAACCATAGAGATAGATGCAGGTGAAAGAAGCCAGGAGAAGGAACGAGGAGGAAAGGAGTGGAAACAGGGCCTTTTGCCTGCCAGGGCCTGGCTCAGAAGCTCCCAGGGGTCCGTGTAATGACATTTCATTCAGACATTTTTTTTTTTATTGGAATGAGAAATGCAAGTTCTGTGTCAGAAATCATTGCAAATTCCAAATTAGTGAGGTTTCATGGTCCCCGGAAAGGTGCTGGAGGGAAAATTGGTCAACGGGGTGTTTTTTAGCTGTTGGAGCAAGCTGGCTGATTGATTGAGTGTCTCAGTCTATAGACTGTGCTGACAGCAGCCAGGGAACTGGGTGTAGGAGAGGAAATAGGGAGAAGATGGAATAGCAGTCAGCATGGGGGATGCAGAAACATGATCTGCAGTGGAAAGAGACATAATTACACCAAAAGCTGTGTAGACATAGGTCTTTCTGGATTGGGGAGCCATGCTCAGTCTGGAGACCAGGTACACCCAGCCACTGTTCCTTGAGAACACTGGGCTCTCTCACTTGCTCACTGTGTGTCCTCAGGCAAGCCACTGCACCTCTCTGAGCCTGTTTTCTCATCTAAAAATGACCCTTACAATACCCACCTTAAGAGTTTACTATGAGACTTAAATGAAATAATGGGTTTTAATTGTCTGATGAGGTGTTTAGTACATACTAGGTGCTCAATAAATGTGAGGTCCCTTTACTCTGACACAGTGAGTTGGAGAAGTTGGTAGACCCACGTTTCAGCCTTTGAACGTAATTGCTGTTTGGAGATGACAGCTCTCATCCTTAAATTGGGGGCTCATGGACCCTACTGTGCTGCCCCACACTGGTAGGTTCTGGGCCCTACTGTGCTGTCCCAGAGTGATTCAGAAGGAGATGAAATGATGGGGAGGACTTCCATCCAAAGAAAAATCTGACTTACAAAAGTCCTGGAACTGGACAGGTTAATCAGAGGTCATTGGGGCCAGTCCCCTGATTTCAGGTTCCCCAAAGGGTTCTAGGCAAATTAAAAGTCACGCACCCCCTCAAATATGACTGGGAAAGAATAATCCACAGGGCTCCTCACCAAGCAGAAATTATTTCTTATATTGGAGTTACTGAGCCTCTTTCAATAATAATTGCAATGCTAAATATAATAATAAAACAGTGTGCTTAGTTGGATGTATATTTCCCATAGCTACTGCAATACATAAGGTATTATCATCCCCATCTTTAAAATGAGAAAACTGAGACTTAAATAGATGAAGGACTTTGCCCAAGGCCACCAGTGATGTCTCGGAGGGATTCACAAAGAGATGCTGGAACATAGTGCAGTAAAGAATTGATTCATCTTTGGGGGTGCGGGGGGTGGGTAATAAGTGGGGGGCCACAAAAGGAGGTTGGGATAGTTGAGCTGAGATATGAAGGATGAGTGAGGCTTCTCCTGACAGATAAGGGTAGAGAAGGCACTCTGGGCAGAGGGATCAGCTTGAACCAAGACAGGGAGGTTGGAAGACTAGGTCCCAAAGGCTATTTACAATGAATAATTACAATTACAGTGACAGCTAACGTTGATTAAGTGCTTACTCTGCACAAGGAATTGTGTTAAGCACTTTGCGTGCATCATCTCTATGAGCTGGACACTATCGTTATCCCAGTTTTGCAGAAGAGAGATGAAGTGACTCGCCCAGGATCGCAGCTTGAAAGCAGCAGGATCAGCTTTTCAGCTGGAGTCTGCCTGATTCCCAAGCCCCCGGTGTCTCCTAGTTGTTCCGTCCCTGCCCCTCGTCAACAGCGAAGCCATGTAGTTTAAAGAGAGCCCATATGAGGCCGGGCGCGGTGGCTCAAGCCTGTAATCCCAGCACTTTGGGAGGCCGAGACGGGCGGATCACGAGGTCAGGAGATCGAGACCATCCTGGCTAACATGGTGAAACCCCATCTCTACTAAAAAATACAAAAAACTAGCCGGGCGAGGTGGCAGGCCCCTGTAGTCCCATCTACTCGGGAGGCTGAGGCAGGAGAATGGCATGAACCCGGGAGGCGGAGCTTGCAGTGAGCTGAGATCCGGCCACTGCACTCCAGCCCGGGCAACAGAGCGAGACTCCGTCTCAAAAAAAAAAAAAAAAAAAAAAAAAGAGCCCATGTGAGAGCCCATCTTAGCACAGACCCTCTGTCCGTGTGGTTGGGAGGGTGCTGTGCTAAGTTGACCTAGGTGCTGTGCTAAGTTGACCTAGTCTGTTTTTGCCACAACCCACCGCACCACCCCAAGTCCTCTTGGAGCCACGGGGAGCCCACCAATTGGTAGGAGATAATCACGAAGCTGACTGCCTAATAAAGATAAAGCTCTCTAATAAACCCACAGTCCTGAGGTAATGGGTTTGACTTTTAAAAGGCAGATAAAAAGTCCCAACGGAAGGACAGACATTTCCTATCAACTCCTTGTTCAGAATCACTGTGGAGGAGGCATTTCCTACAGGTGGGAACAGCTGGATGCCTGGGTTGGCATTGAGAAATGGCCACTTTTGCATAAAGCCAGACACCTCCTCTCTCCAGAGCTCCCTCTCTCCCACGGAGAATCCTTTGTCAGAGAAGAATGATGATGACAAAGGATGGAGCCTATGGAATAAACCTAAAGGAGGGTGAATGGAAAGGGTGGGTTTGAGAGCTTGCTGATGATTGGTGCTGGAGCTGCAGAGGTGGAGTCTTCTGAGAGCTTTGTGCTGACTGGTGGGGTTGGTATAGACGACCCTCTCTATTCATCCTGCCGTCATCCTCAATATCATCATCATGATCATCATCATCATCACCATTATCACCATTATCACCATCACTATCATCATCAGTAGCATTATCACCATCTTCACCATCACCATCATCATCATCAAACATATATTGAGCATTTATTAGGCAACCAGAAAATATGCATTTTACAACTGCCTTATGAAGCAGGTAATATTAACATCTCTGATAACGTTTCCCATTCTCAGATGGGAAAACTAAGTCTTGATAATATTAAAGAACTTCCTGTGGATCACACTGCCAGGAAGCAGCAAAGCAGAATTCAAACCCAGGTCTATTTGACTCCAGATAATACAATCTGGCTTCTCTGTTGACAAGGGAATGATGTTAACCATCATTTTGCATTTAGTATTAATAGTTTGATAGAGGAAAACATGGTCTGGGTCTGTGTCTTAGATGGAATTCACAAGAAAGGAAGCCTGAGATAGGGGTCTGGGTGCATGTGACTTATTGAGAGAGGAGAAAGGGAGTGAGGAAGCAGGGTAGGACAGGGGAAGACAGCTGAGAAAAGATGTAGTTTCAACTGGACTCAAGCCTCAGCCTGATCCTAAGGGGAGTTCTGGAATGTGGATTCCCCCATCGAATTGGTCTGACCTTGAGGCAAGGGGGCAGGTCTTTTGTACTCCTAATGTCAGCTAGTCATTGGCTCTGGGCCTCCCTCCCCACATCCCACCAGGAGTGGGCAAAATCTTCTGGAGGGAGCATCCCTCAGGCATTTGCAGCTAACATTCCACCAATCTGGAAAGAGATCTAGGATCTGACCAACAACATCCACTATGCTGCAGACAAAGAGAGCTGATGGTCCTTCCTCAGCCTCTAACTCACCAAGTGCCCTTGAGTGTAGCACTCACCCCTACTGGACCTCAGTTTCTCCAGGCTTGGACTCAATGCTCCCCAAGGGCTGGCCCAGCTCTGACAAGTTCTCACTTTGATCTGGCAACAATGCAACTGACCAAGCTGGCAACCTCAGTTTCTGTAACCCAGGAGGAGAGACAAGGAGACCCCTCTGGTGGCCCCAACAGTGTGAAGCAAGGTGTCTGACAGCTTCTCCCACTGAAGCCCTTTATCTCACTTCTTGCTGTGTTATTTTAAAACTAACAAGCCCAGACCGCAGGAGCTCACAGCCTGCCATGAAGATTTGTGGCTTGTCTGGTCTGTCCTTTCTGCAGATTTCAGCAGCAGCTTACTCTTTGCTTGTTAGGAATTTTCTCCCAAGCCTCAGCCTCTGGCATGAGTGTGTGTGTGTGTCTGCAGGAGCGCAAGGTCCTAACTGAGCCATCCTCTCCGAAGGCCCCTGTCTGCAGTTCTAGCTGATGAGAGGATCCTGTGAGGGACCCTGCAGTGGAGGGAGAGACAAATTTATCCCTGCACTGGAGAGAGAGAAGCCTGAACTCAGCAGGAATTGGGTTCCTGTAGCATTTCTAGGTTCCAGCAGCATTTCTAGGTTCTGAAGTAGCCACTCAGCTTGGTGGTAGGAAGCCAAGACCTCGGTGTAGGAGGATCTCCTGGGACCCTCAAGGGCATTTCAACCTCCCGTCCCTCTCCTTCCCAGAATCCCTTGCCTTGGCTGTTTGAGGAAAGGTAATCAGAGTCACAGTGAGTGGGTCCCCAGAGGCAAGCTTTGCAACTGAGGCTGGAGACCAGTGTCGTCTGTTCTTGGAAAATGTGGCTGATATTCAAAGTACCACCATGTGCCAGATACTGTCTAAGCGCTGGACATGCGTCATCTCATTTCATTCTTGCAGCAGCCTCGTAAAGTGATTGCAACTTATGGTTTCACCAGGGACGTGAAAGGACTTGCCCAAGGTCACCCAGCTGGTGAGTGGTCAGGCAGAGTCTATTCGACGGCTCTACTCACTATGCACGCCCAACTCTCCCGGATTAGTAACTCTGTCCCTTCTATGCAGCTTGCCTTGTATCCTCTGAGCACACATGCCTTTCCCCAGTCAGGATGTCTCCTTTCTCAGCCACTTACACCCCATACACCTATATGAGAGTTTCTAATGTACCTGCTGCATCCCTTCCTCTGGACTGCGCACTTGAAGGAGAGGCTCATGTTTGGGTCATCTTGAAACAACCCTCCTCAGGAGGCAAATGATGCTTAGCAGATGAGTGAGTGAATGAATAGCTGAGGAATGAATGGATGAATAAATGCACAAACAATAAATGAATCACTGGGTCTAGATAAATAACTTGGAGCTGTCGGTCACTTTATATTTTAAGAGCCAGTCTACCAGGCTGGGGCACTTTTATTGAGCCATCTTGTTATTTAAAACCCCACTGGTAGAATGCCGTGGGAGCTTACCTCCCTCCTCAACTTTCACCCTTAATGTAGTTAGTTACTAGCCTGGTGTTCCATCTTACTCCCAGAAGATCCAGTCTCCTGGCTTTAAACACTGTCCAAATGCGATCATCTCTCAAACGTGTTTCCCTAGCTCTGATCTCTTCTCTGAACTCCAGACTCATGTACCCACTTGCCCACCTGCCATCTCAACATAGATGTCTAATTGGCGTCTCAAAATCTAATTGGCATCTCAAAAACTGAGCTTTAGAAGACTCTTCCAAAACACGCTTCCCCGTCTGCAGTTGTTCCAGCTCAGTGATTGGCAGCAAGATCCTCCCAGTTGCTCAGACCCAGAACCTTGGAGTCATCCTTGGCCCCTCTCTTTCACACTCCATAGCCAATCCATGCAACAACTACATTGATTCTACCTTCAATAAAAGTCCATAATCTGACCACCTCTCAACACCACTGCAGAAAAAACATTGACCCCAGCCACCATCTTCTCTCATACGGATCATTGTAGTCATTTCTTCACTGGTCTTCCTGTATCTATTCCAGATCCCTTGCCATATATGCTCAGCAAGACGCCAGAGGGATCCTTTAAAACCTAAGTCAGAACATATCTATCCAATGAAGCCTTCAGTGGCTTCTCATCTCACCGAGAAGAAAAAGCCAAGTCCCTGTGAAAGCCCACCGGATTCTTATACCTGATCCCTCATTACCTCTCTGACTTTACCTCCTACTAATCTCCCCCTTGCTCCCTCAGCTCCAGTCACACTGCTAATTCTTCAGTGCATTTCATATGTTCCTACCTCAGGGCCTTTGCACTGGCTGCAGTCTGCCTGTTATATTCTCCTGGGTATGCTCAAGGCTCACCCCCTCATCACTTTCAAGTATTTGCTCAAATCTCACCTTCTCAATGAGGGCTTCTCTGATTACCCAGTTTAAAATTGCAAGTCCATCCCAGTAGTATTACATCTCCCTTATCCCACTCTGTATCTTTTCTCCATAGCACTCATTACTTTCTAAGATTTACCACTTAATTATGTTTATTTTCTGCTTTCTTCCTACCTCCACCCATTGCAGTACAATGCAAGCTCCACCAAGCAAGGTTTTTTTTCTCTATCTTGTTCCCAGTGCCTGCACATAATAGGTGCTCAATAAATACCTGTTGACTGAAGAATAGGTGAATGGTCCCTGCAAGCACCTCTTGGGACCAGTTTACACTCTCCTAGATCTCGTACCAAGGTTCCTCCTTTCCTTGGTTGGAGGTTTCCTCTTAAGCTGAGGGCTTCTTCCCACTTTCCAGTTCCCTCTTGCTTGCTTTGTCTTTCTTCTAATAGTGGCTGTGATGATCCCCAAAAGGGACTCACTTGTCCTGTGGCAAGAAAACATAATTAGCAACTCACCCTCCCCAGAGAAATTCTAACTCTGTCTGCAATTCCAGCTGATGCCCAGGGGGCCTGGGCTGGAAGAAGAGGTGTTATTCTTGCCCATGGTGACACAACTTAGCAGAATCAGGACTTGAACTCAGGTCAGCAGGACTCCAGACCCCATGCACTTTCCCAGCATCACCTAATTACCTTTTGCACACCCTGCTCAAGTGGAAAACTATGACATTTTGGAATTCAGTCCCTTCCATAGTTGGAGGCAGCCTGCATTTTAGGCAGTCTCAACAATCGAATCCAATCCACTTCTCAGCAGTTTTATCTCTCATGAAGCAAATAGGCAATCGACAGGCCAGCCTGTGGAGGGAGAAATGACAGGGTGGATGTGGGGTTGATTGGAGGGCAGTGGATGGATATATTCTGTGATGACAGTTCAAACCCTAGGCAGGTTGGGTGCCTGACCTGCTTGGCTGAGCTGGGCAAAAAATGCTGAGCTGATTTTTCTCCAGATGGTTCTTTTGTCCTTTGACCTGAACTTGAAAGCCAAGCAATTCTTGATATACAAGAATGTTTACCACACACTCATAAGCACATATACTCACACACGTCCACACACTTACACACTTGCTGTCAGCCCCAAGGACTGGACTAAGCCATTCTCATCCATTGCCTGTGGAGAGGCAGTGGTAGGGAGCTGTGCTTGTCTGTGTTGCTCCGCCCTCAGGATCAAGTTCAAATTCCTTGTAGAATCTACAACCCAGATACTCAGAGCATGGTTCGTGGAGCAGCAGCCTCACCTGGGAATTGGTTAGAAATACAGACACTCAGGCCCTCCCCAAGACCTACTGAAGAATCAGCATCTGTAGTCTGACAAGATCCCCAGGTGACCCGTGCACATGGAGGCTTGAAAAGCACCTGTCTACATGGCCCTGAAGAATCCAGCCCCTTTCTTCCTTCCTAGACTCAAGTCTTGCCTCCCACCCTCCACCTTCACTATCTGTCCTAACTTACTGCATCCCCTGAAGTCACATGAAGGTTCACTGCTGTGTCTTGGTGCTGGACCTTTGCACTTGCTCTTCTTCCTTTTTCCTCCACTTTCCTGACCACTTTATATTCATCTGGTAGGAACACTTCTGTGATCACCTGCCCACATTCCCCAGGTTGGGTTAGGTGCCCTCTCTGTGGGTCCACTGCCCCCCTAAGCCTCTGTCTATCAGATAACTTATTATACACCACGTTGTAATTCCCGGCTTAGGGATCTGTCTCCCCTTCCAGGGTGAGAAGTCCTGCAGGGCAGAAACAATGTCTTGGTTACTTTTGGGTCCTTGAAATCCAATACTAAGTAAGTGTTCAGTAAACAACTGTTGAGTAATGAATGAAATAATGAGAGAAATGACAGCCTCATAAAACTTCCTTTCATTTTTCATTTAATTTCTACTAAGAGGAACATTACTGCCCCTGTATCCAAATGATGTCTCCCACAGCAGTGCTGTGCAATCCCCAGTTTTCCTCCAAGCTCTATTGCTTTTTCCAGCCACAACGACAAAGCTCAAAGGGTCACAGCTCCTGAAGATTACCCCCATCCAGGCTTAATGAACTGAATTCACGTTGAAAACGACTCGGAATGCCAAGATCGCAGGCCAGGACATTATTAACACAGCCCAGACTGAGGTCCCAGGAGCCAAGGCACAAATTGGCCAACTTCATCTTGTCTGTGGGCTAGGTCAGCCCCATGATAACTCTTGGACTTTCTGGTGAGCATTGAAGCACGAGAGTCTAGGCTTACACTCTCTGTCAAAACAGGCAGAGTGTGGGTGTCTGGCAAGTGTGGGCACAAGGATGGACCATTCACAGCCCTGGATGCAAGGGCAGAACAAGTACCTGAGCCATGAGCCCTGGATGGAAGCAAGTCTTTTTGCCTCTCCAGGTTTCAGTGCCTTCAGCTATGCAAGGGAAGGAGGCTCACCACGCTGCTGCTGCACACCCCACAGAGGGTTATAGGAATCAGTTGAGACACTAGATTAGTAAGTCCTCTATACACAGAAGGAGCTACTTGTGGAATGGAGGCAATAAATGTCAGAGATGTCTCCAATCTCCTGGCCAACTGCCATTTCTGTTTGTGGAATATGAGATTCAGACCAAACCTTGAGATACAGATCCTCTCCAAACACATAAGACCATTCCTATCTTACAATGTAATTACCACGATTCCCCCTGTACCTCCACTTATCATTTCCTATATTTCCAAAATGTTTTCTACTAAAAATGCAAAAATTAGCCAAGCATGATGACGGGTGCCTGTAATCCCAGCTACTCAGGAAGCTGAAGCAGAAGAATCACTTGAACCCGGGAGGCAGATGTTGCAGTGAGCTGAGATCACGCCACTGCACTCCAGCCTGGGCGATAGAGCGAGATGCAGTCTCAAAAAAAAAAAAAAAAAAAAAATGTTTTCCAGAGTCGTCGTCTTTTTCTTCTCAGTTGATTTTTTTTTTTTTTTTTTTTTTGAGACAGAATCTCACTCTGTGGCCCAGGCTGGAGTGCAGTGGTGTGATCTCGGCTCACTGTGAGCTCTGTCTGCCTCCCGGGTTCACGCCACTCTCCTGCCTCAGCCTCCCAAGTAGCTGGGACTATAGGTGCCCACCACCACGCCTGGCTATTTTATTTATTTATTTATTTATTTATTTATTTATTTATTTATTTATTTTTTAGTAGTGACAGCGTTTCACTGTGTTAGCCAGGATAGTCTCGATCTCCTGATCTCGAGATCCGCCCGCCTCGGCCTCCCAAAGTGCTGGGATTATAGGCATGAGCAACCAAGCCTGGCCTCTCAGTTGATTCTTATAAACAGGCAGGGCAGCCGCTGATGTTCTTGCCAGGTAATATCTCAGAGTCCCAGTTTGTTCTTCACAGTAGGGATGGTAATGCTGGCTGGTGGGTTTCTTTGACAGCTTCAATGAGAAGATAAGTGAGAAGTGCTTAGTTAGCTCAGTGTCTGGTATGCAGGAGGTGCTTGATAAATAGTAGCTGCTGTGATGATAGAGTGATGTGGAGAGAGCACTGGGCTGGGAGTCAAAAGGTGGCAGTTCTACTAGCCAGAGCTATGGTATGAGTCACTATTTGCCTTGGGCAAGTCCCCTTGGCTCTTGGGCCTCCGTTTCTCCACTCTGTACAGAGCTGAGCTGGAGCTGGGGTTCTTCCTGCTCCACCATTGTTGGTCTCTGATTCCCCAAACAGTGTTTAACTCGAAACCTAGTGCTTGGGGCATGAGGATCTGCACCCCACGCTGGGTCAAATGAGCACTTTGTTGGGAGCAGCTGACTGATCGGCGCAGTGAGCAAGAGCCTTGATGGGAAGCAGGGAAGCAGCTAGGGAGCCAGGCCTCTTGAGGAGTTTTGCAGAAAAGTTCAGCCCTGACTCTTATCGGAGCCTTGGAATCTGCCGGTTGCCATGACGACAGAGACAGCATCTAAGCTCCAGGTCTCTGATTAGCAGGAACAGAGCCGGGAGGCCTTGAGGAATTCGGCACTCATGGCTCCCTCCCTCCCTCCCTCCCTCTGTGAAGTGGAGTGTGCTGGCCCTTGACTCCACTGTTTTAGCTGTCCCCGAAGATTTCGCCTTCTTTTAAGTATTTTTTTTTTAATGCGATATAGAAGGAAAATGAGGCAACTGCCGGTACTCCTCAGCAAGGATGGAACACAGAATTTTTCATAAGGACCTGCAAAGATGCAAGGCTGGAGACAGGGAGGGGAGATGGGTGGGGCTGTGGAGGGCTGAGGCTGTGGCTGAAGCCTGATTCCACTGCAGCGTTGAGTGACCTCAGACTCTTTATTTGTACCTCTGCTTCTTTATTTGTAAGGAGAATTAGGATCTGATCTGTGGTTCCCACATGAGATCGGTAATCACAATTCATTTGTTCACCCATCCAAGTATTCATTTGTTCATTCAATAAATGTTCATTGAGCAGTAAGCTACACGACGTCAGGCACTGCATCTCTGGGGATTCAGGGGTGAGGAAAGAGACGAGTTCCCTCTCATAAAGCTTACATTCTAGTCCAGAAGACAATCATTTGGCAAATAGACACATAAAATGATCATTTCAAACACTAAAAAACTCGGTGAAGAAAGACACCACAGGTTACCGTGATTCCCATCACAGGTGGAGCAGAGAGCACGGGAGTCAGGGAGGGCCTCTCTGAAAAGGTGACTTTTGAATAGAAAGAGGGCGCTGGCCATGCAAAGAGCTGGAGGAACAGCATACCAGATGGAGGGAACAGAAAGCGCAAAGGCTCTGAGCATTTGAGGAGAAGCAATGATGTCATGTGGCTAGAACAGAGTGAGATACGAAGAGGAGTAGGAGATGGGTAGAAGAGGGATTGAAAGCAGGGTCACAGGCCAGATTGTGCCAAGTGTTTTAGTCTGGACTGTCAGTTTGGATTTTATTCCTGATCCAATAGGATGCTGAATTGCCTGCGATGTGTCTTTAAGATGCAGATTCCTGGATGTCACCCCTTAGAGACTCTGATTTACTACAACTAGGATGGGACCTAAGAATCCATATTTTTAAAAGCTCCTTAAAGGCCTCTGATATTGTGCCAGTCATGGAAAACCCTCAGCTACATGCTGTCTGAGTCTTTTTAAGTTTTAAGAAAGCTGAGAAGCAGCCTCTTGGAACATTTTGAAAAAAATACTTTAAATGTTATGGTATATTACAGAGAATTTCCTTCTTCCTCCCCTTAGTACTTCCTGTCTGCCTGACAGAATTCATTTTATTTCTGTTGGTTTTATTGCAAAATTCCAGGTGGGGTACCCAACACCAGGAAGGTGAAACCAGTACTATTGGAGAAAAAGAAAAATCTACCACATCAGAGGGTAAAAGTTACATAAATTCCTGCAACTCCATTGTGTCCTTCCTCACCAAATCATCTTCAAGATTTCCCCATATCTGATTCCTGACCCCTATTGCTGGCAATGATGGATGAGGCACTGTCCTCACCCGAAGCCTTACACCCCAGGGCTCTGGCAGTAGCATCCACCAGCTTCTCCTATACTTCAGATAACTCACGCCTCTACTCTCTCCATTAGACAAGTCACTGAGACCTCCCACCCAATGCCAGTACACTCACCATGTGTTTATTCACTGCCAAATTCCTCACAGCTCTCAGCTTTTACCTATCATGGGATTGCTTGTGGTATCGATTTATTTTCTACAATGCCCCAGAGAGTTCAAAATTGTATTCTTATGTGTCTCCACCTTGACATAGCAATAATGTCTGACTTGCAAGAATTGGTCACAAAAGGCAGCTTCTGCCTTGCTCTCTTGGATTGATCATTGTCAGGGAAGCCAGCCGCCATATTGTGAGGATGCTCAAGCAGCCATACGGGGAGGTCCATGTGAAGAAGTAAGGCCTTCTGCCCCCAGCCAGCACCAGCTTGCTAGTAGTATGAGTGAGCCACCTGGGAAGTGAACTACCTTATGTGTCAAGGCTTTGCTGGACAATGCACACAAATCAATAAGCTCACTGATCTTTTCTAAAAGAAATATGAGGTTGAACAGAGAAGACATGGATTGAGCAGTCTGAGTAGACTGAGGCATTGGCTGAGTTATGGACCCTTTCTGAGATTCCATTCCCACCAACTATAACATCACGAAATTAGTCCAAAGTATCTCAAAAGTACTTTCTAACTTTTTGAAACAATGTTCTCTTTGGCTAATTTGTTACCGCTTTTATTGATTCATTGAAAAAATATTGCTGAGTGCTCGCTAAGCAGCAGGCTCTGGGGCAGTAAGACCCAGTCTTGCTCACAGGGAGCTCACAGTCCAGTTTGATAGAAGACAATCAAATGACAACAACATATTATTAAGAGTTGCTGGTAGGGGAGCAAAGGCATACCACGTCTTAGAAAAGAGGATAGATCTTCCCAAAAGCTTTCTCCCTATTCTACTTTCTCCATCTCCTCAATGTTGACGCCATCCTTCCAGTTGCTCAGGCTCAAAACCTTGACGTCATCCTTGACTCCTCCTCCTGTCTGACTCTCTTACTTTTCACATTTAGTCAGCAGCAAATCATGTCAGTACTACTTTCAAAATTCGTTATAATCAGACCACATCTCATCCCCCACTCCACTCTGCTACTACACTGATGGGAGCCTGGACTATTGCAACCATTTCCCCATCTCTGCCCTTCTCTCCCTTCAGCCTTGTGTCCCTCAACCACTAGAGTGATCTTTCTCAAATGTAATCACGCTTGTTCCAAAGACTCCTCTCCCATCTCAGCTGCAGAGAGCCTCGAAGGTCTTCCCATGACCTGATCTCTGATCTCACCTCTTGCCACTCTAGCCCTTGCTTGCTGTTTATTATTGTTATTGTTGTTGTTATTATTATTATTATTATTATTATTATTATTTGAGACAGAATCTCATTTTGTCACCCAGGCTGGAGTGCAGTGGCATGATCTCAGCTCACTGCAACCTCTGCCTCCTGGGGTCAAGCGATTCTCCCGCCTCAGCCTCCTGAGTAGCTGGGATTACAGACGTGCACCACCACATCAGCTAATTCTTTTATATTCAGTAGAGACAGGGTTTTACCATATTGGCCAGGCTGGTCTCAAACTCCTTACCTCAAGTTATCCACTTCCCTCGGTCTCCCAAAGTGCTGGGATTACAGGCATGAGCCACTGTGCCCGGCGGCTCTTCCTTATAATATGCTAACAATTTTTGAACTTGCTATTCCTTCTGCCTAGGGTACACTTCTTACTTCCAGCAGATACCTGTGTAGAAGATATATATCACTGTAACAAATTATTCCAAATCTTTTGGCTGAAAACAACAACAAACAGTTATTATGGTTCATAGTTTCTGTGACTCAGGAATTTGACTGAGTGGTTCTAACTCACCATCTCTCATGAAGCTGTGGTTAGATGTCAACCAGGTTTGCAGTCTCATGGTAAGGCTTGACTGGAGCTGGAGAATCCACTTCCAAGGTGGCTCACTCATAGGGCTGACAAGTTGGTGCTGACTGTCGGCAGGAGGCCTCAGTTCTTCTTCACATAGGCCTCTCCATATGGCTGCTTGAGTGTCCTCACAACATGGCTTCTGCCAGAATTATCAACCCAAGAGAAGAAGGCAGAAGCTCCCTTTTGTGACCAAGTCTTGAAGGTCATACATTATTACTTCTACTACATTCTTTTCATTAAATGTGAGTCACTAAGCCCATCCAATATTCAAAGGGAGATAAATTAAGTTCCATCTTTTGATATTTTGATGACAAGAGTGTCAAATAATCTAAGAATACATTCTAAACTGCCCAAACTTAAAGATTAGTCCTGAATCCTTCAAGTCTCCACTCCCTTGTTACTCCTCTGGAAGGACTTCCCTGATTATTATATACAAAGTAGCAGCCATTCCTCCCATTTCTTAGCTCTGTCAGCTGAAAATGGTGGCTCACACCTGTAATCCCAGCACTTTGGGAGGCCATGTCAGGAGGTCTTGAGTCCAGGAGTTCAAGACCAGTTTGAGCAATATAGTGGAACCCTGTCTCTACAAAAAAAAGGTGAGTATGGTGGTGTGTGCCTGTGGTCCCAGCTACTTGGGAGGTTGAGGCCAGAGGATCACTTGAGCCAGGGAGTTCAAGGCTGCAGTGAGCTGTGATTATGCCACTGCACTCCATCCTGGACAACACAGTGAGACTCTGTCTCAAAAAAAAAAAAAATGTGTTACCATTCAACAAGCCACATTTTTACTTGCTATGTGTTTATTATCTATTCCTCCATCTAGAATGTAAACATTCCATAATCACAGGAGATATCACTGTCTTGTTCACTGTATCTCCACACCTGAAACTGACCTGGATACAATGAAGGCACTCAGGAAATTGGAGTTAATGAATGCAGGTTACCCTAGGCCAGGACAAGTGTGGGAAGAGGCAAGCCTTGCTGGGTGTTAGGCAGAAAACAGAAGCTTTGTTGTCAGACAGCAGATAGGACAGCATTCCTCAGGGATAAATGGGCAGAAGTAAAGGCATGGAAAGGTAACCCCCATAGTAGGGAGGTTTAGGGAAAACTGAGGCTGAGCAGGACAGAAGGGAGTTCTGAAAGCACAGAGTTGGCAGTGAGAAGGGCTGAGAAGCCCTAATTAGAATCTCCATCTCTCCAGGGCTTGCAGTTCTACCAGCTCTGCTTCTAAAGATGCACTCATAAGTGGCTGACAGAGATGGATGTGTTTTGCTGCCCTTCCTTCAATATCGACTGGGCTTGGCTTGCTCTCTTAGAAGCCCTAAGGAGCAGGGGGCTTGTCAGACGCATTCATCCTGAGTCATGAAACCAACCTGGATGCACCGATGCAGGAGCCTGGTGCATGAGACATGCTAATGCCTTTGATCAACGATTGACATGGGGTCTGAAGGCAGGGTGAGCAGGGAGGGACGCTCTCTGCGTGTCACCAAATACACCTGTTTCTCTCAAACTCCTGACTCTTCCTAGTTAAGAGGCAGGAACTTGAGTGACAGTCTCTTCAAAAACCGATTAACCAGACAACTTCCTTGCCCTCTCAGGAACTCCCATAAAGAAGTGGGACTCATAGGCGACTCCTCAGTATTCTCTGCAGCCTTTGTCAGTGGCAGAGGAGGGGGCTGCAGGACTGCAGGCCTTCATGGGGACTGCGGTCCCAAGTGGGTGGTTCATACCAATGAAGGACATCAGATTGGAGATTTGGTTTACAAGGAAGTAAAACCAAAGAAAACTGACACTTTTGAGGCCTTTCTGCTTGTATATTTTATCTCATTTTATATTCACAATAGCTCAGCAATACGTGAATTGATACTATTCACTATTTTATAACTGAAGAAACTGCAACTCAGAGATGTTGTGACTGGCCCCAGATACTATAGCTACTACGTAGTTAAGACTATTTGAATCTACATATATGTGGTCCATACAGAAATAAGGCAGCAAAATGGAATAGAAATGGCAAAGTGGGGTTTACACTAATCTTATCATGCTTTGGCCACCCATTATGTCTTGAGAAAGGAAATGAAATGCTGGTTTCCAGCAGCTCTCTGTGATTTAGTCCAAATAGAATAAGCTATGCTGCTGTGACAAATAAACCTACATCAAAGTGGTTTAACCTAATTTCAGTTTATTTCTCTCTCGCAAAATCTGATGTGGTACAGGCATCTTTCCTCCATCAAATAGTTTCACCCTTCAGAATGTGTGGACTCTAAAGTCACTATGACAGAGGAAGGGGGAGCTGGAGAAGGCACATGGATCTTGATTGCCTTGAACTGGAAATTACATGTGTTCCTTCCTGCTTAGAGACCATTGGCCAAAGATAATCTCATGGGCTCAACCTAACTGCAAGGGAAGCTGGGAAATACTAGGAATTCTATGAATATTTAATGAACATTAAGTGTCTCTGTATATTCTAACACTTTTGTGTCCTTATTTCTTCCTCTGTAGGACAGAGCCCCAGAATAGCCCCGTTGTCCCAGCTCGGGATGGACCCTCAGAAAAGCTGGGTCAGCATCTGGCCACTGACCCCTTGGGCACCAACAGCTGGGAGAGAGACAAGGCCTGTCGGGAACTGGGTGCCGCCAGAGGACACAGGTGAGATCCAGTGAGGACTTTCAAGTTGAAGACACAGAAATAAAGTCTGCCTGTCTGGTCATGGCTCACCTCTCTCTTATGCAAGTTCCTCTTTCAAACCCTTAAATCAAGGGTTAGTAAATATTTACCGTGGAGGAACAAATCATAAATATTTTAAGTTTGTAGACGAAGTGGTTTCTGTCACAACTACTCCTTTCTGCCACTGTAGTGCAAAAACAGCCCTAGGTATTATGCAAACAAAAAAGCATATCTGTATTCCAATAAAATTGTATTTATAAAAGCAGGAGGCAGGCTAAATTGGCCCACTGGCTGTAGTTCGGCAAGCCCTACCTTAAATGATAGAGTTCCTTTCCATTTTAATGGCTCCATGAGCCGCTGACTCCCAAATCATAGTTTCAGCCCAGACCTGTCTCAGGAGTTTCAGGTCTTTGTATTTTTTTTTTTACTCAGTTATTTAACTAATACTTCTTGAGCACCCACTGTGTGATGGGCACTGTGCTAGCACACATATACAGAGAGCATACTCCAGAAAAATACTGTATACTCAGCATTTTACTGAGGCTGGGAGAGGTAAAATGAGTTCCCCAGAATACAACAGCCAGTAAGTGGCAGAGCGAAGTTTTGAACTCCAGTCTCTCTGATCTTAAACCCTTGGCTAAAACCCACTCCATTATCCTATGGATGCTACTGAAAAAAAAAAAAATTATCCCCTGCCTCCTATTTTCAGCATACACTTACCAAGCCTGGCCCAGGCTTTGTAAGGCCTCTGGAAAATCTATTTCTAGAAGATGTGATTACTGAATTTTGGAGAAGTGGCTTGGGAAACTGGAGTCATTTTTTTCTTTTAAATTTTTATTTCATTATTATTTTCTAACTTTTATTTTAGGTTTGGGGTTACATGTGAATGTTTGTTGCATAGGTAAACACGTGTCACAGGGGTTTGTTGTATACATTATCACCCAAGTATCCAGCCCATTACCCAACAGTTATCTTTCCTGCTCCTCTCCCTCCACCCACCCTCTCTCATCAAGTAGAGCCCCAGTGTCTGTTGTTTCCTTCTTTGTGTTCATAAGTTCTTATAAGTGGGAGTTAAGTGGAGTAATTTTCAAAAATAAAGTCTTCCACAGCAACTAGGCTGCCCTCTCAGGTACAGGCTTTAGTTACGCTGCAATTTCAAGGAGAGAGAAACAGTTAAGCCCTATCAACTTGGAGAAGTGAAGTTCAACCACATGTCTGGAGAGTTCACTCCAGGAAACAGGAAGAAAGTAGTTTCCATGATAGGCAGAGGGAGATAAAGAGAGAAGTGAGAAGGAAGGGAATTTCCCTACTTTTAAAACATTGGGCCAGGCGTGGTGGCTCACACCTGTAATCCCAACACTTTGGGAGGCTGAGGTGGGAGGATCACCTGAGGTCGGGAGTTGGAGACCAGGCTGGCCAACATGGTGAAACCCCTGTCTCTGCTAAAAATATAAAAATTAGCCAGGTGTGGTGGCGAGCACCTGCAATTCCAGCTACTCGGGAGGCTGAGGCAGGAGAATGGCGGGAACCGGGAGGCAGAGCTTGCAGTGAGCTGAGATCCGGCCACTGCACTCCAGCCCGGGTGACAGAGCGAGACTCCGTCTCAAAAAAATAAATAAATAAATAAATAAATAAAATAATAAAAATAAAAAATATTGTCTCCTACATAGAATCTGTGTGTACGAATCTCGACCCTGTCACTTACGAATCGAGCAACCTTGGGCAGGTTTCTTTTCCTCCATGGGCCTCAGTTTCACAGCTATAAAATGGGAATGTTGAGATGTAATTCTCAAGGTCAGGATGAGGATTAAGTTAGACCAGGCATGTACAGATTGTGGCAGTGAGGCTACAGCATAGGAAATCCTAAGATATGTTAGTGAGAGTTTCATGAAGCCAGAAGACAAGATTCTGGTCATGAAAATCTGAAAAAAAATTATGCCGTGTCGTACAGCGTCTCTATTGTAGAGCTGTTGTACTCTAATGTACAGCGTGTGGGCCTCTTGCTCCCTTCTATCTGTGACTGACCCTCTGATGTGACAAAACCATAATAATGATGATAATAATAACAGTGATAATATAAGTAATCATAATTATAGTAATATTATATAATAAATTTATAATATAACAATTAATTATAATTATAATAACAGAAACCCCTTATACTGTCCTCTTACTCTATGCCAGACCAGGGCATATTACCTAAGTCAGCTCCTTTATTCCTGGAAGCGAACTTAGGACACAGGTACCATGTTTCTTCCCACCTCGTTGATGATCAAGATGAGACTCAGAGAGGTCTCTGAGCCCTGTTGGAAGTAAAAGAGTTAGACTTTAAATCTAGGTTTGTCAGCTTCTGAACCAGCATTCCTTACTGCTGCATATTTTACTGCATATGTAACCACTGTGTTTTGAACCACTGCATACTTAACCACTGCATGTTTAATCGATGCATGTTTAACCACTGTGTACTGCTGCATACTTTACTGCATAGGTAATCTCTGCATATGTAACCACTGTGTTGGAACCACTGTGTACTTAACCACTGCATTTTTAAAAACTTTTTTATTATACTTTAAGTTCTAGGGTACATGTGCACAAAGTGCAGGTTTGTTACATATGTATACATGTGCCATGTTGGTGTGCTGCACCCATTAACTAGTCATTTACATTAGGTATATCTCCTAATGCTATCCCTCCTGCCTCCCCTCACCCCACAACAGGCCCCAGTGTGTGATGTTCCCCATTCTGTGTCTAAGTGTTCTCAGTGTTCAGTTCCCACCTATGAGTGAAAACGTGGTATTTGGTTTTCTGTCCTTGTGATAGTTTGCTCAGAATGATGGTTTCCAGCTTCATCCATGTCCCTACAAAGGACATGAACTCATTCTTTTTTATGGCTGCATAATATTCCGTGGTGTATATGTGCCACATTTTCTTAATCCAGTCTGTCATTGATGGACATTTGGGTTGGTTCCAAGTCTTTGCTATTGTGAATAGTGCTGCAATAAACGTATATGTGCACGTGTCTTTATAGCAGCATGATTTATAATCCTTTGGGTATATACCCAGTAATGGGATGGCTGGGTCAAATGGTATTTCTAGTTCTAGATCCTTGAGGAATCGCCACACTGTCTTCCTCAATGGTTGAACTAGTTTACAGTCCCACCAATATGTAAAAGTGTTCCTATTTCTCCACATCATCTCCAGCACCTGTTGTTTCCTGACTTTTTAGTGATCGCCATTCTAACTGGTGTGAGATGGTGTCTCATTGTGGTTTTGATTTGCATTTCTCTGATGGCCAGTGATGATGAGCACTTTTTCATGTGTCTGTTGGCTGCATAAACGTCTTCTTTTGAGAAGTGTCTGCTCATATCTTTCACCCACTTTTTGATGGGGTTATTTGATTTTTTCTTGTAAATTTGTTTAAGTTCTTTGTAGATTCTGGATATTAGCCCTTTGTCAGATGGGTAGACTGTAAAAATTTTCTCCCATTCTGTAGGTTGCCTGTTCACTCTGATGGTAGCTTCTTTTGTTGTGCAGAAGCTCTTTAGTTTAATTAGATCCCATTTGTCTATTTTGGCTTTTGTTGCCATTGTTTTTGGTGTTTTAGTCATGAAGTCCTTGCCCATGCCAATGGCCTGAATGGTATTGCCTAGGTTTTCTTCTAGGGTTTTTACAGTTTTAGGTCTAACTTTTAAGTCTTTAATCCATCTTGAATTAATTTTTGAAATAGGTGTAAGGAAGTGATCCAGTTTCAACTTTCTACATATGGCTAGCCAGGTTCCCAGCACCATTTATTAAATAGTGAATCCTTTCCCCATTTCTTGTTTTTGTCAGTTTTGTCAAAGATCAGATGGTTGTAGATGTGTGGTATTATTTCTGAGGGCTCTGTTCTGTTCCATTGCTCTATATCTCTGTTTTGGTACCAGTACCATGCTGTTTTGGTTACTGTAGCCTTGTGGTATAGTTTGAAGTCAGGTAGTGTGATGCCTCCAGCTTTGTTCCTTTTGCTTAGGATTGTCTTGGCAATACGGGGGCTTTTTTGGTTCCATGTAAACTTTAAAGTAGTTTTTTCCAATTCTGTGAAGAAAGTCATTGGTAGCTTGATGGGGATGGCATTGAATCTATAAATTACCTTGGGCAGTATGGACATTTTCACGATATTGATTCTTCCTATCCATGAGCATGGAATGTTCTTCTATTTGTTTGTGTCCTCTTTTATTTCATTGAGCAGTGGTTTGTAGTTCTCCTTGAAGAGGTCCTTCACATCCCTTGTAAGTTGGATTCCTAGGTATTTTATTCTCTTTGAAGCAATTGTGAATGGGAGTTCACTCATGATTTGACTCTCTGTTTGTCTGTTATTGGTGTATAGGAATGCTTCTGATTTTTGCACATTGATTTTGTATCCTGAGACTTTGCTGAAGTTGCTTATCAGCTTAAGGAGATTTTGGGCTGAGACAATAGGGTTTTCTAAATATACAATCATTTCATCTGTAAACAGGGGCAATTTGACTTCCTCTTTTCCTAATTGAATAACCTTTATTTCTTTGTCCTGCCTGATTGCCCTGGCCAGAACTTCCAACACTATGTTGAATAGGAGTGGTGAGAGAGGGCATCCCTGTCTTGTGCCAGTTTTCAGAGGGAATGCTTCCAGGTTTTGCCCATTCAGTATGTTATTGGCTATGGGTTTGTCATAAGCAGCTCTTATTATTTTGAGATACATCCCGTCATTACCTAGTTTATTGAGAGTTTTTAGCACGAAGGAGTGTTGAATTTTGTTGAAAGCCTTTTCTGCATCTATTGAGATAATCATGTGGTTTTTGTCTTTGGTTCTGTTTATATGATGGGTTACATTTATTGATTTGCATATGTTGAACCAGCCTTGATTCCCAGGGATGAAGCCCACTTGATCATGGTGGATAAGCTTTTTGATGTGCTGCTGGATTTGGTTTGCCAGTGTTTTATTGAGGATTATTACATCGATGTTCATCAGGGATACTGGTCTAAAGTTTTCTTTTTTTGTTGTGTCTCTGCCAGATTTTGGTATCATGATGATGTTGGCCTCATAAAATGAGTTAGGGAGGATTCCCTCTTTTTCTATTGATTGGAATAATTTCAGAAGGAATGGTACCAGCTCCTCTTTGTACCTCTGGTAGAATTCAGCTGTGAATCTGTCTGGTCCTGGACTTTTTTTGGTTGGTAGGCCTCAATTTCAGAGCCTGTTATTGGTCTATTTAGGGATTCAACTTCTTCCTGGTTTAGTCTTGGGAGGGTGTGTGTGTCCAGGAATTTATCCATTTATTCTAGATTTTCTAGTTGATTTGTGTAGAGTGTTTATAGTATTCCTGATGGTAGTTTGTATTTCTGTGGGATTGGTGGTGATATCCCCTTTATCACTTTTTATTGCGTCTATTTGATTCTTCTCTCTTTTCTTCTTTATTAGTCTTGCTAGCAGTCTGTCAATTTTGTTGATCTTTCCAAAAAATCAGCTCCTGAATTTATTGATTTTTTGAAGGGTTTTTTGTGTCTCTATCTCTTTCAGTTCTGCTCTGATCTTAGTTATTTCTTGCCTTCTGCTAGCTTTTGAATGTGTTTGCTCTTGCTTCTCTAGTTCTTTTCATTGTGATGTTAGGGCATCAATTTTAGATATTTCCTGCTTTCTCTTGTGGGCATTTTGTGTTATAAATTTCCCTCCACACACTGCTTGAAATGTGTCCCAGAGATTCTGGTATGTTGTGTCTTTGTTCTCATTGGTTTCAAAGAACATCTTTATTTCTGCCTTCATTTTGTTATGTACCCAGTAGTCATTCAGGAGCAGGTTGTTCACTTTCCATGTAGTTGAGTGGTTTTGAGTGAGTTTCTTAATCCTGAGTTCTAGTTTGATTGCACTGTTGTCTGAGAGGCAGTTTGTTATAATTTCTGTTCTTTTACATTTGCTGAAGAGTGCTTTACTTCCAACTATGTGGTCTATTTTGGAATAAGTGTGATGTGGTGCTGAGAAGAATGTATATTCTGTTGATTTGGGGTGAAGAGTTCTGTAGATGTCTATTAGGTCTGCTTGGTGCAGAGCTGAGTTCAATTCCTGAATATCCTTGTTAACTTTCTGTCTCATTGATCTGTCTAATGTTGACAGTGGGGTGTTAAAGTCTCCCATTATTATTGTGTGGGAATCTAAGTCTCTTTGTAGGTCTCTAAGGACTTGCTTTATGAATCTGGGTGCTCCTGTATTGGGTGCATATATATTTATGATAGTCAGGTCTTCTTGTTGTATTGATCCTTTTACCATTATGTAATGGCCTTCTTTGTCTCTTTTGATCTTTGTTGGTTTAGAGTCTGTTTTATCAGAGACTAGGATTGCACTCCTGCATTTTTTTGATTTCCATTTGTTTGGTAGATCTTCCTCCATCCCTTTATTTTGAGCCTATGTGTGTCTCTGCACATGAGATGGGTCTCCTGAATACAGCACACTGATGGGTCTTGACTCTTTATCCAATTTGCCAGTCTGTGTCTTTTAATTGGAGCATTTAGCCCATTTACATTTAAGGTTAATATTGTTATGTGTGTATTTGATCCTGTCATTATAATGTTAGCTGGTTATTTTGTTCAGTAGTTGATGCAATTTTTTCCTAGCATCGATGGTTTTTACAATTTGCCTTGTTCCTTTCCATGTTTTGTGCTTCCTACAGGAGCTCCTGTAAGGGAGGCCTGGTGGTGAAAAAATCTCTCAGCATTTGCTTGTCTGTAAAGGATTTTATTTCTCCTTCACTTATGAAGCTTAGTTTGGCTGGATATGAAGCTCTGGTTTGAAAACTCTTTTCTTTAAGAATGTTGAATATTGGTCCCCACTCTCTTCTGACTTGTAGAGTTTCTGCCAAGAGATCCACTGTTAGTCTGATGGGCTTCTCTTTGTGGATAACCCGACTTTCTCTCTGGCTGCACTTAATGTTTTTTCCTTCATTTCAACTTTGGTGAATCTGATAATTATGTGTCTTGGAGTTGCTCTTCTCGAGGAGTATCTTTGTGGCATTCTCTGTATTTCCTGAATTTGAATGTTGGCCTGCCTTGCTAGGTTGGGGAAGTTCTCCTGGATAATATCCTGAAGAGTGTTTTCCAACTTGGTTCCATTCTCCCTGTCACTTTCAGGTACACCAATCAGATGTAGATTTGGTCTTTTCACATAGTCCCATATTTCTTGGAGGCTTTGTTCATTTCTTTTTACTCTTTTTTCTCTAAACTTCTCTTCTCACCTTCTCACTTCATTTCATTCATTTGATCTTCAATCACTGATACCCTTTCTTCCACTTGATTGAATCCGCTACTGAAGCTTATGCATGTGTCACGTAGTTCTCGTGCCTTGATTTTCGGCTCCATCAGGTTATTTAAGGTCTTCTCTATACTGTTTATTCTAGTTAGCCATTCGTCTAATCTTTTTTCAAGGTTTTTAGCTTCTTTGCGATGGGTTCAAACATCCTCCTTTAGCTCGAAGAAGTTTATTATTACTGAGCGTCTGAAGCCTTCTTCTCTCAACTCATCAAAGTCATTCACCATCCAGCTTTGTTCCATTGCTGGCGAGGAGCTGTGTTCCTTTGGAGAAGAAGAGGTGCTCTGATTTTTAGAATTTTCAGCTTTTTTGCTCTGGTTTCTCCCCATCTTTGTGGTTTTATCTACCTTTGGTCTTTGATGATGGTGACATACAGATGGGGTTTTAGTGTGGATGTCCTTTCTGTTTGTTAGTTTTCTTTCTAACAGTCAGGACCCTCAGCTGCAGGTCTATTGGAGTTTGCTGGAGGTCCGCTCCAGACCCTGTTTGCCAGGGTATCACCAGCGGAGGCTGAAGAACAGCAAATATTGCAGAACGGCAAATGTTGCTGCCTGATTCTTTCTCTGGAAGCTTCGTCTCAGGGGGCATCCGGCTGTATGAGGTGTCAGTCGGCCCCTACTGGGAAGTGTCTCCTAGTTAGGCTACTCGGGGGTCAGAGACCCAGTTGAGGAGGCAGTCTGTCCGTTTTCAGATCTCAAACTCCATGCTGGGAGAACCACTACTCTCTTCAAAGCTGTCAGACAGGGACATTTAAGTCTGTAGAAGTTTCTGCTGCCTTTTGTTCAGCTATGCCCTGCCCCAGAGGTAGAGTTTACAGAGGCAGGCAGGCTTCCTTAAGCTGCAGTTGGCTCCACCCAGTTCAAACTTCCTGACCGCTTTGTTTACCTACTCAAGCCTCAGCAATGGCGGACATCCCTCCCCCAGCCTCACTGCTGCCTTGCAGTTCAATCTCAGACTGCTGTGCTAGCAGTGAGCGAAGCTCCATGGGCATGGTACCCTCTGAGCCAGGCACAGGATATAATCTCCTGGTGTGCCGTTTGCTAAGACCATTGGAGAAGCGCAGTATTAGGGTGGGAGTGTCCTGATTTTCCAGGTACTGTCTGTCATGGCTTCCCTTGGTTAGAAAAGGGAATTCCCTGACCCCGTGCACTTCCCAGGTGAGGCAATGCCCCGCCCTGCTTCAGCTCATGCTCTGCGGGCTGCACCCACTGTCCAACAAGCCCCCATGAGATGAACCCGGTACCTCAGTTGGAAATGCAGAAGTCACCCGTCTTCTGTGTCACTCATGCTGGGAGCTGTAGACTAGAGCTGTTCCTATTCAGCCATCTTGGAACCTCCTCACCACTGCATATTTACTCGATGCATGTTTAACCACTGTGTACATAACCCCTGAGCAGTTAACCACCGCATAGTTAACCTCTGCTACTTCCCCAAGGTGTGTTTAACTACCACTTGTTTAACCACTACAGACTTAACTGCTGCACATCTAACCACTGCATACTTAACTGATGCTTACTGAATTGTTGTGTATTTCATCACTGTATTTAGCCTTGCATATGTAACCACAGCATACACAAGCATTATGTACTTAACCTCTGCATGCATATCCTGGGTACACTTAACCACTATTCTGCTCCTTCCTGACTCTCTATGATGGTACATGTAGAACTAGTGTAGGGAAAAATAGGGGGTAGAAGAAATGTAGACCTACCTGGGTAAAGGCTTTCGGGATTTATTGAGGGAGTTGATGATCTCCATCTCACACACCTCAAATGTCTCCAAATTCAAGCACTTTCTGAGTTTTACCCCATTACTTAAATGTGAATCAAGGACAATGTTCCCAAATCATGCTCCCCTGGGACCCTAGGATTCCAGAAGTTATAGCTGACTGAAACAATAGGCTGTTTCCTCATTTTGTAAGACACACTTTTAAAAGGTTGGTTTTTTTTTTCCTCTCTCAAGTATTTCTCCTTTCATGTTTTCCCAGTTTAAATTCCCAGTAGTTGTTGCACTGGGAAGTGTTTACATGAAACAAGATGATTTAACAAGAAGCTCAATTATTTCATTCATTTATTCCCTCTTTTGGTCACTCAACAAATATTGATTAGGCTTTTGCTCTATGACAAGCACTCTTTAAGGAAAGAATTTGGTGGCCAGGCACCATGGCTCATGCCTGTAATCCCAGCATTTTGGGAGGCTGAAGCAGGTGGATCACCTAGGGTCAGGAGTTCGAGACCAGCCTGACCAACATAGTGAAACCCTGTCTCTACTTTAAAAATACAAAAATTAGCCTGGCGTGGTGGTGGGTGCCTGTCATCCTAGCTACTAGGGAAGCTGAGGCAGGAGAATTGCTTGAACCCAGGAGATGGAGGTTGCAGTGAACTGAGATCATGCCACTGCACTCCAGCCTAGGCAACAGAGTGAAACCCTGTCTCAAAAAATAATAATAACAAAAAGAATTTGGAAGTAGCCCATCCTGTTTACACAACCATCCTGTTTGCTTCCCGGACATGCATACTGTGCCTTGTGCTTTATAACATATAAGTGTAGTTAAGTAGCGAGGTAATTAATTCCTGTGATGTTTATTTTTAACCTGCTAAAAGGGACCCTCTTAGAAATGCAGATCAAAACCACAATGAGATGCCATCTCACGCCAGTCAGAATAGCAATTATTAAAAAGTCAAGAAACAACAGATGCTGGTGAGGTTGTGCAGAAATAGGAATGCTTTTACACTATTGGTGGGAATGTAAATTAGTTCAACCATTGTGGAAGACAGTGGTTCCTCAAAGACCTAGAACCAGAAATACCATTTGACCCAGCAATCCCATTACTGGGTATATACCCAAAGGAATATGTCATCCTATTATAAAGATACATGCACACATATGTTCATTGCAGCACTATTCACAATAGCAAAGACATGAAATGAACCCAATTCCCATCAATGATAGACTGGATAAAGGAAATCTGGTATATATACACCATGGAATACTGTGCAGTATTCCATACTGTGAACAAGATCGTGTCCTTTGCAGGAACATGAATGAAGCTGGAAGCTATTATCCTCTGCCAACCGCTGCAAGAACAGAAAACCACACACTGCATGTTCTCACTTATAAGTAGGAGCTGAACATTGAGAACACATGGACACAGGGAGGGGAACACCACACACTGGGGCCTGTTGGGGGAGAGAGGGGGCTGAGGAAGAGCATTAGGGAAAAGGGCTAATGCATGCTGGGCTTACTGTCTAGGTAATGGGTTGATAGGTGCAGAAAACCACCATGGCACACGTTTATCTGTGTAACAAACCAGCACATCCTGGAAGTGTACCCTGGAATGTACAAAATTAAAATTAAAAAAAAAAATAGCACATCACAAGTTCCACATTCAGGAAAGCAAATTAGTAGAAAAGCTCAATAAGATAAATAGTCTCTCCTCCAGCTGTTTAAATAAAAAGACATTTGATAAATTTTTTTAAGTGACTCTCTTGAAAATATTATAAATATTGCTATATGATTCTTATTTGCTGGAGATAGAGACCCTGACATATATTCTAGCCATTTTATCATTCTTTCTACTAATCATAATGATCCAGATTCTTAAAATGGAATTAAATACCGCAGTATTTTATGATGTTCTATAAAAAGTTGGGTAATTTTCAGATGATTGGCCACATGAACAAGTTTGAGAAGGCAGCTGGTTTTGTGGGGAAAATCTCAGGGTAGGAATCACACAGGCCTTGATTCAAATCCTAGCCCGGACACATTCTAATTGTCTAGCCATCAGCAAGTTAATTAAACTTTCTGAGCCTCAGTTTCTTTACCTATAAAATAAGATAGTAAAAGTCATACCATTCTCAAAGTGTTTATATCCTAATATATTAAAATCTTGGCACATAGCAAGTGCATAAATGCTAGTTGTGTCACTGCTAAAATAATGACAGTAGTATTAGTAGTAAGATTATGTTTTCCCCGTAAGGTTCCACTAGGTTGGCATGTTTCAATTCCCAAGCAGTTTTTCATCTAAAACCATCTTCCTTTGCCATGGGATAGTGTTTTTTTTTAAAAATCCCTGGAGCCTGCCCCAATTATAAAAGAAGATAACTTGACTTCATTTAACTGCAGCCTCAGCATTTGAATTTAATTGAACGGGAAATAATTATTCTTGAAGAACGGAGGTTTTTGAGGTTCTGCGAGGCAATATAAGATATGTATCTTGTTACATTAGACCTTGGCAAATATACTTTTAATAATCAGCTGCTACTTAACGTACCTTCCGTCTCCTATTAAATTTCCAGCAGGAACTACAGACACGATGTATTGGGGAGGGAGGGGGCTGAACGGCTGATGAATTATTTAAAACGTGATTTATTTACCAAGGCAAGCCATTTGCAAATTCAATAATACATCTATTAAGGAGTAGTTAACCTCTATAACCCTGTTTTTAATAATCAATTGGTGTTTGGGTGACGTACAACGTCTGTCTCATTAAGTCGGTATTAAGTCCTTATTTAGGTACTTAGTCTGAAGTGTGACCCAATCAGCCATGAGGTGGTAATGAGGCACTGGCTATGGGTCCTTGATCATCCAAGGACCTGGGTCCTTCCCTGGCTGCACCAGCTCTGGTTGGGGAGTTGGAGACCATGAGTTCTCTAATGCTCCTCTCTTTGCTCCTCACAGTGCCTCTCATGACAAAGACTTGACACCACCACCTTCCTCCAGGGGAAAGAAGAAAAAGAAGAAATCCACTCGGAAGAAGAGAAGGAGGTAAGAGCACCAAGAAAGAGACAAAACCTGTAAGACGCAGGCAGGGGCAAAATATGGGTTTCAAAGTCAGACAGTGACTCCCTCTTGGGATCGAATCCCCTCTCTGATGCTTAACTAGCTGTGTGACCTTAGGCACGTCACTTTACCTCTCTGTTCCTGTTTTTATTATACTTCTCCAAAATAGTGATAATATCTACCTTTTGAGTTTTCACGAAAACTAAAAGAAAAATTCGTGTGGAAGCAGCTGTCACAGTACCTGGCACGTAGTAAATGACTAACTAATAGGAAGCATAGTCTTTAGCATGAATATTGAATTATTTTTTGAGAGCTTACTAGATGCAGAGGTCTACACTAAGCACTGTGATCTTCAATATCTCTTTTATCCCTGACCATTGTCTACCAGGAAAGCATTATTATCCCCATTTTAGAGATGAGAAAATAAAGGCTCACAGAGGGCGTGACAGGATCTACAGGGGCTTGATCCCTGGTCCTCGGTTGGTTCTACTACACCCACCTACCTAGTTAAATGTCTAGGATAATAAGTGGGTTTTTGAGGGTTTTTTTGTTTGTTTGCCAGCTATTGACTCTTTGATATCCTATGAATTTTTTTCTATTTCCAATTCCTTTAAAAAATTTTATATTTAAAATGATTTCCAGATTTGCTTGTAGGCTGCCACTAACTAGACTAAAAGCATCTCTAGTGTGCCATCCCCAGAGGGGCAGGCTTAACTCTTAGGGCTGCCAACTGAGAATCACAGCAAACCTCTGAGGCAGTATTTATAGAAACCTGTAGGGGGCAGCAGAGAGAAGCATCTGATGACTTGGGCTTCAACTCCAGATTCTCTGGAACCTTGTTTCACAGACACCTCTTAGCCTCATTCTAAAAGGACAGGCTCAAACAGGACCCAGGGGAAATATGGATGAAGACTCTGAGTCCTAGCTGTTGTAGGGTAGGAGATGAAATTGGGGCAAGTGCTTTGGCTTTCCTAATTTGAGGGGTGGGCCAGAGAATACTTCAAAAAAGGAAACCTCAGATACTAAGATCCACTAATTGACTCGTTCATCTGATGAATGTTCACTGAGCATGTGTCTGGGGACAAACATTATGATTCCTTGAAGGCTGAATTGTTTCTCAGTCATTCCCTTCTGCAGACATGTTTTGTTTGACCTGCAAAGTCATTTGATTTTTTTTTTTTTTATTGGTGGTCAACATTTCCAAATGGAGAGATTTCATACTTAAATATGGAGTTTTGGAGGCTCCCTTAGAAAAGGCAGGTGCTTTAGAAGCCCAGACCTACATTCCTACACAGGATCTTCGGCTAATCTGAGAAGCAGATTCCCCTTCAGCCAGAACCCCTCTGGTTCCCCACAGTCCTCACTACTCTCTACAGTCTTCCACCCAGCCTGCCTCATCCATTCATGTTATCTGAGAGGGCCCTGTTGGCATTGAATTTGTAACCTCTCATCTGTTTCAACCCTGGTCTTTTGTCAGCGGGGAAATAAGAGACTTAGAGATGAGCCTTGACATGCCCAAGGTGGCTCTGTAAGTTAGTAGTAGAGTCAAGATTGGAACTTAGGTCACCTAAGCCTCAGTCTTGAGTCATCACCATGGACTTAGAGTAGCTCTGTTTCTCAGGTAACACTTTGATGGCACTATCCGTGCAGCCACAGCCTGGCAAGATATCCTTCAGGGGCTCAGTCTTACCAGGGAGACAAAGGATGGGGCAAAGGAGAGATCCTGAGACTTTGAGAGGAGGGTTATAGCTTGAAGGGAGAACAGCAGACAGAAGGAAGCCTTTCCAGCTTGACCAGGCAGGCAGCTATGAGGTGCTGTGGTGACTGAGAGCAAAAACCACTGGGATCCCAGCTCATCTACTTCCTGGCTGTGTGTCTTTGGGCCGGTCACTTCACCCCTCTGAACTTCATTTTCTTTGTCTGAAAAGGGAGGGTAGCAATTGTACCTACCTAAGAAGTGTGTGGAAGAATTGAATGGGATAATGTTTACAAAACACAAGGTAATGGTTTACAGTAACTTGTTAAAAATTAAAATCAAATGAAAAGTAAAATTAAATTTGTGAGCAATTAAAAATTGCTTACAAATGCAAGCTAATATCAGCATGGATATTATCCTTGATGTGTGTTCCTGAAAGAGCTAAAGCCCTGTATAGGGACTGGGGAAGGTTCTTTTTGAAACCACCTTGGCCTTTAAGAGCCTCCTTCTGAAGTGTGTCTTCTCGGCCCTGGCAGGTCCTCATCCTATAGCCCATCGCCTGTCAAGAAAAAGAAGAAGAAAAGTTCCAAGAAACATAAGCGACGCAGGTATTGTCCTTTTTCTCTGCAAACAAGGCCTCCCCAGGTGGGGTGGGGAGGACAGTTGATGGCACCAAAAGGTCATCTGGAAGCATATCATGTCATTTATGTAAAATAATTATCTATGTCTTTTTACGTATTTGTGTCTGGTATTAGCTGGGACTGTGGCTGCGAAGACTAGAGGTCCACACATGCTAACTGAGGCCAGAGGAGGACTTGATTATGAAGAAGCAGGAGTGACTCAGGGACCAACCAGGCCTGAGCAAGGGGCTAGAACAAGGACTGGAAAGCTGATAGGACCCACTTGGGACCTGAAGTGCCCGCTGTCTCCTGGTCCCAATGAGGGACATGGCTGCACCCTGCCCCATCTCTCCATGTTGCAGGCCAAGTTACAAGGAGACACGGAATCTCTCTGTCTTGTTCCTTATTCCAAATTCCCAAGGAAAGGCCCCTCTTGTCAGTACATTGCATGCTAGAGAATGGAATAATGTTGAAAAACATGGCTATGCTGAGATTGCCCACGCTGGTGCATGGGGATGCAGGGACGGTAGTTACAGGATGTTATGAACTGGGCCCGTGTTCCTGGTGTTCACTATGCACACACACACACACACACACACACACACACACGTGTATGTTTACAGGGGAAGGAAAAGACTAAAAGGATACTGTAGTCCCAGCACTTTGGGAGACTGAGGCAGGCAGATCACGAGGTCAGGAGGTCGAGACCATCCCGGCCAACGTGCTGAAACCCTGTCTCTACTAAAAATACAAAAATGAGCTGGGCATGGTGGCATGTGCCTGTAATCCCAGCTATTCGGGAGGCTGGGGCAGGAGAATCACTTGAACCAGGGAGTCTGAGGTTGCAGTGAGCCGAGATCGCTCCACTGCACTCCAGCCTGGCGGCAGAGCGAGACTCTGTCTAAAAAACAAACAAACGAACAAAAGATGTACAACATCTCAGGGCTGGTTGCTAGAATGGCCTTAGACTCAGTTTGTTCTCACTGGTTATGTCAACCACCTGCCCAGACTTCCTGACTGATGTTAGATCTGAGTTTGTGTTTACTACAAGACATGGGCAAACTAATTAGTGAAATGTTGTTAATTTGGTGTCAGAAATCTTTCCCAACGTGGAGTCCTTTGTAGAAACAATGACCCACACTTATGATTCTAGATGGCCACCTTATCACCTTCCTTTGTTGAGCAGCTCCTCCCTATTTGGGGGTTCGCTGGGGAAAGTGGAACAATTTTCCCATATTTGGGTTCTGGAAACCAGGTGGCTTCTCACTCACAGGTTCCTTCTCATAAGAAAGACACTGACAGACAGTCAGAAACAGGCCTTTCCTGCTCTGTCAGCCCAGGTCTTAGAGCTTCACAGAGTAGGGCTCATATGAGGGAGATGATTAGGAGGGGAAATTCTGTTGCTGTTGCTTCCCAAACCCTGACCTCCTGAGCACCATCCTACTCCTGGTCCAGCCTCTCCAAGCTCTTGAAATGTTTGGTTAATGATAGCTGTCAGTTTTGGAGATGGGAGCTAGGGGTAGCAAAAGCACTGAGATTCTTTTTTTTTTTTTTTTTTTGTCTCCCCAGTTAGCGAGGCTTCTGAGTTTTAAAATTTTTTTCGTTGTTCTGGCTAATGCATGCTGCGCTTTAATACCTAGTGATGGGTTGATAGGTGCAGAAAACCACCGTGGCACACATTTACATATAACAAACCTGTACATCCTGCATATGTGCCCCAGAACTTAGAACAAAAATTAAAAATTTTAAAAAATTATTTTTCACATCTATTTATTGAACACCCATTATGTATCATGAATGAGGATTCTGAGTCCCAGGAAAGAAACCAAAACTCAGTCCCTGCCCTCCAATTTCTCACATTCTAGGAGGGGAAATAGGTCACTCAAATATGGAGAGGTCTGTACCCTGCGGATGATAAGCTCAGAGGCTCACCCAGAGCTTGGGGTAGTAGACGGGAGGCACTAACCAGCCTGAGGGACTCAGAAAATGTTACAAGGAGAAGATGGCCTCCAACTGGAGCACTGAAGAATGAGAAGCAGCTACATGGGTGATGCTGTTTGACTCTGAGCAACTTAATCAACTTCTCTGATCTTCAGTGTCTTTGTAAAATGGTTGTTAATAGTACTCCACAGGGCCTGGGGAAGATTGAATGAGATTGTGTGTGACAGGTGCTAAGTACAGAACGTGGCACACAGTAAGAGTTCCACATGTGGAAGCTGGCTGTGTCATGATGATGACGGTAATGACGAGGAGGAGGAGGAGGAGGAATCCACAACAAGGGAGAGAGAAGACGAGATGGAGAATGGAGGAGGGGAAAGGCAGGGAAGGCAGAAGACCCTCTCTTACGTTTTCCCTATCCAGCCTCATCCAGGACAGATTTACTGACAATTTTGGGGGAGGACTGAAGAACTGGTAGGCTTTGATCTGGAAATTCAGAATGCAAACCAGTATCTCCCATACAATTTTCTTAGTCTCTGAAATCTAAGAGAGGAGGAGGATTAGCTAGGTGTCCTGACCCCCTGTCACGTGATCACAAACACGCTGATACCTTCATACCAGGAAAAAAAAAAAACAAACAAACTTTCAAACTCACCTATATTTACTTTCTCCCTTTCCTCCCTTCCTTCTCCCTCCCTCTCTTTCTTCCTTCCTCCTTTCTCTCTTTCTCTCCCTCTCTCCATCTCTCTCTCTCCCTCTCTCTCTCTCTGCCTTTTTTTTCTTTCATTCTTTTTTCATTTTTTTTTCTTTCTTTCTTTTCAGGTCTTTCTCCAAGAAGAGAAGGCACAGGTAAGACTCTGGTTCTCTGACTGCCTGTTCAACTTTCTGCTTTCTCAGCAGCTTTGGGCAGCTTCTAGGTCAGCCCTCAGTTTCCATCTGTGCTCTTAGGCATGACCCCTTCGTCTTCCTGGGCCTCAGTTTCCTCCAAAATGAAGATCTGAGCTGTTTTTTTCTGAGCATTCCAAGCCAATTTTTTACTTCCATCAGGCCAGGTGGCTGCTCTTGGACCAGCCCTATCGATACCTCGACCCCAGAATGTCTCATTACCCCTGCCACTGGTTGGAATCCTGAACTGGGGCACATAGGGAAACATCGGTCCTGTCACACCACCAAAACCTTCCCAGATCTGGCCAAGGAACAGGACCAAGTCCTCCTATACTGGACACATTAGGGTGAACACAAATAGTTATTACTTACAGAGTCCTCACTCCAAACTGGATCCTGAGCTACGTCCCTTCCATGTGTAGATGTGTTTAATTCTCACTAATCCCTACCACACCCTTGCACAGTGGATATGTTTATTGTTCGCATTTGACAGATGAGGAAACTGAGACTAAGACAGATTGTAACAGGAATGTCCACAGATAGAACCAGAAGGCATCGGAGCCAAAATTCAAACCCAAATCTGTAGACAGAGGATAAGGAGAGCGACGATGGCTTCTTAAAGAACAATAACCACATCTACAGCAATTTGCAAAATGCAAAGCCCTATCATTTATTCACTTAATAAGTAGATACTGGTTGCCAATTTCGTCTGTCCACTCAGCTCTGCAGCTTCAGTAACGGCCCCATTGCACGGTTGAAGAAACCAGGTTTTAGAGAGGACGGGTAACTACCCTGATGTCACACAGCAGCTAAGAAGCAGAGGCAGATCTTGGGTCCAATTGAATTCAGATCTGTCAGCAAGGTCCTTGGCTCTCCCACTGCCTGGGGTGAGTCTCAACATGAAGATAGACCCTGTGGCTAGCTTCAAGGTGTAAGATAGTTAGATGAAATAAAATTTCCCCTTCCCAGGTCCTGGGCCAGTAATAGGTTCTCGGTGACCCTCCGCAAACCAGTCTAGCTTAAACTACCAAATAGTGTGTTCATCCTCCCTGATCTCTATTTGATTACACTGAGACCCCAAGTCATTCTTATCCATTGTACTCAGACCCCTGCCCTATGACTCAAAAAAATAATTTAAACCTGGATACCTGGATATGCATGGACAGACCATTTCAGAATCTACCAAGCTGCATGAGAGTTCAAATATCTTCCTGGATATTCCATTCGCTTCTCTTATAAATTGATTGACCAGCAGTCAAGAGCAGGGACTCTGGGGACGCATGGTCTTGGATCCATGGCCACATCCTAGCTCACTTGTGCAATCCTAACCAAGTTTCTTTGCCCATCTGAGGTTCACCTTAGAATGAGCACTTGTTAAATTGTGCCTCCACCCTTAGGTCGTGGAGAGAATAAAATGAAGTTGTTGATAGCAGGTATTCAACAGAATGCCTAGCCTGTAATTAAAGCCTCAAAAAATAGCAGACATTGTTATTACTACCTTTATTGCTGCCATTATTATCAACCTAGCAAAGCTGAACTTGGCATCCTCCACACTCCATTCTCAACATATGTATGTGCGTCGGTATCCCTAGCCGAACTTGCTGCATGAAAATGTTGTTGGCAGTGAATTTTCCAGTCTGAGGCAATGATCAGTGTCCATTCCAAAACTGCCTGGATCTCACACTGTGTGTTAAGCATTTTAACTACTTGTTTATCTTTAACTAGAATTTTGCGTCTTTCAATTAATTGACCATTTCTTGTTTAGCTCCTCTAGTCCAAAAAGCAAAAGAAGAGATGAGAAGAGGCACAAGAAACAGTAAGTACATACTACCTGGAATGTACTCATCAGTTGGAGGAGTTGGGGGTTCTGGCTTCTTAAAAGCCAGAGTCTTAGAGTTGACAAATAAACAGGGAAAGGGAGGAGAGGGTGAGCAGGTGAGAGGAGGGAAGGAAGGAAGGAAGGAAGGAAGGAAGGAAGGAAGGAAGGAAGGGAGGGAGGGAGGGAGGGAGGGAGGGAGGGAGGGAGGGAGGGAGGGAGGGAGGGAGGGAGGGAGGGAGGAAGGAAGGAAGGAAGGAAGGAGAGAGAGGGCAGGACAGAAAGGCATAACTGCGTGTGTTGTAGGTTTAGGTATGTATGAGTGCACTGGGTCATGTGTATATAATGTGTATGTGTATGCATGCTTGTTTATGTTGCATGAAAGTGTGCATGTGTGTGCCTGGCATGTCCCTTGTGAGTATATCTTGTATGTACATTGTGTGTATATTTATATGCAATATGTATATATCTAGTGTGCACATTGTCGACATCTGCACATTTTTACATTTTTGTACACTGTGTGTACAAATGTATACAATATGGGAACATTGTGTGGTCTATATTTGTGCCTACACCAGTGCATTTGTGTGTCTGTGCTTGTGTGAGCATGAACATGAATGGTGTACACAGGGCACACTGAATTCTATGCACTGTGTGTGTGCACGGTGTAAGTACCTCTGTACATTTTGTGCACAGGGGTTGTATGGGGGTTTTTACCTGTGCATGGGTGGTCATGGGGGTGTGGTCACAGGGTGCACGTGCGTGAGCATGTGTATGAATTCATGTCCTGACTGCTGGATTTTCAGTGTGGAGATGTCAATGAAGCTCCTAGCTCCAGTCTTGGGGCCCCAGCTGTTTCACAGTTTATAGCTGGTAGTAGAAATTCAAATCAGCCACTGCTGCCTGTGGAGTTCAGTTCCCAGCCAAATTAAAAGTAAATTTGGTTACAACCTACCTACTTTATATCCTGCAAATGTTAGTGCGTGTGTTTTCCAATCAACTAATATTTTATCTCCCGCCAAGAAGCTTCTAAAGAGAGGATCAAAGACAATAAGATGAAAGGTAGTCAGCTGCCAGGGAGAAAAAAGAGGAGGCAGGAATGCAGAGGGAGGGTGCCCAGCTTTGCTGCCCCAAACGGTCTTTTCACCCAAGGTCAGCACGAAGGAGGGTATTTCAGCCACCACCACAGAGGCCTGGGGAATGCTCCAGAAGAAAGCAGTAGATCCTTGAGTTAGCTCAGGGAAGAGCTTCCTTATCATCGAATTTGTTCAGCTCAAGTCAAGAAACAATTATTGGCCACATGTATTGAATGTGCTTTCACACTAAGCACAGATAGAGTACGCGTTCTCAGCAATCTCGGTGTCACTTGACCAGTGGGGCCCCAGGGTAGGCAGCCACAGAGTCAGGGGCTAGGTCCAGACATCAAAAGCGCTAGGAAGGACCATCACTGAGACAAGGACTGCCTGCGTAAGGGCAGCAAGGTGGCCACCCTCCCCGATGGCAAGAGCTGGATAAGTCCCAGAAATTGCTAGCAGGGCATCGGAAAGCTTGTGCAAGCCAAAAGACAAGAGGCAGGAGAGAAAAATCAAGAAGAATAAGGCATCCTCAAGATAAACGATGGCTTATTCTTGCTAAGTCCATGGTCAGGGCTGCTTCCAGGCAAGTGGCTGCTGGAGTGAGTCAGCTTCCTTTCATTCCACATCCCTTAATGAGTGAGGCCCTACTAGGTGACTGGCCCTGTGCTGGGCCCAAGGACAAAGATGAGCCAGACACTGTCCTGGCCTTGAAGAGCTCACAGGAGCCAGATGTAGGGCTGGTCACAGCATAGCAGATGAAACCCTGGGCGTTGTGGGAACACAGGCACTGGAAAAAGGGCTTGGTGGCCTCCCACAGGAGGCAGCATCTAAGCCGCAGGTGAGGATGGGAAGTAACCATTCTAGGCTACAAGTTAAGCAGGTTGTTTAAACTCTCTGTGCCTCAGTTTCTTCATCTGTAAAATGGGAATAATAAGAGAACCTACTTCGTAGGTTGTTATGAGGAATAGATAAATCCCTTTAAGAAAAATGCTTAGAATACAGTGCCTGGCATGAAATATGTGTTAGATGCGGGTTACCTGTCGTCATCACCATCGTTGTTATCATCATCCCTAAGACATCATGAACTGGAAAATGTGTGAGCCAGCATACATACAGTTCAGAGCTGCTTTAGCCCACCAGGCCAGGGCAGAAGACAAGCAGTGAGGCCAGAGAACTAGGCCAGGGCTAGCTCCTAAAGCTGCCTGAGATTCAGGATCAGAGTTTGGACTCAATATGAGAGCAATGGGAAAGTTTTAAGCAGGGAAAGGATATGGTCTGATGATTACATTAGAAGAATCCCTGAGTCCTTTGTTGAGATAACCAAGTTACGTCCCAATAGAATCATCTCTAACTCCCACTGGCTTTCTTGTTTGGCCCAAACCATTGACGTCCTTTATATATCCTCAGTTACCACTACCACTGCCACTACTATTTCCGAATTATTACTACTTAGAAGTAGCCGAAGTAACCTGTAGTAACACCATTGTTAGTGGTAGCGGTAGTAATTGTTGTTGTTCTAATTTTTGTTTTTGATGAGGTTTGTAGCCCATCCTGAAAGGCTTTTGATTCCATGCTAAGAACCTGGATTTAATTTTCCAGGTCTGAGGTTATAAATTGGCAGCCTGAAGGCCTGATTTACTCTGCAAATGTGTTTCATTTGCCCAAAAAGGTGCCTTTAAAAAAATGAGCTTCCGTTTAAAATAAGAATATTTTACCTAAAAATCTGTATTTCCACATTCACTTGAAAAATTAGAGGATCACCACACAAATATTCTGGAGGCAAAGCAGCTCCTTCTGTTTTAACTCAAGCCTCCACTTGATATTGTGTTAGTGTTTGGCTGATTCACACATTTATGCTCCCTGAATGACCCCTGAAGCTCTGTGACACTGAGGTGCCTACCATGAGTGATGCAGAGGAGATATAGGGAAGTGACTTTCTGCCAAGGGTGTCATCTGGGGAGCGGGGAGGACCCTGAGTCATCCACATTCCCTCCAGAGGACCCCTCTCTGCTCACCCGCGTTCAGCACCATTGGTTACGGGAACCCTCCACCCAACACCCAGGCAGGAAGCTGGACTAACGCATGGGGTCGAGGGAGATGGAGAACTTCGGGAGGGATGGTGACTTGAGTGCAAGGGAAAAACAGGTGTCACAAGATCAAATCTCTCTCTCTCCCTTTTTTACTCTCTCTCTCCTCTCCTCTGACTCATTCCTTCTCATCCCCCCAAGATCTCGAAGCCGGCCCCGAAAGTCTCACCGCCACCGCCACCACCGCTGCCCCTCGCGGTCCCAGAGCTCGGAGTCCCGCCCCTCAAGCTGTGAGAGCAGGTAACCCCTCGCCCCAGGATCCTCTTCTGTCAGCCACAGCCGAGCCCAGGCTAAGACACTGTGAACACTAGCTTTGCCTCCACACTTCCAGCACAGGGTTTGGCCTCCTTCCTCGCACTCAGCAGCTGGCACCACTTCCCTGTAGAGACAGTGCTGGAGAGGCCGGGTGCAGTGGCTCATGCCTGTAATCCCAGCACTTTGGGAGGCCCAGGTGGGCGAATTACGAGATTAGAAGTTTGAGACCAGCCTGGCCAACATGGTGAAACTCCATCTCTACTAAAAATACAAAAAAATTTAGCTGGGTGTCGTGGCGGGCACTTGTAATTCCAGCTACTCCGGAGCCTGAGGCAGGAGAATCGCTTGAACCGGGAGACAGTGGTTGCAGTGAGCCGAGATCATGCCGCTGCATTCCAGCCTGGGCGACAGGGCAAGCCTCCGTCTCAAAAAAAAAAAAAAAAGTTTTTTACAAAGGGCTTTCTTAAGTGTCCTTAGGTGATCCGCCTGCCTCGGCCTCCCAAACTGTTAGAATTACAGGCATGAGCCACCATGCAGGGCCCTAGCTGCTCTTTGTGCATCCACTTGCAGGATCCTCTCTACAACCCTAAGAAGTGGGCATTATTGTTATCCCCATTTTAAATATGAGAAAACTGAGGCATGGGGGGGGGTGGTTAAGGAATTTGCTAGTCTCTTAGCAACTAAGTGACAGGATTGAAATGAGGGAGCGTGGCTCTAGACTTCGCACTCTCACTAAGGGACCACTCTAAGCACAGAGAAGTTAAGCAAACTATGTAAAACCAAGCAGTACAAAGTAGCAGATTCATTCTAATGCCTTTTCAAGTCTGTTTTCTCCTAACCTGGACCTTCTCTATGCTAATACATTGGTCGTCCAAACCTGAGAAGGCATCTTGTTGATGAGAAGAAGCAGGAAGGGAAGGAGAAGAGCAAGAATAAGAACTGGGGCTTTGTTGGTGTTTGGAATTGTTGATATTCAGTGGGGACACTGAGACCTCCAGTTTCCAGACGTGAGGGGCTGCTTTTTTCTTTCTCAAATGCATCTCACACTTGACTCTCTGTTCACATCACCAGGGGAGATTTAAAATTTCATTGCCCTGGCCATACTTTTCCCAAATAAAGCAGAATGTCTATAGAACAAGGGAGGAAGGGCCAGGTGCAATGGCTCACGCCTGTAATCCCAGCACTTTGGGGGGCCAAGGTGGGTGTATCGCCTGAGGTCAGGAGTTCGTGATCAGCCTGGCCAACATAGTGAAACCTCATCTCTATTAAAAATACAAAAAATAGCCAGGTGTGGTGTTAGGTGCCTGTAATCCCAGCTACTCGGGAGACTGAGGCAGGAGAATCACTTGAACCCAGGAGATGGAGGTTGCAGTGAGCCGAGATCTGCCGTTGCACTCCAGCCTGGGTGACAAGAGTGAAAGTCTGTCTCAAAAAAAAAAAAAAAAGAAAGAAAGAAAAAGAAAAGAAAAAGGGAGAAGGAGAAGGTAGAAGGGGGAGAAGGAGAAAGAGGAGGCAGGAGAGGAATATTTACCCAAATCCTGCTCTGTGTCAGACACTGCGCTAAGAGTTTCAATACATTTTCTCTCTTATCATTCTGATAACACCATGTGCTATGCCAGTGCTTCTCTACTTCAGCTGCCCTTTTCAATCACTTGGGAAGTTTTAAAAGATGCCAATGTCTGGATCCCACCCTCTAAACATTCTGATTTAATCCAGATGAGATGGAGACCAGAACAGTGAGATTTTTAAATCTCCCCAGGCAATGTGTGGGAAGCATTTCAGAAAGAGGTCCCTGGTACCTACTATCAAGATTAGACCTTGGTGTTTCTGCTGAACATCAACAATTTCCAAGAATATCACCATCCAACAAGGCCACTCTGCAGCCCTGATTGCTCAAGACAAAACTAAGCCCCCTCTGTAATCAAGTCTGAGCCCAGATGAGAACACTGCACAAAACACAAAAGTGACCAAGCATCTCTCTACCCTGCCTAATATGAGTGACTGCTGCTTCCTCAGCAGTCAGCCTTAGCCTTGGTCTAGTCCTCACTCTTTCTAGATAAGATTGATGAAGACACCCAATCAGAATTACCCCCACTTCCTGGCAGCATCCAATTCCGAACAAAGCTCCAGGTCTGTAAATGCTCCCCAGACCACCTATCACCAGCCCAAAGCCTATAATAGATTCTTTCTAACACCCTCTTACAGAGATACCTGAAACTTCCCTATGGTATCAAGGAGTGACAACAATGTTTGTTCAACCCCAGGTGGACTCCTGGTGGCCTCTTTCTGGAGGACGTTGTCCAAATGAGCTAAACCACATCTCTGATCTGTTACAGCAGAGACAACTGCCTTTTGGTGGGCAAAGGGATCTGAGCGAGGTCACATAGCTAGGAAGTGTCTGGCAGTGCTGGAATAGGCGCCAAGTTGGTGTGACTCAGCCTGAGCACTTCACCTACACCCCAGGCTGAATTGTCTCTCGGCAGCTAAGCCCTACTGGCCTGGGCCAGAGAATCATACAAGGCTCTAGGAACTTACCTGTTAGATAAATGGTTAACATCACATACACTACCCCAGGCCTCCTCTGCTGTCCCATCTCCTCCTGATGGTGTTGGCATCTGAGCTCCCAGTGCCAATGAGCTGAGGAGCTTCCTAGCAGAAATGGAAGCAAACTGAGAGCTGGCACACAGGGTACACATTCAGTAGAAACGTGATTTTCAAGCCACAGAGCAGTCAGAGGCACTCCAGGGCATGAACCAGAGGCACTAGTTCCTAGAGGGCCAAAAAACTTCCCTGACCCTTGCTCTGCCGCTTTCAGGCTGTTTGACCTCAGGCAGATCCCTAAACATCTCTGAGTTTTGGCTCCCTCATCTGTAAAATGGGAAAGTAATACCTTGCCCTGTCTATGTCTTCAAGTTGTAGGGAAAACTATGAAACTGCTTCAAGACAGGTTTATACACACCGTGCAAATCCATAATGTGCTATTTTTATTACTCCTGTGGCTCAGAGAACTAATGAGATATGCAGAGTCCAAACATACCCTTTCTAAGAAGTCAGACATGCCTTTGGTTTTCACTGCAGACCAAGCAGCCAGATCTAGACGTGATAAACTTGCAGAAGGCATCTCTGTCATTTTTGTCAGCCATTTTTTTTCACCAAAGTTTTGGGTGACAGTCAACAGGATGTCTTTATTTCACAGATGGCGAAGTCACATACACAAAGACACACAGTTATACACAGTTACATTTATAGACAAACACATGGAAACACAGATGGACACACCCAGACATACACACAGTCACATGACAGACAATCAGGGAGGCACACAAGTGACATTAAACTGAATAACTAATCTGGATGGGGACCTTTTCTGGTTTTAAAGCTGCATCCTCAGACCCCAAAGCAGTTCCAGATACGTGAAGTAGTATTTGTCAAATGAACAAGTTAGAGAATGAATAAATAAAGGAATGAATAGATGGATGGATAGGTGGATAAATGGATGAATAGATTGTTGGTTAGGTAGGTGGATGGATGAATGGCTGAATGGTTAGATGGATGGATGAATGGATGAATGGTTATGTGGACAAACGGATGGATGGACGGATGGTTAGTTGAATGGATGAACAGACGATGGATGGACAGATGGATAGATGGATGGTTGGTTGGTTGGTTAGTTGGTTGGTTGGTTAGTTGGATGGATAAATGGATGGATGGATAGATGGATGGTTGGATGGTTGGATGATTGGATGGATGGATGGATGGATAGATGAATAGTTAGAAGGATGGATAGATGGGTGGATGGATGGATGGATCATGGTTAGATGGATGGATAGATGGTTGCTTAGATGGATGGATGGATGATTGGATGGATGGATGGATGATTGGATGGGTGGATGGATGGATGGATGGATGGATGGATGGATGGATGGATGGTTGGATAGATAGATGGTTGTCTGGATGGATGGATGGATGGATGGATGGATGGATGGATGGATGGATGGATGTTTAGATGGATGGATAGATGGTTGCTTAGATGGATGGATGGATGGATGGTTTCTTAGACAAATGAAAGGATGGAGGGATGGGTAATACATGGTTGGTTGGACTGATGGATGGATGATGGACAGATGGTTGGTTAGATGGATGAATAGATGGCTGCTTAGACAAACGGATGGCTAAATGTCTGGTTGGATGGATGGATGGATGGATGGATGGATGGATGAATGGATGGATGGTTAAATGGATGAATTAATGAATAAATGGATATACACACAGTCCAGCTTTCATATGCACACATGCAGACATACCCAGGAACAAAATCACATATGAACATATACAAACACCCCCAAACACACTTTATCATCCTCAGATCCTGTTGGTCCCGCATCCATCTCCCTACCATGCTCCCCTTCAAAAGACCCTCAGGTCTCTCTCCCCTATCCCCAGGCACCGCGGCCGGTCCCCTGAGGAAGGGCAGAAGTCCCGCCGAAGGCACTCCCGCCGCTGCTCCAAGACCCTCTGCAAGGACAGCCCTGAGGCCCAGTCCAGTCGCCCGCCCAATCAACCCCTCCAGATGCTTGGCTACCTGTCAGCCAGGGGTGTAGTAAGTATTCTTCACAGCCTCCTCTGCCAGCCTTGGCCACGACACTTGGGGGAGATGGAGGCACAAGTTCAGGGCAGTATATGATACATTTTAATTCAATTTCTGACAAAATATCCCACTGGCTACAGACCTCATTAATGATGAACCAAATGATCATTCACCAGACTTTGGCAACACTGGCTTGGGGATTTGGGGGGGAAGGGGGAGAAAAACTGAATACCCAGTCTTTTATCAGGGGAATGTTGACAAATAAATACTTGTCTCCAGAGTGATATCTGCAGGAAGACATGTTTAAGATACCATAGGAGGATTTTCTGTTTGTTTGTTTGTTTGTTTGTTTTTGGGAGAGAAAGGAAAAGAAGGGCTCTTTGACATAACAGAGGCACTCCAGCTTTTACATGAAGTCTGCATCTTTTATGCCAGCTGGATGGCAACATTGGTTGGCAGCTGGGATTTCATTTCACCTATAAACATTACCTTGAATTTATATGACAGTTTTCTTCCAAGGAGGTCATAGCTCTTGACCTGCATCCTCTCATGTAGCCACACAAGGTCTTGGGAGTTGAGGTCACAGCTGTTCTCACTAGTCCCTTCTACAGATGGGAAAGAAGAATTAAGGCGCAGAGAGGTTAAGGGCTAGGGTAAAGCCCCAGAGCAAGGCAAGAGTTAATCCAATTTAGCAACAGAGCATTGAATAGAATTAAGCGGTGCTGCCCCAAGTCAACAAGGACAAGCTGGAATTTTGACTTCAGATAGTTTGACACCATGAGCAAGAGACTTAGAAATGGATCTGAATTCAGTTCTAGTGTGGCCACTTCCTAGCTGTGTGGCTTTGGGCAAATTACTTAATCTCCATTTTCTCATTGGTAAACTTGAAGTAAATACCACTTCCATATGGGATTGTTGGGAATATCCAATAAGATAAAGTACATGAAGGCCTTTTGTAGACTCTAAAGAGACAGACAGATTAACAGGAAGAGAGTCAACATTGATAGAGTCTACAATTGCAGCAAACAGCTGTGAAAGGGACTGTCTTCTCTAGCTACATGTGAACTTGAAAATTTCAGGTAGATGTTCCCTAAGGAAGGATGAGGTGGAAGCAAGGAAAAGTTCAGGGGTCCTTGTGGGGATGTCAAGAAAGGGAAAGCAATGACAACAGTTGGGCCTGGTTGACACAATAATTATCTGCAGTGCATTCCAGGAAACTTCTTTACCAGTCAAGACACCCAGCATCACCAAGGTCTAGTTTTACCCAAATCCTCTGCCTACCTGGAACCATCTGCAACTGTCCCCAGACCCCTTCTTGGTAGAGATGTCTGTGGTTACTGAGTCCTTGCAGATGGCAAATGCCCACCTGTGTACTCTCTCACACACAAATATCCTAAAAAGGGGTCTTCCCAGCATGACAAAGTCTAGAGGCTTGGATTTGAGTCTTGTTTTGGGTGGACTTGTCATTTTACCCCTCTCAACCTCAGCTTTCTCACCTGAGAAATGGGCATGATTATCCCACTTGTCTCCCAGGAGGATTGTGGCAAAGGTAAAGATAAATTTGAAATATGAGCATGAAGAGGTAGAGGAATGTTTTTAAGTTAGCAAAGGATGCCTAATCTCCCTGATCATGGTATTCGTGGTGGTCCATCTGGAGGTCCCAATTGACCCTAGCTAAAAAGTGCCATTGGAAGCAACTGGCTTATACTTTCTTACAGGTCTGGGATGGTTTTCCAATAAGACATGTCTGTCAAGATGTTACAAAAAGCTAGGTCTGTCCACCCACACAAGCTGGGGAGGTTACCAGATTGGCTATTGGTAGTTTGCTTTCCTAAAACACACGGGTTCTTGATGGCTTTGAGGTACAATGCCTCACTGTTCTTCATGAGCCTGCCCCTATCAGAAGAGCTAAAAGCCAGGGTTCACCTGTACCTATAAGAGAGGCCTTAAGAGCTCAGCTAGTGTAATGCTCTGATTACTAAGAAAGGAAACTGAGATTCACAGAAGGGAAATGATTTACATGGGCTATGGCAAGGCAGAGTTGTTTAAAAACATGGGATTATGAATTTGTGGTCACATCATATCCCTGAGATAGGAGTAATTACTTAAATATTTCTGAGCTGTAGTTTCCTCATCTGTAAAAACTAATAATAGTAATAATAGAGATAATAACAGTCTCTTCTTCAAAAGGCAGCTGTTGAGCCCAGTACTTGACACAGGTGCAAAACTTGACAAAAAATATGATGACAACATTCCAGATCCTGGCTGCACTTACCAGCTGTGGCTCCTTGAGCAAGTTTCTGTGTCTCAGTTTCCTCAAAAACTGCAAAACAAGGATAGCAATAAGACCTACCTCATAAGAATGTTATGAGAATTCAATGACACAATGTAAGTAAAAGTTTTAGAGTATAACAGGCAAGAAGTAAATGCTGCATAATGCTTACTGCTTGTGATAGTAACAGCAGTAGAAGTAATAGTGGAAATAGCAGTGGTGATAGTAGTGGTGGCAATAGTAGTGGTGATAGTAGTAGCCACAATAGTAGTAGCAGTGGTAGTAGTAGTAGTAATAGTAGTATAGTTCCAGGCACAGGCTAGGCTGCGACTTGAGCCAGGGCCCCTGCTTCCCAGACCAATTTCTTTCCGTTATAAATGGTAGCTGTAGCCCAAATGGCTACCCTGCCCCACTCAAGGTTGCCTGGCTCCATGAAGAATCACATGGCCCCGGATCTGGTTCTTTGAGTGCTCGTCATGCATGGCCCTTTCTCATCTTCTCCATTACAAAAGCAGAGATGGAAGAAATTTCCAGATTGGATCAAAGGTTTTCCAAGGGTCCTGGCCCCAAGTTTTTCTCTCTGTTAAAGCTAACAGTACATTTTCATTGAATCACCTGTCTGATCATTCATTTATGTCTACAAACACCTATGGAACATCTACAAAGGGTCAAGCTCTGACTTATCTCAGGATCTAATTACTAAGAAAAAAATAGCCTGTGCCTTCCAATGAAGGGAGACAGACAAGTTAAAAACAGTTAAAGGCAATGCACAACAATTGATGCTCAGATGCTTAATTGGGGTACAAGGTTAGCAGACGGGGGAGGGAACTGGGATTAGGGTTAGGGTTGGGCAGGGAAGGTAACAATTACCAGAAAAGCTAAGGGTGAGCCAATGAAGGGGAAAATAAAGATTAGAATTGAGAGTTGAGATAAAATTCCAGGGCAAGATATGGGCTCTGGAGGTAAAGAGGAGCCCAAGCATGAAGGATTGTCTATGCCATATTTGATTACAGGTATTTCACATGCACAGCTCTTTTAAAAAATCAAGGACAGTTGCATAATATCAAGGGACTTATTTACATATATGAATATGAAAATTTGGGGGTTGGTTCTTAATGGAAATCTTAGTTGGTGAGCTTAAGGTAACCTGAAGCTCTCTTGCTTGGTCAGCACCCAAATCCAAATAGAGAATCCCAAGACAGTTTAGAGACCCCTCACAGCCTCACACATGGTCCTTATCTTCACTCCATCATCTCTGTTCAAGGCACTGGGGAGACAGATAGATTGTAAAAAAGAAAAAAAAAATACTACTCTTCCTGAACTCCAGGGGCTCACAGTCTAGTAGTCAGAAGAATGCTGCACTATAGTGTGATTGTTTTGTAGTTAGGGCTGGGATTGAGTCAGGAGTACCAGTACCTTCTCCAGTTGTTAAAATATTCAAATATTTTCATGCCAGTTGGTAAATAGGCCCTGTCATTACCTTACCCAACCCCAGTCAACCTAGCCATCCCTCCTCTTCCTTGGCACTTTCTGGATCTTCTCAGAATCCTGAAACTGAAAAGTGACAACTACTTCCCTTCAGTGTCAAAGCCAGCTTCCTTTGTGGTGGGGCAGTACCCACAACCAACTAGTTATTGAATATTGTGAATGTCACTCCTGGCAGTGATGAAAGCAACTACAATGTGTCATGGAAGCACAGAGTAAGGGCCAGACAATGTTGTCTTGATGTCTGAGAAGACTTTACCAATAAAGGATTATTTGAACCAGGCTTTGAAGGATGCATAGGAGTTCATTGGGTTGCAATGGTTGATGGACAGAGGGAGGGGAAAACACCACTATGTGTCAGGCACTGTCACATACTTTACATAATTTTTGCCTCATTTGATACCTAAAACAGTTATTTGAAGTAGGTACAATTATTATCATCATTTCGAAGATGGGAAAATAGGCCCTGTGAGGTGTTGGTACCTAGGAATGTAACCAAATTGGGAGAAAGGGCAACTGTTATGAGTTGTGGTTTGTGCCTTGAAAGCTTACCCTGATAGCTGGCATGGAGGGTGGACTGGATGATGGGAGGGTGGATTGGATGATGGAGGGACTCTTGGCTCCAAGGATTAGCCAACCCCTTTCCCTGTGGTATAGGGCTCTCTATCAAGTCTATCATAACCAGAGAGGGAATCTAGAAGGAGGCTGATCAAGACTGGAGCTGGGCCAAAGACAATGGCAGGTTTCTTGTTTCCTCCTCTTGCCTTCAGCCTGGGCCAATAGTTGCTAATGCCTGTCAACAAAAACCTGTACAGATGTCGAAACCAAAAATAATAAGAATAAAAGCAGAACTCATAGTCCATAAAAGAGGATCTCATGAAATGTGTAAACTGGAAGAGGCAATGTGATGAAGACATGAGCTTTGGAGTAGATCTGGGCACCCTGGAGTTCTTGATCTCTCCCTGTGAGACTCTGGGTGACAGCAATAACTAATGCCTACTAAGCACCTACTATGCACCAGGTGCTAGGCCGATTGTTTACATGTATCATCATCATTGCATTTATTTTTACAATAGCTTTTCAATGGAGCTTCCCCGAATATCTCCACTTTATGATAAGGAAACCCCAGTCCAAAAAAAAATTAAGTAAAAGGCAGCTATTCAACAGAGAAGCTAGGGTTTGAATCCAGGGTCCATGTTGACCTCAGAGTCCTGTGTTTAATTACATGACCTCTTCTGTGCCATTTCATGTCTTTGGGCCTCAGTATCCTTATCTGTGCCTTGAGCTAATAATAATCATACCTACTTATAGGATTGTTATGAGGATGGAGTAAGATAAGGTATCCATTCATTTCAAAAATAAACATTAAGCATCTACTCTCCTGCCCTCATGTGGCTTATGCTCTATGTGAAAAAATTTGTCCCAATGCTTGGGACATAACCCTCAATGTATGCTAGTTGCCATAATATTTTTTGTCATCATAGCAGCTTTACTAAACTTATCCCAGATAAACCTAGATATGATGTTCTCAGAGTATCTCTAGCTTCAAAAAGCTGAATCCATCCAAGATCTCAGGTGAACTTCACACCAACCCCAGGAGAAAGGCAAGATGGGAATATGCTTCCCACTTTGTAGATAGGGAAAACGGGGCTGAGGGAGAATCTGGATGGCCCAGGCCTTCTGACCCCTGGTCCAGGTGCTTGCACGTTCTGCAAAGCCTTTGAGCTCTTGCCCAGCTGGGAGACTCAACATCCAACGTTTAATACCATCATCATAGTTGAGAGAAGAGAGGAACCAAAGTACAGAACATGGATGAGATGAGATTTGGGGATTTTCTGAGCCATTGGTTTTTTTGTTTGTTTGTTTTTGTTTTGCTTTGTTTTGTTTAATGGGAGGTGACATAGCTTTGTCAACTTTTACTTTTGCTAAGGAAGGACAGAAAAAAGAAAACCACTATTTTCTATCACTGAAGGGAGATTTTACTACTAGAACAAGTAGGAAAGACATGACCTTGGAAGAAAAATATGAGTCTTTAAATTGAAAGTATTTAGCAGGATGAAAAACTAATTACATTGAACTTATTTGTTTTTGTTTCAATTTGGGCTGGTGAAAATGTGTCTAACTGGGTCCAGGTGGAGATTTCTGAGAACAGGTGGGCAGGGTGTCCTCAGGAGAGGCTTCGAAGAAAGGGTGAGCCTGAAGCTGTCATTCCCTCTGGCTCCTGCTTAAGGAAAAGAATAAGGAGGCCAGACCACCTCTGCCTACCAAAGGTTCAATGCAGTGTACAGCCCCATGGCATAGCCCCAGCCCTAAAGGACTTTGTCATCTTCCCACAATACCCGGCACGTCTCCTTTCTCTTTCTCCATCTCCTCCTCCTCCCAAATGAACTCCCACCAGGTCAATGAATCCATTCTTTTGCTGTCTTCCTAATTAGTGCACTAAGGAAGATGAACAACAGAAAGGAAAATAAACTTAATGTCTTTGTGAAACAAAAGCTTTTTTTTTTTTTTAGGAACAACCAGAACCCTCTAGCTAAAAGCTCTGCCATACAGCTCCATACTCACATGAGAATTTCCAGTCCCCCATATGGCAGAGAAGAACAAAAAAATTTATAGCCGTCTCTCTCCATGGGGCCATTTGAAGCTCAGTAAATGGACTTGTTCAGTTTAATTGGAATTCTCTTCTTGATTGTATTTTTGTAACCTATTAGGCCGTGCTGCCTCTTGATCTTGGAATTCAGCTGAAATTAAATTTTGAAGTGTAAGTGAGAGGTTGCCTTTTTTCCCCGTTCTTGATTAAATAATGATTTGAAACAAAAACAATAAATAACAGTGCCGGCTTCCCCGGAGGGCTGAGAGAGACTCCCAGTGAAACGCCAGGGAGTTGGAGTTCGTGGTGGGGGGATTTAATTACTTATTAGAAAAACCTGAATGTGAACACTGAGTATATTAAGGAACAAGGAGATGAGGCGAGCTTTGGAGTGGAGAGAGAGAGAGAGAGAAGAGATACTGGAGCTTCACATTGGAGGGAGTTGAGGGAGTAAAAAGGGAAATATTTGCTCACTTCCCCCCAATGGCTTTGAGTTCATGAAAAGCATTCTGTATTTAAATTTTTTTTAGATAAATTTTAAAAAGTCTGAGACTGACTACTCTGACCCAGAAAGAAGGAGTTTATAATAACTCTGAGGTCTGGATATGGTTTAATGGATCTGGTCTCCCGGTTCCTTTCATTGACGAAAGTCCAAGAGGGATTGAACAGATCGAGATGGGAGAGATGAAGCAATTCACTTCACAGATCTGAAGGGAAGACATGAAACATACAAAATGCACCAGGTTTATGTTGCTTACAGTGGGATCAGAGTAGCAACAAACTTTTAAAACAGAGGGTCTCCAACTTAGATGTCTTGGTGGCCAGGCAGCTAATAGATATGAGTACAATGATCTCGTGGGTTTGGGGTCAGGAGATCTCATGCCCCATCTAAAAGGGGAAGCTGTAATTACTCTCAGCTGATTCTTGCCAGTCAGGGATTCGGGCCCAATGTTGCCAGATCTTATTTTTCAACAGAAACTGGAAATGGGGTTGTTATGTGAAACCTCCCCATTCTACCAATGTTGGCAGTTAATTCCAATTTACTTCCGACATACTAAGGGAGCTAAAGAAAGCATGTCTGAAACAAAGCATAACTCGGCTCACTGGTTTCGGCTTACCAGTTTTCCAGTGTTGATCTGGGGTGTTGAAGCAGATAGTGTCCATATATAGATCCTCACCCTCTGCACTTTGGGGCACATGGCTGACTTCCAGCTTCCAGATGGTATTCTCTGCTGCCAAAACCTATTTTCTCTGCCTGTTTGGCAGTCTGGACATACTAGAGAATTTATGCTCCAGTGTTCAACCTTCAACCTGTGAGTGATGGGGAACTGGTGTATAAATATCCCAGCTCCCTCACTCCTTGGTTGAGGTTAACTCTGGGGTGCGTGTTCTACACTGGTTCCCAGGGTGTCATCACCAAAATTAAGTATCCACTGCTCACTGTAATACCTGGTTTGATAATGCATCTTTTTTTGGCTCCCTCTCTCCTCTACATCATTTCCACACTCCACTAGAGAAGTTCCTTCCCCTCTCAAGTTATTGGCACTCATTTTCCATCTCGACTTCTAAGAATCTAGATTAGACAGGCATTATTTCACTTGATCATTAAGTAGATCTTGTAGAAGCTGGATTTTCATGCCATAACCCCAAGAGTAGGCTTTTATGTAGACATCATGGAGGGTGAGGGCTGAGATGGAAGAAGAGGTAAAATTTGACCAAAGAAGAGAACCCTGCTGTGAGGGCTCCAGCTCTTAAAAGGGGGTCCTGGGTACCTGGAGGGCATTATTACCAGATGACAGAGGATCTGGAGTGGCTCTTGCTAACAAGTGTCTTGGGGACAAAGAGCAGTTGCATGCACAGACAGAAACTCCCAATGCATGAAGAGGAGCTCTTCAAAGATGAATTATGAGAGGCCTATTACATAAATAAGGAGGCAGAAAGAAGCAAAGGAGAACCATCCTGTTGTATCAGTGTCGGAGGGTGGTGACTCTTGGCACCTTACGTGCCAGAGAGAGTAGCTGACTAGGAAGGCAATACCCAGGGATGGAAGGGCAGAGGCAAGACCATGAGAGGCCCCTATTGTCAGCCCATCAGAAGCTCACAACTCTAATGTCTCCTCTGCACTTTCATGGTCAGACCTCTCCCATCCTGTCTTGGGCTTCCCTCGGGTGTGTCTTCCTTCCTCCTCTTCGTGTGGAGTGAATGGAGAGCTCTGGAGAAGGTGGAGTCTGGGGTTTAGGAGACCATTCAACTATCTGAACATCTCTGCTGATGACTTTGTGAAAATGCTCCTACCACCTGGAAGGATAAACAGAGCCCAGCGAGACTTGTAAAGACAATACCAAGTAGAGTTCAGCTGAAAAGAAGGAGGAATGAATGTCTTCAGGTTACCACCTCCTCTGTGCCAGAGGAATCTTCTAAGCAGGCCAGATGGAGTGAGATGATTTGCTCATTCCAGATGTACCTGCTAGGGACATGATGTCATGCTGGTTGTGCTCTTTGAGAGGGTGACCAGCATGGAGAGCAACTGGGAGATCCAAACCCCCCTGCTCTCCATTTACCAAGCTCTGAATACAGATTCAGGACTGCTGCAGCCCAGAAAAAGGTGTACTATCTCTTTTCTAATCTGTCTGGCCAGAAAAGGCACCTTTTTCTAATTCTTAACCCATAAGGAGCACCTTTTTTGTTTTTTCCTTTAAAAAATTTAATTCTTATGTATATATTTCCAGGGTATATGTGATGTTTTGATACAGGCTTACACTGTATAAGGATCAAATCAGGGTAATTGTGCATCCATCACCTCAAGCATGTATCATTTCTTTGTGCTAGAAACATTCCAATTACACTCTTTTAGTTATTTTAAAATATAAGATAAATTATTGCTCATTCTGCCGGGTGCGGTGGCTCATGCCTGTAATCCCAGCACTTTGGGAGGCTGAGGTGAAACAGATCACCTGAGGTCAGGAGTTTGAGACCAGCCTGGCCAACATGGCAAAACCCCATCTCTACTAAAAATACAAAAAACAATTACCCGGGCTTGGTGATAGGCACCTGTAATCCCAGCTACCTGGGAGGCTGAAGAAGGAGAATTGCTTGAAGGCTGCAATGAGCTGAGATCGTGCCACTGCACTCCAGCCTGGGTGACAGAGAGAGACTCTGTCTCCAAAAAAAAAAAAAAAAAATTATTGTTAACTGTAGTCATCCTGATGTGCTACCAAATACTAGATCTCATTTATTCTCTCTAATTGCATTTTTGTACCCAGCAACCATGCCTATTTTATACTCCACTTCCCACTACCCTTCCCAGTCTCTAGTAACCATCGTTCCAATCTCTATAGGAGTACCTTTTCCTAATGGGAACAAAGTCACTATGCAGGCTGGCAGCCTTGCTACATGCAGATGACCGAACTCAGTCCGTCTTTGAACTTGAGCTCCCATAGTAGCAGAGAGTGGAATAAGAAGTAAGAAGACCCAGCACAGCTTGTTTCATCTGGAAGGTTTTGCAGGTCTGACATTTCTCGCCTGAAGCCTGGAGCTTATGCTGTTGAGAATCTGTACAGAGCCTCTGTGTGCTTCCTCTCAGGGTCCTGGGTCTGAGGAGCATCAGGCGGAATGAGAGAAATAACAGGGAGCATTCTTTCTCTCTGCCAGGGGTCTGGACCCCAAACTGTCTTCTAAGACCTTCTGTTCGACAGCACAGTAGAGTGGCTCTAGTAAACAATAATCTACTGTATATTTCAAAGTAACTAGAAGAGAATAATTTTTTTTTTTTTTGGCTCAGGCTGGAGTGCAGTGGTGTGATCTTGGTTCACTGTAGCCTCCACCTCCCAGGTTCAAGTGACTCTCCCACCTCAGCCTCCCAAGTAGCTAGGACTACAGGCATGTGCCACTACACTTGACTAATTTTTTTAGTTTTTGGTAGAGGCAGGGTGTAGCCATGTTGGCCATCCTGGTCTCGAACTCCTGACCTCAAGTAATCTGGCCACTTTGGCCTCCCAAAGTGTTGGAATTACAGGCATCAGTCACCGCACTTGGCCTTAGAAGAGAATAATTTGAATGCTCCTAGCATAAAGAAAAGATAAATGTTTAAGGTGATGGATATCTATCTCTATTATCCTGATCTGATCATTACACGTTATGTGAATGTATCAAAATATCACATATATTCCAAAAATATGTACATCTATTATATATCAATAAAAATAAATGTTTGATTCTAGAGGTTCCCTCAAGCTCACACACCCAGCCGAGCTGGTCTTGAGACCCCAAGCTTCAGCCAGGGGTTCCCAAGTTTCCTAGAACGATTCTCAGTGTGATGGAGGCTGATTTCTTCTCAAATTCCCGAAGCTGGCAGACACCCAGCTGGATCCCACCTGGGCCTGATCACCCAGTTGTCTCTACAATAAATTAAGTCAGGCAGGCCCACAGAGGCTTCCAAGTGACCTGAGCACAAACTTGTTCATTAGACAAAATTTACTGAGTGCCTACTCTGTGCCAGGCACTGGTGAATGCTGGGGAGCAACATTGAACCAGTCACGGCCCTGCCGTCAGCAAGCTCCAAACCCAGTCGGAGAGACGGCCAATAAAATAAGCAACTACTCTACTAAGGCAGTGGCACACAAATGACATTCATTTTTGAATGAGTGAGTGAATTCAAGATTCAGTGAATGAATGAAGTACAGAGTATTGTGCTATCCTGGTCTGGAGGATGACAGAAGGCTTTCTAGAAGAGGTGATAGTACGCCTGGAGGATGAATAAATTGAGCCATGTGAAGTGGGGAAGAGAGGAGTATTCTAGGCAGAGGAAATGGCAAGTGCACATGGCCTGGGGTTAGAACAAGATGGGATGGCAGAACCAAGAAAACTCAAATCTGAATCAGTCAGCTTAGGTTATGGGGCTGGGGTGGGATGGTGTGGAAGAGATGCTATTTGTGAAGTAGGCAGGGCTGGGGTATAAAAAACACTCTCATCCATGTCAAAGAGTTTAGATCCATTCGAAGAAATGGGACTTTTAAACATGCAGGAGAAGTTGGTATTTTCAGGCACCAAATTTAACCCAATGAGAACATTTCAATAGTGCCTTTATCCCTGTTTTCTGGTGATGATGGAAAAGTATGATGCCTTGTAGATTTATCAGTTCTGACCACACAAGTTACATGTAGATAAGTCACAGACAGGTGGTAATACTCTGAAAGTATCCCTGTGAGCTCAGGGCATGGGGTTGAGAAGATGAACAAGGCCAGATCCCCTTCTATATCCACTAGCCTGGAGGGGCCTCACATTCAAGAAATCCTTGCCTACGGGGATCCATGGTGCACCAGGAAAAATGAAATTCGTAGTCAAGACTAGGAACAAGTACCTGGGAGAGAAAGGCCCAGCCTGGCAGCCTCCAGGTAGCAAACCACAAGATAATGAAAATTATTGTACTCACAGGCCCCTGTCCTTGAGTTCTTCCAGCCTAGCTCCCTCCAAGACGGGCTTGCTGGATTCACTTGTAACACCCTGGCTACCAACCATTCACCATCTCTGGGGCAAAGATTCCATGATCCCATTCTTGTACCAAGCCCAAGCCAGAGATCACAGATCTCAGGGTCTAGTTGTCTGGCATGATACATTCCTGACAGGGGTGGTGGAGATACATGTATTACCACTGAACTCCAGAGTTGAGAAAGATGTGGCATCCAAAACGCAAAACAAGAAGACAAATAAATAGGAGGACTGAATGGGAACAGGGCCTTTACATTGTTGTTTTAAAAGTCTCACTCTAAAAGACTCCACCAGAGCAAACTTATTTTGAGGTCCCTTCTCCCAAAGCAAAGCTATCCAAGGTGCCATGCAGGTAAAATGGCAGCTGTGGTGGACAGAACTTGCTAAAGCTAGACTATCACCTTGCCTGTGTGCAAAGCCTCCTGGGAGAATCTACAAAGGAATCCCTGCTTCCCCGGCCCCAAGAGCTGACACCCTGAGCGCTGGAGTTATGCTATTCTCACAGTTCCACTGTGTCTGTGTTTCACCCACATGACCAATTGCTGAGAAGGCAGAAATGGTTCTTAAGAAATTCCAGAAGCGCCCCCTCCTTTAGGGCCAAGATGCACAAGATAAAGTTGGGAGAAAGAGTAGGCTCTTTATGGTGAAGCCTGCCCTAACATTTGTGACGTCAGAGCAAAGTTATAGAAGAAGATCCGTATATTAGATGTCTAAATGGGCATAAATAAGTCAGCAAACTTAATAAAATATGTTCTGTTATCTTGGTAAACATACCTTCAAAATGATCTGAAAGTTAGTTATGATTTTAGAATCTTGGACCATTTCAGAGTGCCAGGATGTGACATAGCAGTCGGGGGAGAATCTGGCCCCGGAACTATCCCTTTCTCTCCCTGAATCTGGCACATCCAGCACCATGATGGGGCTTACACACATGCATATAGACCCCTCAGCCTGAACATCCAAGTTCTGTCCAAATAGCTACCCTTGGACCTAGGAGTGTGGACACTTGAAGCATGCTCTCCCTGCAGGAGAATGGATCCATGGATGAGGCCTACAGAGACCTGGAAAGGGGCATAGGAGTCACTTAAACAGAGAATTCTGGGATCTCAGATATCCAGAGAGTGGTTGAGGCAGGCAGTAGTCTTAAGGGGGTGCCTTCTTGGTCCCCCAGATTTCTCATCCCATAGGGATGGTTATCTCTGGAGGAGGCCCAGGGCAGGGTTCCCTCCCATCCACAGCTGAGTGTGGTACTGCTGGCAGAGGCCAGCATCAAACTTACTGTGTCATCCCAGCCACAACAGGACTGAATATTTAAAGAAACCGCCCCTTCCCCCCCCGCCCCACCACCATCCTGCTTCTAAAAGTGTGCTCACCTTCCCAAGTGCTGGCTTTCCATCGCCTCCTTTACTCCTTCATTGGTCCTAGATCAGCCCTAGACAGGGTTCTGGGGGCCCCTCTTTATTCCCAGTCACCCCAAAACCCAATCTCCAAGCCCGTTCCAAAGCCCTCTGTTTCGCATCCTCCCTCCCTCGTGCCCCCTCGACATTCACACCTAGGTAGTAGATGCCATACTCTAGCTGCCATTGGCATATTCCACAAGGGTTTCCTGCTCCAACTTGGGCCCTAAGGGATTGATTAGGTTGGCTAGGTTAGGTCCCCTTTATGACAAAACCAAACAGAATTGATGCCCCCACCTGTCAAGGGCACTGAAAAAACCAAAACTCAAAGTTCAGGGCCAAGTTTGAGGATGTGCAGAAAGGTGTGTGTTTTTTCTTGTCAATTGCGACTCTAATGATGGACTCACGTTGCCCGCTCTTCCCTTTCTCTTACACCTTACCTACCTACTAAAGGAGGAGTTCTTGCTTGGTAAGTGGATATAATCCGCAAAGACATGAGAGAATTTATTAGAAGCCACTCAAGAACCTTAGCTACCTTCTACAAGGGGAAAAGGACACACACAAATATCTATAGAGACCCTTTTTTTCATTTATTTTTGGTCAGACTATTTGACTTCCATTTTTTTTTTTGTCCCCTCCTTTCTTTTCCCCTTTAGTTGAAAACTGCTAAAATGTCAGTTTGCGACCTTGACTTTATATTTAAAAAAACAAAAACAAACTCTCATCTTTATTTCATTTCTTTTCCCCATGTGATATTTGTTTAGGGTTCTATTCAGGCAACTTTTTCTTTTCAAAACCAAAAATTGTTAAATTAATTGAGGATTTGGTTGAAGTTTAAAATTTTGGCTTTACCTGCTTTTATTTTTGATTTCCAAGATATATTTTTTCAGGCCCATAGTTCCATTTCTTTTTCCCCTTCCCTTTCCTTTATTTTTTATTATCGTTTTAGGTTGAGTTAAGGGTGTTTACACCCCCTTTCTATTGAGTTGACTCTTTTGTTTAATTCATTAGAAATTAAATTTTGTATAATTTCCTTTTTCTTTTGTTTAACCTGAATCGCATGCTTTTTCTCTGCATGATACCTAAATCTTCCAGTTATCCTAGCAGGGGGTAAAAAAAAAAAAAATCTCCTTTCTGTGGTATTCTTTCAGGAATTTGTGCTTTTGTTTTTTGGCGTCTCTTCTTTCTTCTCCTCTCTCTCTCTTTCCTTTCGTTACAGTGCATCATGACGGTAAACATTTCTTGGTTATTTAGACACAGCCCATGGGCCCAGCGCTCAGCAGTGTCCAACGGGTCTTTTTGCTTTCAGATCACTGGGTCGGGGTCTGCTGCTGACCTCTTTACCAAAACAGCCAGCCCGCTCACCACCTCGCGAGGACGTTCCCAGGAGTACGACTCAGGCAATGACACGTCCTCACCACCCTCCACGCAAACCAGCTCAGCCCGGTCTCGGGGCCAGGAGAAGGGGAGCCCCAGCGGGGGTTTGAGCAAGAGCCGGGAGCTCAACAGTGGCAACACCTCTGATTCAGGGAACTCCTTCACCACCTCCTCACCCCAGAACAAGGGGGCCATGTTGGAGAATCTCTCCCCAACCAGCAGGGGCAGAGAGTCAAGGTCAGTGCACTGCACGGGGTGGGGGATAGAGAGTCTCCCACCTTAGCTCCACCTTCTCATGCTCTCATCCCAGCCTCCCCCACTCCACCCCCAAGATTCTTTTATTTGTAACAGAGAGAAAACTTAACTCACACTGGCTTAATTGTTTTAAAACGCTAGTGGCACTAGCTTCAGGTACAGCTGGATTCAGGGGCTCAAAAATATGTTGCTGGAAATCTGTCTTTCTCATTACATCTCTTATTCTGCTTCCTCATTCTACTGGCCTTATTCTCAAGCAGATCCTCCCAAAACATTGTCAAATATGCCAAGTAGCTAACATTCTATCGGTTTAGCCAGCCAACAGGAGAACAGTGCTTCTTTCTCAAAGATTTCGGCAAAACACCAGGGCAGGTGCTCATTGGTTCTGTTTGGCCCAGCTTAGGTCATCTGCCCATCACTGTCCCAGGGGATGATATGCTCTTGGCCAGAATGTGTCACATGCCATCACTAGGGCTAATGAGTAGAACCTTCCCACATTCCTCTATAGGAAAAGCCAGGTTATTGGTATCAGAAGAGATGGAGGCTAGGCAGGCAGAAAAGCAGATGACAATTTTACTAATAATCTTAGAAGAAAGTCTAACATTGGCAGGGTGTGGTGGCTCGCGCCTGTAATCCCAGCACTTTGGAAGGCTGAGGCGGGCGGATCACCTGAGGTCGGGAGTTCGAGACCAGCGTGACCAACATGGAGAAACCCCGTCTCTATTAAAAATACAAAATTAGCCGGGTGTGATGGCGCATGCCTGTAATCCCAGCTACTAGGGAGGCTGAGGCAGGAGAATTGCTTGAACCCTGGAGGCGGAGGTGGCAGTGAGCCGAGATTGTACCGTTGCACTCCAGCCTGGGCAACAAGAGTGAAACTCCATCTCAAAAGAAAAAAAGAAAGAAAGAAAGTCTAACATTAAATTCACTGTAAGTCACTGTCATTTAAGAACATATCACCGTATTTACCCAAATGAATTGAAAACTTATCTCCACATAAAAACCTGCACTTGGATGTTACAACAGCTTTATTTGTAATTGCTAAAACTTGGAAGCAACCAGGATATCCTTCAGTAGGTGAGTGAATACATAAATTGTGATATGTCCAGACAATTGAATGCTATTCAGTGCTCGGAAGATATGAGGTACCACGCTATGAAAAGACATGGAGGAAACGTAAATGCATATTACTAAGTGAAAGAAGCCAATGTGAAAAGGTGGCACACTGCATGGCTCCAACTGTATGACATTCTCGAAAAGGCAAAACTATGGAGAAAGTAAAAAGATCAGTGGTTGCCAGAGGGTGAGGGGAGGGAGGGATGAATAGGCAGAGCACAGAGGATTTTTAGGGCAGTGGAACTACTCTGTGTGATACTACAATGGTGGATAACTGTCATTATACATTTGTCCAAATCCATAGAATGTATAACACCAACAGGATACTCTGATGTGAACTATAGACTCTGGGAGATAATGATGTGTCAGCGGAGGTTCATCGATTGTAGCAAATGGAGCACGTTGGTGGAGGATGCAGATAGTGGGGAATAAGGCTGTGCGTGTGTAGCAGCAAGAAATGTATGGGAGCTCCCTGTGCTTTCCATTCAATTGTGCTATGAAACTAAAACTGCTCTAAAAAATAAAGTTTATTAATTGTAGATACAGATATACCATAGTATAATTTATCAACATATCAGAGAACATTGAGACTTCTCCATTTTTTTACTCATCTTAACACACTCACTAGATACAGTTTTCCTGCAGAAAACTCTTCCATACAGTTGCATATGAGCCAGTTGTAATTCTACTTCGTCACCCGCTTACTCTCTCACTCAAGAAATCACAACAAAATGCTAATTACTGAGGGTACTGTCATCATAATAGCTACTAAAATTTACTGATCACTTAGTCTGTACCATTCATTCTGTTATTTATTCCTCAACTTGTTTATCAGGCAAGTCTTCTCTACCAGACACTCAGCCTGGTGCTGGGGATATAAAATGGAACAGTCTCCTTTTTCTCAGGAGCTTATAATTAATGGGGCAGATGCACAGGTGCAGGATGGGTGGAAAAGCTTTGCTGATGCCCTCTGTCATGTTAACGGTGAGGTTTTTCTACTTCTGAGGGTGGGAGTTTGCCTTTGTTCCATGTAGCCAAGATTTTCAAAAGATCACTAAAGCCTTAGCGCTGAAGCAGCTAACAGCTTCTTCAAAGACAGAGTACTCTTTGTCCCTAACACATACCCCACTTCAGTCCTGGACAAACAGCTTGACATTCACATGCAGAACAGTCTTCCCTTTTGCCTGCCCCAGGTCATCCCTGGCCTCAGCCCACACCCATGCTTGGCTGAGAACCTGAGCTGGGCCAGGGCGAATATCAGTGTCTCCAAGAACAGGCAGTGAAGTTCCCAGAAGGGAGGAGGAGGACACATGTTTACTGATATACTGCAGTGCTATTATGCAGGAAAAGTTGAAATAGCAGTAACAACGACAATAATAACGGCAGTTCATATTCATGGAGCCCAAATCACATGCTAGGTACACTACCAAATGCTTTCCAGAAATAATCTTCCTCAGCTCCTCAAAACTTTTATGGGATAGTACTATTTGTAACCCTTTTTTTACCTGATGGGGAAACTGAGGCTCAGAGTGGTTGAGAAACTCAGTTAATAAGTGGCAGCACCAGGATTCAAATGCAAATAAATCCCCCAAAAAGGAACTAAAGCCTGAGAGACATCTAGCAGTTACCTGTTTAATTTGATCTCCATGGACAGCCAAATTAAATAGTTTAGACCCAGCCTTTCACTTTGAAATATAAATGATGGTTGAGTCCACAGCTATTTATGTCATGCCACTTATGAGCAGAGAGGGCTCAATAAATATGGACTGAGTGGAAGAGATCTCAGCTCTAAATCAAAGGAACCATAGGCACTGAAGGTAGGGAGCTGGTGAGGTGGGAGGGGTGTGGGCTCTGGAGCTGCACAGATCAGGGTTTGAGGCTCTGGGTGGTGTTGAGCAAATAACAAACCCTTCTGATACTTCTCTGTAAATTTGGGGGTAATAATAGCGTTGGTTGCTGGGTACAGTGGCTCACACCTGTAATCCCAGCACTTTGGGAGGCTGAGGCAGGCGGATCATGAGGTCAAGAGATCAAGGCCATCCTGGCCAACATGGTGAAATCCCATTTCTACTAAAAATACAAAAACTAGCTGAGTGTGGTGGTGCGCACCTGTAGTCCCAGCCACTCGGGAGACTGAGGCAGGAGAATTGCTTGAACCCGGGAGGTGGAGGTTGCAGTCAGCCGAGATCATGTCACTGTACCCCAGCCTGGCGACAGAGTGAGACTGTCTCAAAAATTAAATAAATAAATAATAGCGTCAACTTGAGAAGGTTGTTGGGAATGAAATGACACTTGTGAAATTCTCTGAACATTGAAAAGGTCCCCAGGGAGTTGTCCCCAAGGAGCTCAATATCTGGGACAGAAGAGACAGTGAACAAGTATAAGACTAAGTAAGTCTATAGGGATGGGGGAAACATAGGAACTAAGGTCTGTGGTAACACATTGGAGGTCACCCAACCCAGACAGGGGACAGGGGGTGTCAAGCAAGGTTTTCCAGAAAGGGTGAGGTCAGGTTAAAGCCAGAATCGTAAGTAGGAGTTGCCAGATGAAGAGGGAATGGGAGAGGGTTTGCAGACAGGCAGAATGTTCTGAGGCCGGGAGACAAGGAAGAGAATAGGGATATTTCAGGAGGAACAAGTAGTCTAAGACAGCTGGAATCAGGAGAGGAAAGAGTCAAGACCTGAGATCGGAGGGGTGAGCAGGGGCCAGGTCATCATGAGCCTTGAAACCCATATTAATGTGATTTGAACTTGATTCTTGGCCCAATCCAAATAAATATGCCTTCACTGAGCACCTAACGGAGGTCAGGGTGGGAGTACAGAAGACAGCACCCTAACCTTCTGATAATCCTGAAGCCTCTGTCTTTTGGGAGGTCTCAAGTCCTCCATCTGCAAAATGAGTGACATCAAAATCTCCCAAAACCAAACCAACAACAAGTCATCTTGATTTTTATCATATCCACATACTACTGATATTCCTGTTTACTTTAATAAACTCATTTTTTAATATATAAGTAAAAGGAAAATTACATTACTATCTGAAATAGAAAATTAGAATCAAATGTCCTTGACCGGGCATGGGGGCTCACATCTGTAATCCCAGCACTTTGGGAGGCCAAGGCAGGTGGATCATGTGAGGTCAGGAGTTTGAGACCAGTCTGGCCAACATGGTGAAACCCCATCTCTACTAAAAATACAAAAATTGGCTGGACATGGTGGCACGTGCCTGTAATCTCAGCTACTTGGGAGGCTGAGGCAGGAGAATTGCTTGACCCTGGAAGGCGGAAGTTGCAGTCAGCCGAGATCACGCCATTGCACTACAGCCTGGGTGACAGAGCGAGACTCTGTCTCAAAACAAACAAACAAACCAAAAAAAAAGAATCACATATCCTAAAGAAAAAGTACCTATAAAAATACATATGATTAAAACAATGGATTTAATCCTACTAGTTGCAGTTGCCTACCCAAGGCTGAGTCTGAGGTGTGCTTCTCCCTCTTACAGAGATTACAAAGTGTTAGAGAGGTGTTACAAACCGACTAGCACCCAATGGGGGCTTTCTCATTAATGTAATCAGAAGGACAGAAAAAGACTAGACAGGGAATAAATTTCTCACCATGTAATTTGATGTTACTTACTATCATGCCCATGCCTGATGACATCCTAAAATACTCCACTTGTGTTCCCAGTGGTATGTGTTTCACACTTGAGGAAATGTTAACCTGAATTGTCTACTTTTAAGGCATCTTCTCTCTCTACTCCTCTAACATATGTGGCCTGGGAAGTCTTTCCAGAGAGAATAGATGGGAAAAGGGGCAAGGAGGGTTCTATGAGAGCACCACAGCCTAAGCCAAGGTAGGGAGGTATTCACGCAAGATGCTCCCAGAGTAGTGGGCAGTCGGTGCTCATGGACATTTTCCCTCCTGCAGGGGATTTCAGTCACCGTGTCTGGAATGTGCCGAAGTGAAGAAGTCCAGTTTGGTCCCATCCACAGCCCGGGGTTCACCCATGAAAGGGTGCTCCCGCAGCTCCTCCTATGCCAGCACCCGATCCTCCAGTCACTCATCCCGATCCCCAAATCCCAGGGCTTCCCCCAGGTACACTCAAAGCCGATCCACCTCTTCTGAAAAAAGGTGAGTGTGGTTTTGACCTTTGCTCTGCAGCACCTTTCTCCTTAGGAAACTAGTTAATTGCAGAGGTCCTTTGACCAATGGGGGAGAGAAGTCAGATGAACTTAGGTTTGAATACTCATTTTGCCCATTTCTAGCTGGTGGCCTTGGGAAAGTCAGTTAACTTCTCTGAACCTCAGTTTTCCCATCTGCAATATGAAAAAATAGCAATTCTTACCAGAAAGGATTGTTCTGAGGACTATAAGGTACTTAGAACAGTATACAGAACATAATGAGTATCAGTTATTATTGCTGCTATTGGCATGAGAATGAGCCAATGTGTATCAATTAACTTCTGCATAAAAAATTATCCCCAAACTTCGCATCTTTAAAACAAGTGCTTACTTAGTTCCTAATCCTGTGGATCAGCAGTTGGTCTGGGCTCAGCTGGATGGTTTTTCTGATCTCACTGGGCTCACTCATACGCCTTTGATTGGGTTGGCTGGTGGGTTGGCTGGGGGCTGGAGGGTTTGAAAGGCCCCAGCTGACTCATCTCTGCTCCATGTGGTCTCTCCTCCTCAAGCAGGCCTGTCTTGGTTTGTCCACATGGTGTTGGCAGAATTCCAAGAGAGAGCACAGTATTGTGCAAGGCTTCGAAGTGATTAGCATCCCTTCTGCTATTCTATTAGCCATAGCAAGTAACAAGACCAGTACAGATTCAAGGGTATTCCTCTCAGTGAAAGGAGCTGCAAAGTCACATTGCAGGGGATGTGGACACTGGGAGAAGAAAAATTATGGCCATTTTTGCATTCTGCTACCCAGTTTCATTAGCTATTGGTAATTGCTTGACTGCCTCATGTAGAATAATAATGTAGCAGAATGAGACATGAAATCTCAGAAATTGGAAGATTCTATCCAAACGAATCAGCCCATAAATTCAGGGAGTCCAGCTTTCCTCTGCAAAAAAGAAATTGATAATAGTACCTAACCCTAAGAAAGCTAGTAAGTGGCCAGGATAGTAGGCACAAAATAGAAGTTGTTGGTATTATTATTAACCACCCAGTGGGGAGGAACTTTCATTCTTTGATCAGGGCCCAGTTCCTCTGCCTGGCTTCCAGAAAGAAAAAGGTCACTGCCCAGGGACCCGCCGAATAAAGCGGAAGCCGTCTTGGACAACCCAGGCGGACATTCAGCAGGCTCCTCAGAGGCTGTTACCTCTCCCCCAGGTCCTACTCCCGTTCTCCCAGCTATTCCTCCAAGTCTGGCAAGAGGAGCCCGCCCAGCAGAAGCTCTCGGTCCCGCCGCAGCCCCAGCTACTCCCGCTACAGCCCCAGCAGGTACCGGCCCCGCCCGGAGGCGCTGGCCCCGCCCCTTAAATTAGGCCCGTCCAAGGCCCCACCCCCTTTTCTCTGTCCTCCTCTCTGGCCCCGCCTCCCCATTCTCTGGCCTTCCTCCTCTTAGGTCTGACCCTGACTCAGCATTCTTACAGTTCCCTTTGTCCAATCAGGAGTGGCAGCGAGGCACCAAATATACCCTTGTTTCCTAATGTCTCCAGCCCAAACACTCCCACAGACATACCCCAGAATTCATATCCCCAGCTCTCAGCCTCTACCGACCATCCCTATACTCAGTTCTTACCGATGCACCAGGGCCCGCGTAACATTCACGTCCTCACCCCTGCAGCACCTGCACGGATGTGATGCCCACCTGCAAATGCTGGCACCCCTGCACACGCCCAGTCCCCACCCCTACGGTACTAACAACCCTCGCAGACTCTTGCCGCAGCCCCGTCATCCTCCCTCCGGTCTCCCTTGCGGCAACGTGCAGACCCCATCCCCTGACCCAGTCGGGTGGGAAAGAAAGGGAGTGTCCCTCTCCCACGCGCTCACGCGGAAAATCCAGCCCAGCCCCAGCTCCCCAGTAACCCCCCGCGCCCCTTCAGGGAGCGGGATCCCAAATACAGTGAGAAGGACTCGCAGCAGCGGGAGCGCGAGCGAGCGCGTCGGAGACGTCGGTCCTACTCGCCCATGAGGAAGCGCCGGAGAGACTCTCCGAGCCACCTGGAGGCCCGGAGGATAACCAGGTGAGGCCAGGAGGAAAGCGGGACCCATCTTCACCCTCGTTCCTACTCCCATTCTTCCTCATTCGAGCCTCGGGCTCTCCCTAGGCCTTCTTGGGCTGGGATTCAGGATTGTGCGACTCCCAACCCCAACATCGTTGAAATTATGACTGTTGAAAGCCTTGGGACTGAGTCTCCCAGCTCAACCAGCAGGACCTGCAAGAAGGAGGCGGGGCCAGCCTTAAGAATCGGGTGTGGCATGGGGGTGTGGCCAAAGCCTGAGGGTGGAGCTGGGGCCGGGGAGGCGGAGCTGGGGGAGAGAGTGGAGTTAGGCCAGGGAATGGAGGTCAAAGCAATGTGGCGGGACGTTGGTCTGGGGGTGGAACCGGAGCAGTAGAGACAGACCTCTACCCTCAGACCTGTACACTCAGCTGTCAGGCTTAAATAAACCTATACGTAATTATACCTTGAACCAAGTGTGGAGAGGGCAAATAGGATTGCTTAGGTGCCAAAGGAACCTAGAGGGAGCCACGGTGGATAAGTCGGAGAGCACTGGATGTGGAGTGGAATCCTGGATATGCCACTTTGCAGGTGATCTAGGAAAGGCTCTTACCTTCCTGAATCTCAGTTTTCTCATCCATGAGATATTGGAGGAAATAACTCCCAGAAGTATGAGGATGAAATGAAAAGGGGCAAAAAGATATGAACGAGTTTTGTAAACTTAAATGCAGAGCACACAATATGCCATTGTTGATTGGTCAGAATAGGTGGATACCTTTCCTGGAACAGGCAAGGCCTCAGAAGAGAAAAGCTCTAGCAGAGTGAGTGCAAGCAAATTTCTCAGGCCTTGAAAGCTGGGAGAATGGTTGAATGCTACCCTAAGATTGGGTCGGGCTCTTCCTGCTGGCCTTCCAAGCATCTGCCACTGAGTCCAGAGACTGGACTGAGGAATCAGGGATCCTCCCTGGAGATGACCAGGAGGAGGAAAAAGAACGTGTGTCTCAGATAGCAAGACTGGGGTGATGGAGTCCCCTTCTCAAATATCCCACAGGGCACCCTGCCTCAGCTTGTAAAGAATTCCTAAACCCTTGGGAGGCCAAGGCAGGCAGATTGCTGGATCTCAGGAGTTTGAGACCTGCCTAGGCAATATGGCAAGACCCTGTCTCTACCAATAATACAAAACACTAGTCAGGCATGGTGGTGTGCACCTGTGGTCCCATCTACTTGGGAGCTGAGGTGGGAGGATCATTTGAGCCGGCGGGGTGGAGGTTGCAGTGAGCTGCGATCGCACCACTGCATTCCAACCTGGGTGACAGAGCGAGACCTTGTCTGAAAAAATGTAATTAATATAATATAATACAATACAATATAATTCCTAGCATAATTTCTAAACCCACTCCCTTGATCCAATGTCACACAGCTAATAAGTGGCCAGGATAATAAGCACAAAATACAAGTTGTTGGTGTTATTATTATCTTTAGGGTCAACTTAGAGGAAAGCTAAGATAGAGAGTGGCATTTCCAAATGGCTGTCTAGTTTCTTTAGTCAATCTCAAATTATTCATCTTGATTAACCCATTCAGTGTTTTCCAATCTTCAGTCATTCACCAGTATCTTGACCACGTATGCCTTGCCTGTTTATCAACCGTACTATTCTTAATTTTCTTTAAATAGATATGACCCTTTTCAAAGGTTCATACATTTATTTCTAAAGGAAACTTGATACAGTACAGTAAATGGAAAATTAGCCTCTTTTGCCATAAATAGATGGTTCTAGTAAAAGTAAAAATAGCTAAACAAAACTATGATTAAAGTTTAGATGTAGATTCTGTTGCAAGCTGGAGGCTGTGAGCTCCAGGCTTGCTTATTGGTGGGAAGAAAAAAGTGAGATAATCATTTTTCAAGATATATTAGCACTAAGCTGAGACTTATTACTTTAATGTGTTCTCAGGACTGCCAGAGAAGTGGAAAGGGAGTATTTTTTCCTAAGGAACTGGGAAAAGGGAGGATACTGGTTTCCCTTGGGACAAGACTGGGGCTCGCTGCGGGGAGGCAGGGAGGGACCGGCCCTCATCCCTCCTCTCGCTGGTCTCTGCAGTGCCCGGAAACGCCCCATCCCCTACTATCGGCCCAGCCCCTCTTCGTCCGGCAGCCTCAGCAGCACCTCCTCCTGGTACAGCAGCAGCAGTAGCCGCTCCGCCAGCCGCAGCTACTCCCGGAGCCGGAGTCGGAGCCGGAGCCGGAGTCGGAGCCGGACCCGGAGCCGGACCCGGAGCCGGACCCGCACAAGCAGCAGCTCTAGCTCCCGCAGCCCTAGCCTGGGCTCCCGCAGCCGGAGCCGGAACCGGAGCAGGAGCCGGAGCCGGAGCCGGAGCCGGAGCCGGAGCTACAGCTCAGCAGACAGCTACTCCAGCACGAGGCGCTAAGTGCCCCTGAGCCAGCTGCCCTTGGGGGCCCCTTCGCGCTGCCAGCCTCCCCCAACCACCTGCCCTCAACCGCCTTCTCCTTGGTGACAGATAGTGAGGGCTCCTATACCTTGTCCTTCCTGCTTGCCTAGGGGAAGAGGAGAAGAGGGTACGGGGGCTTCACTCTCTAGATCGACCTGCTAGGAGCCTCTACCAGCACCACCCTGGGGCCCAGCTCAGGCCTGGGCATATGGAGAGAACCATCATCTTGTGGCACAAAAAAAGAAAAAAGGAAAGAAAACCTCAAGGTTTTGTAAGAAGCAATGGGTCTGTGACTCAAAAATTGAGCTCTGGCCAGGAAAATGTGGAGACAGTTCTTCTCCTCCACTGCTCACAGGAGGCCCGTGGTAATTCTCTTCACCTCCCCGGATGCTCCCCTCGTCCAACCTCATGGCTGCACGTGGATGGACCCCCATGTCGGGGAGAGGTGAAGGAGGAGACCAATGGCAGTTCAGGTTCAAGATAAGGGGGTCAGGCCTTTAACTTCCTCAAACAGGCCAGAGCAAAGGCTGGAAGACACTTGGGTCCTAGAAGAAGGGATATCCTTGAACACCAGACATGGACATTTGACTTGGTGGGAGGTGTCAGGAGATAGGAGATGGTTAAGACGATAGATAGCAAAAAGGAAGGGGTCATTCTGCTGCTCCCAATATCTCAGCATGGTAAGGGGACAGAGCCCAGCAGATCCCAGCTGTGGAGAGGCCACTGCACGGCTGACACAAAACACCTCTTGGCTGTTCACAGGGGCCCTGCAACCTCACAAGAAAGGAGATAGTGGAAGAGTCAGGGCAGGTTGGTCTCCAGCCCCACTTCCCAAATATGCCTCAGCCCCACTAGCTGGCACCAACTTAATTCCACGGGACCATCTGCTGAACATTCCCCAGTGCCATGGCCGGTTGCCAGGCCCCAGCGCCAGCCAGTCTGGCCTTACCCTCGGGTTGGCGCCTGCCAGCCCCCTCCCCTCTGCCCAGGCTGCCACGCCCTGGATGCCACCCAGTGCAGCCTGGCACCTACCCACCCACCCTTCAGCTTAAGCCACTCCCCTTGCCTCTCAGGAATTTTGCCAGGATGGGGCACAGTGGCTCAGGTTTGGGGGAAAAGACCCGAATCCAGGGTGCCGGGGAGAGGGGCTTGGATGTGCCATGTCTTGGGCTCCTGCTGACTTCTGAGGTTTCTTGTCAGCTTGGGAAAGACCCACCTTTATTTCTGCCCTCACCCCAAGTCCCCCCTGGCTGGGGCTGGGCAGAGAGGGTAAGCTGATCTCCGATATGCAAATACCACCAGCTGCTTCATCCACAGAAGGCGCTAAGAACAGGGAGGTGAGGAATAAGATCCTTAAAATAAACTCTTGGGCATCCCCCTCACCAGCTGACTGGCTTTCCGGAGGCTTGTGGGTGAGTTTCAAGTTTGTGGTGGCAACAGCAGCGGGACAGGGCATGGAGGGAGCAAGGGAGAGAGGACCAGTCCCAGCTTTTAGATATTTTGGGTTATGGGGAAGCAGGGGCCAAACGTTCTTTATCCCTCCCACCCCAGGGAAAACATTTGGAAAATAGTCCTTTTTCTTGGAAGCAGTGACATCTCCTCTACCCAATCTTTCCCATCCTATTAATCCATGGGGCTTGAGACTGCAAGGCAACCACCACCACAACAGCCCTTCCTCCATCAGAAGAGAGGAGCAAGGGGCCCGGGCAGCAGTGGACGACCCGGCTTCCCTATACCGGGCCTCTGGCCGAGATCTAAGCCCTGCCCACAAAGACTAATGGATGCCAGTGCTGTCACCACAGAAGGCTGGATGGCAGGTGCCTGGGACAGGGGCAGGTGCCCCGGGGAGGGCATGTACAGCCACTGTAAATAACCCTCATCCCTGCCCAGGAACCCAGACTGGACTTCAGTCTCCCTCCATGGAGACAAAGGCTTCCCAGAGCCACCAAAAATCTTAGCAGGACAGCTGTGAGAGGCATCAGAGCCTCGCGTTCGGACTGCCTTCATCGAGACAACTCTAGGGGACCATTTTGCCTGGGGCTCCTAGCAAACCTTTTTTATTTATTTATTTATCTGTTTATTTATTTATTTATGTGATGACTGTCTCTCTCGCCATTAGCAGTATTGAATTATTTATTTATTTATACAGGGGTGTGTGTGTGTGTGTGTGTGCGTGTGTGAGTGTGTTGGGGGGATCTCCTAAATTATTTTTGTGTATCTCCCTTTTCTGCTGTTTTTATTGATGGGATTTGAGAGGCCAAAGGTGAGTGGGCTATTGGCTTTCTCCCTGAAGGCTCTAAGCCTGGAATACCCTGGAGTTGGCCCAGAAGGAGGCACATCAGTCCCAAAATTCATCACTTAACCCAGTGTCCAGGAGGGTCAGGCATGTGCCCCAGCCTCCTGTCCCCCAGGTACCTCACAGGGGTATCAAAAAGATGCAGACAGCCCAGAGGCTTATGAGCTACAGTGATGAATTGACACAGTGGAGTTGCAACTTAGATGGGGGTTGGAGTCGAAAGTTGGCAAATGGGGCCAAGGCTGCACAAAGTCGAAATCTCTTGTGAACGTCCCTTAGGGAGGCACCAGATTGGAGACAGATGTGCTATCTCCTAGCAGACTGATGAGGCTTCAGTTGAGTACTTACTGACGTAGTTGTCTTGTATTTTGAGGGCCATGGTGGATAAAAATGACGTCTGGTTTATTACTGGAATTGCACTTGGGGTTGACAAGGTGCTCACACCATGAGACTGGAGGCAGAAATTGAGCTGACTGAGGAAAGATGCACCTTGATCTCACCCTCACTCCAAGGCACATAGCAAGATCACTCCCTAGCTTCTCTGAGCACACCTAGTTGGTTTCATGTATGTTACACATGCTTCCACTCCACAGTACCTGATTTCTCTGCGTTCCCCTGAGATCTGAAGGCTACCTTGGGAAGAGGCGTCAGCCATCTTGCTTGAGAACCACCAACCCAAAAGCAAAAGCCTTTATCTATGATATCTTGCTGTTCCATCCAGGGAAAGCACACAGCTATTTCTAAAATTAGAAAAAAAAAATGGTGGAAGGAGCAGCCAGATGTTCCACAGGACCCTGCCAAGAAGGTCATCTCCAAACCCATCCTGGAAGGGCCCAGGATCCAAAGGTCATCAGTTCTGCTTGTCTGACCAACTGGCAGTGTCTTCTGTCTGCTGGCCGGAGACAGCTCTTGCCCTTTCCAAAGTCACTGTCCACTGCCTTGCAATTGCCAGCTTGTCTGGTCCAGCTTTGGGTTTGGTGAGACTTTTGCAACATCCCTGGTTGTTTCCCTGGCAATGTGACTACCCAGTCCTAACCCAAAGCAAGGGAGTGCCCCTTTCCTGGGGGAAGTTTACAAGAAGGCTGCTTAAATGCCTGCTTCTGGAAAATCTCTCTCTCTCTCTCTCTCTCTCTCTCTCTCTGTGTGTCTCTCAGTGTATTTCTCTACTTTCTTTTACATTTCCTTTTTTTCTATCCAAAAACAGTGTGCTTGTTGAGGCACTGGTAACCTTGATTAACCAGAACCTCCCATTCGTGGTATTGCTGTTCCTTCGCCCATTTCACCCTCATTACCTTCTGCTTCCAAGGAATATGACAGATCACCAGGATGCTGCCCGTGGGGAGGATTTATCTCAAAAACCAACCTCCAAAATGGGAGGGGGATGAGGCTTGAGGTCAAGGACCATGCATCCCAAGCCTTTGACCTTCCTGCTATGGAAGTGCGCTGGATGACAGAAACTGGATATATTGCTCCCTTTCCCCAGGGCAAAGTTCCCACCTCTGTGAAAAGGAGGGGTTTGGGGGATAAAAATTCAAAATGTTGGCCTGAGGCCTGAGAGTGTCCCCGGAGACAGAGGGAGCTTCACTAAGACCCAGAGGGAAAAGGAAAAGAGCCTCAAACATTTTTAGGAGGTTCTCCATTATGAGAGTAAAAACAAAAAGCAAGATTTGATCTCCCCTCAGTTAATTAGGCAATGCTAATTAACTCAAAGCCCCCACTTCGTAACATTCTGGTTCGTTGAGGTTTGACCATATTCCTATCTGCTTTCCTTCCCTTCTTTGAAGGACAGTTGATCTTTCAGAAGCAGAATAAAATTAAGATGTTAGAACAAAGGTCTCAGTCTCGGAGAGCCCCATCACTTCATTTGCTCAGAGTCATCCTCTTTTGCAAAAGGGTTTTCTTGGAGAGGCCAAAATTCAGGGTGCTCTCAAAGGCAAAGAAAGCACATTGTCTTCCTTCTCCAGTCCAACTTTCATCTTCTCTTCTGCTGTTTTCTTTTCCCCTCTTTTTTTCACAAATGTTCAAAATGGTCTCATGTGCATGTGTCTTGCCCCGCTTTCCCCTTTAGCTGAACAGAAAATTTCGTCTTTCAACTTAGTAAAACAAGTCAAAAAACAGGATTCCTCCAAACATGCCTCCTCCCACACCGGCCAACCGAGTCCAGCTGAGAAACTTTTGCTAGATTCAATGTCGTTGAGCAATGCTTTATTGAAACCTTGTTCTCACTTCTGCATCAATGAGCCAATGATACTGACGCAAATGTCATCTCTCCTCCCTCTGTGGTTGTTGTTTTTGGAGTTAAAGTTTGTGTGTGTGTGTGTGTGTGTGTGTGTGTGTGTGTTTAGTTCTTTTGATGGCTGTTGTTTTGCATTGTAAATACCATGATGGGGGACCCCCATCAGAACATGGTTTATTTAATAATTTATTTCCTATTTATTGAGTAATATTGGGAAAAGAGAAGGACCACCTCTTTCCCTGAATTGCTATTGAGAATTGGTCCATCTCCCAGCTCCGGGTGCTGCTGTCTGCAGCAGGGGCATTACTGCCCAGGTAATGAGTGCTAGAATCACCAAGCAAATTGAAGTTGGCAGAAATGGAGGCTTCAGTCACACAAATTAGGCTTGAATGGAACTAAAACACTGGTTATCTCTGAGAAAACCTCATTTAGATGGAAATTAATTGAATAAAATGCTTACACACGAACCAACGTCTATTAAAAAGTCACAACTCCTTGAAAAAAAAATGAAGAAAGAAAAATTGTAAACCCTTTTTCTTTCTGGCCAAGAAAAGCTATGCCTCATCTTCTAACGAGCCAAGTCAAAAATACTACAATGGTATTCCTATGTGTTTCTTTGGCCTTTCTGTCAGTCTGAATGAAATAGAATGGGTCTCTAGCCTCAGTCTCGTCATCTGTAAAATGGGGTTTGTCCTATATATTATCTGCAAGATGTAGGAAATGGGGGCCCAAGCTCTGATGCTGTGGACTCCATACTGTTGGATATATTGTCCCTTGTGTCTTCTGCTGACTGTAGATTAAAGGGTGTCAACCAAGGAAGGAAACAAAAAAGTAGAGATTGGACTTCATTTGCAGAGTGAGGTCACAGTCGCTGAGTCCCACAGTCATATATGGGAGACCTCAAGTTGCTGTCACCTTGATAACTCTTGTATACTGGGTTAAAGCCCTCTGTATTTAGTTTGAACTTCTCTCCAAGCCCCGTGGTCCAAAGTCATCACGGGAGAGACCAAGATGGGCTTACCTTGCCCTGCTCTAGATTTAACCACTGTTCATTGTCAGGCTATATTTTTGTACAATCATTCAAACAATCCAGTGACATAGGTCATGTTGCCACTTTTCAGAGGAGAAAACTGAGGCCCAGGAGGGGGGAGTTGACATGCCCAAGCTCCCTTGAGCCCAGATTGGCTTGACTCAATGTCCAACGTTCCCTTGGTAGCTTTTTCTCTGGGGTCCTATGCTGTAAGAACTTCCCTCCGCACTGTATATTTTTTCTCCCAATTCTTAGCTATTTCTTCAAGCAATGATTGGCCAAGGACCTAGCATAATCCACCACATTGGCCTAGGGGACGTGGTGCACCCCAAGGCCATTTCTCTACATTGGAGGCTGCGAATCTCCTCTGGAAAATTCCCAACCCGAGGACCCACCATGAGCCCAGCTCAGCCTGACCAGACAGCCTCTGCCTGGAGCATCCACATCAGAGGGAAAGAAGCTGCTGTGTCCTCTAGCATCCTGGGACCCTGTCCTCTGCCCAGTGACACAGCAGCCATGGCTTGCTTGATTTCTGGTCTCCAAAGCTAAGCATAACCTTCCCGGGGTTTCTGGTTTTTCAGCCTGTACGAAACATGTCTCTGTTCTAATTAAAAGTCCCATGGTATGGTGTTCTCATGTATGGCTCAGTGTCCTCTGTTTATATGGGGTACTCAGAAGTAAAAAGTGGGGAGGGAGACAAGGAGCTAGAGAAGGCTTAAGTAGCACCTGCTGCATGTCATACATGTTCACACTGCTCAGCTCACATCTTTAATCTTCCAAACAAACGTGTAAGTATTTTGGGTTTTTGGTTGTATGTACAGTATATATACCAAATATATATGTGTGTGTGTATATATATATATGTGTGTGTGTGTGTGTGTGTGTGTGTGTCTGTGTGTGTTAGTAGCATCTATGGGGCGCCTTAGGTGACCTTTTTGGAAACATTTTATGTGTCTTATCTTAGTCTTCAGCAACAACCAACCCTATAAAGTAGGTATTAGGAACTTCTTACGAATAAGGAAACTGAGGCTTAGAAAAGCAAAGTCAGCCAGGCACAGTGGCTCATGCCTGTGATCCCAGCACTTTGGGAGGCTGAGGCGGGCAGATTACCTGAGGTCAGGAGTTCGAGACCAGCCTGGCCAACGTGGTGAAACCCCATCTAAACCCCTACTAAAAATACAAAAATTAGCTGGACATGGTGGTGGGCACCTATAGTCCCAGCTACTCAGGAGGCTGAGGTGCAAGAATCACTTAAACCCGGGAGGCAGAGGTTGCAGTGAGCTGAGTTCACACCACTGCACTCCAGCCTGGGCCACAGAGAGACAACCCATCTCAAAAAAATAAAAAGAAAACCAGAAAAGCAAAGTCACTTGCCCAAGGACCACAGAATCCAGAATCGATGATAATATCCAGGCAGGCTAACTCCAAAGCCCAGGTTGTCAACTTCTTTGCTCGGTAGCACTCCAGTATGTGTAATGAGTAACCAGAGTTCTTTGGTGGAACTCTTTTTCTCTGGAATCTTCTTCATGGTTGGGAGGAAGGACACAGATTTTGGAGTCCAAAGACTTAGATTCAAATCTAGACCCTGCCATTACCAGCTAGGTGGTATTGGGCAAGCAGTATATACCTTGCTGGTGCTTAATTGGTTTGCTCATCTGTAAAATGGGATAGCAACAGCCACCTCCCTGGGCTGCTGTGGGAACTAAATGAGATGGCGGCTTTAAAAAATAATGAGGCACCAAAAGTAGTCAGTGACTGTTAATGAGCAACATGACTATTTCCTAAACTGAGACTGAGCTATGGTGGTGAAGATTGAGTAGATAGCCTAAAATAGCCAACTTGGATCTGCAGTAGCCCTGCAAGGCCCTGTGGAAATGTCCTCCATGTGGAATTAAGTTGTTTCTTTCCCTCCAGAGCAGGGGCTGAAAACACACCCCGGGACAGGCAGGTGAGGGAAGCAGACAAGGTTAGAACTGTGGGGAACTGGAGAACTCAATAGATGAATACCAGATCGAAACCTCAGCTCAGAGTTGCCAAATCTTCCCATTTTTCAAGACAGCCTGAATTTTTCCATCTTAAAATCTCCTGATTTTAAAATATTCATAACTCATTGTTTTTTTCAAACACTATGTGGGTCCAAAAAATTATGCACACACACACACCAGTCCATAACTGAGTTGATTATCAACTAGGAGAGAAAGATCAAAGAAAACAGGTGACTGCCACTACTCCCCTTGTATCCTGCCCAGCAGAAATTTCCCTTAGGAGTCATTGGATGGGATAATCTCCTTTGAGTAAATCCATGACTATACACCACACTCCCCAAGTCCCCCCAAACACACTGATTTCTTTCTTCCCAAATAGGTTTGGATAAAGCAACAACCAGTATCCTCCTCTGAGGCTCCGTCAATAAATAATGGTAATTACTACTAATAATAAACTTTTATGGATCAGTTACCACCTGCCACGCCCTTTGCATGCATTAACTTATCTCCTTTGGGGAGGGTTACCTAACTTTTTTACTTTTAATTTTTTGGGGTACACACACTAATTTCATTCTCATAACAACATCATTTAGCCCCATTTGACAGAGGACAAAATTGAGGCTGATGGAGGGAAGACCACATAGCTAGTAGGTATTTGAACTTAGGTCTGTGGGCTCCAGGGCCATTTCTGCTACACCTCTTTACCCCTGAGGGTGGGAGCTCCATCAACTCAGAGCTAGCCGTCCTTAAGGACCCCTGGTAACTTCTTCCCATAAATTATGGCTGCCAGGAGACTGGAGGATGCCTTCACCTTTCTATCTCCTGCTCCAGCCCCCGGTTACCGGAATCCATGTGTTTGTTTCTCCAGCAATTGCTCTCAACAGGCACTTCTCCCAGCCCAGGTGTCTGAGACATCCCTCCGGAGATGCCTCTCTCTCAGGCCAGATTAACAGCTGCCCAACGATGGAGCGGAGGTGGCACGCATTCAACACTCCCACCTGGGCAGCCCTGGGGACGCACACAGCCCTTCCATCGGGTGAAAACAAAGGCATAAGCAGAGGGGCGGGAGGAACATCAGAAAACAAATCCTCCTGAGAGCCAGGGACCAAGACTTGCTGCATGGCCCTAAGTAAATCAAGCCCCTCTCTAGGACCTAGTTACTCTACCTGTTAAAAGGGAATGCACTAGACCAGTGGTCCACAACCCTGGCTAGACATTAAAATCACCTGTGAACTTTACAAAACCGCACATGCTGGAGTTCCACTCCACCCCAAATAACAAGAATCTCTGAGGGTGACATTGGTGTTTCTAAAAGGCTCTCTAGAGCATTCTGATACGAAGCCAGGATTGAGAGTCACTGAATTAGATGGCACCTGAAATGCCATCCAGGTCTGGTGTCCTAGGCATGTTACTAGATGTCATAATGGGGACAATAAAACCAGCACAAAAAGCACCCAACACATACAGGGCCTGCTATGTGCTAGGCATGCTTCTAAGTGCTTCACATATGTGAACATAAATTACATATTCATTGCCACAACATCCTTATAAGGTAGAAAGTACAGTTTTTGAAGCCTATTTTGCAGATGCAGAAACTGAGGCACAGACAGTTTTCCCCAGGTCACACAGATAGTAAGTGGTAACTGCTGGATGCTAGAATAAAAGTGAGTCCAAAGAGGCACGTGAAACAGCCTTGTGGGGTCAAAAAGGCATCACAGAAAAAAACTGACCTCTAGGTTGATCCTGGGAGATGGGTAGGTGTTGGTCAAGCAAAGGAAGGGTTAAAAAAGAGGAGGGAAAGGGCCAAGCACAGTGGCTCATACGTGTAATGCCATCTCTTCGGGAGGCAGAGGCGGACGGATCACTTGAGGTCAGGAGTTCAAGATTAGCCTGGCCAACATGGTGAAACCCCATCTCTACTAAAAATACAAAAATTAGCTGGGCGTAGTGGTGCATACCTATTATCACAGCTACTCCAGAGGCTGAGACAGGAGAATTGCTTGAACCTGGAAGGAAGAGATTGCAGTGAGCCGAGATCGCAACACTGCACTTCACCCTGGGTGACAGAGCAAGACTGTGTCTCAGAAAAAAAGAAAAAAGAAAAAGAAGAAAAGAAAAGAAAGAGGAGGGAAGGGAGTCATCTCCAACAGGGGCAATTCAGAGTGTACAGGGCCAGAGTCAATGACACCCACCTGCCTCCCCCACGTCCCCAGCATATTCCTTCCATGAGGCTTCTTACCACCTATAACCAGTTTGCTTACTTGTTTACTTGTTTACTGCCCGTCTCCATGAGGACAGGAGTCTTGTCCACTTCATTCATCTCTGTACGCCCTGCAGCACATGGCCAGCTGTCAAGTGATTGAATCTGCCTGGAGTGCCAGCCCCGTTCCCTTTCAATACTCATTCATTCTTGGGCTGGTTAATTTTTAGCTTATGTCAGGGACAGAGAGTGGTACTAGGAGGACTGTGGCAAGGCTGTGACATTGTCCCACACAGGGACTCTAAAGATCTCTCATGCACACTCTCTTCCCACCCTGGGAGAGAGAGAAGGCAGCATGCATGGTAGGGTAGACATGAGCACCTACTGTTTGTCCAGCATTGTTCGAAGCACTGGATATACACCCTTAGATGAGAAAATGGCACAATTTTAAAAGGCTGTGGCTTTAAGCAAGAACTTGTGAATCAGACAACCTGGATTGGAGCCTGACTCTGCTACTTCCTCACTGTGTGTCTGTGTGTCAGTGACCTAACCTCTCTGAGCCTCAGGTTCCTTATCTTTCCAATGACTGCTGTGAAGGTTAGTAGAGGTGATGCCTGGAAAGGACTTAGCAAAGTGTCTGACTGAGTGTTAGTTCCATTGTTACTGATCATTTAAAAAAGGGGAGGGGGACTGGGTGAAGTGGCTCACGCCTGTAATCCCAGCACTTTGGGAGGCCTAGGAGGGCGGATCACGTGAGGTTGGGAGTTCAAGACCAGCCTGGCCAACATGGAAAAACCCCGTCTCTACTAAAAATACAAAATTAGCCAGGGGTGGTGGCACATGCCTGTAATCCCAGCTACTCGGGAAGCTGAGGCAGAAGAATCTCTTGAACCCGGGAGACGGAGGTTGCCATGAGCCGAGATCATGCCACTGCACTCCAGCCTTGGCAACAAGAGTGAAACTCCACCTCAAAAAAAAAAAAGGGGGGGGGGGTGGGGGTAGATGCTCAGTTGCGTATATAAGCTCATGATAATTTCTGGGAGGATTTCAGGTCACCTTGGCAAAAGATAGAACAGTATCTCTTCCCCTTTCATCACCTACAACACGAGATTCTCAAGAGAGGCACTCCCACCTGCCATCCTCCATAAGGATCTCCTCCTCTCAGAAGGATCTAAAGCCTCCTGAGAACTTGGCAATCTTCCTATGTAGATCCCCACCCTGATATTTCATCAACATCTTCCACGCAAGTAGCTCTAGCCTGAACCCATCAGTGGAAAGACACTGGGGCACTGTTCAGGCCTTTCCACCCATAGTGGGTTTACAAAACAGGTTTACCACTCCTTTGGAACGCTGTCACTCCACCATTGTATACCTATGGCCAACCTATAGTCAGATGACTCATGGAAATTTTTCTTTTGGTCTTTTCTTCCCCCTTTGCCATGGAAAATTGTCAAATGTTTTCTGAAGGTTTAACACTGTGTTCCTTTGACAATACACTCTCAAATTGAAAACCAAAATGACACAAATCACATCAAGTAGAGTCATACTGCCAAATGGAAAGGGGTTGGAATAGATACACACACACACACACACACACACACACACACACACACACACACATCCCGAGAGAGAGAGAGAGAGACAGAGAGAGAGGATTTGTTTTTTCCCTTCAGTCTCTGTCACCTCAAAACCTATTTCTAGATCAAGGTATCTTAATCTAAAGAAAACCATGCCCTCCTGTGCTTGGGCTTCCTAGAGTCTGTGAATCATTTGAAATTCCAAGCCAAGTTTTCTGTATTAAAATATCAGCATTTCAGTGCAGAGGAGGTATATATTTCCACCAGTTTTCCAAGGGATTCAACTCAATGAAACCTTCAGGATGCTTCTGCAAAACCCATCTTCACTCTCTTCGGATGTGGTGGTGTTTCTAGTTGCCTCCCAAAAGCCATTCCCCCTTCATTCATAGTAATAAAAAACCCCAATTTATAACCGGGATTATAGCCACCCAGAATAAAGACTGCATCTCCCAGCCTCCTTTGCAGCTAGGGGTGGCCATAGCTGCAAGATGTCTGAGCAATAGACAGAATTCTTGGTGGTAGTGTCCAGAAATGTTTATGAAAGAGATTTGTCATGTGCTTTTTCCTTCTTCATCCCTTCCTTTCTCTTGCTGGCTGGAATGTGGACATTATTGCTGGAATGCAGGTGACTTTCTGATTCATGAGGTGGCTTTGGGAATAGAGCCCATATGGTTAAAGCACTAAGATAGAAGCGGTCTCCAGCTTGAGGATATGGTGGAGCAGGGACACATATTAGCCTCAGACAGAATCTCTCTGGACTTCAACGTTAAGAAGAAATAAATTTATTCTCTTATTTCAGCCACTCTTATTTTGACTGTCTGTTGTTCACAGCTAAAGTTACTCACAACTCAAATTCAGGGTGAAGCTAAGACAGTCCCCAGAAGGAATATCTTGTTAATCTCTCCTCCATCTCTATACATCCTCCCCAGCTCCTCCAGTCTTCCTCCTGCTACCAGAACAAAGCTTGAGAATGCTCTCAGCTGAATGCTACTAAGAGCTGTCACTCCAGACTTAGAAAAAGCTATTTCTAAGTAGTTGTCTGGCAGCAAAGTCACCAACTGGTCAAACCGGATTCTGCTCTGACTGCAGAGGTATCTGGGAAAGGGGCCTCAAGATTACAGACCTTCCAGCTCTCCCTTTTCCAAAGATCTCAGAGCCACCCTCTGTATAAGGTGCTCATGATGGAATTCTTCATAAATGCTCCAAACTGAGAGGAACATGTACCACTTTCCTAGCCAGGCCCTAGACAGAGGAAGCAGAATGATTTACCCCTTAGTATAACTTTAGTACTGGGGAAGTTCTTTTAAAGCAATACCAACAACCACAGAATTACAGAATTCGGAAGACTCTCCATCAGAATAAGCCAGGTTATGCTGCAATAACAAATAAGTCCAAAATTTCAATGCCTTGAAAGAGCAAAGACTTCTTTCTCACCCGTGTCCATTGTTGGCCAGCAGGGTCAGCCTACTTGTTACTGATGTTGACGACTATGATGCTGATGATCATAGGGCAGAGGGAAAAAGAACTCACTCACCCAAGGGTGCTGCCTACACAGAGCCAAGAGGTTCCCATGGGCTCCCAAGGGCTTTGAACTGGCAGTGATGGACATCATTTCTGCTCACAACTCATTGGCCATAACTAGTTATATGGCTCCTTCCAACCACGGTGGCATTAGGAAGTGCATTGCTACCTCACAGGGGCCCAGAAAGCAGGAGGAGGAGGAAGAGAAACCAGAAATGTTTGGCAAACAATGCTAGTTACAACCTCAAACCACCCATTTCATTGAATCCTCACTATGGATCAGGTACTGCTCTAGGTGGCAATGATACAGCCATGAACAATCAGACATAAGTCCCTGCCCTCTGCCTGCATGGAGCTTACATTCTAATGGAGGCAGCAGAGAAACAAATAACTAGAGATGTAAAATGTTACTAGTAGTTAATGGCAAGTGCTGTGAGGAAAAGTAAACCAGCTAATGCGAGAGTGTGACTTATTAAGTGGTTAGAGAAGCTTTATCTGAGTCGTTGAAATATAAGTAGAGACACAAATGAATGAAGAGACCTGCCTTATGGAGACCCGGGGGAAGAGTGTTCCAAGCAGTGGGAACAGCAGGCAGGAAGACCTTCAGGCAGGAACATGCTTGATTCTTCCATCTGAGGGTCAGAAATGAGGACCCTGTGATTGAAGCCCATGACCAAGGAGTGGGTATTAGCAGGAAATCCAGTGAGAAGGGTAACCAGGAGCCTTCCTTTTTTCTTCATAAAATTTTGTAGTATTGTCACCAGAAATGGGTCGTGATCCAGATCCCAAGAGAGGGTTCTTGGATCTCACACAAAAAGAATTCCAGGGGAGTCCATACAGTGAGGCCAAAGCAAGTTTATTAAGAAAGTAAAGGAATAAAAGAATGGCTACTCCATAGGCATAGCAGCCCTGAGGGCCGCTGGTTGCCCATTTATGGTTATTTCTTAATTATATGCCAAACAAGGGGTAGATTATTCATGAGTTTTCTGGGAAGTCAGGGGTAGGGGGGTGAGGGGGTAGGGCAAATTTCTGGAACTGAGGGTTCCTCCCCTTTTTAGACCATGTAGGTGTAAACATAACTTCCTCACATTGCCATGGCATCTGTAAAGTGTGATGGCGCTAGTGGGAGTGTCTTTTAGCATGCTAATGCATTATACTTAGCGAATAATGAGCTGTGATGACCAGAGGTCACTCTCATTGCCATCTTGATTCTGGTGGGTTTTAGCTGGCTTCTTTACGGCAACCTGGAACTTTGTGACCTGTATCTTGTGCCGATCTCCTATCTCATCTCAAAGACCTTGTGACCCAAGGTCTTTGTGACCTGTACCTTGTGCTGACTTCCTATCTCATCCTGTGACAGAATGCCTAACTTAGTGGGAATGCAGCCCAGCAGGTCTCAGTCTTATTTTACCCAGCCCCCATTCACCATGGAGTTGCTCTGGTTCACATGCCACTGACAGTATCTGAAATTCTTTCTATTGTTTATTTATTTTGTGAACCCCAAAAATCTGAAACACGTCTCAGTTAACTTAGAAAGTTTATTTTACCAAGGTTGAGGACACGCCTGTGATACAGCTTCGGGTGGACATGTGCCCAAGGTGGTAGGGGCACAGCTTGGTTTTATACATTTTAGGGAGACAGGAGACATCAATCAATATGTGTAAGATGTACATTGGCTCAGTCCAGAAAGGTGGGACAACCAGAGGAGAAGGCAGGACAACTTGAAGAGGGGCGGGGGCTTCCAGGTCATAGGTAGATAAGAGACAAATGGTTGCATTCTTTCCAGTTTCTGATTAGCCTTTCCAAAGGAGGCAATCAGATATGCATGTATCTCAGTGAGTAGAGGGGTGACTTTGGATAGAATGGAAGCAGGTTTGCCCTCAACTGTTCCCAGCTTGACTTTTTCCTTTAGCTTAGTGATTTGGGGGCCCCAAGATTTATTTCCCTTTCATAAACTGTTTATTGATACACATGAAAGCAGGGATTTTGCCTCATTTACTGCTTCATCTCTAGCCCCTCAGCTAGTGCTTTCCAAGTGAGAATGTAACAATTATGGAATGAATGAATCCGTGAGTAAATGAGCAGACTGTGTCTCCCACTCCCTGCATCTGGCTCCTCCTCACATGTTCACTGAGTGGCACCACCATTCACCCCATTGAAAGGTCTGAAAACCGAGACATGCATTTGACGAAACTTCTCTTCCCCTCTCACCGCAATCAGCAGTCAAAATGCTCCTGCTTCTTTAACGGATCATGATTATATCCACACTTTACCGCTCCTCAGCCAACAACACAGCCAAGGTTGCCATTTCACTGGGACCACTGCAGCAGCCTCCTAGCTGGTCTCCCTAAAGCCCCTGTAAGATCTTCTCCAAAAGCAGACAGTGATTTTCGTGGAACTCAGTTCTCATCACAGCACGCTCCTCCTCCAAAGAGTTCAGTGGTTCTTCAGTGTGCTCAAGACAAAGTCTAACCTCTTAATGGAGTCTGCAAGGTCCAGTGTGATCAAGGGCACACCTTGACTATTTCATCTCCCTGACTATTATATAGTCACCTCCCTGACTATTTCCCCTGATAATCTATGCTGACAGTTACTCAGGGAGATAGGTGTTGAGATCATCTCCATTTTACAGACGACAAGACAGAGGTTCAGAGAGACTAAGTTCCTTGCCCAAAGCAGCAGAGCTAATGGGATTCAAACCCATATCTGGTTGAGTTCCTACCCACTATGTTTTACTGTCTTTCTTAAGTGGGAAATGGCAGCCCGGTCACTTCCTGAAAATTCTGGTTAGTTGAGATATTGGTTCTCTGAACCCGGAAGAAGTATTTGAACCATGAAAGATCTCAGAGGCCTTGATTTAGGCTCAGGTGTAAGAAATAGAGCCCCTGAGAGCCTAGTTGTGGATGTCCCTTCTTGAGGATGGGTGGAGAGAGGGCAGGATGATCCTCTCCGTCCCATAGCTGAGCCCTGACTCCCTTCTGTTGGCGGCACCTGCAGCAGAGAGGAGCTCCTATTGAGCTTGCGGGGCCCCCAGCCCTGCCCCAGCTCCAAGTGGCTTTCATTAGTAACACGTAAGGATCCTCTGCTCGATGCACAATAGCTCCTCCCAGGCAGTCATCACTCTCCCAAATGTCAGCGTGTTCCTGGTGTCATTTGTTCTGCTGAGAAAGTCTGGAAGGGCTGAAAGAAGTTTCAGAGAGAGAGAAGCCTAGCAAGAAGGTGGGGGAAGAGGTGGTCCAGTGACCTGAAGTTCAGCTGTGTTCTGCTGGTAGATCTGGGTTTGGAAGGCCAGTGCTCTGGCTGGGCATACACCAGGGGTCAGGTGGCACAGGCTCCCTGGGTAGCTGAAGGTACAGGTTTTGCAGCCAGTCATCCCGGATCTGACCCTGTGCTTTAGATTGTTCAACTGTAAAATGTGGTTAACAATAGGACTTCTACCTCCAAGAGTTGTTAGGAGGATTAAAAGAGGCACAACATACAGGGCATTTAGCAGAGCTTGGTACATGATAGTTCTCAAATAATGATGGGTATCATTACTTTCATTTTGTAGTTATTATTCACAGAATCACATAGTGGTTAAAAACACAGACTCCGGAGCCGGATTGCCTAGACATGAATCCCAGCTTTGCCACTTAGTAGCTGTGTGACCTTGGGCAAGTTATTTAACTGTTCTGTGCTTTGATGTTGTCATCTGTGAATGGGGATAATAATACCTACCTTAGAGCAATTCATGTGAGAATTAAATAAGTTGATATATGCGAAGCACTTACAATTGGTACTAAATGTTAAATACGTATTTATTATTATTATTATTATTATTATTATTATTACCGCTATGATTATTATTTGCAAAGGTGGTCAGGGAAGGCAATTCCTGGGAAGAATTTTGGAGAAAATAATAGAAGAAAGCTAGAGCTCCAATAAATAAGTGTTACTTTCCCAGGATTGTGAGGGCGTAGGCTCATTTAGGGAGGGACTCACTGCAGGCTGTTTATTTTATTTTGTTTATTTATTCATTCTTGCTGGGGTGTGCGGCAGAGAAAAGAGGCCTGGGCTTGAAGTTCAGACAAATCTAAGTTCAGAATCCATAAGCTGGAGGCCTCGGGCAGGTCACTTCATGTCTTGCGCCTCAGTTTCCTTATCTGTAAAAAGGGAATAATGATAGCATAAAATCTCCAGGGGGCGGTGATGAAAATTAAAAAGAGCATGCTTGGGAAGCCTTGGTGCCTGGCACCTTCTATGGACTGCAGAAATATTAGTTAATATTCTGATGCTGTTACTGCATGTAGAGTCTACCCAGTGGGAGCTAGGCAATTCAGACCCAGGGTTGCTGATATGACATCATATACTCATCCAAGATATGCTGGGCTTCCACAGTGCAGCAGGCACCCTCTAGGTGCTAGGGATGCCGCTATGAACAGGACATCCAAGGTTCCTGCTGTATGGAGCCAAGTGTGCTGGAAATTCCGTTAGTGTCATCGTAGGGGAGTCTGAGAAACGAAAGAAATAAAAAGGCATGAGCATGCTTACTTCCTATTTTCTGGAGGATGTGCTGGGATCCAGGGCCACCCAAAAGAACCAACTCTGAGACGGGTCTTCAGACCCTGGGGAGGGGCTGGGGGCTGGGAATCCCCTAGGGGAGGGTGGGAACTTTTGTTTCTTACTACACTGAAAAGAAAAGGCACAGAATCTGGCAGCTGTGTCTTTGTCCTACTTGGTCCTAGCTTCAGACCACCACTTCCCCCCAGTTTTGCACATGCAGGGTGATCTCATCCTCCTCCTGGGCTGTTTTGAGAATTAATAGTGGTATGCCCCATATGAAAGCTCTAAGAGGATGGCATCCAAGAGAACAATGCTCTGGTTCCCAGGATCTAACGTCCGTACCCTGCACCGCAGTACCCTCTAAGGTCTCTTCTTCCCTGGTGTAACCAGCTTGGAGGCCCCCCCTTTTCCCGGGCCTCTCCTGAGCCTGGCGTCATATTTTCACCTGATTGGTGACAGCCCATGGGGTTTAGTGACTACTTTCCTCGTGTGTTAGCTGACTCCTCACCAGGTGGCCGAGTTAGCAGGAGCAGCTGCCTCCCTCCTCAGCGTCCTGACATGAAGGGCTTGCTGGATCCAGAAATGCAATGAGAGCCCAAAGGGGAACAGGACACCAGGTAGTGTGGAAGGATCGCTGGGTAAGGCTTGACCAATATTGTCTCATACCGGTTATTACCGTGCACTCCCAAGTCCCCCTGACTTGGATTCCAATCCTTGGTGGCTTCACCTCTCTGAACCACAAGGATTCCATGAGGTCATGGATAAAACTGTTGATCACAGGGCTGGGTGCATGGTTAGTGTTCAATAAATGTGAGCCATGACTTTGACTTCAGAGGCAGTGTAGCAGATGAGACAAGAACCAACGTGCCCAGGTTCGAATCCCAGCTCTGCCACTGACATAGGCATGTCAGGTAATCTCTCTGTGCCTTAGTTTCCTCATCTGTAAAATGTGTTTAATAAAACATCATTCCTGACAGTCATGGTGGCTCATGCCTGTAATCCCAGCAATTTGGGAGGCCGAAGGGGTGGATCACCTGAGGTCCAGAGTTTGAGACCAGCCTGACCAACATGGTGAAACCCCATCTCTACTAAAAATACAAAAATTAGCCAGGTGTGGTGGCAGGTGCCTGTAATCCCAGCTACTCCGGAGGCTGAGGCATGAGAATCACTTGAACCCGGGAGGGAGGCAGAGGTTGCAGTGAGCCAAGATCATGCCATTGCACTCCAGCCTGGGCAACAAGAGTGAAACTCCACCTCTAAATAAATAAATAAATAAATAAATAAATAAAACATCCTTCCTAGTAGGATTGTGGCGAGAAGTACAAGAGTTTTAGGCACATACATTTAAAGTGCTCAGAACAGAAACTGGCATGGGGCAAGTGCCCCATAAATGCTAATGATTGTTATTTCTATTTTCTACCTTTGCATCCTCTCTCTCCTCCCCCTCATCCTTGAAATGAGAAGGTGGATTAGGTCATCACGGTTCAGTTCCCTGCTCCTTCGCCAGGCTTCCCCTCCTTCTGGGTCCCCTGGTACCAACTAAGCCACGTTTTAGGCAGAGGGGTCCTCTGGAGGTTTGGGGATGGCCTGGAAAGGGAGAAGGAGGGGAGTTTCTTCCCGAACATACCCCACCAGCAGACTCGCCAATAAATAAACACAGCCCCATCGGCACATAAACACACACTCACCCCTGCACCCACTCAAATCCACACACAAACTCATTCCACCCTGTCCCACGCACTCAGAAACCTCACCCCAGCCCCTGCCCAGGTCCCAGGCAGGGCCAGGTTTCTCTGGTGCGTCATGCGGCATGCAGTGATTCTCCCCACAACTGGTTTCCAACTCAGCCGGCCCCGCCCAGCTGTAATTACAGAGAAAGCGGAGGCTTCTGTGCCCAGCCATGACGTCAGCCCGAAGCTTCCAGCCTAATGAGCTCACCCCACATCCAGCGGGGGCCCAGTCACTCGGGACATGTCATGCCGTGGAGTCCCCACCATTCTTTCTCAGCTGGGGAGGAGGGCAGGGGTCTCTGTCTGTCGGTTAAGCACAGATCCGGGATTCAGAACAACCCAGGTTCCCATCCAGGCTCTGCCACTCCATATCTGTGTGCAAGGGCCAAGGCTCTGTGCCTCTGTTTTTTCACCTGCAAAATGGGGGTGATGATAATAGTGACACTTAACTATTGAGTGAGGGTTTAACTCAGTAATGTCTGAAATATACTAACTCTAAAAGCAGATGCACAGGAGGTAATGGGTGACAGTGATTGTTTTTCTCCATATTATTATTTTTAGCAAACTGCCTCATGCAAACACTGTTTAATATCAAAACAATTTCTCAACCTATGACTCACCGAATTCCTTAATATCCTCAACTTACCCTCATCTCGTGAAGAAGGCAGGGCTGAGACCCGAAAGCCCACAGAGGGAAAACGACATGCTGAAAATTGTCTACCTGTTGCGGACAGATCAAAGATTAGAACCAAAGCCGAAGAGGCCTCCGGCCCAAAGGAGGATTTGTAAATTCATTCTTCCAGCTGTGTGGTTAGAGCAGGAAAGTCTAGATTTGGGGCTTTGAGTTTCAGACCAGACATCCTGCTTGAGTATACTACTTTTCAATAATTATCAGTATTAACAGTCATAATAATAACAGAAGCTACTATTCATGAACACTTCTATGGTAGTTTTCTCATCTGTAAAATGGGATAATACTGGTACTCTTACCTCACAGGATTGCTGCTGAGGATTAAATGAGTTCATATTTATAAAGCCCATAGAGCAGGACCTGGCATGTAGCAAACATTATGTAATCGATAACTCAAAATGGAAACTACAAAGGTGCCCATCAGACTGCTAGGTGCTGAAAGAGAATTACCTCATGTATTCCTCATGGCATATCTGTGAATTGACTACTGTTACATCCATTTATAAGGAGGAAAACTGACAATTTGGAGGTGCCTGGGAATAATGTTACTGCCTATAAAGATGCTTTGCTTGACCAAACATTAATCAGATTTCTGAATCTTCTCCTAAGCCCATCTGTGAGGTTCCTTATAAAAATTCAGTTTTGGGCCAGGCGAGGAGGCTCATGCCTGTAATCCCAGCACTTTGGGAGGCCGAGGCAGGTGGATCATGAGGTCAGGAGTTCAAGACCAGCCTGGCCAAGATGGTGAAACCCATTTCTACTAAAATACACAAAAATTAGCTGGGCATGATGGCGGTGCCTGTAATCCCAGCTACTCGGGAGGCTGAGGCAGGAGAATCGCTTGAACCTGGGAGGCAGAGGTTGCAGTGAGTCGAAATGGCACGACTGTACTCTAGCCTAGGGGACAGAGTGAGACTCCGTCTCAAAAAAAAAAAAAAGAAAGAAAGAAAGAAAGAAAGAAAAATTCAGTTTTGGCGTGAACTCTGCTAAGTCTGTTTAGCAGCAATCACCCATCTTCGATGTCTGATCACCCTCGATATCTGATTAGTTTCCTCATCCTCCACCATCCCCCAGATGACGTCTGAGCACCCTGGCCTGTCTTCAGCAAGCATCCTCTTAGGTTAGCTGAGCCTGAATCCCTCTGATCCCTGGACTTTCCTCCTAGTAATTTTCCATTCGCTGATCCCACCCCCACCCCACCTGCTTCTTGCCTACAAATTCCCACTTACCTATGACCTACTGGGAATCAAATCTAATCTTTCTCCCTCACTGCAAAATCCCATTGCGGGGGTCCTTACATCTATGGAGAAAGTTTCCCTGCCCAGTAAAGTCTTGCTTATCATACTTTGACAAGTGTCATATGAATACATATATATATGTATAATTTTTTGTTTTTTCTTTACCGCTCTCCCCAGAGGGCGTTGAGGCTTTAGGAGCTTGGCCACCTTGTAACTGGGGATTCCAACCCAGGGACATCCTTCAAATCCACTGGGCTAATGTCTCTCTCTTCCCTTTCTGCAGGTCCCCAGGGGAAAGGCAGGATACGACACGCTCTGGGGAAGGTATTTCCAGAGGGTGACCTGAGCCCTCAGCCAGGCTAGGGGTTATTAATAGCCAGGCCTTAGTGCGCCTCTCCGGGAGGGCGGCTCCAGCGCCGGGAGCAAGCGGAGGGCGGAGCTGAGCGGAGTGGCCAGGGGAGGAGAGAGTGTCCAGAGAGGCTGGTTGAACTTGGACGCGGCCCCTCCCAGCTCCCCCCACAGCCCAGCTGTTCCCTCCGCGGATTCTCCGGGGCTGGTTCATCACCTCCGAATATTCCTGTGACAGGAGACGCTTGCAAAACCCGCCTCCAGTCTCCAGCAGCAAATAAATAGAAGGCTTGCAGCCCAGGAGGAGCCAGAAGAAGTTTCTAGGCGCGTGTGCCCTGGGTTTATTAAGCTCCTGGCTCCGCTCTAGACCTCAGCGGCTCTGGCTGCCAGCCTGGGCAGCCTGGGAGGACGGTGGCTTGCTGGTCTGTCGTGAGGCAGTGCGGAGAGGGGCCCTCTGGGATTCTGCTGGACCTGCCTGGGGGTCACCTTTGGGGTCTGGGACCCCAGCCGAGGGGGCACAACCGTCCCTGGCAGTGGTTGGTTCTGCTTCTCCCTGCAGAAAAGCAGCATTTTCGGAAGCTGAAGAATAAGCTAGCCCAGCCACACCACCTTGTTGAGTGACCTTGGGCAGGTAGTTCTGTCTCTCTGAGCCTCTGTTTCCCTCTGAGCTCAGCAGCCACCATGGCTGATGGTCAGATGCCCTTCTCCTGCCACTACCCAAGCCGCCTGCGCCGAGACCCCTTCCGGGACTCTCCCCTCTCCTCTCGCCTGCTGGATGATGGCTTTGGCATGGACCCCTTCCCAGATGACTTGACGGCCTCTTGGCCCGACTGGGCTCTGCCTCGTCTCTCCTCCGCCTGGCCAGGCACCCTAAGGTCTGGCATGGTGCCCCGGGGCCCCACTGCCACCGCCAGGTTTGGGGTACCTGCCGAGGGCCGGACCCCCCCGCCCTTCCCTGGGGAGCCCTGGAAAGTGTGTGTGAATGTGCACAGCTTCAAGCCAGAGGAGTTGATGGTGAAGACCAAAGATGGGTATGTGGAGGTGTCTGGTAAGTCAGGGGTAGGAGGTCGGCGGGAGGGGGGGTGGGGCGGGGGAGTAGGCCTCAGCCCTGGGAATAGCCAGGAGAAAAGTTTCCTGAGAGCAGACGCTGGGACAGTGTGACACAGGTGACCTCAGGGCTCAGGAATGCAGCCCGCAAAGTTATCTTTATGGAAAACTTCTCTCCCAGCTCCCAGCAGAGATCTTAACCTGCCTGACTCAGCTACTGGGGCCTTTGGGTGCTGATCAATCAGAGTACAGACAGGAAAATAGAAACCACGTTGGGTATTTTGACAGAGGGCATTTAATACAAAGAACAGGTTAAACAGATACCAAAAAATTAAAAAACAAAGAAGAAATGGGATTTCATGCACTCCAGCATCACAACACAGGGTCTAGAAGTTCACGTTAAGGCTGAGCAATGATAGTGTTAATATCCACAACTGGTTTCCAGTGAAACACCTCTCCTTGTCCCAGACAAGGAAACTGAGGCTTACCAGCAATTGTAGTAACACTAACTGGTAACTCTGAGTGCTAACTATGTGCTCAGCACTTTGCTAAATACTGTTGCCTATCATATCTCAGCTAACACAACCACCAGAGGAGGTGGGTACTGTTTATCTTCTTATTTTTTTGCAGATGAGGAAACTGAGGTATGGAGAGATTAATGTAACTTGTTCAAGGGCATCAAAGATTCAGACTCAGGCTGTCTGGGAATTAGGAGGCCAGAAAGAAGGAATGATTTACTGAGCACCTGCTAGGTGCCAAGGGCTGGGCTGACATTCTTATACTTCTTCCCCAAAATCACCCTCAGTCAAGTCCAGAGTAGCAGGGGTGTCTAGGCCCATCTTGCAGTTGAGGAGGCTGAGGCCTAGGTGGGACTTGTTCACAGTCATGCCATGAGTCAGCAATAGGAGTGGAGTAGGGACTGGGCCTATCCACAGCTTTAGGCTCAGGGCTCTCACAGCCACATCCCACCCTGGGAGAAAGAAACATACAAGGGGGAAGAAAGAGAGAAGACAGGAAGCTCAGCCCCTGTTAAGCTGGGCAGCAGAAAAAGCTTTCTTTTCCTTCCCTCCCGCTCCATTAAAAAGAATGTGTTCCCGGCAGAGGCTTGCCTTCCAGAAAATCAGTCAAAGCCATTGCAAACACAGGCTGGGCAGGAACAAGCCCCGGCAATGTTCAGGGGGAGTTTCAAGCCAGTCATGGCAGAATTATAAACATCAGAGGCTCCAGCGGGTGTGGTGGGCTGGGAGACTTGCTGGGGCCACGTGCTGCTGACAGGGTCAGCCAGATCTCTGAGTTGGCTGGGAGCCAGGCACGAGTTCCGAAACTGGCTCCAACTCTAACCAGCAGGATGTGCAAATTACTTTACATCTTTGTGCTTGTTTTGTTTCCTCATCTGGAAATTAGGGTTCAAATGGTTATACCGTAAAGATTGTTGTATTAAATGAGGTGATGCTGTACAATGTGTACCTACCTGTGAACCCAGAAAATCTGAGACATATCTCAGTTCATTTAGGAAGTTTATTTTGCCCAGGCTGAGGACATGCCCATGACGCAACCTCAGGAAGTCCTCCTGTCACATGCCCAAGGTGGTCTGGGCACAGCTCAGTTTTACACATGTTAGAGAGACATGAGACATCAATCAATATATGTAAGAAGTACATTGGTTCCATCTGGAAAGGCAGGACAACTTGAAGCAAAGGCAGGAAGATTTGAAGTAGGGAGAGGTTTTCCAGGTCACAGGTAGCTGAGAGACGAATAGTTCTTTTGAGTTTCTGATTAGCCTTTCCAAAGAAGGCAAGCAGCTATGCATCTATGTCAGTGAGCAGAGGGCTGACTTTGAATAGAATGGGGGGTAGGTTGGCCCTAAACAGTTCCCAGCTTGACTTTTCCCTTTAGCTTAGCGATTTGGGGGCCCCAAGATTTATTTTCCTTTCACATTTCTACGACCTGGAACACAAGGAATTAGTAGTATTATTGCCATCGTTGTTGTTATAATGCCAGGCATCCAGGAAGGCCCCAATAAATAATGAATAATAGATTCTCTTTGAAACCTGGGTTCAGATCCCAGCACTGCTGTTCACTAGCATGATGGATGTGGACAAGAAAGTCTTCTCATCCCTCTGAGCCTCATTTCTCCTATCTGCAGAATGGGGATGATAATACTATCTGTCCTGCAAGAGTGTAGGAAAGATTAAACATATACAGACTATCTATGATCACATATGCAGAGTGTCTATAAAATGGAGCTAATAATAGTGCTTGGCTGGCATTCTGTAAACAGAACGATTATCACCATTCCTTCTGTCCTTATTTTAATTAGGCTCTTAGATGCTTCCAGCCCAAGTCCAAGGGTCTTCCCTACCCTGTGGCCTCTCTAGGAGACCTTCTGTCCAGCCTGGAGGGCTTTTCACCATCCTCTTTTGTAGGTGCTTCATAACAGGTGGGGTCTGGCAGCTCCATGTTGAGATCTCAGCTAAGTATTTTACTAATCCAGAGGCTTTGGGTGAGTCATGCAGTCTCAGTTTCCGCATCTGTAAAATGGGGTCATTGGGAGCTTACATAAGACTAAGACAAAGCTTTTCAGATGTACAATTAGTGACATCGGCTAGACAGAATCCAAATTCCCTGAGAGTCCATACAAGTGCTTTCAAAGAAAGAGTTTAAAAAAATAAAATTGATATCAGGCGCTCTATTTAAGAAGCAACTTTCGGGTCGAGTGCGGTGGCTCATGCCTGTAATCGTAGCACTTTGGGAGGCCAAGGCGGGAGGATCACTTGAGGTCAGGAGTTTGAGACCAGCCTGGCCAACATGGTGAAACCCTGTTCTACTAAAAACACAAAAATCAGCTGGGCATGGTGGCAGGCACCTGTAATCTCAGCTACTCAGGAGTCTGAGGCAGGAGAATCGCTTGAACCCAGGAGGTGGAGGTGGCAGTGAGCCGAGACCATGCCACTGCATTCCAGCCTGGGCAACAAGAAAGAAATTCTGTCTCAAAAGATATAAAAAATAAAAATAAATAAAAAGCAATTTTCAAGGGAAGTTGGAAGTCAGATCCACTTTCCCACCCTGTACCAGATAATGACAAATCCATTCCTCCACAAGTATGTGCTAAAGGCCTACATGTGGTGGCTCAGTGGTTCCTCATAAGGACCTCCTAGGAAGTGTGGGTAGGTTAACCCCATTATGCAGATAAGGAAACCGAGGCCCAGAGAAAGTAACTCACCTGAGATCACCCACTTCTCCCTGGCAGTGTCTGAGATTCAATGTCAGGCCTCTCTGACTGGTTCTGAGCCAGGATGGCTGGATCTACTTCTGGCGGTGTGACCCTGAGCAAATCCCACAGCCTCTGGAGCCTCAGTTTTACTGTTGGTCTTATGAAGAGGTAGACAAGATCAGAATTTACCAAAGCACTTCAAGTGGTTACTAGGCATTTAGAAACAGGAGTAGGAGAGTTCAGAGTCTTATATGGTACCAGTAAAAACAAAATTATAAACAGGTCTTCTCATTGCAGGACTTGTCAGAGCCTTTAAGTCACTAATGTCGTTTATAAATCTCTGAGAGGCAGCCCTGTCTTATCTGACCACGTATGAGTGTCTCATTCAAGGAAGTGTTTGGAACATGCTGGACTAGACAATTTCCAGCAAGCCTCAAATTCCCCTGCCCGCATCCTGCAACCACCAGCCAAGAGATGTTCCCTTCACGGGCCACTGGGCCAGACCCTGGCTAAGATAGAGACTGGAAAGCCCCAAGGCCTTATTGCCACCCCTTCTCCTTAGTCCCAGGGCCTTTTTCTTCCCTGGAAACAGCACCTTCTTTCTTTAGCTGGGCCAATAGTGTTCCACTTACATTTCTCTGAGGCATGTTGAAAAAAAGCATGTCTGCAACGGGTCTCTGACTTCCAGCCTCGGATGTATTTTTAATTACTTTTTTCTGTTGACAAAAATAAAATGTCTTCATGATAGAATATGTAGTTAGGAAAGCAAAATAAGAAATGAAAAATCACTCATAATCCTTAAGCTGCCCCAATGGAAGTATGCAAATGACAAGCAAATTGAGTTTCAGGATGATCCTCCTAACAACACTCTCTCTCGACCAGGTTAACTCCACCTCCAGGCCCCTCTTGTGGAGATCTTGGAGCTTTCCCTGCTCAGAGATCCTCCCTTCCCTCAGCCCAATACCCTATTTTCAGAGCAGACAGAGGCACCTAGTTTCTGAGAAGCAGTCCTTTCCCCAAACATCAAAATAAACCACAAGCGTTTACCTTCACATGGTACTTTTACAACTTCAGAGCCATTCTGTGACTCGCTTGCATTTGCTTCCTACAGTAACCCAATAAGGTAGGTGCTGTCACTCCCATTTCAGAGAAGAGTAAACTGAGGCTCAGAGACACTCAGAGATGAGCCAGGAAATGTCAGAGTAGAGACTTAAGTCCAAAACCCACTATTCCAGAACTTATCTGCCTGCTTTTGAATCTTTGCACCAGTCACTTCCAAGCTGTGTGACCTCGGGTACAGCACTTAACCTCTCTGAACTTCAGGTTTCCTACCTACAAAATGATAATAATGCAACTGCCTGCTTATATTATCATTTTACTATTATTATTTAAGGTTGTTGCAAAAATTAAAGGAGTTGACATAGATAAGGTGCTTAGAACAGTGGCTGACACCAAGGAAGCACTATATTACTTTGCTATTATTATTTATATCATCAGTTATTCTTCCCAGGACACCAGCTTGCAGGAGGATTCTCGGATGCAAAAGGGCTGAGTCAGAGGCACTGGCCTGTCCCCAGGGGAAGCAGGTCTCCCGGCGCCCTGGCTATGTGGAGGGTACCAAAGAACAGACAGTGCTCTTCCGGGCACAGGCCTGTGTTAGAGCCAGGCAGCTGGTGGTCACGGAGTTGGCAGCACAGGATAGATTGTTTAAGCAGCCACACATTCACAGAATAGCATGTTCTGCTTAGCCAGACACTCCAATTTAAAACGAATTTCTTTTCCTGAGAGCAATTTAGCAATACAGATTAAGCCTTAGAAATTCTGGAAGTTGGATTAGTCTTCAGTTAATCCTAAAGAAGTCACAGGGCCTGGTGTAAAGCTACAAGAATGTTCAGGGCCGTGAAGTTCTCTCCAATGTTGGAAACTCCTCAGTGCCCCAAAGTAGGGGATTGGTTAAATTAGCTCTTATGTATTCCTCAATAGAACACTGCAGCCATTAAAAATTATGTTGTCAAAGAATATTTGGTAATATGGAAAAGTAATTATAATGTGTTAACAAGAGAAAAAATAAGTTCCAAACATAATGCAGAGAACTATCCCATTTGATAGAATACTGATATACATGGATACTATATAACATTTACACATTTCTGAGAAACATAGAAAAGTCAGAACATATAAAATATATTATTAGTAGCTTCCTTGGGGTGACAGGATTATGGGTAGTTTTGATGGCTTTTTTTTTTTTTTAATTTTTTCTTTTGTTGTTGTTGTTGTTGTTGTTGTTGTTGTTGTTGTTAAATTTAGAGACCAGATCTCACTCTCTTGCCCAGGCTGGAGTGCAGTAGTGCATTATAGCTTACTGTAACCTCAGACTTCTGGGCTCAAGCAATCTTCCCACTTCAGCCTCCCAAATAGCTGGGACTACGGGCACACACCATCACACCTGATAATAATAATAATATTAATTACTATTATTATTATTATTACTATTTTGAGACAGAGTCTCGCCCTGTCACCGGGCTGGAGTGCAGTAGCACGATCTCACCTCACTGCAACCTCCACCTCCCAGGTTCAAGCAATTCTCCTGCCTCAGCCTCCCAAGTAGCTGGGACTATAGGCATGTGCCACCACGTCCAGCTAATTTTTGTATTTTTAGTAGAGACGGAGTTTCACCATGTTGGCCAGGATGATCTCGATCTCTTGACCTCGTGATTCACCTGCTTCGGCCTCCCAAAGTGCTAGGATTACAGGCATAAGCCACCATGCCCTGCCTATTATTATTATTTTTTAGAAACAGCGCCTCTCTATGTTGTCCAGGCTGGTCTCAAACTCCTGGCCTCGAGTGATCCTCCTGTCTCCCAAAGTGCAGACATTATAGGAGTGAGCCACCATGCCCCGCCTATTTTCTACATTTTCTAACATACACATGCATTATCTTAAAGCACAAAAAAAGCTATCAACAAAGAAATAATTAAAAGTAATTAGCTATAAGTTGTCAGTTTTAAAAAAATCTGGACTGCTATATTCAACCAAGTTATTTACATTCTAGATTTCAAGGCCTCTCAGAAGCACCTCCCTGTGTAAATGAGAGTTCTTGTCTCCAGAAGGTGGCCCCACAAATGAGGACTGAAAAGCAACAGCCGAATGGCCCCACCGTTGTACTAATCTTGTTTGTTTAAAGAGAAACTAGAGCCACCCTCTTTATTAAAGAAAAACAGAATGAGGAGAGACTGAGAGAATTAGAAGGTGCTATATACGTTACTAGATCAAAACCAGTTTAGGCCCAAGCCTTCTCGTAATTTCATCTTTCTCCTCCCTAAGGGGGTTGGGAAGCCCTCTCGTCCCGCAGGGTAAGAGGCAGGAGGGCTGGTGGAATTTCACATCCACAGTGCTCTTAGGAGAAGCTGGGCGTTTTTGGTAGATTGAAGCATTCTTTTTCCAGGCTGTGCTTTCACTACTGGCTACAGATAATGTGGCTAAATTGCTAAGTGAGAGCTGGAACAGACAGAAATTCAAGAGCAGAGGGGCGTCAGGCCCTAGAACTTGGCCTAGACTCAGAGAGAGCTGATTCGAAGCTCAGAGCCACCACGGACCTGCTGGGCGACCCCGGATCCATCACCAGGCCTCAGTTTCCATGTCAGGAATCAAAGGGAGAACGACGTCTGGGCTCAGAGTTAGGAAAGCACTCTGTTGACTATAAAGCAAGCTACGTGGCAGAGTTGCCCTCAGCACGTGACCCCACTTCAAGCCTGCCACCCAGTCTGGGATATCAGCCCCAGGGTTCTACTGGCAGGTTAGAGAAGAGGAGTCAGGTGGGAGACTGGGAAGATTTGGTACAACACATGGCCCAGCTTCTGTGATTTCCTCAGACTCACCCTTCATTACCTACAAACCACGGTCAACGCCTCCTTTCCATCAATTTCCTTATTTCACCTTCATAGCCAGCCTTGGAGGTGGACTTAAGTGGGTCTGTATGGCAGACAAGGTCCTTGAGGCTTAGAGAACTAGAGTCTCTAGGGCAGACCTAAGCCACACAGCAAGGCAGGTTCAGGTCCAGGATTTGAACCCAAGCCTGAGTCCTGAAGGATGCCCAAGGATCATAGATGCTGACACACCACACTTTTCTTCCTTCCAGGCAAACACGAAGAGAAACAGCAAGAAGGTGGCATCGTTTCTAAGAACTTCACAAAGAAAATCCAGTGAGTAACCTGGAGTCACGGAGCTCAGGGTGGGAGTGGAGGAGGGGGCACACCTGGGACCCATGATCTGGGGTCTCTCCCTCTTGGGCATCTCCCTTTTAAGAAACATTCTTGGGGCAGGGAATTGAACCCTCACACCTAATGAGAAGGAAGTGTCCCAGCCGACCTGTAATAGGGTCCCAGCAGGGGTAGCACATAGATTGCATCATCTCATCTGCTCGGTGCCCTGTGAGGTGGGTATTAAAAACCCCATTTTATTTATTTATTATTTATTTATTTATCTGGAGACCGAGTCTCACTCTGTCACCCAGTCTGGAGTGCAATGGTGTGATCCTGGCTCACTACAACCTCCACCTCCTGGGTTCAAGTGATCCGTGTGCCTCAGCCTCCCGAGTAGTTGGGATTATAGGCATGTGCCACCATGTCCGGCTAATTTTTTGCATTTGTTTAGTACGGATGGGGTTTCGCCATGTTGCCCAGGCTAGTCTCAAACTCCTGGGCACAGCCTCTCAAAGTGCTGGGATTAGAGGCTTGAGCCACTGCACCCGGGGAACAACCCCCTTTTGTAGACTAAGCATCTGAGGGTAAGTGAGACAATGCCTTGTCCATAATCACACAGCCCCTACCCACGGGGCATAGCTGAGGGAGGACCCCTGTCACCAACCAGAAAGACTATCCCCTGATTCCCCCAAATGCTCTAGCAGAATATCTTGCAGGCTGCTTGCTCTGCCTCTGCCCTACTGGGAGAATGAGCACCTTCTCTAGAGCATCCACAAAAATGAAGCTGGAAAGTGTCCTGAGAGTACTGCATACTACCCAGAGGGGTTTGGAGGCTGAGAGATTGGGACAGAGGAAGGGCTATTTTGCTGAGCGGAGGGAGTAAAGGGGATTCATGTTTAACAGGGAAAGCTGGGGGACCATGAGAGCAGCCAAAGACAATCAGGCTGAGGCCATGAACCAAAGCTACCATGAGCCCCTAACTGGCAGTACCTATAGGGAGAAGAGCTGCAGAGTGTGGTCATGATGGCCGCACTTCAACAACTGCTGGGTGCTTCATACATACCTTCTCCCTAATCAGCAATCAGCGTCACTCCACTGTGTGCATTTCTGGCCCTAAACTCTCTCTCTGTCTCTCTTTTTTTTTTTTTTTTTTTTTTTTTTTTGAGATGGAGCCTCACTCTGTCACCCAGGCAGGAGTGCAGAGGCACGGTCTCAACTCACTGCAACCTCCGTCTCCTGGGTTCAAGCAATTCTGCTGCCTCAACCTCCCGAGTAGCTGGGATTACAGGTGCATGCCACCATGCCTGGCTAATTTTTGTATTTTTAGTAGAGACGGGGTTTCACCATGTTTGATCAGCCTGGTCTTGATCTCCTGACTTCAAGTGATCTGCCTGCCTCTGCCTCCCAAAGTGCTGGGAGTACAGGTGTGAGCCACTGCGCCCGACTCCTAAACTCTTTTCCGAGCCATTGTTGCATTTAGCCTTTGCAGCAAAAGTGTGCATCGGGGAGAACAAACATGACCCTCCTTGCAATACAGGGAAACTAGGTCTCCCACAGGTGAAAGGACATACCCAAGGTCTTTAAAACTAGAATTTAGAAGGGCCCAGAAGAGATCCCTGACCTCTGAGTTCCACGCTCAGTCCTTGAGCAACGAATGCTGTGTCCTCATCTGTGAAAGAGATGCTGATTCCAGCCTTGCAGAGTTCCTGGCTGAAAGTGACATGAGGTCACGGCCCAGCGTAGGTCCTCATAAGTGGCAGTTCATTATTACTATTGTTGTTGTTGACTCCTAACTTCTCCATCAGCCTTTGCGAAGACCTTGTGTTTCTGGAGAGATCACACTAGCTGAATTCTGAGGCTTCTTCCAGCTTTGCGATTCTACATTCCTGTCTCTTGCCCCACGTGTCCGTCCCTGGCCCTCCCAGAGCCTCTGCAGTTCTTGGAAGCCTGTGGACACTTCCTGATAAGGCAAACGCCAAACCGTTTGTTCTTCATGTTCGCTGGCTTGCCTGACATCTCCGTGCCCCACACCTCTCCCTGGTATAGCAAGCAGATTAAACATTGCTGAAGGGAGAGGAAGGAAGGCGATAGGGAAGCTGATGTCAAGGCTCAAATGAGGTCTCAGGGTGGAGTCACAAGCAGGGCATAGCTGTAAAAGGGAATGAGTGAGAAAGAAGTGAATTAATCATCTTAAAAGGGGTGTGTGTGTGTGTGTGTGTATTTCACAAGCTCCAAGGCCTTAGGGGAGATAGCTCACTGGAAGTAACCTGATGGGAAATGCCTGAAATTGAAATTGCTCCAGGCTGGTGCTCAGCTGCTGAGCTGGGCTAGTTGTTAAAATATTCAGCGGTTCCCAAACTTTTTGGCACCAGGGATCAGTTTCATGGAAGGCAATTTTTCCATGGACTAGGGGATGAAACTGTTCCACCTCAGATCATTGGGCATTAGATTCTCATAAGGAGCGCGCAACCTAGATCCCTCACATACACAGTTCACAATAGGGTTCAAGCTCCTGTGAGGATCTAATGTCACCGCTGATCTGACAGGAGGTGGAGCTCAGGCAGTAATGCTGGTTGAACTGCTGCTCACCTCCTGATGTGCGGCCTGGTTCCTAACAGGCCACAGATGGGTACTGGTCCATGATCCAGGGACCCCTGAATATTGGCTAGCTATTGCCCTGAGCCCTCCCTAGCCAACCCCAGTCACTCTGATCCTGTCCCCAGGACCCTCTAAACCTCTCCACCTTCCAACAACTAAAGGGTCCGAGGACCCTCCTCCATCATTATGACATGCACCCATCCCTTCTGAATGGTCAGTGCCCAGCTGCACCAGTTGTTAAATATTTTGAATCTCAGCTCCGGGTGCAGGGAGTCCTGGCTCCATGAGAAAGTGGGTGGGTAACTTGGGGCAACTTGCTTAACTGCCCTGACCTTCCATTCCTGCATCCCTGCATCCCTGCATGGAGGGGTTGTGATGGGAGTGAGATGATATGTATAATGCATTAAGCATGGAATACAGACTCAGGGCTTGGTCCGTGGGAATTAATATTATGAAAAGGCTTCACAAGGCTGGACTCACACTCCAGCAACTGGGACTCCTGGGAGCTCCTGGCTCTGCCCAGACTCTAGACACCAAGGAGTCGAACTGGAGTCTGGGACACCTCTGGACCAATCTCAGGAGGCCTCGTTGTCTCCTCTCCCAGGGAAACCTCCGGTCATTAGAGGACAGGGAGATTTCTTCAGCCAGGCTGAGATCCTTGGAGATTTCCACCCAGGCAGGATGCTATAGCTGTTTGCCCTAACTATGGCAAGGAAATTCATCCCAACACATCCATCTCTGTGTGAAAGGCCCCATTTGGACTGAATAAGGAGAGGGAGAGGTCTTGGGTTTCCTCTCAGGCTGGGGGCAGGGCAAGGACTGCAGCTGGCCTCTTTTCCACACTCAACCTGGATAAGAGAACAGGAAGACAAGGGTGCAGGAAATTACCAAGGGAGGATGCCTGGAACCAAAGCAAACTTTATTTTCCTGATTCCACATCTTCCCAGATACCTGTTCTGCCACTTATGACACCTATGACATGCCCAGAACCATGCTAAGAGATTTATAGATTTAATTTTATTTAATCTTTAGAAGAATCCTATTGAGTAGGTTTGTTTTGTTTTGTTTGTTTGTTTTTTAGAGATGGAGCCTGGCTCTGTCACCCGGGCTGGAGTGCAGTGGCGCGATCTCAGCTCACTGAAACCTCCATCTCCCAGGTTCAAGCGATTCTCCTGCCTCAGCCTCCTAAGTAGCTGGAACTAAAGGCATGTGCCACCACACCCAGCTAAATTTTTTTTTGCATTTTTAGTAGAGACGGGGTTTCACCGTGTTGGCCAGGCTGGTCTCAAGCTCCTGACCTTAGGTGATCCACCCGCCTCAGCCTCCCAAAGTGCTGGGATTCCAGGCGTGAGCTACCACACCCAGCTAAATTTTTTTTTGTATTTTTAGTAGAGACGGGGTTTCACCATGTTGGCCAGGCTGGTCTCAAGCTCCTGACCTTAGGTGATCCGCCCGCCTCGGCCTCCCAAAGTGCTGGGATTACAGGCGTGAGCCACCATGCCTGGCCTTGAATAGGTATTATCAAGCCCATCTTGTGGGTAAAGAGACTGAAGCTCAGAGGAGTAATGGGATTCAACTAAGGTCACACAGCGAGTAAAGAACGGATCTGGAATATAGTATTATTAAGCCTTAAAATAGAAGGAGGCTGGGTGCAGTGGCTCATGCCCGTAATCCCAGCACTTTGGGAGGCCGAGGCGGGCAGATCACTTGAGGCCAGGAGTTCGAGACCAGCCTGGCCAAGATGGTGAAACCCCATCTCTACTAAAAATACAAAAATTAGGTGGGTGTGGTGGTGCACACCTCTAATCCCAGCTACTCGAGAGGCCGAAGCAGGAGAATCACTTGAACTCAGAGGCAGAGGTTGCAGTGAGGCAAGGTCACACCACTGCACTCTAGCCTGGGTGACAGAGGAAAAAAAAGAAGGAAATACTGCCACTGGCAACAGCATGGATGGAGTGAGGACATTCTGCTAAGTGAAATAAGAAAGACACAAAAAGAGAAATCCTGCATGATCTCACCATATGTAGAATCTAAAATCGTCGAACTCGTAGAAGCAGAGAGTAGGGTGGTGGTTGTCAGAGGCCAGTGTGGCGGGGGAAATGGGGAGATGTTGGTCAAAGGGTACACGGTTTCAGTTTTGCAAGATAAGTAAGTTCTGGGGGGCTAATGTACAGCATGGCAATGATAGTCTGTGATACTACATTATATATTCAAAATTTGCAGGTAGCGTTGCAAAATTAATCTTCTTAACTTAAATGTAATCTTCCCAACACACACAGATACACAAAATATATGTTAATTAGCTTAACTCTGGTGATCACTGTATTCACCATGCATATATACATCAAAACATCAAGTTGTATACCATGTATATATAGATATATACAGTTTTATATGCCAATAATATCTCAATAAAGCTGTTTTTTAAAAAAGAGCAGATTGGGACCTGAGCACAGCTCTCAACTTTCAAAGTCCATGACCTTCCTATTTGGTTAGGGGAAACCAAATTACAGTCATTTGCAATACCGTCATTCGCATCCCATCTTCACTATTTTTTGCCTTATATGCTTACATTGCTGTACCATGATTTACTAAAGGTTTATTTTTTCTTTTAGAGCAACTCATTTTGATAAAGTTAAATTCTCATCACTAAAATGTTCACTGAGGAAGGCAATCATGAAATAAATCCAACGAAAGCAAAATGTGGTTAAATTCTAACTAGATAATATTTCCTGCCTACGGGCCTCAGTTCTTTCATTGTTAAAAAGGGAAGGTAGCAAGTGATAGAGGCTGAAGGCGTTAAAGGCATATTAGTACTTAGCAGAGACATTGCTTCAGATGTAAGTAGAAGCACTGAAAGAGAAATGAAGAGGAATTACTTCCCACCAAGTGGGTTCAACATGCAAGTCACCTGGTGAGAGACCTTGGGCATGTCTATCTCTCTGAGCCTCAGTTTCCCCATAAGTTATATGAGACCATTGTCATGGGCAATCAGGAAGATCCTTTGGGACCCTGATACTCTGTGGTCCAATGATACCGCAATTTGTATGATACTCCATCTTGCTGTCAAGATGCCAACATGTAAGGCCAAAGACTGCAACGTAATTCTCACACCACCCTAAGAGGTGGATACTATTATTGCCCCCCTTTTTCTGCAAAGAAATAGGTTCAGAGAGGCAAGATCACCAGCCCCATGCTCTGTGGTCAGGAAGAGTCAGAATTTGAATGCAGGTTGGCCTGCCTGCAAAACCCATGCTCTAGGCCATAGCTACCCTGTCACACTGTACCTGGTGTGCACTGGGTTGGTGTGCACATGGTTAAACAGTCAGCCCATCCCCAGCAGTGGGAGGGAGCTGTAAACTTTTGACCTTGTCTCTGCTTCAAAATCTTGACTTGGCAGCTTTCTAGTTCCCTCTTTTTCTTCCAAATGTGCTTCCCAGAAGCACCCTTGTTCATTTCCATGGTTCCAATTTGGCAAGGAATCTCCTGGGTAGATATGGCTCATGTGGCTACAGGATGCTGGAGAGAGAGAGCAAGAGAGAGAGAGAGAGAGAGAGAGGGAAAGAGAGAGAGAGTGTGTGAAAGAAAGACTCCCCAGCCCCTCCAGAAGGAGTCCTGCCCATGATCAGGAATGGGCTTACCTCATGCCTTGGTTCTTCCATCGAGACCCTTGTATTTACAATAGGCAGAGCTAACGTGGACAAGTGGAAAGATTTTGATTGAACTTCTGGGCCTTCCTGCCATAGTCCTTCTTTCAAATATCTGGTGCTGGGGGAGGCAGGAGAGCATCACAGTCAGGTACTCTGAGTTTGGAGACCAGGATTCCAGTTCCAGTTCCTTTCTGCCGTTTGCCAGCTGAGCGACCTTGGGCAAAGCAGTTCACTTCTCTGAGCCTCGGTTTCCTCATCTGTAAGATGGGGAGGGCAATGGAATCTGCCTGGTGGGATTATTGTTAACACCAAAATGATATGATTCAGCTAAAGTACCTGGCACATAGAAAGTACTCAGAAGGCCATGGATTTCATGATTAAAAAAAATAATGGCACCCCAATGAGACCACTATATGTCCTCACAATTTTAATAGTTTGTTGAAGAAACCAAATTCTCAATAGTCTCATTCACTCAAAGCAATCCGAAAATCATAAAAATACCTTATTAGGGCTGAGGCAGGTGGATCATGAGGTCAGGAGATCGAGACTATCCTGGCTAACACAGTGAAATCCCGTCTCTACTAAAAAGTACAAAAAGTTAGCCAGGCGTGGTGGCGGGTGCCTGTAGTCCCAGCTACTCGGGAGGCTGAGGCAGGAGAATGGTGTGAACCCGGGAGGCGGACTTGCAATGAGCCGAGATCATGCCGCTGCACTCCAGCCTGGGCGACAGAGTGAGACTCCATCAAAAAAAAAAAAAAAAAAAAAAACCTTATTAGAACTTGGACCAGATTTAGGTTTAGAAATTCCATCTTCAATGCTTTCTCACTTATTGAGCTTCTCATCTGATTTCCCCCAAGTCTCTGTTTTGTGATCTGTAGAATGGGCATATTAATGCTTACCTCTTAATCATCCTCTTATAATACTCCAACCAGGTATTGTCTATAACTGAGTTTTAAGAACAAGATAATTGGCTAGGCTCGGTGGTTCATGCCTGTAATCCCAGCACTTTGGGAGGCCGAGGTGGGTAGATCACGAGATCAGGAATTCAAGACCAGCCTGGCCAACATGGTGAAACCCCATGTCTACTAAAAATACATAAATTAGCCAGGCGTAGTGGTGGGTTACTGTAATCCCAGCTACTCAGGAGGGTTGAGGCAGAATTGCTTGAACCCGGGAGGCAGAAGTTGCAGTGAGCCAAGATCGTATCACTGCACTTCTGCCTGGGTGACACAGTGAGACTCTGTTTTAAAAAAAAAAAGAAGAAGAAGAAGAAGAAAATAATAATAATGATCTGCTAAGTGATTGTATTAGTCTGTTTTCACACTGCTGATAAAGACATATCTGAGACTACGTAAAAAAAAAAAAAAAAAGAGGTTTAACGGATTCGCAGTTCCATGTGGCTGGGGAGGCCTCACAATCATGGCAGAAGGTGAAAGGCACGTCTTACATGGCAGCAGACAAGAGAGAAAATGAGAACCAAGCAAAAAATCTTATAAAACCATCAGATCTCGTGAGACTTATTCACTACCATGAGACCAGTACGGAGGAAACTGCCCGCCACCCATGATTCAATTATCTCCCATCAGGCCCCTCCCACAACACGTGAGAGCTACAATTCAAGATGAGATCTGGGTGGACATAGCCAAACCACATCAGAGATACTTAGGTTATGAACAAAATCAAGGCTTATTTTGAATACCATAGAGTATTTGAATACCATAGAGTATGTTGCCATCTGAAATCTACGTGTGGCCAGCTTGGCCCCTTTTATCCACCAAGGTGCCTAGTGCTTGCATCACCCATAATGCATTTTGTAGTGAAGCACTCTGCAGCAAGCACACGTCAGATGAAAATGTGTTGCCTGCTATGCATAACACCCTACTTGTGCTCTATAAAGGGATGGTAGTGGTGCCATTTCTGCTAGTAATTGTGGTTAGTAGTGGGTATTAAGGTGAAGACTTCAACCTGGGACCAAATATGTGGTCCACAGCTCTCTTTTAAGTTAAGAACTACTGTTCAAACAGCACTTTACCATTGCAAAGCATACTCAGACTCTGAAGTTCAAATACTCTACAAGTTCAATATTATTATCCTCATTTTGCAGATGAGAAAACAAGCTCAGAGCAATGGAATAATCTTCCCAAGACCACACAGCTAGAAAGGGGTAAAGCCAGGTTTCAAACCCAGCATTATATGTCCCCAAAGCCTAAGCTCTTATCAAAAATATTTCCTCTCAAGTGAATAAAATAATGTTTAAGCTATATTAACAATAATAAATGAATAAAATCATATGTTTCTCCTAGGCTTCCTGCAGAGGTGGATCCTGTGACAGTGTTTGCCTCACTTTCCCCAGAGGGTCTACTGATCATCGAAGCTCCCCAGGTCCCTCCTTACTCAACATTTGGAGAGAGCAGTTTCAACAACGAGCTTCCCCAGGACAGCCAGGAAGTCACCTGTACCTGAGATGCCAGTACTGGCCCATCCTTGTTTTGTCCCCAACCCTAGGGCTTCTCTGATTCCAGGGTACATTACTTTAGCTGAACTCAGATTTAGTGCAAGTAAAATGTTGGGGGGTGCGGGGGTGGGGACTGACCACAGATTCCCTGGATAGTGTAGTGGTAGATTTTTCCACAAGATAGCGCAATTGGCAAACCATGCTTGGTTGCGTTAGGACAAAATCCTAGTTTTTCTTTCTTTACCTTTTCTATCTTGATGAAAATGTTGCACATTCTATAGTTGCAAAACACATAAAAGGGGACTTAACATTTCACGTTGTATCTTACCTTGCAGTGAATGCAAGGGTTACTTTTCTCTGGGGACCTCCCCCATTACCCAGGTTCCTACTCTGGACTCCCAATTCCCATGGCTCCCAAACCATGCTGCATGGTTTGGTTAATGAAATCCAGTAGCTAACCCCACTGTACTTCCACATGCCTGGCCTACAAAGGGTGATATACAGGTCTTATATCCCTATACGGAATTTGTCCATCAATCACATAAAAACAAACAGTGCCTTCTGCCCTCTGCCCACATATTTCCAGCATGTTCCCAAGGTTTCCAAGTTAGCCTTCCCTAAGGACTCTGGGAGCCTGTCAGTTTATGATCTGGCCAAGGTCCCCATTTTCTTCTGTCCCCTATGTTTAAGTCGGGATTTTTACAGAGGGAGCTGTCTCCAGAGAGCTCCATCAGGAACCAAGCAAAGGCCAGATAGCCTGACAGATAGGCTAGTGGTATTGTGTATACTGGAGGGACGTGTGTGTCATTGTTATTTGAGTTATGCTGTTGTTTAGGGGGAGATAACAGTAAATAATTAATAACAATAATAATAAAGGAGCTGACGTTCTTAGCCTCGTGTGGTTCTTTTAATGAGGAACTAAATGTAATACCACCTAGATATACAACATCAGTTAGCAATTCTGTGGCTTAAAGTAATGTTTCCTGATGAATAGTGGCTTAAATGATATAAATAGCTGTTTTCTAACTTCACCAAAAGTTTAGAGGTAAGTAGATACAGAGTTGTTTTTTTCAACTGTTATGCCCCAAAGAGCCCAGGATATTTCCATTTTTTTCTCTGACAAGTTTACATAGTCACAGTCTATCCTCATGGTTGCAAGATGGCTGCAGCAGCTCCAGGCATCTCATCCTCATATGACATTGTATGGGAATAGAAGGAAATCATAAAAAGGTATTATCACCTAGCTTCTTTTATCAGTGAGCAGGATATTTTCCAGAAGCTCCCAGCAGACTTCTTTTTCTATCTCATTGGCCAAAAGTGGGTCACATGCCTACCCTCAGACCAATTTCTGGCAAAAGGGAAAAGGATGATCATGACAGGCTTGGATCAACATCTTCTCAGGCCAGGAACACTGCTGCCTGAACAAAACAAGGTTCTGTTAGGAAGGAGGAAGGAGGCCTAGCAGTTCTGAGGGCAATTAACAGTGTTGTGGCTGCCACGGGTTTCTACGCTGCCAGGAACGAACACAGATCCCTGAGTGTAGGGAAGGAAGAAGGGCTTCTGGTAAGTGCCAGGAGACCCAACTCAAACTAATTTAAGCCAAAAGGGGTATTTATTGCTGCATGTAGCTGAGAAGTCTGGGATAAGAGCTGCTTGCTGCTACAGCTGGATTCAGGGTACCAAAGATATCAGCAGAACTGTTTCCCTCCATCTGACGTCGCCCTGCAGTGCTGGCTTCATTCCCACTCTCCCTCTTGCCCGCGCTTCCCATGCTCCCAGCCCTCCGTGCCCCCATGTCCTCTCACTGGGGCCACAGGTAGCTGCAGTCACTACAGCTCCACATCCACATTCCAGTCCTGAGGGAAAAAAGCCAGTCACCCTAGGAAGCAGATGTTGTTATTTTCGCAATGAAGAAGCCTGAGGCCAAGAGAGAAGTAGCTTGGGTAAGTCACATGGTGACAGCAAAACTCGAACCTATATGTTTTCTTATGGAAGAGTTAATAAGGAGCTGCAGGGCTGCTTCTCAAGGGCACATCCAAACCCCAAAAGACAGCAGAATCAGTGACTGAACACCCACTCTGCTGGGACCTGTGCTAGGGGCCAAGGGCATAGCAAACCATGAGTCGCAATCCCAGCCTGCAAAGAGCTCATCGTTCAGTAACAGAGACAGGCAAATAAAAGAATGGCCCTCACTGAATCTTTGATTCGTGCCAGACACCATGCTGGGTGCTTTATGTATATTTAATACATTTAATTGCACTACAATCATATGAGGTAGGTCCAATTTTCTTTCCTTTTCTTTTTTTTTTTTTTTTCCTCTCACAGAGCCTCACTCTGTCACCCAGGCTGCTGGAGGGCAGTGGCGAGATCTTAGCTCACTGCAACCTCTACCTCCCAGGTTCAAGTGATTCTTGTGCCTCAGCCTCCCCAGTAGCTGGAATTACAGGTGCCCGCCACCACGCCTGGCTAATTTTTGTATTTTTAGTAGAGATGGAGTTTCACCATGTTTGCCAGCCTGGTCTCGAGCTCCCGACCTCAAGTGACCTGCCCATCTCAGCCTGCTGAAGTGCTGGGATTACAGGCGTGAGCCACTGTGCCCAGCTGAGGTAGGTCCGGTGTTTATCTCCATTTTTCAGATAAGCAAAAGTGCCCTGTCCCAAATCATATACCCGGTAAGCAACGGGCCCAGGCAGCCTGACTTCAGGACTTTCACTCTTCACTATTACTCTGTTCTGACTTTCTCCTAACAAAGCAAAATATATATGGCTTAAGTGAGTCCATCCAAATTATGGGAGAGGTGAGAAGACAGGTGTTTCAGACTGGGGCTTTGCAGAGCACAGGGCAATTGGGGTGTCTTCTTAGAGCAGAGTTCACTCATGGCAGGCTTGAGGATCAGGCATAGTTATAGGACTTGAGAAAGCAGGGTTTGGGGTAGGGAGGTGCCTCACAGACAGAAGAAAATACATGAGCCAAAGCAAAAGGCATGTTCCTTTTAAAATCCTTTGATGTTACCCATTGCTTACAGGATTGAGTGCAGACTTCTCTGCAAGACTTATTAGGCTGCTGGATCTGTCCCTGAGTGACCTTTTTCCACTACAGCCCAAACCCCCACTCTTTCCCTCCTGCCCCACCTAACTTGCAACCAGACACGCCCTTTCTTGCTATCAGGACTTTGAATAGACTACTCTCTCTCTTCCAAAGATTACTGTCCCACCTTCTTCATTGGATAATTCTTTGGGGCCCCTGCTGGGCCTCCTACCAGGCCGGCCAGAGCCCCCTCTCACTTACCCTCATCCCAACACAACACATCATATTGTAACAGCCTAGGTATTTGTGTAGTAGATAAATAATAATAACAATAAGAAAAATCAAAACTGATTCTAGCTACTCTGCCTTCAAGGAAGGGAGGAGGAATCATTTCAAGCCTAGGGGAAAATCCTTACCCATCTGATATTTGTTCAGCAAATATTTACTGAACACCTACCATGTGCAAGGCACTGGGCTAAGTGTAAGATACTGTTTCTTCCCACTTCAAGAGCCTGGTGAGAGGAGGAAAGTAAGATTGTCATTTCCACGTTCTCTAGTTCTAAGCCACTGAATGGTGAGACCCCAAGCAGGTAGAGTAGAAGCCCATCCATGAGAGGGTTCCGAGCCAAGGGTATGGAGAGCCACACAGATCCGCTCAAGCAAGTGAGCAGGGTCTCTAAAGCAAGGGGGCCTGGCAACGTGTGGGATGGCTGGACTGTCGTGATGTAACCGCCCAATGGGTTCACCTTGCCTGCTGCCTAGACAGAGCTGATTTATCAAGACAGGGGAATTGCAATAGTGAAAGAGTAATTCACGCAGCGCCGGCTGTGCAGGAGACCAGAGTTTTATTATTACTCAAATCAGTCTCTGAGCATTCGAGGATCAGAGTTTTTAAAGATAGTTTGGTGGGTAGGGACTTGGGAAGTGGGGAGTACTGATTGGTCAGGTTGGAAATGGAATCACAGGGCGTCAAAGTGAGATTTTCTTCCCTCCCTCCCTCCCTCCCTCTCTCCCTCCTTCCTTCCTTCCTTCCTTCCTCTCTTTCTCTCTTTCTTTCTTTTTTTCAGAAGGACCCTCTCTCTGTGACCCAGGCTGGAGCGCCGGCTCACTGCACCCCATAGGTTCAAGTGATTCTTCTGCCTCAGCCTCCTGAGTAGCTGGGATTACAGGTGCCTGCCACTGCGCCCAGCTAATTTTTGTATTTTTAGTAGAGACGGGGTTTCATCATGTTGACCAGGCTGGTCTTGAATTCCTGACCTCGTGATCCACCCACCTCGGCCTCCCAAAGTGCTGGGATTACAGGCGTGAGCCACCACGCCCGGCCGGCAGAAGTTTTCTTAATGTCTTCCGTTCCTGGGTGAGATGGCAGAACTGGTTGGGCCAGATTATCTGGGTGGTGTCAGCTGATCCATCCAGGGCAATGTATGCAAAATATCTCAAGCACTGATTTTAGGTTTTACAGTAGTGACGTTACCCCCAGGAGCAATCTGGGGAGGGTCAGACTCTGGGAACCAGAGGCTGCCTGATCCTAAACTGTAATTTCTCATCTTGTAGCTACTTTGTGAGTCCTACAAAGGCAGACTGGTCCCCAGGCAAGAAGGCGTCTTTTCAGGAAAGGGCTGTTGTCAATTTTGTTTCAGCGTCAAACCATGAACTGAATTCCTTCCCAAAGTTAGTTCGGCCTACACCCAGGAATGGACAAGGGCAGCTTAAGCAAGATAGAGTCGGTTAGGTCTGATTTCTTTCACTGTAACAATTTCCTCAGTTATAATTTTGCAAAGCCAGTTTCAGTGAGAGGTGATCAGTGAGGAAGGCCAGGTGGTGGGGAGAATCAGAACCTAAAATATGATACACAATATTTAATTTTAAATTCTTTGCATTGTAATATAAAACTCATATGCCAGTACAACTTGTAGGGAAGTCTCACACACCCACAGGTGCTTTGTATGAGTGATCTTGGAGGATGAGGATGGATCAAGGTCAAGGATAGTCCCGAGCAAGGTAAATGGAGAGAATTCTTCATGGGCAGGAACTTGGAGACGGAACCACAAGATTGGTCTCCTGAGAGGCTCTTGGAGAGGGTACTTGATAGGGGTATAAGTCATTTTTATTTAAATATCTCAAAAGAGCATGATTTTTTCCAGATACCCTGACAGTTCCCCTGGTAGAGCACAGACAGAGAACACACGTTGGTGCTTCTTTGCAGTATCCCTAACTCATAACACAGTGCCTGGTGCAGAGGAAGCATTTCACACTTGCCAGATGCGTAGATGAATGGATTGATTGAACAAATGAAATCCAAACTCCATCCTACTGCCTTCAAATCCCCGTGATCTGGCCCCTGTCCGTCTCCAGCTTCACCTCTTGGCCATCTTTCTGTTCCTCAGACACCGTGGTCCTTCTCACCCCAGGGCCTCTGCATTTTCCTTTTCTTTGGTTGTGAACACTTGGCCCCCAGCTCTTTGGCTGCCTTCTTCCTACCCTAATTTCCCCAGATCTCCCCTCCCCAACCCTACCCTTGCTTGCTCAAGTCTTACGATATTGTGAGAGGCCTCACGATCACCACCTCCAGTCACTGACTATTAAATAGATCATACTGCTTTATTTCCATCAAAGCACTTCTGAGAATTGTGCTTGCTTGGTTGGAAGCACACGTGCCTATTAAAATGTAAGCTACCCTCAACACATATCACTTACATAGATACACCCCGGAATGGAAACTCCAAAAGAGTAGGCATTTTATTTGTCCATCTTGTCCATTACTGTCTTTTATGCTAAATGTAATGCTTGGCATATTAGAGACGATGAATATTTATTAAATGGATGGATGAATGAATAAATGGTGAGTGTGGGCCACCCTGGGAAACTAGGCTAAAGGCGTGATTTCAAAACCCAGAAACCTGACTCATTTCCATTCTGAGAGGTTCAAGCTCAAAGACACAAGACTTGGCATCAAAATAGATGACTTGACCCTTCCCCGGAGTTCTCCAATCAAATGACAGAGAAGTATTGTTCCTGAGCTCTCACTTTGATGATACTGGGAGAGGAGATGCCCGGAACCTTCTTGCAGCCCCCTGTCTTGACCCAGCTCTGAGGGAGCTTTATCCGCAGCACACCTCCACCCCCTCCCAACTGCCTTCTAGCCAGCTGGCTGCCAATGGTGATGTATGGAGATGACTTGATTTGACCTTGAAGGGAAGAAACAAATTAATGTGTCTCAAAATAAATTCCGGGAATCAGTGGCTGGATTCTCCTCCAGCCCCTCCCTTCAGTGCCTCACGGGTAGTGCATCATAATGTGAAAATCAATACTGTCTTCTTAAATGAGCCAACATCTGGAACTGGCAGGATGTGGGGCTACCAGGAGGTCCCCCCCCCCCCACCCAATGTCCTGGGCCCAGGAGTTGTTAGAAGCAGTGGGAGTCTCAAGGCCTGCTGTGGGCCCAGCTCTCAGGTTGCTGAAAGCTGGCTGAGCAAACCCACCTGTCCCATAGCTGGAAGGCCTCCCAGGTATAAGCAGGTGTGGGTTACCCTTGGGAAGAAGGGAGCGCAACCATGTGGAAGGGCATTGCCATTGCCGTTCTCTAAGGATGACTTGGATTTGGAGGGTGAGGCAAGAAAGACTCCAAGTCTCACTACCCAACTCAGCAATTCAATGTATATTTACTGAGCACTTGTGCTTGGCAGTAAATTCAACTGGTATGCCAGTGTTCAAATAATGAAATACCTCATTACCGCTTGGTGAATAGCACTGCCTGAGCCTCTCAGGACTCCCAGGATCCTAGCCTATATTAAGCATGTTTTCTTATTCTGATGCTTTGGCATTTGGATCCTGGCTAACCCTGGAGGGACTGCCTGTCCCAGGGCCAGCCAATTTCTGGAAATAGAAAAGGACTCTCTGGGAGAGGAGCACATTTTTCTTATGCAAACCAAACCCTCCAGAGCTCAGACCCCAACCACCTTCTTTATTGTGCTTTTCAGCCCTGAGTCACTCTCCACCTGCCCTAATCACCCAGGGCCAGGAACCAGAGAACTAGAGAACAGCCCCTATGTCCCAGAGCCTGCTGCCGTTATTCACACGAGCCAATTCAAAACCTGCATGCCCTGCTTCACCCTTTCCTTCTCGCAGAAGCAATAATAAAGACTCTTGCTCACATTTTCTTCTTACTGCCTCTGCCTCCTGAGGGACCCTGGAGTTTCCCTTTGTGGCTCCCCGTGGCGTGGGATGCCCCCACTTCTTAGAATCTTTGAGTATAACAAGCTATGTTTTCAATGGCAATCTCCTTTTCTCTTGTCCACACCTAAATAATGATAAATGATAATACCTACAATTTCATTTTTTCCTATTTTTTTGAGACAATCTCACTCTGTTGCCCAGACTGGAGTACAGTGGTGCGATCACGGCTCACTGCAACCTCTGCCTCCGAGGTTCAAGCAATTCTCCTGCCTCAGCCTGCTGAGTAACAGGGACTACAGATGTCCACCCCTAAACCTGGCAAATTTTTGTATTTTTAGTAGAGACAGGGTTTCATCATATTGGTCAGGCTGGTCTCAAACTCCTGACCTCAGGTGATCCACCCACCTTAACCTCCCACAGTGCTGGGATTACAGGCATGAGCCACCACACCTGGCTACAATTTCAAATATAGCCACAGCCCCCATCACCTCCAACCCCCTCTATGAATCAACAGCTGAAGTGTTAATATCTCTTCAGCAGGAGGCCTTTGGACCAGTGGCTGTTCTGAAAGATCAGTGCCGTGTCCTACCCGTCAAAGATTTTGAATACCACACGAACACACACACACGCGCACACACACACACACACACTGGCCTACTATGTGGCAGCTATAGCACTGGGCCTTGGGGAACACCCACATGGGTCTCTGCCTGCACCCGGCCTGGATGCAGTAGTTACTGGGGGCTTCTAGGAAGAAATGGAAGAAATGATGTCCAGTTGAAATCTGAAGGGGAGTATTAATAATAATGTTACTGAATGTTATTAGCTGCAAGGCACTGTCTATGCTCTTCACACTTATTTAATCTGTGGTCAACCCTGGAAGGTAGCATCATGATCCAGAAATGTGCCCAAGATCCCATAGCCTGGAAGTGATGAGCCAGTTTTAAACTATAGCAGGCTTGTTCCAGACCAGTGTGTTAGCTAGGCCAGGGAGCAGGGAGGGTGAAAAGAAGGGTTAAGAGTTTCTGGCAGAGGGAATGATAATGCATGGATTTAGTAGGTGTGTGTTTTTTAAAACAAGCGAAACCCTTAAATTTCACTCAGAGCTTCAGTTTCTTTACCCGTAAAATGGGAATAATTAATAATCACGTTTAATATCCCCCAAAGAATTGCTGGGATGATCGCGAGTTTGTAAACTAAACAGGGCGATTGCTTAGTTATTATCACCATCCCAGCAGCTGAGAGAAGCAGAGAGAGCAGAGGAATGACAAGGACCAGCTGTCTTGGAAACGTTGCCTAGTGACCTGATATGGGACAATTTCATTTTTTTCTGTGCCTGCATGACACACCAGCTTGTTCTGGATCTGACAGTGACAGCTTACAAAATCCACAGCAGACACGATGACAGCACTTACTGCCAATAGGCAGGCATGTATGCACACACACATGCATGCACACACACATACACACACACAGGCCCATGCACACCTCAGATCTAAGCCAGCACAGACACAGTTGTTGGAGAACAAAGAATGTCTTTGCAGAAGGGATAGAAATGGAGACTTTCTGGCTGTGTCCAAGATTTCGTGCCAGATCAGCAGTTCCTAGAGTGGATTCTATCAGCAGAAAAGGAGATGGGAAGAGTTCTGCAGTCAAATAAGTTTGGCAAGTGCTAGGTTAGACAAAGTTAAATACTCCTCTTTAGTCTGGTGATGTGCATTGTGAACCTCCAAGAGGAAGATACAGCTGGTAGCTGTCGTTGCATAAGAGATTACTGTAAAATTTAGTGACTGGGAACAATAAACAGTTATGATTGCAGTTTCGGAGGTTCAGGAATTCAGCTGAGGCTCAGCTGGATGAGCCTGGTTTAAATGAGATTGCAGTCAAGATGTTAGCAGGGACTGCAGCCATCTGAAGGCTAGACCGGGGCTGGAGGGTCTGCCTTTAAGCTCACTCTTGTGGCTGTTGACTGGAGGCCTCAGTTCCTTACCACATGGGCCTCTCCATGGGGATGTGTTAGAATCCTTATGATATGGCAGCTGACCTCCCTCAGAGCAAGCGAGCCAACAGAGAATGAGGCAGAAGCCCAATGTGTCTTTTGTGATCTGTCCTCGAAAGTGGCTATATGCTTTTGGACAGCACCACTATAAATAAACCCTAGAGTGGATGTGAATTTGTTCCAACCTAAGGCAAGAGAGCTGGGCTTTAATGCTTCTGCACCCAACACCCATTGTCTAACGTCTGCCCTGGGGATGGAAATGGGGCATGTAAACTCCCAGTCGCCCTTTGACCCTGTGCCTAAAATGGCTCTAGTAGCCCCAGGGAAATCCTCCACAGAAGAGTCACAGGTGCAAACTCATGGAAACAAAAGCACCCAGAGGCCAGGGGAGGCATATACAGAAATAGTAAAAGGGAGCTGGGGGGATGCAGGCTGCAGTGTCTGCTGCTTTTATATGCACGAATAAGTGGAAGTCAGAAATGGTTCAATTGCAGGGCATCAGTTGGACAAATGGCTGAAACAGTATGCAGCCACTAAATATCATGCTCCTAAAGATGATTTATTGTCACAAAAGTAACATATGGGAAGAGCCAGCCTCAAATAATCAGTGTGTATGATATTCCATTTAAAATAAATAAATACAACTTTGCATTTCTATTTTGTTTTAAAATATCAATATTTCTTGGCTGAGTACAGTGGCTGATGCCTGTAATTCCAGCACTTTGGGAGGCCGAGGTGGGCAAATCACTTAAGGTCAGGAGGTCAAGACCAGCCTGGCCAACATAGTGAAACCTCATCTCTACTAAAAATACAAAAATTAGCCAGGTGCGGTGGCTCACGCCTGTAATCCCAGCACTTTGGGAGGTCGAGGAGGGTGGATCATGAGGTCAGGAGTTTAAGACCAGCCTGGCCAAGATGGTGAAACCCTGTCTCTACTAAAAATACAAAAATTAATGGGGCGCGGTGGCAGGCGATTATAATCCCAGCTACTCAGGAGGCTGAGGCAGGAGAATCCCTTGAACCTGGGTGGCAGAGGTTGCAGTGAGCTGAGATCGTACCACTGCACTTCAGCCTGGGTGACAGAGTGAGACTCTGTGTCAAAAAAAAAAAAAAAAAAAAAGAAAGAAAAAGAAAAAAAAAAAGAAAAACATTAGCCAGGCGTGGTGGCAGGCACCTGTAATCCCAGCTACTCGGGAGGCTGAGGCAGGAGAATCACTTGAACTCGGGAGGCGGAGGTTGCAGTGAGCAGAGATCGTGCCACTGCACTCCAGCCTAGATGACAAAGTGAGATTCCATTTCCAAAAAAATTTTAAAAATTAAAATATAATTTTGCATTTGTTTTGTTTTAAAATCTACTATTTGAGATTAGTGCCTTTATAAAGGGTGCCCCAGAGAGCACTCTCACCTTCTTCCTGCCATGTGAGAGCACAACAAGAGGCTGGCAGTATGCAACCTGAAGAGAGCCCTCACCACCACCCGACCAAGCTGGCAGCCTGGCCGTGGACTTCCAGCCTCCAGAACAGTGAGGAATACATTTCTACTGTTTGTAAGCCACCCAGTCTGTGGTGCTTTATTATAACAGCCCAAACTAGGAACAGTGCTTTTCTAATATTCTTCATAGAGAATGGATTGCATTTCAAACAAGAAAAGTAAACTTAGCTGTTAGATCTAAGAAATTCTCATAAGGAAATCTTTGATTTAATATATCACCTGATGCAGATTTTATTTCCTGTCCTAGAACATGGCAGTGGTGTAGCCGTGTGAGGTTATCCATACACACTCCAGAGCAAGACAGCCCTAGTTTGAATTCTGTGCTATCATCTATTAGCTGGGTGACCCTGAGCAGATTTCTTAACTTCTTTGTGCCTCAGGCTCCTTGGCAATAGCATAGGAGTGATGATAGAGTACCTTGCAGAGTTGCGGAAAGGAATAAATGAATTAAGATATGTAAAATACTTAGAGCAATTGCTGGCAAATAAAAAGCACTTTGGCAGCACAGACCTACCTTCCCCCACCCTTCCCTCATCTCTAATTAGTCTAAATGGCTAAGGCCTTTTTTTCCTCTTTTCCCTCTCATTAAAGCTACCCTGTTCCACCTTCTGTTGCATTCCTTGGGGATCCTGCCAGGTATAAGTGGGTAGTGATGAATTAATCAGGTTGGCCAATCACATTCATCTATGCTCAGGTCTTACCTCCTCCAGGGAATGCCCTCTAACCCAGTTTTGAAGGCTCCAGAGAGCCCTGTGCAAGCCTGGGGTGGAGGAGGGGTGGGTAGACACCTGTGGCTTCTGCCTGGCAGCATTTATGTCTCTTTACTCTGGTCACAGTCCCTCAATACCTCTTTGGGACATCTTTCTCACCGCTTTGCGCAGATTCACTGGGAATGTCCATCAGAGGACGTCAACCTTCCTTCACTAGGGGTGGGTACATGGCCCAAACTAAGCCAAGCAAAGTCTCTCTCATGGAAATTTGAACCTCTTGCAGAGAGACTTGAGGATGGGAAACAGTTGAAGCTGATTCATTCCAGAGACAGTGCCCTGAGATGTCCATTTTCCTTGCTCCGGATCCCCAGAGCGGCCCCATTCCTGTCCTTCCTGACATCTAAATAATGCTCAACTTTTCTTTTCAATTAAATGAACTATCTCACATCCCTTTCTCCCCAAATTAGGTAAAGTCTGTTTCTTTCACTTAAAAACAGACTACCAGCTGCTATGCTATAGTAAGTACACTAGGAGAGAGGGAAAGAGAGAGAGAGAGAGAGATGGCAGGCTGGGCAGCATAGTATCTCCCATGTTACCTGTAAGGTGACACTTGAGTTCTAAACCAGCCAAACTACTAACTCCTTCCGTGACCCTGGCCAAGTCCTCTCGCCTCTCCCCCGCTTCCCCCAACCCCACTCTCCTTTGCAAAGTTATCTTCCTAGAAGCGTCCCATAAATGCAGTTGTGGTGGAGTCCCCGCCTAAGGCCCCCGTGCATTTTCCTGGGAGTATCTCGCACATTCCGTAGCCTTCTCTAAGCTAACACACCCAAGTCCCTTCCAGATCAGCTCTCTGGGGCTTCAGGTAGCTCCTAGACATCTCCACTCACAGGATTCTGAAACTCCACATGTCCAAAGCAGAATCCACTATCTCTCCCTGCAAACTGCTCCCTTCCCTTCCTTCCCCCAAGTTAGGACTCAGCACTAACACCTTCCCCGCAGAAACCCCAGAACTCTTCTAGACTTCTCTCCTTGTCAGCCTGTCACCAAGGTGCTGTCCATACTCTCTGATCTGTATCTGCCAATACTGTCCTCTGTCATATGATTCCTCCTGTTGTCCAGCAATTGTCACTTTACAAAACCCAGTCATCCATTTATTACTTAACCCTTACAACAAGTCGAAGAGGTGGATGGATGGTATTATCTCAATTCAAGGAAATGGAGGATCAGAAAAGGAAAGCCATCTGCTCAGGGTCACACAGGAATTAGAAAGTAGGGCTGGGGTTTGAATCTAGAGCTGACTGAGCCTAAAACCCATGCTGGTCCGTCCAGGACCTCCTCTGTCCATGGTGCCTGAATGCAGGAGGAGCAAGTTCTGAGCCTGTCTCTCTCTGGCGGGTTACTAAGGTCCACGGTGCAAACAGCAACAGTGTTGTTCATGAGCTCATCTGCTCCACCTTGCTCCACCCAGTCCTAATCCGGGCTTATGACCTGGGAATTCATCTCCCAGGCAACCAGAGTGATGCAACAAACAGAGGAGCTGCCCAGGCAGGATTGGTGGTGCCAGCCCAGGACCGTGGCTGACGTTCAAGGGTTCCAGCCCAGAATGCCCCCTCTGTGGAATTAGCACCATGTGTCCCTGATGAGCCGGAGGAATCCAAAACCCAGTCCTGGCAAGGACAACAGAGGCTGGAAACACGGGGAGGCTGGTGACCTGCAGTCATCACAAAACACTCATTGCACATCCTGGGGTACAGGGGAGGGTTCAAGAGACCCACGTTTTATGTCTTGCCCCAAGAATTACTAACTCTGCATATGATTCATCAGGAAATCCTTCGCTCTCAAATGTATCCAGTGTCCAACCACTTCTCACCACCTCCCCTGCCTGCACTTTGATCCAAGCCTATGTTACAGCAAAGGTTGTTTCCACTCTTGTCCCTACAGTCAATTTTTTTTTTTTTCTGAGACGGAGTCTCACTCTGTCACCCAGGCTGAAGTGCAATAGCACAACTCACCACAGCCTCCACCTCACAGGCTCAAGCGATTCGCATGTCTCAGCCTCCTGAGTAGCTGGGACTACAGTCATGCGCAACTGCATCTGGCTAATTTTTTTGTATTTTTAGTAGAGATGGGGTTTCGCCATGTTGGTCAGGCTGGTCTTGAACTCCTGGCCTCAAGTGATCTGCCCTCCTCGGCTTCCCAAAGTGCTGGGATTACAGGTGTGAGCCACCATGCCTGGCCAATTTTTTTTTTTTAATTTTCATTGTAGTAAAATACGTAACATGCGATACACCATTTAAATCATTTTCACAAGCGAACAATTCAGTGGCATTAATTACATTCAAAATGCTGTGCAACCACCACCCCATGTTCCAAACTTTTCATCGTCCAAAAAAACAGAAGAAAAAAAAAAACCTCTGTAAGCATTAAGCAACAACTTCCTCATTTCTCTCTGCACCCAGCCCCTGGGAACTTCTAATCTACTTTCTGTCTCTAAATTTGCCTACTCTAGATATTTCATACCAGTGAAATCATACCATATTTGTTCTTTTGTGTCGGGCTTCTTTCACTTAGCTTAATGTTTTCAAGGTTCATCCATGTTATAGCATATATTGAAACATAATTTTTTTATGACTGGGTAATATTCCACATTGTATGGCTATATGACATTCTGTGCATACACGTATCTGTTGATGTATACCCTGCATCAATTTGAACACTAAAGCTGGATTGACCTTGGTAAAATATTACTCAGTTCCAATATGACTCAGATCAAAGCCTCTTAAGGCTCCTCTGTTCAGCAAAATCCATAGTCCTTATCATGGCTACAAAACCCTAAAGGATTCTCCCAACACACATACACACACACATGCATATACATACACAGGCACACACACGCACACATGCACATATGTGCACGTGCACACACACACACACACACACACACACACACACACTTGCCTGTACACCCTGTTACCTTTGTGCCCCTTCAGCCTCATCACTTTCCCCCCTTCCCATCCCCACTCCACTCCTTGCTGCTCCATGAATGCCCCTGGCACCCCACCACCCCAGAGCCTTTGACCATCCTGCATATGCTCTTCCTCAAGACATCTGAATGGCTGAGCCCCTTATTTCTGTCAAATATTTGCTCAAATATAATCTCAGTGAGGCTCAGCCTGAATACCCCATTTGAAACTGCAGCTGTTCCCCTTTGTTTATCATTCCTGATCTCCCTTATCAGATCTGTTTTTTTCCCACAGCACTTGCCACTTTCTGACATATTCTGTAATTTATCTATTCATGCCTTCCATTGTGTATTATCTCCCTCCACTTCTAGAATGTAAGTTCTACAAGAGCAGGAATTTTTTCACCTGTTCTATTCAACTATGTGTCTGAAGCACCTAAGACAGCGGCTAATATCCAGGAGGCGCTCAGTATAGTATTTGTTGAGTGAATAAATATAAGAGGGGATGAGTTCCTGCACTTCTCTGGCCCCTGTATCTGTGAATTAGGGATTACAATCTGTCACTGGAGCAGAGGGTGTTAGGGTGGGAATCATGTTAGATAATGGTTGTTACCACCCTTCGTGCATCATAAGGTATTATGCAAGGAAGAGAGGGTGGAGGAAAACCGATCTTCATTCAGTACGCTTGACGTCAGATACTTTCCATAATGTATCTCATTTCATTATTGCCGTTTTACAGATGAGGAGACTGAGGCTTAGAAAGGTGAAGTAACTTGTCCAGACATCACAGTGTGTAAGTGTCAGGGAATCTGAGCTTCAACCCAGCTACCGGGCTTTTTCCATAAGTTGAGTCCAGCTCTGGTATTTCATAAGCCTGAGAGCAAACTCCTTCTTCACCGGTGCTGGACCCAGGAGAATAATAAGAATGAAGCTATGAACAATAACCACCTTTTATTAAGAGCTTTGTACATATGTCAGGCTCACTTTACTAGGTGCCAGGTGCTTTCCGTATCTTCCCTCACAAGAAAGCAGGGAATAAGTATTAGTATTATTCCCTCATAACAGATGATGCAGAACCTGAGACTCAGAGAGGTCAGGCCGTTGACTTGAGGCTACACAGCTAATAAACAGAAGAGACAGCATTTGAGCCCGTAGCAATCTGACTCCGATGGCATCTTGAAAAGGGATGATCATAGGAATATGGTTTCTCTAATGCTATGTATGTTTCCCACCTCCATGACCACCCCCAAGAACCTCCCCACCCAAAGCATACACTCAATAGTGCTTCTGTAGGTGAGAAGGTAAACACAATACCAACCCTCATGCCTGTGCCCTCAGAGTGAGCAGCAGGGTGTGAAAGGAGAAGGTATGGGTGGGAGCTGGGATGGGGATCCCACGGGCCTGCATTGTCAACCAAGATAAATGAATGAACCACTTAGCAAACCAGGGCACTTCCACCCCAGAGCAGAACTATCACTGGTAAATAAATCATCGAAGCTCTACACTGGACGTGCCAATTTCAGCGGGAGACGATGAGTGCATTTATCTGCTTGGCGACACGCTGGATGTCTTCAGGCTGTGAGGGGCTATGAAAATACTCCTCAGCATGCACTCCACCCGAGGCTGGTTCCAGGGCATGGGTGGCAGGAGTGGGGAGAGGATCTCCTTCCAAGAACTGTGTTCATCTTAAACTTCCCACAGTTCCCCTGATTCAGGGGCCTGATGCTTTCCATGCCTTTTAAAAGGATAATAATAACCATCATCATCATAAGCAGCATGTATTGAGTGCTTACTATGTGCTGGGCATTGTGATTTTAAAAAATATACATTATCTCACTAACTGGCTAAAATATTGAGTCTCTGCTGCGTAGGAAAATGATTCCTTTGAGGTTGTCTATTCTCTACAATGATTCCCAAACATTGAGTGCTATCTAAGAGAGGTGGTCCAGCTCCAGGTCAGAGCTTAGCTTCCAAGAACTTCCCCAACTTCCCACAATCACCAGCAGCAGTAACCACCACCACTCCAAGTCTCCTCTCTCTGGTTAGACTCCCAAAAGGAGACAACACAGGATAGGGAAAGGAGACCAGTAGGAGGTGGGAGAGAAGGAACTGGAACTGGAAAAGCCCAGCCCGTGGGGAGATAAAGAAAGTTGAAGCTCAGGAACTTTGGAACCAAGTTCTTGCCATTCAGAGGAACCTGGTTACAATGTCCCACCAAGTTCTACTGTGCCCTGCCCAAAAATAATTGTCCTGGGAAGTAAAGCTATCAAAAATCTATTATCTTTGGGACGGGTTGGTAGAACACTCTGGGTGTCTATGGAGACATGTGTATTAGATAAATGGAGTGAAGGAGGAGAAGAAGGAGATGCTGTCTAGGCATTAGCATGCTTCTTTCATTCAATTCTTAAAACGACCCATTTGACAGAGGAGGGCACTTGACGGATAGAGGGGTGTTATTTTGAAGTCCCAAAATGTTTTCCATCAGGAGTTTCCGAGTTATTCCAAGCCCTCCTATATCCTGTGGAAAGAGCCCTGGCCCTACAGCCAATGGCCCAGTCAGCCACAAAACACTTCTGCACCTCTCACCTCTTTGAAAACAAGAGATAAATAACCAACAATCAGAAATCTGCAGTTGTAAACATCAAGTTGTGAAATGGTCTTTATTTATATGATCACAATACATTGAAAGGATCAGCTTACAAAATAGCAGGTACAATAGGATCCCGTTTAAAAATTGCATAAGAATGAAAGCGCTAGAAAGAAATATACCCAATATTAACAATGATTTTTTTTTTTTTGGAGTAAGGGAGAGCAGATGTATTGGTGATTTTTATTTTATTAGTTTAGCTTATCTATATTTTCTAATTTATCAGCAAGGTACACAGGGAGTGTGTCTTAATTGAAAAATAAAGAACAAAATAAAAGGTTTCTTTTTCCTCAAAAGAAAGAATGAAATGAATACTTTGGAACCTCTATAAAGTTGCTACAGGGAAACGGTGCAAACATCTACACCAGTGGCCAGCCTTGTTCTTCCACAGTTCTTCGTGCTTATTTTTATTTATTTATTTATTTATTTATTTATTTATTTATTTATTTAATGTTTCAGGGAACATAATACAACTGGATCTAAGCTTAAGCAAACATGTGACGAGGGAACAAGTAAATAGGCAGGTAGGTCATCAGGATTTCTATCGTGTTTATTTCTATGTGGCACAGAGAAAAGAAAGTGGTCTGTGCTTTTGACTCACAATTGCCTCCCTCTGCATCGCCTGGTTCCTCTAATGTCCCAATGGAAATCCTGTCAATCCCCTTAGAGCTCCCCAGGCTCCCTCACTCTGAGTCCTCATCCATTCAGTTCCCACTAACAGGGCGCCACCTCACCTTTCATTTCTTTTTTCATTGATTCGGTGAAGTTCATATGCCAGAGTTCAAATCCTCACTCTGCCTGAGTTCAAACTCCACTCTCCCTGAGTTCAAATATCTACCCTACCTGAATGCAAATCCCACTCTGCCTGAGTTCAAATCCTCACTCTGCCTGAGTTCAAATCTCTACTCTGCCTGAGTGCAAATTCCCACTCTACCTGTGTCCAAATCCCTACTCTGCCTTAGCACAAATCTCCTTTCTGCCTGAGTTCAAATCTACACTCTGCCTGGGTTGAAATCTCCACTCCACCTGAGTTCAAATCTCCACTCTGCCTGAGTTCAAATCTCTACTCTGTCTGAGTCCAAATCCCCACTCTACCTGAGTCCAAATCCCTACTCTACCTGAGTCCAAATCCCTACTCTGCCTTAGCACAAATCTCCACTCTGCCTGAGTTCAAATCTACACTCTGCCTGAGTTCAAATCTCCACTCGGCCTGAGTTCAAATCTCCACTCGGCCTGAGTTCATCTCTCCACTCTGCCTGAGTTCAAATGTCTACTCTGCCTGAATTCAAATCTCCAGTTTGCCTGAGTTCAAATCTCCACTCTGCCTGAGTTCAAATGTCTACTCTGCCTGAATTCAAATCTCCAGTCTGCCTGAGTTCAAATCTCCATTCTGCCTGAATGCAAATCTCCACTCTGCCTGAGTTCATATCTCCACTCTGTCAGAGTCCCAATCGTCACCCTGCCTGAGTGCAATTTCCAACCCTGCTGAGTGCAAATCCCCGCTCTGCCCTCAACTAACCAGAGGATCTTAGGCAAGTCACTTCACCTGTCCAAACCTCAGCATCCTCATTAGTAAAGGGGTAATTTTCATTACCAACCCCTCGGGTTGACTAAGGGGATAATGCTCACAGTGTCTTTGGGAGATGGCAGTGAGTGGCAGGCAACATGAACCCCTCTCTCCCTTTTCTCTTCTGCTTTTGTATTTTCTCTCATGAAAGTGCCCAAAGGGTCAAAATGGTGTTTGGGGACACAACAGTGTTTTCTTATCCTCTGAGGCTTCAAATGCAACTCATAGCCTTTGAATAGGGTTGTCATCTCATGAGTCCCACGGTGATTGCAGGATGCCTGGCCTCAGACTGGCCAAAAGCCAGACAGACCACCAGCCCACCAATTTCTGTATTTGCCAAAAATGTTCTTGAAGACTAGCCTTCCTGAATATATTCAATGAATATTAATATGGTCTTCTTAATATATTAGTCTTGAACATATTCAGAGAACATATCCTCCTCAGCAGCATTTTAAGCTTAATTTGTCTAACACTAAATATCATGGGGGCTGTTTAGCTTTCTTAGGACTACCTTCTAATGAAGAATAGATTCTTGAATATCTTAAGCAGAGTCTTGAATATAATTAAAATATCTCGGCTACATTTTTGGATAAGAGTATTCAAGAAGCATAAATTCATTGAGAATTACCATTGAACTGATTAAAAGAGCGTATTATGAGAATGTAGTCATTGACTATGTTCAAGGGCAGGATGTTCATCTTCAGTAATTATATTCGATAAGAGTTTTCCTTAAAATACGCTTTTGGAAAACCGGAAAATTTGACCGATTGGATCGATTGATTTCAAGCATCTTGATATTTTAGGGAACCGCTGATCATGGAGTTGATTTTTGATAAATTGGCCAAATTGACTGTGAACTGCTGGGGAAGACAGAGTGCCCCCGTGTGGTCTAGGGGGAGGTCCACAAAGATTCACCTCCAACTTCCTTTGCGTTCAACTTTGGCCAAAGCCCTAACCCTCCAGCTCTACTCCAACTCTCTGGAGCACCCCTCCTCTCTCTGAGCAATGAAGGCCACCCACATTTTAAGAGGACCCTGTCCTCTTTATTAGCTTCCACACACAAGTATGTATTTTTTCTTTTCAAGACGGAGTCTCACGCTGTTGCCTAGGCTGCAGTGCAGTGGCGCTATCTTGGCTTACTGCAGCCTCTGCCTCCCGGATTCAAGCGATTCTCCTGCCTCAGCCTCCTGAGTAGCTGGGATTACAGGCACCCACCACCATGCCCAGCTAACTTTTTGTGTTTTTAGCAGAGATGGGGTTTCACCATGTTGGCCAGGTTGGTCTGGAACTCCTGACCTCAAATGATCTACCCATCTCAGCCTCCCAAAGTGCTGGGATTACAGGTGTGAGCCACCGCACCCAGCCCTCAAGTATGTTTTTATGCTCCAGAATGTGGATCATGGACTAAGAGTCAAAACTCAAACACATAACTCCGAGTTTAAATCCTTTTTCTACTGCTGACTGGCTGTGTGATCTTAGGCAACTGACATAACCTCTCTGAGCTTTAGCTTCTTCTGTCAACCAAGGTGAAAATAGTTCCAATTCTAGATAATTGCATCAAGGATTTCATGAGATCAGCACTTAAAGTGCTGAGCATAGTGCCTGGCACATAGTAAGAGCTCAATGCATGATAGCTCTCATTGTCATTATTGTTGTTATCTGAGAAATTTGCTTCTCGTTTTAGGGAAATCCCTTCATGTCTCTAGTCTTTGGTTTCCTTCTCTGTAAAATTTAAAATGGTAAAGGCAGACTAGAGCCATCCTTCTCAAAGAGAGATTCGAGGCTTCCAGAGGGCTCCCACTACCCTTTCAGGGGGTCCACGAGATCAAAACTAGTTTTTGTAACACTACTAAGGTGCTATTTGCCTTTTTCACTCTCATACTGTCATGAGTAGACAGACGAATTTTGCACAGTCGACATGACCAGTGATATCACAATAGAATGAAGGCAGGAGCAGCAATGAGAATCCATTCATCATTGAATGTTGAACATCTGACAGATTTGCAAAAATGTAAAGCCATGTACTTCCTCTCGGTTTTTTTGAACATATAGTTATTTTTCATAAAAATATGATATTTTTGTTAATGTCACATGGGTTGCCTATTGTTTTTAAATGGATTTATAAATAAATATTTTTAAAATGTGTCAGTTTTAATTTCTAAAGTAGTAAATAATGATAGCTATATCTATACAAACACATTCTTTGGGGTCTGCAGTAATTTTTAAGAGTCTCAAGTGTCCAGAGATCAATACGTTTGATAATTACTAGATTAGATTATTTCAGTAGGTCCAAGAGTCTGGGGTTGTTACATGCCAGGCCCTCAATGTATGTTGTTCATTCATCTTCATTCATTTATTCATTCTGCAACAGACATTTAAGGAGTACTTCCTAGGTGCCAGGCACTTTGCAAGTTGCTGGGGGTATAATGGAGAAAAAGACAGTTTCTGGTAGGGAATACACGAACACACTTGTCCGTTGAGTGATACAGACACACAGACCTTATGATAGTCCTTATGAGGCAAGAGGAATACAGGCTTGTGTGAGCTTAGAAGTAGGGTGGCAGGAACGAGACGACACCACAGGCAAGGAGACCAGTGTTAGCAAAGAACACTCAATCACATATGCAGGAACGCGCTTGGAACTAAAAGGGAGACTTGGGCAAGGAATCAGGGTGGGGCTCAGAGGGGCACACAGGGGTCGAGGGTTCAAACATCTTGGACTGTGATTCAGAAATGATGACCTCTGTCTTTGAGCCAGGTGAGAACAGCACCTCAGAGAGAGACAGCCACAACAGACATGGGTTACCTAGGAGACATCTGATGCTGTGTCTAGCAGCTGTTCACATGTGTGCTTCTTTCTGCCTGCAACATTATGGCCGGTCCTCAGTTTTCTTCAGGTGGCCAGTGCTCCTGCCTTTAGCACTCTGCTTCTTCTGGCTGTCTTCTCTAATACCCGGGTCTCCCAAGACAGACTGCATAACCATCAATGCACCTGTCACTGGATCATCCACACCTACTTCCCTCCCTTACTAGACTGTAAGTTTCTTTCTTTCTTTTTCTTTTTCTTTTTTTTTAAACAGAGGCTCTCTCTGTTGCCCAGGCTGGGGTGCAGTGGCACAGTCTCGGCTCTGCAATCTCCACCTCCTGGGTTCAAGCAATTCTTGTGCCTCAGCCTCCTGAGCAGCTGGAATTACAGGCGCGCACCACAACGCCAGGCTAATTTTTGTATTTCTTTGTAGAAAAATGGTTTCACATGTTGGCCAGGCTGGTCTCGAACTCCCGACCTCAAATGGTCTGCCCTCCTCGGCCTCCCAAAGTGCTGGGATTACAGGCATGATCCACTGCACCTGGCCCTTTAGACTGTAAGTTTCTTGAAGAATAAAATGGCACTCTGTTCCCATCATACTCGTGGGGAATAGCTCATAACTTGTATACAATAAGTCAGCAGCAGCAGCAGCATTGCCATCATCATTATTAGAGCCATCATTTGGGTTTATGTAATTTTTTTTGCACTGTTACTACGTGCTAAACATTTTACAAATCTGAACTCATAAAGCTTAACTCTTTTAATCATTATCACAATACCCAGGTGGTATTAGGTCACACTTTAGGAAACTGCCACTTTTTTGTAGGTTAAAACAGCCCAATATTAGCAATTTCCTATGGTTCAATCAAATATCTTTTAGTGTCCCCATTTGACAGATGAGAAAAGTGAGGCACTAAAAGACAATTATTTGATGAGTAATGAGTAAATGAATGAATGAATGAATCCTTAGAAATGAGAAAACTGATATATGGTGAGCCCCTACTGTGCACCAAGCCCTTCGTAGGCATTCTTTCATCTACGTAATGTGGCCTCATCCAAAGAGATTTTTAAGCAGGGGAGTGATCAGTCAGGTTGCGTGCAGATGCATTACTTCATTTAATTCTCACCATCTCCTGAGGAGGGAAATAGGCAACTGTTTCCACTATTGGAAAGATGAGAAAACTGAAGCTCAGAGATGTGAAGGGACTTTCCAAGGTCACACAGCCAGGCAGCGACAGAGGTAGGATTTGAACCCAGGTCTATCTGATTCCCTTCTTCAGGTCAGACAACACATAAGGGAGGCTTCTCATTGTTGTGTAGCAGGTGGGAAGCTCAGAGCCCCTCATTATGGAGGGAGTCTGTATTAGTCAGTTTTGGCTGCCATAACAAAATACTCCAAATGGTTTGGCTTAAACACAACAGAAATTTATTTTCTCACATTTCTGGAGCTGAAAGTCCAAGATCAAGGTACTGGAAAGTTCAGCTTCTGGTGAGGGCTCCCTTCCTGATTTGCAGACAGCCACCTTCTTGCTCTCAGAGGGAGAGGGAGAGAGAGAGAGAGAGAGAGAGAGAGAGAGAGAGATCCTCTTCTTATAAGCTTACTAATCCCGTTGGATCAGGGCCTGACACTCATGACTTCATCTAATCTCATTGACTTCCTTAGAGGTCCCATCTCTAAACACAGCCACATTAGCAGTTGAATTTTGGTGGGACACAAACACTCAGTCAGGGTCATTTCCAGTTCCCCCACCTCCCTGCTCTGAATTCTACTATCCACACCCCACTGAGAGAGAAACTGCTACTGGTGAAAACAAAAGCCTCCTCACTCCTAAAGTGGAGAGAGAGTAAAGGCAAAAGAAAGATTCACCCAAGCAGCAAATATTTACAAACTTGGCAAAACCCTCCCTGACTTCCCACACAAACGCAAACAGACACCGGAGGCTTACTGCTGTCTCAGTTTATTGTACTAAAAATATTTGCCAGCACAAGGTTTTTATTAGTAGTGTGATTAGGATTATTATTTTTTTTCCGCAGACAAGATCATTACTGGAGTAGGAGGCTGTGGACATCTGAAGAAATACCACAGAGGAAGCCTACACTGCCATCTTTTTCTCATTTTTGTCTGACAGGATCTATATCAATTCCTTTTTTTCCCCTCCTTAATTCTATTATTTTTAACTACATAAAACATTTTGTTACAGGAAAACCAGAAGACCCAGAAGAAAATGAAAATCATTCACATTCCTCCTTTCAGAGAAGGCTATAACTATTACACTTTCATTGCTTTTTTCCCATCAACTTTCACATGCACCAACATACAGAGAGTACTGTTTTTAATATTATTTTACCGAAATGGTATCAAACTTGGTGTATTTCCTCCTCTTTGCTAGTATGTATCATGAGTGTCTTTCCTTGCTAATAAATATAGATTGAGTTAATGTTTAATGGATGTCTCTATAAAATTCTGTTGTATGGATGTCTTATAATTTATTTAAGAACACTCCTATTGATGTACCTTTAGATTGTTTCTAAGTTTTCATTCTTATAAACCAAGCTGAGATAAACATCCTGGCAGCTAAATATCTGTACTCATTCATGCTTGCTTTCTTAGCATAAATTCCTAGAACTAGTATTTCCAAATAAATAGATATACATAGTTTTGCTGGTACTGTATTTTTTCATGCCCGTAAAATACATATATACACACACACACATATACACACACATATTTATATATACACATATATATATCACCATCAAAATGGAGAGGTTTCATTTCTCCCTTTCCTTTTTCATTGTTGGGAAACATCTCTGAAAAGTCAGAAGTTTTTAAAAACATAACAGCTGTATTAGTCTGTTAATTAACTAATTATTAGCATCACTAATTAGTGATGCTAATAAAGACATATCCAAGACTGGGTAATTTATAAAGGAAAGGAGGTTTAATGGACTCACAGTTCCATGTGGCTGGGGAGGCCTCACAATCATAGTGGAAGACAAAGGGGAGCAAAGGCACGTCTTACATGGTGGCAGGCAAGAGAGCATGTGCAGGGGAACTGCCCTTTATAAAACTATCAAATTTCATGAGACTTATTCGCTATCACGAGAACAGCACAGGAAAACCTGCCCCCATGATTCAATTACCTCCCATTGCGTCCTTCCCACAACACTTGGGGATTACGGGAGCTACAATTCAAGATGAGATTTGGGTGAGGACACAGCCAAACCATATCAATGACACATCAACATTATACTATGAGAGTTAATTGATCATTAAATTGGAGTTGCATCACATAGATTTAACTAACTTGAATTCAACTGTCTTTCACTAAGTGTAAAACATCATCAACTTTAAGATGCACTATTATTTTATGTAAAATTAAGAAAAAAATTAAAAGCTCTTTCAATTAAACTATGACCCAACGCCTTCTAGTCCAATGCCACGCATTGATTGATCACAGCATTCCTCATTTGAAATTCTTTTCATCTGTTCCAAGGGATTGCCTCTAGTTGCCTGGCTCAGCGTGTAGAAAGAAACCCTTTTGCACATATTTTGGTGACATAATGTAACATAACTTCATCCACTTGTGGTTTCTTCCTTTTTAGGGGTTCAGCAAAGATTTGGTTGTTGCTTTGCAGGAAAATATAAAACTAGAATCATTCCCCCAAACACAAGAATGTGATTCACTTATATCAAATTTCCACACCACTGCTCTGTTTGGGGAACTTTCTGTATATACACAGGCTTTCCATTTCAGTGCCACATCTTATCAGTGCAATCTTTTTGAAGACATTTTAAGTGGAAATTAAAATCAACATGTGAAGTACTTGCAATGTGCATAACTCAGTTGAAGTGATGACAATGTGAGCAGCTAGGACCAAGTTTGCTTGGGCACAGGGAATGAAACTACATCAGGCCTGCTGGCTGACTGCAAATTGTAAAATACGTCTCAATTTCAGGGATGTGAAAATTAGGAAAATTGTGCATATTAAAATTGATGAAACGTCATTAGGGAAGCTTCAAAAAGTTAAGATAAAAAAGGGAGCAATATCAGTACAAATATGTGGGCAATTATGCTTCCTTCTTCCACCTGGTAAATGTGTGCCCTATGACAGGCAGGAGATAAGACAAATACGTCTGTCCAACTCTCAGCTGATGCCATTTCCCACTTGCAGAGAGAGGGCCTCTTGGCCACATTGAGAGTGGTTCTAGAATCTACAGATACAGTTACATATAACTATTTATTTATTTTCATTTTTTTTAGAGACAGGGTCTCACTCTGTCGCCCAGACTGAGATGCAGTGGTGCGATCACGGCTCACTGCAGCCTCAATCTCCTGGGCTCAAGCAATCCTCCTGCCTCAGCCTCCCAAGTAACTGGGACTCCAGGCACGTGCTACCACGCCCAGCTAATTTTTACTTTTTTAAGCTGAGAGAGGATCTCGTTATGTTTCCCAGGCTGGTCTTGAATGCCTAGGCTTAGGTTATCCTCCCACCTCGGTCTCCCAAAGTGCTGGTATTATAGATGTGAGCTACCAGGCGCAGCCTACATATAAATATTTAGATAGACAAAGGAAAGACAGAGAAAGACAGAGAGAGCACACAATAGATATAACTCAGCATGATCCCTAAACACAAACCCAAGAAACAGCCGTCTGTTTTAATTCTGGAGGAAAACTTAGTGAGAGACAGTATATAATTGCCAAAAGTTAGAAGCAATTAAGATGTCCTTTAACAGGTGAATAGATAAGTAAGTTGTGGTACATCCAGACAATGGAATATTATTCAGGGCTAAAAAGAAATGAGTTATTGATTCATCAAAAGACATGCAGGAACCTTAAATCTATGTTGCTAAGAGAAAGGAGCCAATCTGTAAACGTTACATGATTCTAATTATAATACATGACAGTCCGGAAAAGCCAAAACTATGGGGACAGTAAAATGATCAGGGGTTGCCAGGAGTTGCAGGGAGAAAGGGATGAGTAAGTAGAGCACAGAGGACTTTTTCTAGTTTTATTTTATTTCAATAGTTTTTGAGGGTGCGAGTGGTTTTTGGTTACATGACAAGTTCTTTAGTGGTAATTTCTGAGATTTTAGTGCACCCAACACCCAAACAGTGTGCACTGTACACAATATGTAGTCTTTTATCCCTCACCCTCCTCCCCTGCCCTGAGTCCCCAAAATCCATTATATCATTCTGTATGTCTTTGCATCCTTAGAGCTTAGCTCCCACTTGTAAGTGAGAACATACGACGTTTGGTTTTCTATTCCCGCGTTACTTCACTTAGGATAATGATCTCCAGCTCCATCTAAGTTGCTAAAAAAGACATTCTTTTTCCTTTATATGGATAAGTAGTATTCCATGGTGTGTCAAAGACTTAAATCTAAGACCTGAAACTATAAAGACTCTAGAAGATAACATCGGAAAAACTCTTCTGGACGTTGTAGGCAAATAATTCAGGACTAGGATCTTTAAGGCAAAGAAACGACTTTGTATGATATAATGGGGGATACACATCCTTATACATTTGTCCAAACCCACAGAATATAAGTCTGAGAGTGAATCCAAATGTAAACTACAGGCTTTAGTTGATAATAATGTCCCAATGTTGATTCATCCATTGTAACAAATGTACCACATTAATGCATGGGGAAACTGGGTGGGGAGGGGTTTGGGATGGGGAGTGGAAGCTCTGTATTTGCTGCTCAAGTTTTTCATAAACCTAAAACTGCTCAAAAATGGTCTATTCATTAAATACAAATATATACATCTATAAATAGGAATTAAACTATATATGGATATCTATCTTTTAAACCCCACTGCACAGAAACAATCACCATTTAGTGGTGAAACTTCTAGTCTTGTTTCCATGCAAATCTATTCCTATTCAATTAGGTGAGAGCATCCTCAACAAGGCGTGCACATTTTTAAGAGATTCAGTAAAAATATATAAATTTTCCTGCACAGAGGTATGGAGTTCCACTACCCACATAAAGCACCAGTGCCGTTCCTCCTGCACCCTGGCCAACACTGGAAGCCCAGCCAGGTTCGCAGGCAACCACTTGGCTTCTTATGTTTGTTTTATTTCCCACAGCAGGTGAGAAGGTGCTCAGGGATGCCCCTCCGCTGCCCACCATACCTCACTGTGCTGGGAAGGAGGAGATGGAATTTGCCTTGGCTGCGTGTCTGAGCCCCAGGACTGGCTGTCTCTACTGCAGAGAATGCAAGGAATGGAGGCTGAAAGGCCCCTGAGGCAGGATGAGAGCTGGCTTTTTGCCAGGATGAGATTTGTCAATAAAGCTTTTGCAGTCTCGTCAGGATCAAGACTCGTCCCCCTACGCCTGCCCCAAACTCTGGTTCTCTTGAGATAATGCCAAAGTCAGTTCTACAGAGCCTCACACTCGATGCCAGCCCAAGATCAAGACAGTCAGAGGTTAGGAGAGAAGCTGGGAGTCAGACCGACTCTGCTGGGGTTGCAGATCTAACTGTATATAACCATGGATAGATAATCTCCCCCCAGGTTGTATGGTTAGAAATATAAGAAATCTAAAATACTGTAGGCTCCACTGCTGGCATTTAAATGCTTCCAACATTTAGTAGCTGTGTTACCTGGAGCAAATTACTTAACCTCTCTGAGGTTCAGTTTCCTCAGTTATAAAATGGGCATAATAATGCTCACCTCAAAGGATTCTGGTAGGAATTAAAGGAGATAATTCATGTAAAGTGCTTAGCACATCAGAAGCCCTCCATAAAGAGTAGATGTTGTGAATCTTCAAGGACCATGGAGTCCACCCCTCCTCCCTGCCAAACCGGCTTGTGTTTGGGGTGGCAAAGGCTCAGAAAGGAAATACCTTGCCCAAAGTCACAAAGTGACTTGCTACTCATGTCTGGAAGCTCAGTTTATAGAACCTCAATCCAGCGCCTTTTCCATTACCCAAGCAAGAGCCCCTCTTGCAGAATACAAAGTGCGGAGACCACAACCTCCTTTCACTTCCTTGGCTCTCGTCTGCCTCTTGAGGCACTAATGAAACACCAGGCATGCGGAGTCAGCCTCTCAGATAGTAGCTCTCTAACAGGGACATTATTTAAGACTTGAGTCAGTTCGGCATGAAATTTAATCACTGGATCAATATTGTGACACAGCTTGTCAGAGAGCCGAGGACTGGTCAGGAATACTCGGTAGCCAAGAATGCTTTTGTTTGGTTGGCTTCTCCTTTGGATCTTAAAGAACCAGTCCTCAAGTGTGGGGAGCAAAGAGTCTTCCATTCCCTGAGTAGGGTGTCTTGTCTCCAGCTAACAGCAAAACCTCTAAACCCTCATTTGTACTCTTCTACCTCCAGTGACGTCTGGCTCTTCATATTCTCTCATGATTTCTTGTATAATCCCACCTCTGCATCTTTGCCCACTAGGGTCCCCCCACCTTGAGGGTCATCCCTTGCTAGATCTTTCTAACTTGTCTCTCTGCTCCCACTCTGAGTCCCTCTTTCCTTAATTCATAGAATGACACCAGTAGTGGATGATGGATGCATTGACCAAATCTTCCTTCAAGCATGAATAACTAATTCCCCAAGCTGCCCTTTCCAAGGTCACATTCTCTTTCCAAGACAGGTTGTATAGAGACTGGTGATGGCAGAAGTAGAAAGGCCCTTGCTTAATTTGGGATAACTCTGAAGGGCCATCCCAGGCTCTAAGCTCCCCGTGGCATTGGCTGAGCCCTTCCTTGCGATGCATCGCAGCCCGACTTCCTTCTGCTCAATGCTGCTTCTTTCACTGACCTTCTACAAGTGTGGATCCCAAGAGCACCGCCCAGTAAACTTCCCGCAAAATGATCTCTGTCTCAGAGTCCGCTTCTCAGGAACCCAACAGCAGAACGATTCTTTTAGGCACAGATCCAAGTGTCTTACTTCTCCGTTTAAAATCATCTGATGGCTTCCCACTGCACTTGGAATAAAATTCAGACTGCTCTTGAGGATTGTAGGACTCCAGGTCAAGGCTGCCTAATAGCAGTACACATAGGTCGGTAGCACATTTAGAAAGTAAAAAAAATAGCCCGGCGCGGTGGCTCACGCCTGTAGTCCCAGCACTTTGGGAGGCCGAGGCGGGCGGATCACGAGGTCAGGAGATCGAGACCACGGTGAAACCCTGTCTCTACTAAAAATACAAAAAATTAGCCGGGCGCGGTGGCGGGCGCCTGTAGTCCCAGCTACTCGGGAGGCTGAGGCAGGAGAATGGCGTGAACCCGGAAGGCGGAGCCGGAGATCGCACCACTGCACTCCAGCCTGGGGGACAGAGCCAGACTCCATCTCAAAAAAAAAAAAAAAAAAAGAAAGAAAGAAAGTAAAAAAAAAAAAAAAAAAAGGGAGAAATTAACTTCAATAATATGTTTTATTTTATATATATATTTATATATAAATATATATTTTGTTTAACCCTGAAATCAAACATACTATCATTTTAAAATGTGTTCAATTTAAAATATGAATATTTTACATTCTTTATTTTTCATTCTAGGTCTGTGCAATCTGGTGCACATTTACAATTACAGCACATCTCAATTGGGACTCCATGCATTTCTTTTTTTTTTTTTTTTGAGACAGAGTCTCATTCTGTCGCCCAGGCTGGAGTGCAGTGGTGCGATCTGGGCTCACTGCAACCTCTGCCTCCCAGATTCAAGCGATTCTCCTGCCTCAGCCTCTGGAGTAACTGGGATTACAGACATGTGCCACCACGCCCGGCTAATTTTGTATTTTTAGTAGAAACGGGGTCTCTCCATGTTGGTCAGCTGGTCTCGAACTCCCGACCTCAGGTAATCTGCCCACCTCGGCCTCCCAAACTGCTAGTATTACAGGCATGAGTCACTGTGTCCAGCCGAGACTCCATGCATTTTAAATGCTCGATGGCCACACATGATTAAAGGCTACTGAAGGGGATGGGGAAGCTCTCAGTGACCTAGTCCCTGCCTTCTTCCCACGCTCATCTCTACTACAGTCACTGCTGCTTTCTGTGTTTGAGGCTGCTTTTCTTTCAGTTCCTTGAATACCCCAATCCCATTGATGCCTCGGGGACTTTGCTCCTGCTATTTCCTCTGCCTGAAATACTACGTTCTCAGCACTTTGCACAGCTGGCTCCTTCTTGTACTCAAGTCTCCACTCAAATGCAACCTCTTCCGAGAGGCTGTTCCTGAAACTCCATCTAAAGAAGTCCCCCTCCCCCAACGTCATTCATCAATGACTCATGCCAAGATATTGTCCACATAGCATGTATCACCTTCTGAAATGATCTTATTTACTATTTTTTCATGTATTTTGTTGCCTGTCTTCCTCTACCAAAAAGTGAGCCCCAGATATTTGAGTCTGTTTATTCATTTTGCATCCCTTTTTGGACCGAGGACAGAGTTCGTCATTAGCAGTATCTCTTATCTCTTAATAGTTATTAATGCACAAAAAAACTAAGAAAGCATACATTAAAAATAAAATACACATCTACAATATTTGCATATATGGGTCTGCTAGGGGAGAAACTTCTTTTTATAATCACAGATAATCTAGTATCTGAAATACCAGGCATGTGCAGTCAGCTAACACAAGATTCAGTATTTACTGGGTATTCTTCAGAGATTTCACTCATTCTTATTTCCACAAAATATCACCTATAACCCGATGGCTCCCACATGTTTATCTCTAGCCACTGACTCTCACCTCCAGTTTCCTTATTTACTGGATATATCAGTGTTGCCATCTTCTTTTCTAGTTATCTCTATTGTAGCACTTATCCAGGGCATAATAACTCCATATTCTCCTTTGCCTTTTACTACCAACTGCTGGATGGATGATTTACCTCTATCTTCATAGTATTTGTGTTCTTGAGTCATACATTTGATGTTTTATTAATTAAATGTAATACATTACCATGCTAAAAAAACAAACTTCAGAGATAAAATTCCATAACATTCTCCTTTGTGCTTTATTATAATCTTTGCTTGACATATAACTATATAGGACAGACTACTGTCATTAGGAGATTAACAGTTTGTATACATACACATCTATGTCACATACACGTGTACGCACATGCAAGCACGGAGATCCAACAGAAACCCCTACTCTTATGAAGCTTACCCTCTAATGGAGGAGAAGAACAATAAGTCATATACACATACACACACATGCACCCAGGCACACACACATATACACAGATGATCCTTGATTTACAATGGGGTTACGTCTCAATAAATCCATCATAAGTTGAACATATTGCAAGTCAAAAACGCATAAATAGGCTGGGCACGGTGGCTCACGCCTGTAATCCCAGCACTTTGGGAGGCTAAGGCTGGCAGATCACCTGAGGTCAGGAGTTCAAGACCAGCCTGGCCAACATGGTGAAACCCCATCTCTACTAAAAATACAAAAATTAGCCAGGTGTGGTTGTGGGTGCCTATAATCCCAACTACTTGGGGGCTGAGGCAGGAGAATCGCTTGATCCCAGAAGGCAGAGGTTGCAGTGAGTTGATATCATGCCACCACACTGCAAGCTGGGCAACAAGAACGAGAATCCATCTCAAAACAAAAAGAAAAAATACCGCATAAATACACGTAACTTACTGAACATCCTAGCTTAGCCTAGCCTAACTTTAATGTGCTCAGAAGATTCACTTAGCCTATAGTTGGGCAAAATCATCTAACACAAAGTCTATATTATAATAAAGGGTTGAATATCTTATGTAATTTATTGACTATGATTATTACATTAAAATTATATACATGTATAAACATGTATACATATATAAACATGTATACGTATGTATATGTATATAGGTTGGTAATACGTACTATGGAGAAAGGGGAAGGAAGTCAGAGAGTATCAGGGGATAGAATTGCCTTTTTAATTGGTTGGGGTCAGAGAAGGCCTGGACAAGAAGGTGGCATTTGAATAAAGACTTGAAGGAGGTGAGGAAATGGCAGCTAACTGAGAAAGAGTGCTTCAGGAAGAAGGTTTCACAGTGCAAAAGCCCTGAGGTAGGTAGATACCTGACATGTTTGAAGAAGGCAAACAAGACAGCCAGCGTGGCTGGAGGGAATGAGCAAGGAGGTGAGTGGGAGGGGATGAGATTAGAACTGAGTGGTGGGTGGGGTCCTGTGGGACTTGGTAAGCAGTTCCAAAGACATTGGCTTTTACTCCAAGAGCACACCAGAGGCCACTGGGGAGTTCTGAGGAGATAATCACATTTTAGCAGCAGTATTATTTTCAGAATACACTGATTAGACTGCAAATGTGTCCAACCCACAGCCCGTTGGCCACATGCAGCCCAGGCCCAGGACAGCTTTGAATGCAGCTCAACTCAAATTCGTAAACTTCCTTAAAACATTATGAGATTTTCTTTGGATTTCTATTTTTTTTGTTTTGTTTTGCTCATCAGCTATCATTAGTGTTAGTATGTTTTATGTGTGGCCCAAGACAATTCCTCTTGTTCCAATATGGCTCAGGGAAGCCAAAAGGTTGGACATCACTGGATTAGAGCAAGGGTACAATTGACAGATTATTACAATAATCCATGTGAGAGACCAGGTCCAAGACCACAATAAATACTGCCAGTTTTCTAACAAATTCCATTCTCTCTTTCTTCCATAGTGATAACTGAACAGTTGCTGCTCAACAGGGGACTACATTTCCTAGCCTCCCCTGGGGCAAGGTCGAATCATGTGACTAAGTTCTAACCAATAGAATACAAACAAAAGAGATGTGTGCAACACTGCCTCACTTGTTTGAAAAAAATGGTGGGTCGTGTTCTTTTGCCCCCTGCCCCTTTATACAAAGGCACAGGAATGTGCCTGCATGCAGCTGAGCCATGCAGATGAGGACAATGGAAGGAAGCTGCGTCCCTGTGTGAAGGTGTGGAGCAAAGTCTAATATACTCCTAGGCTGTTCACCTCAGGACCATCTCATGAATGAGAAATAAATATCTGTCTCCTATAATCCACTGTATTTTGGCATTCTTTGTTACAGCAGCTTAACCTTTACCTCAACTAATACACAGAATGTTATGGAAGGTTTAGCAACATCAGAAGTGAATTACAGCATAGTGTAGAATAGGAAACAACCTACAATGTAATACTCATCACCCCTATCCTTAAAGCTCCTTAACCAAACCCTGCAGGGGACTTTTCAGACTGTCTTTTACTTCTCTGATACACGTATTTCTCCAGCTTCCCAGAGCCTGGGGACATCCGCAAAATTTTATTTCATTTTATTAAGCAAATGAATATTTTCTGAATCTCTGTCACAGACAAACTCCAGGAACTTCCTTTGCATTGCTCAAAAGATTTGGCGGTGCACTGAACCCAGGTCAACATCTTGACATGAAGAATTATTGAAACTAATGGCAAAAACCTCAATTACATTTGCACCAACCTAATAGCAGAAACTTTGATAACAACAGTTTTCCTCTCATTTGCTTTACGGTAAGCTTTTCAGCACTTCCTCTGTCCCTAAAAATACTCTCAAGAAGCAGAGGTGGAGGAGGGGACACATATTTTCCTCTAGCCTGACCAAACCTTAGCATTTGCTCCTGGGGTTTTAGATGATGCCTTCTCCCATTCACTCAGACTCAAATATTTATATGACAGGCACCCCTATATATGCATCCACATGGTTCCTTCTTATAGACACACACTCAGGCACACACAGACACAGAGAGAGCTGAGTCATGCTGGAAGGTCTCTAGTTGTCCATTCTGTTCTTTCCTGCCTTCAGACCCTGGCCTCCAAGAACACTTCCCAAGACCATGGCTCTGTGTCCTTTCCACTGGTTGATTCTTTGGGTTTCTCACCAAAATTCACAGTGGGAACGTTATGCTGGTTCATTTCCTCCCCGCTTTTATGGTCTGTCCTGTTCATTAATAACAATATGAAGCGGCTTGTAAAATGCATCAGAAACAAGGCCTGCTCTGGATGACCTGAGAAGCCAAGCACAGGTGTGGTACAGTCAGGCTTTGCCCTCGTGACAGAAGGGGTCATATTTCTCCCCTGAACAAGATGAGACATCTAATAGGACTACCTACTCATGGGATAGCTGTGGCCGGCTGAGTGTTCACACCTCCAAGGAAGTGCATAGGGACAAAGCTTCATGGGATCTTGGAGAATGTCCTCCAAGGCCCTGCTCAGGTGATCTGATCAGAATTAACCCATTCTGCTGCCTCCCTGGGGTGTGGAGGGAGTCAGGGAGAATCAGTAAGGAATTGATTATATGTGGTTTCTTGTGTCCCATATGGATAGATGTGTATGCATATTGTGTGTTGACTGAATGAGTTGTTAAGTGCATGCAAGTCTGGATTGTCTATATATGTTAATGTCAGGGTGTTGATCTCGTTCTCTGTGGGTGTGTGTTCTTATTTCATTGGTCCCTGCTTATTTCTCTAGCCCATCTCACACCATTCTATCTTCTAAACATAGGCTCTTCTTAAATTTCTTACTTCTCTCCAATCACTCTGTCCCTCCCTCTGACGCTGTCTTTGCATTTTTTTTTTGACTCCATTAACTCCGTTCCTTTATCTCACCTGCCTCTCCCCGCCTCTCCTTCCCCTCCTTCTCCTTGTCATCTTCCTTCTCATTCTCCTCCTCCTTCTTCCTCCTCATTTCTTCTTCCTCCTCTCTATCCCCTTCTCTCCTCTCCCTCCTCCTCCTCCTTATCCTCCTCCTTCTATTCCTTCTTCTTCCTCTTCCTCTTCCTCCCCCTTCCACACACTATTTTCTTTCCTCCCGCCACACTCACCTCACCTGACGAACCCCACTTCACCCCTCAGCGTGGGCATCACTTCTTCTGTCCTGAGCCCCTAGACAGTACCTATTCCTGCTGGGTAAGCACCCACCAGTGCCTCCCTTCCCCGTTCGGAACTCCCACCAACTGTATAGCTACTCCCTAGTTCACTGTGTCTTCCCTGGCCACAGAGGCCTTGCATTGTGTCATCTTAGTTAAATTGAAAGCATTTCCCCAAATTCCCTTCCCTGCAGTGTTCTGTGTTAAAGTTGGCCAGCCAACTTGGGTGAGCTTTGGAAAGTGGGTGTGAAGCAGCAGTTGTGTTTATGCTCCAGGGGTCAACATGAGCCGGTTCTCTGCTGCATCTCACACACATTGTCATGGGTTTGATGGCTCGTCTTGTTGGGAGATTGCAGACAGCATGCAGGGCTAGGGCTCCTCCACCTCCTGCCGATCTCCTCTTTTACTTTTTCTAACGTCTGGACCAGATTTGGGTGCAGCTCCATGGACCTTCCAAAGCTCACAGCATCACTAAGGTTAGAAGTCTGGAGGCGCTGAGAGACTGACAGATCCCAGGGAGGGACAGAGGCAGGTTCCAGTTTTCCTTGGTGTGTTCCAGCTCATCCTCCTGGATTCCATGTTGTCCTTGCTCTCTCCCATTTCATGTCCATAATCACTTACCAATGCACAGCTCTGCTGAATCAAGGTTCCGCATCCAATGCAGGGCAATAGGCTTACATAAGCAGCGCCACCCACTGGCACAGTCGCGTAAGGCCCAACCCCATCATAAACCCCTTATATCACTCATACTGGTTCTGCTTCTTTGACCTGATAAACAGCCTAAAAATCTCCCAGAGGACAGGATTTCAACTCAACTCGCAAATTAACATGATTGTTCACTGTTGAATTCCCGGAATTCAGAATGCACCCACCACTTGGAAATAGCTCAATAAGAATGTCCTGCACTCAACCACAACATTGATGTACTCGCCTAGTGATCTATGCACATGTGTGCACACCTAGGCATTTCTATAGTTCTTATGAGATCAGTTGTCATAAGAACTGGCAGTGGATCTCATATTGGCAGCCCTGGATCAAATATGTACTACTTATAGGTTATCCTTGGTCCAGAGGGCTTTTAAATGTTTGAATTAGTTGTAACATTTAGAAGTCAAATTTCACGTACAAAATCTAGGTTTTAAACTTTTCTCTATAAAATAGGGCCAGGTGAGGTGTCTCACACCTGCAGTTTCAGCACTTTGGGAGGCTGAGGTGGGTGGAACGCTTCAGTCCAAGAGTTTGAGACAAACCTGGGCAATATGGCAAGATCCCGTCTCTACAAAAGACACAGAAATTAACTGAGTGTGGTGGCACACGCCTGTAGCATCAGCTACTCTGGGGGCTGAGGTGGGAGAACAGCTTGAGCCTGGCAGGCGGAGATTGCAGTGAGTCATGATTGCACCACTGGACTCCAGCCTCTGTGACAGAGCAAGAACCCGTCTCAACAAAAATCAATAGCTCAAGCAACACTGAGCCGACTTTCCCCATGGCAACAACTGTGTAAAGATGGAGAACTGATGTGCCTTTTGTTGGGACTTGTGCCCTCTGCTTCCCACCCCTACTCAGTCCCCTCATTTACATTCCTTTCTGTCCCCTCTAGAACTTTGAGTTTGAACTGTTCTACCTCTGGCTTCTTTTTCATGGAAAAGAATAAACTACTTGTGCTAGCCCATATTTCTGTGTCTCCATAACTTGCAGCAGAATCTAATCCTAAGTGAAAAACCGACATCAACATATTACACTATTAAGAGTCCAAACAGAGGGATATACAGTACTCGATCGAAAAGCCTTCCCTTGATTTAGTTGAGCACATATTCTGAATCCAAATTAACGTACGCGATGGTCCTTTTCCTTAAGTTTAAGCCATGCATTTCCACTTGTACAGTCTCCCCAGGGCAGGTAGATGGGAGTGGCTACTCTCCTTTGTTTAGCTTGTTCCCCAGCTATCTAAAAGGCGTGAGACCTTTATTCTAGACTTGTCAGTTCCCCATCACCACCTCTCTCTAGCTCACTCTGTGTCCCTCTCTTCTCCCTGTAGCAGATGACATTGGTCCCTCACTACACACCTGCACATTGTCTCTGGCACTGCTCACAAGTGCTTGCGACTCACCACATGCTGCCTTTACTGTAGCTTGGCTTCCAGATGGAGCAAGTTCAATACAAGTAAGCCCACCACTCAGCCATGCTGTTAGCATGGCAAGCCAGGGGAGTCCCAGCCTCTCTCTCTGCCTCGAGTTATATTATTTGGTTAGTACAGCTTTATTATATGCCCAGCATAATTTCTATATGCACATTTATATGCATCTTCATTTCTAAATGCAAGCTTAATTCTGTACATATATGCACTGGTGTTTCCTATTTTACATATATATCCTGTCATTTTTTAATACATTGAGTATGTGTGCAATGCTGTGTGTGAATATATTTATGAGAGAATATCTGTATGTTCAAGTGTTTTCTGTAGATTTGGGACAACACAAGACTTCTTTTGATGTCATTTAATTTATATAAACATCTTACAGGTAGCATTATCTGCATTTACAATGAGAAAATTCAGGCTTAGAGGGGAAAGTCCTTTGGCTACAGTGACACAGCTTTAAGTTATTTGTTGCAGATACTCTTGGTGCCACCCCTTTCTCACCCTCACTCCCTTAGCAAGTGCACCTGTCACTGAACCACTGCAAATGGTGGCTGCTAACAGGTCACACCTGCACGCCTTGCTCACAGTCACCCAGAAGGTCACGTCCCTTCACAGGGGACACCCTGAGCTAATGTCTCATTGATGTGGAGGCATAAGAGCCCACCAGTTCTTACCTTCCAGGAGAAGGTGAGAGCAACATGTTCAGGCAGAAGGAGGAGTTAGACTAATGGGATTTCAGGAGCAATCTAGTCTGAATCCTTGTCTTTGGCTCTGTTGTTTGGGAACCCGATCTAGACATCATTGCATCAGAATTGGAGCATGGGTTCTGTCTAACTACAAAGCCGGGGGCGGTTCCTCCACACCGCACTGCATTCTCCCTGGCTGTTTGTGTTACAATTCATGCTCATCCAGGATGATTTTCCTATACCTTTCTCCAGAGGTAGCAATGAATAGGAATTGTTTGTTTGTCTAAACGCAGAGCGGAAGCTAACTGTTTTAGACTGTGATGCTGCATAATGGACATTGCGCCTGTTACATTACATTTTATGGTTTTATAGCAATTACATTGCATTTTATGGTGTCATAACATATTACATTTTATGGCTTAATATCAGCTTTAATACAAGACACCATGGCCCAGAATTTTAACAAGGGAAAGCTTCTCCTGGTGAGATGGTAATGGGCTTTCTGCATGACCACATGCCTGCCAGCAGGAGGCCAGGGAAGATGAATCAGGGGACAGATTTCCCTCAAGCCTCTATAGCCACCCCACTCTGTGCTCCCTCAGTCAAGCCTGGCTTTCTCGCTAGGGGTCCTTGTACAAACTCGTTGAACTGATGCTGCTCTCGGCACCCAGTTCCTCGTCTCTCGCTCACCCTCTTTTTCTAGTCCACGTAACAGACAGGATAATCTTCTTAAAGCACAAGGCTACTCATGCCATGACTCTGCTTGGAACTGGTATATAACTTCCCATTGCTATTAGAGCCAAGTCCAAACTAAGCCTAAGGCTCAAGGAAGGACTTTCATATTCTTATCCTCAGCCTTGGCTCATTTATCACCCACCATGTACCCTACGCTAAAGCCACAGTGAGCTTCCTACCATTCTCAAATGTGCTGTGCCCTTTTGCTCCTCTGTGCCTTTGCACATGCTGTTCCTTCTGCCTGGAACCCCTTCCTGGATCTTTTTCTTTTTTCCCTATGCATTCATTCAGTAAATATTTATTGAGCACCTACAATGCTTGGCATTGTTCTGACAACTGGGAATCCAGTGGTAAATGAAACACACAAACCACTCTCGTGGAGCTCACCTTCTAGTGGAAAGAGGTAACATGGTATTAGTCTTTCAATACTCAACTCATGTCACCTCCTCCAGGAAGCCTGCCCTGATGGGCCCAGGTAGTGAGATATGCATTCTATTCCATGCCTGTGTCATAACACTTACCACAGCAATTGTAGTCATCCATTCACTTCTATGTCTTCCCCAAGGGCAGAGACAATGCCTTACCCATTTTTACTTTTGTATTGCTATCACCAAGCAAGGTCCCTGGTTCAGCAAGTTGATTGAATAAACAAATGAATAAAGCAAGAGGAAAAAATGGGTAGTGTGCTTTAGGGGTGCCAGTGAGATTCCACTGCCACCAGGAAACATTTCCAGTACAAATGTAGCAAATCCTGCCACTAGAAATTCACCCCTTTGGGTTAAGCATTGTCAGTTCCCAGCAGCTCCTTTGAATTCCAATGGCCCTGGGAGTAAGATGTTTGCATGAATAATTCCATCAGAGTTCTTAGGAGCTGGCTGGAGAGAACAGGACTGAAGCAAGCTGCTCACCTGCACTAGGAGATAAAAAGAGGAGACAAAAAAGGAGGCTTTACCCAGGGCTCTGGCCTGAGTTCTGGAAATTTGTTGCAGATGTTGACAAACACATTGCCCAAAAAGCCTTGGAAATCTCAGCTGTTAGAGGGGTGCTGTAGGAAAATGAAAAGAGCTTGGCATCAGGTTCTAGCCCTGGCTCTGCCACTGGCCTGCTGTGTAATCTCTTTGCGAATCCCTCAGTCTCTCTGGGCCTCAGTTTCATGAGCTATAAAACAGTAAGACTGAACTAGATATAATCAGATACCTTCTCAGGAGTCAGCAGAGCTCAGTGCTTCAAATCCCAGCGCTGCAGTTATCAGCGATGACCTCGGACAATCTATTTAACCCTATGTGCCTCAGTTTTCTCATCTATAAAATGGGGACAGGTATAAAATGTTATACACTCCTCAAAGGATTGGTTTAAGGACTTAATAAGTTAATACAAATAAAGAATTAGCACAGAATCTGGGGTACTATAAGCACTCGATAAAGGTTAGTGATTATTTAATAAGCCAAAGGGTGAACATTGGAATCTCTGCAAACCACAGAAGGCCAAAGCTGGAAAAGACTCTAATAAAAATAACAACAGACCTGTGTTGGAGCTCACCATGCACCAGACAGTGTGCCAAGTGTTTTATAAGCAGCATCTCCTCACAGTAATCCTATGATGTTAGTCTTGTTTCCCCTGATTTACCAATAAAGACCAGAGCAGGTGAGTAACGTCCCCAAGTTCACAGAGGTGGTAAACAGCATAGCCATGGCTTAAACCAGGCTCTACCGGATGCCAAAGATTTTTATCTAATATGGGAATTTTCAGCCATTCTAGAGATTCTTTCTTAATTTTTTATCTCTTATTTTTATTTTTGACAGAGTCTTGGGTCTTGCTCTGTCACCAGGCTGGAGTACAGTGGTGCAATCATAGCTCACTGCAGTCTCAACCCCCTGGGCTCAAGTGATCCTCCTACCTCAGCACCCCGAGTAGCTGGGACTACAGGCGTGTGCCATCACACTTGGCTAATTACAAAAAACATGTTTTTGTATAGATGATGTCTCATCTTGCTATGTCACTCAGGCTGGTCTCAAACTGCTGGTCTCAAACTCCTGGTCTCAAACCATCGTCCTGCCTTGGTCCCCCAAAGTGCTGAGATTACAGGCATCAACCACTGTGTCCAGCTAAATATTTTTTTGATCCCACGTCTGTCTCCTCTCCCTTGGTGACTTCAATTACACATATTTTATTAATAGACTGCTTGAAGTTGTCCCACATCTCAATGATACTCTGTTCATTTAAAAAATATGTTTTCTTTGTGTGTTACACTTTGGATAGTTTCTATTGCTAAGTCTTTGAGAGTTGACTCATTTTTTCTTGGAATATCTAATCTGCTGTTAATACACTTCTGTGTAGTTTTCATCTCACACATTGTAGTCTTCATCTCTAGAAGTTCAACTGGGCATTTTCTATGTCTTCTATAGTTCTACAGAACATTTCTTTAAACCTATGGAATACGGTTAGAATAACTGTTTAATGTGCTTGTCAGTTAATTCTAACATCTGTATCTGTTCTAAGCTGGTTTCAATGGATTGATTGTCTTCCTCCTTAGGAGTCATGTTTTCCTGCTTCCTCGCATGCTTGGTAATCTTTGATTTAATGCCAACCAGGAGCTGGTCCCATGACCTAATTCCGGTAATGAAACACGGACCCAGGACAGTAACAGTTCTAATCCCCTAGCCATCGATGGGCTTAGGAGTGAACACGTCACCCAACTCTGCCGGGAGCTTTTTGGGAAAGGCTTCCTCAATCTTAGGAAAGAGACCAGTTCCTCTGGACGTGGCCATTTCCTGACGAGACAACAGGGACTGGTACATTTACTGAGCACTTGCTGTGTGCCCGGCCCTGTGCTAAATGCATTAAGTCATGTGATTCTCAACAGCAAGCTTTTGCAGTACATAGTATCATGATGTCCCTTTTACAGATAAGGAAACTGAGGTTCAGCATGGTGAGTGCCCTTTCCCAAGGTCACATGGGTAGCCAAGGGCAGAGGCAGGATGGGAAGCCAGGTCTTTCTGACTCCAGAACTTGTGACCTTAAAACCCTCCTCTATACTTCCTCTGAAAAAGAAAAAAAAAAAAACAACCTAATCCAGATGAATTCCCTCATCCCAGCTGATCAATATTCATGTTGCTCAGAACCAAGTAATTGGGGCTGCCAAAGGGTGCTAAGAAGTCCCCCTAATGAGCTTGTTCAGCTACTCTTCTGAAACAGCATTCCCTGCTGGGCCCAGGGGCCTCTTCTGTCAATATTGACGTCTGTCTGAGACACTCGGAACCTGCCACGGATGGAGGAGCAGATGCTGCTAAGATTTAAAGAGAGAAAGGAAGAGAAAAAACACAAATCCCCTCAACAAAGCTACTACTTAGAACCGCAGGCCCAGCAATCCCCTGTACATCTGGAGAAACACTGCAGTAGAAGAGGCTAGATCAGAGGCCAGCAGACCTTTGAGGTGCTTGGCCGGGCTCCTGCAACCAGGGTCTGCTCAGCAGTGCCCTGGAGAGCTTGCTAAGCTGGGCAAGTCTGCTCTGGCAAGGGGATGATGCCTCCTTGCCAGGAGTGCTCCTGGGGGAGCTGAGATTCCAGATTTCTCAGCCTGCTCCCAGGTCCTGCCCAGCCCTAGAGGACTAGAGTCAAGTTCCAGGAAGGCATGTTTCTGGAGAGTGATAAAGAGGTTGGGACAACAAAACTGTCCTTTTCGAGAAGGGCAATGCAATGTAAGGAGTCTTGGCTGTGAAGTCAGATAGTTCTGGGTTCAAATCCGTAAATATAAATCCGTGATAATCCATAATAAGGAGGTTATCCTCTCTAGCACATGAGGATTTCTGTATTCAACAAATGTTCATATGCCTGGAGATTATGACAATACAGAGTTGCAGAGATGCAAATAAAATGCCAAACATAGAGCCTGACACATCAAATGTCTTCAAGAAGTACAGAAACTCCTGATGCATATGTAGGTGCCACCACCCTATAGCTGCCCTGTCCGTAAAGACAGTGACATGGCTGTGTAAAAAGGGCTTTGGAGGCAGAGTTTATTCTCTAGCCTAGCTGCAAACGCTATCATGCAATCTTGGGTAGTTAATCCATGTGATGGGTAATTTTGTGTGTCAACTTGACTGGTCCACGGGTACCTAGACATTTGGCCTAATATTATTCTTAATGGACCTGTGAAGATATTTCTGGATAAGATTAACATTTTATTTATTTATTTATTTTTATTTTATTTTTGGAGACGGAGTCTTGCTCGGTCACCCAGGCTGGAGTGCAGTGTCGTGATCTCGGCTCACTGCAACCTCTGCCTCCTGGGTTCAAGCAATTCCTGTGCCTCAGCCTCCCGAGTAGCTGGGATTACAGGCACGTGCCACCATGCCCAGCTAATTTTTTGTATTTTAGTAGAGACAGGGTTTCACCATGGTGCCCAGGCTTGTCTCAAACTCCTGAGCTCAGGCAATCTGCCTGCCTTGGCCTCCCAAAGTGCTAGGATTATAGGCATGAGCCACTGCGCCCTGCCTGAGAATAGCATTTTCATTGGCAGATTGAGTACAGTACACTCTCTAATATGGGTAAGTCCCATCCAATCAATTGGACCAATCCAATCCAACCCAATCCAAAAACTGAGGACCTGAAGAGAACGAAAAGGCTGAGTAAGAGGGAACTTCTCCATGACTGCCTGAGCTGGGCTATCAATCTTTTCTGGCTTTGAACTTGAACTGAAACACAGGCTCTTCTTGAGTCTCAAGCATGCTGGCTTTCAGACTGGAACTTACTCCCCCAGCCCTCCTGGTTCTCAAACATTTGGACTCAGGCTGGAATTATGCTTCCGCTTTCTTGGGTCTCCGGCTTGCCAAGGTCTTGGAACTTCTTGGCCTCCGTAATCACGGGAGCGAATTCTTTGTAATAAATTAATGAATCTTTTTCTCTCAATTGGTTATGTTTCTCTGGAGCATTCTGACTAATACACTCCACTTTCCTAATTCTGTTTCTTCATCTGGAAACTGATGAGAATCTTTCTTCATGGGTTGCTGTGAGAACAAGCAGTTACAGTATAAATTACAATATAGTTTGCAATGTGCTATGAAATGGATAAGAATAGGGGGTTTGGGGCCCAAAGAAGCAGGTGACTCAATCTCAAAAGAATAGCTTCTTATAGGAGGAGAGCAGAAGGAGTGGCTGATGTCCAAAAGAGAGTACGGAAAGGGTGTTTCAGGAAGTGGAAAGAGCATATGCAAAGCCTTTGAGGCCAAATAGCGCATGGCCTTATCAGAACGTTGAACATTGAACAGTGTTTCCAGGGCCAAACCATGGGTCCCTTTCTCGTTACATTAATGGTTTGATCTTTATCTTGAAGGAAATGGAAAACCACTGAAAAAATTTTAGGCACAGCGGTGACATGAATCCAGGGATTTTAAAGAATTTATTTTAACCTTTCTGACTCTCAGTCTCCTTATGACTAACATCAAAAAATAGCTCCACCTGCTTCACTGAGTTTTTGTGAAGACCAGCTGAAGTTATGTACCTTAAAGTGCTTTGTAAGTCATTGAGTGCTTGGCAAACAGAAGGTAAGGTTATTAACCAATAAGTCAATATTATTACATCAACTTCAAGGCTTTCATCCCTAGAAGTTCCTCTAACCAAAGTCACAAGTCAAATAAGATATGGGGTAAGAACTTATTTGGCAAACCCTAGAACTTTCGATGGGAGTTAGAGATTTGCTAGTTGCCTTTCCAGTATTTGTGTTAATTTGGGTCTTCCAAGAAGCAGATGCCCAAATGAGGTTAAATATGCAAGAAGTTTATTAGGGGAAAATGCTTGTGAGGGAAAATGGGAAGGGAGCCACGGGGAGAGGGGAGCTGGGACATTCACCACCCCGATGCAGTTCTAATCCCAAGTGAGGGGTAGAGAGCAAGAAAGAAGAGTGGGTAGAGGGATGTTGGACTGCAATGCAAGGTTGTTCAGCAAGGCCAGTAGGGAGTCCTTGAGCCAAAGTCACCTGTCAGGGGAGTCGTGTCTCTCCAGAATTGGACTGCCTTAGTATTCCTGTTGCACTCAGCCACCGACTGGAAGCAGCCTCTGGGGACGTGTGGCCCTTGCATAAACACAATGATGGATTTCAGAGCACAGCAGCTGATGCCCTAGATCCATCATGCTCCCTGCAGCAGAGATCTGAGAGGTGCATGCTCACAGTTGCCATAGTATCCAATACCCTTCTTGATTTTTGTTTAGGAATCTGCTGCTTTCCTGCTCTCAGGCGTCATACCCAGGCCTGAGCCAATCAGAGCATCACAGTGCCCCAGGTGCAGCCATTGGTGCATTCACAGACACGCAACCTAAGCTGATCCAATCAGGGAGAATTCAGAGGTTTAAGAGGCGCATTGGGGAAAAGGTGCTCTATCTTTCCTCTGGATTTGAACCTGGAGGGATGAAGATCAGGAGTCCCGGGGCAGGGTGGCTCACACCTGTAATCCCAGCACTTTGGGAGGCCGAGGCAGGTGGATCACTTGAGTCAGGAGTTAAAAACCAGCCTGGCTAACGTGGTGAACCCCTCTCTACTAAAAATATAAAAATTAGCCGGGCGTGGTGGCGGGAGCCTGTAGTCCCAGCGACTCCAGAGGCTGAGGCAGGAGAATCGCTTGAACCAGGGAGGCGGAGGTTGCAGCGAGTCGAGATCATGCCACTGCACTCCAGAGGGAGACTCCGTCTCAAAAAAGGAAGGAAGGAAGGAAGGAAGGAAGGAAGGAAGGAAGGAAGGAAGGAAGGAAGGAAGGAAGGAAGGAAGGAAGGAAGGAGGGAGGGAGGGAGGGAGGGAGGGAGGGAGGGAGGGAGGGAGGGAGGGAGGGAGGGAGGGAGGGAGGGAGGGAAGGGAGGGAGGGAGGAAGGAGGGAAGGAGGGAGGGAGGGAGGGAGGCAGGGAGGGAGGGAAGGAAGGAAGGAAGGAAGGAAGGAAGGAAGGAAGGAAGGAAGGAAGGAAGGAAGGAAGGAAGGAAGGGGAAAGAAGGAAAGAAAAAACAAGAAAAGAAAAATAAATTCAGGAGTCGAGGCAGCACCATTGATCACAGGAGGAGAGCTTCACAACTGGAGAAAGAGAAGTTGCACACCAACATGTCATTTGAACTCTTTTTTCTCAGACATGCTTGAAACCAGGATTACTCTCATGACTGTTCAACTTTGAAAAATCTGTGTATTCCAACTTTTTCATTTAAAAAAAATTTAAGAGCTTTATTGAGGTATAATATGCAACAAACAGCATAGACTTAAAGTGTGCTACTTGATATTCTGACCTATGTATACACCAGTAAAACCATCTCTACGATCAAGATAAAGAACATATCCATCACCTGAGTTTCCTCCTGCCTCTTTTAATCCTTCTCTCTCAACCCCTGCCTCGGGCAATCTGATTTCTGTCACTGTGGATGTTTTCATTTCTAGAATTTCATATCAATGGAATCATACAGCACATACCTTTTTTTGTCTGACTTCTGTCATTCAGCTTAATTATTTTGAGATTCATCCATGTTATGTGTATCAACAGTTCATTCACTTCTACTGTTAAGTATATTCCATCAGATGGATACATCAGTTTGTTTATCCATTCACCTGTTGATGGACATTTGGGTTGTTTCCAGTTTGGGGCTATTACAAACAAGGCTGCTATAAGCATTGTGTGTAAGTCTTTATAGGAACACATGCTTTTATTTCTCCTTGGTACATACCTAGGAGCGGACAAGATGAATCTGATGGCAAGTATAGTTTACTTTTTTTTTTTTTGAGACAGAGTCTTGCTGAGTTGCCAAGGCTGGAGTGCCATGGCGCACAATCTCGGCTCACTGCAACCTCTGCCTCCAAGGTTCAAGCTATTCCCCTGCCTCAGCCCCCCGAGTAGCTGGGATTACAGGTGCGTGCCACCATACCCAGCTAATTTATGTATTTTTAGTAGAAGCAGTGTTTCACCATGTTGACCAGGCTGGTCTCAAACTTCTCACCTCAGGTGATCTGCTGGCCTTGGCCTCCCAAAGTGCTGGGATTACAGGCATGAACCACTGCACCCGGCCTAGTTTACCTTTTTAAAGAAGTGTCAAAGTGGTTTCCAAAATAGTTCTACAATATTGCATTTCTACCAGCAACATGTAAGAGCCTCATTTCTCCCAGCCAGGCACAGTGGCTCATGCCTGTAATCCCGGTACTTTGGGAGGCCAAGGAAGGCAGATTGCATGAGCCCAGAAGTTCAAGAGTAGCCTGGGAAACATGGTGAAACCCTATCTCTACTAAAAATTAAAAAAAAAAAAAAGAAATTAGCCAGGTGCAGTGGTGCGTGCCTGTAGTTCCAGCTACTCAGGAGGCTGAGGTGGGAGGATGGCTTGAGCCTGGGAGGTTGAGGCTCCAGTGAGCTGTGATCATGCCACCACACTCCAGCCTGGGTAACAGAGTGAGACTGTCTCAATAAAGAAAAAAAAAAAGAGTTTTAGTTCTTCCACATCCTTGCCAGCACTCAATATGATAAGTCTTTTTAATTTTAGCCATTCTAAAATAGGTGTGTAGTGGTATCTCATTGTTGTTTTAGTTTGCATTTTCCTAATGACTAAGGAGATCAAGCACATGTTGATGTACCTATTTGTCATCTTTATAGCTTCTTTGGTGAATTATCTGTTCAAATATTTTGCCCAGTTTTTAACTGGGTTATTCATTTACTTATTGGGTTTTGAGAGTTCTTTACATATTCTAGATACAGATCCTTTGTCAGATGTATAATTTGCAAATATTGTCTTCCAGCCCTTGGCTTGTCTTCACAATGTCTTTGAAGAGCAAAACGTTTTAATTTTAATGAAATTTAATTTGTCAATTTGTTCTTTTATAGATTGTACTTTTGGTGTCAGATCTAAGAAATGTTTGCCTATACAAGGATCACAAAAGTTTTCTTCTATATTTTTTTCTAGAACAGAGTTTCTCAACCTTGGTACTCTTGACACATTACTTTAGATAATTCTTTGCTGTTGGGGTCATTATATACATTATAAAATGTTTAGCAGTGCCTCTGGCCTCTACCCACTGGATGCCTCTAGCATGCCCACTCCACTTATGACAACCAAAAATATCTCTAGACATTGCCACATATTTCCTGGGCTATGGGGTAGGGGGTGTCAAATTGCCCCCATTAAGAATTACTATTCTAGGAATTTTATAGTTTTAAGTTTTGCATGTAGAGCTATGATCCATTTTGAGTTAATTTTTGCATTTCATACAGGTATGGATCCAAGTGCTGTTTTGTTTTCTGGAGTGGTTTTTGTTTTTTTTTTTTTTTTTTTTTGGCATCTAGATATCTAATTCTTCCAGCACCATCTGATGAGAGGACTTTCTTTTACCATTGAATTATCTTTACACCTTTGTCAAGACTCAATTGTTTATATGTGCATTTGTGTATTTCTGGACTCTCTATTCTGCCCCACCAATTATGAATATGTTGGTCTATTTCTTCTTTATCAAAGCTGTTTTGGCCATCGTAGATACTTTGCATTTCCTATGAATTTTAGAATCAGTTTGACAATTTCTACCAAAAATAAAGCCAACTGGGATTTTGATTGGGATTACATAGATCAGTTTGAGGAGAACCGACAACTTATCAAAATTGAGGCTTCTCACCTATGAACGTGATGTATTTCTCTATTTAAGTCTTCTTTAATTTCTCCTTTAAATGTTTCATAGCTTTCAATGTACAGTTCTTTCACCTGTTTTGGTCAAATTTATCCCTAAGTATTGAATTTGTTGTAAAGGGTATTTTAAACTTCAATTTCTAATTGTTTGTTGCTAGTGTATAGAAATAAAATTGATTTTTGTATATTGATCTTGTGTCCTGCAACTTTGCTAATCTCATTAATTAGATATGGTAGTTTTATGTGGATTACATAGCATTTTCTGCATAGATAATCATGCTGTCTGCAAATAAAGATAGTTTTACTTCTTCCTTTCCAATCTGGATGCGTTTTATTCCTTTGTCTTGCTTTATATTTCACCAGTGAGGACCTCCAGCATATTGTTAAATAGAAGAAGTGGTGGTATATCCTTGTCTTATTCTGATCTTAAGAGATAATATCTAGTTTTTACCATTAAGTATATTGTTAACTGTGGGAATCCCTTTTAAGATTTGTTTAGTGTTCAGTCTAGGGATAATTATTCCCCACCAATGAGTAAGACCTGTCTGTAGTCTATTCAACGCCCTGAGATCTATGAGGTTTTCCAGTCTGGCAAATGGGAACAGACACTGTTCTTGGTCTTGTGTAAATGCCAACACTGTTATTTCTAATCCTTTCTGATAATTATTTCCCCAAACTTGGGTCATTTCCTCAAATGTGCAGGCTGATCCCTCCTGTCTTGAAAATCCAAGGATACTCTTTGGCCAGTCTTTGGCTTTCTCCCTCTATGCAACTCTTCTCTCTGCTATTCCATTCTGGGCCCTCCAGACCCCTTGGCCTCCCCAAACTTTCAGTGTTGTCTCCTTAATTTAGGGAGTCTCCTCGAATCCTCCTCTTTAGGCTGCAGCGTGGAAAGTCTCTCACAGCAGTATGCTGGAGCAAACCCAGGGCTCACTTTGTTTCCTGTCTTTCAAGGTTAACTGTCCTCTGTTTTCTGAGGTCCAAAGCTTGAAAACCATTGCACCATACATTGTATCTATTTTTTGGTTGTTTTAAGCAGGAGGAAAAAAAAAAAACCTCATCCCTGCTACTCCCTTCTCATGAGAAGCAGAAGTTTGTTCAATTGTTGAACTAGTATATTCCAAGTTTGTGTTGGGATTCCCATTGTCGCTAGCAAAAACATTCAAATTATTATAGTTACATAACCTGTCTGGCCTGGGACAGATTGAGCCAGAGTCTTATCCTGCTCTAGATAAAATACCAGAGAATGGCTAGAAGTGATGGTAATTCTTTTTAATTATTCCAAAATAAGGGATTTGGACAGAAAGTATTTGGGTGGTATTGAGAGGTGGTAAAGCCCAAAGAATCTGGAATTTCAAAAGGCTTGATTTTGAATTCTAACCCAGTGACCTTCTAGTCATGTGTGACCTGGGAAAAAGTTACTTAAATTCCCTGATCTTCAGTTTCCTTATCTATGAGTTGGGAATTAATTATAACCATACCTAACTGATAACGAGATTGTTTGAGGGGTCACTAGAATGATACCTGTGAAGCTCAGTGCCTGGCAGGTAGTAAATTATATACTATTGTATGAAAAATGACAGCTGTTATTATCATTAACATGCTATGCTATACTGATCCAACTCTTTTGACAGTGATCTAACTTTGATTTTGCTTTGTCTGCATCTATAACCTGAATAAAGCTAAGGTTTGTTATATATCTGAGTTGGATAGGCCTAATACCCTGCCCCCCAAAATTGTGTGAGCTGGGATGTCAGCCCCAAAATCAGTAAGAATCAACAGTGGCCTAATTTAGTTGATCAAAACTGAGAACAAAGACTTGGGATCTGGTTTCCATGCAGATATCTGGGCCCTGAATTATTTAAATTATTTGATTGGACTGTTGTGCTGAAGATGTGTATCCCTGGGACGGCCCAACCACAGAGCATCCTAAAGGAAAATGCCCCACCTCCACGCCCTGGTTAAGATATGAGCCCAGTAACCCTTGACTCTGGCCCACTGCTGATTGGACCACACCTGATTAGATATGAACCACCAGATGAGGTCTCATCCAGTCAGTGGCATGGTAAAGAAGAGAGGAGTCTCTCTCTTCTGGAAATTTGGACTATGTATAGTATATCCAGAGAACTAAATATACCCAGAGACCAAAACAGTCACACTTTGGCACTGAGGTAGCAAAGTCATGAGGCTGACTTCTGGCTGGGGGGGCTCTGATAGACCAGGAGCAGGCAGAGGTTTGGAGGCAGCAGGACCATGGGTAAGCAGTGAACAGGTTTGGATGTCTGTACCCCCAAATCTCAGATTGAAAAGTAATCCCCAATGTTGGAGGTGTGGCTGGTGGGAGGTGAGTGGATCATGGGGGTGAACTTCTCAAGAATGGTTCAACACCATCCCCTTGGTGCTTTCTTTGCAATAGTGAGTGAGTTCCTGTGAGATCTGGTTGTTTAAAAGTGTGTGTGGCACCTCCCCTTGTTCTCTTGCTCCTGCTCTCACCACGTGATACATCAGCTCCCCCTTCACCTTCTGCTATGATTGTAAGCTTCCTGAGGTCACCCAAAAGCTGAGCAGATGCCAGCCATGCTTCCTGTACAACCTGCAGAACTGTGAGCCAATTAAACCTCTTTTCTTTATAAGTCACTCAGATTCAGGTATTCCTTTACAGCAATACAAGAATGACCTAACACGCCGAGTAAGTAGAGAGAGTAGAATGGACCCACAGAGGAAACATGCCAGGGTAGAGCCCAGCTACTCCCCAAGCCTGCTTAATTCTCAACAGTTTCCATTTCATTTCTGGCTCCTGTTCACAGTTATCTCTTTTCAAAACAGCTTTTTCTGTTTTGAAAATAACAAGTAACACATTATCACTGGAAAAAAAAATCAGAAGAACTCCAGAGAAGAATCTAAATGTAACACAAATTCTCATCTTCCCAGAATAGTGCATTTCCTTCCCGTCTTTCTTCCATGCAATCACAGACATAATTTTTTTTTCAGAAAATTTAGATCATGCTGTTTATTAGGTATTTTATTTGTTTACTGTAACTTAACAATGTATCATTTCCCACCACTTTAGGAGGCCAAGGTGGTAGGATCACTTGAAGTCAGGAGTTCAAGACCAGCCTGACCAACATAGTGAAGCCCACATCCACCGAAAATACAAAAATTAGCTGGGCATGGTGGCAGGCACCTGTAGTCCCAGCTACTCGCTGAGGCTGAGGCAGGAGAATCGCTTGAACCCAGGAGATGGAAGTTGCAGTGAGTCGAGATCGTGCCACTGTGCTCCAGCCTGGGCAACAGGGCAAGACTCCACCTCAAAAAAAAAAAAAAATGTATAATTAACTGTTCCCCTTGTCAATAAATATTCTCTTCTAATATTCTTTTATTTTCTAGTATTCCATCCTAAGGATATGTCATCATGAACTTGTATAATTCCTTGTCATTGAACAATTAGGTTTTTCAATGATTTTTTTATTTGCTTTTGTAAATAGTGTTGCAATGAACACAGCTGCAGCTAAATCTTTGCACACATAAGTAATTAACCCCTTATCATAAATTATTAGAAGGCCAATTGTTGGGTCAATGGGCATGCACATCTCTTAAATCTCTTATACACATTGTTCAATTATGCTCCAGGAAAGCTGTAAAAATTTATATTCCTACCAGTAGCGTGTGAATGTATCTGACCCAAGGAGTTTTTTTATTGATTCTGCCAGACCTTGGAGACCACATTTCTACTGTCTGCTAAATGTCTGGCATACAGTAGGCACTCACTACCTGTTTGTTGACCCAAACTGAAGTGGTTAGGTGTCCGGTGTCCTCCATCTATCTCAAGGAGTGACTAGAGAGTTTTCTTTCTCTTGGGCTGTTGAGGCGCCTGTGCTCCTTGCAGCCACCACAGCACCTAACACTTTTCCCTGCATGCTCTTCTTTGGAAAAATCATTTCTTTCTTTCTCTTCCCCCCCCCCCCGCCCCCACATACTCTTCTTTCTGAAAATCATTTCTTTTTTTTTTTTTGAGATAGAGTCTCACTCTGTTGCCCAGGCTGGAGTGCAGTGGCATGATCTCAGCTCACTGCGACCTCTGCCTCCTGGGTTCAAGCGATTCTCCTGCCTCAGCCTCCTGAGTAGCTGGTACTACAGGGGCGTGCCACCACTCATGGCTAATTTTTGTATATTCAGTAGAGACGGGTTTGTGCCATGTTGGCCAGGCTGGTCTCGAACTCCTGACCTCAAATGATCCATCTGCCTCGGCCTCGCAAAGTGCTGGGATTACAGGCATGAGCCACCGTGCCCAGCCTGGGAAAATAATTTCTAATTTCCCCAGGGAATGCAGAACCCCTGGGCAGCAGATCCAAGCCAGAGATCCTCCCCTCTTTCAGTCTGTGACCTCCCAAGAGTGGAGTCTGTTCTTTTCTCTCACTAAAACCAGTTACTGAGTAGAGAAAGACAGAAGAAAACGAGACAGATGGAGAGCTCATTAAAACAATCAATTATTTCGGTGCATTTGGACATGACAAAAGTACACCAGGGTGTGTGGGTTTTTAATAAGGCTGGTGCCGAGAGAGCAGCCGCGGGACCGACAGGCAGAGAATGAGACATTGCTTTCTAGAAGGCACCTACTGTGATAATGTTACCTGCCATTTACGCTGCGGCAGAAAATAGACACAGAATCAGAGAACATTAAATCTGAGATAATGGGTTTTTTAATTGTTTTCAAATTTTGGATGAGCATTTTAATTGAAGTGGTTTGGAGGTTAATATAACTTTTGTATTTGATTATCTGGCAAGAAGCGGGGGGAAATAAAAGAAAAGTGGGGGAAATTGAGGTGGTCTTAAAAAAAACCTCTCGTAACGTGTAGCGTGGTAAATTCCATTTCTGTACAATTGTTTTCATTATATGTGTCAGAGGCAAAATGATTTCTGTACATAATTAGTGCCAAGATCAGAGAAATGCTGACACCCTGAGGTTTGAAGTTAACCCTCTGCAGGCTGACAGGGAGGGAAATTTTCACTCTTTCAATAAACTTTATTAAGAGTTAGAAGGGATCTCATATTTTGGAGTTGCCCACACAATGCCAGGCACTTTTTATAATTCTCTTTCAATCTCACAACAACTCTATGAGAATTTCCTTCTTATTCTTGTTTCAAAGATGAGGGGACTAGGGCTCAGAAAGTGTAAGTGACTTGCTCAAGGTCACACAGCTGGTTAGAAAAGGCTGAAGTTTTAACCTAAACCTAACTGATTCTGAGGTCAGCGTAGCAGAATGAAATCTTACATACCTGGATTCGAATCCCCACTCTCATCATTTAGGAGCTCTGTGAGGCTGGATGCAGTGGCTCACACCTGTAATCCTAGCACTTTGGGAGGCTGAGGCCAAAGGAACGCTCGAGCCCGGGAGTTCAAGACCAGCCTGAGAACCGTAGGAAGACCCTGTCGCTACAAAAAACTTTTTAAAAATTAGCCAGGCATAGTGGTGCATGCCTGTAGTCCCAGCTACTTGGGAGGCCAAGGAGGGAAGATTACATGAGCCCAGGAGATCGAAGCTCTGTTAGCCAAGATCACGTCACTGCACTCCAGCCTGGGCAACACAGCAAGATCCTGTCTTTAAAAAGAAAAAATGAGCTCTGTGATTTTGGGCTTATTATTCAATGTCTTTGAGCCTCAATTTTATCTTCTGTAAAATGGTAGTAATAATCTTAAAATAATAGATAGATAATAATAGCACAGTTGTCTGTTAACAGTTGTTTTTTCTTTTGAGAATTTACTAAGATAATTATGAAATACTTATCATGGCTCCCAGGATAGGGCAAGTACTCAATAAACATTAGCTGTTAGTATTCACGGAAGTCTGCCCCCTGTTTAAAACTTCTTACTATTTCCAAGGTCCTATGGGGAAAAGTTTTCCGACGCATGATCGTCACCTTCAATAGAACTTGCAGTCTATTGAGATAATTGGCCAAGATCTCCAAATTTCCAGGCAGTTCCAATCCAATAAGTGGACAAATGGCTGGTGACCAAATATTCCTCCCTAGTTTCCCAGGATTTCAAACACGATTTTACCCTCTCATCTGACATACCCACCAACACCTCGCTCTCCCCTCCCCCATCATGGATCGTCATTCCTTATTTTGGAAAACATGATCTATCTAATCACCCAGAAAAGTATCTACAGCGTTAGACTTCATCATCCGTAGGTATTGAGGCTGAAGAGCAGGTTTTGCCCTTGTTGGAAGCCAAGGAAAAAAAATTGCAAGTCTTTGGCAGACATGAAAGGTTTCACCTTCCTACAATTGGAGAAACATTGGCAAGCTGAAGGAAGCAGGTGAGTTAGGAGCTCTCTTAACTCTTTGAGGACCAATGGCCATTTCATATCCAGATACTTACAAGTTTCTTTTCTCTCCCAAAACTGACACTGCAGGCAAAAAGGGCTCAGGGCAGAATTTTCCAGTTTGTTTCTGTCTGTATTCAAGCTCCGTTGCCTGCCCAGCAATGGTAGCGATCATCTGTCAAGTGCTTACCCTGTGTCAAACCCTGGGGCCGCATCCGTCCAGTGCTAAAGGGACCTGAGGTTCTAGGGGTCACCCAAGTTGTCACTGGTGAACATGAGATTTGAACCCCCTTTCCCTGACCTTGCAGCAGTGCCTTCCTGCTATCATTCTACCATTCACATCAATGAGGCGAGGATTCAGTTCCATTTCTGGTTCTGTTCCTTCCTCTTAGGAGTAGTCTAGAATTCTCTCCAAACAGCCAAAGGGAAATAGGACTTACCTGCTTACGCTTACTTGAGCCTCTTGGCCTGATATCTATTAGGCACTCAATAAATGTTTGTTGAATGACTGCTTGATTGGCTACTACGATACAGCCACTGTAGGTCCAAGATTTTAAATACAAATATTCCAATTTTGAAATTTTTGTATTTATAAAAAAGGAAGAAAGGGCCTGGGGTCTCCACATTGTAGAAGAAAAGAGACTACTAGGGCATTTTAATGCAAAAGAGAAGGCCTTGGACAAATCACTTAACCTTTCGGAGTTTCCATTGATTCACCAGGAAAACTGGGGTGATAACATCAACCTAAGCTGGTTCCCTCCACACCTTCACACCTACTTCCTTCAGCGTCACACACACTCACACACGCTCGTGCACACACACTCTCACACACGCACACACTCAGGGCTGTCTCTGGACATTTTTCGTTTTGCAGCCTGGGAAGCAGGATGAGGTTTAATGTGGAGGAGGAAGGAGAAGATGGCCAGGGGTCTGGTCTCCCAAGGAAACTGAGGTTGGAGTGAGCTCCTATGGCAAGAGGGAGTGAGGATCAGAAGCTGATGAAAATACTCATGACAGTCTTTGCGCTGTGTGGGGCACAAGCAGGATAGTCTTGGGGCCCAGGTAGCAAAGTATGGTCCCGAGAAGGAGTGGCCTTTCTTCTCACCATGCATGGGCACGGTGCCATCCTGGCAGCCCCAAGACCAGAAGCTTTGAAGCACCAGGAGGTAGCTTCCTGGCATGGACATCGGTGTTATCACAATGAGTTCAGTGGTGACAGTGTCATCACTCCAAGTGGCTTCACTGGTTGAAAACATGTGGATCTAGAAGAGGAGAACAGGACAGCCAGATGCTGTGAGTGAATGCATCTGCCTTTCAGGCTTCTGGGTATGGGTGTGAGCTGGAGGGAACATGGATGGGGCAGGATGGGAGCTTTCTGCTCTGCATAACCAGTTTGGGACTCAGGCCAACCCACCCTGGACACAGAATCCCCCACTTCTCACCAGCCCCACTCTTACTACCTGGTCTGAGCTGCCATCGTCTCTCACCTGGATCCTTGCAGGAATTCCTATCGTCTTCCTTGCCCCTCACAGACTGTTTTCAACACAGCAGTCAGGGAGATTATTAAAACCGAATTCAGATCACATCACTTCCCTGCTCAAGATTCTACAGGGGATCTACATTCAGAATCAAAGCCAACTCCTTACGATGGCCATCGGCCCACAGGACCCAACACCCTGGACCTTCTCCATCCCACCTCCAGTTACTCTCCTGCCTCATTCCCTCTGCTGCTGCACACCAGCCTCCTCGTTTCCCCAAACATAGCAGACACGCTCCTGCCCCAGGGCCTTGGCACCAGCTGCTCTCTCTTGCGATTGGACTTTTCTCCAAAACATGCAGATGGCTCACTTTCTGCCTTTTTCAGATCACTGCTCAACTGTTACCTCTTCAGGGAGACTTTTCTTTTTTTCTTTTTTTTTTTCCCCCTCTTTTGTGGAGAACAGGGTCTTGCCATATTGCCCAGGTGGGTCTCGAACTCCTGGGCCAAGCTATCCTCCAGCTTCTGCTTCCCGAAGAGCTGGGATTACAGGTATAAGCCACCACACACGGCCCAGGAAGACTTTTCTTGACCATACTTCTCAAAGTTGCAACCTCACTCTATCCTGCTCGCCATCCCCATTCCATGCTTTGGTTTCCACGTAGCGCTCCTCCCCATCTGACATCCCAGACACAGTGTTAACTTGTTGTTGTCCTACTCACAGCCCACTAGCATGTCAGTTCCATGAAGGCAGAGAATATGGACTCGTGGTGTGTCTCCTTTTCTGCTACATGCCTAGTGCTTAGAATAGTGCCTGCCATATATCAGATGTTCCATTCAAAAGATATTTGTTGAATGACTGAATTAATGAATATAGGCAGTGTGACCTTTATTTATTTATTTATTTATTTAGATGGAGTTTCACTCTTGTTGCCCAGGCTGGAGTGCAGTGGCACGACCTCGGCTCACTGCAACTTCTGCCTCCTAGGTTCAAGTGATTCTCCTGCCTTAGCCTCCCAAGTAGCTGGGACTACAGGCATGTGCCACCATGCCCAGCTAATTTTTGTATTTTTTTTAGTAGAGACGGGGTTTCACCATGTTGGCTAGAATGGTCTTGATCTCTTGACCTCGTGATCCACCTGCCTCGGCCTCCCAAAGTGCTGGGATTACAGGCGTGAGCCACTGCACTTGGCCGGACCCTTTTTTATTTTTTACTCTTTTTTTTTTTTTTTTTTTTTTTTTTTGAGACAAGGTCTCACTTTGTTGTCCAGGCTGGAGTGCAGTGCTGCAATCAGGGCCTCAACCTCTCAGCCTCAAGCAATACTCCCACTTTATCCTCCCAAGTAGCTGGGACCACAGGCATGCACCACCACACCTGGCTAGTTTTTGTATTTTTGTGTAGAGATGAGGTTTCACCATATTGGCCAGGCTGCTCTTAAACTCCTGGGCCCACGTGATTAACCCACCTCAGCCTCCCAAGGTGCTGGGATTAGAGGCGTAAGCCACCAAAGCCTGCCACGCCCTTTTCTTTTAAAGCATCCACAGGTAGATGAGGCCTGACACGCATGGGTCATGCTGCCTCAGAGGGTCACGATGAGCACTAAACGGGCTTTGGTGTGTGAAGTATCTGGCACATAGTAGACACTTTTCTTAGTCTGTTCAAGCTCACAGTTTTGGAGGCTGGAAAGTCCAAATCAAGGCATTGGTAGATTCGGTGTCGGGTGAGGGTCCGCTTCTGGTTCACAGATGGACAACCGTCTTCTTGCTGGTCCTCACATGGCAGAAGGGGGCAAGGGACCTCTCTTGGGCCTCTTTTATAAGGGCACTAATCCCTTTCAGGAAGGTTCTGCTCTCACAACCTAATCACCTCTCAAAAGTTCTGCCTGCTAATGCCATCACCTTGGGGGTTAGTATTTCAATCTACGGATTTGGGGAGGACACAAATATGTCTCCCACAGCAGAGCTCTATTGGTGGTAGGTGTCATTACTGTTGCTGCTGCTGTTGTTGCTTTTGATCTTCTTAGCTCTAAACTTCTCTGTGTCAGAGGCAGGGCACGGTGGTTCACACCTATAACCCCAACACAAGGCAGGTAGATCACTTGAGGCCAGAAGTGCAAGCCTGACCAACATGGTGAAACCCCAGCTCTACCAAAATTACAAAAATTAGCTGGGCATGGTGGCACACACCTGTAATCCCAGCTACTTGGGAGGCTGAGGCAAGAGAATCACTTGAGCCTGGGAGGCAGAGATTGCAGTGAACTGAGATTGTACCACTGCACTCCAGCCTGGGTGACAGAGCGAGGGTCTGTCTCAAAAATAATAAAAATATAAAATAAAGAAATAAACTTCTCTCTGATCCTCTCTCATTCCTTGAGCTTTATTCCCAACCCCACTGACTCCCCACTTTGGCTCTCCCTGGGTCTCCTATCCTCATTCATCAGCTCCTACTGGCTCCTTGATTTTCCTCCCTTCCTCCCACTCAGGGAAAGAATCTAACCCAGCAGGCCCCTGGGACTCCAGCCTGCATCTCCACTGGGTCTCCCCGACTCCCTGGAAAAGCAAATCATCATGAATCACTTCTTCTCCGGACCAAAGACCAAAAGCATCCTTGACAACATGTGCTGGTTCTGGCTCCCAACAGACCTTTTCAGATGGGACAAGCTTCAAATCAATTCCTATTTCTTCCAGGTGAGAGAGATGGCTGTTTGGTGACCCAGGAGGCCCCCCATGAGTCTCCTCCAAGAAATCACTTTGACTTCTACTTTTCTGCTCAGATGAGCTGCCAGCTTCTCTGCAAACTCGGATCTTTCTCCAAATAATTCGCAGAAACGATTCTCCCCAAAGGCAAAGATAGGCCCATCCCCTTGTGCTGGCATCCTGCAGCAGAGCTGCATTCACTAATTAAATTAAAAATAATAAAGGAATAATGCCAATAATAATAGCTAACCCTTATAAGCACATACTAGGTGCCAGACTCCAGACATATAGTAGCTTATTTGGCTCTCACCACAACCTTTTGCAGTACATAAGATTCCCCACCTTGTTGATGAAGAAAATGAGACACAGAAAATTGGAGCAACTTGCCTGAGGTCACACAGCTAGTGAGTGAAAGAAGCTAAGATTTCAACTCAGGCAGTCTGGCTTCAATTATGTCGAGCTGATACTATGGCCAGGCACTGTGCTGGGTGCTGGGAATAGAGGAAGGGACAACGGAAGACACAGCCTCCTGCCCTCAAAGACTTTATGGTCTATGGTAGGTCAGGGAAAGAGGCATTCATGAAATGCACAAATAAATCTATAGCTACAGGTTGTTATGATGCCAGGAAGGGAAGAGGGTATGAGATTATTTTTGGGCTTCCTCTTAGAATAAGAGGAATTTATTTGGAATTTATCTTCAGGAGAACCCAGTGGTAGCTTTTAGACCCTAGAAGCCTAGGCTTAGGTAAGCCCAGTGACTATTGTTTCTGGAGTATCCACCAGGTACTAAACGGCATGATTTATGCCCAAACTTCTTTCCATCATTACAAAACAGTAATCACTCTTTGTCCCTTCTCACAGATGAAAAACTGAGACTCAGAAAGTTTGAGGGACTTACTCGAGGTCTTATGCCTGAGACAGAGAGAGCTAGGACTGAATCCAGTTAAGTCCAATTCTTTCCACTATATTTGAGATCAGATTTCTCATCCTCAACATTTACTGGCATCGTAGGCCAGATAACGCTTTGTAACAAGTGGTGGGGCTGTCCCGGAAACTGCAGGATGCTGAGAAGCATCCCTGACTGATATGGTTTGGCTGTGTCCCCGCCCAAATCTCATGTTGAATTGTGGCTCCCATAGTTCCCACGTGTTGTGAGAGGGACCCAGTGGGAGGTAATTGAATCACAGGGACAGCCTGTCTTTCCTGTGCTGTTCTTGTGATAGTAAGTCTCACAAGATCTGATGGTTTGATAAAGGGCAGTTCGCCTGCACATGCTCTCTTGTCTGCCACCATGTAAGACGTGTCTTGCTTCCCCTTCACCTTCTACCATGATTATGAGGCCTCCCCAGTCATGTGGAACTGTGAGTTAATTAAGCCTCTTCCCTTTATAAATTACCCAGTCCCAGGTATGTCTTTATTAGCAGTGTGAGAATAGACTAATACACTGACCTCCACCCACTAAATGCAGCAGCACCTACTCCTCTTGTGACAACCAAGCATGTCTCCAGACATATCCCAATGTCCCCTTAGGGGTAAAATCACTCCCATTTGAAAACCACTGCTGTAGATGCCAGCTCCCTCCAGACTGTTTCTTATCTATCTTTGTGTACCTGGTACCCAGCACTGTAGCTCAACTAAAGTTTATTTAACAACAGAATGGAAGAAAGGAGGGAAGAAAAGATACAGGAAAAGAAAGAAAAAGAGGGAGAAGGGGAGGGAAGAAGGCCTAAGTTCACTCAGTATGTATATTACAGAAAGCTTATAGATAAATCAACCAAAATGGATTTTGTAACCCAAATTCTATTTGAACTACCTGGGGTAGAAATCAGGGCTTCAGGGAATCATGTGATAAATTCTTAAAAATTAAGCAGTCGTTCTGACATGAACACATACATCTGCACATCTGCATGCACACACACACATGAAAATGCCCTGTGGGGCCGGGCGCCGTGGCTCATGTCTGTAATCCCAGCACTTTGGGAGGCCAAGGTAGGTAAACATCAGGAGTTCAAGACTAGCCTGGCCAACATGGTGAAACCTCGTCTCTACTAAAAATACAAAAATTAGCCAGGCGTGGTGGCACATGCCTGTAATCCCAGCTACTCAGGAGGCTGAGACAGGAGAATCACTTGAGCCCAGGAAGCAGAGGTTACAATGAGCCAAGATTGCACCACTGCACTCCAGCCTGGGCAACAGAGCAAGACTCTGTGGCAAAAAAAAAAAAAAAAAAAAAAGGAACAAATGAAAACAAAAATGCCTTGTGGGTTTGGCATTTCCACATTAAATTTACATAGAGACCACTCCCCAAAGTGGGGTGAACCAAGCCATCCTTGTTCCCTCCCAGCGGGGAATTCAATTACCCATTTGAAACAACCAACACCCCAGGGGTCCCTCCAAGCTTCTTCATGAAACAATATTTATCAGTGATTGTTATTATTACCAAGAGGATTCGCACAGGCCTGGGGTCTGCTCCTCCCCCACCCAGGAGTTCACCCATTTCCAGCTCTTCTGGGTGTGGCCGATAACATCACAATCTTTTCAGCTCAGAATTTCCCCCGGAACTGAAGGCTTTCCTGTGTGTACATTTCAATCAACAGAAGCACCGGCGTTTCCAAAGCAGATGTTTCCTGTCGCTGCTTACTGTGTCCTGAGCAGGTGGCCCTGTTAAAGCTGTATTGTTGGACAAGTCTTTCAATCAAGGCTTTCACTCCTGGATATGAGTGACGGGCGACAGGAAAGGGAGTTCTGCTGTCAAATCCAGGCAGCAGAGAATGGTGCAATCTACTGTCTTCCCCATGCTTCCACATGCGACTGAGGTGTGTTCTTCTTGCATTGGGCACCTGGCTAGCTTAGCAGCATGGCAGGTGAGAATCACAGACATGGACTGAAATCCCACCTGCAACATTTGCTAGTTGAGTGATTTTTGGAGGAGCGACTGTAGTTCTCTGAGTCAGTATCCTCATTCATAAAATAGAGATACTCATATTACCTACCTCATGGGGTGGTTGGGAAAAATAATTAAATCACTCGAAGCACATAAAATCCTTTTAGCACAAGGCTTCACACCCGGTAAGTTCTCAATAAATGATCGCTCTTGTTTTGACAACAATCTCACATCAAGGGCACAATCTGGTTGCCCCGGGAGATCCAGACTTGAAATGAATAAAATCCTCACAAAGCTTCAGTCTATCTGGGGAGCTAGACCTCAGCACAGGCGATACTGTCCTGACACTGGCTCTCCCCAGCTGTGCAACTTGGGATGTGGAATCTCACCTCTCAGAGGCTCTCATCACCTGGGAAACAGTGAGGGCAATTCCTGACTTAAATTGTTGCAAGATCTTTGGTACATGGCCCATAGCACAGAGAAACTCAGGACGTGTTAGCTAGAGGTACTGTTGGCCAGTTCCAGGCATCATAGTAGGAGATGATTCTTATTAAAGTGAATTGGAATCTTGGGGAAAACAGCATGATTGGGGAGGTGATCGTCATGGTGATTTGATTTGCGATGTGAGGAATGGACTTGCCTACTTTAAATCTCAACTTGACTTGGAAGGGAGTGGGGCTGTGAAAAAATAACTGAGACTTGCTTCTGTCAAGCTACTTCCCGTGACAACATTAGAGGGAATTTCCTTCTTTCTTTTTTTTTTTTTTTTTTTTTTTTTTTTTGAGACAGGTTTTCACTCCCACGGCTCAGGCACGCTGGAATGGGCGCAATCTCAGCTCACTGCAACCCTGCCTCCCAAACTCAAGTGATTCTCCTGCATTAGCCTCCCAAGTAGCTGGGACTACAGGCACACACCACTGCACCTGGCTAATTTTTGTAGAGACAGGATTTTGTCATGTTGGCCAGGCTGGTACTGAACTCTTGAGCTCAAGCAATCTGCCCACCTTGGCCTCCCAAAGTGCTGGGATTACAGGTGTGAGTCACGATGCCCGGCCTTGGAGGGAATTTCTATGCATGAAGGACAATGCCAACGAGTATCACTTCCTCTGTTATCTGGAGTTTGAGCTGTGTCTTTAGTAGGCATGGACAGGAAGTTCCTGGCTCAGAATGATATCAGGGGTTTTCCAGTGCTTCTCTAAGAACAGAGATGGTAGATAAGTCGGAGGATGGTGGGAAAATCCTTCAGTTTTCTAAGGAAGGCTCATGTTTATGGTAGAAAATTTGAGACAAAAAATTTATATTTTCGTCCCACCAGTCATAATTCGTGTGACTTTCATGTGTCTCTTAACCTTTCTGAACCACCGTGTGATGGAATATTGAGTTGTTCCCCCATATCATTTCCCTCCTTCCTGCCATGCACTTAGGTTTTCCGTAGGTAACTACATTAATTAAGGATTTGAGGTAGGTTCCGTAGGTAACCACTCACCATCTTCAGCTCTGTTGTTTTCAGTGGGATTGATCTCACCCCAGCTCTAGAGCAGGTCTGGATTGGCTTAAGCCAATAAGTGCCTACTATCCCTTGTTCACTGTAGTTTGGTTGAAGGATAGGCATCTGACCTAGTTCACACTAATATGACATGTGAAAAGGTTTTCTGAGGTTTCTGGGACAGACAAGTGCTCCATCTTCCAAAAGACCTACAAGAAACATCTGTCTGCTTTTTGTGCGGTGTGATGTGAGGCTGAGAATAGAAGGCCAGAAATACTGTACTATGGAAGAGTCAACCTGAAGAGGAAGCCAACAAGGCAGCTGAAAGAATCATCCAGGAACAAAGCCAGAACCTTAATGGTAGCATGAACCCCTGGATCAAACCATTCCTGAATCAGAATATTACAGGGCAATTCAGTTATGTGAGCCAACAATCTTCTCATTGACCCCTCTCCCCATTTCTTTTTTCCTTACTAGTTTAGGTTGGAGTTTTCTGCTGCTTGCAACCAAAATATTCCTAACTAGTACACTGTTTTCTCTGCCCTCTCCATACCTCTGGAAGAATTAAAAAAGATAATAAAGTATGTGAAAATAATACGGTTTTGCCTTGGGCTGGCCTATGCAAACCTACCCCAAAGTCTGAGGAAGCTGAGAAGCTGAAGAAAGAGGCTGACAAATCCAGTTTATTAGGAAGAAATACGTAATAGGGGCTTGGGAACAGAAGCCATGCCTGCGTCTTGGGTGGTGGCAAGACAAGATGGTGGATCCCTGCAGCACCGATAGCCTCCAGACCCAGAGATTATATACTCTAGGGGAGAGGCACACATTTTCACAGAGAATAGGTAGGAAATTTCCCTGATGGCAAGATTTGCAGGAAGTACAGTCCTCTTACACAACAAGCAACAGATAAACTGGAAATCTCAGAGGCCTTCCCAGAATGGGTTAATCAGAAGCTAACCTGGCAGATTAGCATCCAAGATGGAGCTGATTCGACCTTCACAGATATGTAAACTGTAAAGCACAGTACCAATTAGATGTGCGGATTATCGGAACAGTTATTATCACCACCTCAAAGACTTCCTAGCTCAGAATAATCCAATTTGCAGATGTGTAATATTTCCTTCCATTCCTCTGAAATGTATCAGTTTCATTATGTTGAAACTATTAGATCATGCATTGATAATGGTGCTTAATGAAGCTAACAGTATTATTCTCCTGTAAACAGAAATGTATATAATTAATGACTCTCTTAAGGCTTTTGGTATTCACTGGTACCAATCACATTCCAGCCCTCATCAGCGTGAGTCCAATCAGAGTAGTCTGAGTGAAAACAGACACCCAGTCCTCAAGGAGAGAAATATGAGGGCTTAGTATTTGCCTTGACAGTCAGTTGGTAGTACTTTTGTAGAGAAGAGAGCACTAGTCTGTGTCCCAGCTCTGCAACTGAGTCTCTTTGTGACCTTGGACATTTGGACATGTCACTTAACCACTGTGTGCCTCAGTTTCCCCATCTATAAAATGAGGAAGATAGACTTGCCAGATTCTTAATTTTTGTTGAATGCCTGTGAGAATCTGCTGAAAACTCTGCATCTTCTCCAGAGAGATCCACTTCTATATATTTATCTATAGTTATAGATACATATTTTGGGGATGGAGTCTCGCTCTGTGGCCCAGGCTGGAGTGCAATGCCACAATCTCAGCTCACTGCAATCTCCACCTGCCGGGTTCAAGCGAGTCTCCTGCCTCAGCCTCCTGAGGACCTAGGATTACAGGCACCCACCACCACTCCCGGCTAATTTTTCTATTTTTAGTAGAGACGGGATTTTGCCATGTTGGCCAGGCTGGTCTCAAACTCCTGACTTTAAGCAATCCGCCCACCTCAGCCTCTGGAAGTGCTAGGCTTAGATGTGTGAGCCACTGTGCACAGCCTTCTGTATTTTATATATCGAATAATTTGTATACAATCACAAGAGGCCCGTGGAAAACTCCATTTGCTTTTTTTTTTTTAATCAAGCCAAACCAACAAGTAAGAAATTCAAAATTAAATGACCTTTAAGGGCCCTTTAAGCTCTACCTTTTCAGTGCCTGTAATTCCATGATTCCCCTAGAAGTAGCAGAGTCATAATTGAGTTCTAGAATGTCTTTTTAACTAAAAGGTGGAAATTCTTTGAGCGTGGGCATTGGTGAGGAGGGGCTTGAAAACAGGGGAAGTGAGGAGGTTGTTACAATCACCCCAGCAAAAGATGATCTGGCTCAGACAAGGATAAAAGAAGGAGATGTATTGAAGAGATAGCCAGAATGCAGAACTTTGTGTAAGAGTAGATTTAGGGAAGGATTCCCAGAATCCTATCACTTAGGATTAGTTTCAGCTGTGAGGAACAAGAAATCCAATTATAATGACTTAAACAGCAAGAAGAATTTGTTTTTCCTCGGGTGAAAGTCATCTGATGGTAGATAGTCCAAGTCTGTTTAGAAGCTCTTCAATACTTGTTTCTATCTATTCAACCACTCTGCCACATTTGTTCTCTCCTCAGGGCCCAAGGTGGCTGCAGGAATTCCAGCCATCACACCTATGTTTCAGGGTATAAGAAAGAGAGTAAGTGGAAGTGCAAAATGGAGCCCCTTTAAGGAGCTTTACTGGAAGTAAAGCTTCCACTTACATCTCATCAGCTACAACTCAGTCACTTCCAGCTGTGGGACAGTCTGGGAAACGGAGAAACATAATGTTTTGCTAGGCGTATTACACAAGATTCCATTTCTAAGGGAGAAGGAAGAGGCAACTAGCAGTTTCTGCTACAGTTTCCATTTAAAAGAAATACAGTGTGGAGGGGACAGTGGAGGAGAGTCAGCTTTGGGGAGGAAGAACTAGAGTTCAGTTTGATACATGCTGGGTTTGAGTGCTTGGGAAACAATCGTGAGAGTTGTGCTATAGACAGTTGAATATACATGTATGAAACTTGGAATAAAGGTGTGAACCAGAGCTAAAGATGTGAGAGCCACCAAGATACAAAGGACACATGGAACCCTGGAACTTTTCTTCACAAGAATGATCTCAAAACACAAACCTGACGATCTCAAGCCTCTTTGTCATTTTTAAAATAGTTCAAGGTCTTCTTACAGCTCTCAAGATAAAGATGAAAATCCCGAATGTGAACTAGACTGATTTTCGTTATTTTGACCCCAGATTACCCGTTTCATCTAAACTCGCTATCACCTTTGCACATCTCACCTCAAGGCCTTTGCAGGTGCTGGCCAATCTCCCCTCTCCATCTCCACCTCCAGCTCTGCATTCTGCAATATGATCTCTGTTGGTCTTTAAAAGCTTTAGAATGTTGGAAAATTGGAATCTTCACCCCAGTTTTATAGATGGGCATGACATCAGCTCAAAGAGTAAAGGAACTTCTCTAAGGTTACACAACTATAGTAAGAGACAGAGTAGAAATCAAAGCCAACGTCTTCTAGCAGCTGGAACCTTCTCTCCACTTAGCACAGCGGGCTGCTGCTTTTGGGTGGCTCTCCACGCCCTCACAAGAAAGGATAGACAGGAAGAGAGAGGGAACAAAAAAAAACCCAGACACTCGGAGCTGACTCCACGGAAGGGCTTATTCAATCAGTCGAGACAAAAGCCTGCCCCACTCCTCCTTTCCTCCCTCCCTCCCACCTTTTCTCCCCACTTCCCAGAGGAACTTGATTAATCCATTAGGTTTAACCTCTATTTAACTTCCTGATTAGTTACATTTATAAACTCCATTTGTTTTTGCTTTCTCATCAAGCCAAACCAACACCCCCAGAAAAAAAAAAAAAATAGGCCAATTTTCAGTGACACTGATTTACTGCAATTTCTGAAAATCAGACCGAACCGAGGAGAGACATGACTAGAATTTCAACTCCCCCTTTTCACATTGCAGGTATCTTTGCGAATGGAAGAGAAGCTTTAACAGAGAGAGAGAGAGAAAATTCAGTGATGGCAGGATCCCAAATTTGGCCAAAGTGGCAAAATACCAAGCCCGTTAACGAAGCAGATTAATAAATTCTGTAATTTCCATTTCCTAGTTGAGTAACAAGGCTACAAAGTACAACAAAAAAATAAAAGCTGAAGCTCAGGGATTATATGTTTTTATCCGCAAAGTGAAATACTCAAGCTATTTTCTCACTTCCATTTTCTCCCTGTAGTCTGTGATGTAGGGTATTTAAACTTTTAAATAATTTTATTTTAACAAGACTAATACATATACATAGTGAGAAGCTATGTACATGTATTTTTTTTTTCTGGGAGTGTTGGTTTGGCTTGACGAGAAAGCAAAAAACAAATGGAGTTTGTAAGTGTAGAACTAATCAGGAAGTTAGAGAGGTGAAACCTAATGGATTAATCAAGTTCCTCTGGGAAGTGGGGAGAAAAGGTAGGAGGGAGGAAGAAAGGAGTAACGGGGTAAGCTTTTGTCTAGACTGATTGCAGTTTTATTATAAAACTTATAACAGGCTGGGCTCAGTGGCTCACACCTGTAATCCCAGCACTTTGGGAGGCTGAGGTGGGCAGATCATGAGGTCAAGAGATTGAGACCATCCTGGCCAACATGGTGAAACCCCGTCTCTACTGAAAATACAAAAATTAGGTGGATGTGGTGGTGCACGCCTATAGTCCCAGCTATTCAGGAGGCTGAGACAGGAGAACCGCTTGAACCTGGGAGGCAGAGGTGGCAGTGAGCTGAGATTGTGCCACTGCACTCCAGCCTGGCGACCCAGCATGACTCCATCTCAAAGAAAAAAAAAAGTATAACAAAATTTCAGCGGTCTCATGTATGTCCCATGCAACGTCAGCCCCTAATCTTGCTCCACAGAGGCAACCACATTCAGTATTTTAGGCTGCCTTTTCTGGTATTCATTTCCACATTTTAAGTAACACACTGATACTACTATTTATTGAGTTATCAACTAAGCATCATCTATTATATTTTCTATTTTTCTACGGAAGAAACATTTTAATTCTTTTACATCATGACCCCTCACTCACATAATCTAACTCTCTCTTTCCCCCACCCCCAATTCTTCCTCATAATATCTCAATTTTTGTTTAAACTAGTATATAGTGTTATTACTAGAATCATGTAAATAATGTTAATTCCTTAGGTAAGTATTGTACTGTTATTACATGTCTTTTCTTGTCCTCTGTTTGTTTGTTTTTTCCTAGAGATAATAATTGCCTCAAAACCACGATGAGATACCATCTCACACCAGTCAGAATGGCTAGCATTAAAAACTAAAAAAATAACAGATGTTGATGAGGCTGCAGAGAAAAGAGAAGGCTTATACTTTGTTGGTGAGAATGCAAATTAGCTCAACCACCGTGGAAAGCAGTTGGAGAGTTCTCAAAGAACTACAAATAGAATTACCATTCAATCCAGCAATCCCATTACTGAGTATATACACAAAGGAAAATAAACTATTCTACCAAAAAGTCACCTGTACCCATATGTTTATCATGACCCTATTCATAATAGTAAAGACATGGAATCAATCCAGGTGCCCATCAATGATAGATTGAATAAAGAAAATGTGGCACATGTACACCGTGGAATACTATGTAGCCATAAAAAAAGAATGAAATCATGTCGTTTGCAGCAATGTGGGTATAGCTGGAGGCTATTGTCCTAAGCAAATTCACAGAAGAACAGAAAACCAAATGCCAGATGTTCTCACTTAAAAAGGGGAGCTACAGATTGGGTACACATAGACACAAAGATGGGAACAATAAGCCCTGGGGATGTCAAAAGTGGGGAGGCAGAGAGGGAGGCAAGGGTCAAAAAAACTACCTATTGGGCACTATGTTCACTCCCTGGATGCTGGGATCATTAGAAGCCCAAACTTTAGCATCGCACAATATACCCATGTAACAAACCTGCACATGTACCCCCCGAATCTAAAATAATAATAATAATTTCCTCTTGCTTTTATTTACTATGTGCTTATTATTAGTTACTCCTAAAATCTACAATGCAAAAATCTTAATACTATTTTTCTACCTGCTCAAAAGCATCATAAAGTCTACCAGCTCCTCCTTTCCTCCCTCCCTTCTTGCCGTCCTTCCTTCCTTTATCTTCACCCTGCCCCATCCCCTTCTCTCTTCCTCCCTTTCTCACATCCTCCCTACCTCTTTGTCTTTCTTTCCTCATTCTTCTTCTTTCCTTTTCTTTTTTCCTCCTCTTTCTCCTTCTCCTCAATGTCCCCTGTTCCTCTTGCTCTCCTTCTCTTTTCCTCGACTCTCCATTCTCCTGCTTCAAAACGAACTGGTTTCATTTAAGGTCTGAAGCATGACTGTTGTCTTGGGATTTTCCTTTGTAATTGTCCTGAGACTTTCACTTCTGTCCTGGATCTCCTATCCAAATATCCTGTCACTTTTTTGGATGTCCCACTTGTTTTCCTGGAACACTTCCTTTAGCAACGTTTTGAGAAAGGTACTTAGGAATATATTGGATACTTGCAGACCTGAAAATATCCATCTTCCATCCTTGAACTCAACAGACAGTTTCCCTAGATATATACTTGAACATTGAAAATAACATTTACTACGAATTCTGAAAGCATTGACGCATTCACTTCAATCTTTGAATGTTACTGTTGGTTGACTGATGCTAGTAAAATTTTTATTCTCACATACCAAGGTAATATGGTTTGGCTCTGTGTCCCCATCCAGGTCTCATGTTGAATTATAATCCCGAATGTTGGTAGCAGGACCTGATGGGAAGTGATCATGGGGGCAGATTTCTCCCTTGCTGTCCTCATGATAGTGAGTTCTCATGAGATCTGGTTGTTTTCAAAGTGTGTAGCGCTTCCCCCCTTCACTTCCTCTCTCTCCTGCTGGCCATGTGCTTGCTACTTCTAACAGCATATGCTCATACGTGTTCACAAAGAGATGGTCTGAAATTGAAACTTACATTTAAATGGGAAGAATAACATAAAAGTTTGGCAAATTTGCAGGCTGACCATGTGGTAGAAAAAAAAAAAAAAAAAACATTTTCTGGGGAGGAGTTCAAGGCTGCATACATTTGCATAAGTAAAGAGACGCCGAATGTTAATAGCCAAGACAATGGGGAAAATGCCAACAAGGCCTTCCAGAGACCTTTGTGGCAGCCCCTCCCATCACAGGCCTGGAGGCCTAGGAGGCAAAAAATAGTTTTGTGGGCTGGGCTCAGGGCGCTCTGCTCTGTGCAGCCTCAGGGCACGATGCCCTGCATCCCAGATGCTCTAGCTCCAGCTGTGGTTAAAAGGAGCAAAGGTACAGCTCAGGCCGTTGCTTCAGAGGGTGCAAGCCCCAAGCCTTGGCAACTTCCATGTGGTGTTGGGCCTGCAGGTGCACAGAAGGCAAGAGTTGAGGCTTGGGAGACTCTGCCTAGATTTCAAAGGATGTATAGAAATGCCTGGATGTTCAGGCAGAAGTCTGCTGCAGGGGCAGAGCCTTCATGGAGAACATCTACTAGGGCAGTGTAGTGGGGAAATGTGGGGTTGGAGCACCCATACAGAGTCGTTACTGGGGCACTGTCTAGTGGAGCTGTGGAAAGAGGGTCACCATCCTTCAGACCCCGGAATGGTAGATTCACCAACAGCTTGCACTGTGCACCTGTTAAAACCACAGTTACTCAATGCCAGCCCCTGAAAGCAGCCATGGGGGTTGCACCCTGCAGAGCCACAGGGCAGAGCTGCTCAGAGCCTTGGGAGTCTACCCCTTGCATCAGCATGCCCTGGATGTGAGATACAAAGTCAAAGGAGATGATTTCAGAGCTTTGAGGCTTAATGACAGCCCTGCTGGATTTTGGACTTGCATGGGGCCTGTAGCTGCTTGGTTTTGGCTAACTACTCCCTTTGGAACTGGAGTATTCACTCAATCCCTGTACCCCTATTGTATCTTGGAAGTAACTAACTTGTTTTTGATTTTATAGGCTCATAGGTGGAAGGGACTTGCCTTGTCTCAGATGAGACTTTGGACTTGGACATTTGACCTAATGCTGAAATGAGTTAAGACTTTGGGGGACTGTTGGGAAAGCATGATTGTGTTTTAAAATATGAGAAGGGCAGGAGATTGATTTGGGAGGGTCCAGGGATGGAATGATATGATTTGGCTCTGTGTTCCCACCCAAATCTCATGTTGAATTGTAATTCCCAATGTTGGGGGAAGGACCTGGTGGGAGGTGATTGGATCATGTGGGCAGGTTTCCCCCTTGCTGTTCTCACAATAGTGAATGAGTTCTCATGAGATCTGGTTGTTTTGAAAGTGTGTAGCACTTCCCCACTTCACTTTCTCTCTCTCCTCCTGGCCATGTGAATATGTGCTTGCTTCCCCTTTGCCCTTTTGCCATGATTGTAAGTTCCTGAGGCCTCTCCAATCATGCTTACTGTACAGCCTGTGGAACTGTGAGTCAATTAAACCTCTTTTCTTCACAAATTACCCAGTCTCAGGTAGTTCTTTATAGCAGTGTGAGAATAGACTAACACACAATGTATGTGACCTATGCTATTTTAAAATTTCATTTCTGGTCACCTTTTTGAGACAGGGTCTCACTCTGTCACCCAGGCTGAAGTGCAGTGACATGATAATGGCTCACCACAGCCTCAACTTCCTGGGCTCAAGCAATCCTCTGCCTCAGCCTCCTAAGTAACTGGGACTACAGGTGCATGCCACCACACCTGGCTAATTTTAAATTTTTTATAGAGATGGGGGTCTCGCTATGCTGCCCAGGCCGGTCCCATACTCCTGGCCTCATGCAATCATCCTGCTTCAGCCGCCCAAAGTGCTGAGATTACTGGCATGTGCCACCATGCCCGGTCTCTAGTCACTTTTAAGATTTTCCTTTTATCCCCTTTGTTTTAAAAATATCATAATGATGTGCCTTTGTGTGGATATTTTTTCCCCTTTAGGATGCAGGTTACTCAACAGACCCTCCTAATCTGTAGTCTCATATGCTGTAGTTCTTGGATATTCTCTTATACTTTATCTCATTCACTCCACATTTTTTCTGTTTTCTAACTCTATGACTCACTTACTCCTGTTTTGAATCTCAGACTAAGTCTCTAATTTTCTTACTTCTTCCATTTTATTTTCCAGCTCTTCATTTTTTGTTCTACTTTATGGGAGATTTCTTCAACTTTACAGCCTTTCTATTGATTTTTTTAGCAGTATAATTCATTTTATTCTACTTTTAATCATTGTAGGTTGTAAACATACATAGAGACAAGTGCACAGAACAAATATGTAACCTGAATTATTTATAGTAAAACAAACGGTCATGTTCTTTTAAATTATTTCAATAACTCATTCTTAACTATTTCACAGATGTAATATCTTCTCTTAACTCCACAAGGATATTAAGTATTTCTTCTGTTTCTATTTTACTTTATTTTCTGTTTCTATGTCATATCTGCTTTCTCCAAGTTTCTCATTTCTGTTCGTTAACTTTGGTATCTGTATTTTCATGTTACAATTTTACTTAAGTCTTGTCCAGTCCTAATATGTCCAGACATATGAATAGATTTAAAAACTAGAAAGCTAATTGGAATTTTTTACCTACAAGCAGGATACTTCAACCAATGGATCTCTTAATTAAGGGTGACTAGATAGGAATCTGTCCCATCTTCTTTGGTGGGTCACCCTAAGGTCAGCACCAAAGCGTATATAGTTGATTCTCCACAATTATTTACTGAATGACTGATATTTAATGCCGTGTTGTTTATACAGTGGAAAATTGAAATTCTGTAGCCTATTTTCTAACTTTGTATTCATGAAAATCTCAAACACAAAAGAGAATAGTCTCACATACCCATCGCATTTGGCCAAGCTTGCTTTGTCAATATCCCACTCTAGAGAGTATTTTAAAGCAAATCTCTGACAGCAGATCACTCCATCAAAAACGAAGCCCATTTTGGCCAGCCATGGTGCTCATGCCTGTAATTCCAGCACTTCGGGAGGCAAAGGTGGGAGGATCAAGGCTGCGGTGAGCCATGATCATGCCACTACACTCCCGCCTGGGCAACAGAGTGAGACCCTGTCTCAAAAAAAAAAAAAAGAAAGAAAGAAAAAGAAAGCCCTTTTTGACCTCTTGCCTTTGCATATGAGAGGAGTATCTCTGGTTGGAATGCAAGACTGCGGTGACTTTTATTCTTCAGTTACCCCTTGTATTAATCCACTTTCATGCTGCTGATAAAGACAAACCCAAGACTGGGCAATTTACAAAAGAAAGAGGTTTAATGGACTCACAGTTCCACATGGTTGGCGAGGCCTTGCAATCATGGTGGAAAGCAAGGAGAAGCAAGTCATGTCTTACATGGATGGCAGGAGGCAAAAAAAAGAGAGCTTGTGCAGGGAAACTCCCCTTTATAAAACTACCAGATCTCATGAGACTTATTCACTGTCACGAGAACAGCATGGGAAAGATGTGCCCCTGTGATTCAATTATCTCCCACTGTGTCCCTCCCACAACACGTGGGAATTCAAGATGAGATTGGGGGTGGACACAGCCAAATTGTTATCACCCCTGGTTCCAGGAGTAGCTCTTAGTCTCTTAGTCTTCCTCTATAATGCTCTCTGCAGTGATTTCAGGCCTGACCCATGGAATGTTCTTTGAAATATTAGTCCCAAGGAAATAATAATCAGTTTCAGAAGAATCAGGACCTATTCTCACCAAGTGTGGATATTAAGGAGAAAGGATGATCCTGGTAGCAAAAACTTTTAAAATCTCTATAGCCCTCAGGAAAATCTCTGGTATCAGGACAACTGGTAATGAGATGTTTCAAGCTAAACTCCCAGGAGGAAGCTTAAACCAAGTTTTGTGAAGTTTAATCTACAAGGCCACTTTGCACAATCCCCATTACCTCTTTTGTCATGATAGCAACCCACGTTCCATAATAAGTAGTAAAGGCATTATCAGAAAAGACAAGAGGCCTGCAAATGTACACTTCATTCCTAGTCATTCTTAATCCTTAGATGTTTTCTTCTTCTTATAGTTAGTTGGTATCTTGCGATCTATAATAATCACCTGTTAGTGTTTGGAAGCATCTCCACATAAATCAAGATGCTCAAAATATCTTGACATCAGGCCAATTCACACCCAAATTTCTCAATGAACCCAGTAGTAGTTCAGACCCAGAATTTTAGTTCAGACTTTCTATCTACATCCCAATCACAAAAGTCTAAGATAAAACTGAATAGAGGCAGGGCACAGTGGTTCACACCTGTAATTCCAACACTTTGGGAGGCCAAGGTGGGTGGATTCCTTGAGTTCAGGGGTTTGAGAGCAGCCTGGGCAACATGGTGAAACCCCATCTCTATAAAAAATTTAAAAATTAGCCAGGCATAGTAGCAGGTACCTGTGATCCCAGCTATTTGGGAGGCTGTGGTGGGAGGATCACCTGAGCCTGGGAGGCCAAGGCTGCAGTAAGCCCTGATCACACCACTGCACTCCAATCTTGGGTGACAAAGGGAGACCCTGTCTTAAAAAAAAAAAAAAAAAAAAAAAAAAGTGGGCCGGCCGCGGTGGCTCAAGCCTGTAATCCCAGCACTTTGGGAGACCGAGGCGGGTGGATCACGAGGTCAGGAGATCGAGACTATCCTGGCTAACATGGTGAAACCCCGTCTCTACTAAAAATACAAAAAACTAGCCGGGCGTGGTGGCGGGCTCCTGTAGTCCCAGCTACTTGGGAGGCTGAGGCGGGAGAATGGCGTGAACCTGGGAGGCGGAGCTTGCAGTGAGCTGAGATCAAGCCACTGCACTCCAGCCTGGGAGACACAGCGAGACTCCGTCTCAAAAAAAAAAAAAAAAAAAGTGAAGGAAAATAGATTATTAGGAACAAACAACCTCTCAGTACTTTGATTCCTTAATCACGAAACAGGAGTGATATCATCTCCCTTACCTCTATCTACAGTTCAAGAAAGTTCCTATGAAAGAGTGACCACTAATCAGGCACTAGTCTGTACAGCAACTTGAGTGTTAGTTCCATTTTACAGAGGAGAAAACTGAGGCTCCAACACTCCTAGTATTTTATCCTAGTACTTTATGGCATAGCTAGAAAATGTTGGAAGTAAGATTTGAACCTGAGTCTCTCTTATTCCAAAGCCTTCACTTGTAATCATTGTGCAGAAAGGTTGGATGGGCGGGCTATGATGATTTCCATTTGTAATTGAAATGATCAATTTCTCACCAATGTAGCTACTATTACTATTTTTAGCTCTCCTTTCAACCAGACACACCTTATCCCTATTCCAGCTGAACATGGAAACCAATCTTCTAACAGTGGACAATCTGCAAGATGCAGCTTCTACACCTGCACTTCTCAAATTATCTATTATGACAGACTAATTTTTTTCCCATCCTTCATAAGCCAATGCTTGTGGTCTAAACCCTGTTCAACAAGATGAGTCCACTCATCACAAAATTGGATGTTGTACAAATATTGAACTTCTCTCAAAGTTTCTAAATGCTTACCCTCAATTACACTTCTCTTCTCATCCTAGAAAATAACAAATGGTTCATGAACCAGCATGGCCTCTATCAATGTCGGCTGTCATTCATGGATGGAGTGGGCATTCATCATGTGCTCATGCTTTCTAGCATCTATTCCCTCCCCTCCCAACTTAACCTTCCTAACAGCTCTCAATTCCCATCTGAGAACTCATGTTACTCTGGGGAAGTTGGTACCATCCCTGGATGCAGGCATGGGACATGTGACCCAGGAGAAATCAATCAAGGGGTTTCATCCCTCTGTCCTCAGTGACTGGTTCTGGGGCTAACATGTGACCCAAAATGGTCCAATTGGAGTGAATCTCAAAACAATTCCTTGGAATATTGGAGACAAGATACTCTCTTCCCCTGGATTTGTGGTGTTTGGGAATGAGATCTCAGCAGCTATTTTTTCTACCATGATGCAAATCTCCCCCAGAGGACAAGGACACAAAGAATGGCCAATCTGAGAAGACTACAGAAATGAAGTCACAGCCAAGATCACATCATACACCTCCGGACCAATGCTACAACCCCTTACCTCTGAACATTTCTCTGTCTTTTTGTTGTTAAGCCAGTTTGAGTTGGATTTTCTGTCAATAGCAACTGAAAACTTCCTTTTTTATTACTTGGCTGCATATATTTCATCAGCAAGCACCTATTAAGTGCCCACTTTGTATCAAGTACTGTGTTAGGTGTAGGTATAGTGCTTCTCACAAAAGATACTGTAAAATGGGTCGGAGGGATGAGTGGTTAATAGAGTTGGAAGCATTTAGACATGTCAACTGGCTAGCTTTAAGAGAGCCCTGTGTAATTTTAAGGTAATGTTTGAAGCATAGATATTTGCAATTTATTTGCAAATTATTAATTTTGCAAGTAAAATAAATACAGTGATTTTAAGGTTATCCCTGGAAGAAGGACAACCTGACTTCCTTGCATTATAACATCTGCTAATGTCATAATCTTTACCATTTTTACATACTACCTGTTCATTTTTATTTAATATTATTAAATTGATTCACTTACAGAACTTACATAGATGTATTTCAAGACAAAATTTCTATAATACCACTAAAATGGAAAACGAGTACCACTTTACATGAATAGAAGGCAATCATAAAATAAGTATAATGAAATTATAGAATGTTACTAAATACTGAGAAAGGTGACCTGACAAACGCCCTGACCCTGTAGACTGCTCTGTCTTTTGCCAAAAGGGAAATTAGCAAGTGTCCAAAAGGTGTTAAAGACATGTTAGCACCCCAACTGAGACTTTCTCCTTGTTACGTTTGGAGGGATTAAAAGAAAATTGAAAAAAGGGATCAATTTCTCACCAAGTATTTCATTGTTATTTAATGCTGCCTCTGCACACAACCACAAATTATCTCCTTTGCACAAAATGTACTGCCCTTGCCACTCTTTGAGAAACACTATTTTAAACAAATCTCATTTGATAGCTGAGCAAATCGAAGCCCGGAGAGGTAATGGGACTCTCCTAAGGCTTCCTGATTTCCAGCCTGCTCAACTCCCCTGTATTCAATAATATTTTATTACTTTCATTGGATTTATTTTGTGATTACCTTCTAATTAAGGTGAGTGACTCTGTTTTATTTTTTATTTATGGTAATGATATCAAGTTTCCTTTTTAAATAAGCTTTGGTTGCTTTTAAACCATCCCATTGTTGAGACCAACGTGAAATAAGGCCCTTAGCAATGCCAATGACCCTGTGTTCCCAACACTGATATGGGAGTTGGGGCCGGGAAGTGCTGGGTAAAGAAGGGCAGGGTCCCTGGCAAAGGCTTCACCCTTGGGCCTGTGCCCACGGACCTAGGTGAGGACAGGCACTCCTGTTTTCGCGCCCAAAAGGTGCATTCTCCAAGACCACTCTGACCTGCCACACCCTCCTCCCGTGCCTATAAAAACCTCCAGACCCTAGCAGACACAGACACAAACAGCTGGATGTTGAGAGGAACACTGGCAGAAGCAGACACCAGTAGACGCCGGCAGGCCATCTACGGTGGGACAACGCAGAATTCAGCTGGGGGAGGTCGGAGGAGAGTCCGGCTGCTGAGCATCCCGGAAAGATCACCTTTCCACTCCATCCCCTGCTGGCTCCCCATCCACCTGCTGGGAGCTATCTTCACCCAGTAAAACCTTGTACCCATCATCCAAGCCTACGTGTGATCTGATTTGTCCAGGACACTGGGGCAAGAACCCAGGGTACAGAAAGCCCTCTGTCCTTGTGATAGGGCAGAGGGTCTAACTGAGCTGATTAACACAAGCCGCCTGTGGACGGCTACGCTGAAGGAGCACACTGTACCACACGCCCACTGGGGCTTCGGGAGCTATGAATACTCAACCCTAGATGCTGCCGTGGGGTCGGAGCCCGCGGTCCCCACAACCTGCCCGTCTGCGTGCTCCCTCTAGGGACTTAAGCTGTGGGGCACTGAAGAAGTGAGCCACGCCCCCATCGCACACCCCCAGAGGGAGATTAGGGAACTTTTCCCGTTTCACCACTACCACTTTACCCCCAAGCAAAGGCAGGCACGGGGATTTATACCGTCCTCTACTGCCCCATGCTGGAATCCCCAGATATGCCCCATGATTCAGGTCGTTCCCTCCCCAAGCCCAGAGGGGAGAATAGAAGCTAGGATAAGTGATTCCTCTAAAGCAGGGTTTCTCAATGTCAGCACTATTGACCTTTGGGATGAGATAATCTAGCAGCTCTGTGGATGCTGAGCAGCATCCCTGGCCTCTACTCCTGAGATGCCAGTAACACCCCCTGCCACACACACAAGTTGTAACAACCAGAAATTTCTCTAGACATTGTCAAGTGTCCCCTGGAAGCAAAGTCACCCCTGGTCGAAAACCATGGGTTTACTCATGACTGGCAGGTTCCTATCCCAGCCCTCCAAATTTTCACAATAAACTTTAAATACAGAGCAGTCCTTTGCCACTACAGTTGAGGTAATTTGAGGTCGCTTTCTTTTTTCTAAGACCAGAATATTTTCTAAGAAAAAAAAAAAACAATATGAACTCTCCACCAGCCATCAAGTTTACTCTTTTTGGACAATTCATGTACACTCTCCCAGGCAAAGGAAGCTTAAGTGACAGCACCTCCAAGGGGTCCCTTACATTTGCCCACTGCTGGGTCCTCTCTTAATATTACTGAGCAGAGCCAGAAGGTGGCACCTGCTGACGTGGACGTTCCATTTTCTCATAACCCCTTGCACCTTGACTTTAGACATTTAAAACCAGTGCATTTCCATGCCTCATTTTGATATCTGGGCTCCATGCATGGCAATAGTGTCACTGACTAAATGCTGTGCCTGAACAAGTTTGAGCAGGACTTAGTGCCCCAGAAAGCAAATGTGCCATTCTTAAAGGAATTGTTGATGCTAAAAAGTCAAGTCACAAGGGATAGCATGAATGAATGAATGAATGAATGAATGAATGAATGAAAATGTGTACATATTTAACCATTCATGTAATACGAAATTATGGTAAAATGCTACTGTCTTAATCTGGGTTCGTTTTTAAAACAGACTCTGAGACAAGGATTTGGGTGCAAAGAGTTTTTTTGGGGAGTGATCCCAAGAAGCACTGTGAGGGAGTGGGGAAGTCAGACAGAGAATGGAAGATGGCAATCGAGGACATCTTAATGAGCTGGTCACTCCCTGTGGACTGCCGGGGTTTAATCAATCCTTCAGGATACTTCTAGTAGACAATGCAGAATATGCTTCAGAATTGTCCCTCCAAGGGTCAAGGAAGCTGGGGTACTTGTCCTCAAGGATTGAGGAACACTCATGAGGTGTCACTCCTCTGGTGCCTCCTACCTGCTCTGAGAGGTACCAAGCACATTACCATGGTGCAAGGACACCCTTAGGCTGAGAGACACTGGAAAGCATCACAGCATATTGGAAATCATCAGAGCATCCAAGAACCGCCGCAGACAATTAAGGCCTAGGGAGTGCGGGCTGGGTACCAACTGCACCTCCCAACAGCATCTGCCTGGAGTAGGCACATGTGGCTGCAAAAACCTTGTGGGGGGATGAAGGAAAGCTCCCACCCCCTAGTTCTGGCTGCGGGTCTCTGGAATTATTTGAACAGCCTTCTAATAGTCTTCCTATTCCCCTTCGTCTGCTCTCCACTTGGCAGCCAAAGTGAGCTTCCTGAAACACAAATCTGATTATTTCACCCTTAAAACTCCTCAGTGCCTGTAAGATAAAGTCCAAACCTTTCAACGCTCTAACTTTACTTACCTCTGTGGACTTACTTCTCAGCATTCCCATGCCTTCTCGGCTGAACCTGAAGTTCCTAAACAGAGCACTACTAACTCTCAGAAGTATGCCGAACATGGGAGATGGAGAAGACAATGTGATACCATACACTCCCTGCCTTCAGTGATGTCATTGAGAGCTATGATGTGGTCTATCAGGGTTGGGGGATGGAGGGTGTGCAGGAAGAACAGGATGGAAACGAAGAATTCCAGTCCTGCATGTACCCAGGAAGCTACCATGGAAGGCACACATTAAGTAGATGTCATCCATATATACAGATTTGGTTATTTTAAGATTAACCCTTTCCTGTCTGGAGTTGGCTAACAGAAAGTCAGGGATGGGAGACAGGGCTGCTAAGTTTGGAAAAAGAATGTCTCCCCGATGTGTGCAACAGGTAGCACAGGGCACTGGGAATAGGGGGGTGTACTGGAGGGAGCCAAGAGGGAAAAATCGAAGTTGCAGGGCTATGTGTTTTTCTCAGCAGCCTTTACAGCCCCAGATGACAGCCTCTGCAGTCAGTATCTGTGGCCCCTCTACAGCCCTCTTGGAACCTTCAGAGCTCGGCAGATGCATAGATCTTCTGCTGATTAGGCTCAGAGGTGGCTGGGCGGCTCCAAGAGGCTAGAAGCAAAGAAAGAGCAGGGAGTGTGGAGGTGGATGGGTCTAATTATGCAGGAGCCATTTTCTGTTTACATAAAAATACCTTGAGTAATCAGCGGTGATGAGCAAGAGGAGCAAAGAGCCTGCCTGAGAGTCTGAGGATGTTATGATCAATTAAATACCATCTTTCCAAATGTTTGCAGAGGGGAATTTTAAGGTGGAACTGATTTTAATTTGACAGAGAAAACCTGAGGCGCTTTTCCTTGGGGCTCCAAAATGCATGCATATTGGTCTAGCCTGTGTCACTTGCTTCACTAAGAGTATATATTCCCTTCCTGTTATCACCCCTATATTTTCAGGATGAGCAAACAAAACAGAAGAAGCCCTCTTAAAATGATGAGTGCCTACTCTGTGCCAAGTGTTTTGCAAATATTATTTCTAACCTTTGAAAACCCCATAAAGGTGGGTGTTACTATTAACTCCACTTTATGAGTAAGGAAACTGAGACATCAAGAGGGGAAGCAACTTGCAAAATGGAGGTCTAGAGTCAGTTTCACAGCTATGTAAAGTTGGTATAACTTCCATGTATCTATTTCCAAAGCCAGGCAGGGATGGGGATCACTACTATCCCACAGGACAGAAGCAGAGCTTGGAGCAAGTATAAGAAGGTCCCGGACTCTGCCTCCAGCTTCACTGTAAGGTTAGGCTGAACTAGATGATAAAAAGCCCCTCAAAACTCCTGCAATCTTTGCTTGTCGGTGGATTTGGCCATGGCCTCATTGATTATGAGAAGTCGACACACCTGGCAATAGAGCAAGGTGGAGAGTATGTGCATTTTGGAATCAGATGGGTCCCATTTGCAAGCTGAGTGGCCTGGAGCAAGTTGTTCAACCTCTCTGAGCTCCAATTTTCACACGTATGAATGGGAGGTAATTTTTTTTTCCTGAATAATTAGTGCAAGATTCAGTGTGATGATGTCCATTAGGTGTCTGGCACAGAGTGGGTATTTGTCAAAGTTTATGCACCTTCCTGTTTCTTCTCCATCATTCTTCCCAGGTCAACCCCAAGATTGAAGTCCTAATCATGCAGTAATACCTGCTTCATGGAGCTGCATTGTGTTCGGAATGCATGCAGGTCTGTGAACCTAGCATAGACACATACATAGCTCATAGAGCACAATGAATAGTAACACCTATAATAAGAATTATTCTAATTATCATTGTTTAAAAATATACCCCTATCATCCAAGGATAATCCCTGTTCACATTTTCCAAATATATCCTTGCAGATATACAGAGTGAAAGATATCATGTTACACATATTCTCTTCCTTACTTCACCCACTTAATTTGCATTATGAATCTTTTCCTGTCTATAAATATGCAGCTACATCGTTGCTTTAAGAAAACCTGGCCTGGCGCGGTGGCTCACGCCTATAATCTCAGCACTTTGGGAGGCCGAGGTGGGCAGATCATTTGAAGTCAGGAGTTCAAGACCAGCCTGGCCAACATGGCGAAACCCTGTCTCTACTAAATGCAAAAAAATTAGCCAGGCGTGGTGGAGCACGCCTGTAATCCCAGCTACTTGGGAGGCTGAGACAGGAGAATCTCTTGAACCCGGGAGGTAGAGGTTACAGTGAGCCAAGATTGTGCCATTGCACTCCAGCCTGGGCGACGAGCAAAAATCCATCCCCCCCCCACAAAAAAATAAAAAGAAACTCTATAGTATTCTGGTATATTTACAAATCCAAACCTTTGTTGTTGGACATTTAGGTTTATATTCTTTTTGCTCTTGTAAAGAAAGCTGCAATAAACATCCCTATAGCTAAGCACATTTTTCTTTGTATTCATCAAAGACATTGTTTTAATGCCCAGAATGCGGGAATGTCGTAATTTATTTATTTATCTATTCATTTATTTAAAGCAGTGTCCTACTGCTGGATATTTAGATTATATACAATTTTTTTGGCTTTCATAAATAATAATATGAATGCCTAAATACCACATCTTTATATCTTATCTGATTATTTCCTTGGGATAAATTCTTAAGAAGGGGAAAGAATGGGATCAGAAGAAATTTACATTTTTAAGGCTCTTGACACTCGGTAAAATCACCGCTGGAAAGGATTAAGGGAGTTTATTCACTCACCATCTTACCCAGTCGCTTGCATTCATTCAACAAACATTTTCTTTGTTAGGAGGGGCTTCTAACCTTCTTTCTCCTCAGCACAGTCATGCAGTGATACAATTGGGACCTGGCTAGATTTGTACTGGGGGGTCTGGTTCTACTCCTCTTTAGCCTGTGTGATTTTTGGCAAGTCACTTCACTTCCCCGAGGCCCTGCTACTACCGGCTCACCAGCCTCCAGGTTTATTGTGATGATCACGTGAGACGCTAGATTTGAGAGGCCTTTAAGGGCTGAACAAACAGAAGGGATTTATTGCTAACACAAAGCGAATTTCTCATACAGTATTCTCATTATTCTGCTTTTGCACAGAACTTTAGGTTTGCCTTGAGACTTTTTATTAGGTTTCCTTAACTGTCCCCTGCTATGGTTACCAAGACACAGATCGACCATAATTTCTTAGGGAGGAAATGGGTCCAGAGAGACACGGTGGCTTTCTCTAGGCGCCATGAGCCTCAGGACTGCTACCGAGCCCTTTGTCAGGCTGCTCTCTGGGCTGTATTTCCTTTTTCTGTATCAGCAAGATAAAAATGGCTATTACCCCAAAAAGATGCAGTTGTATTCATAATGAATCTGATGGTGCCAGCAATTCAAAACATAAAGGCAATTTACCATTTAGTGCTTTGTAACCAAATAAAATGCAGTGACCCTTTCTTTCTCTTTCCAGAAGATTTGGAATCTTCTCTGAGGGTTGATACAGACAAGAGGGAGGAAATAAGATTGTAGATTCCTTGAGCATTCAGATCACTACTTATTTCTATATGCAGCAGAACATCTAGTACAGAATGAGGCCCTCTGCAGAGGCAGCAACTGAGCCATAGAATAGGCATTCATCTCAAAGCTTAAAAGCTAGGCTTAAATCACAGTAGATCACTTACTATCTGATCAATTAACACATAACTTATTAGTTGCCTACTAGGTGTCAGACATCGCACTAGGTGCTGTGCAACTTTGAGCAAATTAGTTCACCTCTCTGAGCCTTTGTTTCTTCTCCTGGATAATTACTGGAGAATCTGGAGAAAGGCCTGGTCACACAGTAGCAGTTCAATGATAAATGACACAGCAACATTTCTTTGTTCAAATGTGTAATTGTGCATGATTTATGGAGACACCCATGAGGTGTGTCCCAAAAACTTTGACAAAGGGAAGTGTAACTGCCCTCCTAGAGTAACTCTTCAAAGCATATAAATAAGGCAGGGTCAATAATTCATGTCACACATGCCTCTGTCATCCTTCCCTCACCCACAGCAGACATTGCTAATCAAACATGTCGATCTTTGCTGAAATCCTTCTAAAGGAATTCCAGCCAGTTAAAACCAACAGAACAGGGTTGACTAATGTGATGACTAGCCAATCCCAGATTTAGTCCATCAGAGCACAATTATTTTCAATCATTATCCTCAGGTAATTTTCTTCCTGTAGTTTCTAAAACACAATGCTCCTTTAAAGACAATGTTATAGAAGTACCATTTCCTCTGCACTGAAGGTCATCAAAACAACCCATTTAAAAGTGACCTTGGAACCCATGGGCTGCAGAAGTAGCTTCTTATACATATCAGGAAATGCCACATACCCCTCAAGTTGGAAATCACCCAAAATTGGGTTTACAAAGGACAGGGGTTTTGTTTCAGCTCAATCCAAGTGTCCTTATGTTCTGCCCTTCCTCTTCTCCTCTACAGAATGTGCTCAGTCTCATGTGAAATTAGCCTTCTCTGCTAGATGTTTGACCTCAGACAAGTTGCTTAACCTCTGTGCCTCAGTTTCCTCAACTGTAAAATGGAGCAATTAACAGTACCTGCCTCATAGGGTTGACAAGACACCAGATGAGATACTATGTGGAACGTGCTGGCCCATGGCATCTGCTCAGTAAGCTCTAATTATTAGCTATTATTATTAAGCACTTACCAAGTGCTAGGCTTCACTGAGCATTAACTGTGTCTTGAAAACAATCCTATGAGGTAGGTTTTGTGTTATTAAAATTTTTAAACAAATTGTTGTTGATTGATTTGCACAAGCATATGGTGTTTGTTGATAGCAAAACATTTAATGATAAGGTGGTTTTGTTCCCATGCCCACACGATCTGGAAGTCACAGCCCAGTGATAGAAGAATACTATGTGGTAGATATGACAACGTTAATTGTACGTGGCTTTAAACAGGTGGTGCAACAATTATGTGGCAGAGTCAAGATTTGAACTTGTATTGTTTCGGTTCCATGCACCATGAGGTGCATCGTCCCTTTTTCACTACTCTCCCCCTCCACCCACCCCCTCGACACTTTATTAGGAAACAAAGACACAAACAAACATTAAGATAAACAAAGCCAGCGTGTGTGCTGTTATTGTGTGCCAGGTAATCTCTTATATGTTTACTTCCCTGACTTACGTGACTGTCACAACAGCCCTGTGAGATACGCATTGTTAGTATTCCCATTCTCCAGGAATCCTAGAGACACTCCGAGGACTAAATGAAATAATGGCACCTGAAAGCAGCATTTTTGGCTTAAAGCCCCTCCTGCCACTCACTAGCTGGGGAAATGTAGGTCAGTTACAGACCCTCTGTTTCTTTATCTTAAAGAGTAGTTAGCTCCACCTCACAGGATTGTCATTCATTCATTTGTTCACTAAACACTCATTGAACATCTAATGCAAAAAATTGTGCTGTGTACTGGATCTATACCGGAAACCAAAATGGGCATCACAGCTGGACATGGTGGCTCATCCCTGTAATCCCAGCGCTTTGGGAGGCCAGAGTGGGAGGATCACTTGAGCCCAGGAGCTTCAGACCAGTCTGGGCAACATAGTGAAGCCCCATCTCCCTAAAATATAAAAAATTAGCCAGGTGGCCAGACGTGGTGGCTCATGCCTGTAATTCCAGCAACTTGGGAGGCCGAGGCGGATGGATCACGTGAGGTTGGCAGTTTGAGACCAGCCTGACCAACATGGAGAAACCCCATCTGTACTAAAAATACAAAATTAGCTGAACATGGTGGCACATACCTGTAATCCCAGCTACGTGGGAACCTGAGGCAGGAGAATCACTCACACCCGGGAGGCAGAGGTTGTGGTGAGCCGAGATCACAGCATTGCACTCCAGCCAGGGCAACAAGAGCGAAACTCTGTCTCAAAAATAAATAAATAAATAAAATTTAAAAAAAAAAGTAGCCAGGTGTGGTAGCACACACCTCTAGTCTCAGCTACTCGAGAGGCTGATGCAGGAGGATCGCTTGAGCCTGGGAGGTCAAGGCTGCAGTGAGCCATGATCACACCACTACAATCCAATCTGGGCAACAGAACAAAACCTTGTCTCAAAAATCTAAAATAAGAAAAAAAAAACAAGCGTCACCCCTGATCTTAGGGAGATTCCTGTCTAGGATTAAATGAGATTATTTCTATGTAAAACTCACAGCACAGAGCCTGGCAAACAAAACATGCTCCATACAAGTTCACATTATTACTAGCATTATTTCTATGGCCCAGTTGGGATTTGAACAAAAGTCTTTCTGACTCCAAAATCTTTTCCATAAAGATAGCGTTTTGTAGGGGGCCCGCTGAGGTAGGAATAGAAGGGAACTTGAGGATGTTCAGAACAGACTTCAAATGCTAGATTTTTAATACATAGAGCAGCAATCTGCTGTATATATTATACTTCCAAAGCATTCTTAGATCTTCTCATTCTCTTTCTCATCATCCACCCCAGCCTGATGTGCACATGTCTCTCCATTTCCGTAAACACACCCCTCTCCATGGGAATAAATTTATTTCTCCCTTGAACGTGGACCCCGCGTGTTTGATTTGCCTGGAAAGGTGCGGAAACCACCCAGACATAGAGCTAATGGGATGTGACAGAACTCACAGCTTCTCCAGGCCTGGAAGGAAGAATGTTGACAAAGGGGAGCTTAATGAGCTTCCACCCACATTTCAATTATCCTAACAAGCTGCCAGAGGAATCCCTGTTTGCCGTATTGCATTCTGGAAAGTTTTGACAAGCCCAGGAGGAATCTATCAGGCTGAAGCTGAGGGTGCCTAAGGAAAAGAAAAACAGTCTTCCTCCGGAAGGGATGTGCATGGATGACAAGGCCAAGCCAGCAGTCAGTTTTGTCACCTGATATTTGAGAGGGTCCTCTGCTCAAAAAACACTCCCTCCTTAGCTACCCAGTACAATGTATCGGTTACCATAATGCTGCATAACAACCAACCACAAAGCCCCAGTAGTACACGGTAACAATTGACTATTTTCACTCACAAGTCAGTGGGTCAGTTGGGCAGCTCTGATCATCTGAACTGAGCTTGGCGGGGTTTGCACATGTCTCTGTGGTCAGGCTAAGTGGCTCTGCCGATGTTGGTGGGGCTGTCTCACATATCTGGGACAACTGAGCTGATTCTGCTCTTATTCACATGGTCTGTCATTCTACCCACGGGTTTATTCACAGGACAGCAGGAGAACTCCAAGAGACAGCCCCAATTCATGCAGGGTCTCTTGTTTCCAGGCTCAGAAAAGGTATAATGTTCTTTCTGCCGCATTCTGTTGGTCAAAGCAATCCCAAGACTAGCCCAAATCCAAGGATTGGGAAATAGACTTCAACCCTTGATGAGAGGGGCTAACAAGTCATGGCAAAGAGTGTGGATCCAGAGACACCATTGATGAGGTCCATCAGTGCGGTAAATCTCCCACAACAACGTAAAAGTAACAAAGCACCATGGATTGAACAGCAGCTGTATGCATATAACAGGATGCTAAAATGGAACGTTTGGGTCTTGGTTTCAGCTGAGGCTCCACGGGCCAAAAACAAAACGAAATGTTCAAATACCTGACATTTCTAACCTTGCAAAGGGTCTAAATGGAAATAGTTTTCTGACTCTTGGTCCAACGGCCATCTCTGAAAAGACTGAAGCTGGAAACTGGGGAAAGGATTTTTCTGGAGAAAATAATCCAGTATGAAATTAGTCTCAGTCGCCTTGGAAGAGGAGAAAGGCAATGACTTCTGACCACAGCCTTGCCTGGTGAGAGGAACTTACAGGAAATATCTCTAGTTTGCTGTGAATTCCCTAAGTCTGGGGAGACTGGCATCTGATTGAGACCTGAAAAATGTATAGATTAGTCAGACCACGGCTGGAGACTATCGAGATCTCAGGATGAGGACTGAGGATAGCACTAGAAGCAGGACTTACCCTGATCCAGGTGCCAAGGATGCATGAGCTTCCCAGGAGTCAAGCAGATGTGCAGAAACTGGAATGGAGGTGTCTTAGAAGCATCCTACCTAAAAGGAGTAGAAAGAGGTACTGACAGCTACCACCTGGCATGGGATCTGGGAAAGAGGCACCACAGGAGGGGAACTGAAGAATCCCCACCTGAACACAGTTCTCAGGTGAACAATTGGGGGACTATGCAGCGTGGACACCACTAACGGGGACCTCAAAGAATCCACAATACACCTCAAAGAATTGACTCAGCTTTGATCACTTGCCAAACCTGAAGGAACTTTAAATACCTGCCAGGCAGAGAGCACCAATGCCAAACTGTGACACTACTGGTCAAGAGAGCCCTTATCTGCCCTCACCTCTCCTCCCTCTGCTCCCTTGGGCCTTTGGCTAGCAATCAGAGCAAAGGTGAGGACCCAAGGAAGCCAACGACAACCCCCTTCCCCAACATCTGAGCTGACAGAGGGGCGACCAGGGCTACTGCTAACCCACACTGATACTACTTCTTTGTTTGAACTAGAAAAAAAAAGTACCCACTCCAAGAACTTTACCTCCATTTATCTGAAGTTTGTCATTATATAATCTATTTGTTGTCTATTACTGCATAACATATTTCCCCCAAAACTTGGTAGTTTAAAACATTTATTATCTGACAGTTTCTGTGGGTCAGGAATCCAGGCACAGCTGAGCTGAGTCCACTGGCTCAGGATCTCTCACCAGGTTGCAATCAAGGTATCATCAGGGCTGCAGTCTCAGCTGAAGGTTTGAATGGGGAATAATCCTCTTCCAAGCTCATGCAAGTGGTTGTTGGAAAGATTCAATCACTCTAGGGCTGTTGGCCAGTCGTCATGCTCCCAGTTCCTTAACATGTGGGTCTCTCCACAGGGTAATTCACAACAAGGCAGCTTGTTTCTTCAGAATAAGCAAGAGAGAAAAGCTGGAGAGAGGTAGTGCCAGATAAAAGATAGTCTTTTATAATCTAATATTGGAAGTGACATTCCATCATTTTTACTATTCTATTCATCAGAACAAAATCACTAGGTCCAGCCCCAAGGGGACGTGATTACGCAGGATGTGAATACCAGGAGTAGAAGATAATTAGGGGGTTATCACAGAAGTTTATCTACCAGTATAATAAAATATACTGATTTTATTAAAACAACAGGCCACTGCCATCAGCCAAAGAATTGTTATAATAAATACATAGATTGACAATGTATATGACATAAACAATACCCACTAGACTTATGTACTATACAACATGTGAATTATATAAGATTGTGGAGGAAAGATGCTTTAAATCTTTTTCAAACTTTTATTGTACACATTTTCAAGCATTTGTAAAAGTAGGGGATAGGATAACAAAAAATAATAAGATAAACATGATCGTTCTTTTTTCACCTATACCCCAACCCTTTACCCCCAAACCACTAGTTTTTGAAAAGCAAATCTCAGACACATTACTTCATCTTTAGTAATTCAGTGTAAATATCCACATATCGTATGTACCATTATTCAATTAAGTACACCTTAATTTCATCTACTATTCAGTTACTGTTCAAATTTCTCCAATTATTTCAGAAATGTCTTTTGTTAAAAAAAAGTTGGTTTGCTTGAAAGAAGGTTTAACTTTAAATGAAACTCGGAGTTTTAACCATTACTTAAGAGCAGGCATTTTAATTACTGACACAGAACTATTCTGTGAGAAAAATGACTTCAGGACATTTTATTATCCAGGAATAGCCAGCAAAGTGATGGGGGCTGCTCAAAATTTTACCCATGAGCAGAGAAAGCTTCGGCTCACCAGGGCCTTGCCAATGGACAGTGGAGAAAACAGTGAGGGTATCTTCTCACACTCTACAGAATCCCGCTTATTTGCCAGGTGAGTGACACACAGGCTATCTCTAAGCCTCACTACAGTACTTCAGGCGGGTGTTATAATCCTCATTTTAACAGATGAAAAACTTAAACACAGGAGAATTAACTCACCTAAAGTCACACAGCTGTTATTAGGTACAGCCTATATTCCAACTCAGGTCGGTCTGACCTCCCCAAGGGGCTCTGGAAGTCACCTACCAAGTAACACTGTCATAGTCTCAGGGCGTTAAGACACTGTGAAAGCCTTTTTTACAGTTGTGACAGATGTTAGCAGAACCAAACCACGTCTTCTATTCATTTTTGTTTCCTTGGACTTGACGCAGAACTGGGCACACAGTACGTGCCGAATAAATATAAAGCCTTGAAGCCACCATAGCACAGAACCTTATTCAAAGAAACCTCCGTTCTGGCAGCCAGCCAGTCAGTCTGAAAAGCAATTTCCGCCCGCTGCCCCATCTACCATCAGCTTTATCTCAACTTGTTTCCTTGACAATAGCGGCAGGGGTAGAATCAGCTGCAGAGGTTGGGAGCAAGATAGATTCAGGCCCACATTATAGGAACTCACCCGAGAATATTCAATTTCATTGAAACTAGAAACTAGATATTGAGAAGAGTCTGGTGGAGAAGTTCACAGCATTGTTACTTTTGATGGGACAGCTTTGGCCAATAAACTGGATTCTTTCATTCCATGAATCCCTCTCAAAAGTCATTACCTGTATCTGAAACTGTCCGTACTCCCCACCCATGTCTCTTTACCTGACAAACTCCTAATCCTTCAGAGCTCAACAGAAATCTCATTTGCTCAGCCAAGGCTTCTCTGCCTTCCTGGATGAAGTTCCATCCTTCTCATATGTGTACTTATCATGTATTCAGTCCTGTTTCCCCTGGAATGACATGCCAGATAAGGAAAAGATTGCAACTGTCTTGTACCTGGAACATAGTAGGCATTCAATAAATATTTGTTGACCAATTGATTTTTTTTTAAAAAAAAACAAGTTTAAAACTGCAATTACAGCCAGGTGCAGTGGCTCACGCCTATAATCCCAGCACTTTGGGAGGCTGAGGTGGGTGGATCATGACACCAGGAGTTCAAGAGCAGCCTGACCAACATGGTGAAACCCTCTCTCTACTAAACATACAAAAATTAGGTAGCCATGGTGGTGCGTGCCTGTAATCCCAGCTACTCAGGAGGCTAAGGTAGGAGAATCGCTTGAACCTGGGAGGCAGAAGATGCAGTGAGCCGAGATTGCACCACTGCACTCCAGCCTGGGCGACAGAACAAGACTCTGTCTAAAAAAGAAAAAAAAAAAAACTGCAATTGCTGAAGTCTCTTAAAAAATATCACAGAGCACAGAGGCATTCCATTCATACAATAGAGCAAAGCTTGAAATGCACTTCCATCTCATTGTGTTCCCCACAAAACGCTCCAGTACATTCTTCTCTTCTCTTTTATAAACTCCCTAAAATCTCCAAATCTAGCCATGCCCCCTGGCTTGTGTTCCCTAGTCTTCTCTTCCCATGCAGCAGTTTCTCCTATGAATCGACTGAGCCTTTCTATCTCTTTTGAGTTTTCACATTTATCCATTATCCAGATTCTAGAAAGCAAAGAAAGCCTTGAAACTGACTCAATAATCTTCCCTCCTTGGAAAGTGAGACAGGACCGTAAACTCCTAAAGGCATGGATTTATGCCCATTTTTGTTCCCTGCTGTGTTCTCAGTCTTTAACTGATGCTCAGCCAAGATTTACTAGTCGAACAATATAGTTCTCTTAAGCTTATCATATATTTTTGTTGTTGACGATGAATAAGCAACAAGAGGTGTTGCCCGAGTGAAAGGAGGAAAGGAAAAGTTTAATAAGGAATAGATTCTCTATTTGGAAGTCTAAGATGGGAAGTCTGCCTGAAGAACCATACCAAATGGAACACAGCCCCTGGTCATTCTCAGACTAGACCAGCCTCTGTGTGCTGCTGAATCAGCAGAAAACAGCACGGGGGACATGAACGAGGTACAGCTCGGCAGCGTGGCAGCAATTTGGCTGACAATTTCCTTCTATGTTTCAGCATAATTGAATTAGCATCCATGGAGACTGTCTCCCAGACATCGGCAAATGCAATACTGTGGAGCAGGCACCGCAATTCATCTGGCATTATGAGGCACTGAATTGCCATCCAACCCCGCACCTCTCCTTGTTGCTTTGTGTGTGCTCATTAGAGAAAATTAGGTGGATGCGACAAGCCTGGGAACAATTAAAATCTTCCCACTTAGCCATTTCCCAGCAGTGGTGTCCAAGTTCTCCCGATATGCACTCGGCTTGCTCAGCTAGTATGCGCAACTTCCTGGATGTGCTTTCAAATTTTAAGCAATGGATAAAAATTCATTTTGCTCCAGCTGAGGATAGGAATTGTTAGGGCACAGAGGGACAGCCATGATATGAACCAACCAGAACATCATCCATAGCGGATAGCATCGAGACCAGGAGTCCTGGAACTCAGTCCAACTAGGAAGAGCATTTGTCAAGACAAGTCTAGGGCAGTGGAGCTGGGTGGTGAGTCAAAGTCAAGGGCCAGGGAGACAGCATCCAGCGTTGCATCCAGAGGGCTAACAGAAACTAGACGTTGCGGGTATCAAAAGCAGGATGCAGCAGAGAGTGAGGAATAGCACTGAGCACATGATTCAGAACCAAGGTTCTGAACATCAAGAAAGTGCTAGATTAAACAGAGGCT